>NC_060122.1:142237370-143487370 GCF_021461395.2 Schistocerca americana
GTGCTCAGAGCCATTTGAACCATTTTTGAAACGCCGATATTTCCGACCTGTTAGGCGACGTGGAAGGAAGGCTGGTCGCAAAATACGGTCGCCAATTATCCCGGCCCACACATTCCAGCTGCTTTGATGCCGATGATTCGCTGTCACCATACCAGGGCGATTCTGCATACTATCCCACAGATGACTATTATGAAAGGTGAAGATACCGCTCTGCGTAAAGGTGGCATCATCCGCAGATAGGATCCCAGAATCGTGATTGTCTGATGAAGAAAACAGTGAAAAAACTGTTGCAGATGTGGGAAGTCTGTCGCTAGTAAGCCCCGGGACACGCTGTAAGTGATAAGGAAAGTAACAATTGTCATGGAGAATGTTTCACACGGTCGTCTGGCTTACCCTGTACTGACTGGCTAACTGCCTGGTACTGACATGGCAGTCGCTTTCCACAGTGTTAATCACATTTTCCTCCAAGTCCGATGTTCGAACGTTTCGAGTATGTCCTTCATGATTTCCTGCTTCCTGAAACGAACGCGTCTCACACAAACGGCGAAACTCTGTTGCGAACATTGAATGCTGTGGTTGCTGTCCACAGGGATACTTCTCCTTATACAACCTCGCTGCACGCCGTCCATTGCCATTTTCCTTTCCGTAAGTAAACACCATGTTGGCAAGATCTGGTTTCGAATACGGGACCATTGTGTACAACGCTCTATCACATCCGATACAAGGTGAATCAGCAAGGGAAGGGAATCAGACACAACATTAGCAATTACTGTGGCAGGAGAGGGCGTTAGGGCATGACAGATGAGGAACAGTACCACCCTCTAGGGGGAAACCACGCATACTGCAGCGGTCGCTGCGTGGTACAGCGCGTATTAAATCGCAGTCTCTGTAACGAAGCATGACTGAATAAATGGTCTCTAGCATGGAAACCACCCTGTATATACTGTACACAGCGGCGAGTATCAGCCTGTGAAGCGCGCCTATTGGGGAGGGTGTGGTAACACTAAATGGACGGGGGAGGAGGGGGGAGAGCTTAATGAAAATAAAAAAAAAATATAAATTCAAAAATGGATTAATTTACTGAAGGAAATGCAGGAAAAATACTTTCTGACAAAGTAAAAAGTTAAAATTCACGTTCACACTAGCATAATGGTACTACAAGTAGGAACGTATCTGCACTGCCCAGTGCTTTTGATAATTAACTTTTCAATATTAAATCAAAAATAAGGTTTGTAATTATTAGTGACTCCCTTGGGGTGGCTTGCATGGCAAAGTTTTTCGAATTAAAGTTAAATATTAGAAATAGACATTCAAGTCTTTTTCTACGTTTAGCTGAGAGCAATACATTATCTTCAAAACAGCCAACCAAGAAAATCTCATTTCGTAAAGGTAGGATGTTAAAAATTGTAACAGTACACGAAATACTCGTCTTCTCAGTGCAGAAAACTCATGAGTCCACCCTGCCTAAAATTTACAGAGTGATTTATCACGGAATTGCCTTTTGATTTCACCACTTGACGTGAAGTTTATGAGACTTATTTTTCGGCTGTTGAGAGACCCTCCGGGAAGATTATCGCTTGCTGCTTCTAAGACAGAAAGCAATAGAGGAACATCGTTTCTGGTTTTGCCAATGTAACGGATCGCTGTTCCAAAACAGCAATAAAGTCACTTGTTCTTGATAAACTGTAAGGTTTGTAGCTTTGTAGCTTTAGCAGCAAAGCACTCAAAATACATTCGTTTGAGGGAGAGGGAGGGACGGAGACGAACGTTATGACTGGGTTACGAATACGGAAATGTTGATAAACGATGATCTAGTGTATAACGTCGAAAGCTCCATAAGGCTGTTCGCAGACAATAGTGTAACCTATCGGCAGATTTCAAAGTCAGAAGAATGTAGCGAGATGCAGGAAGTTCTGCCGAGGATCGATGACGCCGCTGTGTCAGGCAGTTGAGTCTGCACGTTCCTAAACGTAAAGTATTGCGTATGTATTTGAGAAGATTATGCTACTGGCGATAAACCACTTGACATGGTAAAACCCCTAATTTACCGAAAAAGTAACCACCCGGAGCGATCTAAAGAGGAAGGACTACAGAAAACCAAGTGCAGGAAAAGAGGTCGCAAGGCTGAGAGTCATTGAAAGAATCTTAAGGAGCCGTGAATAAATGTAAGTGCAACACGGCATTGCTGGTGGATATTACCTGCGGTGAGTTCAGCCGTGTGTCGGTAGAGGTGTTGTGGGTCCACCGCGCACAGTAGTTCAAATGGCTCTGAGCGCTATGGGACTTAACTTCTGAGGTCATCAGTCCCCTAGAACTTAGAATTACTTAAACCTAACTAACCTAAGGACATCACACACATCCATGCCCGAGGCAGGATTCGAACCTGCGACCGTAGCGGTCGCGCGGTTGCAGACTGTAGCGCCTAGAACCGCTCGGCCCGCAAAGTAGTCCCTTTCCTTGCATACATACGTGAGAGCCAGGTCGTATGTATAGTTGCAGAGTGCAGGTGATTGTAATGGATGTGTTTCTAGTGTCGCGTTATATTTTTGTTGTACGCGACAAGCGGCAGGGTGAAAGCCCGCCGCCCGGTGTGGCCGTGCGTTTCTAGGCACTTCAGTCTGGAACCGCGCGACCACTACGGTCGCAGGTTTGAATCCCGCCTCGGGCATGGATGTGTGTGATGTCCTTAGGTTAGTTAGGTTTAAGTAGTTCTAAGTTCTAGGGGACTGATGACCTCAGATGTTAAGTCCCATGGTGCTCAGAGCCATTTGAACCATTTTTGGTGAAAGCCTGTGCCTAGTCTTAGCCTACTCCTCTCGAATAGCACCAACGGGGCACCGAGATTACCGTTCCCATCCGACCGATCACCATCAACAGTGCCACGTGCCCTCACTTCGTGAGACACAGCAGCGAGGCCTCGAGTTTCATCCCGGACATTGGTCCAAAGACTGGCGATCACGAACTTTACGCCACCACCTACTCTCTACTCTCCCCTTGCTCTCGAATAGCGCCAAGGAGGCACCAAGATTTCCATTCCCATCAGACGGATGCATCATCATCAACAGAGTCACGTGCCATCACTTCGTGAAACACTGTGGAGGGGTCCCGAATTTCATCCTGGACATTGGCCCAAAGACTGATGATCAGAAACTTTACGCTACCACTTACCCTTCCCTTGCTGGCCAAAAACTAGCTGTGAGAATTTCATCCACTACCAGGATTGGAAACGGCTACGAGTCGATCGCTACCACACAGGCGTGAGTTAGCGACCACTGCTACGGAGGCAAGCTCTTTGAAGGGTTGCTAACTGCCTTTTTAAGGCGTGGGTTTTACTTTATGTTTTATTACATTTATTTTCATCCTTCTTGCTAATAAGTGCAATGATCATGTGGTACAGTTTGATACATTACATTTTTTGGCTATTATACATAAGGGAAATGGACAGTTAAATTTGATACTATCCATAATTTGCTCGATATACTGATCAAAAGTAACCGGACGGACTCAAAAACATACGTTTCTCATATTAGGTGCATTGTGCTGCTACCTAATGTCAGGTGCTCCACATCAGCGGCCTCAGTAGTATTTAGACATCGTGAGACAGTAGAGGGGCGCCCTGCGGAACTCACGGACTTCCAACGTGGTCAGGTGTTTGGCTGTCACTTGTGTCATACGTCTGTACGCGGTATTTCCACACTCCTCAACATCCCTAGGTCCACTGTTTCCGATGTGATAGTGAAGTGGAAACGTGAAGGCACACGTACAGCACAGAAGTGTACAGGCCGACCTCGTATGTTGACTGACAGAAAATGGATCTAAGCTCTATGGGACTTAATATCCGAGGTCATCAGTCCCCTGGACTTAGAACTACGTAAACCTAAGTAACATAAGGACATCACACCCATCCATGCCCGAGGCAGGATTCGAACCTGCGACCGTAGCAGCCGCGTGGTTCCGGACTGAAGCGCCGAGATCCGCCGACGTTGGAAGAGGGTTGTAAAGTGTAAAAGGCAGAAATTTATCCACACCATCACACAGGAATTTCAAACTGGATCAGAATGCACTACAAGTACTATGACAGTTAGGCGAGAGGCGAGAAAACTTGGATTTCATGGTGGAGCCTCTGCTCATAAGCCACACATCACACCTATAAATGCCAAACGACACCTCGCTTGGTGTAAGGAGCGTAAACATTGGACGATTGAACAGTGGAAAAACGTTGTGCGGAGTGACGAATCACGGTACGCAATGTGTCGAACCGATGGCAGGGTGTGGGTATGGCGAATGCCCAGTGAATGTCATCTGCCAGCGTGTGTAACGCCAACAATAAAATTTGGTGGTGGTGGTGTTATGGAGTCGTTTTGTTCTTCATGGAGGGGTCTTGCACCAATTATTGTTTTGCATGGCACTATCACAGCACAGGCCTACATTGATGATTTAAGCACCTTCTTGCTTCCCACTGTCGAAGAGCAATTCGAGGATAGCGATTGCATCGTTCAACACGATGGAGCACCTGTGCATAAAGCACGGCCTGTGGCGGCGTGGTTACACGACAATAACATCTCGGTAATGGACTTGCCTGCACAGAGTCCTGACATCAATCCTATAGCACAACTTTGGGATGTTTTGGAACGCCGAGTTGGTGCCAGGCCTCACCGACCGACATCGATACGTCTTCTCAGTGCAGCACTCCGTGAAGAATGGGCTGCCATTCCCCAAGAAACCTTCCAGTATCTGACTGAACGTATGCCTGCAAGAGTGGAAGTTGTCATCAAGGCTAACACCATATTGAATTCCAGGGTTACCGATGGAGGGCGCCACGAACTTGTAAGTCATTTTCAGCCAGATTTCCGGATACTTTTTATCACGTTGTGTCCATACAATAAAATGGGTGAAAAACTGCATATTTTGGTTGAATACGTAAAAGTAATTAGGTTAAATAATATAAAATAGGAAGTTTGGAGGTTGAAGAGAGTAATAAAATTAAGCAAGGGCATTTAATCTATATAAATAAAAATGTGAATGATAAAAATGTAAATCGAGTGTCTCCGAAAGGCCTTCACCGACTGCCTCGATATTTTTACACAAGGTTGCATTGTATATCGTATTTTCACTTCTCACTTATGATCTTAATACTCCTACAGAATCTGAATTTGCAATAACAACAAACAAGGCCTAAGATTAGCAAAAGTGGGGCAGGGAAAATGACAGAAGTGTGGGAAGAAATGGACACAGGAAGCGGAAAGTCGGAGATGGACATACGAAAGGGAAGGAGATAATGGACAGAGAGGGGGGAGAGAGGGTAAGGGGGGGAGGGAGGGAGAGAGGGAGAGAGAGAGAGAGAGAGAGGGAGAGGGGGGGGAGGGGGAGGGGAATATTGACTGAGAGGGGGGAACGGAGGAGGTGACAAAAAAAGGGAGAGGGAGGAGGAGATGGACATGGACAGAGACAGGGAGAGAAGCAGATCATGGCATATATCCAGTTCCCATATGTATTAGTAACGGGTGCTTCGTCGTTTATATCTTTCCCATTTAACCACACTGAGCCACAGCAACGCGTGGCTGGGAACAGCTAACAGGCAATAAAATTTCAGGTTGTATTTTGTTGATGTAAGGTCTGAGCTTAACTGTAGTGTTGAAGAGATCAGAATAAAGTAAATTACAGTGGAATCAAAAAATATGAGAGTTACATTATAAATTTGTACAGTGTGTTCTTTGGTCTGTACATTTCGTTTATTTTTTCCGTTGATCCTTGACAGGATTGCATACGTGTGTTCCTTCGATTTTCATTGTGGTGTTACGATTCTCTCTTGTTGTATTGTTTCCAACTTTGCACGTCGTTCTCATTGCTCTCATTGCTACTAATATTCGGCAGATGGTACATATGCAGGTACTTTTTCGTAATTAATACATGAAACATACACGTAAAAATAATTCTTGGTGAATAAAAGGTTAAATTCAGACAGATAGTACATTGTTATTCCATCGTTACGTATAACAGAATTGGTATCAGACTATCGTAAGGTCAGAATTACATATTTCTAAGCTTCCTTAATTTACTTATTAATTACTATCGTACTGGGTTATATCTTTCTTTGTCAGTCTGTTACATTCTATTGCGTGTGTGTGTGTGTGCGCGTGCGTGTGCGTGCGTGTGTGTGTGTGTGTGTGTGTGTGTGTGTGTGTGTGTGTTCGTTCAATCATTTATGGACCATTCAAGAATGGAACAGAGAAGGGGAAAAAAAGACTGTGGTATCCGAAGTACCCTCCGCCACACACCGTAAGATGGATTGCAGAATACAGATGCAGACGTGTTATTTGCTCACTAGGTACCACACTCAGCAATGGTATTACTTTACTAGCTGCGTTAAATTTCGCCCACCCCTAGCAACGAGCGCGTGCGGCCCCTGGCGGCTGGGTCGGCGCCCGGGCTGTTGTGTTTTACGGCGCCGCCGCAGTCTGGCTGTGGCGCTGGCAGCGGGTCAGCGGGCCGAGGGCGGTTGACGCCGAGATATTTCGTATTTACATTTTATGGCGGCGCGCTGCTCTTTTTACTACGGAATGCGCGTGCCGTTGTCTGTGTCGTCCCCCCACCCCCACCCCACCCGCTGCTTTCCTCTCCTTCCTTCCTGTCCAGTTCTGCCGCCGGCGGCTCCCGCTTCGCAGTGGCCGCGTCTGCGCGCGGTCTTAAATCCCCGGATAAACTAGCTGCGACGCGACGCCACATTCTTCACGCGTTAGGCCAGCCTTGATGAACTACCTAAGTGCGGCCCCATATATTTATTTCAGCTGCCTTTCCTTTTTCTTTTCCATGCCACGCGGCGGTGGCTGTTGAGCTATCCATTATGCGCCGCACGCGGAGCGCGTTATACGTAATCTGAGCGTCGCTCTGTCTTCCTGAGGATGGCTCGGTCGAATCATGCGGAAACTCAATAACCGTTTCAAACTAAAACTGTGCAAGATTAATTGCCTTCAGAGAGGTGTCATGTACCTAATTTTTTTTACAAATCGAGAAATTCACTCCCTAGGCCTGAGGCTAGAGACGTAGCAGACTGAACACTACTCCTCATCCCAACTACACATATCTTTGTGTGCTCATCTTTGAAGAAGACGGCGAATGGGGCGTCGGCTGGTCAGTTTGAAGTGCACAACAGTACACCTTCAGCCATAAAATTTGAACTCTTTACTATGCTATCGGTTTCGATTTTACATTACATCGTCATCAGACCTATGTGTAAGCAACAATATAATCAACTACAACAATCAACAATAATGAGGGGGCAGTTATGGGATGAACGAAAATTAGTTTGGTCCCAGTAGGTATTGCCAAAGGGTCATGTAATATATATATCAGAATCAATTAATGTATAATGTAATTGAGAGGATAAGACAAGGACTTAAGCAAGGAAGTATTCTATCTCCTGCACTTTTTAATGTTGTGATGGAGGGAACGAACAGGGTAGTTAAATGTATAGTAAAAGAAAAAGACAAAAAGATGATTTTTTCAGATGATATGGTAATATGGGGTGATAAAGAGGTAGGTGTGCAGTTACAGCTTGATGCGTGGAAGGAACTAATGAAAAGGTATGGATTAAACATAAATAAAGATAAGAGTGAAGTAATGGTATTTGTAAGAGGGAAAGGGATCAACGGACATATTACCTTGAATGGAGAACCCCTCAAAGTGGTAGAAAGTTTCACTTATTTAGGGAGTGAAATATCTAGGGATGGAAGAATAACTAACGAAATTAATAGGTTACAGAAGGGAGGCAATTTCTACCAAACAATAAAACAACTGATTTGGAATATGGAAGTTTCAGAAAAAGCAAAACTCCTTATGTATAAGAATTATTACTTCCCTATTGTCGCCTATGGTGGAGAAACATGGACAATGACAGAAAGGGACTGGAGCAGACTGCAAGCAGGAGAAATGAAATTTCTCAGAGCAGTTGAGGGAAAAACAAGAATGGACAGAGTAAGGAATGTAGAGATTAGAAAGGACCTTAAACAAGAAAGTATAAGAGAAGAAATAGAAAACAAGAGATTAAGATGGTATGGGCATGTTAAAAGGATGCATGGGCAGAGACTACCAAAAATTATGGAAGAACTAAAGATGGATGGGAAAAGACCTACAGGGCGCCCAAGAACACGGTGGAAAAAGGGAGTGAGAATATCTGTAGTAAGGAGAGGTGTGACCTGGCAGCAAGTGGAGGAAGAAAAGTGGTGGGAGGACCGAGCCAAATGGAGAGGACTCGTCAGCAACCAGACCCGGCAGTAGCTGGAGCGGGATTCGGATATAGATAGATAGAGAGGCTAACAGAAAATAATTGGCAAAATTTAAGTTAAGCAAGATGTCTCACCAATGTGGATGTAATGATCAGTAATTATTGCACTGTAATTAGTACATCCAGGTTGGTGAGATCTTGCTTGAATTAAATTTTGGAAATGATTTTCTGTTAATGTCTCTATTACGTTAACTCACTCTTCCATACCTATTATTTGATCTGTTGACAGTATTTACATGTCCCACACTATGATTCGTTCATCAGATAACTGTCCTGTTTATTACTGTTGGTTGGTGTACTTGGTTATTTTTGCAGGATCCTGATGACGATGTGATGTTACATCGAAACCAGTAGCGTAGTAAAGAGTTCAGAATTTACGGCTGAAGGAGTACATGACTTTCCTGGTAGGCAGCCTCTATCTTCTCTTCCGTAACGTGGTTCAAACTGGTAATACACATTCTACAGTTTCTGTCTCGATTTGTGTTTCCGTGCACCATGTTCTTTCGTGCCGCAGGCGTCTTTCGTTCTTCCTTCTCCAACAATATATTACACTGAAACGCCAAGGTGGCCATGCGTATTCAAATACAGAGATATGTAAACAGGCAGAATACGGCGCTGCGGTCGGTAACGCCTATGTAAGACAACTGTATGGCGCAGTTGTTAGATCGGTTACTGCTGCTACAATGGCAGGCTATCAAGATTAAAGTGAGTTTGAACGTCTTGTTATAGTCGGCACACTAGCGATTGGACACAGCATCTCCGAGGTAGCGATGAAGTGGGGATTTTCCCGTACGACTATTTCACGAGTGTACCGTGAATATAAGGAATCCAGTAAAACTTCGAATCTTCGACATAGCTGCGACCGTAAAACGATCCTGCAATAACGGAACCAACGACGACAGAAGAGGATCTTTCATCGTGACAGAAGTTGAACTCTTCCGCAAACTGCTGCAGATTTCAATACTGGGCCATCAACAAGTGTCAGTGTGAGAATCATTCAACGAAACATCATCGGTATAGGCCTTCGGAGCCGAAGGCCCATTCTTGTACCCTTGATGGCTGCACGGACGAAGCTGTACGCCTCGCCTGCGCTCGTCAACATCGACATTGGACTGTTGACTGGAAACATGTTGCCTGGTCGGACGAGTCTCAAAAAAAAATGGCTCTGAGCACTATGGGACTTAACATCTATGGTCATCAGTCCCCTAGAACTTAGAACTACTTAAACCTAACTAACCTAAGGACAGCACACAACACCCAGCCATTACGAGGCAGAGAAAATCCCTGACCCCGCCGGGAATCGAACCCGGGAACCCGGGCGTGGGAAGCGAGAACGCTACCGCACGACCACGAGATGCGGGCGGACGAGTCTCGTTTCAAATTGTATCGAGCGGATGGACGTGTACGGGTATGGAGACCACCTCATGAATCCATGGACCCTGCATATCAGCAGGGGACTGTTGAAGGTGATGGAGACTCTGTAATGGTGTGGCGCGTGTGCAGTTGGGATGATATGGGACCCCTGATACGTCTAGATACGACTCTGACAAATGAAGGTACGTAAGCATCCTGTCTGATCACCTGCATCCATTCATGTCCACTGTGAATTCTCAAGGACTTGAGCAATTCCAGCAGGACAATGCAACACCCCACACGTCCAGAATTGCTACAGAGTGGTTCCGGGAACACTCTTCGGAGTTTAAACGCTTCCGCTGCCTACCAAACTCCCCAGACATGACCATTAGTGAACATATCTGGGACGCCTTGCAACGTGCTGTTTGGAAGAGATCTCCACCGTCTCGTACTCTTACTGATTTACGGACAGCCTGCCAGGATTCATGGTGTCAATTCTGTCCAGTCCTTGCCAACTAGTGTTGCGGCAGTTCTGCGTGCTCATGGGGGCCCTGCACGATGTCGGGCACGTGTGCCAGTTTCTTTGGCTCTTCAGTGTGACACAAGTTGCTGTCCTGCAAGTAATTCAGCATGCCGGAAATTCAGTATCCAGTACTCTTGCTTCAAGGTGGTTTCTTGCTTATCACATAAAGCGTTATTTCACGGTGTTGGGAAATAATGTCACTTTAGTTACAAGGTGTACAACTTTGCTTACGCCGTTTTTTCCGCAACATTTGAGGCTTTAATGAAACAAATTGGTTACACATGTGTCATTCAAAGTATTTCCCATCGGTGCCCACTACTCTCTCCCATCTTTCGGGAGTGTACGAATTCCGCGTCAAAAAATTGTTCCTCTTTTGGGGCAATCCACGAATCGATCCAATTTGTGACTACCTCATGAGATCGGAAGCGTTGGTCAGCCAGGCCATGCGCCATTGATCTAAACAGGTGATAATCAGAGGGAGCAATGTCTGGAGAATACGGCGGGTGGGGTAGGACATCCCATATTAACGTTTCCGAGTAAGTTTTGACCTCTTTTGCTACGTGGGGTCGAGCGTTGGCGTGCTGCAAAATCACTTTATCCTGCCTCTCGCTGTATTGCGGCCGTTTGCTTTTAATGCTCTGCTGAAACGCATTAACCGTGTTCGATAACGAGCACCTGTGATTGTTTCACTTGGTTTTAACACCTCATTGTACACGACGCCGAGCTGGTCCCACCAAATGCAGAGCATGATCTTGGAGCCGTCAATGTTCGGTTTGTCTGTTGACGTGGAAGCATGGCCGGGATATCCCCGTGGCTTTTTGCGTTTAGGGATATCGTAATGAACCCATTTTTCGTCCCAGTTACAATTCGATGCAGAAATCCCTTGAGTTTTCACCTCTGAAGCAACTGTTCATAAACACACAGACGCCGCTCAACGTCTCTTGGTTTCAGCTCACACGGGACCCAAGTTCCTTCATTCTGAATGATGCCCATAGCCTTGAGACTTTTTGAAAAGGCTTGCTGTGTCACTCCCACTAATCGTGCCAATTCGTTTTGAGTTTGTCGCGAGTCTTCACTCAGCAATGTCTCCAGTTATGCATCTTCGAAAACATACTCTCTTCCACCGCTATGCCGGTCTACGACGTTAAAATCACCGTTCTTGAAGCGTTGAAACAACTCACGACACGTTCTTTCACTAATAGCGTCCTTACCATACGTACTTGAGAGCATTATATGAGACTCAGCCGCTGTTTTCTTCAAATTGAAACAAAACAGTAACACCTCCCGCAAATGACGAGAATTAGGCTCGTAAACTGACATTTTAAATCAAGAACAACTTTATGATGCAGACACAAATCGACTAATGTTTGATCGAGGTTATGCTGACCGACGGCCAAGCTAACTGCCTGACGTCTGCGATCTGTTCCTTTCGACCGCTACTTACTGTTGTCGCCACTTATCAGCAAACGGCGGAAGCAGAGTTGTACACCTTGTAAATATATTAACATGTGTTGAAAATTGTTGTACCTAGAAAGATGAATCCGAACGTGTAGGATGCAAATTCGGAATTTGCAGTATCAAGTGACTTATCAGCCGATGTGGATCTGCCAGGAAACGATACAGCTTTGATGCGAACAACTAGTGCGCCATCGCTCATCCGGGAGTCTTTTTAGAACACATTTTTGAAGATTAAGTTATTCGGAACGTACTAGTGCAGTATCTCTCCAAATGGTAAAGTCTCACACCCCTGTGCGTCCATACCTCACTGAGAGGAGGAGGAGGGGGAGGATTATGTGAAGGATGTTACGTCGCACATTCTGGTCGTCAGGGAAACGGTACAGTTGTCACGTTAGTATATATCTCCGCCGTCCGTGCCGTATTTCTTATACCATGATATTCGGTGTTCGCATGCGCAAATGTTCGCACAGCCTTTACATAAGGTAGACGGAAGCACTTTATCATCACTCTTTTATTTCAAAGAACGGACTTTGTCTTTCGAGTCGGCGGCGCTACGCAGCCGAGCACGTACACTACCGGCCGTTAAAATTGCTACATCAAGAAGAAAGCAGATGATAAACGGGTATTCATTGGACAAATATATTATACTAGAACTGACATGTGATTACATTTTCATGCAATTTGGATGCATAGATCCTGAGAAATCAGTACCCAGAACAACCACCTCTGGCCGTAATAACGGCCTTGATACGCCTGGGCATTGACCCTAACAGAGCTTGTATGGCGTGTACAGGTACAGCTGCCCATGCAGCTTCAACACGATACTACAGTTCATCAAGAGCAGTGACTGGCGTATTGTGACAAGACAGTTGCTCGGCCACCATGGACCAGACGTTTTCAGTTGGTGAGAGATCTGGAGAACGTGCTAGCCAGGGCAGCAGTCGAACATTTTCTGTATCCAGAAAGGCCCACACAGGACCTGCAACATGCGGTCGTGCATTATCCTGCTGAAATGTAGGGTTTCGCAGGGATCGAATGAAGGGTAAAGTCACGGGTCGTAACACATCTGAAATGTAACGTCCACTGTTCAAAGTGCCGTCACTGCGAACAAGAGGTGACCGAGACGTGTAACCAATGGCACCCCATACCATCACGCCGGGTGACGACGACGACGACGAATACAAGCTTTTACTGTGCGTTCACCGCGATGTCTCCAAACACGGATGCGACCATCATGATGCTGTAAACAGAACCTGGATTCATCGAAAAAAAATGACGTTTTGCCATTCGTGCACCCAGGTTCGTCGTTGAGTACACCATCGCAGGCGCTCCTGTCTGTGATGCAGCATCAAGGGTAACCGCAGCCATGGTCTCCCAGCTGATAGTCCGTGCTGCTGCAAACGTCGTCGAACTGTTCGTGCAGATCGATACGTGGCTGCACGATACGTTACAGCCATGCGGATAAGGTGCTTGTCATCTCGGCTGCTAGTGATACGAGGCTGTTGGGATCCAGCAGGGCGTTCCGTATTACGCTCCTGAACCCATCGATTCCATATTCTGCTAACAATCATTGGATCTCGACCAACGCGAGCAGCAATGTCGAGAAACGATAAACCGGAATCGCGATAGGCCACAATCCGACCTTTACAAAAGTCGGAAACGTGATGGTACGCATTTGTCCTCCTTACACGAGGCATCACAACAGCGTTTCACCAGGCAACGCCGGTCAACTGCTGTTTGTGTATGAGAAATCAGTTGGAAACTTTCCTCATGTCAGCACGCTGTAGGTGTCGTCACCGGCGCCAACCTTGTGTGAATTCTCTGAAAAGCTAATCATCTGCGTATCACAGCATCTTCTTCCAATCGGTTAAATTTCGCGTCTGTAGTACGTCATCTTCGTGGTGTAGCAATTTTAATGGCCAGTAGTGTAATTATAGCCGGAGCGCTGCAGGGGACAGTGCTTGGTCCAGCACTGTGCTGTATGTAGTCTTCGGACTGATGACGGAAGCCACGAGTGACACGAGCAGATGATGACACAGCGATTATCGAAGGAAATAGGTGGCCCCAAACGCTACACTGAAGATTGCAAGACGCCTATCAAGCCCTAGAAGTCTGGGCATCACAATAGTACATTGGCGTCAACGCTACCAAGAGCCAGGTAATGCTCGTCACAGACCAGCCATCTCAGAATTCCAAGCTCTCTTAAAGCCGATCCGTTGGACTAACACACTGAAGTACCTTTGAGTCGCCCTTGAGAAGCTGCTTAAGTGGCAGCAACACAATCAGGAAGTCAGAAGCAGGTCTTTGCATCAGCTTCCAGCGCCCTACTCCGTCCTAGTGAAAAGTCCGATTTTTCTGTTAATTGTGAACCCATTATCTACAAGACATTCCTTCGGCACTTATGAAATGCACCACCACTCTTTGGTGCAATGCTACCAGGACCCACGTACAGAGACTCTAGGTCCTACGCAAAAAGGTACTGCGGAGGATATTATACGTCGCAGGTAACTTCCCGGCACAACATTTACACGGAGCCGCCATAGAGCTGGAAATCCTACAAAGATTTATGAAGTCAGTTGTAAAATTCGACAAGGACACAAGATGGTGAACAAACCCACTTATCTGGCAGCTAGGAAGGCCAGATGATCCGAGAGCGCTACAAGCGACCGGTGGCTCTATTAAGCAAACAGTAGAGCAACACGCGAAGACCTTTACCTGTGAATAATTGTACTCGTAGCTAACGACATGCCAACCAAGTAAAGAGATGACCCATAGACCTACACCCAACCAGGCGAACGTGACCGTGTGCCAACAGTTCTTATGGCTATCTCCGAAGACGGCTGAACGGTTCACAGCCGAAATGTTAGCAGCTGAAAAGTGTGGTTACGATTAACTATACGCAGTTTTATGGATCACTGTGTAATCCTTTACGTTGATATCAAATGATAGGTGCCGAACATGTGGAACGTAAAGTGTTATCTCCATCTATATCGCTTGTATTGTTGTGGACATCCGACTTTCCCCTTATTTCAGTATGACAATGCATAGCTCTCTCTGCTGAGAAAAGACAAGCATTCCACGGAAACCAACAGGTACTAAAACCTCACTGACATCTGCATTTGCGAGACGTATTCGGGGCATTACGGCATTGTGGGGGGAGAAAATGGAGTGTGTTAAAAGTTCCTCGGTAGCCTGTAGGACGTAGAGCTTATAGTGGTTGAGGGGGAGAGAAAATAAATTGATATAGATACTGCAACGGCCTGGGGTTAGAAATGACTGAGTCTTTGAGTTTGCGAGAAGTACAGTGCCAATAAAGACTTTGGAGGAATCTGAGTCCAGGAGAAAATTTAATTCAGTAGTCAGAGGATGTGTGTACGACAGACAAGCCGAATATGGAAATCGAGATGTAGCAGATGGATTGAAAAGTGTATGAGGAATGCTTAAATATAAAGATCTGTGGAGATCAAATCTAATTTGACGAACGTAGGTTTTTAGAGATCATAGCGTGGGGCAGAATGAATAAAAGTAATCCTCGTGTGAGGGTTGTTGGTTGTTTGTCTGCTGTGGGTCTTTTGTGTTGCAGGAAACCTCAGCGTAAAGGGAAGAACGTGTCTTACTGTAAAAGCCATTGAGAGAGTTATTTCCTGATGAATGGAGCTTTTTGAAGTCTAGAGTGTTACTGTGACAACAGCTGAAGTCAGGAACGACGGCGGTCGAGTTTAAGCTTGTTCTGTGCACCTACGTCACGCTTTCTTCGACAGCCAATGAGAGTGCAGTGGTGTTCTCAACGCCATTTTGTGAATGTCTTAGCCAGTTCTAGCATTACACGTGATGCTAGCGAGTTGTTTAGCGAGTTTCTATTCCATTCGTTGCGAGTTGTCATGGCTGATGGTGGTGGTAGCCGACAAATTCTATATAAGCATGCGCTAGACATAATTTTCAGGATACACTCTTTGTTCAAGTGCAAAGGATGTGTATGCGCGTTACCACAACTGTCGCTTGGAACCGGCAACAATGCAATCCGCGTCCTTGCCTCGACTGCGCGATCCGTGATCATTCATAGATCGGATTATAGTGAGGTATCTGTCCGTCCCGGGAGGAGAATGGGACAATAATCTGATTTTATTGTACTATCAATGAGAATGGGTAATTGTACCTATCCTAAAATGACATTCTCCTGCAGATTTCAAAGTTCGAGTGAAACTGTCTTTCCGTCTAGTTTCCTTTACAGTGAGTTCGTTGTTTTGTTTGTCTCCTGCTCTCCGAAGTCTATTTTGGAGTGAGAGTCACAGTGCCCCTCCACCGTCAGCCATGTATTCCACCTTACTGAAAACGGTGTCTGTTTTGTTCAAATTACTTTGCCGAACACCTCTCAAGTGAGATGGTTTTCGAACTGTTCATTTACTCTCAGGAAGTACAGCAACGCGGCTGTAGGTATTTGCATAAGAACCATACGTCCGACAGGGCCACCCATCAAAATCGTCGCTGAATTAGGAAGCCGCACGTGGTAGCACTGCTTGCTAGGCGTAGAACGCCGGTATTTGGACGTAGTCTGACTGTAAGATTTGAAGGATTTTCCCGAAGAAACAAACACTGCTGACAAACTGAGAGCTTGTAGAGGGTTTTTCAAGGAACAAATTGAAGATAAAAATCAGTATCCATAAAAGTAATCCAACGATCCCACAGAGCGTCGAAATTATAGGAGCCGTTCTCTTTGGTTCCTATATGAGGAGATTTTATTCATAATAAGAAAACATTGCCTGACACATCACATACTGTTAATTAAATTGTTGCCTGGTCATAAACTGTTCAAATAAGATTGTAAAAATGCACGCTTGTGTTGACTTTGCGCCCCAGTCACGTCCTGAATCAATGTTCGAACCTGCTATTCACATCTTCAAGGTTTTATCCGAATAGTTATCGTACTCAAAACAAACAAAACATCTATCCCTCTGAACGACCACACATCCTCTTATTATTTTCTCACATTTATTTTTTCGGTGAGACCAGTCTTGAGTTTGGTTTGATGCGGCCTGGCTCTCCACGATTTCCTGTGCTGTGTCAACCTCTGTATTTCAGAGTAGCACCTACACCAACCATCTACTATTATTTGCAGGATACATGAGAATCTCTGCATTATCGTACTGTTTTGGCCCACCACGGATCCCTCTAGTGCTGTGGATGTTATTCTCTGGTATCTTAACACATATCCTATCATCCTGTCCCTTCTTCCTGTCACTGTTTTCCGTATGTTCCTTTCTTCGCCGATTTTGCGGAAAATAACCTCATTCCTTATCGGTCCATTAATTTTCATCTTTCTTTGCAATATAATATCTCGAGCACTTTGATTCTTTTCTTTCTCGGGTCTCCCACAGTTCATGATTTGTGTCCATATATTGCCATGCTTCAGTGTTACATGCTCAAACATTTCTTCCTGAAACTGAGGCCTATGATACTAGTAGGCTTTTTTGTCGAGGAATCTGCTTCCTACCTCCTCCTTCCTTCGGCCGTCAAATGTTATTGTGTCGTGCTCACGCCTTACTCGACCTAATGACCACTGCGCTATACTCCCGCAACCATTGCCCCCTTGCTGCATTTTCGCTTGGATATCCTTGCCTAACCTAAACAGCCCTCAGCCCACTGCAGCATATCTCGCCTCGATACACTTAATCCCATCCAGTAACGAACTCCTTTCTCTAACCCAAACCTGAAATAATATGTTTCCTGCCGGCCGAAGTGGCAGAGCGGTTCTAGGCGCTACAGTCTGGAACCGCCTGTCCGCTACGGTCGCAGGGTCGAATCCTGCTTCGGGCATGGATGTGTGTGATGTCCTTAGGTTAGTTGGGTTTAAGTAGTTCTAAGTTGTAGGGGACTGATGACCTCAGGTGTTAAGTCCCATAGTGCTCAGAGCCATTTGAACCAATATGTTTACTGTATCAAAACTTCGTTGGAACTCACTGATGGTCCTGCAGCATTACGGAATCAACGTCTACATCATCACCAACTCATTGCACATGCCACAATGAGTACCATAGATGAGACCAACACCCCATAAAGTTAACGTGTTTCTAATAACGCCCTCTGAATTTTTTCATCTACAAATTCACAACTGTTTCAAACAAATGGGTGATATTGTCAGATATAAAATTTGTTTTATTCGTTAATTCTACACTATCAATTGTGAAATGCTACAGTATGCAGATCACATTTTCCTAGCAACCTATCACTCTATCCCGTTACAGATCATCCTCATGCTGACACTGACATATAACACTAGCGTCTATTTTAGCTTTTCCACTTCCGTTAGTCACAGCTTAACCTTTCTCGTCAGTCAAAAGTAGGCACTCCTGAGCCTGGCTATACGCTGCCTTACTGCAGCTTTCATTCCGTATCCCTGGAATCTGTTTTACATCTCCTAGGAGTGCAGGTTCGTTCAGGCCTTTCTTTCTGAAAGCTATAATAATTATGAAAATCAGTTTGTCGTCTTAAAGGTCTGAAGATTTTGTGAAGTGTACCTCAGAAATGACGCTAATTCAGCTCCAGCATTCTCATATTGAGTATCGGCTAATGAAGTTTTATTCGATGTCCGTAACACTATGACAGCCTGGTCCACTTCAGACACCCTGCGCAGTCATACAGCAGATAAAGTGAATGGCACTTTCTGGAAGACTAAAACTGTATGCCAGCCCTGAGTCGAACACGTGACCTTTGCCTTTCACGGGAAAGTGCTATACAGACTGAGCTACCCAAGCACGATTCACGACCCGTCCTCTCAGCTTCGATACTGCCAGCACCTCGTCTCCTTGTCTTGCTAAAGCATGGTTGAGACATAGTTCGCCAAGCACGTCCTCTTCAATGGCAGGCTTTCTGAGAATCAGTTTTATGGGAATGATGGTATAGCCATCCAACTGATGTCATATCTAACATGAAGAATGCGGAAAGTTGTACTTAATAAATCAACCACTGTTGTCTAGGGACATTATTCTGATTGAGGAGAAAAATATGTGAGAGGTTCTCCAAGGATCGATCTTAGGTCTGTTACTGTTCTTGCATATACTGTGTGTAAATGATATTCCTTCTAATATACAACA
Organism: Schistocerca americana; assembly: GCF_021461395.2. Taxonomy (NCBI): domain Eukaryota; kingdom Metazoa; phylum Arthropoda; class Insecta; order Orthoptera; family Acrididae; genus Schistocerca; species Schistocerca americana. The sequence continues at coordinate 142,256,080 of NC_060122.1, forward strand.
ACCAGAATTAGTCCTTTTTGCACATGACACTAACATTGCAATCAACCGAAGCATACATATAGCAACAGAATAAATGATAAATAAGGTTTTTTAAAGTATCATTAACTGGTTTTCTGCGAATGGCTGTGCACTCAATTTTGAAAAAGCAACATACTCAGCTCCTCACATCTGTGTGTACTGCACTACTAAGTGTGACACATGGCGAGAAAATAAAAAATAAGATGGAAACTTCAAAATTCTTACATCTCCATATAGATGAGAATGATTCAGCCACTTTTACACTAAGAAAATTGCAAATCTTAGAGATACAAATCAGCTAGTTGACATATTTTGATTCAATAATGTCATATGGAGTACAGTAATGTTCTGGGGGTAACTCGCAGTTAAGAAATAAAGTCTTCATTGGTCAAGAATGTGCTTAAGAATAATATGTGGCGCTTACCCACGATCATGTTTTAAACATCTGTTTAAGGAGTTTGATATTATAACTACTGCTTCACAGTATATTTATTCCCTCATGAAGTTTGTTTTAAATAATCCAGTTCAGCTCCAAATAAACAATGATGATAAAAATTACAATGCCAGACGGAAAGATGACTCCATGTTATGGTTGTCTTTAGCAAAAAGAGGGGTGCACAATGGAGCGACAGAAATTTTTGATCACTTACCTAGTGATATAAAATGTCTGACAGAAAGCAAAGAGAAAACTGACAACAAACTGAAAAGTTCCTCCTTGACAACCCCTTCTGCTCCATAGAAGAATTCCTGTTATTGTAATGTGTAAAAGGTGGTGAGTACTAATTATTAACTCACATCTGTATATTTAATGGCAATAATAATAAAAAATTATGAATATTTAGCACGTAGCCATATTCTCAAATTAATTTGCAATGCGAATATAAAATGACTAGTTACCTATCATTACCATGTATCATGCAAAATGAAACTAACTAACCAACCATGGTGCTGGGAGGTCTACACTGTTCACTGTAATTGACATACAGAGGCGAATTAATTGTATGGAGACAGTTGCGGCCTCTGTGACTCAGATCTTCAGTGTTTCGTGACTGACGATGGCGGTTGATTTTTCAGATGATGTGTCTGTGTTGTGCTCTAACTGTGCAGTCAACTTCCCATGTAGGCAAACTCACTTATTGTACACTGACAGTGTGTGTCAGTTTAAGCTTGAAGTGACCCTTCGAGATACACTATCTTACTGAAGAGTTTATGCAGGCCATATTGTTCCCTTTTAGACTGGAGAGACAGTGTAATCCACAAAACTGCACTGAGAATGCAGATTTAGGTTCACATCCATTATACACACGGCTCTAAATTGCAGTATCCTCTGATTGAAGGAGTATTCAGACTTCTGTATTTGCTAATAAATAAATAAATAAATGAAACGTAAGTCATGAAAGTGTGCAAAATTTTCGTGATTAATTCATAAATATATGGTTTAACTTTAATATTAATGACCATTCATATTAATGTGACCACCTGTCAAAAGCCTGGAGCACCACTTTATGCAGCATGGCCCACTGTGGGACGTGGACCAAGAGAGTCATTGAGGTTCTGGAAGAAAGTGACAGGGATGTGGTGCCATGCCAACTTCTGTGCCACAACCACCTATGCTACGTTTCTCAGTTGAGGATCAATGGGGTGAACAGCTCGATCAAGCTAATCCCACAGATTCTCGATTGGCTTTAATTCCTGTGAGTCTGGTGGCTGGGAGAGTATGGTAAACTCAGCTTAGTACTTCTCAAACCATGCACACACACTGAGAGCTGTGTGACAAGTTGCTTGTCCTGCAGGTAGACGCCATCGTGCCGAGGAACAACAAACTGCAAGCAGGGGTAGATATGGTCACCAAGGATAATGCATACTTGTGCTGATTAATTCTGCCTCCCAGAATCACAAGATCACTCAGGGAATACGATGAAAACATCCATCATCTCTGTCATCTACGTTATCATTGCCAGTTTGTGATAGTTCTTTTCCATTATTTTAATATCATGCCCCTGCCCCATAAGGGCAGAGGAGGGCTGGCAGTGGTATAATCCGCCACTCTTCAGCTGAGTGGCTTTATAAAAAACGAAAAAAGGGGAACTCATACATAAAAACGGCGAAAAAGGGGGACATAAAAACACAGTAAATGGAAATAATGGAAGTTAAAATGTACACTAACATGAGGACATTCACTGGGGGAGCAGTTAAAAATTAGACATAAAGTTGAAAAAGCACAGCTGGCAATTCGTGGGGCACTTAAATACACTGGAGTCAAACAAAAGTTAAAAGTCAGCTGCAGTACAAAACAAACACAGAGCAGGAGACACTTAAAAACCACTGTAAACGACAGAGCACACACGAAGAACATAAAAACCGCTGGTACCTGCCAAGAGGCGGGAGGCCTGAGGCGAGGGGAAAAAGAGGGCAGAAAGGTGCGGGGGAGGGGGGGTGAGGGGGTGGGAGGAAGAGGAAAAGGGGGGCAGGGTCCGCAGCCAAGAGGAAGGAGATGGGTGGGGCAGGAGAAGAAGAGGGAAGACAAGGCAGGAGGGAGTGCAGAGACAAAGAAGGGGGGCATGGGAAAGGGAGGGAGGTTTTTGGAGGGAGGAAAACCAGTTACAGGAAGGGAAGGGGAGGGGAGAGGGAGCTCTGACGAGTGAGGGAGGGAGGTTGGGTTAGAGTTAGTAGAAGGGGTAGAAGTCAGGGCAAAGCTCATCATCCGGGATGGGTAGGTGCGGGCAGTTGCATTGGGAAAGGAGGTGGAGGGTGTGGAAATGTTGAGAGGGCGGGATGCAACAGTAAAGGCGCTGCACCAGGCTGGGGGTGGAGAGGAAAGAGGACAATAGGGGATGGGGTGATCGAGTCAGTTGATGATGTACAGGGTGCAGATGTGTTCAAGGAAAAGAAGAAGGTGAGGGAATGGGATGAGGTGCACGTGGGGGAAGGAAGTCGGATATGAAAGTGGAGATGGAGTGCATGGCGTTCTAGGTTTTGGAGGGCTTTATAGAATATGGGAAAAGTGGAAATCCTAGCGACACTGTCATAACAAGGGATGGGGCGGATCAAGCTTTTGTAGGTGTGTAGGATGGTGGAAGTACCAGTTTTCGATAACGCCGTTTTGCCATGTACTCTACACTTTAACCACAGCTACAATCGAACAGTTTACAAACTTAGCCATTTAGAAATGGTTCCACCATTACCCGAAAGCCAATGATTACAACCTCTGGCCGTCAGATAAATCGCTTCGTTTCCGCTTTACAACAACGACAGCATTTTTCTCGGCGGTCTCCGACATGCTTTATGTATCTGCCACAGCTAGTGTGCCCCCTGCAGTCTGTGAATAAGTACTGCATGTTGACTTTGAACATAGGGAGTGGTCACATTAATGTGACTGGACCTTGTAGCTACACTGTGTTTCAAGAAAACTCCACATATTTCCACGGGAGAAAGTATTGCTCAAACTAGAAGAAATGATCCTATACCTATACATCTGGAAACTAGTACCTGTTGAGATATGTGCCGTTGAAGATCCATAGTTCACAGCCTGCATTTCACTTACAGATGATGTAGAATTTACAAGAGCTGTTCTAATAATATAACACAATACGCACATGTGGGCAAGTGCAGACCCTCATGCAATCATGGAGGTGTGGCATCACAACAGATTCAGATTTTGCATCTCCGAACGAACCCAATGCGCTCTGAGAACTGCTTATGTGAATCCAGCAGCAAGAGCAAGACACAGAACAAGTAGGGAGGTGTTCTCAAAATCGATTCACTAAGCTGGTCCAGGAAAATGGTTAACTTAACTTTTTGCAGTCTTGAATGGGAAAGAAAGAGCAATTGTGCTGTACATCGCATACATCATATTTTACGGACTCGTGGCTAGATTGAGAGACATTTGTGGACGTTTAGTACCGCGGTGGGCTGTTGCAAGAGCCTGCTTCCCTGAGTGCATCTCTCTTCCTCCCTCCCTCCCTGTGTGTGTGTGTGTGTGTGTGTGTGTCTGATAGAGAGAGAGAGAGAGAGAGAGAGAGAGTGAGTGAGTGAGTGGGAGAGAGACGGATAGACAGCGAGGCGGCCCGTAATTGGCGCCGATGGCGGGTACAGTAATAGCCTCTCCGGCAATCGGCAGCGGCCGTCTGCTCTGCCCTTCCGCCAGATGGCAGCCATTATCCCGGCCGATGGCCCTCTATCTCACGGAATAGGTCGTCCTCATTTGTGTAGTCTTCGCGCACCGTGGGACTGTTAACCAATTGTCGCTGGTTTCGGAACAAAAACTACTTTTTCGTTCGAAAAATGTATAGATACCGTCTTGAGACACTAACCGTTGTTTCTTATTTCAATGTACGTTGCTTTTTGAGCCATAGGGGCTCTTCTTGAGATACTTCGAGATAAGTTGACACCATTGTTAAAAACCTGTTGCCACTGTTCCTCTTTAAGCATTGATATGAATATTACAATGTGATACCATGTGTTGTAACGCAGCTATAATTTTTACAAAACTAATATAAAACCAAGAGAATACTTACCATTTCCAGTAGTAGTTACGTAGTTTTTAGGTGCATCACACGCAGCTATATTTACACGCATAAAAAAACTTCTAGTTTTATAGGACATTTGCACAAAATCTGAACAATTCAAAGAGCATCTGAATGCAAATATATTACATTGTTCTGTATTTGTGCGTTGGGTAACATTTATTGGGCTTCCGACATGCTGGGTTAATAACATGACAGTAACTTCTGTTAAACAGTCAGATGTAGAAAACAGCCAAAGTTGCGAAATTCAGTTCTTTTTGTTTGATTGAAGACTGGTTTCTGGTATCAGACCCCATTGTCAAATCATCCAAACAAACAAAAAATTGTGTATTCCATGATACCACGCATACCACGTTAATACTGCACACACATATGTCTAACTCAAGTTTTTCAGTGACCACTGGCAGAAGAAACACGTTTCTTACAAAGATGAGTATCAAAGGAAAATAAATCAAGGCAGGGTTTGACGTTAAATTACAGATGACTTTCCTCAATCGCGCCTTTAATTTATCGAAACGAAATTTTTATCACACATTTAACAATTCTTATAGCACAGTTGATGTGTATTTTAGTAACAATGAGTACCTTTTTTATTCCCCACAGACTCCAATATAAAGCGAATTTTCATTTAAACGACGAAAACAAACATTTTGCTTACACCAGGCGCACCTGACGGAAAAAAATTAAAGTTTTCAGGCACTTCATCGTAATTACTTGTTTCATTTCGACAGATTTGCGATGATGTAAGAAATAGTCCTAACGGTTGCTTTGCTTATTGTGCTGCATACTGGGCACCCTTAAAGCAATTTGTAAAACACGCTGGTGCAAGCTGACGATGCACATTTCTCTATACTGTTCTGACAAACTTCAAATGACATGAAGCTATCGGAAATTATGTTGTTCGAAAATTTCCTTAAAATCTTTCCCGCACTGGAAAAAATTCTTTATCGGGAGTCACATTCGTTGCTCTGGGTGGAATCTGAATTATATAATAACTCATTTCGTCTTTTTCCTGAAAGGCAGCCGGCCAAAGTGGCCGTACGGTTCTAGGCGCTGCAGTCTGGAACCGCGTGACCGCTACGGACGCAGGTTCGAATCCTGCCTCGGGCATAGATGTGTGTGAAGTATTTAGGTTAGTTAGGTTTAACTAGTTCTAAGTTCTAGGGGACTAATGACCTCAGAAGTTGAGTCCCATAGTGCTCAGAGCCATTTTGAACCTGAAGGCAGAGGTATCGTTATGTCCAGACCAAGAGTCCAAGCAACGAATTAATTTCTGCAACTGATTAGTAACAGTTTCGAATGGAATATTTAAAAATCATTCTTTCGTATTTTTCCAGAGTTTGATAGTTTGATTATAAGATTTTTTCCACTAAACTTTTTTATATTTATTTTTGTTCCAAATATACCGTAAGGTTTCTGAAGACAAATCTAAAGCCGCGGAAGCAGTAATCCATACATACTTACCACTGTTATTGTCATTCATAGCATGAATCAATGGTACAAGAGACTTTGTCTTTTTGCGCCTCGAAATGATAAAGTGCGGTTGGCTCGCAGTTCTTTCACGAAACCTGACTGACCATCGTTAAACACAACAGACGTGGGGATAACACCAAGTTTCGTGTTCACGTCAGCTACGAATTAATGGCACCGCCACCGTACTTTTGCGTGTAGTAAACTTGGTTTTTTCGCGACTATCTGTACTGAATGATTTCTTGAATCTCCTTAAACTGCGCGAAGGAGACTTGAAATCAGCAATGGTCATCTCAATTGTGATTCGGAGGGCCCTGTCTCATAGATCTCCGTCAGTAACTGAATGATATCTCAAGAAAACTTCTCTAAAGAACTGCTGGTCAAGTTATTCATTTAAGTTTAGGAGTTTATGTTGGTTATTAATGGGGAGTAACAGGGCACTGTGACCACCCTATACAGTAAATCTTTCGGATAGTTTTTCTGTCACTGTTTTGAGAGTTTCGTACTGGCGCGTATTTCTTACTTCCTATAAGTCTTTCTTCGATGTATACAGTTCACAGCCAGATTTTACAAGCAGAAACGCGTTTGCACATTGTTTAACATTAAGCGTTAAGCTCAATGAATATCAATTCAGATTTATCTTCATTGTTAACAATTACTCTACTTCAAAAGCAAATGGTAATTACTACGGATACTAAATGAGTTGCAAAATTGAGTGAACAGTAACCGCAAACAACTGTGTCAGAGAAACTATCTACGAAAACTGAAATTAGCTTTACGAATTACGACGGCGACGAGTTGTGTTTATGTTTACCAATGCGGCGTCAACCAATGATACGCGCCCGCCATGTTGCACATGAACAGTCCGATACAGCTCTAGTAGGCGTATAAATTTCTCTAGCAGCCGGGCGAGCTAATAATTTGGCAATTTTCAACAGGTTCTAAGAACACATGCAGTGTGTCTTAGCAGCTAAAATTTTGACAGGGTCTTTCTGTCGGTGTATTCCTCACGTATGAGAACTTTCTGGGCGTGTTTCGATAAGTCGGACTGGAACTATCTCTAGGTATATAATCTGCATGATACACGTACTTCTCAATTTTCGGACGGATGCTCTTAAAAAGACGTATTTCTCCTAATTACGGTGTCTTGAATATTATGCAAAAAAGATTTGCTAGGTAATGATGTAAATAAATTATTATTTTATTAGAACATTTTATACATTGTTACGCTGACGGAAATAGGAAGTGTAACATCACGAAGCGCCATTTCTATATTTATCAGTCTGTTGGAATGCTCACCACATGACGGGTATTAGATGTTTACTTTCATTCCATTCTGTACTTACATCTATCAGGATCATCGGTATGGGGTGTGGCACCCATGGGCACGAATACACTGCTGTCTTAACTGTGGCGTGGAATCCAACAGTCTGTGAATGTTATCTTGAGCAATTTCTCGCCATGCCTGTAACACATGCTGTCACTTCATGAGGATTGCTGGGTGAAACTAGTATGATGAGTGGGCGATAAATGAGGGAACGAGGCAGGCCAGTCAGTGACCTATACATTCTACAAAGCGATTCTGGTGTGAACTGTAGTGTGGGATCTTGCTTTATCCTGACGGAATATATCGTCTGGTACCCTGGTCAAAAAAGGGTACGGCAACAGGGGTTAACATTCTCGCCTCGGAGAGGCATGGATCTCTAGAATCGCTACTTCCTGCGACCTTCCAGCATGTCGTCTTGCGTCGAAATGAACGCCACAAAATGAAGCGAAATTTCTAACTGAACACACAGTGTATCCCTCAATGTCCCAGTCAACTCTGCTTCGGCACCAAGCAAGCCTGTCTGGTCTGGGTTATGGTGTCAGCGATAAACATTGCCTGGCTACTCGAGAACTTCACCCAGCTTCCAGTGATCTGTTCCCGATGATAATGGTGACTCTCTGTTTGTAACCTCTTAGTGGATTTCAGCTGTGCACTTTAGTCTAGTTGCAGACCCGAATCAAGCAATCCTACGATCTACGCCAAAGTCTTACGCAGCAGCATCCTTGTATGAAATCTTCTCAGTGTTCAGACCACAGACAGTTTCAGATTATGATCACCTACGATCTTTCAGAATGAATTTTACTCTTCAGTGGTGTTTGTGCTGATTTGAAACTTCCTGGGACCTTTACCTTTCGCGGGCAAGTGCTCTACGAACTGAGTTGTCCAAGCATGAATGACGGTCCGTCCCTACAGTGAGCCGTGAGTAATACTCGGTTAACTCAGTCGGTAAAGCACTTGCCCGCGAATTACTGCAAGGTGTACACACTGTTTACAGAAATTATGTCACGCTGAAGAGTAAAAACCCTACCGGAGGGTGGTGGAGCAGAAATTGTTTCGATCAGGACAGGCAGCCGCGAGCTTTCCCAAGGTTTTGCTGTTACTGGTGGGTAATAAAATGAAGTAAATTATTTCTGAGCTTCCAACAAATTGATACTGTTAGCAGACCTACGAGTTATAGTTTATTAAACTGCGGAAGAATCGGATCAATAACTCAACTTTCTTTTTTGCACTGCGCTACGTTAACCATGGAGAGTAGCCTAAGTGGAAGCAACACTTTCTGTTGAAACTTACGCATCAGACAGTGTTGGCAGTTTGTGTAGGTGGCCATTACATGATTTCATATCAGTGATTACAAGATTAAGCTGAACGTACGCACTGGGCAGCTAGGCAGCTGTTTAGTGGCGATTCGATCGAGTAAAAAATGAATTGTATTGAATCGACTGTGATCCACTCCAGGCAGTCAGGAAGTCACAGTTATCTAGCCTGGCGCGCCATCCTACTACAAAATCCTGACCTAGCCACAGGTGGGGTCCTGTGGTCTGGGGGCTTGGTGCTGGCTTAGTATACGTAAGCTCAGGGTTCTATACACACTTCAGGCGAAGGTTTTTCATAGGCACTAGCGCATCCTATTAACCCCTGGTTACGCCAAACGAAGAACATAAGATTCTATCGTGATTCCAAATTCGTAATAAACATAATGTGCCTTCGCTGCCGACTACATGTTAGATTGGGCCATAACAGAGGCCTAAGTGGCAGCGTGTAGAAACTCTGCCACCGGTAATCTTTCTTACACTAGTATTTTTATTGTAATTAAGAAACCAAAATCCATGTTACGTCACAGGGCTCTAATTCTATCTTCTATTTCAGCTTGAGATGTTGAATCTATTAGTTGTGGCTTCACGGGATTTGATCCCTTCGTGACGACATAGTACCATCAATATGGTGACTGATCAAGTTTTCAACACCTAAAGTTCTCCACGTAAGATGGGTATCAGTGTCCGAATCCTGGTTCGGCACAAAAATCTTCATAATGTGCTTACAGGCTTTAGCTTGAGCGCACCTAACTGTTGATGAAAATTTGTTTTGATTTTTAACATCTCTTCGCTCTTTGTCAAAACGATGTGTGGCGGTTTCGGCTCCCAGACACACACAGCTCTTTTCGTTACAACATTTCATGGTCAAACATGCCGCACCAAGCTACCGGTGAAAAATAATTCGACAGTTAACGTTTCTTCGTGTGTAGTCAATAAGCACATGCGCAGGATTCGATTCCCAATGATCACTGTACTCTTTGTCATCGCGCGGTAGCTGAGTGGTTAGCGCAACAGAATGTCAATCCCAATGGCCCGGGTTCGATTCCAGGCTGGGTCGGAGATTTTCTCCGCTCAGGGACTGGGTGTTACGTTGTCCTAATCATCATCATTTCATCCCCATCGACGCGCAAGTCGCCGAAGTGGCGTCAGATCGAAAGACTTGCACCCTGCGAGCGGTCTACCCGACGGGAGGCCCTAGTCACACGACATTTTCATTTTCTGTACTCTTCGTCACGTCACTTCTAATTCAAACATGCACACACTCTGCTTCTGGTGAAAGAAACCTATATATATATAATGACCGTTCGTAGCAAGAAATCAAGGGCGGTACATGGCGGGTTCGAATCCTGGGAAGGCATAAATTATTTATTTTCCTCGTCATTGGATTTTCAAACATCTCGCTACTGCTAAGAAAATTCGATACCTGGAATTTGTCTGGGCTTACATAGCAATCGGATTAAGTACAGGATCAGATAGCCATCTACCGCATACATTACCTCATTTCAAGTTTGTTACTTGAGAATGAAACTATATTTAACCTATTTCGACGTTAGTTTACGGGGTCAGTAGTTTGTGGATAGTTGTCCCGATCTAGTACAAAAACGTTCGTCATGTGATTTGAAGTTCAGAGTTGCTAACTGATACTGGCTGAAAATGTATTATATCACGTCTCTTTAAAGCAAGTCAACAAAGACGATTAGAGTTTGACACCGTTAATCATGATTTTTGTAACTGGTTAGTTCATTATTGAGATTACGCAAAAGCACTCGCTTAGTGAACGATAGTTAATAGGTGGTTGGAAAACGTTTTAGTGAGCAGGAGTACTTCCGGTGTTCATAGAGATTTGGGAGTCCGTATGTCTTTGAAAATATTGTATTCGCAAAAAAATATAGTTTTGATCTAAGGATTAAGGAATAATTGATGTGTTAGGGAGTTGCGGACATTATTTGTGTAATATACTAATGAGAGTGGTTAAAGTTTAGTAATGGTACTTATTGCAATATATTTCAGTTTTCAAGCGTTAAGGACGGTCTCAGGGTTTGGAGTACCATAGTATTTATTACACCTGGAGTTATTGCACACAGAGCAATGTTTTTCAGTGGTCACTTGTGGTAATCATTTTGTATAGTGAAGCGACCGTACCGAAAGGAAATTAGAGGAGCTGCAAGAGAGGTAAGATAAGTGGGGTGCCTACAAATCAGGAGAAACGCAGTTCATGTCTCAGCAGTGCTGTACCAATTCATATGTCACGTGTTGGTTTCTCATTGCTGTGGGCACTGTTATTAAAATATTAGTGGTCGGTTTTACCAATTTCTGTACTAACACAACATTATAAAGCGATGAAAATTTTGCTAATAAAAATTACTTTTTTTAAAGGGTTATTTAAAAATCAAAATTTGAGCTCTGGTATTATGGTTAATGGGTATGTCGGTTTTTGTATCCGATTAAAAAAAATAAAAATAAAAAACTACCTGTTATAATCGGGACCACACAAATACCGAATAATACAGCTGATTCAGAACTAAAATACCGGTAGTATCAGTTTTAACCTGTCGTTTTTTCCCACACTAAGTTACTCTCAGGAAAGGCCTCGTACTGTTGCAGTGTCGTGGTCGCACCTGGCAGGTACTACGCGTCGTTCTGCGCAAGGGCGCGGCTAGTGGCAGGTTTTTCGTCGCCGCCCTGTCAGCGGTGCGCTGATAGCCGCTCTGCGCCGCGCCGTCAGCGCCGCCACAAAACCGCCGCCCCCGCAATCAGCCCCGGCCGCCCCCGCTGACTCGGCAGCACCGCCGGCGGCGCCAACAGCCGCCCCCGCAGAGGCGAGGAAACACGGCCGGCACAGCCGGACTTCTGCGACCGCTGGAGCGGCAGGCTGTTCTCCAGTGTCAGGTGCGGCACCGAAGCAATTCAGGAGCGCTAGTCTAGGTTTCTCACCGGTCGCTTTCGTCAGCACGGAACTGTTACGGATATGCTCATTGAAGGTAGATGGGAGTCTTTGGAGGGGAGAAGAAGCTGTCAAGGTTGTGTCAAATTGATAACTCTCGATATTTTGCTGGGTTTTAGGGTTCCGGATCTGGATCGGTAAAAAAGCGAACCCTTACAGGATCATTTTCTTGCCCGTCTCTCTGAGCGATTGTTAAAAACGTTTTTCTCTGGTATGGAAAGACGCTCCCCCCATGAATCATGGACCTTGCCGTTGGTGGGGAGGCTTGCGTACCTCAGCGATACAGATGGCCGTACCGTAGGTGCAACCACAACGGAGGGGTATCTGTTGAGAGGCCAGACAAACGTGTGGTTCCTGAAGAGGGGCAGTAGCCTTTTCAGTAGTTGCAGGGGCAACAGTCTGGATGATTGACTGATCTGGCCTTGTAACATTAACCAAAACGGCCTTGCTGTGCTGGTACTGCGAACGGCTGAAAGCAAGGGGAAACTACAGCCGTAATTTTTCCCGAGGACATGCAGCTTTACTGTATGATTAAATGATGATGGCGTCCTCTTGGGTAAAATATTCCGGAGGTAAAATAGTCCCCCATTCGGATCTCCGGGTGGGGACTACTCAAGAGGACTTCGTTATCAGGAGAAAGAAAACTGGCGTTCTACGGATCGGAGCGTGGAATGTCAGATCACTTAATCGGGCAGGTAGGTTAGAAAATTTAAAAAGGGAAATGGATAGGTTAAAGTTAGATATAGTGGGAATTAGTGAAGTTCGGTGGCAGGAGGAACAAGACTTTTGGTCAGGTGATTACAGCGTTATAAATACAAAATCAAATAGGGGTAATGCAGGAGTAGGTTTAATAATGAATAAAAAAATAGGAGTGCGGGTTAGCTACTACAAACAGCATAGTGAACGCATTATTGTGGCCAAGATAGACACAAAGCCCATGCCTAGTACAGTAGTACAAGTTGATATGCCAACTAGCTCTGCAGATGATGAAGAAATTGATGAAATGTATGACGAGATAAAAGAAATTATTCAGGTAGTGAAGGGAGACGAAAATTTAATAGTCATGGGTGACTGGAATTCGTCAGTAGGAAAAGGGAGAGAAGGAAACATAGTAGGTGAATATGGATAGGGGGGAAGAAATGAAAGAGGAAGCCGTCTGGTAGAATTTTGCACAGAGCATAACTTAATCATAGCTAACACTTGGTTCAAGAATCGTAAAAGAAGGTTGTATACATGGAAGAATTCTGGAGATACTAAAAGGTATCAGATAGATTATATAATGGTAAGACAGAGATTTAGGAACCAGGTTTTAAATTGTAGGACATTTCCAGGGGCAGATGTGGATTCTGACCACAATCTATTGGTTATGAACTGCAGATTGAAACTGAAGAAGCTGCAAACAGGTGGGAATTTAAGGAGATGGGACCTGGATAAACTGAAAGAACCAGAGGTTGTAGAGAGTTTCAGGGAGAGCATAAGGGAACAATTAACAGGAATGGAGGAAAGAAATACAGTAGAAGAAGAATGGGTAGCTCTGAGGGATGAAGTAGTGAAGGCAGCAGACGATCAATTAGGTAAAAAGACGAGGGCTAGTAGAAATCCTTGGGTAACAGAAGAAATATTGAATTTAATTGATGAAAGGAGAAAATATAAAAATGCAGTAAATGAAGCAGGCAAAAAGGAATACAAACGTCTCAAAAATGAGATCGACAGGAAGTGCAAAATGGCTAAGCAGGGATGGCTAGAGGACAAATGTAAGGATGTAGAGGCTTGTCTCTCTAGGGGTAAGATAGATACTGCCTACAGGAAAATTAAAGAGACCTTTGGAGAGAAGAGAACCACTTGTATGAATATCAAGAGTTCAGATGGCAACCCAGTTCTAAGCAAAGAAGGGAAGGCAGAAAGGTGGAAGGAGTATATAGGGGGTTTATACAAGGGCGATGCACTTGAGGACAATATTATGGAAATGGAAGAGGATGTAGATGAAGACGAAATGGGAGATAAGATACTGCGTGAACAGTTTGACAGAGCACTGAAAGACCTGAGTCGAAACAAGGCCCAGGGAGTAGACAACATTCCATTAGAACTACTGATGGCCTTGAGAGAGCCAGTCATGACAAAACTCTACCATCTGGTGAGCAAGATGTATGAGACAGGCGAAATACCCTCAGACTTAAAGAAGAATATAATAATTCCAATCCCAAAGAAAGCAGGTGTTGACAGATGTGAAAATTACCGAACTATCAGTTTAATAAGTCACAGCTGCAAAATACTAACGCGAATTCTTTACAGACGAATGGAAAAACTGGTAGAAGCGGACCTCGGGGAAGATCAGTTTGGATTCCGTAGAAATGTTGGAACACGTGAGGCAATACTAACCTTACGACTTATCTTAGAAGAAAGATTAAGAAAAGGCAAACCTACGTTTCTAGCATTTGTAGACTTAGAGAAAGCTTTTGACAATGTTAACTGGAATACTCTCTTTCAAAATTTTAAAGTGGCAAGGGTAAAATACAGGGAGCGAAAGGCTATTTACAATTTGTACAGAAATCAGATGGCAGTTATAAGAGTCGAGGGGCATGAAAGGGAAGCAGTGGTTGGGAAAGGAGTGAGACAGGGTTGTAGCCTCTCCCCGATGTTATTCAATCTGTATACTGAGCAAGCAGTAAAGGAAACAAAAGAAAAATTCGGAGTTGGTATTAAAATTCATGGAGAAGAAGTAAAAACTTTGAGGTTCGCCGATGACAATGTAATTCTATCAGAGACAGCAAAGGACTTGGAAGAGCAGTTGAACGGAATGGACAGTGTCTTGAAAGGAGGATATAAGATGAACATCAACAAAAGCAAAACGAGGATAATGGAATGTAGTCAAATTAAATCGGGTGATGCTGAGGGAATTAGATTAGGAAATGAGACACTTAAAGTAGTAAAGGAGTTTTGCTATTTAGGGAGTAAAATAACTGATGATGGTCGAAGTAGAGAGGATATAAAATGTAGACTGGCAATGGCAAGGAAATCGTTTCTGAAGAAGAGAAATTTGTTAACATCGAGTATAGATTTAAGTGTCAGGAAGTCGTTTCTGAAAGTATTTGTATGGAGTGTAACCATGTATGGAAGTGAAACATGGACGATAACTAGTTTGGACAAGAAGAGAATAGAAGCTTTCGAAATGGGGTGCTACAGAAGAATGCTGAAGATAAGGTGGGTAGATCACGTAACTAATGAGGAGGTATTGAATAGGATTGGGGAGAAGAGAAGTTTGTGGCACAACTTGACTAGAAGAAGGGATCGGTTGGTAGGACGCGTTTTGAGGCATCAAGGGATCACAAATTTGGCATTGGAGGGCAGCGTGGAGGGTAAAAATCGTAGAGGGAGACCAAGAGATGAATACACTAAGCAGATTCAGAAGGATGTAGGTTGCAGTAGGTACTGGGAGATGAAGAAGCTTGCACAGGATAGAGTAGCATGGAGAGCTGCATCAAACCAGTCTCAGGACTGAAGACGACAACAAACAATGGAAAGACGTATTAACATGAAATTTATGCCACATACTGAGGTATATAATTGTTTGGAGGTGCAAAAAAGTTAAGCTTCTAAAACAACGCGATCACAAGATACTGCCAAATATGTCACGTATTTTGATACTCCCAAACTCACTTATTAAAACATGTAGAGTACTTGCTGTTGATGTATTCACAGCAGAAGTAAAGGAGAAAATCAGAAAATTGTTGTAGTATATCACACGAAAAAATATCTTGCCGGCCGTTGTGACCGTGCGGTTCTAGGTGCTTCAGTCTGGAACCGCGCGATCGCTACGGTCGCAGGTTCGAGTCCTGCCTCGGGCATGGATGTGTGTGATGTTCTTAGGTTAGTTAGGTTTAAGTATTTCTAAGTTCTAGGGGGCTGATGACCTCAGATGTCAAGTCCCATAGTGCTCAGAGCCATTTGAACCATTTTTTTAAAATATTTCTTTTGTCGTTTGTTATCGGACATTGAACTCGAAATTAAAACTGACACCCTACCAGTATCAATGACGAAACAGGCAAAAATCGTCGTGATTCTACATTGCCGGAATGGATGAACTGTCTGCATAGTTATGTATATTTGTACAGAACCGTCAGTGCCCGAGCCCTACTCGAACCTGGCCATTTTTTTTCATTTTCTGTTGGTCATTTTAAAAATTTCCAATTAGTACCTTACCAGTATACTCCCATTCTTAAAATGAGCGAATTCTCACTTATGAAACAGCTTCGAACGTCTCCGTAATTGCGCTCCGTTTTAAGAAAAGGTAGTTTTTGAGATATCTCAATGTCTATGGCGTCATAGCTCCTGATCTACATATCTTACTACGATATGAGTTTGCAAGTAATTAGTGGGATATTTGGATACCGTCTGAGAAACCAGTCGATAACAGAATTACCAGTGAAGAGGTAATGAATTAAAGCATTATGTCTGATGCCAAAGTTTTATTGACTTACAACGAAAATACAGTAAGCGATAGACTTTCTCCCTTTCACTAATTTGTGTGGGGGAAGGGTAAATCAGCGATAAAAAGTTTCAAAAAAGTTTGAAATTATCTCTAAAGTTTGTTTGATTTGCTATGCGCTCTCATTCGCAAATACTGAATGAAGATACACGGTGTAACTTGAGCGTAGGGAGAGATACACCCTCAAGACACGCTGTCTAACTTTAATCATGACTTATTGTGCTAAACATCAACGTAAGATTATAGCTCGTAATGAGTAGATGGTGACAGCATTTTAAAATTTTAATTCGAACAGTATCTGTAACAAATATTAAAAGTCAATCTATCTTGGGCCTGAAAGTCATTAGTACGCAACCTGCAAATGAGACTGTGCCCTGGGTTGGCTGTTTAGTAATCCGATGGTAATTGATAAAATTGCATATCGTTGCTCGTGTCAAAAAAGAATATGGAAGGTGATCACACAGCGATCACCGTGTCAACTCAGCTTCTGTGGTGTGTCAAACTGCTGTAAATATTTAACATCGCAAGAAGAGAAAATGATGACAACTTGTAAACCAGCAGATAAGAAACACACGCTTTCATTTCCTGCTCTTACAATGTTAAACATTTATTTAGGTTTGAAACACCATAGAGGCGAAATTGCAAAAGTGTTAAAAAGGATATAAAAGAACAATCAGATGATGAAAGTGTTATCATGAAGAAGATTCTACATGACAGTGACTCTCAAAAATTGGAAACTAAAGGCCACTGAGAACGTTTAGAGAATCAGTACTCACCTCACACCGTAGAACGATTCTACTGCTTCCAACGTTTAAAAAAAAAATGGTTCAAATAGCTATGAGCACTATGGGACTTAACTTCTGAGGTCATCAGTTCCCTAGAACTTAGAACTATTTAAACCTAACTAACCTAAGGACATCACACACATCCATGCCAGAGGCAGGATTCGAACCTGCGACCGTAGCGGTCGCGCGGTTCCAGACTGTAGCGCTTAGAACCGCTCTGCCACCCCGACCGGCTCCAACGTTTAAACTCGCGTAAAGGAGTCTAGGGGTAGCGTCTTTGACTCATAATCAAAACGTCTTCGGTCCCGGGTTCGATCCCCGCCAGTGCCCAAATTTTGATAAATAATCAGCATTGGCGGCCGAAGACTTCCGGCATAAGAAGTCAGCCTCATTCTGCCAACGGCCTTGTCAAAGAGTGCGGAGGAGCGGATAGAGGTTCAGGGCATTCTCTTGTCCTAGGGGTGGGAAATTGCCCCTAAAGGCGGAAGAATCAGCAATGATCAACGACATGAGGATGCAGAAGGCAATGGAAACCACTGCATTAAAGACACGTAACGTGTATCCACAGGACATGTGGCCTGTAATTGAAGAAGTGTCATGATGATCTCTCCATTGGCAAAAGATTCCGGAATAGTCCCCCATTCGGATCTCCGGGAGGGGCCTGCCAAGGGGGAGGTTACCATGAGAAAAAGATTGAATAATCTACGAAAGGATAACGTTCTACGAGTCGGGGCGTGGAATGTCAGAAGCTTGAACGTCGTAGGGAAACTAGAAAATCTGAAAAGGGAAATGCAAAGGCTCAATCTAGATATTGTAGGGGTCAGTGAAGTGAAGTGGAAGGAAGACAAGGATTTCTGGTCAGATGAGTATCGGGTAATATCAACAGCAGCAGAAAATGGTATAACAGGTGTAGGATTCGTTATGAATAGGAAGGTAGGGCAGAGGGTGTGTTACAGTGAACAGTTCAGTGACCGGGTTGTTCTAATCAGAATCGACAGCAGACCAACACCGCAACGATAGTTCAGGTATACATGCCGACGTCGCAAGCTGAAGATGAACAGATAGAGAAAGTGTATGAGGATATTGAAAGAGTAATGTAGTATGTAAAGGGGGACGAAAATCTAATAGTCATGGGCGACTG
The DNA here is from genome assembly GCF_021461395.2 of Schistocerca americana. Lineage (NCBI taxonomy): Eukaryota > Metazoa > Arthropoda > Insecta > Orthoptera > Acrididae > Schistocerca > Schistocerca americana. The sequence goes on from NC_060122.1 coordinate 142,274,090, forward strand.
GAATGCAGTTGTAGGGAAAGGAGTAGAAGAAAAGGTTACAGGAGAATATGGGCTTGGGACAAGAAATGAAAGAGGAGGAAGACTAATTGAGATCTGTAACAAGTTTCAGCTAGTAATAGCGAATACCCTGTTCAAGAATCACAAGAGGAGGAGGTATACTTGGAAAAGGCCGTGAGGTACGAGAGGATTTCAATTAGATTACGTCATGGTCAGACAGAGATTCCGAAATCAGATACCGGATTGTAAGGCGTACCCAGGAGCAGATATAGTCTCAGATCACAATATAGTATTGATGAAGAGTAGGCTGAAGTTCAAGACATTAGTCAGGAAGAATCAATACGCAAAGAAGTGGGACACGGAAGTACTAAGGAATGACGAGATGCGTTTGAAGTTCTCTAACGCTATTGATACAGCAATAAGGAATAGCGCAGAAGGCAGTACAGTTGAAGAGGAATGGACATCTCTAAAAAGGGCCATCACAGAAGTGGGGAAGGAAAACATAGGTACAAAGAAGGTAGCTGCGAAGAAACCATGGGTAACAGAAGAAATACTTCAGTTGATTGATGAAAGGAGGAAGTACAAACATGTTCCGGGAAATTCAGGAATACAGAAATACAAGTCGCTGAGGAATGAAATAAATAGGAAGTGCAGGGAAGCGAAGACGAAATGGCTGCAGGAAAAATGTGAAGACATCGAAAAAGATATGATTGTCGGAAGGACAGACTCAGCATACAGGAAAGTCAAAACAACCTTTGGTGACATTAAAAGCAACGGTGGTAACATTAAGAGTGCAGCGGGAAATCCACTGTTAAATGCAGAGGAGAGAGCAGATAGGTGGAAAGAATACATTGAAAGCCTCTATGAGGGTGAAGATTTGTCTGATGCGATAGAAGAAGAAACAGGAGTCGATTTAGAAGAGATAGGGGATCCATCCAGTATTAGAATCGGAATTTAAAAGAGCTTTGGAGGACTTACGGTCAAATAAGGCAGAAGGGATAGATAACATTCCACCAGAATTTCTAAAATCATTGGGGGAAGCGGCAACAAAACGACTATTCACGTTGGTGTGTAGAATATATGAGTCTGGCGATATACCATCTGACTTTCGGAAAAGCATCATCCACACAATTCCGAAGACGGCAAGAGCTGACAAGTGCGAGAATTATCGCACAATCAGCTTAACAGCTCATGCATCGAAGCTGCTTACAAGAATAATATACAGAAGAATGGAAGAGAAAATTGAGAATTCGCTAGGTGACGATCAGTTTGGCTTTAGGAAAAGTAAAGGGACGAGAGAGGCAATTCTGACGTTACGGCTAATAATGGAAGCAAGGCTAAAGAAAAATCAAGACACTTTCATAGGATTTGTCGACCTGGAAAAAGCGTTCGACAACATGAAATGGTGCAAGCTGTTCGAGATTCTGAAAAAAGTAGGGGTAAGCTATAGGAAGAGACGGGTCATATACAATATGTACAACAACCAAGAGGGAATAATAAGAGTGGACGATCATGAACGAAGTGCTCGTATTAAGAAGGGTGTAAGACAAGGCTGTAGCCTTTCGCCCCTACTCTTCAATCTGTACATCGAGGAAGCAATGATGGAAATAAAAGAAAGGTTCAGGAGTGGATTTAAAACACAAGGTGAAAGGATATCAGTGATACGATTCGCTGATGACATTGCTTTCCTGAGTGAAAGTGAAGAAGAATTAAATGATCTGCTGAACGGAATGAACAGTCTAATGAGTACACAGTATGGTTTGAGAGTAAATCGGAGAAAGACGAAGGTAATGCGAAGTAGTAGAAATGAGAACAGCGAGAAACTTAACATCAGGACTGATGGTCACGAAGTCAATGAAGTTAAGGAATTCTGCTACCTAGGCAGTAAAATAACCAATGACGGACGGAGCAAGGAGGACATCAAAAGCAGACTCGTTATGGCAAAAAAGGCATTTCTGGCCAAGAGAAGTCTACTAATATCAAATACCGGCCTTAATTTGAGGAAGAAATTTCTGAGGATGTACGTCTGGAGTACAGCATTGTATGGTAGTGAAACATGGACTGTGGGAAAACCGGAACAGAAGAGAATCGAAGCATTTGAGATGTGGTGCTATAGAGGAATGTTGAAAATTAGGTGGACTGATAAGCTAAGGAATGAGGAGGTTCTAAGCAGAATCGGAGAGGAAAGGAATATGTGGCAAACACTGATAAGGAGAAGGGACAGGATGATAGGACATCTGCTAAGACATGAGGGAATGACTTCCATGGTACTAGAGGGAGCTGTAGAGGGCAAAAACTGTAGAGGAAGGCAGAGATTGGAATACGTCAAGCAAATAATTGAGGACGTAGGTTGCAAGTGCTACTCTGAGATGAAGAGGTTAGCACAGGAAAGAAATTCGTGACGGGCCGCATCAAAAAAAAAAAAAAAAAAAAAAAAAGATATAACAGAGATTAGGCCGCATAGAGAGTGGAGCAGGAAAAGGAATTACTAGTAACGGTTCAAAATACCTCCCGCCATGAACTACACAACGGCTTGTGGAACACCTACTTAGCTTCAAAGTAGACTCTGAAGTGGGAGTTGGAAAGTGTTGCGTACTCCATCTTTCAAAGAGTCATTTTCTTTCTTGGTATACAAAAATGATACGCCTCTAAGCACTGCAGACGATCCACAAATGTTACGTTTCCAGATTGCATAGACGCCATTTTGAAAGAGGCGCAACATAGTGGTGGTAACTCATCATATAGAAAGAAGGAAGGAAGGCAGACAAGAGTTTAACATTCCGTGGACAACAAGCTCATTAGCGGCGGGGCACAGGTTGTTTCAAGGATGGGGAAGGAAATCGGCCGAATCCTTTTAAAGGAAACATCCCAGCATTTGCAGAAAATTTTATATTCTGGGCGTCCACAGCTGTAGAACTGTATCGTGATGAAAAAGACCGCTCCAGCTGTATGCCCACATCCCGTGGTCGTGCGGTAGCGTTCTCGCTTCCCACGCCCGGGTTCCCGGGTTCGATTCCCGGCGGGTCAGGGATTTTCTCTGCCTCGTGATGGCTGGGTGTTGTGTGATGTCTTTAGGTTAGTTAGGTTTAAGTAGTTCTAAGTTCTAAGGGGCTGATGACCATAGACGTTAAGTGCCATAGTGCTCAGAGCCATTTGAACCAGCTGTATGATAATTATTCATTCATCTCTGGGTATCCCAAAGCCACAGTGCAGTTCCCGCAGTGTTCCTCCAAGACATCAAACACACTCCTATTTCGATGGGGTCGAGCTCCGTCTTTCATGAACCACATCTTGTCGAATCAGGATCACTTTGGATAGTAAGGATAATATCATCTTCTAAAACCAGGTACCGTTCGGTAGTCACCGTGCCATCAAGTTATATCGCACCGATTATTGTGTGCCTAGACATGGCACACAACACAGTCACCCGTTGAGGATGAAGAGACTTTTTAATCGCGAAATGTGGATTCTCAGTCCCTCAAATGCGCCAATTTTGTTTACTGACGGACTCACCCAAATGAAAGTGGGCTTCGTCGCTAAACCAAGCCATTATGAGCGTATTAATTCCCATCATGCCCCGCGGCCAACCGAGCAGTTTAAACGTCCTAACGCAAAGAAATGATGATTTTATTTCATACAGTTCAAAAATTGTCACCTTGTATATGGCCTCAGTTTGAAAAGCTTAGACGGTGTTACAATTTGTAAGCAACATAAAAATTCGATTAAATTTAAAATAAAAGTAAATTCTTGCAGGCCATACAGGAAACGAGAGCGAAGCACCGGGCTATAATATCTATGTTAGAGTGTTGTCAATTTTGTTGAACATGTCTGCAAGCGGTTAAGGCAACCGCTAATGAGAAGCAGTAAATCCAGTCATGAGTCCCGGTCAGGCACAATTTTTGAACTTCTGCGTTGCCACACTGTCCTATGCGGCTGGAAGACACGAATTCCCTCCCGTCATTTCCCTTTCTTCGCCCATTCTCTATTTCATACAGATGTATGCATCAATCGCGCCACCACGACTGGTGTCTGCTCTGTCGGACATGACCGAGATAACAGACAACGCTCAAATACACTACTAGCCATTAAAATTGCTACTCCAAGAATAAATGCAGGTGATAAACGGGTATTCATTGGGCAAATACATTATACTAGAACTGACATGTGTTTACATTTTCACGCAACTTGGGTGCATAGATCCTGAGAAATCAGTACCCAGAACAACCACCTCTGGCCGTAATAACGGCCAGAGGCACTGGGCACTGGGCACTGGGCACTGAGTCAAACAGAGCTTGGATGGCGTGTACAGGTGCCCATGCATCTTCAACACGATACCGCAGTTCATCAAGAGTAGTGACTGGCGTATTGTGACGAGCCAGTTGCTCGGCCACCATTGACCAGACGTTTTCAGTTGGTGAGAGATCTGGAGAATGTGCTGGCCAGAGCAGCAGTCGAACATTTTCTGTATCCAGAAAGGCCCGTACAAAACCTGCAACATGCGATCGCGCATTATCCTGCTGAATTGTAGGGTTTCGCAGGGATCGAATGAAGGGTAGAGCCACGGGTAGTAACACATCTGAAATGTAACATCCACTGTTCAAAGTGCTGTCAATGCGAACAAGAGGTGACCGAGACGTGTAACCAATGGCACCCCCATACCATCACGCCAGGTGATACGCCAGTATGGCGATGACGAATATACACTTCCAACGTGCATTCACTGCGATGTCGCCAAACACGAATGCGACCATCGTGATGCTGTAAACACAACCTGGGTTCATCCGAGAAATGACATTTTGCCATTCGTGCTCCCAGGTTCGTCGTTGAGTACACCATCGCTGGCGCTCCTGTTTGTGATACAGCGTCAAGGGTAACCACAGCCGTGGTCTCCGAGCTGATAGTCCATGCTGCTGCAAACGTCGTCGAACTGTTCGTGCATATGGTTGTCGTCTTGCAAACGTCCCCATCTGTTGACTCAGGGATCGAGACGTGGCTGCACGATCCGTTACAGCCATGCGGATAAGATGCCTGTCATCTCGACTGCTAGTGATACGAGGCCGTTGGGATCCAGCACAGCGTTCCGTATTACCCTCCTGAACCCACGGATTCCATATTCTGCTAACAGTCGACCAACGCGAGCAGCCATGTCGCGATACGATAAACTGTAATCGCGATAGGCTACAATCCGACCTTTATCAAAGTCGGAAACGTGATGGTACCCATTTCTCCTCCTTACATGAGGCATCACAACAACGTTTCACCAGGTAACGCCGGTCAACTGATATTTGTGTATGAGAAATCGGTTGGAAGCTTTCCTCATGTCAGTACGTTGTAGGTGTCGCCACCGGCGTCAACCTTGTGTGAGTGCTCTGAAAAGCTAATCATTTGCATATCACAGCATCTTCTTCCTGTTTGTTAAATTTCGCGTCTGTAGCACGTCATCTTCGTGGTGTAGCAATTTTAATGGCCAGTAGTGTATATACAATGAAGCTCACCTAAGTGACATTTATTCAGACATAAACGATACAATCAGAATTCTTTTTTCCATCCGGTGAGATATTTGACCAATCGAGACAGAATTTACTTTTAGATACATGAATACTACTTCATTTTTGCAGCGAGTCGAAAAGAATAGCGCAAGGGATACTGAATTCGTGTGCATGTAGTGTCTTTGGATTTCCGCTCGCACACCAGTAAGAGAGATAAACTGCACAACTTGATCCATTACAGGGCGGTAAGACTTATTAATCGATCTCAAAGATTTCGAACGTCTGGAAGTGTACCAGCATCCTTTTCGTCTTCTGCGGTTCTCAAGAAAAACATGCAACTCTTAAAATAAGGTAACCGGTTGAGGACGATATGGCGAAAAAAATCTTCACTCGGAGACACGAAGTACAAGTAAATGCGAGGAATGAGTGACCTGTAAGAAGCTACAAGACTGCGAGGAAGTTGGCGTGCAAGACTCGCTGCTTTTGTAAGTATTCGGCGCAAGGTGCGGCGTCCCCGTAGAGCTTCTAAGCGCCAACTTGCCCGCACCAAAGTTTGTTTACCAAATTCAATTTTGCCCTTGTTGTTCCTACTAATGTCAATCGCCCGGGGATCAAACGGTGATCGGAAGAAGAAAACACTCACGTCCTGGAGCGGGCCACTCCACTCTGCGGGAATTCCGTATCATTTCGTCTCTGGAAACGGCTACACTCGGACGTTTGTGCATACCGCAAGTACAGGTATAAGAAGGAGGGTGTGACGGAATGACGGCTTGGAGTGTGTGTCGAATAGCGTAACAGCGTGGTGTGATTAACATGTGTCACAGAGAGAGAGAGAGAGAGAGAGAGAGAGAGAGAGAGCGCAACCATACGCCGCTGATCGACCGTAACAAACTCCCATCTACTTCCATACTCTACAGACCACAACGAAATGCATGGCAGAGGGTCCTTCCCATTGTACTAGTTATTATGGCTTTTTCCCGTTCCCTTTACGTACGGAGCGCAGGAAGAATGATCGCAATCCCTATGGAAGCAATATGTAAAGCGTTTTAGTATATTCGTACATCCATCACTTAAAGTTGATTTTAGAAACACTTGAAGTAGGCTTTCTGGGTATAATTTTCGTCTAACATAGGACGTCTGTCAGTTACGATTCTTGAGCACCTCTGGGGTCACTCTCCCTCGGGTCAAAGATGTGAACATGCGTTTAGCCTTCTCTGTACAGTAGTAGAAATCAGTATGAAGAAATCAGTGAAAGTAATACACAATGACTGAAGCACACATGTATAGAATGTATTATGAAAGTGGTAGATACATATAAGACATACAGAATAACGACGGTAATACATAGTTCTTTTAATAACACGAGTAACAAAATAATGCGTTGGCATTTCTTGTATGGAAATTGATATAAAGGCACTGACTGTCCTATTGTGTTATTGCATTGTACTTTGTACAACCTCAGTTCCCCTTAATTACCTCAAAAATTATCTTCGGCAGTGATTTAGAATTTGTAGTTAAATTATCATCCGTTCTTCTCGTATCGCTCTTTTCAGCTCAGATATATCCTCAAATTTTCTATTGCAATAAAGAAGTCTGGCAAATATTTTCCAAATGTTTAACATGGGATTCAAATCCAGCCTATGTGCGAGACAGGACAAGCCATCGATATCTTTATCTTAAAACCCCTTTTTGTTGTTGTGCGGAAACCTGTACAGACGCATTATCCTGTTGAAACATTAGACTGTTGTACCGTAGGTCCTCATACATTCTAACCCGTTCTGTCTCTATCATCTCAGTGTACATAATAGAGACCATTCTAGTGTTAACCGAAGCAATGTGCTCCTTACTTTTATTGCAAAATGCTGCCCAGATCATGAAACTTCCGACAAAATTTTTGCTCATTCTTACCTGCTGCAATGATTTCAGATCATGCTAGTCATATTGAAATCCATCTGGACCATCTAAATTAAACTTCTTCTCATCGCTGAAGACAACTTTATCCATTCTCAAGTCCGTGGGATACGTTTTTCAGCAAACTCCACTCTAGCTCGTTCATGTTTGGCTGTTAGAGCAGGTTTTTGTAGTCTTTTCTTGAACGCAAGATGTCTGGCGCTTACTGGCAACTGTAAATGAGCAACAAGGGCATCTATGATTTTTTAAATTTTTATAGGGAAGGGAATCTTAGAATTACATCGATAAGAATCACCCCCTCATAATGCCAAAACATGGTCATCATGATCTTTTTGTTTGCGGTTCAAAATGGTGAATCACATACTTCATCACCTGCCATAGTCTGGGACAAGAAGGGTCCCACGTGAGCTTCAAAATGTTGCAGTAAAGCAGAAATGTTTTTCAGTGGAATTCCTGTTCCATCGTATGACGGCGCGGAAACCATCTTCTACGTACTTTTGAGTATCCGCTAGTGGGGATAACTGCATCCGCAGTTCCTTTGCTAATCGACGGCAAAAGCACCAACTTTTGAGTCGTATTGGGGCGATTCTGACGAATTATAGCTGTAAGTAGGCTGTTTAGGTTTTTATATTGGTAACGCCATGTAACGCTCTATATGAAAATCACTGGCTGTGCTGTGTGCAGTTTGTGGCTGGGTAGCATTGTTGGAATAGTCGCTATTGTACTGTTGGGCAGTTGGGTGTTAACAGCGCGTAGCGTTGCGCAGTTGTAGGTGAGCCGCCAGCGGTGGTGGATGTGGGGAGAGAGATGGCGGAGTTTTGAGAGCGGATGATCTGGACGTGTGTCCATCAGAGACAGTAAATTTGTAGGACTGGATGTCATGAACTGATATATATATATATATATATATATATATATATATATATATATATATCCACGGGACGCCGCATTAGCCGCAGCAGCAGAAACAACATAGCCGTAATGACGCGCTAACAGGGTTACCGCGGTTGTCACGCGTGTTCCACCAAATTCGACAAATATATATATATATATATATATATATATATATATATATATATATATATAATGACTTTTGAACACTATTAAGGTAAATACATTGTTTGTTCTTTATCAAAATCTTTCATTTGCTAACTATGCCTATCAGTAGCTAGTCCCTTCAGTAGTTAGAATCTTTTATTTAGCTGGCATTAGTGGCTCTCGCTGTATTGCAGTAGTTCGAGTAACGAAGGTTTTTGTGAGGTAAGTGATTCATGAAAGGTATAGGTTATTGTTAGTCAGGGCCATTCTTTAGTAGGGATTTTTGAAAGTCAGATTGCGTTGCGCTAAAAATATTGTGTGTCAGTTTAGTGTTGATCAGAATAAGTAAAGAGAGTAATGTCTGATTACGTTCAGTTTTGCTCAGCTGTTTGAAAAGCAAATAATGTAAGAGGTTTATCAGCACAGTCATTTCATTAATTTTTCCGTGCATGTTCCCCACAGTTTCTTTCATCGCAGCGAGAAGTTCAATGTTGTCATGCTGCTTGTAACATACAACCTCATAACGCCATTTTGAAACCTTGCTGCAGCTTCACTATGTGTCATAGAAAACGGAAATTTTGGACGCGCATTCATGAAAGTTCAAAGAATTGATATCTATAGTTTCCCATTCGCAGCATAGTTGTCGGCTGAGAAAGAAATACGGGAAATTACTCTCTGGGCATCCCTCAGGTATTCCTCGAGTTTACACTTATTGAAGCCTTCCTTTGTTGGTAATTTTATAAATGTTAATGCATGTAATCAATACTATATGATCTGAAGCAAAGGCGACAATACTTATAACGGCGTAGAAATGGTCCCAAAGAGAGACGCTGCATTAATTAGCCCGCTAATGCCACAGTTCAATCTGGCTTTGAGCCCAGCATGTTCCCTACTCTATGCGCCTGGGGCACCTGATTCCATTCTGTCGGACACACGCTTACACAACTGGACTCATCTGCGGTTTTCGTATGTGAGCAGAGCGCCATCAGATAAGCACGTCAGTGTGATGATAATGACGACGTAACGAACTTAAGCGTTGCCAGATGCAGGCGGACACGAAGTCGAATTAGGTGGAACACGCGTGACAACCGCGGTAACCCTGTTAGCGCGTCATTACGGCTATGTTGTTTCTGCTGCTGCGGCTAATGCGGCGTCCCGTGGATACCGGGAACTCCCATCTGTGCCACCACCAAACACTGTGTTCTGCTGTCGAGTACGTCGCAACCATCAAAGAAATATTCTACAGCAAGCAACTGAAAAACAGCCACATGATGGAAAAATTTCGGTCACTAAAAATAACTTTATTGGTAAAGTTACTACATTTTTTTTTAGAAGCTGAACATCTTGATCGTATTTACATTCCGTGACTCAAATTTGCAGACAACCTTTACCGCCATGTACGACATGTATTGCACCGCAATGTCCTCCATGACCCCAGACTCTGGAGTAATTTTCGAGAAGAACAATGTGGTGCTGACTCCCTTGAAACAGCTGATGTTTAACCCAGCAGAAGGAATCACAGACATTCGTCAAGCCAATAACCAGGCCACACCAAACTACTACCAAAACATGTCTGTTGAGGTGTAATCATGTACTGTTATTGATTTAAGCCCACTAAGGAGTGCTTATGACTAGTTCTTCTCCGCTGTCCTCTTCAGTTCCCAATATCTCTTGAGCCCTCCTGTGGAAGGGGCTTCCGATGTTTAGGGACTCTAGCTGGTGGGGTTCAAGACACTACCATAGCACAATATTTGGAACGATTTTCTACTTCAAGATTAGAGATCCGAGCCAAATCCAAGTCCTTTAGTACTTCATTAAGCCTCAGGCTCCCAGTGTTCTAACTTCTCATCAATGAGAAGATGTTCTTGGTAAGCCTATTGTTGATCATTCGTTGTAGGTGCCCACAGAACTTGAGTCTCCTACGTCTCACACTGGTGTTGCCTGATTCTGTTGATACAGTTCGGAATTAGACTTCAGTCAGTAGGTTCCATCTGGGAGCAATCTCAGGCCATGAATTTTTCTGAGAATACGTCTTTCGACTTTCTCCAGGTCATCCACTGTTCCTCTTCATCAAGAGAGTCTCTGCGGCATACAGAAACTGTGGTCTGGCAGCAGTTCTGTAATGACAGAGCTTAGCATTCTTCCAAATGCCCTTCTGGTTGTACAGATTGTGCTTTGAATTTGTTTCGCCTTTCTAAGATGAAGGTGCCGTCTCTACCATTGGGTTGGACCCATTCACCAAGATAACGAAAGCCATTGACTCTCGGAATCGTTCCATGTATAGTCGTCAAAGGGGCGTTAGTGTATTCATGTAGATATGCTGAAAGTACAGCTTCTGTAGAGGCTGCCCCATTTATCATAAGCACCCCAAGTAACATTTTGTCAAGAAGCAGAATAAAATATCATCAAATAAAAGTTGCTTAGCTTCCAGGGGACATTATCCAGCTTGATTGTCCGTCTTGTAACTGCTGCGTTCGTTACGATTACACACGACACAGTCACATTAATGTGACGTCCACCCATATTCAATGTCGACATGCAATGCCTCGTCACAGACGGCAGGTGGTAGCACTTGCAGTGGAGGGTACATAAAACTCGTATGGGAGAGGAGGGGAGGGGCGTGGGTGGAAAGCGGAAAACTGTGCACTGCAATAACTGTCGCAATACGGAAAGGGCGCGACTTATCTGACGTCCAAGAGCGCATGATCACTGGTTATCGGCCTGGAAGTGGAAGCATTTCCGAAACGACTAAGTTTGTGAACTGATCGCCTGCAGGTTAAAGTGTACCGTACATGGACAAATGACACTATCCAAAACCGGCGGACCCAGCGAGGCGGCGCAGTGGTTAGCACACTGAACTCGCATTTGGGAGGACGACGGTTCAAACTTGCGCCCATCCTAATTTAGGTTTCCCGTGATTTCCCTAAAACGCTTCAGGCAAATCCCGGAATGGTTCCTTTGAAAGGGCACGGCCGACTTCCTTCCCCACCCATCCCTAATTCGATGGGACCGATGACCTCGTCGTTTGGTCCCCTCCCCCAAATCAATCAACAAACAAACCAACTACCCAACCAAAGCCGGCGCTGAGGCAAATGTGGTGCACCACAGGCCGTCGATGTAGGGCGAACGACAGCTGTAGCGATGTGTTCAGGCGAATAGACGTGCAGCTGTTGAGCAACTGACCGTCCAGATGAATCAAGGGGCTTCCAACGACCGTTCAGGGAACGCTGCTCTGTATTGGCCTCCTCAGAAGGCGGCTCGTTGATGTACCCACCTGAGTGCAGTTTGTCGTCAATGACGGCTAGAATTTGCACCCCAATGCCGCAACTCGTCGTCCATCGAGAGGGAACAGGTGATGTTTTCAGATGAATCGCGTTTTATGCTCCATCGCACAGATGGCCGTTGGCATGTAGAATGTGAACCGTCTCAAATGAAACACGCTGCAAACAGAGGCAGCATTATGGTGTGGAGAATGTTTTCTTGGCAATCCTTCCGTGATCGTCTCATTCTGGAAAGAAAAATGTATCAACACAAGTATGAATCGCTCTTTGGGGACCATGTCCATTCCTACATGTAGTTTATTTTCCCTCGCCACGATGGGATCTACCAGGAGGACAATGCAACGTATCACAGCTCACAGTGTACGTGCGTGGTTCGAAGAGTACCAGGATGAGTGCACCGTACTCCCCTGGCCAAACTACCCCCATTAAAACTCGATCGAGGATCTGTGAGACCATCTCGGTCGGGCTGTTCGCGCCACGGATCCTCACAGAGAAACCTAGGGTAGGGTAGTTGGCCACGACACTAACACTAGTGTCGGTAGGGCTGTACCCCCCCCCCCCCCCCCCCCGTCGGTACCTTCCAGAAACTCATTGACTCTCTTCCTTGTTGCCTCGCAGCCGTCCGCGCTGCAAAAGGTGGTTATCCAGGCAATTGACGGGTGGAGGCATTAAGGGGACTGAACAGTGTATGAACAGCAGCACGTCTCCTTTAAATAGTGCCTTACATTTTTTTTTCGGTAAGCCACTTACTATGCTCAATACCTGCCCAGAAAGTATCACAATGTAGCATTCAAGTGCTCATAGAGCTATTATAAACGTAACACAAAATTGACTAGTAGCACGTAACTCGGCCACTTGTTGGAATTGTCAGTAAACAAACGGAAATAGCGAAAATTCACACAGGTTCCATTTATCTTGATCTCCCCAAATGTGTAGGACTTCTCTCTTTTTGATAGCGAACATTGTACTGAGACACATCTTCAACTGAAGACGACTGACTGAATCACTGGCGTTCATTTTTCTAGTGTTTCCGTTTGTTTACTGCCAGTTCTAGGAAGTAGCCGAATTACGTCATCCTGGGTAACCGCTCCGTGTGCTAGTATAGAAGAGACAAAGTCAGTTTTACGTTCCACTTTTATGTTTACGTGAATAGTACACTGTGATACGTTTTTCAGCAGGTCTTACGGAAAGAAAGTGAATTAGTGAATAAAAGATGTGGGATCATATTTAAAAGAAGACGTGCTTCAGTTCATATTTTCGTGAAGAACAGAGTTACAAGAAAGACAGTCATGCTGATTAATGTCCCCCTCTAACTAAAAGAGGTATTACACTATCAAATTTCTTCGACAAATGAAGTTGATCAAATATTAATCATATTTCTTTGACAAAGATCTTTGACGTGGCGGAAGAAGCGTATCACACTGTCGTGAACTATTCGTCATACTTCAGATGGTTCAAATGGCTCTGAGCACTATGCGACTTAACTTCTGAGGTCATCAGTCGCCTAGAACTTAGAACTAATTAAACCTAACTAACCTAAGGACATCACATACATCCATGCCCGAGGCAGGATTCGAACCTGCGACCGTAGCGGTCGCTCGGCTCCATACTGTAGCGCCTAGAACCGCACGGCTACTCCGGCCGGCCGTCATACTTCCTTCAGAATGTTTGGAATGTAGTATGTTCAAATGTGTGTGAATTCCTAAGGGACTAAACTGCTAAGATCATCAGTCCCTAGACTTGCACACTACTTAAACTAACTTATGCTAAGAACAACATACACCCATGCCCGAGGGAGGACTCGAACCTCCGGCGGGAGGGGCCGGGAATGTAGTAACCGCATGATATCAATTGAGAAATTATTATTTTTAATGCTGTTTGTTTCATAGTTCCCATTCATCAAACGTGCAGTGATTTTTCTAATGCGAATACGAAATGTAATTAAACTAATAGCCCACCTAATAAAATCTGAGTGTAAAATAATGTGTACAGTTCGCAACAGTCGTAATCGTGTAATAGCACATCTCAAAAACATGAGAAACTGATTGTAAATGGATGTGTTTGGGTTCAATACGAACTGATTATGTTTATATATGTGTGCTTGTCAAGTACGTTCTGATGATTTACGCCGATTGTACTTCATTTCGCGAATTTCTTTACGGATTTCGGGCTCATTTTAGTACCTTTAAAACTATGCTCGATTTTTACATTCTTGCAGTTAGCTGCTATTTATTCGTATAAAAGACCTTTTGGCATTGCCAATGCTTCTATGCCTAGCGCGAACCTATCATCTTTCTCTTTCCTGGCTGCAACATTTACTCCTCTATCAAGTGCCCTTGTCAAGCTTTCTTCTTTATGTATCTTAACTTATAGCCAGTACATGTTCCATTACATTTATCACAAAACTCAATTCTTATTCACTTTCAGTTACCACTGCTGCATCATCAATGAATCGGGTTGCGCTAATTTTCTGTCCTTGACAAACGACAACAGTTCTTTAATGCTATTTTCAGTGAGCAAGTAATGATCAGTTGTGACAATGAACTTGCCTGGCATCTTTCCTTGTTTTGACTTCTTACACAAATGAAGAAAGAGACGGGGGTTCCATCTCCATGCTTAAAAAAGGAAAAAACAACATTTTATCCCACCCTAGATTACAACACGCATTTCCATGTTTATAGCGCTATAATCAGCTCCGAATACGACCTCCTTTGCATTTTGAACGTGCTTCTCCACTCCATACACGAAACACAATCGTTTCACAGTTTTACACATGGCAGCCGCTTGCAGTAAACAGAAGACGGCTGCTTTCTCTGGTCAAGTGTACGGCGTGGCGCTAGATTTGATCAAATGAATCGGACGAAAGGCGACATGTGACAAAAGTTACCTATGACACTACGCCAATTATATTTGACGAACGAACTATGTCAAAGAAATTTGATAGTGTAATACCGCTATAAACATCATTTGCTTGATACCGCCCTTGATTTTCTTCTGGATATAAAGTTATTTGATGAGATCAAGACAAACGGAACACCCTGCATGTAAGTGGAAATGTGTGTAACAACATGCAGAGCTGTTAAGTAGCACTAATATTTCTCCATCAGAGCAAGACGTCATATAATCTTCGTGGCACATTGTTGTTTGTCAAACAGATGACACATGTGCGTAATACATGTAAATTTAACGATGTAAAATGTCTTAATCCACCTGACGATGACAGCATGACTAACGAAACGACAGTGTGACTGAAGTAGTAAATCGCTGACCTTTTTAGCTAATTAGGTGCAGCTATGACGAACAGTTCATTACGGAAGATGGAATTTCACAAGAAACAGTCTATCATGGTCGCCAGAATTAACAGGCAAATGATTCGCGCAAGGAAGGCTAACAATATTCGCGCGTTGTGTGGACAGTCTAGGCTGTTATTGCGAGACGAGGCCATATGTGCTGGATGTACTTACAACCAGGTAACAACGAGGAACCTGCAGAGTACAATGTTGTTGCACTAACCAGAGATAAAGCACATGGCACTCTTCGGTTCATTGGTAGATTACTGTGGAAATGCAATTAGTGAGCAAAGTAGATTGCTTACTAAATAATAGTGCGACCGATCCTAAAATGTTGTTCGAGTGGGTGGGACCCTTACGAAATAGGTCTAACAGGGGATTTGCAACATATTGGAAGCAGGGCAGCACTAGTCGTCACAGGTTCCTTTTATCCTTGTAAGAGCGCCATGGACATGCTGAAAAAACTGAACTGGCAGAAACTTGACTATAGACGCAAACTGCGTCTTCGAAACCTGCTTACAAAGGTTCTATAACTAACTTTAAAGAACGATTCTAGGAATATACTACAGCCTCCTATGAATCACTTCAATAGAGATTGCGAATACGAGATTAGACTAATTACAGCACACACAGAGCTGTAATCATTCTTCCTTCACTCTACATATATACAGTGTCTCTCTAAAGTCACTACCCATTTCAATGAAGGAAGACAATGACTAAAAAATCTATTTTATTGTGAAGTTTTACACATATCCTACCGCCCTTCTACATGATTGCCATCTAGGTCAAAACGCATAAAAAAAAATGGTTGAAATGGCTCTGAGCACTATGGGACTTAACATCTATGGTCATCAGTCCCCTAGAACTTAGAACTACTTAAACCTAACTAACCTAAGGACAGCACACAACTTCCAGCCATCACGAGGCAGAGAAAATCCCTGACCCCGCCGGGAATGGAACCCGGGAACCCGTGCGTGGGAAGCGAGAACGCTACCGCACGACCACGAGATGCGGGCTCAAAACGCATACTCCATCTTTCAGTAGTGGAACGAAATGTAGATATTTCACCTGTAATGGTGCCTGCTGCTTCTCTGATACGATTATGTAGATCAGGCAGATGATTCACGATGCTAGTGCGCAATTTGGACTCGGCAAAAAAGTCTAAAGGAGTAAGGTCCGGTGAACGGGAAGCCCATAGCCGAGGTGACCCTCTGCCTATCCATCTCCCTGGAAAGGTTCCGTTCAGTTAGTAACGGACTGTGTGTGGAAAATGTGGAGGCGTACACAAACTCCATCTAGTATGCCATCATGCTGAAGTTGCGGTTCAAGGAACTACTGTAACGTGTTGAGGTAGCTGTTACCTGTTACGAACCTTTCGGCAAAGAAAAATGTGCCATACAGTTTTGCTTTAGTCATACCCAACCAAACACTGACCTTTGGTGTACCACGTTCCCACTCCGATACCTGATATGCTTCTTCATACACCCATATTCGGCTGTTGTGTCTGTGCACTTTCCCACAAACGTGGAATGTTCTTTCATTGGAGAATAAAATGTTATCCATTAAATTATCGTTCTCTACAGATTCCAAGAGGTCATAACACATTGCCAGACGACAGGCGAAATCCCCGTTCTCCTAATGGTGCAGAACCTGAATTTTTATAAGGACGTTTTCGTGGAGCGAAACGTAGGATTTTCCACACTGTGTTGCGAGGGACATTCAGTTTCGTACTGAGGCGTCGAGCTGACGTCTTCGGACTCCTATCACTGGCAGTTCGAACCTGCTGCACTGTTTCTGCCGATACGCGCTGTTATCCGTGATGTCCCTCATCACACAAACTGCCGGTACGCTTAAATTTGTTTACAGGCAGACGAGTATGTGCCCTTGATAGCGTTAGATTGTAGAATTTACGGGTAAATTCAACTCTGGCCTCTTCATCTGACAATCCGCGTACCCGTGCACAAACACTGACAACCTGTTATTCTGTGCAAAACATCTTGGACGAAGGTTCCAGTATCTGGAGAGAAAAGGAAAACAAATTAGCGTTTTATGAAAACGGATAGTGACTTGAGAGAGACCCTGAATTACACCATTTTGTGACCAAACTCTACTATCGTCCATATCCATATAAAACGAACATTTATAGTAATTAGGTACTAGTACAGCGTAAGTGGCTTAAGCGATATTTATTCTTTTCCTTTAGCCTGTGGCTAACTCTCGACACATGGATATCAGATTAGTCTTGTTTTCGAAGGAGGTAAGTTTGAGTTGAATTCTTCCTGGAGAGATATTGATTTTCGTGTTACGTTGTACGTTAAAGTGTGGCAAGGAGTTATAAGAAAAAAAGCGCCACTGTTACAAGGAATTATTTGGCTACAAAAATTGAAGACTGATAAATGTTTTTATCGCTCCCAGGCTGGTGAGACTCAATTTAGTTCTACGCCTACTCATTTCACTAATTAGTCACGAAGGTTCCAGACCGATGTCAGGGGCATGATAGGGAGACGCCATTTCAGCGGACGAGCCGGCGATAAACTGCCAATTGTATTTCTCTACGCCGCTACGAGAACGACGACTTCTACGAGCCGTGTTTTTAAAGTATGTACCGTTCTGAAATTAAAAAAAAAGATGTGCTAAGATATCTCAATAATTTCATTTTTACATGAAAGCCTCTACCTTAATCTACACACTGACGCCATTACAGTCTGATTCTCCCTTGTTTACGTTGTGTACTGAGTGTTTGAGATGCCTCCGATAATCGTGAGTCCCGCCGACTGTGAAGTACGGGCAGTCATAAGATTTCTTAGTGCTAAAGGCCTAAAAGCGATCGATGAACAACGGAGTGGGTGTCCTTCGGTTGTTAATGAAAGTTTGGTGCAGGATGTGGACAATAAGGTGAGAGAAAACAGACGATTTACGATTTCCTCCTTGCGGGATGACTTTCAAAATGTTTCTCGTAGTGTTTTTTATGGCATTGTGTCCGAGCACTTGAATTACCGAAAATTGCTCGCACGTTGGGTACCGTACCGAAAATGTTGACGGATGTGCACAAAACCAAACGTTTAGACAGTGCATAGACTTTGCTTGAGCGGTACCACAACGACGGTGAATATTTCTTAAGCGAAATTGTTACGGGCGATGAAACATGGGTGGCCTACGTCACATTAGAATCAAAGCAACAGTCCATGGAAGTTGAGCGAGGGCATCGTTTAGCTGCAAGACAATGCCCGCCCGCATGTGGCGAATCAGACCAAAGATCTCATCACATCTTTTTGATGGGAAACTCTAGATCATCCTCCGTACAGCCCCGATCTTGCGCCCAGTGACTACCATCTGTTCCTGCACTTGAAGAAACACCTGGGCAGTCAGCATCTTCAAGACGATGACGAAGTCAAAACAGTGGTGATGCAGTGGTTAACAAGTCAGGCGGTAGACTTCTATGAGGAGGGTATTCAAAAACTGGTACAACGTTATGACAAGTGCCTCAATATTGACGGAAATTATGTAGAAAATTAGATTAAGGTACAGGCTTTCACGTAAAAATAAAATTAGTGAGATATCTTAGCACGTCTTTTTTAAATTTGAAAACGGCACTTACTTAAAAAACACGCCTCGTATATCGGGACACATGTTGCAGTGATTGTAGTCCACTGTCCGTAACAAATCTGCTTTTTTTTTATTTTTTATATTTTTATTTCAGGAACATCGAGAAAAGGAACGCACATTTATTTAGAGATTTGAAATTGGCTTAATTACGAGTACAATAAGGATGGTGCAGGTGGTACCGGTATAATTTACAGAGACAAAAGTGACGGGTAGAACACAAAATAACTGATACTAAGGGAAGTACACTCTGCTATGCATTTCACAGTGGTTTGCAGAATGTGGATGGAAATGCAGATGGTACTGTGGTCTACGTTTGTAACAGGCTACGCCACCTACAGGCGCATCTCCCTGCACTAGAAATGCCGGAGGCAACAGGCGGCGCTGTGGTACCTTCATCGCCATGTATTGACCACCTGTTGACCTGCTCTGGCCAGTTAACTCCGCCAAATTACTGCCCCTGCGTGGTATGGTCTTCATGGACATCGAGATAAGAACAACATTAGAAGAAACATCGGCGACTTCACTTATTTCGCATTGGTGAACAAGGCCGTGTTACAATACCTTATAACCCTGGGGTTGTCAATTTATTTTACCTACCGCCCACTTTTGTATCTCTGTTAATAGCATAATTTTGTAACCATTCACTGGTTCCTCAGTAACGGTGATTTACAAAGTAGGGATGTGCCTGTACTTTACAAAATTTATAAAGCAGTGTTACAGCAAGTTTAAGCATATACTAGGGTCGTTCAATAAGTAATGCCTCACTTTTTTTTTAAACAGCCCTTAATATACATAGACAAACGTCTTTGTTGATGCTTCACATTTGATGTTTGTTCTGTGCGCCGGTGAAGTTTCGAACCGTTCTGGCAGATGTCAGAACCGTAGTACAGCTTCAATAGCGTGTACATACGACTCATGTTACAAGCAGCGTGCTGTTATTGAATTCTTGTATGCAGAAAAAGAAACTGTGGTGAACATCCATGTCGGCCGGTGTGACCGAGCGGTTCTAGGCGTTTCAGTCTGGAACCGCGCGACCGCTACGGTCGCAGGTTCGAATCCTGCCTCCGGCATGGATGTGTGTGATGTTCTTAGGTTAGTTAGGTTTAAGTATTTCTAAGTTCTAGGGGACTGATGACCTCAGATGTTAAGTCCCATAGTGCTCAGAACCATTTTTTGAACATCTATAAACGTTTGATTGCAGTGTAAGGCGATGCTGCAGTTGATAAGAATACAGTTGGGCGATGGGTAAAGAATGTTACAGCCTCAGGAAATGCAGAAACAAAGCTCCACGATCAGTCACGCTCGGGACATCTTGTCACAGCTACTGCCCCAGACATGCTGAATCCTGCGGATACCAGACATGCTGAATGCTGCGGATACCATTATTCGCGGTGACCGGCGCATCACAACTCGGTAGGCATTGTAAGTGCGTCTGCAATGATCGAGACTCTCGAATGCTCACAGCGGCCCACAAGATTCAGAGAAAGACCATTTCATCTGAGTTATTGGAGCGTTTTGAGACCGACGGAGAGGCCTTTCTGTCACGGGTAGTTAAGGGGAACGAAAGCTGGAAGCACCACTTCGCACCAGAAACGAAAAGGCAGTCCATGGAGTGGCATCATCCTCATTCACCACAAAAGAAGAAATTCAAGACCACCCCGTCTGTCGGAAAAGTCATGGTTACAGTCCTCTGGGACTGTGATGGCGCCATTCTTGTGGATGTGGTGCCAAGAGGGTCGACCATCAATTCAGAGGCATACGTGAAGACTCGACTCTGAATAAACTCAAGAACCGTTTCCGATGTGTTCGATCGGACAAGTATCCAGCGTAAATCTTGCTCCAACACGATAATGCACGCCCCAACCCAAGTCCGAGAACCCGGGAACACGTCGCCAAATTGGGTTGGACATCACTGCCTCATCCATCCTACAGTACAGACCTGGCACTCTCGGACTTCCATCTCTTTGGGCCACTTAAAAATTCTCTACGGAGAACTCACTTTGAAGATGACGAGAGTGTCAGTCATGCAATGAAAACATGGCAACCCCTGCAAGACGAGAGCTTTTACCAGCAGGGAGTACATGCTCTTCCGCAGTGTTGGCGTACGGCCATAGAACGTGATGGCGAATACGTAGAAAAATAGGACATAGACAAGACTTGTTGATGTATATTTTGTCAACAAATTCTGACTCTGAAAAATAAAGATGTTGTGAGAAAAAAATGTGGGGCATTACTTATTGAACAACTCTTATAAATACAACCACTTACGAAATACTTTGTGACAATATTGTGAGAAATAAATGAAAATCTTTCTAAGAAGCCTATAGCCCACCATGGAAGTTGGAACATCCAATAGTGGGCCGTAGGGACCTCGTAGATTACCACTACTGTAACGTAACCATCTACACAGCAAACCGAATGTTGCCCGACGCGTTCAGTGTCTCTGTCTACGCAAAAACACGGAGACCCATCGTCTTTTGAAGTACAATTTTTTTGAGAAAAATCAAGAACGAAGTATTAACGGCAAACGGCAGTTATAATGAGTTAGGAATGAATGTAGGACAGATCACGTGTATTTCTTCCTTAATTAAGAATACATGAAACCGCTTTACTAATTTCGAAAACTGAAATAATTAAAATACGACGAGCCATGTCATTCTGGTCATACAGGGCACAGGAAACTATTGTCTCATGTTTTGGATAGTTATATCCAAGTACAAAATTTTGTATCCCGCCTGGAAGGCAGCGCGTGGGTCTGCTCCTGTAAACGGATGGGTAGGCAGAATGTAGGAAGCGAGAAGGAGCAGGAAAGGGTGGAAATCTCTCGGTACTGCTCTTAGAAATGGTTTTACTTATATCACAATATTAACTGAATACATAATAACGTGAATACCTAACTTTGCAGTGAGGAGCATGTAGGTGCGAAGACGGATGTATCAAGTTACACAGTTACAAGTAGTGGTTCGCCCACTATGAAATAGACACAATGTTGCTAGGTCTTCTCCTCGGCATCAGATGGGCTGAATCCGGAGCGGCGCTTGTAGAGCTCCACAGCGCTGGGTAGAGGGCGCTGTCGTTGGTGTCTCTCGTAGTGCCAACTTATGAACTTGCACCTACGCCGTGGCATCGTAGCTATCAATACCACACAGAATTATTAAAGAAATTCCCTGAAATGGCGTACAAGTGATGTAGAAAGATCCATAGGTTAGTTAGGTTTAAGTAGTTCTAAGTTCTAGGGGACTGATGACCTTAGAAGTTAAGTCCCATAGAGCAGCATGTTTCCACGCCCCTCAATGTTTATGACGACATATATAAATAGGCCACTATGAACAAAATTTAAGTAATTGTTTCCTTTAAATGTTTTCAAGTAGTTTGTGTTTTGATAATCAGTCCACTGGTTTTTTTTTGCCTACGAAGGCGACATTTGTACTCTTAACCTCTTTGGTTTTGAAACCATGTTATTCATTTTCAGTTGCCAACAAAAAACTGCTAAAGACAAAAAATATATGAAATGTATGAACACTTACTTAGAAGTATATAATATTTAACAGCTATTACACTATAGGCGATTCACGAAACCTGCCTGGCCCAATGAAGGGAACCAGTCCCCTTGATTGGGCAGATAACACATGCATTTATTTTTCAAATAATTCGTTAACAGTGAATATTTACGACTCTTTTGTCCACCTTAGTGAAACGCAAAAGACAATGTTCAAATTGCAATGAAAATAAAAGATTTGCTGCAGTATTCAAGGATGTTATTACACATTTTCTTTAAATGGCCCATAGATGGCAACCTTCCCCTCAACGTTTCTTAGTCGCCATGTAGCTTCGAGCTCTGGGAGAAGAAGTGCTTTGATGCGAAAGTGGTCGAGGCGCCGAACAATAACCCAGCAGCACTGAGCCTACAGCTCGTTCTTGCCGAGTTCAAGAGACGAAAAGACAAATCCCAAATTATGTATTCCAACAGTCACTGTTTCGTAGCCATTCTGACTGACCGACAAACACAGGGTAGTCAGAAACAGCCTGAAAAGCTTGAATGGGTGTTGCAGGGTAGGTTGTGCCGAGAAAGAATTGTTAAGGAAAAAGTGCGATGCGTTTCGCTGTTTCGGAAATCATTACCGTCTCCTCTTGAGCACTTGAATCTGCGTGCCCTACGTCATGATTGGCTAACTTCAATGCAAATTAACTCGGAAACGGTGCAACGTATCGAATTATTTTCTTGACCTCTAATTCTCAGCACAACCTACGCTGCAACAGCCTTACTAGCTTCTCAGCCATTTTTGGACCACCAGTATGTGCGCCAGACATTTGCGATTAGTTTTCAGAGTGTTCAAAACAATTATGGAATCAATATTTTGAGGCACAGTGACTGTATCAATTGCAGAATATTTGTGCATTCCCATTGTACTGAGTACTTCATTTCCTTTCACGTACAGCGAGAATACGAGTGACGATGTGATTGTCTATTTGCAGCTAGTTGCAGAGTGTGCAGTTTCTTTTTATTAGGAAATGTCGTGTGTAATTAGAACAGTCACTTATTCTCAGTTTTATGACGGAGTATTCTTTGCTTTTATGAGTCACGCTGGGAACGGGTAAACTTGATTGTCGCAGTGAGCCGAACACTTCATTACGCAGTTAGATTCATATTTTAGGTCCACTATATGACTTTTTTGCTGGAACATTAATATTTTCACGGGATTTTTATGCTAACCTCCTAACTGTACTGGTTCACCCGAGATAAAATTTTAATTTTTTACGATACTCTCTGGAAGGGAAATGTGAAATACCTTCTAATAAAATCAGTCTTTCAAACAATAAAAGAACCACCACAATCCTGCTTCCACTCTAATGTGTGTTAGCTCCCAGGAAACGAAAAATCGTCAAAAATTTAATATATCTTTCCGCACCTCGTTTTACACAAGGATCAGATTCAGGTGAAAGTACTCCTCTGTCTTAAACAATTGAAGGACAGAGGACACACATTAGATTTTTTTTATATTACTTCCAATGAGAAAATTGAAAATAATTAATTTTTCTTAGCTTATTTTCTTGAGGATGTACACATTTGGTTCTGATTGTATACAGTGTTGTCTAGAGGTACTTCAGATTCCTAACGGACGCAGAAGGATATTAGGTTCTTCAGCTGCAGAATTTATTAACACCAGTAGTAAAAGCTGCAAGTGTTGATTTTCATTAATATCACATTTATTCTATACATTCACGTAATTATCCTTGCGACAAGTTAATTACAGACACAACCCAGAGAGTGCTTGGTACAAAACCAACATTCACGTCTTCCATCGCCCACCAACCTCATACAACAGCCACCTCACACAAGCAACATAATTGACGGCTGAGGTGGCCGAGCGGTTCTAGGCGCTGCAGTCCGGAACCGCGCGACTGCTACGGTCGCAGGTTCGAATCCTGCCTGGGGCATGGATGTGTGTGATGTCCTTAGGTTAGTTAGGTTTAAGTAGTTCTAAGCTCTAGGGGACTGATGACCTCAGATGTTATGTCCCATAGTGCTCAGAGCCATTTGAACCATTTTATATAATCGTGAATTTACTTGTCGACAATATTTTCTTTCAAGCTGAATTGACAGTTTATAACTAACAGTATTAACTTCCATAACTTCCAGTGGACTTAACGTTTAATAATTAAAATTCGAAAGAAATACATTAACGGAAAAAAGCAACGGAAAGAAGAGGCTGTGCATCTTAAATGAAGCTTAGCAGGCACTTTTCTATGTCTGAAGGATGATGTCACTATATATATATATATATATATATATATATATATATATATATATATATATATATATATATGAAATTTGTTATTAACAATCCGAACGAATTCTAAAGTAATAGCAGTGTACATGGCTACAACACTAGGAGAAAGGATGGTCTTCACTACTCAAGGGGGTAAATTATGCTGCCACAAAAGTCTTTGGTCACTTACGTAATGGCGTCAAAAGTCTGACAGATAGCCATATAGCATTTAAAAGGAAATTAAAATAATTTCTTAATGGAAACTCCTACTCATTAGGTGAATTTCTGGATATAGTAAATGGGTAATTTCCCCAACCCCCCAAAAAAAAAAAAAAAAAAAAAAAAAAAAAAAAAAAAAAAAAAAAAAATTAAAAATATTAAGTTTCATATAATATTTTGTGTAATGTAAGACCTTGTATAGACACCTTTTATTAACCTGACACGTTCCACATCATTACAAAGTGTCGTATTGATGATCTATGGAACAAGTACTAATGTAATCTAATATATTCAGATTTCGCGCCAGTCGCATAAGTGTGGCACTACTAGCGCCGCTATGAGGATGAAAGTCAGATTTACTTTAAATACGCTTTGCAACGGTCGTGCGCTTTAGTTAGTATTGAGACTCGAAGTGGTGAATTGACGTCAGTCAAGGATGCTTTTAAGGCAACGAAGACGCCATTACTAACACCTCACTGAGTTTCAAAGAGGTCGTGTAATAGTGCTACGAGAAGCTGATCGACTGCTGGCAGCGGTAGTCACGAGCAGGTATGACCGCAAGAAGACTGAGCTCCAGACGGCCACGTGGCACTACCAGAGGGAGCACCATCGTGTTCAGCGTGTGGCTCCGGTGCATCGTGTTGCATCTGCAGTAGCAATTTGAACAGCAATTGGCAGCACATCACACAACGAACTGTAACAAATCGGTTACTTCAAGGACAGCTTCGAGCTGGAAGCTGTAGCGTCTGTTCCACTGACCCCGAACCTCCGCCATTTGCAACTTCTTGTTATCAGGCGAGAGCTCACTGGAGGGTAGGTTGGAGGTCTGTTGTGCTTTTTGATGAGAGCTGGTCCTGCCTCGGCGCCAGCGAATGCCGTTTGTTGGTTCGGAGGCGGCAAGTTGAAAGCCTGCAGCCAACCTGTCTGCGTGCTGGACACATTGGACCTACACGAGAAATTGTGGTACGGGGCACGATTTCGTATGACAGCAGAAGCACCCACGTGGTTATCCCATGCACCCTGACAGAAAATTTGCACGTCAGTCTGCTGATTCGACCTGCCTTGTTGCCATTCATGAACAGCAATCCAGGGTGTGTTTTCCAGCAGAATAACGCTCGTCCACATGCCGCTGCTGTAACCCAACATGCTCTAGAGAGTGTCGATCAGTTGCCTTGGCCTGCTCGATCACCATATCTGTCTCCAGTAGAGCACATATGGTACATCATCTGACGACAACTCCAGCATCAACCACAAACAGCACTAAATGTCCCTGTACTGACCAACCAAGTGTGTCTGGCATCGTACTCCATCCCACTAACTGACATCTGGGACCTGTACAGCACAACGCATGTACCTTTACATGCTTCCATTCAACTTTCTTGCGGCTACACCGGTTATTAATATACCAGCATGACACATTTCCAGTGGCTTATCTCGCGCTTACGTTAACTTGTGATCTTGCAACGAATATCACTGAAATATGGTTCAAAAGGCTCTGAGCACTATGGGACAACATCTGAGGTCATCTGTTCCCTAGACTTAGAAACTAATTAAACCTAACTAACCTAAGGACATCACACACATCCATGCCCGAGGCAGGATTCGAACCTGCGACCGTAGCGGTCTCGCGGTTCCAGACTGAAGCGCCTAGAACCGCTTGGCCACACCGGCCGGCACTGAAATGTGTTAGCTAGACAAATGTATTCCCAAAGTTTCATTACTCTGCATTAATTATTTTCCGTCAGTGTAAAAGACATAATAAGTAATCGTATTCTTCTAAAAATAACGAAATCATTATCATCTATTGATATTCATATTCGAAGACATACTTTGGGTACAACTGTAAAAAAACTGCCTCATTAATATCGTTAAAACAACACAGTTTCTAAGATCACGGTTTTAGCTATAGAGATCGTGCCGTGAATTTATAGCATGTATCGAATACTACAGTACGTGACAAAAGAATGGCCACTGACCAAGTTCCACTGCATTACGGAATTTATACCCGCTAGACAGCAGCATTCGCCTCGAAAACAGACAAGTGGCGTAGCTGGTACCTGCACTTGCGCACGGGTATGAACTCGAGAATTCTTTCTAATCTTTCCACACGAGATGAACCACTTCAAAGACTACAGACTTCCAAACTACGCTCCGCAAGACTGTCTCCACCGCAGGGAGCACAAAACTACCCTTGTGCAGCCCACGAGCGATACTGCCCAACTCCCGATTTCGCGAGCTCTCAAAGCGCTCCGGCCACTCAAAATAAGGATGAAGAATCCATGCATTTTCATTGGCCGCCCCCTTCTCCTGCTTTTGCAAGGTGCTGATTTCCAGAGGGATTTTCACTAGTTTTCTGCAACGCATGTCGGAAAATGCTGGCCACTGTGTGAAATCACAAAGCAGACGTACAGGCTCTAGTCGCAACCCATTTAAGAATATGGGAGACCAGCGAGAAAAAAAAAAAAAAAAAACCACATTGGCCCTTTTTTTTGACATGAAGCTCACTTCAAACTTCCACAAGTTCCCCTAATTCTAGCCCTCTCACACCTACTAGTCCAACGCTGTAAGTAGCATCCACTCTCCAGTTGCTCTTTCTCGCTGACTCCTTCAGTCCGGCTCATTGATATTATTTCTGTAGACAGCCACAGTTTCCTTCGTTCTGTACTAATAGTACACTCGCCTCTCACAGTCACTCTCTTCCTCTTCCTCTTCCTCCTCCTCTCTCTCAATGCTAGAATCAAATTTCTTCCTAGCTTCTGCTGTTGTGTCCCCTCACTGTTACTATCTCTCTCTTCCTCTTTGTCGCTTTCATACACTCTCTCTCTCTTTACCACTGAGTCTCATTCACTTCCATTTTCTCTTTATTCCTCTCCCCCCCCCCCCACCTTTGCCCCAACCCTCCTCGTGGCACTGTCTCAATCATTCTTTTCCTAGCACTATTGTATCGCTGTCAACCATGTTCCACTACCTGTGTCCCTCTCTCTATCTCACTCTGCCATTGTCTCCTTCATTCTTCCTTTAATACAACCACTGTCTACTGTCTTTCGTACTTTTCCATCTCTCTGCCACAGCCACTGTCTACTTCTCTCTCAGTATAAACCAGCGCGATTTTTTGGATGCTAACATTTTTGTGAAAATTTTTAAAGTTGGTGAGGAGATAGCATGAGGCAGCGGGTACTCACTTTTCAAAGTCTTCTAAATAAACGGGGACGTATTCCGTGCTCCGATAGGAGCATTTTTCCGCTGGTTTCTTCTTTTGCGTGCTGCAGCAGGGCATGAAACTTACATGAAAAGAAATGTATTGATCAGTAATATTTAGATAGGTAGTTTACTCACGTGAAACTGAAATAACGCAAAAATAATTTTACTTATCAGAGCGGATTTTATGTGCAAAATGAAAAAAGTATGTGCTTCAATACTACAACATGTGGTCCCCAAATGATAACGGAGGCACTTTACAGCATATTTCTCCCTGCTACGTCACCTTATAAACTACGATTTCGCCTCACACCGGATTTTACCACGTGCATTTTACGTGTACAAGTAGGGTAACTTTGAATCTCTGTGTCTCGGAAATTAATACAGATATAAAGAAAATTCTCAAGGTTGTTCGAGACTGTAATATTGGAAATACGTCGTAAGAATTACAGCCAATCGTTGTGCATAGCCGTCTCGGAAACCACGGCTGGGTTTTGGTATCCAAAAAAAACAAGTTTTACGGTGTTTCTCAGTAATGGATAAAAAATTTTGAAAACGGGGATAAGGCAATTCAAGATAAATGCTGCGGTTATTTATAATTTAGATTTCACCTCATATCGGATTTAACGCGTAGCCGTAGTGTAAATTTGAACCTCTGTATCTTGGGATGGGTAAAGACATCAAGAAAATTTTGATGATTTTTCGGGATCTTAGGAATATGTCATACAAATCTCAGCCATTTGCTGTGCATAGCCGTCTTGGAATCCTCAGCCGGGTTCAGGTCAGCTGGAAAGAGCAAAACTGTAATAATGTGCTCCCTGAGAAGTTTTCCTAGGAACCGCCCATCAACTACTGGTGCCTCCACAGATCGCATTAATCCCAACGTAGACCACTTTAAATGCGAAAAGAACCAATCGATTTCCTCCATTTGCCTAAGCGGGAGGATTGGCCTTGTACTGTAGGATAGTGACACTAAGATGATCCCATTGGGTATTCAAATGGCCCCTATCCCAACGGCTATCCAAAACACTTGACCCTACCTTTTTGTTACTAACAGAAACGAGGGTATGAGCACCGGAAAATCCCGTTTTCATGCCAACTGTTTCAGATCATTAGGTACGCATACTGTCGCATGCATACCGATCGACCGGGCCACCACCTCCAGGCTGAACACTCCCTTCCCCCGCATGATGGCTCTGGCGGTCGCAGCAGCCACCTGACAAGCACACAGCGGCGGCTCGGAAATGATATGTTACAACACGTGTTTGCCGGCCTCCCATTGCTCAGGTCGGCAGCTGCGCGTGACTGCTCAACACCCGCGCGCCGGCTAGCCCACGTCCATTTATTGTGCTGTCGCGCTCTGGACACTTTGCTGACTCTCGCCCCGAGAGCAGCGCTTTGCAACTGTTTTGACCGGACGTCTGCCCCCACTCGAGACGGCTCCACTCGGCCGTCGTTTGTTTGCGGATGTCGTGGAAACGCACCTGTCCCTCTGTGATCCGCCAAAGCCTTTCCATCAGATCTGGACATCCACAATAAACGCTGAGATTCTGGGTCTTGTAGGAAAGCCACTATTTGCAGTCATACCGGATGTCCGACCAAACTTTCACGGCTTTATAGACCCAAGACTAGTAACGATATGGACCCAGAAACAATACAGGATGTCTGGGCTAGAGGTGTACAACAACATTTGTTTATATTTCGGTACCTATTAAGGTTTATAGCTTTATTTGTCTAGCATTGTACACAGGAGTTCAAACATTTTTATGTATGTTGCTACAATTCAGTGTGGGCACTGTTTGTATCTTGAGAGATACCGAAATGTTAGTTAAATTCTCGACACATGTTCATAAGAATGACAGATGTTATAGCTTATACTGTGGAGTAGATCCCTTGTCTCAGATCTGCCTGATGTAGAAGCCTTGTTTTATAAACAATATCCTCGATAAACCACATGCACCACATCCAGTGGATACACAAGCATCGCAGATCTTCTCAATGAACACCGCATTGAGATTGTCTAGGAGGTAATCAAAAAACTCGCCACACGCCTGTACAGGAAAATGAGACACTCGAAAAATTCATTCATCCTTAACCTGGGAAACTACGATCACAACCACAGGAGAAAACACAACCGCCGAAAAACACCTCTATTTAGGGACAATTAACCACCTATGTATAGCACCAACACACAGACATGGCAAATACTGGTGAACCCCTGCAGCACAGCAGAGTTAAATCGCTCTGCCAGCCGTAAACAAGCTTATCGACTGGCAACGCAGGGAAGCCGTATTGCACACTAAACGCAAACAAACCCAACCAAAACCCATACACAACACGATAGATTTATGACCAATCGACCATTCAAGCCCTATCTTGTTTCAGGTGCAGACACTGCAGCTGGCCTGGGAGACTCGCAGATGCCCAGTACCCCTCCTCGATAGGATTGACACTCTTTATGACGACGTAAACTACGACAACGGTACCCAGTTTTGCAGGATACCCAAAACTAACAGCAACCTCACCTTTGCAAGATCTGTCACAGATATCAAGAAAACCGTACCGCTCTTACTACCGGACGAGACTGTCACAGAGGTTTGTATCCCTTGGCAACTGTCTTGGCACTTTTTTTCCTCTCTGCCCTTTAAACCGCTACCCTTTATTCTGTTTTCGTCCACTGTTTATCTCCTCGGTACGACCGTATTAGTGGGCAAGCGTACCCAGACGTATGTATAACACCACAGCCCCACAGTCCGCGAAGTCCTCGATTAGTAACTAAAGAATACGGATATGACAGTAGATCTTTTGAGATGGCCACCACATTGGTGTGGGCGTGTAGGGGCTCCACCCTTCTAAAAACCCAGCGGAATCGACAGGGAGACCGTGGGGGCTACGTGATGGAAACCATCCTTCCGATAAATCCCTCAGGAAACATCTCATGGAGAAATCTGGTACATCTCGATGATAGTGGTGTTGGATACCATCCTGTTGGATAATAAATGTCAGAGGCATCTATGGAAGCCCACAGTTCACCAACGTGGCGAGAAATGTGTGCCGTGTCACTGGCACACATAC
Organism: Schistocerca americana; assembly: GCF_021461395.2. Taxonomy (NCBI): domain Eukaryota; kingdom Metazoa; phylum Arthropoda; class Insecta; order Orthoptera; family Acrididae; genus Schistocerca; species Schistocerca americana. The sequence goes on from NC_060122.1 coordinate 142,304,965, forward strand.
GCCATACGACTCAGCGCTGATGAGGATCACACCTTCGAGAGTGTCTCCATCAATTGCGTATTTACTCAATAACATAAAATCTCGATTTTTGTCCTTATAGGGATTTGTTTGTGTGTATGTGTAGCCCAAACACCCTGTAAATACTGGCGCCGAGATTGAAACTGTGTATCTTGACTTTCAGAAGCTATTCAAATGGTTCAAATGGCTCTGTTCAAAAATGGTTCAAATGACTCTGAGCACTATGGGACGTAATTGCTGAGGTCATCAGTCCCCTAGAACTTAGAACTACTTAAACCTAACTAGCCTAAGGACATCACACACATCCATGGCCGAGGCAGGATTCGAACCTGCGACAGTAGCGGTCGCGCGGTTCCAGACTGTAGCGCCTAGAACCGATCGGCCACTCCGGCCGGCGGCTCTGTTCACTTTGGGACTTAACATCTGAGGTCATCAGTCCCCTAAAACGTGAAACTACTTAAACCTAACTAATCTGAGGACATCACACACATCCATGCCTGAGGCAGGATTCGAACCTGCGACCGTAGCAGTCGCGCAGTTCTGGACTAAAGCGTCTATAATTGCTCGGCCACCGCGGCCTACAGAAGCTGTTCGATGCAGTTTCGTAGTGCTGCATAGTGAACAAAATACGAGCATATGGATTATAAAACCAACTGTGTGTATATATCGAAGAGTTCCTATCAGACAGAAGACATGTTGTTCTTAACAGGGAGAAGTCTTCAGACGTAAAAGTACCATCGGTGTATTACAAGGGAGTTTTTTCATAGTATATAGGGTGTTAAAAAATTTCGAATATTTTGTGAAGTGATAGTCCCCCCCCCCTCCCTCCCCCCCCAAAAACAAAAAAAGGCCGGAAACGTGGGTCCGGAAAAGCACAGGTTCTCGACCTGTATATTGGTTCATAGGAGAGGGTTAACCTGACGTCCCTTGAAGGCACTTGTTACAGGTGGTGCTCAACATGAAGCTCGTCCATGCCACTGCATGTACTTTCCACTCTTTAAAATACAGCCGGGTTTTCTTGTACATGCTGGCATGCATTGAAACCACATTCTTCAGTGTCTGAACATCTTTGACTGGGGTGGCACAGACTAATGCCTTCAAGTGTCCCCATAACCAAAGGACTAGGGAATTGAAGTCTGGGGAACGGGAAGGCTAAGATGTGGAGCCTCCCAGACCAATCAAGCAGTTCTCAAATGGTGGCGTCAAACGTTGCCGCACACTACGGAGGAAATGTGCTTGTTGCATAATTATGCATAAACCACGTCTGTGGTCTTTGCTAACACGGCACTTTCTCCAGCAAGGCAGGCAAAATCTTAACCAGAAAATGATGATAAAAAGCCCCATTTAGTGTTTGTGGTGGGATGTATGGAACCGACATAAGAAGCAAAGTTTGTTGACAGAAATGACTACAGTTTATAATACCACCACAGAAAAATTTACCATAATATCCAAAATTTAAGGAATCCAGCAAAGTGTTTTGTAACAAAGATTAACACAGCGAAACAAGATAATTTATGGTTGAACGTAATCGTTTTGGAACTCTGAAAATTGCCATTTAACTTCAAGTAATAGTAGTACCTACAATATACTAGCGAAGGAACCCGGCGTTTCCGAGGTATTTATTTGTAGCACCAGTATCACGAAGCGTCTGGCCTTGTGTGTAATATCTCCTGGGCTAGTGTCATGCAATGATATGATATTGTAGGTACATTCAGTCAATGTATCACTTTGACTACTCACACTTCACTGTAAGTTTTTATTCACTTATGCCTACTTTTTCGGTTCCTCCCATCGTCACTGGTAAGAAACTGAAGTTCGAACCCACGACGGGTCTTAACCAATGGTTGGACCCTCCAGTGGCCAATTACAGAACATACCAAAACGGCATCGAATGGTCCACAATGTTCCGAAATATTCCACAACATTCCACTGTGTTCCAGAATGTCCCACAATGATCTGGGATGTTCCAGGATGTTCCCGAACATTCTAGAATCTTGCCGAATGTTCCAAACTATTCTCGAACTTTCCAGGGCGTCCCAGATTCCTGCGGAGCTTTCCGGAAAATTCTGGAATGTTGTGGAATGCTCTCGAACGAATACTCTCGAATGTTCTGGAATGTCCTCGAATACTCGCGAATGTTCTGGAATGTTCTAGAATACTCTCGAATGTTCTAAAAATTTCTAGAGGGCAAAACTTCCCAGCCCTTATATCTTCAAAAGCAATCGCTTAAGGCAAAAACGGGAACGTTATGCACGAATGAGAGATAGAGAGCTACCACACAATATAACTCCCCTGATCTTACCGAGACTTGTTTTTGAGTTTTAGCGGCATACAGATTGTATATTTACTAATATATTGACTGTGGCATGGTCTTTATTGGTTACATTATTATATTGTGTGTTGAAGAACAGATCTGCAGAAACTTACGGGTGGGTCCTTAAGTCAGCACAAATAAAAATGTACGTCTTGAAATTCTTCATTTATCAGTATACGCTCGATTTCGCTTTTGAACGAGTATGGGTATCTACATAAATCTGGCGTAATGTTGCTCATCGTGATTGTTACTTTAACAACTGTTAAAGTGAACAAACGTACCTGATACTTGAAATCTTGTTGCGTTGAGCAGTATGTCTTTAACACTAATGGATTTACGGTACACATAATAACCTCTTGCTTGCCAGTTTCAAGTCCAACTATGATTATTTCTTCCATTTTAATGTATGTCATTCCCGTAAAATTTCGATATTGTTTTGGATCTTCCGTCACAAGCTCTATAGTGAGATTCTTGCATCCTCAAAATTCATCTTGACGCCTAATCCATCCTCTTATCCAACACGGTCACGGTCGTTAAGGTTTTTGCTTTGGCAGTAAAACTATTAAAAGTGCAACCGCAGCCCGACGCTCTTCCAGCACAACCTCTTCCTTCTCGCACAAAACTAAGACTGAAAAATCTCGCGGAGAGTGATCTCACAGCTCTCACAGACTCTTTCATCCTGCTGTGTGTAAACACGTCCGACATCTGCTCTCGCAATAGTCTCAGCCACCTACAGAAAGTACCAGCAAGTAACTATCAGACAGCAACTATCAACGAAACTTTGCCAGCCAGTGTAAACAATTCTGCGAGTGCTAACTGAGAGCACTAAACTCTCGGAGAGCAGAAAGCTCTTACGTGTATTCCAGCTCTTATGAAGACCCATCTTGTAAACTAACAGTGAGAAATAGCTGTACATTCCACGTCACTGGCCTTTCCTTTACACACTAGCTAAATGCACAACTTCATTCTGAGTCCACTGCCGGACAGTTTCTTTATCACGTATTTCTGCCGACACCTCTCTGACATCCACTTCACCGTGCGTATCCATCACTGTGGAAAGTCTCAACTGTCCTGTCAAAGCTGGTACATGTTTATTGAGCAGATAGCTGCGCTGTGTACGTGGCGCAATGGATAACGCTCTTGTCTCTCATTGATATTAATGTAAGTACGCGTCTCATCATTGCCAATTTTTTCGTTTACTAATTCTATATAATATGTCTATAAGTTATCTGCAGCGTTGCATTGTTTAAGTATAGAGCTTTCGAAATACGGTAACTGCTCGTGCTGTTTGTGTACGGGGTAAAACGGACGGTTTCTTCACTAGAAACAACTCATTAGCACAAAATATGCCTCAAAGCACACAGTTTCATGAGTACTTTCATTTACTGTGTGCAGAGTGCGGCAGAATATTGTGCCAAGAGGTGATAACTTAAAAACTTGGAAATACGGCACAAACCCTGGATGAAATACGGCTGCCCAGCATTTCCGCCTATTATCAGCGCTCCTGACAACGCCGGTGTAATTTTTCTTGTCTGAGAACTATGGCGAGCAGATCTAGAGAGGTGGAGGCTGTCGTCTACACTAGATTTCTAACCTCGCACAACGCGAGTATCTGACTTTTTCTCCACTTTCGGGTACTGCCGGCGAGCTGACCCTCAGAGCTGTTTACACGGCACGTGTTACTCACAAAATCTCTCTGAGAGTGTAAAATTTTCACATGTGTGACTAGGTTAAGCATGACCAGTGTTTACCCGCGCGTGCCGTATGCCGCAGTGAATATACCGAAATGAAACTCAGTGAAATACAAGTTATTAATAAATGAAAAGCACCAGTGTACTTTTGTTCTACAGTATTGTAGAACAAAAGCAAACTGGTGCTATTCATTTATTATGATGTTGTTCTACCAAGAACCGACGGAAGATTCTGTTAATACAAGTTATTAATTTATTGAATATTCATTTTTACTTAAAAATTCTCACATTAAATGTTGAAAGTGTCCCCCCTGTTGTTGAATACACAATTCAATTCATCTAATCATGCTTCCAAACACAAGCTGTAACATTTCTTCTGTAACAGAAGCAGTGAAGTGGATATTGCAGTTTTCAATTCATCGATGGATGTTGGACGGTTTTTATAGACAGTTGCTTTCGCTGCACCCCAGAAGAAAAACTCAGCTGGTGTTAGGTCAGGCGATCGTGGAGGCCGAAGTCCCCGTGAAATTATGCGATCACCAAAAACATCAGCAAGCAGTGACATTGGAAGGCGAACTGTATGCGCAATTGCACCATCTTGTTGGAAATAACAGTTCAGTATTTCACTTAACACAAGTTCTCCTATGAATGGGTACAGAACATCACTGCAGTATCGTTGTGCGTTTATTGTTTCGTTGAAAAGTATGGAACCCACAACACGACGTCTAGAAATTACAATCAAAACTCCTATTTTCACAGAATAAAGTGGTTCCTCATGAATACGCGATGGATTTGCAGTACTCCAAATACGAGAATTTTGCTAGTTCATGTTCTCGGATAAATGAAACCACGCCCAGTCAGTGAAAAACGTTTCATTAAGAATATCCCTTACATTTTGTTGACCGAAATTTTTGAATCATTGACTATTGTCAGTCTCTTGTCATGATCAGTATTTTTCAGTTCTTGCACAACTGTCACTTTGTATGGGAAAAGTTCTAATTTTTTCCTTACAGCTGTGTGGGTCGTTCCGACACTAACATCGATTTCCTGGGCGAGTTTTCTTACTGACTTGTACGGACTCATGGACATTATATCGGAAATATCGAATAGTTTATCATCAGACAAAACGCTAGGACGACCACTTCTCGGTGCATCTGTCACTGAATCCGTATTTCGAAGTCTGTTTATCAAATATCGCATAGTATTGCGATGTGGGAGTTTTGTCTCCGGGAAAATTGAATTAAATGTTTGACGAACTGAAACTGTGTATTTACCGCCAGCTTTGAACACTTGTTCGACTAAAATCACAAGTTCTTCAACGGTTACCATTTTAACAGTGACAAAAACGAAACAAAGGAACTGAACTTAAACGTTCACGTCAACACGTAACGACACACACCAACGATACTACTGACGCTGGCTGAGATAAACGAAACAGTGGAATGTTGGCCGAGTCCACTTGAGGGGAAGTAACCCAGGCAAGCGAACAATCATACGGCACTCGCGGCTAATAATACAGCTCTCGCGGAACAAACAGCCTCTGCGGTTAACAACCGTAGCTGTAAATCGAAGCTTAATTACCTTTGAAATTCAAATAGGAAAAGGTCTTTTAGGAAAAAAAACCAACGTTCTGCTGAAAAAGGGCAAACACAGGCTGTGTCGGATTGGGTGGGTAGCCAAAAAGAAGACAGGAACGAATCGTAGCGTTTGCTACCACCTAAATGCACACCGACACACTGAAAGAACATTCAACATAAACAGATAACACTTTCCACAACGAAACTTTGTCTCGAAACCTGGCACAAAATCCAGAGAGATTCTGGTCGTATGCGAAGTATGCTAGCGGCAAGAAACCATCAAATGCTTCTCTGCCCGATAGCAATGGTTCAAATGGCTCTGAGCACTATGGGACTCAACTACTGAAGTCATCAGTCCCCTAGAACTTAGAACTACTTAAACCTAACTAACCTAAGGACATCACACACATCCATGCCCGAGGCAGGATTCGAACCTGCAACCGTAGCGGTCTCCTGGTTTCAGACTGTAGCGCCTAGAACCGCACGGCCACTCCGGCCGGCTGACAGCAATGGAGATACTATCGAAGACAGTGCTGCCAAAGCAGAGTTACTAAACACAGCCCTCCGAAAAGCCTTCACAAAAGGAGACGAAGTAAATATTCCAGAATTGGAATCAAAAACAGCTGCCAACATGAGTAACGTAGAAGTAGTGAAGCAACTTAAATCACTTATTAAAAGCAAGTCTTCTGGTCCAGACTGTATACTAATTAGGTTCCTTTCGGAGTAAGCTGATGCATTAGCTCCATACTTGACAATCATATACAACCGTTCGCTCGACTAAAGGTCCGTACCAAAAGACTGGAAAGTTGCACAGGTCACACCAATATTCAAGAAAGTTAGGAGTAATTCACTTAATTACAGGCCCATATCATTAACATCGATATACAGCAGGATTCTGAAACATATATTGTGTACGAACATTATGAATTACCTCGAAGAAAATGGTCTATTGACAGACAGTCAACATGGGTTCAGAAAATATCGTTCTTGTGAAACACAACTAGATCTTTATTCTCATGAAGTGTTGAGTGCTATTGACAAGGGATCTCACATCCATTTCGTATTTCTCGATTTCCATAAGGCTTTCGACACTGTACCACACAAGCGGCTCGTAGTGAAATTGCGTGCTTATGGAATATCGTCTCAGTTATGTGACTCGATTTGTGACTCCCTGTCAAAGAGGTCACAGTTCGTAGTGATTGACAGAAAGTCACCGAGTAAAACAGAAGTGATTTCTGGCGTTCCACAAGATAGTATTATAGGTCGTTTGCTGTTCCTTATCTATATAAACGATTTGGGAGACAATCTGAGCAGCCGTCTTAGGTTCTTTGCAGATGACGCTGTCGTTTATCGACTAATAAAGTCATCAGAAGATCGAAGAAAACTGCAAAACGTTCTAGAAAAGATATATGAATGGTGCGAAAATTGGCAGTTGACCATAAATAACGAAAAGTGTGAGGTCATCCACATGAATCCGTTAAACTTCAGTTACACGATAAATCAGTCAAACATAAAGGCCGCAAATTCAACTAAATATCTAGGAATTACAATTACGAATAATTTAAATTGGAAGGAACACATAGAAAATGTTGTGGAGAAGGCTAACCAGACAGCGTTTTATTGGCAGGACATTTATGAAATGTAACATATCTACTAAGGAGACTGCATACACTACGCTTGCCAGTCCTCGTTTAGAATACTGCTGCGCGGTGTTGGACTGACGGAGTGCATCGGAAAATTCAAAAAAGGGCAGCTTTTTTTTATTATTGCGAAATATGGGAGATAGTGTCGCTGAAATAATAGATTATTAGGGTTGGACATCATTGAAAGAAAGGCGTTTTTCATTGCGACGGAATCTTTTCACGAAACTCCAATCACCAACTTTCTCCTCCGAATGCGAAAATATTTTGTTGACACCGACCTACATAAGGAGAAACGATCACCATGATAAAATGAGGGAAATCAGATCTCGTACGGAAAGATATAAGTGTTCGTTATTTCCGCGCACTATACGAGATTGGAATAATAGAGAATTGTGAAAGCGGTTCCACTAACAAAGTTCTCAGAACTGTGTCGCGGTTAATAAAAAAGTCCTCCATTGAAGAGAGTGTACAGAAAGGTCTCTGCAATTCGTTTGCGCTACCACCGAGGCTTTATGGATTGCCCAAAATTCATAAAAAAATATGCCGTTAAGACCGATACTAAGTGCCATTGGTTCGCCCACCTACTCGTTAGCCAAGTTTTTGACAACGCTGTTGAAACCACATGTGGGCCGTTCTGACTCTTATATAAAGAATTCGACACATTTCATCAGCAGATTGAATGGCATAGTGGTCCAGCCGGAGGAGATATTGGTCAGCTTCGATGTGGTATCGCTGTTTACCATGGTTCCACTTAATGATGTATTGGAACAGCTGGATCGAATTTTTCCTGCCGATATTTTAGAACTGTTTAAGTGTTGTTTGACGACCACATACTTCTATTGGAATGAACAGTTTTATGAGCAAACGGATGGCGTGGCTATGGGAAGCCCCCTAAGTCCCGTAATTGCAAACTTCATTATGGAGAAATTCGAAGAACAGGCCTTAGTTACTGCCAGCAAGAAACCAAATGTATGATTCCGATACGTGGATGACACGTTTGTGCTGTGGAGACATGGTAGGGAGGAACTAAGCCGGTTCCACGAACATCTAAACAGCATAAACTCGAGAATTCAGTTTACAATGGAGGAGGAGGTAGACGCCAAATGACATTGCCTCGACGTGCTTGTTTTTAGAAACGAAATTGGTAGTTTGGGCCACTCAGTATACCGCAAACCCACGCACACGGACCGTTATTAGCACCGGGTTTCGAACCACCATCCACAACAGAAGCGGAGTGTTATCAAGACGTTAGCGGACAGAGCTAGAAATATTTGTGAACCTGAGTTGCTCGACGCTGAGATGGAACATCTCCACAATGCACTAATGAAGAACGGATATTCGTCCGCCGAAATAAAACGTGCATTGAGGCAGCCACGCAGAAATCATAGTGACGTACAGGCTATTGCAAAATCTAAGGTTTTCCTGCCGTTTGTTAAAAATGTAACGGAAAGAATAGGGAGGATCTTGACGAAGCGGAATGTTACCGTAATTTACAAGCCCACCAGGAAGATACAGGAATACCTTAAGCTTGCCAAGGACGCTCGCAAACCTTTGGAAAAAGCTGGAGTGTATAGGATCCCATGCAGCTGTGGTGATGTTTATGTGGGTACAACTAAAAGAACTGTTTCTAAACGTTTGGAAGAGCACAAGGGAAATTGTAGAAGAGGAGAAACCGAACGATCAGCTGTTGCGGAGCATGCTTTCCAGCCAGGGAACTACAATATTCGTTTCGAGGAGACGCAAGTACTAGCGGCCACAAGCGGATACTACGAAAGGCTCTACAGGGAGGCAATCGAAATCGCTAAACACCCAAATAATTTCAACCGAAAGGAGGAGGGCGTGAAATTAAACGGTATATGGATGCTGGTGTTAAAGAAGATGTGTACCACCAGTCCACTACTGGGTGATGGCAACGGCGATCGACGGCGACGGACAGCGGCCAATTGCACTAACGTTTTCAAAACACGTGACGTCACACCGCGGCGCGGGAGGGCGCGGACACGGAATTTAGCGGCAATCAGTAGCGAGCCAGTGGGTGTGTTGGACCTTCCATCGACCTACGGACCCCCTAGAAGATGTCTCCCGCAGTCGGAGACGAAACGTTGGGAATTGAGACAAAATTCATCAACCGACCACGGCAAAACAGCCCGGATAATTATAATGGACATGATATTTCCGGCCGTGAAAGTCTACATTTAAGTTTCACACACACACACACACACACACACACACACGCATACAACAGCAGAACATGTCATTACACTCAAAAACGAAAGCAAGAATTCACACGTAACATTAGGGGAATCAAGAGAAGATTTCATAAAGACGTAATAAACTTCAGAGAAGCTAATTACCGAAAACCCGTTCCTGGAACTACTACAAAAACTTCAGGAAAAAGCTACAGTAGTATGAGCCCCATACGCTAACACTGAATGACGAAATCGGAAGTATGACACACAGTAACAAATCATGACGAAAGCGTTTTGGAAATCTCTGAAGGGCAAAGAACCGAAAGAACTGTTACAAATAAACGTAAGTGTTCCAGTCAGAACCAACCCCAGCAAATTAGACTCCCCAACCCCCCCGAAGTAGAAAAAGCACTCAAAGATCAACAAAAATTATAAGACATTTGAAAGACATCAGTTTTTGAGGAAATATGGGAATATTCAAGCGACACGATCACGATCTCCGTACACATGGCTGTAACAAAAATTTTGATCACTTCCCCAAACATTGGAACACGGTCATCATTCACCTCAACACGGGAATGGAGATAAGAGCAGTCCAGACAACTGAGAGGAATCTTTCTCCTTGACTGCAAGTGCAAGATTTTATCCAACATCCTGTGTGGAAGAATTAAGGAACAACTAGAACAGGAGTTAGGGGAATAACAGGGAGGTTTCAGGTCCTGGGGACGCTGTATGGAGCAGATAATTAATTTAAAATTCTTATAGAATACTACGGGAAGCTGAAAAAACCTGTGGCAATAACGCTTGTAGAATGTAAGAAGGCATATGACTATCTCCGTAAACCTTTAGTAGTAAAAATTTTAAGGAATCTACGTTTTCATCGAAAACTTCTGAAATTAATAGAACTTACTTTGACCAACATCGAATCAAACGTGAAGTTTAGTGGAGAAATTTCTGAACCATTTACAGGCTTAAGGCAGGGCGACCGCGTATCACTACCTCTATCCTGCTGTGCTGAGAGTATATAATGACAGAATAACATAAGGGTAACCCAAAGAACATAAGAATTGGAAGCCAGGAAAGTGATGCGAAATTAAGCTATTCGAGATTTGCTGATAAACTTGCCCTGCTAGCTAATAATGTTCAAGCAATCAGACAAGAAGTTAAATCGCTATTACATGTACTACAGAAAATTGGCCTTAGAATAACTTTTGAAGAAAACAGAGATTGTACTGAGTCGTTCACCACTTGCAAACAAAATACAACAGAAAAATAGGAAATCAAAGTTACTGATAAAATTCAATATTTAGGTGAAATCGTAGCATATGATGTAAATGAGAAACCGACAGGAAAAAGAGTGAACAAAGCAAATTACATTATCAAAAAAACAAGCAACAAAAAAGCTGTCGATAGCTGCAAAATCGAAACGTTGCAAAACAATTACACCACCTTAATCAACATATGCAGATGAAACCATCTTAAGAACAATTAAGAGAGCAGAATGCTCAATACAGAAAGAACAATATTTAGGACATGCATAAATAATCAGTATTAAGTAAATAGGCATCGGAGAATAACTTGAAATGAAGAAGTATATAAGAAAATAGAATCAGTAATGGGCACAGCCAGAAAGGAGCGCGCCTTGTTCTTTGGACGTCTCGTCAGAATGTCAGAAAACAGAACTGGTATGAGAATAATATAAAAATTGCGGAACAATAAGAGCAACATAAATATATAACAGGAACTACGGAAGATATTAGAGATCTCCAAATTACAGAAGACAAACAGATAAAACCAAAATGCTCCAGAACACATAAGCCAGACTGCAAACGAATATGAGTAAAAGGGCTTTTCGAATGGTGATCGCAAATGAATAAGAAAAAAAAATCCTGAAATAATAAAGAGACACTGGGCAATCAGAAGGGCAAAAAGACCTTTACATAATGGCAAATTGTTGTAATCCTTTGTGTACTTGTAGTTACTGAACTGTGTCATTGAACTATTTTTGAACTGAATTTTAATGTTGAATATAGTAACTCCATGAATAAACCTCTGTACAACTGTCTACAGTAGTCCAATGAAGGTCATAAAAGAAATAACAATAAAAATACAATAGGTAAAACAATACTACCGCACTGATAAACAATACGGGTACTCCTGGTCCCCGCCTGTGAGAGGGAGGCAAGGTCAGACATGTTCATTATCGCCTACTGCTGCAATGGAGGTAACACGCGAGGAACAATATGCGGCTTTGAAATTCTGCTTTCGTGTCAACAGATCTTCAGCTGAGGCCTATACAACGTTACAGGCCTATGGGAGTCTGTTCTTCCCTACAGCACAGCTCGAAGGTAGTTTAAAATGTTTAAAGAGGGAAGACAATCAATTTCAAAGGAAGGTGGACCCGTTGCTGCAGTTACTGCTCTTACGGAAAAAAACATCAGCACTGCTGCTGTCATTGTGTGAGAGAATCAACGAATTACCTTAAGATCACTTTCTGAAATACTGAAGATTTCATTGGGTGCCACCCACACGTTGGTGACAGAAAAATTACAAATGACATGTGTTTGTGCTCGATGGGTTCCAAGACTGTTGATTAGGAACAAAAGGATATTCGCGTGGAGGCCTGCATGCAGTTAAAGTTGATGTTAGAGGAAGATACGGAGTTTCTATCAGATGTAATCACTGCAGATGAAACTTGGCAGCATCATTTTGATCCTGAGAGCAAAAAGCAAAGCGCAGTGTGGAAATATCCTTCATCACCAACCCCCCAAAAAACAAAATTGGTTTCTTCTGCTGGGAAAGGTATGGTCATCTCATTCTTTGATATTCATGGCATAGTTTATCAGCATGTTGTACCTACACACACATCAGTAACTGGACAATACTACAGGGATGTCCTGAAAACATTGCAAGCCCATATCAGGCGCAAAATACCACATTTCCGTGAAGCAGGCTGTATTGCTGCACCACGATAATGCGCTGCCGCATACTGCCAATGTTGTTGCTAAATATCTTGCAAAAATCAACGTGAACTGCATCCCTCACCCTCCCTATAGTCCGGATTTAGCGCCTTGTCACTATTCCCTAACATGAAGAAACGCCTTCATGGGAGGCATTATCAATCATCATAAGCAGTGGTGAAGGTGCGGAGGCGATTTTGAAGGACCTCTCGAAAATTGGTTTCCAACGTGTATTTGAAGACTGCCAGAAACGCTGGGACAAGTGCATCACATTTATGGGAGATTACTTTGAGAAGGACCATCAAGAGGATGACTAAAGGAGTGTTGTCAAAAACACACACACACACACACACACACACACACACACACACACACACACACACACACACACACACAAAGATAAAATTCAAACAAAATTCAAATTTGGCGTCGAACTCTCTGGTGAACTAATGAACACTGACTGGGCTGGGACACACAACGAACCACAATCACACTGTGTTCTGGTGTAGTGAAAAAGTATTTTACTACGTTATTTGTGGAAAATACTTGTTATAGTTATGTATGCATCACAACATCTCGCCGGCTGTGTGGCCAAGCGGTTCTAGGCGCTTCAGTCCGGAACCGCGCGACTGCTACGGTCGCAGGTTCGAATCCTGCCTCGGGCATGGATGTGTGTGATGTCACTAGGTTAGTTAGGTTTAAGTAGTTCTAAGTTCTAGGGGACTGATGACCTCAGATGTTAAGTCCCATAGTGCTCAGAGCCATTTGAACCAACCACAACATCTCAGCATGATGTGGAGAATGGAAGCGCCTGCCACACGATAACGTAAGTAAGTACGAAAATAGGCGCGAAAACATCGCGAAAAACTAAATTACATTCTAGAAGATAGGTTAACTCCCAGCAAGAAACTTTCTCATCAACATCGTTTGGTTGCAGATGACAAGCTACCTGTAGTAATTAACACAAAAGTTATCCAGAAAGTTCATGTACACCAAATGTAAAGGTATTTACAAAAAGAAATGATTTGTTGTTTGAAGTAAAAATGCACATAATTTTATAATCATTTAGCAAAATGTTCACATTGCAGAATAAATAAAAAAACGAAAACCCACTGATGATGGCACAGTGGTGGCGAAACATGTTTGGGTACTGAGAAAACGGTGTTTTGCATAACTGGCGGACCTCACATCCAAAATATTATGGTCATTCTTTATTAAACAGCCCTCGTAAGAGCGCATTTTACTTTATTTCTAGTTTTCCAACATAATGAAAAAGCTATATAAAATTACCAACGAAGTTTGGAAGAATAACGAACCAAAATGTTGCTATAGAAATGCACTGTAAATTTATATACTCAAAACTGACTGAAAAATTTTTCGATACTGAACAGTGCACACGCAAATGTAATACTCTACTGAGAATGACTGTATGATATGAAATGGAATCCCTCATAAACTTTACTTTACCTGATCTGGTTATGAATTTTAAAAAAGGAAGTTAACTGAACGATTTAAAAAACTGGCCGTAACAAATTTCGTATTACTTACCTGCGTCAACGAAAACTTGGTACTGTTCGAAGTGATGAATAGAAATTATGCGGCAGCAGCAAGCAAGCTGAATACGAAAGAGGTAGCCTTGCAGAGTTGAAGTGCAAGGATGTGAAACTACTCTAAACAGATCATGCTTCGCTTCTACTTTGTGCAGCTGTGTTCCGCTCCGTGCAGTGCAGCGACGCACATAATCAAAAAATAAAATTCTCTCGTGAGGAGACGATGGTGGAATATAAACTTATTATATGATTGAAGGAAAACTGACCTGCAAAAATGCTGTGTTGCAAAAAACAAACTCACTGACTGACTGTAACAATCACCTTTACAAAATTTAGCGTTTGTAACAAATTTTACCCTGCCAAAATTATTTTCCGAGATCGCAAAAGAATGGTAAATCTATAGCTTTTGAGTGCAGGCCATGTGCACTGATATCTTTACTTATTCACGTCTGAAACATGAAACTGACCAACTCAAACCAATAAAGATATTCCACTAAAACCTTCCTTTTTGCGCACACATCATAACTGCCGGCAAGGAAGCAATGCAGCAACACTTTACCTCAATAAGTCTTCATTTGTCCAATTAACCTTTACAAAATAGTAATTCACAATTCATCCTTCTCTGTATGTCCATCTCTGTGCTGTGTAAGCCACTTCCATTAGCACAGTAGCACAGGGAATATCCGAATCTCCTACTAGCTGCTCAAAGAATGCCTGCTGTAACAACAATACTAAGATCACACTGCTTATAGTCAGAACCCCTATGGGGTAACATTTCAACCATTGAAAACTGCTCTTTGAAAAATATCCAGTATACAAATATGAAATATGACACATTGAACGAAAATAAAGATCACATCATATCTCCTGAATACTAAAAATAAAATAGAAACGTTACAGCAGTCGAGTCTACTTAAGGAAATCGCTGACACCTGTCACCGCTTTTGACATCTTCCAACTGCGAAGCGCAAACGTCTGTGGGCAAAAACAATCGCCGTGTAGAGAGCTATGAAGAGGCGTTGCCATAGTGAAATTTACGAAATCGCGTTGTAGACACACGAAGCAGCTGAGCTCAGCGTACGCAAACTGCCCGGGTCATTACAGTACAAACACAGTTCATTTTTTGTGAATGTTTGTTTTCCCGGCGTATACAGCTGGCGAAGAGTTCCCGGGCTTCCAGCCGGGTGGCGGTGTCTTCAAACTGCAACGTTTCGACGAGTGACATACTCATCATCTTCTGGCGAAGTGCCGAGACTTTGTGGATGCCGGTCCCTTTATACCTGCGGTGTGCCCCCCACCACCTGGCCGCGGGAGGCTGGGTCCAGAGGAGCCGGCGGGCGGGGTGGAGGGGGAAGCGGGTGCGCCGTTCGTGTCTCCGTCAGAGCATTCTGATCGCGTCTCGTGAGCTGGACGGTTCTTGTTGCGTTCCTGGCGTATTGCGGCTAATGCTGGATTCCAGGCCGCGCTCAGTTGATAGCCTTCGTCCCTGTTCACAAGATTCTCGTGGACCCGTATTTCTATTGATTCTTTAATGACGCTATCCCAATAGCTCCCGGCTCAGCACAGCACCCTGGTGTTTTCGAAATCAAAGGTGTGGTTTTCTTTGATGCTATGTTCAGCTATAGCAGATTTCTCTATCTGTCCAAGTCGAACATGCCTGATGTGTTCCCCGCACCTTTTAGAGATGCAGCGCTGCGTTTGACCGATGTACTGCACACCACATTCGCAGGCAATGTTGTATATACCAGGTGTGTTTAGTTTGAGTGGGTCTTTAGCTGAGCCCAGCTGCTCTTTCGTCTTCCGACCACCGCCGAAGACGAAAGAGCTGCTGGGCTCAGCTAAAGACCCACTCAAACTAAACACACCTGGTATATACAACATTGTCTGCGAATGTGGTGTGCAGTACATCGGTCAAACGCAGCGCTGCATCTCTAAAAGGTGCGAGGAACACATCAGGCATGTTCGACTTGGACAGATAGAGAAATCTGCTATAGCTGAACATAGCATCAAAGAAAACCACACCTTTGATTTCGAAAACACCAGGGTGCTGTGCCGAGCCGGGAGCTATTGGGATAGCGTCATTAAAGAATCAATAGAAATACGGGTCCACGAGAATCTTGTGAACAGGGACGAAGGCTATCAACCGAGCGCGGCCTGGAATCCAGCAATAGCCGCAATACGCCAGGAACGCAACAAGAACCGTCCAGCTCACGAGACGCGATCAGAATGCTCTGACGGAGACATGAACGGCGCACCCGCTTCCCCCTCCACCCCGCCCGCCGGCTCCTCTGGACCCAGCCTCCCGCGGCCAGGTGGTGGGGGGCACACCGCAGGTATAAAGGGACCGGCATCCACAAAGTCTCGGCACTTCGCCAGAAGATGATGAGTATGTCACTCGTCGAAACGTCGCAGTTTGAAGACACCGCCACCCGGCTGGAAGCCCGAGAACTCTTCGCCAGTTCATTTTTTGTTTTAATTTCTAATAGAAAATTGGCGAAATGAATACCGGGGAAATGCCAGGTTTATCAGCTACTTTGTACCTGGACGGAATTTCTTTGTCGTGATCAAACCCAAATACCGACAAATTAGGCAGACTATAAGAGTTTGGCTGAGTGTTTTAAACATAAGTTTCGGGGTGCAGCAAGGTAGACAAGCTTACACAATTAATTTTTCAATGTGCCAGAGTATAGAAGTAGTCAGGACACTATGAAAGAATTTTGTGTGAGAGTTAAATGGGCTAAGGCTAATGAGCAGGCAGGTTGGGGGCATCTTAAAAAAAATCTCAATTCTGAAGAGACGAATACCGTAGAATTTGTCATAGGATTTGGCGCGTCGTCTGACTGACTCGATAGATGCATTTCAATACCGAATAACAATGGGAACAGGCTTCATCCCTGTCTCTTTCCCTTCTGAAGTATTGTTTCTCTTTCACGTTCGAATATTATAATTTTAATCTGGTTTCTGTATAAGTTCTAGATAACTTTTCGCCGTCTATAATTTATGCTTGCTACCTTCATAATTTCGTTGACTGGAATACGAGTCGCTTTTATGTTTTGTTAATTATAGATATAGTGTGACAGCAAAGTTTTCGGGCCATCTGCAAAGTACATCCCTGCTCTTCCTGAAAGTTCTGCAAGGTTCTGCCTGCGGCAACCGAGGGTTAATAAATCGCCATCACAAGTTGCGCGCGAGGCCATTAATTTCGGAGCTCCTGGACGAGACGTTCGTTCGGAGAGGAAGATGACACGCCACGACTTCATTACCCAACTTTTAATACGAGTATATCAGCTGATCTCTGCGCAGCAGAGAACCCAGGTGGCAGACGTACCTGCCAAGTGGCTGTAACAAATGAATTCTTCGTAATATGCGGAAGTGTTGATCATATCAGAAGTTTTCGGGTCGTTTTACCTAAGGGCGTGGCGTCTGTTGTAAATATCGACATTCCGTCCCCATCTATGGAGAGCCGCTGTTTCCTTGTAACACCACACACCACTGTGGATGACTACTGACAAATGTCGAGTTTAGTGACATCGTACCGGGTAGTTATAATTAAAGTGCACCTACTCGTGGAGGTCCAGGGTGGGTTGTAATTATCGTGTAGCAGCGGAAGTCGATGTATATGTCACTGTGTTAATGTGGAACCGATTTACGCTGGAGAATGTTAAGTCCAACTTTGGTCGTCAGGTGCAGATCTGGTGCTGTACACTGTATGGAAGACGGTATGACATCCACTCTGTCATTTGACAAGCAATAACGTGAGTGAACAGTATGGATACAGAGAACAGAGACCGCGCGCTATTTGTGAAACTGTTTTACATCTACATACATACTCCACAATCCACCATACGGTGCGTGGCGGAGGGTACCTCGTACCACAACTAGCATCTTCTCTCCCTGTTCCACTCCCATACAGAACGAGGGAAAAACGACTGCCTATATGTCTCTCTGTACGAGCTCTAATCTCTCTTATCTTATCTTTGTGGACTTTCCGCGAAATGTAAGTTGGCGGCAGTAAAATTGTACTGCAGTCAGCCTCAAATGCTGGTTCTCTAAATTTCCTCAGTGGCGATTTACGAAAAGAACGCCTCCTTTCCTCTAGAGACCCCCACCTGAGTTCCTGAAGCATTTCTGTAACACTCTCTTGGACAGTAGCAATTACTGTGCCGCATTAAGAGGGTATCGCCACTGATAGGTCTGAGGAGGGTCCTGATGTCATTTAATGGCTTGAAGATGTGATAATGAAATTCAAAAACACGGGTAAACTTGTTGTGGCTGCTTGAAGAGGAAGGGTCTGAAATATTTTCCTCGGCCCCTCACAAGAACACCGCTTGATTTCAATGGCGGGCGTCGCGGTTCTGGCTTCCATCGGACAGGCGTCAAAAGAAGGGGTGTAACGTGGGTAAGAGGGAGTGTGGCGACTTTCCCACCGTGCGACAAGTTTACGGCAGTGTTGAGCAGAATTGTGAAAATTGGTGCCAATGTAACGTCTTTAACCTATCTTACACCTCACATTAACTCCTGAACTCTGGCCCTTTTCTTGCATGTGTCATCTTGCTGTTACAAATGTCAAACTTTTGCATCGGAAAGGGAGACGACAACCTTATTTGACTCACGAAGGAGCGTCACACAAGCGCTGAAAAAACTTAATGCCAGACACTTGATGACTGACGCAAACTGCCATGTGGTAGCCTACTTGAAAGTTTCAGGAACCAGGATTAAACGAAGTGTCAGTGAATATATCACAGCCACCTTAGTATCGCTCCCGTAAGAACCTAGAAGTCAAGATTAGGTTAATTACAAACTGCACGGAGGTATTTAAGCAGCCATTCTTGCAGCAGCGTATTCGCGAAGAGGACTGGAAGAAACAGCGGTGCAGTGGGAAGTACCCTCTGCCGTAGAGTTCACAGTGATTGATGTAGATGCAGATACCGTCATCGTTCCACAGTGCGTACGTAAAAGCACCTAGGGTTATGAAGATTATATCGACAGACGAGGTAAAACAGTGGAACTTCTACAGATTTCGGTGGATGAAGATACACTATCACACAATATTAAATATGTTTCATAAGTGGCTTAATGTTACCGCAAACTCCCATCGTAGAAAGAAACAGCTTCTTCGCCTCAACTGGCTGTAGTTTACCAGCTGAGGACGCACCTCGTACTCTTACTGAGTTCTCGAACAGCAAGTAAGCTCTGCACTGTATTACAGAAGAGTCGAGCACACAACAGGGATTTCATGGTTTCGGAGCTAATACTGAGAACGACTTAATCTTGTGTCTTTCACATTGAAAAGAGCAACCAGTTCGTTCAAATTATTTTCTTCTCATTTGCAGTGTTCAAATCGCATTTGTTTCACTTTATATGAACATAAATATACGTACGTAAATAACTGAAACATAAATGAGTTCGCCGGCCGATGTGGCCGTGCGGTTAAAGGCGCTGCAGTCTGGAACCGCAAGACCGCTACGGTCGCAGGTTCGAATCCTGCCTCGGGCATGGATGTTTGTGATGTCCTTAGGTTAGTTAGGTTTACCTAGTTCTAAGTTCTAGGGGACTAATGGCCTCAGTAGTTGAGTCCCACAGTGCTCAGAGCCATTTGAACATAAATGAGGTCGCTGGGCAAAAAATTTGTTATCCCTAAAGAAATCATTACAAGCGTCATTTAACACCGTATAATTCCGCTCCTGGACTTTGCCTGGAGCCAGTTAGGAAGTGGCTCCACAGGACCGTGCAGGTACATCGCTTCCAAATTAAGCCACTCGCTGAGAATGTGATCTCACAGCTCCGCCAGTTGCCGGGATGCTAACGATGGCATTCTACCCGATGTTCCAACGCGTTCCAGAGATTTTTTTATGGGGTTCAAATCAGGTAATTTTGCAGATCACTCGAGAAGTAATAGGGTGGGGGAATGTTCAGAAAATCAGCCTCATATTCCCAGCCCGATGAACTTTGCTCTTGTCGTGTCTGTGTGCCTGCGTGAGCAACGACCTCTTGCGAGGTGGCCGCCTCTAAATGTCCACTGCAGGCAATGTTCCCTCACTGACAGGTTGGGATGGATCTCCATTTACTGTCTGCAGCAATTCTTGTCGGGCTTGGAAGCGGTTTTGATTCCCAAGCAATGAAACGCACCTCGGGTCCTTGTCAGTAGGCGGCCGGAGTGGCCGAGCGGTTCTAGGCGCTACAGTCTTGAATCGCGCGACCGCTACGGTCGCAGGTTCGAATCCTGCCTCGGGCATTGATGTATGTGATGTCCTTAGGTTAGTTACGTTTAAGTAGTTCTAAGTTTTAGGGGACTGATGACCTCAGCAGTTAAGTCCCATAGTGCTCAGAGCCATTTGAACCATTTTGCAGATTGAGTCAACAATTGATTCACTGAAGACTAAGGACTCTCATGGATATGATAGAGTGCCTGGCATAATACACACATCAAAAAACGTTTTGCATCACCCCGGTTCCCAGAATTTCTCAAGATAGACGTTGACTGTGGATATTGCATCACTGACAAAGTCCTTTTGACTGTTCAGAAATGTCACTAAACTCGCCCAAAGATGTAAACAACCATGCATGAGCAGCGCCTATTAGACGGAGGAGGTCCGAAAGCCGAGCAGTTCCAGTCATTCCACCAGGAAGGAGGTACACGGCTCGTGTTTTCTGTAGTTAAACCATGCCTAGAAGGTGAATACCGCGGTTCGATCGCGTCCGCATTGTTACTTTGTGCCAGGAAGGGCTCTCAATAAGGGAAGTGTCCAGGCGTCTCGGAGTGAACCAAAGCGATGTGGTTCGACCGTGGAGGAGATACAGAGAGACAGGAGCTGTCAATGACGCGCCTCTCTCAGGCCGCCCAAGAGCTACCACAGCAGTGGATGTCCGCTACCTACGGATTATGGCTCGGAGGAACCCTGACAGCAACGCTACTATGTTGAATAATGCCTTTCGTGCAGCCACAGGACATCGTGTTACGACTCAAACTGTGCGCAATAGGTTGCATGATGCGCAACTTCACTTCCGACGTCCATGGCGAGGTACATCTTTGCAACCACGATATCATGCAGCGCAGTACAGATGAGCCCAACAACATGCCGAATGGACCGCTCGGGATTGGTATCACGTTCTCTTCACCGATGAGTGTCGCATATGCCTTCAACCAGACAATCGTCGGAGACGTGTTTGAAGGCAACCCGGTCAGATTGAACGCCTTAAACACACTGTCCGGCGATTGAAGCAAGGTGTAGGTTACCTGCTGTTTTGGGATGGGATTATGTGGGGCCGACGTACGCTGCTGGTGGTCATGGAGGGCGCCGTAACGGCTGTACGATACGTGATCCCCCGACCGATATTGCAACCATATCGGCAGCATATTGGCATTCGTCTTCTTGGACGACAATTCGCGCCCCCATCGTGCACATGTTGTGAATGACTTCCTTCAGGATAACGACATCGCTCGACTAGAGTGGCCAGAATGTTCTCCAGACATGAACCCTATCGAAGATGCCTGGGATAGACTGAAAAGGGCTGTTTATGGACGACGCGACCCACCAACCACTCTGAGGGATCTATGCCGAATCGCTGTTGAAGAGTGGGACAATCTGGACCCACAGTGCCTTGCTGAACTTGTGGATAGTATGTATAGACGAATACAGGCATGCATCAATGCAAGAGGACGTGCTGCTGGGTGGTAGAGGTACCGGTGTGTACAGCAGTCTGGGCTTGCACCTTTGAAGGTCTCCCTGTATGGTGGCATAACATGCAATGTGTAAACTTTTTTTTTGATGCGTGTATTAAAGTAGTACGCTGCGCATGTCAGCCCTGTATTTATCCATATCTGTAATTTTTCCTGTAGGAATGGGCAGTTTCCTGAACGATTAAAGAACTCAGTAGTAAAGGCACTTTATAAAAAGTGGGAAAGGGATAATGTAGACAACTTTAGATCTATTTCTATGCCTTCAGTGTTAGCTAAAGTTATTTAAAAGGCTGTGTATGCAAAGATAATCGATCATTTTGTATCATATAATTTGCTATCGAATTCACAGTTCGGCTTTAGAAGTCGTTTAACAACTGAAAATGCTGTATTCTCCTCTGTGAAACACAAAAGGTTTCGAACGCGAGGCATAATTTTTGATTTAACTAAGGCGTTTGATTGTGTTGATCACAAAATATTTCTCCGGAAGTTGGACCACTACGGAATACGGAGAGCAGCTCACAATTGGTTCACCTCTTACTTTAACAAGAGACGGCAAAAGGACATTATTCACAGTGTTGAGAATGGCTGTGTTAGGGGGTCTGAGTGGGGTACGCTCAAATGGGCGGTTTCCCCAGGGATCAGTGTTGGAGCCACTCCTGTTCCTTATTTATATAGATGAATGCCCTCTAGTACTATGGGTAAGTCAAAAATATTTCTGTTTGGTGGTGACACTGGCTTGGTAGTAAAGGATGTTGTGTGCAACAATGGCTCGGTTTCAAATAGTGCAGTTCATGACATAATGTCATGGCTTGTAGAAAATAAACTAACGCTAAGACTGAGTTTTTACAGTTTCTAACACATAATTCAACAAAATCCGATGTTATAATTTCACAGAATGGGCATATGATCAGTGAACCTGAACAGTTTAAACTTCTAGGTGTTCAGATAGACTGTCGTGGAAAGCCCACGTTCAGGATCTTGTTCAAAGACTTAATGCTACGATTTTTGCTATTCGAACGGTATCTGAAGTGAGTGATCGTTCGACACGAAAATTAACCTACTCTGCTTATTTTCATTCTCTTATGTCGTGGGGTAACTCTTCCCATTCTAAAAGCGTATTTTTGCCTCAGAAACGGGCGGTTTGGGCAATAAGTGGTGTAAGTTCACAAACATCTTGTCGATGCCTGTTATTGAGTCTGAATATTTTGACATTGGTTTCTCAGTATACAGGGTGTTACAAAAAGGTACGGCCAAACTTTCAGGAAACATTCCTCACACACAAATAAAGAAAAGATGTTATGTGGACATGTGCCCGGAAACGCTTAATTTCCATGTTAGAGCTCATTTTAGTTTTGTTAGTATGTACTGTACTTCCTCGATTCACCGCCATGATTTCATACGGGATACTCTGCCTGTGCTGCTAGAACATGTGCCTTTACAAGTACGACACAACATGTGGTTCATGCACGATGGAGCTCCTGCACACTTCAGTCGAAGTGTTCGTACGCTTCTCAACAACAGATTCAGTGACCGATGGATTGGTGGAGGCGGAACAATTCCATGGCCTCCACGCTCTCCTCAACCCTCTTGACTTTCATTTATGGGGGCATTTGAAAGCTCTTGTCTACGCAACCCCGGTACCAAATGTAGAGACTCTTCGTGCTCGTATTGTGGACGGCTGTAATACAATACGCCATTCTCCAGGGCTGCATCAGCGCATCAGAGATTCCATGCGACGGAGGGTGGATGCATGTATTCTCGCTAACGGAGGACATTTTGAAGATTTCCTGTAACAAAGTGTTTGAAGTCACGCTGGTACGTTCTGTTGCTGTGTGTTTCTATTCCATGATTAATGTGATTAGAAGAGAAGTAATGAAATGAGCTCTAACATGGAAAGTAAGCGTTTCCGGACAGATGTTCACATAACATATTTTCTTTCTTTGTGTGTGAGGAATGTTTCCTGAAAGTTTGGCCGTACCTTTTTGTAACACCCCATATACATCCCTTACTGTTATTTCTTGTGAACAATATTAGCTTATTCCCAAGAATAAGCAACTCTCGCTCAGTTAATACTCGACAGCAATCACACCTGCATTTGGATCGGACTGCCGTATTGTGCAGAAAGGTATGCAGTATATTGCTGCACCTATTTTCAATAAGCTACCGCTTGAATTCAAGAAATCTTAGCAGTAATCCACGCGCCTTCAAATCAAAACTGAAGAGTTTCCTCATAGATTACTCCTTCTATTCTGTGGAGGAGTTCCTTGAAAAGCTAAGCTGGTTCTTGTTGCATTGTTGATCCCGTTTACTTAATCTTACTGCTTGACATTTTTGGGTTCATAAACATTTTATTTTATCTGTTGTTACTTTTACTTTGTAATTTCATGTACTGACGCGTTCCATGACCTTGGAGATTTGCTCCTCAGTTTCCTCCTACGGAACTTGACGTGAAAATAAAAATAGATAAATAAACCACTCATTGTAGGCACGTCGAACAGTCCACCGCGAAATACCAACACATCGGGCAGCTTCACACACTGCATGGCCGTGGGCGTCGCCAAACACCATTGCTGTGTACGATATTGAACTGCCTATGTATGTCCCAAGGAACAGGCACTACGGCGACTACAGTCGTTACGAAATACATGAGGTGTGTTCTCAGTTGCGAATATGGACAACCATCAGCTGTGCACTGGAATGATGACAATGAAAATAGGTGCGGGACCGCGACTCGAACCCTGATATCACGCTTATCTCGAGCGATCGCCTTACCATTAGGCTACCCGATCAGCTTCACGGATAGGCCCAGACTTCCATTTGTCGTCAACCATGTGTCTACAGTCTGTCTTCGTGGGTCCTTTACGTGTATTGTCGTACAGGGAAGGCATTGAAAGTAGCTTGCCCGGTGTCGGCGGACAAATACAATATTTCAGCGGCTGTGTTGTTCGAAGGTAGGAGACAGTGATCCTTCAGACATGCATGCAAGTCCGAAGATACATTGCATTTTTCTTAGAACGGCTGGGGGACCTCTGGCAACATGTTCTCGCCCTTTCATTCATTTACACCGTGCAGTTAATATGTTGGAAGAGCCAGCCCTGACAAAACTCTACCATCTGGTGAGCAAGATGTATGAGACAGGCTAAATACCCCCAGAATTCAAGAAGAAGATAATAATTTCAATCCCAAAGAAATTAGGTGTCGACAGGTGTGAAAATTACCGAACTATCAGTTTATCAAGTCACGGCTGCAAAATACTGACACGAATGGAAAAACTGGTAGACGCCGACCTTGGGGAAGACCAGTTTGGATTCCGTATAAATGTAGGAACGCGTGAGGCAATACTAACCCTACGACTTATCTTAGAAGATTGATTAAGGAAAGGCAAACCTACGTTTCTAGCATTTGTAGTCTTAGAGAAAGCTTTTGACAATGTTGACTAGAATACTCTCTTTGAAATTCTGAAGGTGGCATTGGTCAAAGACAGGGAGCGAAAGGCCATATACAATTTGTACAGAAAACAGATGACAGTTATAAGAGTCGAGGGACACCGAAGGGAAGCAGTGTTTGGGAAGAGGAGTGAGAGTGGGACAGGGCAGTAGCCTATCCCCGGTGTTATTCAATCTGTATATTGAGCAAGCAGTAATGGAAACAAAAGAAATATTTGGATTAGGAATTAAAATCCATGGAGAAGAAATAAGATCCTTGATGTTTGCCGATGGCACTGTAATTCTGTCAGAGACAGCAAAGGACCTGGAAGAGCAGTTGAACGGAATGGACAGTGTCTTGAATGGCGGATGTAAGATGAACATCAACAAAAGCGAAATTAGGGGAATGGAATGCAATATAATTAAATCAGACGTTGCTGAGCGAATTAGATTAGGAAATTAGAGTGTTAACAACGAGTATAGATTTAAATGTCAGGAAGTCTTTTCTCAAAGTATTTGTTTGAAGTGTAGCCATTTATGGAAGTGGAACGTGGTCGATAAACAGTTTATACCAGAAGAAAATAGAAGCTTTCGAAACGTGGTGCTAAAGAAGAATTCTGAAGGTTAGATGGGTAGATCACATACTGAATAGAATTGGGGTGAAGAAGAATTTGTGGCACAACTTGTCTAATAGAAGGGATGGATTGGTAGGACATGTTCTGAGGCATCAAGGGGTCACTAGTTTAGCATTGCAGGGCAGCGTGGAGGGTACAAATCGTAGAGGGAGACCAAGAGATGAATACACTAAGCAGATTCAGAAGGATGTAGGGTGCAGTAGTTACTTTGAAATGAAGAAGCTTGCACAGGATAGAGTAGCATGGAGAGCTGCATCTAACCAGCCTCTGGACTGAAGACCAAAAGAATAACAATAGTTAATAGGTTTTGTTAGTTTATCTATCTCATCCTTAAGTTCTGCAGAGCAGTGTACTACTTATTCTATGAGGTTTCGGGATTTCAGACTGATCATGTTGACTTCTTGCCGCAATATTTCGGTTGGCAACCGTTCAGCCATCTTCAGGTGAGTGGCCTCCACAGTATTGGATACCCACCTGAAGACGGCTGATAGGCTGCCATCTAAAAACATTGTGACAAGAAGTCAACACGATCGGGCTGCAATCCCGAAACCTCATAGAATGTACAGTACGCCGGGAAAACTTCAGGGATCACAGTGTACTACTACTTCCTCGCGCACATACTTGGCGAAATGACCGCAGTGAGAAAACCAGAAAAATTAGAGCACATACGAAAGTTTATTCTCACACGCCATTCGCGAATAAAACTGTGGAGGAGGGAAAGGATAATAGGACAGAAAATACCCCTCGCCACACCCTGTAAGGTGATTTGCGGAGTAATGAGGAGGATGTACATCTAAAAACATGCTTACTGTAAAATTCAACGTAGTTATCTTTCCAGAGGGATGTTGTGCCTGAAATAATCATTCTTTTTTTGTTTATCAAATTTAAAAAGTATGGCCTTTGTTTAATTAAATAATAGCCTAAGAAAACAACTTATAAGCAGAATTTCGGAAGTCATTCTGCAGTGCTGAGGAGCTCGAGCATGTGGAACTCGAAACGTTAGAAGTAAAATCACGTCATCGTATCGAAAGGGAGCGGTATACGGCATGTACTATTCCCTATATAATTGTATAATGATGTTCACAGTTTACTGAGGCTTACCTCAGTCGACGCAGCTATGTATGTGGAACTCTCGTTATTAGAGTTATTAGAGTTATTTACCAGGATACAGGTTGGCTGGCAGCTTTTCTAGGAGCTCTTTGCGGTGTGGGGGGTAGCCATGTATGTGAAAAACGGTATCCCATTTGAGTCAATTGATGTTTCAAAGTACTGCACTGAAAAGGTGTTTGAATGTTGTGCAGGTGTGGTTAAATTTAGTGGAGCTAAACTTCTTACTGTTGTTATTTATAGATCCCCAGACTCCGATTTCACAACATTTTTGCTAAAGCTAGAGGAGGTTCTTGGTTCACTTTATAGGAAATACAAAAGGTTAGTTATATGTGGTGACTTCAATATTAATTGTATAAGTGATTGTGCAAGGAAAAGGATGCTGGTAGACCTCCTTAATTCATATAATCTTATGGAAACCGTATTCTTTCCAACGAGAGTGCAAGGGAACAGTAGAACAACTATAGACAATATTTTTGTTCATTCGTCATTATTAGAAGGGCATACTGTTAGCAAAAAGGTGAATGGCCTTTCAGATCATGATGCACAAATTTTAAGTCTAAAAGATTTTTGTGCTGCAACACATGTTAAATATAGTTACCAACTTTTTAGGAAAGCTGATCCAGTTGCTATACAGACTTTTGTAAACCTTATCAAGGAACAAGAGTGGCAAGATGTTTATAGTGCTGATACAGTAGACGATAAATATAATGCTTTCCTCAAGACTTTTCTCGTGCTCTTTGAAAGTTGCTTTCCGTTAGAACGTTCAAAACAGGGTACTAGCACAAACAGGCAGCCTGGGTGGCTGACTAAAGGGATAAGAATATCTTGTAGAACAAAGTGGCAATTATATCAAAACGTTAGAAACAGTCAAAATCTAAATGCAGCAGCCCGTTACAAACAGTATTGTAAGGTGCTTAAAAAAGTTATTAGGAAGGCAAAAAGTATGTGGTATGCAGATAGAGTAGCTAAGTCTCAGGATAAAATTAAAACCATATGGTCAGTCGTAAAGGAAGTGGCTGGTCTGCAGAGACAGGTCGAGAATATAGAATCAGTGCGTAGTGGGGATGTCCGTGTTACTGATAAGTCGCATATATGTACAGTACTTAATAATCACTTTCTGAATATAGCAGGTGAACTAAATAGAAACCTAGTCCCAACAGGGAATCATATAGCGCTCTTAGAAAAAAGTGTTCCGAGACTGTTACCTGAAATGCTCCTCCATGATACTGACAAGAGGGAGATTGAGTTAATAATTAAATCACTAAAGACCAAGAACTCTCATGGATATGACGGGGTATCTAGCAGAATACTGAAGTATTGTTCCACGTATGTTAGCTCAGTACTTAGCCATATCTGTAACTTTTCCTTTAGGAGTGGTCAGTTTCCTGACCGATTAAAGTACTCGGTAGTGAAGCCACTTTATAAAAAGGGAGACAGGGATAATGTTGACAATTATAGACCTATTTCTATGCCATCGGTGTTTGCTAAAGTTATCGAGAGGGTTGTATATACAAGGTTACTGCAGCATTTAAATTCACATAATTTGCTGTCAAATGTACAGTTTGGTTTTAGAAATGGCTTAACAACTGAAAATACTATAGTCTCTTTTCTCTGTGAGGTTTTGGACGGATTAAATAAAAGGTTGCGAACGTTAGGTGTTTTCTTTGATTTAACGAATGCTTTTGACTGTGTTGACCACAAAATATTACTGCAGAAGTTGGAACATTATGGAGTAAGGGGAGTAGCTTACAATTGGTTCGCCTCCTACTTTAAGAACAGAAAGCAGAAGGTAATCCTCCGCAATATTGAGAGTGGTAATGATGTTCAGTCCCAATGGGGCACTGTTAAATGGGGCGTTCCCCAAGGGTCGGTGCTGGGGCCACTGCTGTTTCTTATTTATGTAAATGATATGCCTTCTAGTATTACAGGTGATTCAAAAATATTTCTGTTTGCTGATGACACCACCTTGGTAGTGAAGGATCTTGTGTGTAATATTGAAACATTAACAAATAATGTAGTTCATGATTTAAGTTCGTGGCTTGTGGAAAATAATTTGATGCTAAATCACAGTAAGACTCAGTTTTTACAGTTTCTAACCCATAATTCAACAAGAACTGACATTTTAATCAGACAGAATGGGCATGTTATAAGCGAGACGGAACAGTTCAAGTTCCTAGGCGTACAGATAGATAGTAAGCTGTTGTGGAAAGCCCATGTTCGGGATCTTGTTCAGAAACTAAATGCCACTTTATTTACCATTAGAACAGTATCTGAAGTAAGTGACATTTCAACACGAAAAGTAGTATACTTCGCATATTTTCATACACTTATGTCATATGGTATTATTTTTTGGGCTAATTCTTCTGATTCAAAAAGGGTATTTTTGGCTCAAAAATGGGCTGTTCGAGCTATGTATGGTGTAAGTTCGAAAACCTCTTGTCGACCCCTATTCAATAGTCTGGGAATTTTGACATTGCCCTCACAGTATGTATTTTCTTTAATGTCATTTGTTGTTAGCAATATTAACTTATTCCCAAGAGTTAGCAGCTTTCACTCAGTTAATACTAGGCAGAAATCAAATCTGCATGTGGAATGCACTTCCCTGACTCTTGTGCAGAAAGGAGTGCAGTATTCTGCTGCATCCATTTTCAATAAGCTACCACAAGAACTCAAAAATCTTAGCAGTAGCCCAAACACTTTTAAGTCTAAACTGAAGAGTTTCCTCATGGCTCACTCCTTCTATTCTGTCGAGGAGCTCCTGGAAGAGCTAAAAAATTAAGCAAATTCCAGTGTTACATTCTTGATTTTCTTTATTTAAACTAACGACTTGTCGCCTGAATATGTTTCTTATATTTCATTTTATCTGTTTCTACAATCGTATTATAATTTCATGTATTGACTCGTTCCATGACCATGGAGACTTCTCCTAAATGTGGTCCCACGGAACAATAAATAAATAAATAAATAAATAAAATAAATAAATAGAAGATTTTTACTAAATGTTCTAAAACATAGTAATCTATCTAAGGTGCAAAAATTACCAGCTGACCATTAAGATACATAAATGTACTCTAATGCACATACACAGACA
The DNA here is from genome assembly GCF_021461395.2 of Schistocerca americana. NCBI lineage: Eukaryota > Metazoa > Arthropoda > Insecta > Orthoptera > Acrididae > Schistocerca > Schistocerca americana. The sequence continues at coordinate 142,334,849 of NC_060122.1, forward strand.
ACATTTCGTTTGGCTATTCGATAGGTGTTTAGTCACTAGAATGAGATACAATCATCAAATATCTAGAAGTACATGCGTGCCGCATTTTAAGACAGAAGCACCACATACTAAATCTGGGAAAAAATGCAGATTGTGAAAAGCGTCAACTACTTACAAGCCGACAGGTTTCATAGCTCGATCCAGTGGAAGCTCCCACCCACGATAAAGACGAAAGAAACCTACATAATCCGAGAAATAACTAGTATTTTGTGGCCCTGAAAGCGTGTTTTCCCATTCTTCTTCCATTATCATGATGGCAATCATGGTTGGGATCCTCTCTTAGCTTTCTCCAGTGATCTCTCCAGTAGTTTCAAAGGAACTCAGAAGATAACTAGTATTTTGTGGACCTGAAAGCATGTTTTCCCATTCTTCTTCCATTATCATGATAGCAATCATGGTTTGGATCCTCTCTTAGCTTTCTTCAGTGATCTCTCCAGTAGTTTCAAAGGAACTCAGAAGATAACTAGTATTTTGTGGACCTGAAATCATGTTTTCCCATTCTTCTTCCATTATCATGATGGCAATCATGGTTGGGATCCTCTCTTAGCTTTCTTCAGTGATCTCTCCAGTAGTTTCAAAGGAACTCAGAAGGTAACTAGTATTTTGTGGACCTGAAGGCGTGTTTTCCCATTCTTCTTCCATTATCATGATGGCAATCATGGTTGGGATCCTCTCTTAGCTTTCTTCAGTGATCTCTCCAGTAGTTTCAAAGGAACTCAGAAGGTAACTAGTATTTTGTGGACCTGAAGGCGTGTTTTCCCATTCTTCTTCCATTATCATGATGGCAATCATGGTTGGGATCCTCTCTTAGCTTTCTTCAGCGATCTCTCAAGTAGTTTCAAAGGAACTCAGAAGATAACTGGTATTTTGTGGACCTGAAAGCATGTTTTCCCATTACTCTTCCATTATCAAGATGGTAATCGTAGTTGGGATTCTCTCTTAGCTATCTTCAGCAATCGCACCAGTAGCTTCAAAAGAACTGAGTAGTGTCTGTAGGGTTCTGTATTTGCGCACATTATGTCGTGGAGTAGAGAAGTTTGAGAGGTTCAGCCGTGGGAGGTAATGAACGAGACAATGGACCTGTCTAGGCGGCAGCAGACGGATAGAGAGGGAACCGATCAACCTGGGGGAATAAAGAGGCCAAGACGTGGTCATGCCTCTCGTACAGGCGTACTTCGTCTGATGTGTTAGACTTTGGTTTACCTTCTGTGGGAATCTTAGGCAGTTGTCTGTATGCTTAAATGGGTTTGTCGTTTCCCACATACGCTGCAGAATGTATTTTGCTTATTATTTTGAGACAGACTGCTGGTTAACAACTCTATTTTGCAACAATTTCTTTGTGTGATGAACCATGTTGTCGTAGGTCAGTTAGGTATGTATGCCCAGTGCCGAGTAAGGAATTTCATAGTGTTTCTCTCTCGCGCGAATGCTATAGATGGGTTTTGCTGGTTATTTTGATATAAAATGCTGATTTAATTGTTCGATTTCACGCTAGTTTCTTTGTGCTTTAGAGTGCTACAGACATGTTCTGCTTGCCTTTTTGATACAGATTCCTGAATTAACTGTTAAGTTTTGTTTTATTTTCTTTGCGTGAAGGAATTCGTCAGTCAGGGGTCACTTAAATTGAGTTGATATTTCCTTAACCACACGAGGGAGTTAGTTTGCGTCTCTAGTCCAAATTACAGGGTTAATTGATTAATTACATGATGCTTGTTTTGTCTAAAAAATTGACTTGCCTCTAGAACCAACGTAGTTGACGTGTTCTGCTCATGAACAACGCAGAATCAGAAAGGTAAAAATGCATATAGGCACCTTTAACTCCATATATGATTGCTCTAACCTTTGTCGAGTTTTCACATTTCACTGCATTGCTAAGTAGCTTGTTTATTGCGTCTCCCCCTTTCTCTTCTATAGAGGATGTTAGGGGTGTACGTACAGTTGTTTTGATAATTACTTTCTTAATATGTATCCACTACAGTGTGTTGGTTTTTTTTTTTTTTTTTTCTGTAGCTAACAGTCTTCCTGCAAACGCATCACGTAATTTACTACCCAATGTTTTCTGCACGGCCGTAGTTGCTCCATGAACTGGACCACGCCTGTCAGTATATAACTACCGTTTTGCGTCCATGCATCCACACTTCAGTACCTGACCCGCTGCCAGGGGGAAATAAACATTAATGGCTTGCCTGTGCCACTCATACTTAGGGGTACTACCTGACCTAAAGACACACTACTCGTATAGAAATAATTATTAGCCTGCAAGTGAAGTAAATACGGATGTAACATAGCTCAGCGTAACACAGGTTACGTGCATAAATAACTCACTTTGCAGAGTTTATTATTGAGATGATTAGGCAGATTATGCAAGCTACTTCGACTGCATTTAATAAGCTTAGTAAAACCTCGTTCCCCCGATTCTTGGGCGTTCCCTGTCGGTCCCAGACCCTTGGCAAGTTTGATTACGGGAAGAGAGACGATAGGTCAGGAAGTATAACATTACGATCCGTCACGGCTTAATTTGGTAAAATAATTAAGTATTTTGTAAAGTACCTCGTTATTTGAGGCATTATTATACAATCGTCTAACAAGGCTATACATATGTAAGAGTGGCAATGAAAACTGATACGTGAAACCAAAGATGAGATAATGATTTTAAGCAGACGTAGATGGGACTTGAGAGTTTAAAGTAAATCATAATGAAAATCACTGATGTTCTTCCGTATTACTGTCGAAAGAAAGATTTTACTTCCTCTAGCATACATGTCATTTAATAACCAGCGCAGTAAAGGAATTCAAATGTGCACAAAGGGTTACGGAAATTCGGTTTCACTGGCCATCCTGAAACAGAATGGGATTCCGTTGTGCTGTGAACCCTGCGCCACACACTTTAGTGTAGGTTTCGAAGTATGGACAGAGCTGTAGACCGTCTACAGTGCCAGGCGTCAATGGCCGAAGTACTACAGCAGCTCGTGGGCAGCAGACATGCCTCCCGCCTGTTGGGGTTGGCTTTCACGCCCGGTGCCACCACTTTCGTTCAAGCAGCTCTTCGACTGCCCTACGAGTCTGAGTGGGCTGTGTTCCACGCCTCTCACAAGGAAACGCCATCGGCAGTAGCGGAAACTGGATCCGGTTGCTCTTTGCAGCCAACCGAGAACCATGAAGCACGCACGGCGACCAGTGACAGGGTCAGCTCACAGCATTTCTTTAAGCCTGTTGTTCCTCTACAAGGAAATATCGCGGTCACGGGTTGTAGAGACAGAATTGGTCACTACAGTATGAACTTTCGTCCCCGAGGATGCTGTTCTCGAAGGTGAACACGCGTGATATGTGGCTTGACTTACCGGGTGATCAAAAAGTCAGTATAAATTTGAAAACTGAATAAATCACGGAATAATGTAGGTAGAGAGGTACAAATTGACACACATGCTTGGAATGACATGGGGTTTTATTAGAACCAAAAAAATACAAAAGTTCAAAAATTGTCCGACAGATGGCGCTTCATCTGATCAGAATAGCAATAATTAGCATAACAAAGTAAGACAAAGCAAAGATGATGTTCTTTACAGGAAATGCTCATTATGTCCACCATCATTCCTCAACAATAGCTGTAGTCGAGGAATAATGTTGTGAACAGCACTGTAAAGCATGTCCGGATTTATGGTGAGGCACTGGCGTCGGATGTTGTCTTTCAGCATCCCTAGAGGTGTCGGTCGATCACGATACACTTGCGACTTCAGGTAACCCCAAAGCCAATAACTACACGGACTGAGGTCTGGGGACCTGGGAGGCCAAGCATGACGAAAGTGGCAGCTGAGCACACGATCATCACCAAACGACGCGCGCAAGAGATCTTTCATGCATCTAGCAATATGGGGTGGAGCGCTATCCTGCATAAACATCGTACGTTCCAGCAGGTGTTTATCAGTCAGGCTGGGGATGATGCGATTCTGTAACATATCGGCGTACCTCTCACCCGTCACGGTAGCTGTCCAGCGCCATCTGTTGGACATTTTGTGAACTTTTTTTTTTTGATCTAATAAAACCCAATGTCATTCCAAGCATGTGTCTAATTTTTACCTCTCTATCTACATTATTCCGTAGTTTATTAAGTTTTCAAATTTATACTGACTTTTTGATAACCCGGTATGAACCTTTTCTGTACATTCAATCTGTGAAAATATTGTGTGGGTTACAGGTCCATATGTATGTACGACAAATTGTAGTGGTAGGATAGTAAAAGCTCGAGGAAACTGTTAAGGATGAAAAACCCACAATGGATACCACGCCAACTGAGTAGAAACCACCAGTCGCTGGTCAGCCGTCATAGCGGACACGTCTCGGATCGAACACGAGGCTAAAATCCATGTAACTCCATGGAAATATTGCCCCGGATGGTCGTTGGCTCCGTCAGTAAAGATGCGAAGTGTGTAAACGGGCCGGCCGAAGTGGCCGTGCGGTTAAATGCGCTGCAGTCTGGAACCGCGAGACCGCTACGGTCGCAGGTTCGAATCCTACCTCGGGCATGGATGTTTGTGATGTCCTTAGGTTAGTTAGGTTTAACTAGTTCTAAGTTCTAGGGGACTAATGACCTCAGCAGTTGAGTCCCATAGTGCTCAGAGCCATTTTTTGTGTAAACGGTTTTCCATGTAAATTGTTGATTAGAAGAAGAGCGATATGTGGGCCTTGTAAGCGATCAGGCTTAAGCTACACAGTGTTCAACGTAGTTGACGTAGCGCTTCACGTCATAGCCTCAGGACAGAGGTCTCTTTCCTTTAGCACTGCAAAACTCTAGGGACCAGTATTTATTGTATTCTTTTTTATCAGTACAGAAGAATTCACGTGAGCATACAAACAGTTAATTCAAAGTAACACTACTGGTGCTAGGTTCCTGGGCAGAATACTAAAAGTGGTATTAGCGTCATAAATTTATAGAAGAAAACGCCGTGCTTTCCTAACAAAAACTGTCAGATATTTGTGTTACCTTGCAAAATTACGTAACGATTCAATTTAGTTAAAGATAGTTACAAATTTGCCTGTTGCTTAATGTTGCAATAGAGTCGGATTTCCATCAAATAGGACTAGAAATCTAGAAGCAAATTAATTCTCACAGTATTACTCAAAAAATACTCAACAGAAACGATTAATATTTCTTGTTTCTACGTTTCATTGTTCGCAAAGTGTGGCAAGTGTATGATCATTTATGTATACTTGTGCTTATGGCATATCTGTGTAAAGAAAGTTAGACTGCAAATTAATTTTCTTGGTCACTTCACATTTTTCTTTCCTAACAACCGTAAATAACATTTTCATGAGCGTTAACGTGAAGGAGTGATCTGCTGGTAATTAGTGTCTCACAGTGGAGTACATAGTCAATATTACACGTAAAAGTTGACTCCCTGTCTTTCACACGAAATAGTTAATGCAGAGATTTAATAGATAATTGAAATTTTGGGTTCAGTCACAGCAATTTCTGCACTCATTAAAATTTCTGCACAAATACTTTGAATCGGACTGGCGACTGTAACTTTATCTTGCTACGATACGCAATTACAAATCTGTGTCGCCTAACAGAAGCAATCTGCATTGTTCAGTACACTTTTTACAGTATGTTTGGCGAAAGAACAAGTAACTTTGAGTCCGAAAATCTGAATTATCCTTTAGTAACATGCTCGAGGTCAAACTTCTGGCCGCGCGGGGTAGCCGTGCGGTCTTGGGGCGCCTTGCCACGGTTCACGCGGCTCCTCCCTTCGGAGGTTCGAGTCCTCCCTCGGGCATGGGTGTGTGTGTTGTCGTTAGTGTAAGTTAAATTAAGTAGTGTGTAAGCCTAGGGACCGATGACCTTACCAGTTTGGTCCCATAGGAATTTACCACAAATTTGTTTCAAACTTTTGTAAAATATCGACTCGCACAACTTGTACAGAAGTGGAAGCGAAAAGGGGTGTTATACGAGGGTTGGAACTTAAATAGTGCCAAATATTTATTTACAACCGATACAAAAGAGTTACATTTTGGTACCTGTTACTGTCCTTCAAAGTAGTCACCAGGGTTGTGTGGAACCGTTGCCAGCGATGTGGAAGGCGTAGTATACCGTTAGCACAGCCTGTTGTGTTGATGGTGCGAATGGAGCGGTCTAAAATTATGGTGATTCTCGTGTACCACTTTGATGGTGTTATCCTAACGCATTAGATTACTCCATTGGAGAGTGTCAATGCACAGTACTACTGTTCGTTTTTGCAGCATCACCTGCGACCAGCTTTGCGATAGAAGCGGCGACACTTTCTGCACAACCACCCATCATTTTGAACAATGCGCTGGCGCATACAGCGCACGCTGTGGCTGCTCTGTTCGGCCGATGGGCCTGGGACGTACTGTACCATCCACCATACTTCCCGGACTTACGTCGAAGATGAAGGAACCACTTCGTGACATCCGCTTCTGAACTGTTCCAGAGATTCGACAGACAGTAGACCGCTCCATTCTCACCGTCTACAAAACAGGCTCTGCTAACGGTATACTACGCCTTCCCCATCGCTGGCAACGGCTCCACACAACCCTGGTGAGTACTTTGAAGGACAGTAACAGGTGCCAACATGTAACTCTTTTGTATAGGTTGTGAATAAATATTTGCCACTATTTAAGTTCCAACCCTCGTGAATTTATTTCAGTTACGCACACACAATGGCTATCCTGTGATTCTGCACGAGGCGGAAACTCTATGGTCAACTTTCATTTCGAGAGTAAAGTTGATATTAAATCATTCCTTCCAATTCAAAATGCCGAGATTACGTTGTCTTGAAGAAAGTAAACCATTCTGGGAGAAGAAACGTAAACAATTGTTACATCATACGGCAGCATGTTAATGTGCGGGATATTGATAGGTTAATGTCAATTTCATCTTTACCGGGGAATAGTGACTCCGATCAACTGATACTCCAGCTGATGTTGATTATTCAGTACGGTATATGCTTATTATGGTAGTTAAGCGACGGTGTCTGTTAGCGACTTACGATTCTGAACCCTGTCCAGGGTAGGCTCGCACACAGTGTTTACAGACGGCTCGCAAATACCTCGTCGGTACCTCTGGCTGCACACAGAAGCTGCCGTGCTGAGTTATATTCTGTCTAACGGGCCATGCTATATGAATAACCTGTACAAATCAACTGAGTTCCGGTATGCACCGATTCCACGAGTGCTCTGTTGTCCATTGCAAGAGCAGCTTCGTTAAAAACATCGAAAGACGTCTCCATTATTCGATCTGTTTCCACTGGATGCCGGCCCACATTAGCATAAAGAGACTGATAGCGCTGATAAGCTTGCCAAAACATGCAACAACTGATATGCATCTTCAATGTCCTTCCTGCACTGTGATTACTATCGAAGGCTTGCAGTTAACGAAAAGGAGAATGATCATTGCTATGTAATGAGGACACTAACTTTAAAGGAACTTCGTACCAGGCTATCCGACAATATACCTTATGATTTCTCAATTCTGGTCTTAACCATTAATAGGTTAACAGAAGAACACATAGCTAGCAACAAAATGAAACACTTGTTGAAGTTAATATCCTCTCCGAATTACGATTACTGTACAGTCGATGATGAAATCGTTCATTTTTTGTTCTCACCCCAATATCCGAAGTTTCTTGAACTATCGTACCTGTATATTTATTTACAAATTCGTTAGACATTGTGACTAAGATATTAAAAAATTGGATTTTTCTATGGAAAATTTGGCTTCGATTCACACAATATTGAATGTCATTGTATTCACGATAACGAAGTGTAGAATGACAGCTTTAAAAATTTCAGCATGTTTATGTCATATACATAAACTAACTTCAGCTTAGTTGTCTCCCATATTTTAAATTTTGTACTTGGTGGTCATATGGACTACCGCCTGAAGCTATTAAAAATGGCTCTGAGCACTATGCGATTTAACTTCTGAGGTCATCAGTCGCCTAGAACTTAGAACTACTTAAACTTAACTAAGCCAAGGACATCACACACATCCATGCCCGAGGCAGGATTCGAATCTGCGACCGTAGCGGTCACGCGGTTCCAGACTGAAGCGCCTAGAACCGCTCGGCCACCTCGGCCGGCTCAAAATAATAATTAGCAGGCCGCAGAATACTACAGTAGTTCTTATCCATTTACTAATAATTAATTATACTCCATACGTTTTTTTAAACACGTTGCACAGTTCACACATTTTTTGCGTTTTTTATCGTTCCTTAGTTACTTTTTGGTATGTGGTTCCCCTAATATAACTAAATGAAAGACTGTTCGTATTGTATGTAAATTAAAGGGGATCACTGCTGTCAGTTGCAGCGGGACATTACGCGGAATCAGCGGCAACGAGTGAAAATGTGTACTGGACGAGGATTCGAACACGGGATCTCATGCTTAATATACAGGTTCATTGATCATTTCGCCAACTGAGCAAACTATCTCAGCACGCCTCACGGCCGGTCCACATTCCCAAAGAGCGACACGTGCCGCAGTCCCTGTCCATTGACTCCATGTTCGCTGCTTTGAGATCGTCCGTATTTGTGAATCGGCACTGAAGAAAGTCCGAAAGAACAGACACCACGCATTGATGTACACTCTGTGATCAAAAGTATCCGGACACCTGGCCGAAAATGACTTACAAGTTCGTGGCGCTCTCCATCGGTACTGCTGGAATTCAATATGATGTTGACCCACATTTAGCCTTGATGACAGCTTCCACTCTCGCAAGCATACGTTCAATCAGGCGCTGGAAGGTTTTTTGGGGAATGGAAGCCCATTCTTCACGGAGTGCTGCACTGCGGAGAGGTATCGATGTCGGTCGGTGAGGTCTGGCACGAGGTTGGCGTTCCAAATGATCCCAAAGGTATTCGATAGGACTCAGGTCAGGACTCTGTGCGGGCCAATCCATTACAGGGATGTTATTGTCGTGTAACCACTCCGCCACAGGCCGTGTATTATGAACAGGTGCTCGATTGTGTTGAAAAAAAAAAAAATGGCTCTGAGCACTAGGGGACTTAACATCTGAGGTCATCAGTCCCCTAGAACTTAGAACTACTTAAACCTAACTAACCTAAGGACATCACACACATCCATGCCCGAGGCAGGATTCGAACCTACGACCGTAGCAGTCGCGCAGTTCCAGACTGAAGCGCCTAGAACCGCTCGGCCACTCCGGCCGGCGATTGTGTTGAAAGATGGAATCGCCATCCCCGAATTGCTCCTTAACGGTGGGAAGCAAGAAGGTGCTTAAAACAGCAAGGTAGGCCTGTGCTGTGATAGTGTGACGCAAAACAACAAGAGGTGCAAGCCCCTCCATGAAAAACACGACCATACCATAACACCACCGGCTGCGAATTTTACTATTGGCACTACACACGTTGGCAGATGACGTTCACCGGGCATAAGCCATACCCACACCCTGCCATAGGATCGCCACATTGTGCACCGTGATTCCTCACTCCATACAACCTTTTTCCGCTGTTCAATCGTCCAATGTTTACGCCCCTAACACCAAGCGAGGCGCCGTTTGGCATTTACCGTCATAACGTGTGGCTTATGAGCAGCCACTCGACCATTAAATCCAAGTTTTCGCATCTCCTGCTTAACTGACATAGTACTCGCAGTGGTTCCTGATGCAGTTCGGAATTCCTGTGTGATGGTCTGGATTGATGTGTGCCTATTGCACATTACGACCCTCCTCAACTGTCGTCGGTTTCTGTCAGAGAAGAGACGAGGTCGGCCTGTACGCTTTTGTGCTTGTACGTGTCCCTTCACGTTTCCACTTCACTATCACATCGGAAACAGTGGACCTAGGAAAGTTTAAGAGTGTGGAAATCTCGCCTACAGACGTATGACACAAATGGCACCCCGTCACTTGACCACGTTCGAATCCGTGAATTCCACTGAGCGCCCCATTCTGCTCTCTCTCGATGTCTAATGACTACTGAGGTCGCTGATATGGAGCAGCAGGCAGTAAGTGGCAGCACAATGCGCCTAACATGAAAAACGTATTTTTTTGGGGTGTCCAGATACTTTTGATCACTTAGTGTATGTTTGTATTGTGCCATACGCGTTTCGCTTGTTACAAATAAAAGTAAAAGCTACTTATATGGCACAATAAAAACAGCCTTCCATGTTGCTGCATTAGACGAAGCACATGCCAAGATTGATCTGCAGAATTTGCATATATTTTTCTTGTTGTTTCTTATTGTACCACTTATATTATTGTCATCTCCTGTCGCCGCCCATTGTGGCCGAGCGGTTCTAGGCGCTTCAGTCTGGAACCACGCGACCGCTACGATCGCAGGTTCGAATCCTGCCTCGGGCATGGATGTGTATGATGTTCAAAAATGGTTCAAATGGCTCTGAGCACTATGGGACTTAACATCTTAGGTCATCAGTCCCCTAGAACTTAGAACTACTTAAACCTAACTAACCTAAGGACATCACACACATCCATGCCCGAGGTAGGATTCGAACCTGCGACCGTAGCAGTCCTGCGGTTCCGGATTGCAGCGCCGAGAACCGCACGGCCACCGCGGCCGGCGTGTATGATGTCCTTAGGTTAGTTAGGTTTACGTAGTTCTAATATCGAGGGGACTGATGGTCGCAGATGTTAAGTAATATAGTGCTCAGAGCCATTTGAACCATTTTGTATCTCCTGTCTTGTCTATGCATAACCATTCTGGCAGTGTGCAATGAACTGTACTTATTTCTCCTAAGAAAACTGTGGTACTTCACTAATTGTAGCTAATTTACTCCTTAAAGCTACTACTATCTTGTATTGTAAAAGAAGAAAGCAAAGTTAGTAATAATTAATGAAAATCTAGTAATAACAACAATATTACAAACAACAAAAATCAATCGTGGGATGGAGATTGGATATCAAAAGATGTGTATACACTACTGGCCATTAAAATTGGTACACGAAGAAGAAACGCAGATGATAAACGGATATTCATTGGACAAATATATTATACTATAACTGACATGTGATTACATTTTCACGCAATTTGGGTGCACAGATCCTGAGAAATCACTACCCAGAACAACCACCTCTGGCCGTAATGACGGCCTTGATACGCCTGGGCATTGAGTCAAACAAAGCTTGGATGGCGTGTACAGGTAAAGCTCCCCATGCAGTTCCAACACGATACCACAGTTCATCATGAGTAGTGACTGGCGTATTGTGACGAGCCAGTTGCTCGACCAACATGGACCAGACGTTTCAAGTTTGTGAGAATCTGCTGGCCAGGGCAGCAGACGAACATTTTCTGTATCCAGAAAGGCCCGTACATGACCTGCAACATGCGGTCGTGCATTAATCTGATGAAATGTAGGGTTTCTCAGGAATCGAATGATGGGTAGAGCATCGGGACCTAACACATCTGAAATGTAACTTCCACTGTTCAAAGTGCCGTGAATGCGAACAAGAGGTGACCGAGACGTGTAACCAATGGAACCCCATACCATCACGCCGGGTGATACGTCAGTATGGCGATGACGAATACATGCTTCCAATGTGCGTTCACCGCGATGTCGCCAAACACGGATGCGACCATAATGATGTTGTAAACAGAACCTGAATTCATCCGAAAAAATGACGTTTTGTTATTCGTGCACCCAGGGTCGTCGTTGAGTACACCATCGCGGGCGCTCCTGTCTGCGATGCAGCGTCAATGGTAACCGGAGCCATGGTCTCCGACCTGATAGCCCATGCTGCTGCAAACGTCGTCGAACTGTTCGTGCAGATGGTTGTTGTCTTGCAAACGTCCCCATCTGTTGACTCAGGGATCGAGACGTGGCTGCACGATCCGTTACAGCCATGCGGATAAGATGCCTGTCATCTCGACTGCTAGTGATACGAGGCCGTTGGGATCCAGCACGACATTCCGAATTACCTTCCTGAACCCACCGATTCAATATTCTGCTAACAGTCATTGGATATCGACCAACGATACAATAAACCGCAATCGCAATAGGCTACAATCCGACCTTTATCAAAGTCGGAAACATGATGGTACGCATTTCTCCTCCTAACACGAGGCATCACAACAACATTTCACCAGGCAACTCCGGTCAACTGCTGTTTGTGTATGAGAAATCGGTTGGAAACTTTCCTCATGTCAGCACGGTGTAGGTGTCGCCACCGGCGCCAACCTTGTGTGAATGCTCTGAAACGCTAATCATTTGCATATCACAGCATCTTCTTCCTGTCGGTTAAGTTTCGCGACTGTAGCACGTCAATTTCTTGGTGTAGCAATGTTAACGGCCAGTAGTGTGTAAGGAACTATCAAAAAGTTTCTGTGCAAAGGCCTTACAATGCAGAATCGGTATAGCAATCAGGTAAAATAGCCGTGAGTGTCGGGGGAATCATCCTGCGCGCGCATCAGATTGAAGATACTAATTTAGCAAAACACCGTGTTCTGCTGCGTAAAGAAGTCCGTAACTGCCTGCTGCACATCCTCGTCCGACAGGAATCCCTCCAAGGCCTTTTTTATGGGACCATAGGGGTGTTAATCACATAGGGAGAGATCAAGACAATAGGGCGGATGTTCGAGTGTCTGCCACGCGAGGCGTCATGATGTGTGCGTTACCACATTCCCTATACGAGGACGTGCGCTATGATGATGCAGCAGGATCCCTTGTGACACCATTCCACAACAGTGGCTTCCGGCAGACGTGCTGCTCCATACACATTCTTTATTGTGCGATGTCTACCAGTGTTTGTTTTTGTGTAGCCAAGAAAAGAGTAACAGAACTTTAGTCCTATTTGGACGCGTTTGGTAATAAGGTCGCCATAGTTCACGTTTCTGCATTTACCGCACGCAGGTCGGAAAGACGCGAATGCCACACTAATCCCATACCTACATGTCGGTGCTTATGTACACACACACATCGAAGTCGTTGCGTAATCGCTGCAGCAACGCCCTCGAATCCGTCAATTTTAGTGGGTTGGAGACTACTCTAGCACAATTCGAAAGTTGCGTTAGCTTCAGTTTACTTCTACATGCGACGTTTATCAATTTTATCCAAACAGCAAAGTGGACGGAGCCTTACAGTTTGGCACGTGCCAGTAACATCTGTTATCTGGAACCAATGATACAGTAAGCCTCAAGTTTTATTCCAATCGCTGAATGGTGCCAGACGTCATTTAGTATTCGTTTTGTCTCAGTTGTTTGAACATGAGCAGTGAATGACTCTAAAGAAATGATGTAGCAACATGTTATTGGCATGTTTAATGCTTTTGCCACCTTTTTGCCACTATTCATGTATGCATTTCATAATTATTTTTATTATTAATTCTGCAAGTGACTCCAGATTTGCAATGACATGTATTTCTCCCACTTTCAAACACTGATTCGAATACTCGAAAGAATTATCCCACCACAGCACTAACGCCAATGGTCGAACGTAGTCTGAGCTACTACGACTAGAGGCTAGACGTTTTAGGTGCACTCAATACTAGCAAACACTACTGTTGCAAAATGCCATTGTTTGTGTCACAGATATAAACCGACAACTACCTCTAAGCTGCGTAAAAAATATTTATATTAAAATCGGTATTTAAGAGCTAGCCCACCATCAGGAAAACGAGTGAGGAAACAACGGACAAAAATTCGATGATTGTAAGAACTATAGTCATCATCTCAGTTATTTTACATACAAACACCGGAAATATCGTCTGGATGTAAGTAAAGTGATTTCATTTCAAAAGTAATAAAACTTCAACCGCATTTCAACTAAGTAATAAATGGTGAATACTTGCTAAGCGCCTGTACTGCAGTTTATTATAACGCTGGAAGTTCGTCAGCAAACGGCCGTGCTGTCTCGCTGATGGTCAACATCCAAAGCTACGTCGTCGATATTAGACTGCACGAATTAATTATACGCATTAATTTAAGAAAATTATGAAATACTACTCAGTACTCAAACGAATGCCGTAAACGTATAGTCAGCGAAATGAATCTGGTTATGTACTAATCTGACACGAATAATTTGAAAGACCCAAACAGTTTCGCAATTGATGAAACGTCATCTTGCGCGGTCTGCACGACGGGCACGGAATCTGGCGCAGCTGAAGCACCAGGTGGACACTGCATGGCAAGTCATTCCTCGAGACTACATTCCGCTCCTCCACGATCGTCTTCATAGGAGAATTGCAGCGTTGCATTGCTCCAAAAGGAGGGTATACACAGTATTAGCGCCGACATTGCGCACGCTCTGTTGACTTTACACACGTGGGTCTGGCTCTGTCTATGTGGTCGTGTGTTATATACGTCCCAAAGAGTGTGTCAATAAAATTTCTCTCTGCTGGGTCGACGAATTCATGGCATTCTTTTTTCATTTTCCAGGAGTGTATTTGTTAGGCTGTTGCAGCCACGCATCATCAAACAGAAGGAAAAAAGGGTATTACTTAAAATATGAGTTCTGCACATCTTCTGCACAGCAAAGCAATCTGTGTGAACAAATTATGTACACTTCCTTTATATGTATGGTGTCCCCCCCCCCCCCAGAAAAACACACACAAACTGAGGGACCGGTTCCTTCCACCAAAACAAGAAAAAAATGCCAAGCAAACAAGGGCCCTAAAGTGCTTACCTTGCGATCTATGACCACTTATTCAGTTGAAGGGATGGGTTTCACAGTAGCGAAGATGAACATGTGCTCGTACCTCTTAAAGTATGCGTTTTAGACTCCGTGTTCACGAGACATCTTTTTATTGTTTTGGTCAATACTTCCCCCTATCAAAATACGAGAAGAAGCACCATGCAGTAGAAGAGATCTATTTCATAGTATCGAAATCGAACAAGTGCTCATACCCCTTAAGGCACGCAATTTGTAGCCTTTGTTTATTAGAATTTTTTTAGTTATTTCTGTATAAAGAACCTGTTTCGAAAGTTTGTCGGTGATCTTTTGGGACACGCTGTACATACATTGCAGTTTATTAGTAACATAGCCTTTTTGAAAATGTGATTTCCTGAGTAAAGGCCACCTTCTTGGACTTAAGTAGGTGGCTTTAAATATTAATGTTAATCATTGCCATTTCTAATATTGATTCTTGGAACTGAGGTATCGGTTTCGAAAAGGATTTTTCCCAATTACTTGAAAAGGTATCTGCAGGGTATTTCTCTATTTACATCCCAAGTAGTCCGTATTTGATGGTTTTCGAAAACTTCAGCTTGGCTTGATGATTTACCTCGAAAGTGATCTATAACATTACGAAATCAAAGTAGGCGAAGTATGCCAGTTAAAAAAAAATTAATAAATAGAAATAAAATTATTTCGCAGTAATAATAAACACTGTAGTCATCTACCTAGGGTAACATATGAATCTTACGGCCTGCCCTTTTCTTATTTTAAATGGTTGTTTCTGTCAATTCTTGGACTATTGATGTGTTTTGACACATTTTGTTTAATGAGCGTATGGGTTTGGAAATCTTTCCAATATAAACCTTTTTTTGAGAAGCTATCACATCATTTAATACCAATCACTAGAGTGCGGCAGTGAGAGGCGATGTACTGTTACCATCCTGGCTTAATAACTGCGCGAGATAGTGCAGCTTTGGTGGCAATGGCTAATGTGCTGCGCATTTACGCTTCTTGTTGATCTTCCTCGTGAAGCGGCCTCACCTGTGTTGTTGCCAAGACGCTCTAAAAGTTTAGAGGACCGGACATGTTATTTGCGGTAAACGGGTTAGGGACGGACAATAGCTGCGGAGAAAGACAAGTGTTTGTGGAAAACGCCAGCTCCATCGACTGACGCACGACCCACGCACACACACAATGTCTGGTCTTGCGATGTCGTGGCGAACTTGCGGTGGGAAGCAGAGGGCACCATTAGCGTTATCTCTGATGGGGAACACGCAGTCCAGAGATATTGGTTATAACTCATAATAATCGAGGCGCCATCTCTGCACTTAGATCCTTTTACAAGATTTCACTGAATTTCTCTTTGTTTTCTGGAAACTACCACATTTTTCTTAGAAATATCTGTGCTTTTCAGTTAAACTTAGAATAAAAGTGAGTTGATAAAAAAACGCAAGTATTGGAAGACTTCCCAAACATTAGTTGAAAGATGTAAATTTTACTGGTGTTATCACTGCACGTAGATTGTAAAACCATGCAACATACTCTATTGTTGAACAGACATAATTGCGAACAAAATATTTTATTAGCTCTTAATTTAGTGCAAGCCTTCAATATTTTAATCCCACAATATTGCGTTTAAACTGAACATTTCTGTCTACAAAGCAAATAAGTTTTCAACAACTTGTGTCCCATCTCGCTGCTTTTCCTGTTGACTTACGTTACAGGTTTAATTGTGGGATTTCTTTTCGTTTTGGGCATTCACATGGATGCCACTTTAATGTAGATAAACTTGAATGTGTTGGTCGTTTCCGAAAATAGGACGTACATGTGCATACTCTTGCACTTGAATAGGGGTCTCTTCAAACGCGAGATGATCGCAAAATCAGGTACGACAGCGGAAGGATACGCGTCGTGACGGAGTAATCCAGTAGTTTAACATGTAAACACGTTCCCTCTGAAATTGCGCTTTCAGCGTTGATGGAGACGTGCCGAACGAAAGTCCTGAAGAGAAAATGTGTTTACGAATAGTCCAAACGCTTTCGGGACACAAAGGATCCAGCTGGTGTATGACGAGAGAGTGAAGACAGGGCGCAGGAAATGGCGTTCCCAGTCGCCACTGCAAAGTGTTCTAGTCAGCGTCATTTAGTAAACTTTGAAAGGTACTACGGCGGGATGCTTAGAAATTGTGCGCTATCGACTGGATACATAAAAGCTGCATTGCAAAAACAACATTATTGTTGTGGTGAGAAACGTAACGACATATGGAGGCCACGCATGCCTAACCCATAACCAATGAGCTCTCTTGGCCTTTGTTAACTTTTCCTACATTTATCAAAAATCTAAAAAGGAAATAAAAATGCCTATTTATATTGATGGACCACAAGCCACCTAAAGTGTTTGGAGAAAGTTATGTCACATACCCACCATCCTTTCTCCACCCCCCCCCCTCCTTTTCCCAAATTCCTCCCCGCCATCTGATACCAACGTCACCCTCTTCCATTTGCGATTCATACGGGGTAGTACTATCGGTAGTAACAGTCCTACATACACATCTACAATTCACAATTAAGGCCTGGCAGAAGGTTCATCGAGCCACATTCAAGCTATTTTTCTACAGTTCCACTCTCGAGGAGCACGTGGGAAAAACAGGTCCGGCGTAACATCAAGCATTGGCAAGTCGGCCTGGAACCTTACAGCAGAGAGGGCTGTGAGACGACGTCAGCCAATAGAACGCTGACTAGGGCGACACCAAGACAGGAGTGACGTCTACACGAAGAGAATATAAGCGCCACACCGTCTAGCCATGGAGTGCGCCCGTCTCGTCCGCTTCTCACCCACCCTCGCCTACCTTGGCCTCACCATTGACCGTCACGTCACCTGGACCCCTCATCTCTGCTCTATCCAATTCAAAGTCCACAACGGCCTCCGACTCCTCAAACTCCTCTCTGGCCGGACATGGGGTCGAACCCCTCTACCATCCTCCACACCTACAAATCCTAAACCTGTCCCATCCTCTGTTATGCTAGTCCTGACCGCCCCTCCCCCCCCCCCCCCAAATTCTGTAAGTCCCTCCAGATCCTCGAGCACCATCCACTCCTCCTCGCCTTCCGTACATGCCTCCCGTCCCCCATGCGGATCCTCTACGACCTGATTCCTTTCCCCCATCTGCTCCTATTCCTCGAACATATCTGCATACTCTACACCTAACGCCACCTTGATCTCCCTCATCCCCTTATTGCTCCTCTCCTCTCCAACCCCCGCCCTCTGCCGCAGCTTCACTGTTGTCTCCCCCCCCCCCCCGCCCTCCATCTCTATACCCTTCATCTCAAGGTGGCTTCCATCAACTCCCCCTCCCAGATGATGCCCTCTCTCCCTCCATTTATCCCTCCTATCAACTCTGATCCTCACCTCCCCCTCCATTCCTCTGTCCTTTACCAGGGCTCCCTCTTCCCCCCTTTCCATCCTGTTTTTTTCCCCACCTACCCTCTCTCTGCCTCCCTTCTCTCCCCCGAGTCCTTCCTCTGCCTTTCCCCATTCCCTCTCACGTCTGCCCTGCTCCCCCTTTCTGAGTCCTCTCCCTCCATCGGGTTCCCCCCCCTTTCGTTTTTCCTCTCCTCCCCCTTCCCCCCCTCATCTGTTCAGCACCCCTCCCCCCCCCCACCAATCTGCCCTTGCCTGTGGTGTGTCATCTTCGTACCGACTTTTTAGTGCAGTGTTTCCAATGAAGTGTTGTGCATCTTCCGAAGTGTTGCAAATGGACATCATGCTGTCGCCGGGTGTGATTTTTATATCTGTTCAGAAACCAGACCGAAATGAAATGAAATGTCGTGTGGCTAGGCCCTCCCGTCGGGTAGACCGTTCGCCTGGTGCAGGTCTTGCGAGTTGACGCCACTTCGGCAACCTGCGCGTCGATGGGGATGAAATGATGATGATTAGGACAACACAACACCCAGTCCCTGGACGGAGAAAATCTCCGACCCAGCCGGGAATCGAACCCGGGCCCTTAGGATTGACAGTCTGTCACGCTGACCACTCAGCTACCGGGGGCGGACAGAAACCAGACTGTCGCCGTGTTTTTTTAATTGTCTGTCTACTATTTTCCCTGTCGGTTTCCTGAGTATTTTATTTTCATCGCCCACCATTTGTTTTATGTTTTAACTTTCCAAAATTTTCCCCCATTTTACAATTTACGTCACCGCTATATGGCCTGCTTTTATTGTTTCTTATCTTCTTATGTTTTAAAAAGTCTGTAGGCTGAAGAGCGGCGTACTAAGCTGCTGCCAGCCCGCACCCTTCGGGGGGAATCGAAATCCAATAAAGGAAAAAAAAATTGCCATGGAGGAGTGGAAGAAGAGTGGGACTGGAAGATGAGCTGTCATACAAACGCTACAGTATTGACTTACGATCTGTGTTGTTTTGCTTGCATTGAAATTGTATATACCGAAGGACATTGATTATTTACATGCCGCCATTTGCTTGCAACACACCTTTGTGAATACGCAAAGTATTGCCAATTTATCGTGCTATATTAAACTCCATTAATATGATTTGCTTGAATTGTTGTCTAGCGATCCGAGAAAACAGCATCCTAGGCACCCTATATTTGACGAGTGGGCAAAAACAAACATTTAAATCTTTGTGTGCGAGCTCTCTTTTCTCTTAATTTATCACAAAGATCATTTATCCCTCTATAGGTTATTATAGAAAACATTGCTGGAGAAAGTCAGTAGAGTATTAAAAATTAATTGTAACACAGTCTAGGTCGCAAAGACACGTTTCTTTCAAGGTGACCGGTCTCGATCATCACATGATCCTCTTCAGACCTTCAAAACCGTATGCTGCGCACGTGGGAGGAACCGCTGAATGAAGATAGTAAACTGCCAGAGCTGTTAACGCATTTATCCCACTGGGAGACAAGACGGTCAAGGCGTTGTCCAAACGCCTAGAAATGTTGACGGACGGCATCGTTCTGTTGAAGTATAATGTCAACCCACATGTTGCCAAGGTTGTTTGGGCTACACTGAAGAAGTTTTGCAGGGAATCCCGTTTACACCGTCCATGCACACCCTATCTATTTTCAAGAGATTTCCGTATTTTTTACTACTCTAAAGAAAGACATCGTTGGTCGTCGATTTGCTTCGGAAGAAAGAGGTGTACAACTGGATACAATCATGGTTCTGAAGGCAACAGTGAACATTTGCCATTCAGGCACTGACCATCTTGTCTCATAGTGGGATGGATGTATTAACAGTTAGGGCGATTACTTTTGAAATAATAAACAGTTTGCTTACATTTTTCCATTTGTCTCTTTTTCGTTTCACTGTACCTGGTATGCGAGGGCGACATTTTATGTGGAATCCCTTAATTTGTTTTGATAAGAGAAACGCCGTTAACATTCTATATCTTAATTCTTCTTGTCTAGATATTTAGGGCCCTCTACCGCTAGAGGACTCCGAATCATAGCGTGTAATGTGGCGGTGTGTGACTTCACTATGCCGGTGTGTGAGAAACAGCGTGCTGTAATCGAATTTCTAATTCAGAGAGTTCGTCCACGCATGGAGCACCCTCCCCTTAAGCATGACAATTCCAGATCACTCACGAGCGCTGCGACACGCCTTGGTGTCACGGTCATCGAACATCCTTTCATACAGTCCGGAAGGGACCATATCCGATTATCATCTGTTTCCAAAACTTAAAGAACACTTGGGAGAACTTAACTTTGATAGCGATGAAGCTGTGCAAGCACAGGTGAGGTTGTGGCTTCGTCAAAAATGTCAGACCTTCTGCAGTGACACCGCGAGGCGTAGCCGCCCGGTCTAGGGCGTCTTTTCACGGTTCACGGTCGGTTCGAGTCTTGAGTCTTCCCTCGGGCATTGGTGTGTGTGTGTGTGTGTGTGTGTGTGTGTGTGTGTGTGTGTGTGTGCGTGTGTGTGTGTGTGTGTTGTCCTTAGCGTAAGTTACTTTAAATTAGATTAAGTAGTGTTAAGCATAGTGGCCGATGAGCTTAGCAGTTTGGTCTTATAAGACATTACCACAAATTTCCAAAACTTCTACAGTGAAGGTATCAACAAACTGGCCTCTCGTTGGGAGAAATTTGTTCGTAGCTATGTAGGTAAATAAGTAAGTAGATACGAAGAGTAAAGATATATAATGTTGACAACGTTGTTTCGTTAAAAAAGCTTTAAGAGTTTTCACTTCAAAAATTCTGGGGAATTTTTGTCTGCACGCACCCCCATATTTCTGTAATTTTTCATCTTCTTTAACTTCGTAGATTGAAATAAACTAAAAACATTATTCTTGGACTCGAAGCGTATTCTTTTTAACTGCGGTATTTATTTGGATGATTTAAATTTAGCTAACATACTGCCATTTGTCGATACCTAATAACACTTTGCGTACGTCTGCTTACACTAATTTACGTGGTGGTATATAGAAAGCGGCCGATTCTGGACACTCTACGACAGTGCGTTATGATATTAAGAAACCCAAATGTCAGTAAAACAGGCAGTTCAATACAGGTGAAGTCATTACTTATGAAGGAAAGAAAATGGAACGGTAGGTTGAACACTACCTCGAGCTGAGAATGAAGTTGGCAGGGATACACTTGACGCCACCAAAAACTTCCAGTTATGGAAGAACTAGATGTAGCGCCTACTATGGAAAAACTCAGAACAGTAAAAGATTCCCTTTGTAACGGAATGGCTCCAGGTGAAGAAGGGATCTCTGCAGAGATTATTAAGTACAACAAGTCTGTCCTTCCCAAACACTTACAGTTACTCTTCACAAGCAGTTTGGAAGAAGGTTACGTCCCACTAAGTATGTAGAATTCGAAGACTGTTACTTTGTACAAACAAATGAGGACAGAAGTAAGTGCAACAGCCATCGAAGCATTTCACTGTCAAGTGTAGCCGGGAAGCCAGATGCAAGAGTCATCCCAATGGATTACAAATCCTAGGTTCCAGAATCTACCCTGAATCTCGATGTAGCTTCAGATCTGGCCGATCAACCGTGGATATGATCTCTCTACGACTGCTGCATGAGAAGTGCTGCGAGCAGCAGAGGCCGCTTTACATTGCTTTTACCGATCATGTTGGAGCGCTTGATTCGGTGAGCAGAAATGGGCTCTTCAGGCTGTTGCAGAAGACTGGATCCCCACCAAAACTTCTACAAATAACTGTCTCTGTCCATTGGAAAACGTGAGCAACAATCTGCTTCAACGGTAAAACATCGGAAGCGTTCCCTGTCAACAGCGATGTACAGCAGGTGTTAGCTCCTGAGATTTGCCTTTGAAGACTATGAGGACAGGGGTGTATTTACATACTAGGTGTGATGGAAACTTCTTCAAAATTGGCCGCCTCAAAGCCGAGACAAAATAATTATAGTTCTTATTCGTCAGTAGATATATGCAGATGATGCAGCTCTGGTAGCAAACACAGATGATGCGCTGCTGCATCTACTTAACAATTTATCACATGCATGTGGCAAGTCTGGTCTTGCTATCAGCCTCCAAAAGACTGAAGTTATGGTGCAGGGCACCACCAACCTTCCATTCATCAGCGCTGACAGGAGTTATCTCCAGATAGTTGATGACTCTACCTATTTGGGATCTACAGTATGTAGCAACTCGTCTGTTGAAACCGAGATCTCTAACAGAATCGCAAAAGCATTATCTATCATAGCTAGATTGAAAAACAGAGTATGGAGCAATGGACTGCTCACAATAAAAATTAGATTACAATTATACATCGTTTGTGTTATCAGCACGCTTCTTAGCTGTCAGACATGCACAACTCTTGCTGTACACGAAGCTCGACTGAACAGTTTCCATCTCCGCTGTCTGTGGAGGATCCTTCACATCTCATGGAGATTTGTTCATGAGACCCAGAAAATATTAGATACAGGCTCCCAGGTAGATGCTATTTTTCTTGACTTCCGGAAGGCGTTCGATACAGTTCCGCACTGTCGCCTGATAAACAAAGTAAGAGCCTACGGAATATCAGACCAGCTGTGTGGCTGGATTGAAGAGTTTTTAGCAAACAGAACACAGCATGTTGTTATCAATGGAGAGACGTCTACAGACGTTAAAGTAACCTCTGGCGTGCCACAGGGGAGTGTTACGGGACCATTGCTTTTCACAATATATATAAATGACCTAGTAGATAGTGTCGGAAGTCCCATGCTGCTTTTCGCGGATGATGCTGTAGTATACAGAGAAGTTGCAGCATTAGAAAATTGTAGCGAAATGCAGGAAGATCTGCAGCGGATAGGCACTTGGTGCAGGGAGTGGCAACTGACGGTTAACATAGACAGATGTAATGTACTGCGAATACATAGAAAGAAGGATCCTTTATTGTATGATTATATGATAGCGGAACAAACACTGGTAGCAGTTACTTCTGTAAAATATCTGGGAGTATGCGTGCGGAACGATTTGAAGTGGAATGATCATATAAAATTAATTGTTGGTAAGGCGGGTACCAGGTTGAGGTTCATTGGGAGAGTCCTTAGAAAATGTAGTCCATCAACAAAGGAGGTGGCTTACAAAACACTCGTTCGGCCTATACCTGAGTATTGCCCATCAGTGTGGGATCCGTACCAGATCGGGTTGGCGGAGGAGATAGAGAAGATCCAAAGAAGAGCGGCGCGTTTCGTCACAGGGTTATTTGGTAACCGTGATAGCGTTACGGAGATGTTTAACGAACTCAAGTGGCAGACTCTGCAAGAGAGGCGCTCTGCGTCGCGGTGTAGCTTGCTCGCCAGGTTTCGAGAGGGTGCGTTTCTGGATGAGGTATCGAATATATTGCTTCCCCCTACCTATACCTCCTGAGGAGTACACGAATGTAAAATTAGAGAGATTAGAGCACGCACGGAGGCTTTCAGACAGTCGTTCTTCCCGCGAACCATACGCGACTGGAACAGGAAAGGGAGGTAATGACAGCGGCACGTAAAGTGCCCTCCGCCACACACCGTTGGGTGGCTTGCGGAGTATAAATGCAGATGTAGATGTAGATATAGAGTATCCAGTACCAAAGTCTTATGGCTCACAAGCACAACCAGCATTCATGCATTGCTGCACCACAGACGTCCAAGATGGCTGGAACATGTCAAGCACATGGATCCTGAACGAATACCGAAAAAAAACCTGCTGTACGGAGAATTTCAGGATGGTGTGAGGCAGTGGGAAGACCGCACCTTCGCTTCAAGGATCTGTGAAAGAGAGACCTGACCAAGGTAGTATTAATCCAAGCGCCAAGTGGCGACTTACTCTGCGAAATGAGGTCAAGGCTGCAGAGAACGAATGTACGCAAGACCAAATTAGGACGAGGACAAGACGAAAAGAGAGAGCGATTTCCGTTCGAAGTCCCTCCCTCCACAACGCAGGAGGGATTGCCACTCTCGAGTGGGACTTCTCACGTGCAGCAGACGTTGCAGACTCTGAACCAAGTATGCTACACCATCATCCTTCGCGAATGCTAAGAAGAAGGAGAAGAAGAACTCTAAATGCTACCACAGGAATGTGTCTTTCCGTATTGATTAGCCGGCGTAAATCACGTAGTGTTCATAAAGAAACATCCACATGTCAGAACCTTGTCGTGCGTGAGGATTCATAGTCCAAGGAAACGTTCCGGTGAATATCACTATTTTGAAGACCATAGCTCGGAAACTTAGCATTTCTGGACACATGTTGTAACGAACTTTTTTATTGCCTACGTTTGTAGAATAGATTCTTGAATTTATGCCTGTATTTCTAATGTGATCAGTGTAAGTATGAAATTGGTTTATGTTCTACCAACATTTGTGAGCTAGATAAAAACAGCGATTGCTCCGTAAATATTAGTTTATGTAACAAATGGTACCGTAATTTTCAATTCCTTACAACGTTATCTATATGTCGTTTGATTTCTCATACACACTGAAAAGTCAGCTTTTATTATCATGAAAGGCAAACATTACGTCAGTTGAACTGAAGACGTACAGCAAATCAGCTACAAGAGAAAGTATGAAAAACTGTTTATTTATTTGGCTCAAAAAAATGGCTCTGAGCAATGGGACTTACCATCTGAGGTCATCAGCCCCCTAGAACTTAGAACTACTTAAACCTAACTAACCTAAGGACATCAAACACATCCATGCCCGAGGCAGGATTCGAACCTGCGACCGTAGCGGTCGTGCGGTTCCAGACTGATGCCCCTAGA
Organism: Schistocerca americana; assembly: GCF_021461395.2. Classification (NCBI taxonomy): domain Eukaryota; kingdom Metazoa; phylum Arthropoda; class Insecta; order Orthoptera; family Acrididae; genus Schistocerca; species Schistocerca americana. The sequence goes on from NC_060122.1 coordinate 142,359,685, forward strand.
ACCGCTCGGCCACACTGGCCGGCTATTTGGCTCTCAATCTGCAATATTTAGCCTAAAGAAAGGAGCTTGTACGGACAGAAAATCTTGAGAGAGACAGGAGAAGGGACACCTGGTTGCTGTACGGAGACTCCCCGTATAGGAGTCTGAGTTCGTTGAAACTGTAAGATATTATCCTATTCTGACGTTCGGAAACAGTGCCCTGCCATGAAAATCAGCCATGTCTTTTAAGGCATGTTGAGAACGTAGTGAGAACATTGCGGCGAGAATTACAGAGACCAAATGTTGATATTAGTGGTGCTGCTAAGCCTTTTAGGAAAGTGGTGTGAATAAATAAGATGTTTTAGTGGTGCTGTTATAAAATCATTACGGTTTATATCGGATAAATAGCTACGAACCTGTTCATTTCTTTCAGTATCTCTCAAGAAACGGGAACATTTTGTTAGTAATGATGTATAAAATCGACGTCCACTATAGGCTGCAATGTGCACGATGGTTGAGGCTCGTTTAGGTCACCTCCAACGAAGTTAGGTGGGTCTTTATTCTGTTTTTGTCTAACGAGAAAGGTGTTTCAACTGTATGAATCGTATGTGCGAAACTCATACTTCAGGGTCATCTCGAGTCGGTGAACGCAGTGATAAAGATTCCCTGCTGAGGGAATGCCTGTTTTTTTTAGCAATAAGGCCATGCATTATGTGCCATGTGTTTGCTTTGTAGGCAAACGGCACTGTTATTCCGGAATGAAAATCAACTTTGCAATATACTGTACAGTACTAACGGAAACGCCATCAGACACATTTATATTCATCCTTTAACATGGATACATATATGTATACATAAATACGTACTTAACTGTACATACAGAAGTTACATTCATTCAAAAACAGTATAAGAAATACCATTTCTACAAATTCACACTTCTACTTCAATATTGCAAAATAACATTTCTATGCCCGCATCTCGTGGTCGTGCGGTAGCGTGCTCGCTTCCCACGCTCGGGTTCCCGGGTTCGATTCCCGGCGGGGTCAGGGATTTTCTCTGCCTCGTGATGGCTGGGTGTTGTGTGCTGTCCTTAGGTTAGTTTGGTTTAAGTAGTTCTAAGTTCTAGGGGACTGATGACCATAGATGTTAAGTCCCATAGTGCTCAGAGCCATTTGAACCATTAACATTTCTATACTGATGTATTTTGCTACATCATACGATAGTGTTCATAGGTCATAATGAGACCTTATTTCAAAATGTTACGTACATAACTTTCGAGAAATGTACAAACAATTAATAACAGAACCATATTAACAATGTTTGACACCCCCCTCCCCATATCCTACTCATAACACTGACGCTATTATGCTACTGAAATTCGCTACTGTTTCCTTTCCCACATATCCACAGGTCTACCAGGCATAAGGGATAGTGTCCTTGAAAACTGGCGAAGACATTTCGTGATAAAGAACTGAATGTAAATTCATTATTAATACTGGTCCATGTAAAGTATGCTTCCAAAACAAAATTTCTTCCACAAGAAACTATAATAGAGTTTCAGAAACACATCAAAATCAGTTGAATATATTTATAAAGCAATCTTCAAGCCTGTTTATATTGCCAGAAAAAGTAGACGTCAAATGGCTGGATATATTTAGTGGTCCGTGTGGGAATTATTTTCCTGCGAAGCGTTTCTGAGTTTCAAACCGTCACGAATCTACATCTACATTTAAACTCCGCAAGCCACCCAACGGTGTGTGGCGGAGGGCACTTTACGTGTCACTGTCATTACCTCCCTTTCCTGTTCCAGTCGCATATGATTCGCGGGAAGAACGACTGTCTGAAAGCCTCCGTGCGGACTCTAATCTCTCTAATTTTACATTCGTGATCTCCTCGGGAGGTATAAGTAGGGGAAAGCAATATATTCGATACCTCATCCAGAAACGCCCCCTCTCGAAACCTGGCGAGCAAGCTACACCGCGATGCAGAGCGCCTCTCTTGCAGAGTCTGCCACTTGAGTTTGTTAAACATCTCCGTAACGCTATCACGTTTTCCAAATAACCCTGCGACGAAACGCACCGCTCTTCTTTGGATCTTCTCTATCTCCTCTGTTAACTCGACCTAGTACGGATCTCACACTGATGAGCAATACTCAAGTATAGGTCGAACGAGTGTTTTGTAAGCCACCTCCTTTGTTGATGGACTACATTTTCTAAGGACTCTTCCAATGAATCTCAACCTGGCACCAGCCTTACCAACAATTAATTTTAAATGATCATTCCACTTCAAATCGTACAGTACGCATACTCCCAGATATTTTACAGAAGTAACTGCTACCAGTGTTTGTTCCGCTATTCATATAATCATACAATAAGGGATCCTTCTTTCTATGTATTCGCAATACATTACATTTGTCTATGTTAAGTGTAAGTTATCACTCCCTGCACCAAATGCCAATCCGCTGCAGATCTTCCTGCATTTCGTTGCAATTTTCTAATGTTGCAACTTCTCTGTATACTACAGCATCATCCGCGAAAAGCCGCATAGAACTTCCGACACTATCTACTAGGTCATTTATATACACTCCTGGAAATTGAAATAAGAACACCGTGAATTCATTGTCCCAGGAAGGGGAAACTTTATTGACACATTCCTGGAGTCAGATACATCACATGATCACACTGACAGAACCACAGGCACATAGACACAGGCAACAGAGCATGCACAATGTCGGCACTAGTACAGTGTATATCCACCTTTCGCAGCAATGCAGGCTGCTATTCTCCCATGGAGACGATCGTAGAGATGCTGGATGTAGTCCTGTGGAACGGCTTGCCATGCATTTCCACCTGGCGCCTCAGTTGGACCAGCGTTCGTGCTGGACGTGCAGACCGCGTGAGACGACGCTTCATCCAGTCCCACACATGCTCAATGGGGGACAGATCCGGAGATCTTGCTGGCCAGGGTAGTTGACTTACACCTTCTAGAGCACGTTGGGTGGCACGGGATACATGCGGACGTGCATTGTCCTGTTGAAACAGCAAGTTCCCTTGCCGGTCTAGGAATGGTAGAACGATGGGTTCGATGACGGTTTGGATGTACCGTGCGCTATTCAGTGTCCCCTCGACGATCACCAGTGGTGTACGGCCAGTGTAGGAGATCGCTCCCCACACCATGATGCCGGGTGTTGGCCCTGTGTGCCTCGGTCGTATGCAGTCCTGATTGTGGCGCTCACCTGCACGGCGCCAAACACGCATACGACCATCATTGGCACCAAGGCAGAAGCGACTCTCATCGCTGAAGACGACACGTCTCCATTCGTCCCTCCATTCACGCCTGTCGCGACACCACTGGAGGCGGGCTGCATGATGTTGGGGCGTGAGCGGAAGACGGCCTAACGGTGTGCGGGACCGTAGCCCAGCTTCATGGAGACGGGTGCGAATGGTCCTCGCCGATACCCCAGGGGCAACAGTGTCCCTAATTTGCTGGGAAGTGGCGGTGCGGTCCCCTACGGCACTGCGTAGGATCCTACGGTCTTGGCGTGCATCCGTGCGTCGCTGCGGTCCGGTCCCAGGTCGACGGGCACGTGCACCTTCCGCCGACCACTGGCGACAACATCGATGTACTGTGGAGACCTCACGCCCCACGTGTTGAGCAATTCGGCGGTACGTCCACCCGGCCTCCCGCATGCCCACTATACGCCCTCGCTCGAAGTCCGTCAACTGCACATACGGTCACGTCCACGCTGTCGCGGCATGCTACCAGTGTTAAAGACTGCGATGGAGCTCCGTATGCCACGGCAAACTGACTGACACTGACGGCGGCGGTGCACAAATGCTGCGCAGCTAGCGCCATTCGACGGCCAACACCGCGGTTCCTGGTGTGTCCGCTGTGCCGTGCGTGTGATCATTGCTTGTACAGCCCTCTCGCAGTGTCCGGAGCAAGTATGGTGGGTCTGACACACCGGTGTCAATGTGTTCTTTTTTCCATTTCCAGGAGTGTATATTGTGAAAAGCAATGGCCCCGTAACACTACCCTGTTGTACGCCAGAGGTTACTTTAACGTCTGTAGACGTCTCTCCATTGAGAACAACATGCTGTGTTCTGTTTGCTAAAAACTATTCAATCCAGCCACACAGCTGGTCTGATATTCCGTAGGCTCTTACTCTGTTTATCAGGCGACAGTGCGGAACTGAATCGAATACCTTCCGGAAGTCAAGGAAAATGGCTTCTACCTGGGAGCCTGTATCTAATATTTTCTGGGTCTCATGAACAAATAAAGCGAGTTGGGTGTCATACGATCGCTGTTTCCGGAATCCATGTTGATTCCTACAGAGTAGATTCTGGGTTTCCAGAAATGACATGATACGCGAGCAAGAAACGTGTTCTAAAATTCTACAACAGATCGACGTCAGAAATATAGGTCTATAGTTTTGCGCATCTGCTCGGCGACCCTTCTTGAAGACTGGGACTACCTGTGCTCTTTTCCAATCATTTGGAACCTTCCGTTCCTCTAGAGACTTGCGGTACACGGCTGATAGAAGGGGGGCAAGTTCTTTCGCGTACTCTGTGTAGAATCGAATTGGTATCCCGTCATGTCCAGTGGACTTTCCTCTGTTGAGTGATTCCAGTTGCTTTTCTATTCCTTGGACACTTATTTCGATATCAGCCATTTTTTCGTTTGTGCGAGGATTTAGAGAAGGAACTGCAGTGCGGTCTTCCTCTGTGAAACAGCTTTGGAAAAAGGTGTTTAGTATTTCAGCTTTACGCGTGTCATCCTCTGTTTCAATGCCATTATGATCCCACAGTATATGGATATGCTGTTTCGATCCACTTACAGCTTTAACGTAAGACCAGAACTTCCTAGGATTTTCTGTCAAGTCGGTAAATAGAATTTTACTTTCCAATTCACTGAACGCTTCACGCATAGCTCTCCTTACGCTAACTTTGACATCGTTTAGCTTCTGTTTGTCCGAGAGGTTTTGGCTGCGTTTAAATTTGCAGTGAAGCTCTCTGTGCTTTTGCAGTAGTTTCCTAATTTTGTTGTTGAACGACGGTGGGTTTTTCCCGTCCCTCACAGTTTTACTCGGCACGTACCTATCTAAAACGCATTTTACGATTGCCTTGAAGTTTTTCCATAAACACTCAGCATTGTCAGAGTCGGAACAGAAATTTTGGTTTTTATCTGTTAGGTAGTCTGAAATCTGCCTCCTATTACTCTTGCTAAGGAGATAAACCTTCCTCCCTTTTTTCATATTCATATTTACTTCCATTTTCAGGGATGCTGCAACGGCCTTCTGATCGCTGATTCCCTGTTCTGCGCTTACAGAGTCGAAAAGTTCGGGTCTGTTTGTTATCAGTAGGTCCAAGATGTTATCTCCACGAGTCGGTTCTCTGTTTAACTGCTCGAGGTAATTTTCGGATAGTGCACTCAGTATAATGTCACTCGATGCTCTGTTCCTACCACCCCTCCTAAACATCTGAGTGTCCCAGTCTATATCTGGTAAATTGAAATCTCCACCTAAGGCTATAGCATGCTGAGGAAATTTATGTGAAATGTATTCCAGATTTTCTCTCAGTTGTTCTGCCACTAATGCTGCTGAGTCGGGAGGTCGGTAAAAGGAGCCAATTATTAACCTAGCTCGGTTGTTGAGTATAACCTTCCCCAATAATAATTCACAGGAACTATCCACTTCTATTTCACTACAGGATAAACTACTACTAACAGCGACAAACACGCCACCACCGGTTGCGTGCAATCTATCCTTTCTAAACACCGTCTGCGCCTTTGTAAAAATTTCGGCAGACTTTATCTTTGGCTTCAGCCAGCTTTCCGTACCTATAACGATTTCAGCTTCGGTGCTTTCTGTCAGAGCTAAGGACAAGACACACGGGGAGGACTCGAACCTTCGACGGGGGGAAAGCCACGCGAAGAGTGAGAAGGCGCCTCAGACCCGCGCGGGAGGAGGAGGGAAAAGGAAGCGTTAGATCGTACATCATAATTACATAAGTTTTTCGTGAACAAAAGACTCAATTCTGTAGCTGCAAGTTGTCCCTCACCTGAGAACTTGAAACTTACGAATGATTCACAGTGCAGCGGCAGCTGTGGTGAAAAGGTCGACGTTAGTGAATCTGAACCTGATAACGAACATACGCACAGTTTCAAAGTAAAAGAGAGTTAGACCTAGAGGAAATTACATCAGACTTCACAGTTGGGAAATGAGCGAAAAATCACGAGGTTACATGGTACGAAATGGAATTAATAAATACAAAAACAGTCAGAGCGAGCATATGGTGATAAACGAAGATTTATTTCCAAGGATTTATTTGAAAGGAATTTTTCGAATAGAGACATCGTGCAACGCGATTACTTTATTTACTTTTCTACTCAGTGGTCACTTTACTCTGCACGATGTAAACTGCTTGGGGGTTCATCCCAGTTCGGTACAAGTCGCTTTAGAAATTGGAAACACTCTAATCAAAGGGTAACTGAAAATGAAAATTTCAGTGCACGTCGTGATTATGCTGTAAGTTTCAAATACAGAGGAAATACAGTATGAAGAGTTGATAAACAATTTATTACTCTTTTACAAGAAGAAGTAAGGCGTTGGAGAATTGTACTACGGAGGGTAGTGGCTGTAGTGAAAAAATTTTCTTCTGTGAGATTGCCGTTTCGTGGAGATGAACAATTTGGTTCCTTAACGAATGATAATTTCGTGATTTTGTAGACATGATAGCTGAATCTGATCCCTTCTTAGCATGTCATATGGCCAAATATGGAAAACCAGGCAAAGGAAACCCCTCACATTTTTAATTTAGCACTTACTAAGAAATTATAATTATTATGCGGTGGACTGTCACAAAAGAGATTATAAAGGAGATAGTCGATGCAAAGTGTTTCTCCATGACTGTGGATTCTGCTCCTGATGTTTCACATTGTAATCAGTTAAATTTCATTGTAAGATAAGTGAGAAAATATGGTGTACCACAAGAGCGGTTTTGTAGAGTTTATAATAAATATGGGTCATATCCGTAAAGAATTGACAGATGTGGTACTTAAGTTCCTCAACTCCAACTGGTGTAAGCAATTGAGCGGCCACAGTTGTCATAATGCAGCAAATGTGGCGGGAATCTACTCTGGCCTTCAAGCCCAAATAAAGTCCTTTAATTCCTTCGCGCTTTTCACCCCTTGCACCATTATTCCCTGAATCTGGTAGGATCAAGTGCAGCCATACTCTTTAAAATGACCATAACATGTTTGACCAACTACAAACAATGTACAGAACGCAGAAAAATTCTACAGTCAGTTTTTGAAGATGGAATGTTTAGTTTAAAGTCTCTCTTTGTTGTAAGATGGACAGCTCGAGAAGATGCCTGCAAAAGGATAAATCCTAATTGGGATGCAGTCAATAAAGCTCTTCAGCGCATTTCTAAAGATAAAAGCGAGAAACTGTGGTTAAATCAGAAGCAAGAAGGATATTGCAAAAGCTTAACTCCAAAGATATCGCATTCATGGCTGTAAAGTGGGGAAGTATTTGGGAACGTTTCAGTGCAGTGAGTACAACACCATAGTCAGAAGAAGTTGACAAATCGCAGTAGTGGCACTTCATACTTCACTTTTCACTTTCATAGGTCAGTTGACAAAGTATTTTGAAGTGTGCAAAAGGTTGGGCTGAGAAACTGGAGGCTACACAACGACTTGTACGAGTCAATGTAATTAAAGAAAAACCTACGAAGAAACGAAGGAAGTTCTTTGATGACAAAGACTGAGTCACACACTGAAATTGTGGTTCACATATCTGATGGTGACAGATTGTACTAGACAGACTATCCAAAGATACCAGTCTTGGTGTCTAGAAAGAGTTTTCATATCCTGTTTGACTAAAACGACCCTTGATGAAGTCATAACACTGCAAAACAGTTGAGCATATTACTCAGAAGATGTAGAGAAGTCTTTTGGAACAGAATGTACCCGTCTCAAAAGCTTCCTTTTGAGTTGTGGAAATGAGAACGGTCCTTCTTTCGCTCTCTTAAATGAAAGTGCTAAGAGAGAAATACCTTATTGATATATACACTACTGGCCATTAAAATTGCTACACCAAGAAGAAATGCAGATGATAAAAGGGTATTCATTGGACTAATATATTATACTGGAACTGACATGTGATTACATTTTCACGCAATGTGGGTGCATAGATCCTGAGAAATAAGTACCCAGAACAACCACCTCTGGCCATAATAACGGCTTTGATACGCCTGGGCATTGAGTCGAACAGAGCTTGGATGGCGGGTACAGGTACAACTGCCAATGCAGCTTCAACACGATACCAAAGTTCATCAAGGGTAGTGACTGGCGTATTGTGACGAGCCAGTTGCTCGGCCACCGTTGACCAGATGTTTTCAATTGGTGAGAGATCTGGAGAATGTGTTGGCCAGGGCAGCAGTCGAACATTTTCTGTATCCAGAAAGGCCCTTACAGGACCTGCAACATGCGGTTGTGCATTATTCTGCTCAAATGTAGGGTGATACGCCAGTACGGCGAGGACGAATACTCGCTTCCAAGGTCCGTTAACCGCGATGTCGCCAAACACGAATGCGACCATCATGATGCTGTAAACAGAACTTGGATTCATCCGAAAAACTGACGTTTTGCCACTCGTGCACCCAGGTTCTTCGTTGAGTGCACCATCGCAGGCGCTCCTGTCTGTGATGCAGCGTAAAGGGTAACCGCAGCCATGGTCTCCGAGCTGATTGTCCATGCTGCTGCAAACGTCGTCGAACTGTTCGTGCAGATGGTTGTTGTCTTGCAAACGTGCCCGTCTGTTGACTCAGAGATCGAGACGTGGCTGCTCGATCCGTTACAGCCAAGCGGATAAGATGCCTGTCATCTCGACTGCTAGTGATACGAGGCCGTTGGGATCCAGCACGGCGTTCCGTATTACGCTCCTGAACCCACCGATTCCATATTCTGCTAACAGTCATTGGATCTCGACGAACGCGAGGAGCAATGTATCGATACGATAAACCGCCATTGCAATAGGGTACAAACCGACCTTTATCAAAGTCGGCAACGTGATGGTAGGCATTTCTCCTCCTTACACGAGGCATCACAACAACGTTTCACCAGGCAACGCCGGTCAACTGATGTCTCTGTATGAGAAATCGGTTGGAAATTTTCCTGATGTCAGCATGTTGTAGGTGTCGCCACCGGCGCCAAACTTGTGTGAATGCTCAGAAAAGCTAATTATTTGCATATCACAGCATCTTCTTCCTGTCGGTTAAATTTCGCGTCTGTAGCACGTCATCTTCGTGGTGTAGCAATTTTAATGGCCAGTAGTGTATTCAGGCATTAAAATCGCTCTTTAGATGTACACTCCTGGAAATTGAAATAAGAACACCGTGAATTCATTGTTCCAGGAAGGGGAAACTTTATTGACACATTCCTGGGGTCAGATACATCACATGATCACACTGACAGAACCACAGGCACATAGACACAGGAAACAGAGCTTGCACAATGTCGGCACTAGTACAGTGTATATCCACCTTTCGCAGCAATGCAGGCTGCTATTCTCCCATGGAGACGATCGTAGAGATGCTGGATGTAGTCCTGTGGAACGGCTTGCCATGCCATTTCCACCTGGCGCCTCAGTTGGACCAGCGTTCGTGCTGGACGTGCAGACCGTGTGAGACGACGCTTCATCCAGTCCCAAACATGCTCAATGGGGGACAGATCCGGAGATCTTGCTGGCCAGGGTAGTTGACTTACACCTTCTAGAGCACGTTGGGTGGCACGGGATACATGCGGACGTGCGTTGTCCTGTTGAAACAGCAAGTTCCCTTGCCGGTCTAGGAATGGTAGAACGATGGGTTTGATGACGGATTGGATGTAGCGTGCGCTATTCAGTGTCCCCTCGACGATCACCAGTGGTGTACGGCCAGTGTAGGAGATCGCTCCCCACACCATGATGCCGGGTGTTGGCCCTGTGTGCCTCGGTCGTATGCAGTCCTGATTGTGGCGCTCACCTGCACGGCGCCAAACACGCATACGACCATCATTGGCACCAAGGCAGAAGCGACTCTCATCGCTGAAGACGACACGTCTCCATTCGTCCCTCCATTCACGCCTGTCGCGACACCACTGGAGGCGGGCTGCACGATGTTGGGGCGTGAGCGGAAGACGGCCTAACGGTGTGCGGGACCGTAGCCCAGCTTCATGGAGACGGTTGCGAATGGTCCTCGCCGATACCCCAGGAGCAACAGTGTCCCTAATTTGCTGGGAAGTGGCGGTGCGGTCCCCTACGGCACTGCGTAGGATCCTACGGTCTTGGCGTGCATCCGTGCGTCGCTGCGGTCCGGTCCCAGGTCGACGGGCACGTGCACCTTCCGCCGACCACTGGCGACAACATCGATGTACTGTGGAGACCTCACGCCCCACGTGTTGAGCAATTCGGCGGTACGTCCACCCGGCCTCCCGCATGCCCACTATACGCCCTCGCTCAAAGTCCGTCAACTGCACATACGGTTCACGTCCACGCTGTCGCGGCATGCTACCAGTGTTAAAGACTGCGATGGAGCTCCGTATGCCACGGCAAACTGGCTGACACTGACGGCGGCGGTGCACAAATGCTGCGCAGCTAGCGCCATTCGACGGCCAACACCGCGGTTCCTGGTGTGTCCGCTGTGCCGTGCGTGTGATCATTGCTTGTACAGCCCTCTCGCAGTGTCCGGAGGAAGTATGGTGGGTCTGACACACCGGTGTCAATGTGTTCTTTTTTCCATTTCCAGGAGTGTAGTTGCCACTATTAAAGTTCCAACCCTCGTATAGACTCAGCAAGAACTCGCTGGAATGTGCCAGTACAACAGATCAAATTATTGGCACGCTCCGGAAACCATAGCTTCAAGCGTACAAGACTCAGCACAACACGAACACTATGGGATTCAGTGCTCAACAATAAACACTGCAGGTCGCAGATGCTTAAACATTTGTTTTTGCAGTGACGTTAGATCACACAATAATAAAACCACTCCACAAATAAGAAGTAAAAAGAAAACAGATTTACGTCGCGTGAACGTTGATAGACAGTTCTTATACTACAGAGCAAACACTCAAAAGTGACGTAATTGTAAGCTCATGCTTTGTGACTTTTACAGAAACTTAAATCTCCTCTGTGGGAATTACCATGGATTCCGCAAGCTGTTCAAATGGCTCTGAGCACTATGGGACTAAACATCTGTGGCCATCAGTCCCCTAGAACTTAGAACTACTTAAACCTAACTAACCTAAGGAAATCACACACATCCATGCCCGAGGCAGGATTCGAACCTGCGACCGTAGCAGTCGCGCGGTTCCGGACTGAGTGCCTAGAACCGCTAGAGCACCGCGGCCGGCTCCGCAAGCTGTGATGCTGACAAACTGAATCACGTATGTTAATCCGCGAGGCACGAGACGCTAAAGTGGAGCATGCAATTACCGTAATATTTCAATTGTCGACAGCGAGACCGTTAGAGAAGCCATGACTCGCTTAAGGCGTGTGACACAGTTGCGCACTGCTGCCGGATTATCCTTTAGTGTGACTAAATATAACATAAAAGTGGAGCTACTGAGTATAATGCCTTCGGGCTTTAGGCAATTACACCGGGAGAGCATTGCTGTAAATTATTCCAAATGTTGGTTTTTGTTTCATTGTCCTAGTTTAATTTTTCGATATGATGCGGCCCAAAGCCCTAAAGGATTTAATTCGGTTTGTGCCATATTGCTAGCAAATTGGTGGAAAAGATTAACTGTTGCTTGATTAAACCGTTGGCGAGGCATCGTTGGAAACAATCACAGTCGTAAAACGAGTGGCTCGCTGGAACAGGGGACCATCCAGAACGCAGTTAGTCCCGAGAAAATTCGAATTTTTGACAGAATTTATTTCCTTTTTGGCGGGCTATTTTAAAATTTTGTAAACCTGCAAAAGAGGATGCTAAAATTATTTTGAAATTACTTACCGTTTACTATCTTCCCAATCTATCGGACATAACTAGAAACTCTTCGTATCGTATGATGATTTTTCAACTGAAAATTCTTTCCTATGACTGCAGCTGTTTAATTTTATTACACGTTCAACAATACGAAATTAAGAAGGAATCAAAAATGATGATCAGAAATATTTATGTCTTTTAAACACCTGTTCCTAGGACCATATCGCAGTCAAGGTCGTTACCCAATGTTTCTTCAGATTCTGCTTTGCAAATGCTGTACTACAGCTGATACACGAAAGGTACAATTTTCATTAGCGGTATAATATCACCATACATCAAAATTTAAATGACGTTGAATATGAATGTTTCGTTTTAAACGTAATATGGAGCAGAACAGGGAATTTTCGTTTCTCATTTTGCAGACGAATTTTTTTCCTTTCATAGCTGCATCACATGACGAATATTCACATACTTCGAACACTGATGTCTTTAAAACTGAAGCTTCGACGCTTGCCTAGTACATTTTCTTCATATGAGCTTAAAATTTTCAGTTTCACTAACATTTTTTTTTAAGTAGCAAAGTATCCAGTTCTAATTGCGACAATCGTGTACGGGTTCGTTTAATATCTTGCGTACGTGTACTGTTCGATGTAAAGTACGATCGTATGGAGTATCAAGCGAAATTTGTAAGTGGGTAGAGGATTTCTTGGTAGGGAGGGCAGAGCACGTTGTCTTGGATGAAGAGTCATCGAGAGGTGTAGAAGTAGCTTCCGGAGTACGTTAGGGAAGTGTGTTCGTACCTTTGTTGTTAATGTTGTACATTAATGACCTTACTGACAGTACTTATAGTAACCTCAGGCTTTTTGCAGATGACACAGTCGTCTAAAATAATTACTCCCTGAAAGAAAATGTTCAGATATTCAGTCAGATCTTGATAAGATATCAAAGTGGCTCAAAGGTTGGCAACCTGCTTTAAATTTTCATGAATGTAATATTGTGCCCTTCAGAAAAAAACTTAGTATCCTATGGCTGCAGCACCAACGAATCAGCTCTAGAATTGGTAAACTCGCGAAAATATCTGTATGTAACAATATGTACGGATAATATGAAATGGAACGAATCACATAGGCCGAATTGTAAGTGAAGCAAGTGGCAATCTTCGATTTATTGCTAGAATGTTAGGGAAATGGAATCATTCTTCAAAGGAGATTGCTTGCAAATGACTCGTGCGACTCATTATAGAATATTTGTCAAATGGGTGGGACCGGAACCAAACAGAACTAACAAGGGAAAGGCAGCACGAACGGTCAGATTTATTTGACACGCGGGAGAGTGTCACGGAAATGTTGAAGAAACTGAACTGGCAAACACCTGAAGGTAGACGTAAATTATCTCGAGAAAGCTTTAAACGGCGATTCTAGAAGTAACCCGCTACATAACGCTCCGCAGGGGTCGTGATGACAACATCGGGTTAATTAAAACGGGCACAAAGGCATTTAAACAGCAATTCACCTCGCGCTCCACGTGTTTCGAAAGTGGTGCAAGGACTGACAGCTTGCTTTGAATATTCAGAAGTGTGAAATTGTGCTTCTCACAAAATACAAAAGCGCGGTATCGTATGACTGTAATGTCAGTAAGAGCCTATTGTGATCACTCGGTTCATATGAATATCTGAGTGTAACAATTTACTGAGATGTGAAGTAGGATCATCATGAAAGCCAATCGTAGGCAAACAGGCGGCAGAATTCTGTCGTTGGTAATGTACTGGGAAAACACAACCTACAAAGAAGATTGTTTGACACTACCCTTGCATCTTTCCTAGAATATTACTCAAGTGTGTCACACGCATACCAAAAAGGACTAACAGTGGATTCTCAACGTACAAGGGTCATTCAATAAACACGCTGATTTAAAAAAAAAATTGTTACGAGAGCAGAATATGACAAGTCTCTCAATTCCACGTTCCAAGAATACTTCGGGACGAATGTGTAACCAGTTAAGCATTGCTGCCTGGATTTGCTCATCATCAGCGAACCTCGAGCCACCAAGAGCTTTTTCATTGGGTGAAAAATGTGATAATCTGAAGATGTCGTATCTGGGGAATATGGGGAGTTGGGCAAGCACACGAATTTCAGGTCTCCCTACACACAGCCATGCGCCTTTTTTTCATTGCTGATGTCAAATGTTTTGGAACCCTCTTCATACGCACTTTCTTGATTTCGACACTTAACAGTCATCGTCTGTGCAATATCACTCACCGTAAGACGCCTGTTTTGCCGCATCAGCTCATCAACTGTCGCATTGTTGCTCTCCTGCACTGTACAGACAGAGCGTCCAGGGCGTTGCGAACTTCAACATTTATTACATCCAGTTTTACCTTACCTGCCCACTCGTACACTTGAGTTCAACTGAAACAACTTTCACTATATTGAAGTGTCATCCGACGATGAATTTATGTTGGTTTCAATGCTTCAGCAAACAGAAATGTAATGACCTTGCACGCTGGTACAAATCGCGAGGTGGCGCCATCTTGTTTCAATCGTTCCCAGCAACCCGTTGACGAGGCACGCGTGCCAGCTCCATCTGATAATTGTTCTCAGACATCACCAAAAAAGAATCAAAGAACTACAGACTTTATCGAAGTTTTGTATTTTTATACAAATTTTCCGATTATTTAGTTATTGGATCTTACAGGGTGTTTCAAAAATGACCGGTATATTTGAAACGGCAATAAAAACTAAACGAGCAGCGATAGAAATACACCGTTTGTTGCAATATGCTTGGGACAACAGTACATTTTCAGGCGGACAAACTTTCGAAATTACAGTAGTTACAGTTTTCAACAACAGATGGCGCTGCAGGTGATGTGAAAGATATAGAAGACAACGCAGTCTGTGGGTGCGCCATTCTGTACGTCGTCTTTCTGCTGTAAGCGTGTGCTGTTCACAACGTGCAAGTGTGCTGTAGACAACATGGTTTATTCCTTAGAACAGAGGATTTTCTGATGTTGGAATTCCACCGCCTAGAACACAGTGTTGTTGCAACAAGACGAAGTTTTCAACGGAGGTTTAATGTAACCAAAGGACCGAAAAGCGATACAATAAAGGATCTGTTTGAAAAATTTCAATGGACTGGGAACGTGACGGATGAACGTGCTGGAAAGGTAGGGCGACCGCGTGCGGCAACCACAGAGGGCAACGCGCAGCTAGTGCAGCAGGTGATCCAACAGCGGCCTCGGGTTTCCGTTCGCTGTGTTGCAGCTGCGGTCCAAATGACGCCAACGTCCACGTATCGTCTCATGCGCCAGAGTTTACACCTCTATCCATACAAAATTCAAACGTGGCAACCCCTCAGCGCCACTACCATTGCTGCACGAGAGACATTCGCTAACGATATAGTGCACAGGATTGATGACGGCGATATGCATGTGGGCAGCATTTGGTTTACTGACGAAGCTTATTTTTACCTGGACGGCTTCGTCAATAAACAGAACTGGCGCATATGGGGAACCGAAAAGCCCCATGTTGCAGTCCCATCGTCCCTGCATCCTCAAAAAGTACTGGTCTGGGCCGCCATTTCTTCCAAAGGAATCATTGGCCCATTTTTCAGATCCGAAACGATTACTGCATCACGCTATCTGGACATTCTTCGTGAATTTGTGGCGGTACAAACTGCCTTAGACGACACTGCGAACACCTCGTGGTTTATGCAAGATGGTGTCCGGCCACATCGCACGGCCGACGTCTTTAATTTCCTGAATGAATATTTCGATGAACGTGTGATTGCTTTGGGCTATCCGAAACATACAGGAGGCGGCGTGGATTGGCCTCCCTATTCACCAGACATGAACCCCTGTGACTTCTTTCTGTGGGGACACTTGAAAGACCAGGTGTACCGCCAGAATCCAGAAACAATTGAACAGCTGAAGCAGTACATCTCATCTGCATGTGAAGCCATTCCGCCAGACACGTTGTCAATGGTTTCGGGTAATTTCATTCAGAGACTACGCCATATTATTGCTACGCATGGTGGATATGTGGAAAATATCGTACTATAGAGTTTCCCAGACCGCAGCGCCATTTGTTGTTGAAAATTGTAACTACTGTAATTTCGAAAGTTTGTCCGCCTGAAAATGTACTGTTGTCCCAAGCATACTGCAACAAACGGTGTTTTTCTATCGCTGCTCGTTTAGTTTTTATTGCCGTTTCAAATATACCGGTCATTTTTGAAACACCCTGTATATACAAAGAAGGGCAGGAGGAATAGTCTCAGGTGCTTATCACGTCTCCGAAGGTACGACGCACTAGAAGTCTAGACACAGGTCATGAAATTACGGGCAGGAGGTACGTGGGCGCTGAAATGGAAATGCCGTGTGGCTATGGCCTCCCGTCGGGTAGACCATTCATCCGGTGCAAGTCTTTCCAGTTGACGTCACTTCGGCGATTTGCGTGTCGATGGGGATGAATAGATGACGATAAGGACAACACAACACCTAGTCCCTGAGTGGAGAAAATCGCCGAACCAGCCGGGGATCGAACCCGGGCCGTTAGGCATGACATTCGGTCACGCTGACCACTCAGCTAGCAGGGGCGGACGTGGGCGCGGAGCTGACGCACGATGGCGCCCTAGATACACAGCTGGCCACCGTAAATGCAACACCCTGAAGGAAGCATCCGAATCAAGTGAAATTTACACCATGGGTTTGCAGCGATGAGATATGCAACTGATTAGAATTTCAGCGCAGACGCACATCACGCGCGCCTGTGGCGCCACCTCATAGCGCCATTTAAGGCTTGGCGATTTCGACGAGTGTACGTTCGGCACGTTTGTTTACCTTGTGGTTGTTTCACAAGACGATCAGTTATGCCTCGTAGACAACAGCGAACATCGTTTGATCAAGTATCCGAGTTCGACAGAGGAAGGATAGTGGCTTACCGAGATTGTGGATTATCATACAGAGAAATCGCTAGTCGCGTTGGACGAAACCAAACAACTGTAATGCGGATATGTGACCGTTGGATGCAGGAGGGTACGACGGACCGACGTGGTCGATCGCATTCACCTTGGTGCACCACTGCACGTGCTGATAGGGAAATTGTGCGCATGGCAGTGACGGATCGCTCAGTGACATCCAGAACCATAGCACAGCACATTGCGGCTGTAACGCATCATCCAGTGTCTGCGCGTACCATTCGACGCCGTTTACAGCAGAGTGGTCTGTCCGCAAGACGTCCATTGCTTCGTCTACCATTGACGCAGAACCACAGACGTCTCCGTCGCCAATGGTGTGATGACAGACGGATGTGGACGGCAGAATGGAATGACGTTGTCTTTAATGACGAGGCACACTTCTGTCTGCAGCACCACGATGGTCGGATTCGAGTGTGGAGACACCGTGGAGAGAGGATGCTGGACAGCTGCATTATGCACCGCCACACTGGTCTTGCACCGGGTATTATGGTATGGGTATGGATATTACTCTCGCACGCCTCTAGTACGCATTGCCGGTACTTTAAATAGCTGGCGCTACATATCCGAGGTGCTGGAGCCAGTTGTCCTTCCTTAACTTCAGGGCTCGGCCACAGACATATTTCAACAGGATAATGGGCGACCACACGTGGCACGCATTGTCCAAAGGTTCTTCGTCAATAACCAGATTGAAGTGCTTCCCTGGCCGGCTCGCTCTCCTGATCTTTCGCCGATAGAAAACATGTGGTCCATGGTTGCTCAACGGGTGACCCAGATTACATCCCCAGCTGCCACACCAGATGATCTTTGGCAACGTGTGGAAGCTGCTTCGGCTGCTGTACCCCAGGAACACATCCAACGTCCCTTTGACTCAATGCCGAGACGTGTGGCAACGGTGATCTCCAACAATGGCGGCTACTCTGGCTACTGATTCTGGCAGGAACCACATGTCACAGACGTCTGTAAACGTAATCATTTGATACTTGGTCAACATGTTATCTACAAAATAAATTTTGTTGTGCTACCTCTTGTCTTTCTTGGTGTTGCATTTACGGTGGCCAGCAGTGTATGTTCGGTCCGGTTCAGACCAGTCAGATTTGGTGGACAATACGTGAACTCACTGCCCTGCTCATCAAATCACTGTAGCACGTTTCTGGCCTTGTGGCATGGGCATTTATCCTGTTCGAAGACGCCATTGCCATCAGGGAAGGCATCAAACGAAAAGGGATGCACGTAGTTCCCAATAATAATGTTCATATAGTCCACAGTTCTGCTGTGCCTTTCATTACTATCGCAGGCCCCTGGCAACCCAGAAGAATGTCCGCCGTAACACAGAACTGCTCCTGCCGGCCGGCGTACTCCGCGCGGTGTGTATTTCGAGCAGGCGTTCACCTGCATTATGGCGCTTCCGGACACAACAATTGACCTTATGAAGCAAAAAACGCGATTCATGTGGCCAGATGAAACGTTTCCATTGACCCGTGGTAAAGTCTCGATCATCCTGTACAGTCATAATTGACTGTATCGTTTGGCCAACATGGCAATATTCAGGAGTCATCTCCCGCGTAGGACAATGTTCAAGCGTATGCGCTGGGCAGTGTGCTCTTAAACAGCTGTGTCTGCACCACTTTTGTACTCTCTCGGCACCTCTGTCACAAATCGCCGCCTATCCTACATTATGGAATGAGCAAGCCTCCGAATTGCACGCTCTGTGATCAGAGGTAGATGTCGAACACATTATCGCTAACACGTGTTTTCACCGTCCTTCAACCACTTTCCGTAGAAGTTCAAGATAGTTTTACGTTCTGTTCGGCCCGCAGCTTAGTATACGTCGGTATAAGACATGGTGGAAATGAATGTTCCAAACCAGTTGCAATAAGGTAATATGTTTTTTAATATTTCTCACGAAAGGCGTGTTTCGGCTTATTGCCATTATCAAGTGGCCTCCGAAATAATATTAGTAAGGTTATCTGTACATAAGTTGCGGCTGTACTACGTTTTCATCTGCGCTGGTACCTACGTCTAGTTGAAAGTGACGACCATGCTGCATCTATAGTAAAGCCTTTCTGTCGTGTCTCGGTAAGTATAATAGTTCCTGTGCTCCCTTTATGTAAAAATTAATTTTTGTCAGATATTTTGACAGTTCAGTTTTTTCAGTTCTGCACTATGGTACTATGTGTTTACAAAGTATATACAGGCTACCAGAGATGATGTTACCTATCATTGTTCTTATTTTTCTTTAAATTTCCGTGTATGTTTCGTTTACCATTTGGCTATATCTTCCAGTGTTCTCTTACGTCAATAAAGCTTTCTAAATAGTATTTATGTTTAAAATATGTGTGTTCATTTAGAATTTCTTGTGGATATTTCCTTGTATGAATATAAATTTTCAGTTCTTCCAGAATATTCATAGTAAGTCCTTTTGGTATTTTGTGCAATATTTCTAAGACAGTTACAGTTTTCTCCGCTTTGTGGTGTTGAGTTTTCAGGTGTAAATAGAAGCCTGACGGATCACTATCACTGTTTCTAGTATTTTCTTAAAATCTAGTGTTAAAATTTCGTCCTGTTTGGCCAATGTAGAAATTATTGTAATCGTCACCGTCGATTTTGTATATTCCAAAAGTGACATATTGTGAGACTGTAGTTGTGCCTGAACGTAATTTCGTTATATGATTGTTGTTTGTACGGAAATCCATTTGTATGTGTGTGGATTTAAATAGCGCATTT
Source organism: Schistocerca americana (assembly GCF_021461395.2). Lineage (NCBI taxonomy): Eukaryota > Metazoa > Arthropoda > Insecta > Orthoptera > Acrididae > Schistocerca > Schistocerca americana. The sequence continues at coordinate 142,379,325 of NC_060122.1, forward strand.
ATCTTATTTGACACCCGTCCTCAGTAAGTTGCAGGTATGTAGGTTGTTCTGTGTTTTGTTAAGGTTTCACTGGTAAGATGTATGTCATTATGTATCGCAATGGGTTTCGCTTCTGTGTGTTTTTCTTACAATTTTGTTACTATATCTGGAATTAAAATCATTTTTGTAGGCCATCCTAAAACAGAAAAGCAGCTTTCTTCCGCTCCATGATTTGTAGATTAATCAATTTACCTATAGAACAACCAGATATACAAAAAGAACTGTAAATACACTGTTACATAGCCTACAAAAATGATTTTGATCACGATGTGGTGACAAAATTGTATGAAAAACATACAAAACCGAAACCATCGCGATACATAATGACATATATCTTACCAGTGAAACCTTAAGAAAACACTGAACAACCTACATACCTACAATTTACCTAGGACGAGCATCAAATAAGATAAATGCACTATTTAAATCCACACACATACAACTGGATTTCCGTACAAACAACAACCCTACAACGAAATTACATTCAGGCGCAACTACAATCTCAGAATACGCCACTTATGGAATATATAAAATCAACTGTGACCATTGCAGCAACTTCGATGTTGACCAAACAGGACGAAATTTTAACAAAGGATTTAAAGAAAATTCTAGAAACAGTGAGAGTAATTCGTCAAGCTTCTGTTTACACCTGGAAACTCAACACCACAAAGCGGAGAAAACTGAAACTGTGTTATATATATTGCACAAAACACCGAAGGGACTTAATGTGGTGTGCGTACTGTAAGACCTTCAGTACACACACCATCAGATTATATGACTTGTTCTAACGATGTAGGTGAGTGTCAGCAATATGTCCCGTGGTCTTATCGTGGCGTGTTTATCTTGTGCCGTTAGGTCAGACGATAGAAATGCCACTTACACACTTAGAGTAGCAGATTGATGGTGACCAACTTCAAACAGGACTTGATTAATTTTCACACACATTTATTAAAATAATAACAAGCATTAAAATTACTTAACTTGGTTCTGGATGCTATTTACAATTGACAATCAGAAGTTCCTTTGGTATTGGTACGTTAATCTTATTCTCACATATACACTACTGGCCATTAAGATTGCTACACCAAGAAGAAATGCAGATGATAAACGGGTATTCATTGCACAAATATATTATACTAGAACTGACTTGTGATATCATCTTCACGCAATTTGGGTACAAAGGTCTGAGAAATCAGTACCCAGAACAACCGCCTCTGGCCGTAATAACGGCCTTGATACGCCTGGGCATTGAGTCAAACAGAACTTGGATCGCGTGTACAGGTACAGCTGCCCATGCAGCTTCAACACGATACCACAGTTCATCAAGAGTAGTGACTCACCTATTGTGACGAGCTAGTTGCTCGGCCACCATTGACCAGACGTTTTCATTTGGTCAGAGATCTGGAGAATGTGCTGGCCAGGGCAGCAGTCGAACATTTTCTGTATCCAGAAGGGCCTGTACTGGACCTGCAACATGCGGTCGTGCATTATCCTGCTGAAATGTAGGATTTTGCAGGGATCGAATGAAGGGTATAGCCACCGGTCGTAACACATCTTAAATGTAACGTCCACTGTTCAAAATGCCGTCAATGCGAACAAGAAGTGACTGGCACCCCATACCATCACGCCAGGTGATACGCCAGTATGGCGATGACGAATACACGCTTCCAATGTGCGTTTACCACGATGTCACCAAACACGGATGCGACCATCATGATGCCGTAAACAGAACCTGGATTCATCCGAAAAAATGACGTTTTGCCATTCGTGCAACCAGATTCGTCGTTGAGTACACCATCGCAGGCGCTCCTGTCTGTGATGCAGCGTCAAGGGTGACCGCAGCCATGGTCTCCGAGCTGATAGTCCATGCTGCTGCAAACGTCGCCGAACTGTTGGTGCAGATGGTTGTTGTTTTGTAAACGTCCTCATCAGTTGACTCAGGGATCGAGACGTGGCTGCACGATCCGTTACAGCCATGCGGATAAGATGCCTGTGGTAAGAGGCCGTTGGGATCCAGCACGGCGTTCCGTATTACTCTCTTGAACCCACCGATACCATATTCTGCTAACAGTCATTGGATCTCGACCAACGTGAGCAGCAATGTCGCGCTACGATAAACCGCAATCGCGATAGGCTACAATCCGACCTTTATCAAAGTCGGAAACGTGATGGTACGCATTTCTCCTCCTTACACGAGGCATCACAACAACGTTTCACCAGGCAACGCCGGTCAACTGTAGTTTGTGTATGAGAAATCGGTTGAAAACTTTCCTCATGCCAGCACATTGGACGTGTCGCCACCGGCGCCAACCTTGTGTGAATGCTCTGAAAAACTAATCATTTGCATATCACAGCATTTCCCGTCTGTAGCACGTCATCTTCGTGGTGTAGCAATTTTAATGGCCAGTAGTGTATCTCTGATACTTGACGTAAGTGTTTATACATTTATCTTCATGGCTATGTACAGGAATATGGTAATCTTATTGGGCGCAGACTGAAAATTAACTATATACTGGTACAGACAAATGTAGAAATCGTACAGACTGTTGCAGACAAATGCAGACCGACTAATCGGAGGTCTGTACACTCGTTATAATACCTCGGGCATTCATGTATCACTGCGCGAGTGTGATTCGCGAGGAGAAAAGGTTCGACGTTAGCAGCAATCTCATTGGCTGCGTTACATATTAATACGCGGATCGGCGGAAGCAGAATTTGGTCCGTCTCTATGGCAGCGCCATCTCGTAGTGCGGAGACGGACGAGTGCTGCGTCTGCGCTGTGGTGCTTAGCGGGGCGCCCACTAGTGGGAAAGTTGTGTACTCACTGACTACGTGGAACTATGTACACAAAACTTACTATGAATATTCACGAAGAACGGGACATTAATTCTCATACAAGGAAACATCCGCACGAATTTCTAAATGAACACACATATTTTAAATATAAATACTATCTAGAAAGTTTTATTGACGTAACAGAACACGGAAAGATGTAGTCATATGCCAAACAACACTTACACGGACCATAGGTAAAATGTAAAGAAAAATAAGAACAACGATAGGTAACATCATCTCCGGCAGCCTGTATGTATTTTGTAAACGCACAGCATCATAGTGCAGAACTGTCAAAACTGAACTGTCAATATATCTGACAAAAAAGAATTTTTACGTTTCGTAACCACGATAACTATTATGCTTACCCAGACAAGACAGAAACACTATACCATAGGCGCAATATGGTCGTCACTTCCAACTAGATGTAAGTATCAACACAGATGTAAACGTAAAACAATGGCAACTTATGTACGGATAATCTTACTAATGTTATTCCGCAAGTCACTCGACGATGGCAATAAGACAAAACAGGCCTGTCGTGTAAAATATTAAAAACATTTTACCCTATTGCAGCTGATTTGGAGCATTCATTTCCATAATGCTGAAGATATTATCACGCAAACAGCCGCCCAGCCTCGCCGTTTCCGAAATGTTCGTTCTCAGACACCGGGCCATGAAAATCTGCCCCTTCGTGAAAGTCACTTATGTTAGTGTATTTCCCCCTATGCGGCCCGTATCGTCGCTAGAATGATCGCCAACTCGCCTGCGCTCCGCTTATATACCTTTCTTACCTGGTCACGTGCCCTCAAGGCCAGAACCCGGCATTCGATATCGCGGAGGATAGTGTTTTCAGTGTACATATAGACCAGCGGTCATCAAACCGCAGCCCGAATCAAGTATTCGTGAGACCCACGAGTCTCAGCCGTATTTCCTAACAACATGCATTTAGCAAATGACAGCTGAATCCAAAAACTTTAAAGTCAAGAGCGTGTTAAGAATGTAGTTTTCTTGCTCACTAACAAACAAAAATACTTAGAGGTACCATAAAATTTTAAGTTGTGGATAATTTTAATTGACGTTGTTGAATTCGACTATGAGCCAAGTGAAGATGGCAGTTTATCTCAGGGACAGGAGGGTTATTGGCGTGGCAACTGAAGCAGTAGAGGATATTTGAGGGGGGAATGGTTTGCTGTTCGTCTTCCAGTACAGACAATCGGCGAATGTGCGCAACTTGAGCCGATTAGCTGCTGTGGTATAAACGGAAGTAACATGGATTCCTGAAAGCGTGATAGAGACGGTCAGCTGCAAATGTGGTAAATACTGTCGCGACTTGTGATCCGTGTAGTGTGGTGTAGTGGTTAACGCCGCTACCTGCCGTGCTCCCGGTTGCCAGTTCTGATCTGACTACCAGAATTTGTTTGTTAGTTAGTGTTTATCATTTCTGGAAGCTCATCGAAATATGTTTTTTTTCTGGAATATCATATGTTTCTCTAAGAAGACGCCCTTCCTCATCCCCGAAGTCAGTTCTCCACTGGATATATGCTAGTTTTAGTGACAAACGTGCTACGTGTTGTACTTCGCTGATGATCCTGCCTTCGGATCTGGACTTGATTGAGGTATCGACGTGACAGTATTTGTAATAAGGAATAAGAAACTAAATTAAGGCTGTTGTTATACAAAGCACTGAACAGAAGAAAAATAACACTCATAACATGGAGTAAAAATTTCTGAACTTTTCCCATATTGGATGCTGCATTAAAATATAAGTGCAATTATTATTAATCAATTAACTATCCACTCACACTGACATTACAACACGATTTCGTCAGGCAGTCACATGTCAAAATTTTGGGGTCGCTAAGGGCGGCAGCAATCTGTAACAGACGACGGTCGACAGGAGTGTTCAGAATGGTACTGAGTTTTAACAACCACTCCTTAGGATTCATTAGGGGCTCTCAGCATACTGATTTACGGTGAAGTGACAGAAGACATGGAATAACTCCTAATACTATGTCGGACCTCCTTTTGCCCTGTAGCTCGTAGTGTCGCGGTCGCCTTCTCGCTTCGCGAGCACGGGGTCACGGGATCGATTACCGGTGGGGTCAGGGATTATCACCTGCCTCGAGATGACTGAGTGTTTGTGTTGTCCTCATCATTTCATCATCGTTTCTGAAGGTGACGAGATTTGATTCAGCAAAGGTTGGAAATTTGTTCGGGCGCTGATGACCGTGCAGTTGGCCGCCCCACAAACCAAACATCACCATCATCCTTTTGCTCTGCATAGTGCAGCAACTAAATATGACACGGACTCAGCAATTCGTTGGAAGTTCCCTCCACAAAAGATGAGACACGTTGCCTCTATAGCGAACCATAACTAAGAGGGTATTGCCGGTGTAGGATTTTGTCCTCAAACTGACCTCTCGATTACCTTCCACAAATGTTCAATGGGATTAATGTCGGGCGATGTGGATGGCCAAATCATGCGCTCGATTTGTCGAGAATGTTGTTCTAACCAGTCGCGAACAACTGTCGCTCTGTGACATGGCTTATTGTCATCCATAAAAATTCCAACGTTGGTTGGGAAGATGAAGTCCACGAATAGCTGCAAATTGTCTCCAGGTGGCCGATCATAACCAGCACCCAGTCCATTGCATGTAAACACCGCCCATACAAGTATGGAGCGATAACCACCTTGCACAGTGCCTTGTTGAAAACTTGGGTCCATGGCTTCGTGGGGTGTGCGGCACACTCGAACCCTACCATCAGCTCCTACCAGCTAAAATCGGGACTCATCTGACGAGGTCATGGTTTTCCAGTCGTCTAGGGTCCAAGCGATATGGTCACGACCCCAGGAGAGGTGCCGTAGATGACGACCTGCTTTTAGCAAAGACATTAGCGTCGATCATTTGCTGCCATTAACGTCAAATTTCGTCGCAATGTCCTAACGGATACCGTCGTTGTACCTCCCACATTGATTTCTGTGGTTACGTCACACAGTGTTGCTTGTCTGTTAGTACTGTCACCTCTACACACATGTCGCTGCTCTCGGTCGTTAAGTGAAGACCGTCGGCCACTGCGTTGTGCGTGGTGAGAGGTAATGCCTTAAATTTGGTATTCTCGGTACGCTCTTGACAATGTGCATCTCGGAATATTGAAGTTCCTAACTATTTCCGAAATAGAATGTCCTATGAGTCAACCTACAAATACCATTCCCCTTTCAAAGTCTGTTAATTCCCGACGTGCGGCCATAATCACGTCGGAAACCTTTTCATGTGAGTTATCTGAGTATAAATGACACCTTCGCCAGTGCACAGCCCTTTTACACCTTGTGTACGAAATACTAACGCCGCGTGTATACACTACTGGCCATTAAAATTGCTACACCACGAAGATGACGTGCTACTGACGCGAAATTTAACCGACAGGAAGAAGATGCTGTGATATGCAACTGATTAGCTTTTCAGAGCATTCACACAAGGTTGGTGCCTTTGGCGACACCTACAACGTGCTGATACGGGGAAAGATTCCAACCGATTCTTCATACACAAACAGCAGTTGACCGGCGCTGCCTGGTGAAACGTTGTTGTGATGCCTCGTGTAAGGAGGAGAAATGCGTACCATCACGTTCCCGACTTTGATAAAGGTCGGATTGTAACCCATCGCGATTGCGGTTTATCGTATCGCGACATTGCTGCTCGCGTTGGTCGAGATCCAATGACTGTTAGCAGAATATGGAATCGGTGGGTTCAGGAGGGTAATACGGAACGCCGTGCTGGATCCCAACGGCCTCGTATCACTAGCAGTCGAGATGACAGGCATCTTATCCGCATGGCTGTAACGGGTCGTGCAGCCACGTCTCGATCCCTGAGTCAACAGATGGGGACGTTTGCAAGACGACAACCGTCTGCACGAACAGTTCGACGTTTGCAGAAGCATGGGCTATCAGCTCGGAGACCGTGGCTGCGGTTACCCTTGCTGCATCACAGACAGGAGAGCCTGCGATGGTGTACTCAACGACGAACCTGGGTGCACGAATGGCAAAACGTCATTTTTTCGGATGAATCCAGATTCTGTTTACAGCATCATGATGGTTGCATCTGTGTTTGGCGACATCGTGGTGAACGCACATTGGAAGCGTGTATTCGTCATCGCCCGGCGTGATGGTATGGGGTGCCATTGGTTACACGTCTCGGCCACCTCTTGTTCGCATTGACGGCACTTTGAACAGTGGACGTTACATTTCAGATGTGTTACGACCCGTGGCTCTACCCGTCAATCGATCCCTGCGAAACCCTACATTTCAGCAGGATAATGCACGACAGCATGTCGGAGGTCCTGTACGGGCTTTTCTGGATACAGAATATGTTCGACTGCTGCCCTGGCCAACACATTCTCCAGATCTCTCACCAACTGAAAACGTCTGGTCAATGGTGGCCGAGCAACTGGTTCGTCACAATATGCAAGTCACTACTCTTGATGAACTGTGGTATCGTGTTGAAGCTGCATGGGCTACTGTACCTGTACACGCCATCGAAGCTCTGTTTGACTCAGTGCCCAGGCGTATCAAGGCCGTTATTACTGCCAGAGGTGGTTGTTCTGGGTACTGATTTCTCAGGGTCTATGCACCCAAATTGCGTGAAGATGAAATCACAAGTCAGTTCTAGTATAATATATTTGTCCAATGAATGCCCGTTTATCAGCTTCGTTTCTTCTTGGTGCAGCAGTTGTAATGGCCAGTAGTGCATGTGCATATTTTTGTCAACTCCATTTAATGATTAGATCGGTAAATATGCGTCCCGAGTTGCCGCCCTTCAACGTCAGTATTCACTGTTGAGCCAAAAATGTTGACGACCGGTGGTTTCGAAGATAATTAATGCACCGCTGTAATCATGTGCGGGGTCAGGGTGTGACCTGAGCTTTGGTTTGCCCGCGCGACTGTGCTGCCGCGGCTGGGCCGCCCATTGTCGCGGCCTCGTCAGCGCGGCGCTCGCGTGACCGGCGAGCCACTGTGGCGGCGTTAAAAATACCGCCCACTGCGAGGGCCCCGCCCTTGGAGGGACACCCGCCGCTCTATATCAGTCCGCCCACACCCGCCTCCCATCTGCATGTTATCGCCGAGGCGCGCAAAGCTAATACATCGCGCGTCCGAGGCATTCGCCGGATGGACTTGAGACAGAGAGAGAGAGAGAGAGAGAGAGAGAGAGAGAGAGAGAGAGTTGTCCGCATTGTAGCGGCTCCTAACATGAACCAGGACTATAAAATTGTACCTCTTGTAGTATCTGACATTTAGAGCGACCAGCTTGAACTACGTTCTTCTTGGATCCATATCGTCAAGTATGAGCTCTGTTTCTTGAGGAACATATCGTCTGAAGACTGCACTGAGTTAGTTAAGTTTTCATATAATTCTTTGTGTAGGTGGCGAAGAGAATTAAAATTACAAGGCAAGTGCTAATAAAATCTTTTGTTTATGGGTAAATATTCGTGAAATAGCTCGCCACAGTAGCAGAGGTCGCTCAACTCTGAGGTATGCCGGTTCGAATCGTGGTGGTGCACGAAATTTTCACTGCCATTACTTGACCGGAAGGTTAACAGAGGTTGTTGCGTAAAGTTTCTCATCACCAGTCTTAAAATTCAAATCTCTTCACAGTGTGCCGAGCGGTCTAAGGCGCTGCAATCATGGACTGTGCAGCTCGTCCCGGCGGAGGTTCGAGTTCTCCCTCGGGCATGTGTGTGTGTGTGTCTGTTCTTAGGATAATTTAGGTTAAGTAGTATGTAAGCTTAGGGACTGATGACCTTAGCAGTTAAGTCCCATAAGAATTCACACACATTTGAACATTTTTTTCTTCACAGTGTCTCATGAAAGCAAGGGCAAACCAGCTCCAGTAGGAAATATCTACATACATAATCCGCAATCCACCACACGGTGCGTGACGGAGGGTACCTCGTACCACAACTAGCATCTTCTCTCCCTGTTCCACTCCCAAACAGAACGAGGGAAAAATGACTGCCTATATGCCTCTGTACGAGCCCTGATCTCTCTTATCTTATCTTTGTGGTCTTTCCGCGAAATGTAATTTGGCGGCAGTAAAATTGTACTGCAGTCAGCCTCAAATGCTGGTTCTCTAAATTTTGCTCAGTAGCGATTCACGAAAACAACGCCTCCTTTCCTCCAGAGACTCCCACCCGAGTTCCTGAAGCATTTCCGTAACACTCGCGTGATGATCAAACCTACCAGTAACAAATCTAGCAGCCCGCCTCTGAATTGCTTCTATGTCCTCCCTCAATCCGACCTGATAGGGATCCCAAACGCTCGAGCAGTACTCAAGAATAGGTCGTATTAGTGTTTTATAAGCGGTCTCCTTTACAGATGAACCACATCTTCTCAAAATTCTACCAATGAACCGAAGACGACTATCCGCCTTCCCCACATCTGCCATTACATGCTTGTCCCATTTCACATCGCTCTGCAATGTTACGCCCAAATATTTAATCGATGTGACTGTATCAAGCGCTACACTACTAATGGAGTATTCAAACCTTACAGGATTCTTTTTCCTATTCATCCGCATTAATTTACATCATCGTATGTGGCGAAGCACAGTTCCCCTTAAGCTCATCCCATAAGTGTGGAACTATTTACTTATTATTATACGTGAAGTAAGTGTACTTCTCAAACAGAATCTGTATTTGATATGATTCGCTTGTAGGACAATGCAAAATAGAAAATGGCGACGTTGCCTATAGAAGCTTTCGATATTGTACCGGAGTAGTTTATGGAACGCGCTCGTATAGTGAGCTTTAAAAAACACGTATAGTGCAACATAATGTGTAGTAAGGATGTGTCGAATTTTCTAATGCTTTCTCTGCCCTAAATTCCTAATCAAATAATTATTTTGTTTAGTGCGTCGCCAGAGAACAGGGTTATAGAACGTGGAGCAGCACAGATGAATAGTATTTAGCTGTAACATTATATCTAAATGGGGATCATGCATTAACAGTGTGTGCATGCATATAAAATGTGCCTAATCCAAACAAATTAAGAGGTGTGCTGAAAATGAAACGAAAAATTCAAACGGCGATGCAAAAATTTCGAGCTGCAGCAACGTCTTCTCCAGTGAAGTTGAAACAAATTGGAAGAGAATATTTTTAGATCTGAAAAGATGACGATCGGTTTGCGAATGTTAGACGTAAGAGATCTTGCTTTCGACATTTTAGAAAACAACGAATTGTCCCAAAATTTCGACGCTGAAGAAGTCATGGTGGACAAAAAGCAGGCTAAAGGTGCCTAGCCAATAAATATCACCGCATCCGATGGAAATGATAAAAGTGCCAAGCCGAACTTAGCTCCTCTGAGCTGACGAGTAGCATATGCAAAACGAAAAGGAGAAAAAATTTAAGATTACAGCTTCACCTGTAACAAGGATGTGTTTTGATGACTCTGTGGGGAAGTGGAGGTATTTCGAGTGGTGCGAGGAAGATCGAGTGGATAAAATGATCAGACGCATGGAATGCGAAATGTGAATTCATAGAAAGTATGCAGGGTTGGGTAACGGAGTGAAAAATCTGTCTTGTTGTGACTACAAGTATTGATGTAAAAACTAAACTATGGAACATTTCCTTCAACTTAAGCTAGTATTTAAGTTCACGGACATAGTTTATAAGGATGGCACAATTTATGCATCCACTGTACAAATTACGAAACTAGATTCGTAATTTGTACCATCTGTAGATATTTAGAAAATTGAGTGTATGGGTGTTTACTTTTCTCAAAAATTCCATTATTTAAAACACATTCCAAGTGCAACATCCTGCAGTTGAGGATAATATTGTTTTATTTTGTAACTTACTGTATAGACTTGATGAGTAAAATTTCAAATTAGGCAACTCTTCTCTGTACCTAAAGGTCAAGGGCTGCTAGAATTCGCGCATGCACATTCAGAGACGTGTGAAGAGCCATCACGATGGTAACGGTTCGCGAACTTCGCCGTCCATGTGCCTGTGTTACTTCCTATGATGAGTAATAAGGCTAGGAGAAAATAGCAATAAGACTAGCTGAGAAAAAAGTGTGGATCAAACAGTATATTGATTTGTTCTGAAAACGTTCTAGAAAGGATTGTACGACACCACTCAGTAGTCTGAAGTACTTGGGAAAGAAGTACCACGCCATGTCAGTGTGTACGGTGACAGCATGACGACAATGCACCGGTCACCAAGAGGGTCGCGATGCAATTCCTGCCTGCTCAAGACATGAAGACACCCATGTAAAACGCCAGTAGTTCTTTCCTATAATTTCCTGACTGACGTAACGCTTTACACTGCGGCAGGCCAGATCATTAGTCGAAGTTAACATCAAACTGGCTCAATATTTAAAAACATAGATACTGGAATACAAGGAGAATTGAATGTATTGTGAAATGTTACAGAACATATCTAAATGTGTTCCCGCATCTAATGATTATTATTGGTAGGAAAAGGTTATTTCAATGATGAATACGAACTGTGATGACTGGTCTGAGGAATAACAGTGCAACTTTCATTTGAAAAATATTTACGAGAAGTGAAAGTCATAGTTATTCTCTGGAAGTAATAAAATCTACCAAGGCTTGAATTTTAGATTTCGCATAGGGAACAAGTTATCTAAGCACGCAGTCAAATGGAGATCCAGGCTCAAAACGCTGGCTATTTCAATTAAATGTGCGTTGCACTTACTTCGGGATTTGAATATTAGGTCCCTACTGGTGCTATATTAACTTGAGTCGGAGTGAAATAACTCTTTGAGCACACAGGATCGGGGTTATGGCCACATAAAGCAGGCAGTTTAAGTTATATTCCAGCACCCCCAAATAGGGGAAACGTTACTTATCTCGGACGTTTATTTACGCTATTTCCGCGTGTACCTTTGTACCCTCGTCAAACCCCTATACGTTGGGTCATGCAAGGTACATTGTGTAGCACCGAATTTACGTGCAGGCTGTCCATGCTTCTGCGCTGAGCCCCGCACCGCAAAGGAGCTTGCACCGCAAAAATTTGAAATAAAGAACATCTTTAGTGAAACCTTTCAGGTTATCACCCGTGTCGTAGCGCCGTCTTGTTAGAACGTTTCGACGAGTTTCCTATTCGTCATCTTCAGGTGCAGTGCCGGATTCGTGTCCGGGACAGCGGCCGGCTGCCGGTGGCCGAGCGGTTCTAGGCGCTTCAGTCAGGAACCGCGTGACCGCTACGGTCGCATGTTCGTCGAATCCTGCCTCGGTCATGGATGTGTGTGATGTCCTTAGGTTAGTTAGTTTTAAGTAGTTCTGAGTTCTAGGGGACTGATGACCTGAGATGTTAAGTCCCATAGTGCTCGGAGCCATTTGAACCATTTTTTTCGGGACAGCGGTTTCTCACTGAGTTCTACGTGGGATGTGGTGTTAACAAAAATATGTAAGGACCGTTCTGATGTGAAAGCGGCAGACATTGAGGATGGAAAGAAAATGAGCATCAGGAATCGACGCGCGGATTCACTCCCACCCCATCCAGCCGGAGGAGGAAAGGGGGAGGGGCCACCGCCGGTAACGACGTCTCTTCTAGAGACAAGCGATTGGCCCAATCCCCACTCGTTGGGCCCTTGGAGCCTGCGGTCCTGCGGCTATAACTGAATGAACCGGGCACGAACCGACACTTTGGCTGAGGATGAAGAATAGGAAACTCTATACGAAGCGTTGCAACAACACGACACCACGACTCGGCTGATGGTCGGAGAAGATTTAATCAATCAAACTGGTCGAGAAAGACTACATATCTACAAAGAAGTGTCTTTGTTTTAATATTGTAGTGCGGACCCACTTGTAACCACAAAAGACATAGACGTAATTACACTGAAGCGCCAAAGAAACTGGTATAGGCACGCGTATTCAAATATAGAGATGTGTAAACAGACAGAATACGGCGCTGCGGTCGGCAACGGCTGTATAAGACAAGTGTCTGATGCAGACCGGTTAATGCTGCTACAATGGCAGGTTATCAAGATTTAAGTGAGTTTGAACGTAATGTTATAGTCAGCATACGAGCGATGGGACATAGCATCTCCGAGGTAGCGATGAATTGAGAATTTTCCCGTACGATCACTTCACGAGTGTACCGTGAATATCAGGAATCCGGTAAGACATCAAATCTCCGACATCGCTGCGGCCGAAAAAAGATCCTGCAAGAACGGGGCCAACGACGACTGAAGAGAACCGTTCAACGTGACAGAAGTGCAACCATTCCGTGAACTGCTGCAGATTTCAATGCTGGGCCATGAACAAATGTCAGCGTGCGAACCATTCAACGAAACATTATCGAAACGGGCTTTCGGAACCGAAGGCCCACACGAGTACCCTTGATGACTGCACGACACCGAAATTGCACTGTTGATGACTGGAAACATGTTGCCTGGTCGGACGAGTTTCGTTTCAAACTGTATCGAGCGGATGGACGTGTACGCGTACTGAGACAGCGTCATGGATCCATGAGCCCTGCATGTTGACAGGGGACCGTTCAAGCTGGTGGAGGCTCTGTAATGGTGTGGTTCAAATGGTTCAAATGGCTCTGAGTGTTGTGACTTGGCAAGACAGCCAAGCCACTAGGAGGTGAAGCCAAAAGGCACGCGTTTAAGCTCACGCAGGATGGCGTGAGGTCTGGAACAGGTCAGGGATATGAGACTAGCAAAAATAGTACGTATCTGTTGGAATACTTAACTTTAATCCATAATTGGTGAACATCGGTCTGACGGTACATGCATCACAAGATAAACAGCAATTGATAATGGCGCCTTGCTAGGTCGTAGCAAATGACGTAGCTGAAGGCTATGCTAACTATCGTCTCGGCTAATGAGAGCGTAATTTGTCAGTGAACCATCTCTAGCAAAGTCGGCTGTACAACTGGGGCGACTGCTAGGAAGTCCCTCTAGACCTGCCGTGTGGCGGCGCTCGGTCTGCAATCACTGATAGTGGCGACACGCGGGTCCGACGTATACTACCGGACCGCGGCCGATTTAATGGCTACCACCTAGCAAGTGTGGTGTCTGGCGGTGACACCACACTGAGCACTATGGGACTTAACATCTGTGGTCGTCAGTCCTGTAGAACTTAGAACTACTTAAACCTAAAGATATCACACACATCCATGCCCTAGGCAGGATTCGAACCTGCGACCGTAGCGGTCACGCGGTTCCAGACCGAAGCGCCTAGAACCGCACGGCCACACCGGCCAATGGTGTGGGGCGTGTGCAGTTGGACTGATATGGGAACCCTGATACATATAGATACGACTCTGCCAGGTGACACGTTCTTAAGCGTCCTGTCTGATCACCTGCATCCAGTTATGTGCATTGTGGATTCCGACGGACTTGGGCCATTCCAGCAGGACAATATGACACCCCAGACGTCCAGAATTGCTACAGAATGGCTCCAGGAATACTCTTCGCAGTTTAAAAACTTCCGCTGGCCACCAAACGTCCCAGACATAAACATTATGGCGCATATCTGGGATGCCTTGCTAGGTGCTTTTCAGAAGAGATCCCTACCCCCTCGAACTCTCACGGGTTTATGGACAGCCGTGCAGGATTCATGGTTTCAGTTCCCTCCAGCACTGCTTCAGGCATTAGTCGAGTCCATGGCACGTCGTGGGGCGGCACTTCTGCGTGCTCGCAGGGCTCCTACACTGCATTAGGCAGCTGTAACAGTTTCTTTGGCTCTTCAGTGTATTTTCATTGGGATTATCATGCTGATGTATTCATTGTGCAGCTGACATGAATTATGTCAGCAATCACCTCTCAAGACTCTAGCGACAAACGTCCCATGGAGCTAGTGTAATGTCAGACACTTTAACTGGCACTATCACTTTTTAAAGAAAGTTAATGAAATTTTGGCAGATTGAAGATAGTATTACGGGAAAGATTATTTCTGTCATACTTCATTTCATGTGAGCAAAGACTCATAAAATTGTTTATATCTTGTCACCACACGCGGATTCTTGTGCTTATGAAGGCGAGGAAAACATATTTGTTAACGACATACTGCATAAAATATTATATTTAAATGAAATATATTTAAAATCGGTTTTTCGATTACGTTATCTCGTATTTGCATAAGAGGCACGTTCGCCTGTAATTGCTATACGCTATTTTTAAAACTGAAATACTGATTTTTGGGTGGAGATGAACCTCGACATTTTTGTATTCTAGTGTATGACTGTGATAGGGGCGACCAGAGGAAAATGAAACAAACAAATAATCGTAATAAATGGATGGTTTTCTCGGTACTAAGTATTACGACCGAGAACATGAACATCTTGTAACAGCGACCCGAGAATTTAAATTGCAGATACGCACTTGAGGACAAACACATCAGAAAATGTGTTTCGCATGGCATGAGAAGCCCGAAAAATGGTTCAAAATGGCTCTGAGCGCTATGGGACTTAACTTCTTTGGTCATCAGTCCCCTAGAACTTAGAACTACTTAAACCTACCTAACCTAAGGACATCACACACATCCATGCCCGAGGCAGGATTCGAACCTGCGACCGTAGCGGTCGCGCGGTTCCAGACTGTAGCGCCTAGAACCGCTCGGCCGCACCGGCCGGTGAGAAGCCCGACTTCAGCAAACCTCGTCGATACCTGCACACGTTCAAAAATGCCAGTTGCATTGATAACCATTCACACCGCCATCCGGGATCTGAAATACACCAACAATCACACAAAGAATCCATCGAGTTCAAGCCGACGATCTAGGAGACCACTGAATTGGCGAGCCACTGCTGCTACTCTTGTTTCCCGAGATATCAGTTACATTTTCCCAAAGGGCCATGTGAAAATCTGCAGGTGCACCATCACGCATGCACTGCATACAGATCCTTTCACCATAAGGAATATAGGTCAAAACATAGCCTTACACATCAACAATGTTATAACATTCACGTGACTGCGCTGTGCATATGGTTACCGGACCTATGTTTATTAGGAATATTTGCTTGTTTGATTGTCCTGTGCTCGCTTTCTCTCTCTCTCTCTCTCTTGAGCTGTTTTAATACATGGAAAATATTAATTAAGAATTTGATTTTTAGATTAGAATTAATCTTTTTTTCTACTGCAGTTGTAGCAGTTTTCCTCTTTTGAAGGGATGGTATGTAGTTGCCAGTGGTGTAACTCGTGACTGATTGTAAGAGTGATGATTGGCATGGATAAATCCTGAAAGACGCAAATCAGTAATGAATGAGGCAAACTCGTCATCGAACCACAGACCATATGATTCCGAATCATGAACTGTTGGTGTTCCGGCGTATCGACAAGCGCCGGCACGAAGATGAAGAACGCCCTAGCAGAGAGGGCTGCGAGACGACGTCAGCCAGTAGCACGTTGACTAGGACTTCACCACGGCAGGAGCGGCCTCTACCCGAAGGGAATACAAGCGCCTCTCCTGCCAGCCTCGACCGGACAGTAATAGACGCGCTCTAGCAGAGGCACTAACAGAACCGTTGTTAGTGATCCATAGACAATTCTGTGATAACTTGTATGGACATTGTACATAGCGAAGAACATTGATTATTGGCATGTCACCCATCGCTTACGGCAACTCGTAAATCCAAAGCTAAGTATTGTCAAACTACTTTATTCTAATAAGAACCATTATTGTGATTTGCTTGAACTGTTTTTTAGCTATCCGAGAAATCAGCATCCTTTAGGCACTTACAAGAGACGGGTGGGTAGGAGCCCACAGCTAGTATCCATCATCCCACAAATAATCTCTGACATGAAAAAAAAAAACGGGTAATTGTCCAATATGAGAATAATTGCTCGGACACGTCAGTACTGGTTTAAGCCTCACCCTTTGATGATGGTGACGTTTATTAGTATCTTCCACAATAATCCACAAACATCACTACAAACTTCTTAACGGTCAAAATGGCGACCGTGTCCAAATTAATAGTGTATGTAGGTTTTGGCCAGAAATGAAAATGACAGGATGGGAGCTCCAGATAGCAAAGCGCTTAGAAAAAATTGCGTTTTTGGCTCTGGTCGGATAAGGCATTAGCCATTTACGTCAGCATAGTAATCATGCAGCGATTGGCTAGGGAATAAGTACAGAACAGTAATCCGAAGGTCCGGGGATCGATTCTCTATGTCGAAGTTCCTTTTTTCATTTTTAAGTTATTTACACTTAAAATGAACCGATATAATGCTCAATGTATTGTGTTTATTAATATTTTCATAGAAGGCATGAAAAGAAAAATCTAAGGAAAATTTGGGATTGCAAATACAATGCTGGAAAAAATTATTTCACTCTTTTAGTCGTTTTCAGTTCACTCAAGACCTATTGTTGCAGCAGTGGATATGGAGTACATGAAATGATTACATTTATCAGATCAATAGCACAAGCAGTTTTGTGGTACCAGGTATCGATCCATGATGGAACACCCATATTAGTACGTAGTGTAACAACCCCAGGCAGTAGTTCTGTAAGATTTGCTGGTTGACGAGTTGTATGAGTCACTTCTTGTTCCATCACATCCCACATGTGCTTGATTGCAGACAAGTCCAGATATCGTTCTGGCCAGAGAAATTGCTGTACGTATTGCACACCACGATGAGTTTCAAGGACAGTGTGTGGGCGAGCATTAACCTGTTGGAACAAAACATCATCATCCTATTGCAACAACTGCAAAGGAATTGGTTTAAGAATATTCTGCAAATACCGAGCAGTGGTTTGCGTCCCCTCTAGAAACACCGAAGGTGAATGAGAGTTGTAACTCATCGCACCGCAGAGCATAAGTCCTGGTATGGGGCCATTGTATCTTGGACAAAAGCAATGAACGTGATGGTGCTCACCACGTTTGTGTCCATGTGTCAACGACCATCACTTGCGTGCAGGCAGAATCTGCTTTCATTGCTGAAGACCAAGGCGCGCCATTCCATCTTCCAAGTGATCGTCTGACGGCGCCTGTCACGCCGTTCACATCGATGTTATAGCATGCTGGAAGACAGGCTACAGGTGTGCGTGCCCGTAGCCCCACTGCTAATAACCGGTTCTCAACAATGTGTTTACACGACTGGGCTCACAAGCCCTCTTATCTGTGCTGTGGTAGCTGTATATTCTGCCACTAGTGCCCTTACAATACTACTATACTGGCAGGCGTCTCTGCTGCTTGGACGTCCAGAACCTCGTTTACAGGTGCAAGAATGTTCGCGAGACCACTGATATCACTATCGTTGAACAACCGACACAGCACGTCCAGCTTGTGTGGCAATCCTCCGAAAGGACGATCTTACCACTCCGAAGGCCACAATCTGATCCTTTTCAAACTCGATCAATTGGTTGCAGGAAGCAGGAGTCTGTCTCTGTGGCATGGTTGCCTGCTTGGTTCACACGTCTGCACCACATTGAGCCTTCTGGCTGTGAGCACTTACTCTTAAAGAGTAGACACAGATGGCGCTCCAATAGCTATGCCACTACGCTATCTGTTGGTGGCCGACGTTTCAGCACATCTACTATACACCAAGTGGCATATGCCCTCGTCGGATCAAAATCGATGTCGTATTTCCAGGAGTACCAATTTTTTTTCGGCGGTGTAAAATTCTAAGAAGGGACTGTAAGACGTACACGAGAACTTCATATATAAAATTAGATACTTTTCTTACTTTGTGTGTGATTATTTACATGCAAAGTGGTAATATTCATCATATAAACAAGGAAGTAGTAATTTCCTCTGCAGCCCCCCGCCCAAAATTCTACAAGTCCCTCCAGATCCTTGAACGTCATGCACACCGCCTCGCCTTCCGTATACGCCTCCCGTCCCCCACGTGGATCCTCTATGACATTCCTTTCCCCCATCTGCTCCTATTTCTCGAACATATCCACATGCTCTACACCTCCCGCCGCCTTGATCCCTCTCACCCCCTGATTGCTCCTCTCCTCTCCCATCCCTGCCCCCTGCCACGCCTTCACTGTTGTGTCCCCCCTACCCTCCATCTCTGTACCCTTCATCTCCTTTCCCAAGGTGGCCTCCATCAACTCCCCCTCCCAGATGATGCCCTCTCTCCCTCCATCTATCCCTCCTATCAACTCTGATCCTCACCTCACCCCCCCTCCTTTCCACCGTCCTTTCCCTCCCCCCTCCCATCCTGTTTTCTCCCCGCCAAACCTCTCCCTACCTCCCTTCTCCCCCCAAGTCCTTTTGTATTCCCATCCTCTGCCTTACACACTCCCTGTTGTATCTGCCCAGCACCCCCCCCCCCCAACCTCTTAAGGGTCCCATCCCCCATGGGGTACTTTCCCCCTCTCCCCTTCGCTTTTCCTCTCCTTCCCCCCTTTTTTATTTTCCCATCATCTGTCCAGTTTCCCCGCACCTGCTCTCGGCTATGGTATGTCACATTTGCCACCCTTTTAGTGCAGTGTTCCAGTGAAAGTTCAGTGTTGTTCGTCTTTCTAGTGTTGCGAACAGAAACCAGACTGTCGCTGTGTTTTTTTTTATTGCCTGTCTATTATTTTACATTCTGCTTCATACGTATTTTATTAGCATCATCATCCCTTTGTTATATGTTTTAAATTCCACGATGTTTTCGCCATGTTACCATTCATGTCTTCGATTTTATCGCCTGTTTTTATTATGTATTATCTTCACCTTTTTAAAACAAAGTCTGTAGGCTGAAGAGCGGCATACTAAGCTGCTGCCAGCCCGCCCCCTTCGGGGAGAATCGAAATTTAATAAATAAAAAATAAAAAAATTCCTCTGCATTTTGCACACGTTGTAGACACCGCAGTTTTAGAAATACCTGGTTGTTTTAAAGTTTATAATCAAAAACGAATCTGATTTACGTTCATAAAAGGTTATGTCTCGTTGCACAATTTGGCAGTAAATAACGCGTGAAGCATCATTTCGACAAATATTCGTGAGTGTAGGCTGTGATTTACGATGGAATGTATTTTCATCCAGTCGTCTGGGGATGTGATTTCTTTTTCTCTCTAGGCAGGATTGAAGGTTTATGGTCAAATTATTTAGCTGACAACAAAACGAGACACCCCATGGTTGTACTGGCGGTATGCATGTGAGGGAATACTGCATAATAGCAATTCTTCTTCACCTTGAAAAATGTCATCGTATAATTGTGGATTTGATGGGAGGATACATCCTAACGAGTCAGTTATCACTATAAATTTGTTCTCCTTTATATAGGGTCTAATCACATCAAATAATATGCTGAGTATTATCTCAGATCATTTGTAGTCTACGCAAAGTAAAAATTTAAAATAGGAAAAGTTTCCTTCAGACGGAGTCGAACCCACGACGTTCGGGTTACCGTAGTGTACTTTTCCCGCTGTGGAAACGGCTGCCTGCAAAGCACGCTCGTGCCTCGCCCGACCCGCGCCGGAAAAGCTATTTTTTCTAAACGCTTAGCCATCTGAAGCATCCACTTCGATCACTTTCATTTCTGGCCTGGACCTAGCTATACCATAAATCTGGACGAGTAGGCGCGGTCCCCTTGTCAGTGTCGTAATTACGTACACATTTCGCTTCTTGGTCGAAACAGAACAGGGTGTATCATAATTCATTTATTAATGAGATATGGATTCCGAACAAATGACGGGCAGCAGAGAGAACGATAAGCGCTGACCAGAAAAGACCTCTACCGCTCAGACAATAGCTATTCCGGTGAAGAGAAAACTCGTAACACAAACACGATATAGTGTATGGATCATACCAGTGTTAATAAATAGTATTGAATACCTTCAATTCGTTTCATTTTTTAATTTCATCAATTAATTATGTCATATATTCACTACGAACATCTTTTACCAGTTAAGTACTAAACCTTAAGTTACGCTTTGTAGACTTTTTATTCAAAAACTGTTGTAAAATGCTGCTCTTACGGGCCAGTTGTAAAATTTCCTCTAGTAGGGCCGTTACCACAGTTCAGAGTAGGGGTTCTTACATCCTAAACACCGCTTTGTGAACCACATTCAACATACTTCCTTTGCTGTTGAGTTCAAACGTTCCCATATTGACGAAAAATGCTCAAGAAATCATCGAGTGATGTACACTATGTGATCAAAAGTATCCGGACACCCCCAAAACATACGTATTTTATATCAGGTGCACTATGCTGCCACCTACTGCCAGGTACTCTCTATCAGCGACCTCGGTAGTCATCAGACATCGTGAGAGAGCAGAATGAGGCGCCCTGCGGAACTCACGGACTTCGAACGTGGTCAGGTGATTGGGTGTCACGTCATATGTCTGTACGTGAGATTTCCATACTCCTAAACATCCCTAGTTCCATTGCTTCCGATGTGATAGTAAAGTGGAAACGTGAAGGGACACGTGCAGCAGCACAAAAGCGTACAGACCGACGTCGTCAGCTGACTGACAGAGACCGTCGACAGTTGAAGAGGGTCGTAATGTGTAACAGGTAGACATTTATCCAGACCATCACACAGGAATTCCAACCTGCATCAAGATCCACTGCAAGTACTATGACAGTTAGGTGGGAGGTCAGAAAACTTGGATTTCATGGTGGAGCGGCTACTCATAAGCCACACATCACACCGGTAAATGACAAGCGACGCCTCGCTTGGTGTAAGCGTCGTGAACATTGGACGATTGAACAGTGGAAAAACATTTTATGGAGTGGCGAATCACGGTACACAATGGCAGGGTGTGGGTATGGCGAATGCCCGGTGAACGTCATGTGCCAGCGTGTGTAGTGTCGACAGTGAAATTCGGAGGCGGTAGTGTTAGGCTGTGGTCGTGTTTTTCATGGAGGGGGATTGCACCCCTTGTTGTTTTGCGTGGCACTATCAGAGCACAGGACTACATTGATGTTTCAAGCACTTTCTTGCTTCCCACTGTTGAAGGGCAATTCGGGAATGGCGATTGCATCTTTCAACACGATCGAGCACCTGTTCATAATGCACATCCTGTGGCGAAGTGGTTGTTGTTGTTGTTGTGGTCTTCAGTCCTGAGACTGGTTTGATGCAGCTCTCCATGCTACTCTATCCTGTGCAAGCTTCTTCATCTCCCAGTACCTACTGCAACCTACATCCTTCTGAATCTGCTTAGTGTATTCATCTCTTGGTCTCCCTCTACGATTTTTACCCTCCACGCTGCCCTCCAATGCTAAATTTGTGATCCCTTGATGCCTCAAAACATGTCCTACCAACCGATCCCTTCTTCTAGTCAAGTTGTGCCACAAACTTCTCTTCTCCCCAATCCTATTCAATACCTCCTCATTAGTTGCGTGATCTACCCACCTTATCTTCAGCATTCTTCTGTAGCACCACATTTCGAAAGCTTCTATTCTCTTCTTGTCCAAACTAGTTATCGTTCATGTTTCACTTCCATACATGGCTACACTCCATACAGACAGACAGTCAGAAACGACTTCCTGACACTTAAATCTATACTCGACGTTAACAAATTTCTCTTCTTCAGAAACGATTTCCTTGCCATTGCCAGTCTACATTTTATATCCTCTCTACTTCGACCATCATCAGTTATTTTACTCCCTAAATAGCAAAACTCCTTTACTACTTTAAGCGTCTCATTTCCTAATCTAATTCCCTCAGCATCACCCGATTTAATTTGACTACATTCCATTACCCTCGTTTTGCTTTTGTTGATGTTCATCTTATATCCTCCTTTCAAGACACTGTTCATTCCGTTCAACTGCTCTTCCAAGTCCTTTGCTGTCTCTGACAGAATTACAATGTCATCGGCGAACCTCAAAGTTTTTACTTCTTCTCCATGAATTTTAATACCTACTCCGAATTTTTCTTTTGTTTCCTTTACTGCTTGCTCAATATACAGATTGAAAACATCGGGGAGAGGCTACAACCCTGTCTCACTCCTTTCCCAACCA
Organism: Schistocerca americana; assembly: GCF_021461395.2. NCBI lineage: Eukaryota > Metazoa > Arthropoda > Insecta > Orthoptera > Acrididae > Schistocerca > Schistocerca americana. The sequence continues at coordinate 142,402,072 of NC_060122.1, forward strand.
CTGCTTCCCTTTCATGCCCCTCGACTCTTATAACTGCCATCTGGTTTCTGTACAAATTGTAAATAGCCTTTCGCTCCCTGTATTTTACCCCTGCCACCTTCAGAATTTGAAAGAGAGTAGTCCAGTTAACATTGTCAAAAGCTTTCTCTAAGTTTACAAATGCTAGAAACGTAGGTTTGCCTTTTCTTAATCTTTCTTCTAAGATAAGTCGTAAGGTTAGTATTGCCTCACGTGTTTCAACCTTTCCACGGAATCCAAACTGATCTGAAGTGGTTACACGATAATAACATCCCCGTAACGAAGTGGCCTGCATAGTCCTGACCTGAATCCTATAGAACACACTTTGGATGTTTTGGAACGCCGACTTTGTGCCAGGCCTCAGCGAACGACATCGGTACCTCTCCTAGTGCGGCACCCCGTGAAGAATGGGCTACCATTCCCCGAAAAACCGTTCAGCACTTAACTGAACGTATGCCTGCGAGAGTGGAAGGTGTCATCAAGGCTAAGGGTGGGCCAACACCAAATTGAATTCCAGCATTACCGATGGAGATCGCCACCAACTTGTAAGTCATTTTCAGCCAGGTGTCCGGATAGTTTTGATCAGACCACTTACAGACGGCAGGTGGCAACAGGGTATACGAACTGTGTGAGGGTAGGCGGGACGCGGAAAACAGAGCAGTCGATGTCGTGACGCGGAACGGAGCAATTTATCTCTCTTCCAAAAGAACGTGACAATTGGCTTCCGGGTCAATTGTGCAAACGTATCCGGAGGGGCTAAGTTAGCAAACTGTTCGTGTGCCGCTGTGGTTAAAGCATACAGCGCATGGCGAAACGGCGCTGTCGAAAACTGGCGTCGAGGCAACTGTGATGCGCCACGCATCAGAGTTGACGGGTCTGAGGGACGACGGTGGAGACGTGTACGGGTGAACAGGCGTGCAACTGTCCAACAGCTGACCACCCAGATGAGCCAAGGGGCTGCCAATAATGTCTTGCCAACGATCGTCCAGCGAACGTTGATGCATATGTGTCTTCGCAGTCGGTGCCTGGTTCATGCATCCATGGTGACTTCTATTGATCGGCGCCCGGCCGGGGTGGCCGAGCGGTTCTAGGCGCTACAGTCTGCCACCGCGCGACCGCTACGGTCGCAGGTTCCACTCCTGCCTCGGGCACGGATGTGTGTGATGTCCTTAGGTTAGTGAGGTTTAAGTACATCTACATCTACATCTACATCCATACTCCGCAAGCCACCTGACGGTGTTTGGCGGAGGGTACCTTGAGTACCTCTATCGGTTCTCCCTTCTATTCCAGTCTCGTATTGTTCGTGGAAAGAAGGATTGTCGGTATGCCTCTGTGTGGGCCCTAATCTCTCTGATTTTATCCTCATGGTAGTTATAAGTTCTAGGGGACTGATGACCTCAGGTGTTAAGTCCTATAGTGCTCAGAGCCATTGATCGGCGGCGAAGGCTGGAATTTGCACGTCGATAACGCAAATGGACATCCACTGAGTGTCAAGAAATAGTCTTTCCAGATGACAGATGGCCATGGGCGTATAAGGCGTGAAACGCCGGAAAGCAAATACCATGCAAAAATTATGGTTCGGGGAATGTTTTCGCGGCATTCCGTTGGTGATTTCGTCATTATGAAAGACACAATGGATTAACACAGGTACGCATCTGTCCTTGTGTTGGCATCGCTAGGACCTGTTATTACTGTATGTGCGCAATTAAGTGCCATGCTGACTACCTCCCAGCATAGTAGTGCTGAATTAGATGTCATGCTGACTTTCTTCCAGCATAATCCAAGTATTATGGAGAAGTAACTGCAAAAATTATTACTTGAAAATAAAAAATATGAGTGTATAGGAAATTAAATTTCTTTTTCGTGAAACTTGACCCAAGATGGCGAACATGGCCCAAAAATTCCTCAAAGTCGAAAATTTTTTTAAAAATTAGGTAAAAAACTATAATTACAATAGAAAAATGTTTAAGGAGGAAGTTTTAGAGGCAAAAAAGATCTGTCGATTGTTTTTTTATAAGTAACGATTGCTTTGTTAAGTTTCAACATATATCGTAAAAATGATTAAGAATCGGGTTCTCTGTAATTGCTTAACATTCACTTTGCGCATACTCCCTGTCTACTGTAAAGTCAGCCCGCAGTAATTAAAAAACTATTTGTTTGAAAAATTAAACAAATATTAATTATTTTGCGAGATGTATCGATTGTTTGGAGAAATGGCGATCTTGATAAGGGGATAGATCTTCTCAGTTGACGGCCCTACAGAAGCGGTTTTGAACTAACATTCTTCGCAAAGAGTTGTGGTATCATGCTTTTAAATAATTCTTAAGATTTAATTCATCGTAAGAATAAAAAACATTGAATAACTTGTACTTTCGTTGGGCGTGTTTTTTTAACGAAATTATTTATGAAAATAATTTTTAAAGAAATAAATTTCTGACGTTTTTCACGACTTTTTTAAGAAACAGGTGTTTATACGACCTTCTACACCTGAGATAAAGAAATCTAGTGGACGCAATTGACGTTTTACAGCAATGCACTTGACGTAGGTCAATAACGAATACTTTAATTTTCAGTAAAAATCCTAGGAAATAATTTTTAGAATTAATAAACGGGAAATAAAGATTTATCCAGCGGGGTCCATTTAGAAACAGTTTTCAGAGGGAGTGCATGCCGGTTTCCCCCACTCCGCCGCCCGACCCAGTTCACGTACTGCGTGCTTGCACTCTTCCCTTTACACTGAGGAGACGAAAGTCACGAGATACTTCGTAATAACGTGTATGACCTCCTTTTCCCGGCGTACTGCGGTAACTCGTCGTGGCGTGGACTCAACAAATCGTTGGAAGTTTCCTGCCGAAATACTGAACCATGCTGCCTCTATAGCAATCGATAATTACGAAAGTGTTGCCGTTGCATGGTTTTGTGCACGAACCGACCTCTCGATTATGCCCCAGGAATGTTCGAGGAAAGGGAAGGAAGGAAGGAAGAATAGGGTTTAATGTCTAGTCGACATAGAGGTCACTAGAGACGGGGCACAAGCTCAGACTGTGTCAAGGATGGGGAAGGAAATCGGCCGTGGGCATTTCAAACGAACCATCCCAGCATTTACCTGGAGAAATTTAGGAAAAACACGGAAAATCTAAATCTGTATGACCGGCTTCGGATTTGAACCATCGTCCTCCCGAAAGCGAGTCCAGTGTACTAAAATGTGGGCGATCGTGGTGGACAATTCACTGCCATGAAATTGTCCAGAAAGTTCTCCAAACCAATGTTCTTCAAACCAGTCGCGAACGTTTGTGGCCCGGTGACGTGGCGCGTTGTCATCCACAAAAATTCCATTTTCGAAGTCCACGAATGGCTGCAAATGCTATCCAAATGGCCGAACATAACCATTTACGGTCAATGGTCGGTTCAATTGGACCAGAGGACGCGTTCCATGCACACACAGCCCACACCATGATGGAACCACCACCATCTTGCGCAGTGCTTTGTTGACGCTTTGGGCCCATGGCTCCGTGGGGTCTGCGCCTCAATCGACCACTACCATCAGCTCTTACCAACTTTAACTGGGACTCCTCTGACGAGGCCACGGGTTTCAAGTCGTTTAGGGTCCAATCGATATGGTCACGAGCCCAGGAATGTCACTGCAGGCGATGTCGTGCTGTTAGCAAAGGCACTCGCATTGGTCGTCTGCTCCCATAACCCATTAACGCCAGATTTCGCCGCACTGTACTAATGGCTACGTTATCGTACGTCCCGCTTTGATTTCTGCCGTTATTTCAAGCACTGTTGCTTGTCTGTCAGCACTGACAACTCTACGCAAACGTCACTGGTCTCGATCATTAAGAGAAGACCGTTGGCCACTGCGTTGTGCGCTGCGAGGGGTAGTGCCTGATAATATCGTATTCTCGACACCTTCCTGACACCCTGGATCTCAGAATATTGACTTCCCTAACGATTTCGGAAATGGAATGTGCCATGCGTTTAGCTCCAACTAACACTCTGATTTCAAAGTCTGTTAATTGCTGTCGTGTGGCCATAATCTGACAAGGGAACCCCCCCATCGCACCCCCCTCAGATTTAGATATAAGTTGGCACACTGGATAGGCCTTGAAAAACTGAACACAGATCAATCGAGAAAACAGGAAGAAGTTGTGTGGAACTATGAAAAAATAAGCAAAATATACAAACTGGGTCGTCCATGCGTAAGATAGGCAATATTATGGGCAATGTGAGGTGAGGAGCGCCGTGGTCCCGTGGTTAGCGTGAACAGCTGCGGAACGAGAGGTCTTTCGTTCAAATCTACACTCGACTGAAAATTTTGCTTTCTTTATTTTCGCAAAGTTATGATCTGTCCGTTCGTTCATTGACGTCTCTGTTCACTGTAATAAGTTTAGTGTCTGTGTTTTGCGACCGCACCGCAAAACCGTGCGATTAGTTGGCGAAAGGACGTGCCTCTCCAATGGGAACCGAAAACATTTGATCGAAAGGTCATAGGTCAACCGATTCCTCCACAGGAAAACACGTCTGATATATTCTATACGACACTGGTGACAGCATGTGCGTCACATGACAGGAATATGTTGTCGACCCACCTAACTAGTACACTTGGCGAATGGGTAAAAAGATTCTTCTACCTTGCCCGATTTAGGTTTTCTTGTGGATGTAATAATCACTCCAAAAAAAGTGATGAAAACATAAGAGTTTGTCACATAAACTGAAAATAAAAAGTTAAAATTTTTGGTCGACGGAAGGTTTGAACCAAAGACCTCTCGTTTCGCAGCTGTTCACGCTAACCACGGGACCACGGCGCTCCTCGTCTGACATTTCCCTTAATATTGCCTATATTCCCACATGGACGACCCAGTTTGTATATTTTGCTTATTTTTTTTCATAGTTCCACACAACTTCTTCCTGTTTTCTCGATTGATCTGTGTTCAGTTTTTCAAGGTCTATCCACTGTGCCAACTTATAACTAAATCTGAGGGGGGTGCGATGGGGAGGTTCCCTTTTGAGTACAAATGAGTGTTCCGCCAATACACCGCTCTTTTACACCCTATGTACGGGATCTTAAAGACTTCTGTATATGTGCATACCACTATGATATGACTATTGTCATCTCAGTGTATTACTCTGTTACGAATACTGAAAATCAATGCAGCATATCCAACTACTTTTTCCTGAACAAATAAGTATTGATTATTAACATCCATCAAGCGCATCCCTGTAAAACTTAAACTGCGTGCACTAGATTAAAAAAGAAAGTTATATCGGCTTCAGAATGTCGTGGCAACAATTGTTTTTAATTCGTGAAAAGTCAGCTTTTTCTTCCTTTAAAAATTGTTTTCATAAAATAAAAATCGAGGTAGTTAGCTAAAAACCACGCCCAAAAAAAGAGCATGGTTTTCGAAGTCAGTTTTTGATCATTACAATTAATAAAATCGTAAACATTATGTAATAGCGTGGTAGCACAAACCTTTGCAAATAAAATAACCCTAAGGCCGTTACTGTGAGACCATCCACTGAGAAGATGTAGACAATAATTGAGAGAGTCTTTTTTCCAAAAAGTAGTCGATATATCTCGAGAAATAATTAATTTTTTTTTAAATTTCTAAAACGTTTTTGACTTGCTGCGGGCTATACTCACAGTAAGTAGCAAGTATGGGAACGTGAACGTTTAGGAGTTACAGATACCCCAACTAGTGCCGGTTTTTCGATGTATCTCGAAACGTAACAAAGCACCCGGTGCTTATAAAAAAAGCAATCGATAAATCTCTTTAATACCTACAATGTTCTCCTTTAACATGTTTCAATGGGAGGTATAGTCTTTTACTTATTTAAGAGAGACGGTTTTCTGCAACTTCGCGGAATTTTTTGGCCATGTTTGCCGCCTCGGGTCCAGCTTCATAAAAAAGAAACACTGTTTAAATCTTAATTTCCTATATGATCATATTTTTTGTTCGCAGACAGTAATTTTTGCAAATTTACCATAAGGCCGTCACGGAATGGTTGGGCTAACAGTAGGCTGCAAGGAGCTGCGCTACTGCCGCATTGCGCGACTGCTCGGCTGTGAGGTTCCGCCCGGAGTAGACGGGCGGCAGCAGGCGGCTTCCGGCGGAGCGACACCCTGCAAGTGAGGCGGGGGCGGAGGTGGAGGTGGAGGGGCGGCGGGGGCGGCGGCCGCCTCACAGGCCGGCGGAGGCGGAGGCGCTCAAATCCTGTTTGCCGCAAATTGGATGTCGCCTAGCACGGCGCGCTGCCGGCCTCACTGTGCCGCGCCAAAGCGGGCGGTCGCCGGATGCAGTGCTGCCAACATCTCGCCCTGCCATGCGCGATAAGTAGGAACTGGCACGGGACAAAAACATCGATACCTATTCATTTTCTTCTCCTATTCACAGGCATCTGCTCGTTAAAATGGAGTACTGCGCGTCATTGAACCGAAAAATAACCCTGCTATTAGAGTAATGGAAGGTATCAACTGCCCACACCACCAAAAATGGAGCAAGCCATGCACGTCAAAGCGCGGTTGGCTAGCTTCAGCGTGGGTCTGTTATAGGCAACAGTCACACGCTTCAGCGAATTATTTACAATTTGACAATCTCCGGATGACGATACGCCTGATCAAGTATATCACTAGGCAAATATATCACCTATCTCTAACACCATCCACATTGCAAATAAAAAAATATTTAGATGCTTCTGCATTTATTTTCGTATATTCCTCCCAGTTGAATTTATGTTTTTGAGACTACAACTTCACAGTAAATTCAAACTGGGGAGGCATACCACAGATCTGCTGAAGTGTCTGCACATTTTTATTTGCAATGCGTATATTGTCAGACACAAGTGGTATGAAAATAAGTAAACTTCGCTTTAAATGAAACACGAAGTTTACTGTTACCGGTCACTGTTTATTTATCTCCACGACGCGTTGAAAAGGTGTAAACCTCCATAATCAGGTGGATTTACATTTTTTAGTATGACATTTGTGTGTGTGTGTGTGTGTGTGTTGAGTTACGATTTTTTGGATGAGCTTGCGGCACTGTCTAGTGGAAACAAAGCACTATTTCAGAACATGGTTTTGGGTTTATTTTGACAAAAAATTAAACGTATATCTAACGGTAAACATAAAATAAGTACAATAGAGTACCTCCAGTGGTCACAGGTTCCTTCCATTGTCGTAACACATCACATGTATACTGTCATATTTTGTAAACAAATTTGGCGTCTCGAAACTATTGGGTGCAGGGATCGTATAGCAGAAGAGAAAAACATTATCACACATTACAAAGAATATACATCATAACAGCATTATTATAGAATAAATTTTAAAGGATTTGGAGATGTTTGTTTTCAAGTGTCGAATACATGTGTTGGAATAAATACTTCAGGTGGTAAATGAATCTGATTTTGACAATTTAAAATAGCTTAAACTTCAAACTCGTTTACACAATCAGGTGAAATGTTACAAACTTTAAGTACACTAATCATATTGTCTACAGTGGTAAAATTATACACAAATAACAACTTTGGTTGGGATTCACAGATAGATATTAAAAAAATGGTTCAAATGGTTCTGAGCACTATGGGACTTAACATCTTAGGTCATCAGTCCCCTAGAACTTAGAACTACTTAAACCTAACTAACCTAAGGACAGCACACAACACCCAGCCATCACGAGGCAGAGAAAATCCCTGACCCCGCCGGGAATCGAACCCGGGAACCCGGGCGTGGGAAGCGAGAACGCTACCGCACGACCACGAGATGCGGGCAGATAGATATTAAAGGCTGGAGGCAGAGGGAGAGGAAGAGAAAGAGAAAGTGATAGGGAAAGAGAGGATGGAAAGAGTGACTGTATGAGATCAAACTTTACAAAGCAGGGGGTCTTATGATTATATCTGTTGCATGTAATCACTACCTAAAGATTGGGGTAATACATTGGTTCATGCTTTAAAATATGCAGATGGATGTACAATTTGTGCCAGAAGTTGATGTACATATAGTTTCAAGCTGACAATTGGTACAAGCTAATGATGTGATGATATATCTGTAAATGAGGTAAATATCTTGTACATTTGGTTGCTGTTATTGTAACATAACTATATATTTATGATAAATATTAAGCTCTCTCTCCCCCCCCCCCCCCCCCTCTCTCTCTCTCTCTCTCTCTCTCTCTCTCTCTCTCTCTCTCTCTGTGTGTGTGTGTGTGTGTGTGTATGTGTGTGCATCCATTGCAATTTTATTGATGTAGGCAGCTGCTGAAACCAGAGATGATAATATTGTAAATATTGTCATTCTTGTCATTGAAGATGGATTCAGGTTGTTTTGTTTGGTGTTTGTATATTTGGAGTGTTTCAAGGATGTCTAGTTTTCTGCCTTTTGATTGGATGTCTAGGATGCTGATACTTGTGTTGCCAACATGGTGGTTTGTTTCACGCAGGTGGGTAGCTATTGCTGATGTGTAATATTTTTTTTTGTGTTTTTTATTGGTGTCATGAGTTCTTCGAATCTAATCTCAAATGATCTGCCAGTCTGACCTATGTAGAAGTAATCACAGTCCAGACATTCAGTTTTATACACACCTGTATGATGAAGTGACTTGATGTTATGGGGTAACTTTTGCCCAATGTTGTTGCCTGTGGTAAAGGATATGCTTAGATGCCGTTTCGTTTGAAGACATTGGCAATCTGTTATGAAATGTATCCTAGAAAGGGGATTGTGTGGAAGATGTTATTTTCTTTTTGTGTTGTGGTTGCTTTGCCATTATTGCTTATTTACATTGCTTACTTTCATAGATGATAATTTTGTCGTAATTTATCAAGCTTCAACTACTCTCCGTATTAAACTGCAGTTATGTTATTATGACTGAATAACATCCAGTTACTTGAATGGAAACTTTCGGGCGAGAGAAGTTGCTTCCCCAATATTTTTAACACAAATGTCTCCCACATTCCAAGGTATAAATTTAATATCAGTTTGAATTTGCGCGTCTATAAAGCAAAATGATGAAGTGTATGTAACGGGCAGTTACAGTTCGTAATCATACTCTGTCTGCCTCGAAGTCGAATCAGCACGTGGAATAAAATTTCTGTGGCTCTGCAGAATTCCGGCGATCGCCGACTCTGGAAATTCTTAAAATAGTCAGAGGCACAGTCGTACGCCGTGGGGAAGACGTCTTGGGTGCTATGACGTACTTACTCTGCAGGACGGGAATCAGTGTCCAAGTTTTGCATTAATTTCGATGAAAGTCCAGAAATTACTCTCTCAAACTAGAGCATAAACGACTGTGGTGCAGACTGTACTGATGCTCCAGGATAAAAAATTCCATACGAGTTACGACATACCAAATAATGTTCCGAGCCACAGACAAGGGAGAAGTTAACATACCAAAGAATTAAACGTACCTTTTCCGTTCATGAAATTGTATTTTTGCATAAATGATCTTCACAGCTACATTTCAGGACACATCATCCTCTTGTGTGAGATGAAATGTTATCATAATTAATCAAATTACATTCCATAGTCAAACTGGCAGCTCCTAAAAATGTCGCTAATTGCAGTTGAGCTACGATCGTACCATCCGATTACTCTCCGCAATAGTTAAATCAGAAGTAAGTAACTAAGTTCACAGTAGACGTATTGTTCCACATTATATCCCCAGAGTATTTTTATCACGAGTCATAGATAATCTCTTTCTCTCTCTCTCTCTCTCTCTCTCTCTCTCTCTCTCTCTCACTCACTTTCGTAATGGGTCTCTGATCCATGTAGAACACTTGCGCAATTACGCATAAGCAATTGCGCTAATAGTCCGCAGCTCCTGGTCCAGTGGCTGTCGTTGCTACCCCTGGATCACGGGGTCCAGGGTTCGATACCAAGCAGAATGAAGCCTTCCTTCTTTGTCTGCGCAAGTGCAGGATGGCGCCGTGGATGTTCGAACAGTGCTATCCGCTGGGCACATAAACTGGATGGTCTGTAGCGCCCTAAGCGAGTCAGAGCAGATACGGAATTTGGATCCACGATCACGTTTCATCTGATCCACAGCTTTAAGAATCACATTGAGTTCGGCGACAAAAATACTAAACTCACTAGACAGAACAGTACGTCGCATCCGCCAGTTTGGACCGACCTGTATATACTGCGTTAGAATTCTGGTACTCAGTTAAAATGGTAATAAATTTGTTCTTAAAAACGTAGTCCGATGTGAACAGTTTGTTGCACTCTGTCAAGTCTAAAATTATCCTAGGTTCTAACAACAACTGCGGCGGTGCTTCGCACCAACTCTCTCTCTGCATCATCGTCGGAGACATTCCTAAAGCCAATAAATGCTGCTTTTCCCGAATACCGAACAGTTTCGGCCCTCGTGGACGAGTGTGATAGAGTCGTTCTGAGAATACGCAGATATCAACAGTCGCAGGGAAAGCCAGCGAAGTCGGAAACGCCCGGAGCTTGATCGACTGTTAGTCCACAAAGAACCACCACCTAGCAGCTAATGGCAGCTCGTCTGCCTCTGCACACAGTTTGGTGTAGGGGCTCGTCCCATAGGCTCCTGTGGCCAATCTGACGCCTGCGTTGTCTATGGAATCCAGCATCTTTAAGTATGTTGGTCGTGCCGAGCCGTAGACGATACAAGCACTATCAAGACGTGATCGCACGAATCACTTATAGAACTGTTGCAAGCAGGATCTATGTGCACCTTAGTTCTTCCCATTCAAGCACGTCATGATATCCGGTGCTTTAAGGGCTCTTATTTTGAGCTCCTACTGATGTAGCAGCAAAGTAAGTTTGCTATCAGATAAGAGAACTAAAAACCACTCCATCTCCTCAAAATGTAAAACAGTATCCCACAGCCTTAGTTCCTGAGGTGTAAAAAGAGAACGATCGCGATTAAAATCAATAAAAATTGTTTCCTGTGGGGAGAAATTAAAACGTGTCCGAGTGGACCATTCTTATAGTTTCTTAAGCGTCAACACTAACTGACGAGAGAGGAAGATGTGGGACTAGAATTGGAACAGAAAATAGAAAAATCATCCACAAACAATGAACACTGCACGAGACTCCTCACTGCAGACGATACACCACTGATCGCAACTTCCAACGAAGTCACGCTTAAAACGTTCCCCTTTTGGATGCCATGAACTTGAGAAAATCTACCGGAAAGATTATTCCTGATTCTGTACCGAAAATAACGTTCAGCAAGAAAAAATCGCAGAAAAATGGGGAGGCGGCCACGAAACCCTCATTAGTGTTGTTGAGAAGGTATATTGTGTCTCTACGTATAACCGTATGCTTTTTCAATGCCAAAAAAATTGGATATTAGCTTTCTTAGCAATGCGTTCTGTATAGCCGCCTCCAGTAGGGTGAGGTTATCAGGAGTGGAAAGATATCTTCTAAATCCACACTGGAAACGGCAGAGGACATTTCGAGATTCCAGAGTCCAGACTAGTCGAAAGTTGTTCACCCGCTCTAGATGTCGTTTGTCTCACCCCGATCATCATCATCGTCATCACCAACAGCAACATTGCCTAGGTAAGGTATCATTAATTGTCTTTGTTGTTTCGGTAGTTGGAGATTTTATTGTCTCTTACTTGGATTGTTAGACTCTGTCGACTTTGTAGTTTCATAGATTCACTATAAGCTTTATCGAACATCAGTAACCACACTCCTTGTATCATTTTTGAAAAGTTGGTAAGTTCTTGTCCATTAAAGACGACTATATTTGTAAGAATTTCATTGTAGGTCACACACTGGGCAATACGTCGTCACGCTTGCGGGCTCGAGGTTTGGAGATTTTCAAGGCAGACTGAAACCTCGAATGGTTATCCTAGTTATCCTGAACGTAGGAGTCCATTCTCAGACTCGAAAACGTGAACAGACTGGAAGAAGGGTACTGAACCTAAGTTCAGGACAAGGTCGTGCTTCAAAATTGAATGTGGATGCGTCAAACAAGTGTACGCAATAGCTTGAGAAACCTCGTCATCCACTGTGTGTCTTAACGTCTGCAGGCACCCCAGTCGCCAGACTCTTCATCCTGAGCTGTGGGAGTGCGAGTGTTGGCATCATGCATCTGTTTCTTTGCAACCACGACTGAAAGGAGAGAAATCTAAAAAATCGTGCGGAATAGGATAGCAGGAGTCTACGGGTCAAAGGGGGGGGGGGGGGTCTGAGGGTCAAGGGAATTCACAGGAGTTATCGGTATCAGAGCCACAGCTAACGGCTTTACTGCGAAATAAAAATGTCAGGGACGCGACAAGAGTAATCACTGCTGTTTTAGGGTAGGGAATCAGCTGACACTCCACTCTGTAGTTTTCTACAGGTGTGCCTGGTAGCTCATTCTTATGACAACGTGAAATCACCTACAAGTGTACCTGAACCCCGCAATCCATCGCGCGGTGCGTAACAGTCCCTCCGTAGAGGACCAGAATGGTGTGACCTTCTCTTATTGCTTTCGTAGATGAAATGAAATTAGCACAGACTGCCAGTCTGACAAAGTTAAGATCTCATTTCTCGGAAGTTACCTGTGTTCATCGTACCCGTGGGACAGAATTTTACTCTCTCTCTCCAATGAATGGCACAAAGCCAGGTGGCGTTAGCAACAGAAGAATGAAATCAATGCGCCTTGTGCCTCCGGTAACTACAGAACCATATGAATTTTACAGAGATGCCACTTGAAAAGGGCTTGAAATACGTGCTAGTCACCAGCATATGGAATGTTCAGCTTCCGCGACGCAGCTCGCGCACGGTTTTGCAATCGACAATTGCTACCATAGAAACAGCTTGACCATCCACCTGTGGCCCAGATGATCACTGGTAGCGCCTCTGAACTACATACTGAAACGAACTATGTCCACGTACTCTTATGTCACGGCGTAAGTTGCTGATTAAAGCACGCATCATCTTTCGCCTGAACTCCAGTATCATTTCGTAACATCCTCAACAAGCTGCGGTGTGGCGACATTTTAGTAAATTAGCTCGGGAAACACGACGCATTAAATGCACGCCGCTTGAGCATACCCGCCAAATTGCCAATACTGTGGCATTTTAATGGTCTGTAGGTCGTATTAACTGCAGACCGCATACGCCAATTAAAAGCGAAGCCGGACACTCAAACTGCGCCGTAACGACCATTGGAGGTTGGTTGAAACCGTGGAGTCTCTCTGTATTTCTAGTTCTGGATACTGTGCACGCATTGTGTCCACATATCCTGACTTTCCTCTGCTAACCTCTTCATCTCAGAGTAGCACTTGCAACCTACGTCCTCAATTATTTGTTTGACGTATTCCAATCTCTGTCTTCCTCTACAGTTCTTGCCCTCTACAGCTCCCTCTAGTACCATGGAAGTCATTCCCTCATGTCTTAGCAGATGTCCTATCATCCTGTCCCTTCTCCTTATCAGCGTTTTCCACATATTCCTTTCCTCTCCGATTCTGTGTAGAACCTCCTCATTCCTTACCTTATCAGTCCACCTAATTTTCAACATTCGTCTATAGCACCACATCTCAAATGCTTCGATTCTCTTCTGTTCCGGTTTTCCCACAGTCCATGTTTCACTACCATACAATGCTGTACTCCAGACGTACATCCTCAGAAATTTCTTCCTCAAATTAAGGCCGGTATTTGATATTAGTAGACTTCTCTTGGCCAGAAATGCCTTTTTTGCCATAACGAGTCTGCTTTTGATGTCCTCTTTGCTCCATCCGTCATTGGTTATTTTACTGCCTAGCTAGCAGAATTCCTTAACTTCATTGACTTCGTGACCATCAATCCTGATGTTAAGTTTCTCGCTGTTCTCATTTCTACTACTTCTCATTACTTTCGTCTTTCTCCGATTTACTCTCAAACCATACTGTGTACTCATTAGACTGTTCATTCCGTTCAGCAGATCATTTAATTCTTCTTCACTTTCACTCAGGATAGCAATGTCATCAGCGAATCGTATCATTGATATCCTTTCACCTTGTATTTTAATTCCACTACTGAACCTTTCTTTTATTTCCATCATTGCTTCCTCGATGTACAGATTGAAGAGTAGGGGCGAAAGGCTACAGCCTTGTCTTACACCCTTCTTAATACGAGCACTTCGTTCTTGATAGTCCACTCTTATTATTCCCTCTTGGTTGTTGTGCATATTGTATATGACCCGTCTCTCCCTATAGCTTACCCCTACTTTTTTCAGAATCTCGAACAGCTTGCACCATTTTATATTGTTGAACGCTTTTTCCAGGTCGACAAATCCTATGAAAGTGTCTTGATTTCTCTTTAGCCTTGCTTCCATTATTAGCCGTAACGTCAGAATTGCCTCTCTCGTCCCTTTACTTTTCCTAAAGCCAAACTGATCGTCACCTAGCGCATTCTCAATTTTCTTTTCCATTCTTCTGTGTATGATTCTTGTAAGCAGCTTCGATGCATGAACTGTTAAGCTGATTGGGCGATAATTCTCGCACTTGTCAGCTCTCCCCGTCTTGGGAATTGTGTGGATGATGCTTTTCCGAAAGTCAGATGGTATATCGCCAGACTCATATATTCTACACAGCAACGTGAATAGTCGTTTTGTTGCCACTTTCCCCAATGATTTTAGAAATTGTGATGGAATATTATCTATCCCTTCTGCCTTATTTGACCGTAAGTCCTCCAAAGCTCTTTTAAATTCCGATTCTAATACTGGATCCCCTATCTCTTCTAAATCGACCCTGTATCTTCTTCTATCACATCAGACAAATCTTCACCCTCATAGAGGCTTTCAATGTATTCTTTCCACCTATCTGCTCTCTCCTCTGCATTTAACAGTGGACTTCCCGTTGCAATCTTAATGTTACCACCGTTGCTTTTAATGTCACCAAAGGTTGTTTTGACTTTCCTGTATGCTGAGTCTGTCCTTCCGACAATCATATCTTTTTCGATGTCTTCACATTTTTCCTGCAGCCATTTCGTCTTAGCTTCCCTGCACTTCCTATTTATTTCATTCCTCAGCGACTTGTATTTCTGTATTCCTGATTTTCGCGGAACATGTTTGTACTTCCTCCTTTCATCAATCAACTGAAGTATTTCTTCTGTTACCCATGGTTTCTTCGCAGCTACCTTCTTTGTACCTATGTTTTCCTTCCCAACTTCTGTGATGGCCCTTTTTAGAGATGTCCATTCCTCTTCGACTGTACTGCCTACTGCGCTATTCCTTATTGCTGTATCTATAGCGTTAGAGAACTTCAAAAGTATCTCGTCATTCCTTAGTACGTCCGTATCCCACTTCATTGCGTATTGATTCTTCCTGACTAATGTCTTGAACTTCAGCCTACTCTTCATCACTACTATATTGTGATCTGAGTCTATATCTGCTCCTGGGTACGCCTTACAATCCAGTATCTGATTTCGGAATCTCTGTCTGACCATGATGTAATCTAATTGAAATCTTCCCGTACCTCCCGGCCTTTTCCAAGTATACCTCCTCCTCTTGTGATTCTTGAACAGGGTATTCGCTATTACTAGCTGAAACTTGTTACAGAACTCAATTAGTCTTTCTCCTCTTTCATTCCTTGTCCCAAGCCCATATTCTCCTGTAACCTTTTCTTCTACTCCTTCCCCTACAACTGCATTCCAGTCGCCCATCACTATTACATTTTCGTCCCCCTTTACATACTGTATTACCCTTTCAATATCCTCATACACTTTCTCTATCTGTTCATCTTCAGCTTGCGACGTCGGCATGTATACCTGAACTATCGTTGTCGGTGTTGGTCTGCTGTTGATTCTGATTAGAACAACCCGGTCACTGAACTGTTCACAGTAACACACCCTCTGCCCTACCTTCCTATTCGTAACGAATCCTACACCGGTTATACCATTTTCTGCTGCTGTTGATATTACCCGATACTCATCTGACCAGAAATCCTTGTCTTCCTTCCACTTCACTTCACTGACCGCTACTATATCTAGATTGAGCTTTTGCATTTCCCTTTTCAGATTTTCTAGTTTCCCTACCACGTTCAAGCTTCTGAGATTCCACGCCCCGACTCGTAGAACGTTATCCTTTCGCTGATTATTCAATCTTTTTCTCATGGTAACCTCCCCCTTGGCAGTCCCCTCCCGGAGATCCGAATGGGGGACTATTCCGGAATCTTTTGCCAATAGAGAGATCATCATGACACTTCTTCAATTACAGGTCACATGTTCTGTGGATACACGTTACTTGCCTTTAATGCAGTGGTTTCCATTGCCTTCTGTATCCTCATGTCGTTTATCATTGTTGATTCTTCCTGATTTAATATTGCTTTTTCTCCTCAGATCGCTTCAGGAGGATATTAGCTACTGAACTTCTTCCCTAGCTGCGTTGTTTTGGACAGTGTAAAGTGACACACGATTACCTTCTTTTTTTTCACTGAATAGTGATTTCTCTTCGTCCCCCGAGTTGCCATGGCGTCGCCTGAAGTGTCACAAGGGCCTATGTCCGTAACGTATGGTGCGAAAGCCCATTCACGAGGGTGGTTTGATAAATCTGGTAAAAAAGCAAGAAAAATGTTCGCTTCGTAAATAACTCACCTTACTTCTCGACATAGTCTCCTTTGAGATATATACACTTGATTCAACGATCCTCCACGTTTTTCATCGCATCTGAAATATATGTCCCGGCATACTCTCTAAAATACTCGTTGACTGCAACTATTACTTCTCATTTGATGAAAATTTTTTTCCAGCAAGCCAGAGTGTCAAGTTAGGGAACGAGAAGAAGTCACTTGAGGCTAAGTCTGATGATTATTGTGGAATAATTAAGCTTACAACCGTAAAGGCGCAAAAAAGATGTTTGATTATTTCATGGAAATTTACAAGATTCACCAAACCGCCCTCATATATACCGTGCGACGTACTCTACCATTGAGTCCGCAGCTCGTGGTATAGTGGCTAGCATTGCATCCTCTGGATCACGGGATACCGGGTTAGATTCCCAGCCGGGTTGGGGATTTTATCTGCCTGGGGACTGTGTGTTTGTATATTCCTCATCATTTCATCATCATCATTTGTGATATTGGGATGATTGGAATGTGTAAAAATTGGACTGTGTCAAAAATTGGGACTTTAGCGCTGATGACCGCGCAGTTGAGCGCCCCACAAACCAAACATCATCATCATCATCATCATCACTCTACCATTGACTATAGAAGTAATGTTTATCACCTGACCAGATCAATTTTTCGATATTACTGGGCGACTTGGTAGTGGAACAGAGGGTTTCTGAATTGGAAATAAGAGAAAGAGAAGTGTGGATTACCACATTCATCGGACAACCACGGAAAAGTTCCAAAAAATCTGCAACACAGGATTTAAACTTGTCACTACTACAGCACAAACGATAAATATCGTGTACCAGTCCAAGAACTTCCAGAAAAATTCCTAGTGTCTACGACTTTCCTACGTAAGCGTCCCAGTGACGTCCCGCGGAGTAGCATACTCGTCGCTATTACAAAACGAAATACTGAATAAACAATCATCTAATCTGACACAGCAAAGCACACGCTGGAAGTGCACCAGCTTGTAATTATTTTTAATGCGTTGCCGAACCAGGAAAGTTGCAGGACAAGTTAAGGATCGTGAAGCAGAGGTCATTTATATATTTAACAGAATTTTATTTATTCTAAAGTTAATCATAAGTTATGAAAGGACAATAATATTTTTGATTTACCAAATTACGTTAGCAAAAGTGGCGCTATCACTGTGCGACGTAGCAGATGAAAGGAAGACTGCATGGTGAATGAAGCACCAAGGTTTCCCTATCTGTGCAGTTTGCCGACATGAGATCAAACAAACAAAATAGAAAATGGAATTAAATCAAAAACACAGATTGCATGCCCGGATCATATGACAAGCAGCCTACTCCGATTACGGACCAAATTACTCCAGATTACGGAAACCTAAATCTCCTCAAGATCAGTAAAGTGCTCCAAACTGCACCAGATGGCGATCAGCTACTGACTCCGACCGTATGTCACCGAATGCCAAAATATTACTTCATACCTCCCAACTACCAGCCTCTCAGTTCAACATGAAGGGCACGAGTCTTTGATATTGTGAATGTGACAGAAGAGAAATGTGACAAAAGTAACGAAAACTCTCGTAAACGACGGCAAACTTCGCACTTCTTGTATACGATGGGCATGTTTTACTGTCACGAGCTTGTCACTGGGCTCAAGCAGTGTTACCTTGATTGGTCAGCCAGTACGCGCCGTGCACTAGGCGGCACGACACAATTCCTTTGGATAAACCAAATTTTTGGAGCGAATCAGAACTGACAGTCACATACTAGTCGAATGGCACTGAAGTATCTGGGCCTTTGAAGCTAGTGCAGAAAGGCAAAAACGTTGTGCTGAAATTACCCAGAAGTATGCCAAGCCAGGTGCAGCATTCATTGTTCAGAACGTGTGCGGGCGCCAGACGTGTTTATACAAATGCAGTGGAGCGGGTTAAGCCTGGCTTCCGCGAAGGTTGCTCGACACCCCAGGGAGGCGCGCTTGACCTAATAAGATTCGTAGACTGCCCTCTGCCGACAACGGAGACCTGAGACTGTACTTGTGGTCACCTGAACTGCTTGGACGGCGCAAAGCATCCTCTCCTAGTGCACATTTCCAGTGTACACAAATGAAAGCGCAAAACACTGACAGAAAAATAACGTGAAATTGAATAGCGACATGTGGCCATAACGTCACATCTGGACTGGACAACGTACAGTGCCAGCTGTCAGTACATCACCTCCAACTGTTTCCTTACACCTTCCACACAAAAAGCTCCACACACAAAGGCGAAACAGGGTAACAATGCACAACTACGTCGGTCGAAAACTATTCTAAAATCAAAACTCTCACAATGAAACAAACGTAGCTTCTTAGTTTCATTTAAATGTCACCAAGTTTGTTTTCTCAATCTACTATTGGGTAATGACTGACACTAACAATGCCCCTTGCGTATCAATGAAATGCCCTCTGACCGATCTTCAACACTATCCCACAAAACCAGGAAAACTTATAACTTCTTGCTGGATGGGAATACACCTGAAAATTCTTGTACAAATTCCTTTCTCGATCACTGAAAATCGGTATCAGCTGCATACTACATGCAGCCTGTGTCAGCTTTGTTATGACAAATGTCCTGATCCTCGCAGAGCTTTTCTTCTCTTAAAGGTACTGGGAAATTATCAGGCAGCAATGAAAATTCAATGGGAAGTGTAACTGTTAAAACGGGCACAGTACGTTCTACTCACAACATTTAGTGTGCACTGTGTGTCTCATCTGCTTCACACTTCGCCCAGACAAGTGAAAATCCAGCCCATCAGCCTCCAGTTGCCGACAAAAGCGAGCAGCTAAATCTAAGGGCTGGATATGTCTCTTCTGCAAAGTCCGTCGAATGATTCGCTGGCAAAATACGTCACTCCTTAAACTTCAGGAGAGTCTTCCTAACGCTTAATCTTATACAATATATAAAACAGGCTTTTCTTGTTATTACCAATCTGGATTTTATTTCCTCTGTACATCGGCCAACATAATTCATTTTGCTGCCCAAACTGCGAAGCTCGTCTGCTATTTTCAGTTTCTCGTTTCCTAATCTAATTCGCTCATATTCCATTACCATTGTTTTACTTTTATTGGCGTTCATCTTACGATCTCTTATCAAGGCACTATCCACTCCGTTCAGCTGCTCCTCCGTGTGCAACAACACATTGTTGTCGACAAACCTGTTTATTTTTTTCTCTCTGAACTTTAATTTACTTTTGCAGTTTTCTCCTTGGTTTCCTTCACTTCTTGTTCAGTGTACAGATAGGCTATTACCCTGTCTTATTCCCTTCATATATACCTTCCCTCCTCCGTGTTCTTCGACTCATAGCTGCAGTCTTATTTCTACAAAAGTTGTGAATAATCTTTTGCACCCTGTATGTTATACCTGAGAACTTCAGAAATTCAAACAGGATTTTCCATTAACACAGTTCAAAGCTTTCTCTAAATCTACAAATATTATAGTAGTAAATTTCCTTTTCTTTAACTTATAATATCAGTTTTAGGGGTACATTGCCTCGTGGATCCCTACATTTTGCCGTAACCCAAATATATCTTCTCTGAGGTCAGCTTCTGCCAGTTTTTCGATTCTTCTGTACATAATTGGTCGCAGTATTGTACAACCATGGCTGATTAAATAAAGGGCTCACAAGTATTTCCAGCTGACAGCTCTTGCCTTCTTTGGAGTTGGAATTATTAAATTTTTCTTGAAGTCTGAGGGTATTTTGCCTGTCTTATATATCTTGCGCACCAGATATTATGGCCCAGGGATTACATTAATTCTGAGAGATTGTCGTCTGCTCCAGATGTCTTACGACTTAGGTCTTCTCACACTATCATGTATCCTGACTCATCTAAATTTGTCTCCTCCTCCATTTCTCTAAAGTACTTCCTTCGGGTTATTTTCCCTTGTATATCCCTTCTATGGATTGCTTTTATCTTTCAGCTTTCAGTTCTTTGGTTAGTAGTCCTACGGCTTGTCATATTAGTTCTTGATATTCATGCAAGTACTACTCTTTTCTCTGTAGATTTTTTCAGTTTTCTGTAGGCGGTATCTATCTTTACCCTCCTGATGCACGTTCCTATAGCGTTGCAAATGCCCCTTAGCCACACCACTTTCTGTCAGTCTCATTCTTTAGACGTCTGTATTTCCTTTTGCCTGTTCAATTTGCTGCATTTTTATAATTTCTCCCTTCGTCAGTAAAATTCAATAAATCCAGTGTTGTTCAACGACGGTAGGTTTTTTTCTGCCTATTTGACCCTCTGCTGTCTTCACTACTCCTTCAAAGATACCAATTTGTGTTCTGTACTAATCCTTTCCCCTGTTTCAGACCATCGTAGTGTAATAACCCCTTAAAACTCTCAAAATCTCTGGTTCTTTCCATATAAGCAGGTCATATCTCCTTAGTTTTCAGTCTTCCTGCCCTTCATCAGTTTTAATCTGCAGTTTATAAAGAATAAATTGTGGTCCGAGCCTCCCCTAGAAATGCCTTGCAGTTTAAAATCTGCTTCCAAAATTTCTGTCTCACCATCAGTTTGATATCTTCTAGTTTCTTCAGGTCTTGCTACCTATATAAAATAATTCTTGAATCAAGCGTTAGCGACGATTAAATTAAGCACTGTGCAAAGTATTAACATGCGGCTTCCTCTTTCATTCCATTCACCCACTATGTTCTCCTAATGTTCTTTCCTCTTCCTTATCCTACTATCCAGTTCCAGTCACACATTACAGTTAAACTTCCGTCTCCCTTAACTACCTAAATAATTTCTTTTATCTCGTCATGTATCCTTTCAGTCGCTTCATCACCTGCGAAGTTGGCTGGCATATAAACTTGTACTGCTGTGGCGGTCTTGGCTTCGTGTCTATCCTGTCTACTACAATGCGTTCACTACACCATCATTCAAAAAATTTCGGATACTGATTCTACTCGGGGTGTGTAAGCGATGTCAACTCAGTAACTACGGTGGTATCTAGATCTCACATCTGTAAGCAACAGACGTACGTGCGAACGGTCAGTTGTAAGCAAGCCGTGTTAAGTGGTGGACGTCCGACCAGGTGTGTTTACGTTGTTGTGTCGCAGATCGCAAAGCAGTAACATTCCTCAGTCAAGTGTTCAAGACATTCTGCAGAATGTTTTGAAGAAGAGAAAAGTTTGTGCAAAGCACGTCCCGCAAAACATGATTCCCGAACAAACACGATGACGCATGGACGCGTGCTGTGACTTCACTGAAATGCAAAACGGAGATATTTCTTTCCCGAAAAAGTCTTCACAAGAAGCGAGAATCGGTGTTATCAGTACAAACCTACCAAAAACCAGAAGAGTGCAGATATTCAGAAGAAGGGGTAACGCTTTGACTACATAGTCGACATTTAATCCAATATGATGCCCGAGTTGAACAATGTCCCAAGGAATGGCTTTCCTCACAGTTTAATATCTGTTTTTATAAACGATATTTCCATTGTATGCAAGTGGAGGGAGACTATGAAGACCTCTTTTCTGTTTTTCATTCATCCAGTCTCGGAACATTTTGGACTGACGGGGTGTGCTGTCATACTAGCTTACCAGCATTCCTATTTTCTTATTCATTATTAGACCTTCTCCTACTTTACCCCTGTCTGATTCTGTGTTTATAAGTTTATTCTCACCTGACTAGGAGTCTTGTCCTTCCTTAGCACCTAATTTGACTAATTCCCAATACATGATCTGCACCCATTTCCACATGTAAAGGAATTTCTGGATGAAGAAAGCGTCTTGAGTCAAATGTAGTGTTTATGACAATCAATGACATTTTTTTCGTCCCTTTGTACAGTGTTTCCATAATTTAATTGCGAATATTGGAATCTGTTCATTGGGAAATCGTTCGATAATATACCCTGAACTAAAATTGGATTCTTTTTTACTTAAAGACGATGGTGCTTCTCTTTTAGACCGACATACTTCCTCACTGCTTTATTTATTTTCTACTGAGGTAGTCATATATAGTTTACCGCTGTAATTTTCTTTGTGTTTACTGAATACGGTTCTTAACAGCGTATGTGATGTCAAAAAACGGCACAAGTACCAAGGAAACAATTGTAATTTTGCTCTTCTTAAAAGAAGAAAGAAGAGAATATCCTCCATACTTTCATGGCCTTTGTATCTCTTAATGAAACCGTCAACGATATAAAGTACAAAAGATGTTTCAAATGAGGAGGACATGGGAATTAACTGCAGAGGTAAAAGTACGATATCCATAATATAATAATAAATGTGGAACGTCGGGGGAGGTAAAGAGAGCTGCACTTTTTACAATTGTTCTTCAGACCGTATGTTAAGGGGCTCCGGAAAGGCTCAAAATCATGAAAAGTTCAATTTTTACTTTTTTGCGTTTTCTGAATCTGCAGACTATTACCTTTTAATAGATGTATAATTTATTCAATTCCGAAGACTACAACTATTTTTAAATTTTTTTTGAAATGTGCTCTACATGGGCGTGACCCTCTGTGGCGCTGTTAAACTGCTGACAAATGGTGTTATTATTAACGTCCGTGTTCATCAGGTACATTTTAGTGATGTGAGATAAAGTATGTGTTGTGGCTAACCTGTGATGGTTCAGTATATATCGCTGGTGTGATTGTCGATTGTTTCATGTTTATTTACTCTGTCGTTATCTCGAAAATATTCGTAATTAATTCTGTTTCTTGAGTCTCTGTTTTGTTGAAGTATAATAATGAGTAAAAGTAAAGTTATTAGAAATCCTCTGAAGGCTTTTAAGAAAAGGAGAAATGTTGGAAAGCCAAAGGTATGTGTTATTACTGTAAACAATAAAGACGATAACCAAGTGAGTGAACCTAACCTCTCAAGTACACCTGCCCATAGCAGTCAAAGTGGGAAAGAAAATACTTCACAGAAGAAGCTTGGTTCAATGAGTGAAAACTATGAATGTTTTATGGGCGAATCGGATGTGAATGAAATATTTGATATGTCGGTTCTCAAAGGGATTTTTTCAAACTGTGTAAGATGTATTCATTGTAGTGAAGTTGGTCTGGAACTCTCCATAATAAAGCACGTAGGACTTGCTAGTGAAATACAACTGAAATGTGATAAGTGTTCATACATGACCACCTTTTGGAACAGTGTTGCAGTAACTGCAACTGAAGAAAATGGTAGCAAAATCTACGAACACAACAACGAGCGATGCTTACTTTAGACAAGGAACGCCTTCGGGCTGCAGACAGGGCTGTAAAGAGTCTAGAAATACAAGCAAGGGTAAACAGGAGGAGGAACAAGAGGAAGCTGGAGGAGGAGTTTGCAGAGGATGAAGATAATCCATCCTATGGACCTGGAATGCACTAAAAAGTTAATCCAATCTTTGTCGCTCGATTCCCAAAACATTTATTTTCTCATACTAATTACATGTTTTCTAAGGATCTTCCAAACATATTTGTTTCAAACTTTCAGTAAATGTTACACAGTACCTTCTACATAATTTAACACTGCCTTTTTCCAAAAAACTGTATATTTTTGAATATATAAATAAAAAATTGCAAAAAAATGTTGTGAATTTTCATTACAATTGAAAAAAAATCATCTTTAATAACTGAACTAAAATTTTGTAAAATCCCTGTGTTAAGTTGTAGCCCATATTCCAATAAATAATCTGTAAAAAGTTCAACTTCCTACCTCAAATACTTTGTGAGGAAAGATGTAATTTATAAGCGTTATTTTAACATTGCAAGTATAGGGCGTTCCGGAGCCCCTTAAAGAGGTAATGAAGGAAGTGGAGGTCGGTTTCATAACTGCAACAGATGTGTAATGTTTAAGATGGGCAACAGATAGTCTCAAAGTTCTTATAAAAAAAATGAAAACGATAACGATATTCTGTTTTTTAAAAAGACTGGTTGAAGGATTATTCACGTTTTATATTATGGTGACGATCACGGAATTGATCACGATCATAATCGGTTTCGGTCATATATTGGTCATTTTTATCTTGAGATATTATTGTAGTCACGTACTATACACGGTTTTGAAATACACTATTGCTTGATAATGGTGTAGTATACAACCACCGACTTGGAGACTCTGTTTCATAAGAATCGGTTCTCCTCCATCCTGGTCACGTTTTTTGTTTTCCTTTTTTCTTTTTTTTATTTAATGGAAAACGCGTCGGTCTGTGGATCATTGGGAGGCTCGCCGGTTTTGTGGGCACGATGCGATAAATACTGTGCTCCAGGCGGACGCGTCTGGACAATGGCGGCGGGGACAATGTGCCGTGCCTGCTGGAGGCTCCAGGTGAGAGAGCCGTCCAGCACAACAGCGGTCCCCGCGCTCGTGGCGTTACGTCACGTGGTTCGCTGTAGCCGCTGGGCCTCTCAGCAGAAGGGTTCGAAACCCAAGTGCCACAGAACTCTGGAGAGATAGCCAGTACTACACTATTAGAGCAGTAATATCCAGAGAGTCTTCTGCTACTGTGCTGATCAGTTCGATGAAGTCTTCATCGTCACGGACTCACGGAGCATACAGAAGAATAAGAGCGTCACAACCAGGGCACAAAAGAAGTCAGCATATATTTGAGGTATCTGCCATTATTCTCAAATGCTAAGGTCAACTTAAACATTTACGATTGATGTCATCCAGAGTCACTCTAATACTTGACTCATTACGTTGGTGGCCCAAGCGGTGACTGTAACCAAAGGACAACGTATAAAATTGCCTGTCGCAAAAAGACTTCCACCTTCGATGTCGTGATGGAGTTGCTGGCGTTCCAGAATTTGATGTAGGTGGCAAAATGAGGGATTTACACTATAATCCAGACCAGCACGTCCAAAACCAAGTGCTTTCCTCGCATTTATCCCTAGCTGGATGAGAATTCTGGCATCCTCGTACCCCGATGAACTTGCTGACGTCTTGTCATGTCACAGCAAAGTGCTTGTGATGTAGCGAAGCAGTGTGTTTGTCCTGACACATTCCGCTTTGCGGCACTTTTCTGTTAGTTGGGCACGGATGACTATGTCAGCATAGGCCAGTTACTCATCTTCTACGTAGACGGGAACTCTCTGGTCACTAAGACAGTATTCTTAGTATCTAACTCCATAAAAGGATAAGTCGCTGAAGAGTAACCATTGGTATCAGATATTTGACAGGTAATCAACCGCCTCAAAAACAAAGCTATTATCAAATGATATAAAGACCGAATTAAATCACTGAATAAATCCAAAGGATGCTCTACTTTCATCGCTATAGACACCGAGTGTTGTCGAAAAAGTCTGAGGTTCTCTTGTAAACTGCTCAATTGGACAGATCAAAGGTTCTGCTTAATGCGACGTTTTTTTTCGGTGTTGTAAATCTCAGCTTTTTGCTAGTGCAATAGCGAGTCAAACATACGAATATTGTAGTAGTGTGATGCAACTATTTTCTTGATAATTGTGTTGTGCAAATACGATGGTTGGTACAATGAAGCAACTCAAGAAGGAGACCCATCGAAAATTACAGCAGTCTACAATAGTGCGGTACATATGTCAGGGAACAAATGCAAAGCTTCTTCCTTTACATAGTCTACTTCCGAGACAGTAAGGTTCATACACTGCTTCAACAGCATTTGGTACAAAACTAGGATTGAGCCATCCGACATATCCACCACCGTGGTTTTCTTTTTGTTTATGGGTATATTATACGACAAACAACTATCGCAGGTTCCCCATCAT
Organism: Schistocerca americana; assembly: GCF_021461395.2. Taxonomy (NCBI): domain Eukaryota; kingdom Metazoa; phylum Arthropoda; class Insecta; order Orthoptera; family Acrididae; genus Schistocerca; species Schistocerca americana. The sequence continues at coordinate 142,428,305 of NC_060122.1, forward strand.
TATGCAGTCTCCTCTGCTCGTTTTCACTTTCATCCGCTGTTGCTACATCAGCGAATCATTACTTTCTGCTTTAACAAGCAACTTTAACTTCGATATAGTTCTTTACTTCCCTGCTTACCTCATCAGTACAGAAAACTACTTTACAGCTTTCCTGATTTTGCTCTCTTGAATCATTGCTTCCCTTTGCTTCGTATAAAGAGAGTGACTTTCTTTTCCATCTCTGCACACAACCTACGGGTAAAAAAATTTAAAGCATTCCTGCTTCAACTGTACAAAAACGCAAAGCATGCTTCTACGTTTTTCCAATATCTGCCCTCTATTACTAACCCCTGTGATAAAATTGCTTCTAAATATCCCCTGCTTTTCCTAAAACTCATTATTTCTTAATGTACTCTAAATGTTCCTTTGTTCTATGATAATATAATCCTGTGACTATTTTGGATTTACGTATTGCTAGGTATGTCGAACGTTAGCTTTGCACAATTGTCCGCTCTTGCCTATTTCTGAATAGCAGTAATTACATTCTTTCCAAATGGAGGAGAATAGTGTTTAACGTCCTGTCGACACCGTGGTTATTAAGGACGGAGCACAAGGTCGGACCGCAAGGCACGCAATATCACACTCCACAGCGTCGTGGCTACTGCATGGACTGCTCTCTTTGTGCTCTACAGTCAGTGTGTTGTATGTGACACCACCGTATCGGCGGCACTGTTTACGATGGTGCCAAGAGCGTAGCGCCTGGACCGACGAGGAGTGGAGTCGCGGGCTCTTCTCGGTTGAGAACAGATTTAGCGAGAGTAGTGATTCTGGATGTACCATCATATGGTGAAAGGTGGAAACATGTAAAGCAGTCAGGAACATTGTCGAGCACGATCGGTTTGGCGCCCCAGATGTCAGGTAATGGGGAGGCATATTGTTGCATCGGCATAAAAACCTCCCAACAGATCGCGCTATACTTACCAGTCAACGATATTGTGACACAGTACTCTCTAGTACTTATATGAAGATGGTATCTATTCTTTCGGACATGACGAGAAGAACAGATACCATCTTCATATAGATGAGGCTTACCTGCCAATGATCTTCTTCAGTGTGGATGCACTCACATTGTTCAAACTCTTGCGGGAATCGGTGGATTGACTGCCGCGAGTAATGAGTATAGTGGGCAGTGAGCTGGAACTACGGTCTCACGGGGAGCGTGCCAGAGATAATCCTCTGCGTCCTCGGTGGCTCAGTCGGATAGAGCGTCTGCCATGTAAGCGGGAGATCCCGTGTTCGAGTCCCGGTCGGGGCACACATTTTCAACCATCCCCGTTGATGTTTATCAACGCCTGTAAGCAGCTAATGGTCTCGATTTCATTGTACATTAGTTATCTAGTGTCTGGCCATCCGTCGCTCACTCGTGTTTCCGGCACAACATTCACGCCCTGCGGGTTGCCTCCCTTTGGCTCACAGGGGTTCCACACTTCGGAGACTCGCTAGTACATCCCACGTTTAGATTCCGTACTGATTACAAACAGTCTGTTGACAGGCTAAACGTTAGCAGGTGCCACCACGGGCACCACATCGTTCACAGACAGTACGCGCAGCGGCAACGTTGGCACTGCTCTCGAGGGAACTAGCTTGCCTCTGTGGGTCACGTGGGCATCAAGCGTCTGTGGACATTCCTCCGCCTGCTGTGTACTTTAGTCATATCTCAACCTCCAGCAGACAGTTGCAGCCGCAGCTAAACTCAGCTCTAGACCACTCGCACTGGCTGCCTTAGACGGCCCATCTGTTTTGAAGTGTTCCTGCAGAGTCTACACCACACCGCACCGTGACGTCGCACAGTATCTATCAGCAATCATCCCGAGCGTCAGTGCTTCAGTGATCATTGATTCTGTACTTGGCTAGCGTGATCATCACGACTGACGTTTCTACTGACTTTGATTTTTACTGACCTCTAATCATGGGCGTTCATATAATTGGTTGCAGTCTTATATGGAACTTATCCGGGCTGTGATGCTGAATAAAAGTGTGCTGTCAGACTACATCGAGAATCATCCATCAAACGCGTGCAGATAAAATAAAAGATACCAGATACTCATTCCTTACAATCACGTTTTCTGCCATGAACGTGGCTATGGCGTCATTTTTGGGGATGCCAATGTACGATCGCATCCAACAGCGCAGGTGAAGAAGCTCTTGGAACTGGAGGATATTCGGCGAATGGACTGGCCTAGCCTTTTTCCCCAACTAAAATACCTTCGAGCACGCAAAGAATGTGATGGGGAGATATACTGCACATGTACATGCACCAACCACCACTCAGCAGTTGTGAATTGCATTGATGAAGTACTGGATCGCCCTGCTACAAGAAATCCGTACCAACCTTCTGGCCGGCGTGTGAGCACGTTGCAGAGCATGGCTTACCGTCTGAGGTTATCACACACATTGTAAGGAGCCATGTCCCACTGTTTGTAATGTCCGTGACACCATCAGTGTAATTATTGTCTTTGAAAATAGCGTCACTTCTGTTCATCTCATTGTGTATCTCTTTCAGTTACTTTCTGTATCATACTGTAGCAGTTCTTTCTGTGTGTGGTCGAAGTTACATCGAGCTATTTTACGTGGCGGTGACAGATCGTGCGAAAGCTACTTTCGTCTAGGAATCATTTTTTCGTCTTATCTGGCAGCTTCAATGACATTTAAATAAAATGATCTAGATACATTCGCGATTTTTAATTGGTAATGTTAGTAACAATGTCATGTAATATAATGCACTGTGTCAAGTAAAGTAACATGATACATTATGTCATCTCGTAGAACACTACGCATGCCATTCTGTCGTCCAACATGACATTTGTCACTAAAGTGTAGGATGCATGCGTCCTCACTCTAGGGTACTTCCTATCATAGGTGCAGCTTCGGATACTTAGAACTGTAGTTGCATACCACTCTCTGGAAGCACATAAATCTGTATCTATTTTATCTTACGCACCTCACCATGTAACTAACAGGGGGTAGGTTTGGGGGGAAGATGGATCCCTCAGAGAAAAAAATCAGCCCCCGAACCAGAAATGATAAAAAAAATTGTTTTAGCGGCCCCACAGGATCAAACTGACCCACAGAAATTTTGTCCCCCCCCCCTCCCAGAAAAACATTTTTTATCTATCGCGTGTACCTCTTTAAGTATATGATATTACTTATTGTTTACTATGGGGCTGGTGAATTTTCTGGATGTTGGACTCAGGATGAGGGAAATCAGCATATAAATTGTAAGATGCATTTATACTATCACCTTGCAGCTAAGAGAGCTCACTGCGGTGGGAAAGAAGCGTTAACTAGTAACGGATCGAGAATATGTCAACATGTTTCGATTTAAAAGTCTCTGAAGCTGCAGATAAGGCTGAAAACTAATTCCCTTCTTTTACATCCTTACTCTGCCGAGAACATATTCAGCTTTTTTGTGCTATGACAAGAGCATTTTTCATTCTGGTTGCCAACTTTTATTCTACTTTAATTTTGAGATTGGGCTGCCATAGCTTGGCAACCAAGGTAGACTTTTGTTGACTCGGGCGGCGACTGATGGTATGGGCATTGTTATTGCCTTTCTGAACCATGTAGCTTATATAGTGGCAACGGATAAAGCTTTTACAGAACAGGATGACCATTAATAACATGTATTTCTCTACCTTCTTGCAATACTTGAACCGCTTCGCACAAATGTGAAACATAGAAGTGGTGCGAGTAAGAAACATGGCGATAAAAGAACTTTTTGCACGTAAAAAGCCGGCCGCGGTGGCCGAGCGGTTCTATGAGCTTCAGTCTGGAACCGCGCTGCTGCTATGGTCGCAGGTTCGAATCCTGCCTCGGGCATGGATGTGTGTGATGTCCTTAGGTTAATTAGGTTTAAGTAGTTCTAAGTCTAGGGGACTGGTGACCTCAGATGTTAATTCCCATAGTGCTTAGAGCCAGTTGAATTTCTTTTTTTTGTGCGTACAATCCGAATGAAGGTAAATGTTTGCAAGCGAGTTTTCAATTCCACGGTAAGAATGCATTTTTTATTCAAATGATTCACTTTAAATGCTTTCGCGCATTCTGTTTACGTATGAACGAATTTTAGGTGCTACATTTAGCTAGACTTTAAGCCATCTGTCTCGACAATGGATAAAGACTCTTCAAGTAAAAAACTTTCATTTTGACGTTAAGTATTTATCTGCCTTCTCGCAAATTTGAAACGATTCGTACAAGTGCAAAGTATGGAAATCGTGCGCTTCAGAAGCCTCCCAGAAAAACGAGTTTTTCGTGTGTAAAATCTGACGCACATAAATAAAACACGAGTTTTTTTGCACATAAAATCGGAATGATTTTTGAAAGTGACTTTTCAGTTTTAACGTAAAAATATATTTTTTATTTATTTGATTTATGAGTGGTGTTCAAAAAGAAACGAGCCGGATGCATAATTACAGAAACCAGTACCTGTATGTTAGAACTATTGACCCTGGCTGTTGAGACGCTTGTCCCACTGTGACACAAGGCCGTGAATTGGTGTGTCATAAAGTTCTCAGGGCTGCGACGGTAACCAGTTCCGCAAGTATGCCTGGGCGTCGTCGTCCGAGGTGAATCGTTTGCCCCTCGGAGCCTTTTTAAGGAGACCAAATATGGCCCTCTTCTGATTCACTTCCTGCAGCACGGGACAACAGTGAAGGCCCAGCGTTACTCGCAAACCTTTATCAACCTTCGCCAAGCGATCAATTCAGAACGACCAGGCAATCTCACCCGTGGGGTCATTCTGCTCCATGACAATGCAAAGACTCATACGGCCAACACAGTCGCGGCACTACTATAGAAATTCAAATGGGAGGTTCTCGGCCACCCTCCATATAGTCCGGACCTCTCTCCCTGTGATTACGCTATTTTTGGTCCCTTTAAAAAGGCTCTGAGGGGCAAACGATTCACCTCTGACGACGACGTCCAGCTGTACTTGTGGAACTGGTTAACATCACAGCCCCAGGAATTTTATGAGACAACCATTCACCACCTTATGTCACAGTGGGGCAAGTGTCTCAACAGCCATGGTCAATACTTCTAATAAACAGGTACCGGTTTCTGTAATTATAACTCCGGCTCGTTTCTTTTTGAACGCCCCTTATACTTTTAACCGTTTCCGCGCATTCAATTCACATAAGAACGAATTTTACCCCCTATATTTAGCTCGACCTTAAACCATCGTATGTCAACAATGGAGAAAAGAAATTTCGTTCTGACTTAATTCATTTATCTACATTCATACAAAGTTTGAACAGATTAGTACCAGTTTAAATTATAGAACTGGCGCGCTTCAAAAACCTCCCAGAAAGTCATGTCTTTTTTGCATGTTTTTATACGTAGTATGTGAATTGTGCGCATACAAATGGTGCCATTAACTGAGAATTATTTTCAGCATAATTAAAATCTTCTGCAAAAGGAATTACTAGATTCGCACAATTCGCCTTGGCTCCAGCTCAGGTTCTTCGTTCAGTCCTTGCTTAACATATTGTAGCATAGCTACAGTAAGACAAATGTCCGAGTAACTGTACAAATGGCTGCTAGTACGGGCTAAATTAAAAACTTCTTACCCCATGTTCCTAGCTCAAATAGGAACGGAGCACCAAGCCCCCTCGCCCTCTACCGCCAACCGTGATGCGCGCGGCATTTTCAGACACATTTGTTAAACACTTTCGCGCTGTAATTATAACTCCCTTAAGCTCGGATGTAATAACTTACACTGTTCTTTTGTCTCATTTTTAGTGCAATGAAGATGGAACTATAATACTCCGAAACTGGTATAAACACGTATAAATTTGGTTGAAACATTTTTCCTTATACAATTAGGAACGCGGATGCGCACATAGCACTTTCCACCACAACGTGGAAAAGCCTAGGTATGTAATTGCTTTTGGGGTCATAACACGCCTGTGGCTGACGTAAAAAATGGACTGTAATTAAATCAAGGAGGAAACTAGCTTTAGAAGGGGATACACCAGAATGTACCACACAGAAGTTCTAAGAGAGATTATAGTGCACAGCACCAAGCATGAGTTTCCTCATCGTCTGTGAGTCACAGATTATAGGAAAACTTCGGACTCAGTGGCAGCAAACTCTGTACAAACAGCATACAGGCACAAAACACTGCTTTAACCAATATGAATACTCTGAAGAATACATATGTCCGTGCTAAATTTTCCCATAGGTCTCATCAGGATGGAGAGAAATGTAGAACTGAAAGAAAAGATAACCAAAGAGATTCCACATTACCAAACCTTTCACACCAGCCATAGAGTGACGTATAGTAATAATACTGTTGTGAACAGTTTGTAGCAGGAACACTTTTCAGACTTTCGCCTCTAGCCGGCCCCGCAACAGAAGTTTAATAAAAAGCGACATCCGTTGTAAAAGTAAAATTTCCAGCACAAGTAAGAGTATTCGATAGTACCTAAAAATCCATTTTCATTTTTTCCGTATTATAATACTAGGGCTGGAACTTTAATAGTGGCAACTATTTATTTACAGTTCGTTCAAAATAGATAATGTTTCAAAGTTTTACTGACCTACAGAGTAGTCACCAGCATTGTGTATAACCAGGTACTAGCGATATGGAAGTCGTAGGATACTCTTAGCAGTGCCAGTTGTGTTGACAGTTTGTAGCAGGTCTGAAGCTAATTCCGTGAAGTGTTTCCTTCGGTTTAGAAATCGAGTTGAACTCACGAGAGCTTAAGTCAGGGGAGTGCAGTAGATTCAAATTGTTCAAATGGCTCTAAGCACTATGGGACTTAACATCTGACGTCATCAGTCTCTTAGATTTAGAACTACTTAAACCTAACTAACATAATGACATCACACACCTTCATGCCCGAGGCAGGATTCGAACCAGCGAAAGTAGCAGCAGCGCAGTTCCTGAATGAAGGGCCTAGAACCGCTCGGCCACAGCGGCTGGCGGAGTGCAGTAGGTGGTATAGCACTTAGCAGCCCCATCAGTCAAACAAATCGGTAACAGCTTGCACTGTACATGCTTGAGCATTGTCCTGCAAAATGATGGTCAGGCCCTGCAGAAAGTGTCATCACTTCTGTCTCTAAGCTGGTCGTAGGTTGTGCTTCAAAAATGCAGCATAGAGACAAAAGTGGTGACACTTTCTGCAGGACCTGACCATCATTTTGCAAGACAATGCTCAAGCACGTAAAGTGCAAGCTGTTACTGATTTGTTTGGCTGATGGGGCTGCAAAGTGCTATACCACCTACTGCACTCCCCTGAGTTAAGCTCTCGTGAGTTCAACTCGATTTCTAAACTGAAGGAAACACTTCACGGTATTCGCTTCAGAACTGCTACAAATTCGTCAGGCAATAGACCGCGCCACTCGAACTGTCAACACAACTGGCACTGCTAAGAGTATCCTAAGACTTCCTCATCGCTGGCAACGGGTTACACACAATGCTGGTGACTACTTTGAAGGTCAGTAAAATTTTGAAAGACGTATCTACTTTACACGAGCTGTAAATAAATAGTTGCCACTATTAAAGTTCCAACCCTTGTAATTTACTTCACACTGTTTATGCCCATATCGACTTAATAGTTCTTTGAATCCAACAGGAGTCAGTAATATCATTAAAAGCAACCTATGTCAGTCTTCTGAATACGGACCCCTTGTTGTCATGGGGAAATAACATTGGCTTGACAAGAGGCACCTTTCCAAAATCTCGAAGCTCTTTATGCAATGCTTGACATAATAGCTCCTAAATTGTTGAGGCATTTTAAGGAGGTCGAAGTAGTTTTGTATAAAAGAAGAATGTTTCTTGATTATAATATTGACCAACAAGACAAGCGGTCCCCTTTCTGCATTAAAATTATAAATGCCTACAAATGTTGCCAATTTGCAGTTGGCCATAATATAGAATAAAAAAAAATAATACTTTGCCAACAGAAAGCAGCACGGGGTTCGATAATTTCTCTCAGTTTGGTGCCAACGTACTTGGTTTTTAATTTATGAACACGGCCATGTACTGCAAGTGTGAAGGTATTAACCATATAATATGTGATATTAACTTGAACAGACAATGTACCATTTGGCAAAGGACATTTTAAGGGTAATATATACGTAAAATTTATTTCTGAAATATGTTAAATTGAACAACGGTAATAAAGTGCAACTTAAAAACGCATTTTATGAACACACCTTGTTTCCATCATAAATATTCAACCTGTCATAACTCACTCAAATTTAGAGATAGAAGTCTATTTTTTTTACAAAATGTTTAGAGTATAACGCTGAACATAAAAATTATAGAAATTACAATACGGTAACTCAAAATCCAAAATTTTCGACAAGAGGTCCGTTTTTGCTTTCCGTTTCACATATTTCCGTATTTCATTTTGAAATAATAGCGTTCGCTTTCTGTGTGCTGCACTCTTTTTCTGAAATTACAAACATTACTTCAGGAAAGCAAGGTTTTACCAAATGTGAAAAACTGTCCCAAGCTACAACATGGTCATGCGCCTACGAACAAATCTTCTATTCAAATTTAAAAGCGATCCAATCGAGAAAATCTTGTCAGTACTGTATTTAATAGTCTACATGTTAGATTATTAGTCTACTATACACCAGTAATCAGTAAGTGAAGTCAAGTTAAGAAACATTATCAAAATCATGTATATGCTGAATACAATATGAAACAGAAGCTGTTGCCAACTAACACAAGTTTCCATTTTCGGTAAAATTGCTAAGGCATTAAAGAAACTTAGTCCATTTGAAAATATCACATTTTCCACGGTAGAAAGCCTTCTTACGTTTCAAGGTACTACTTGGCGACAACCGACGAAGTATGGTTTAACTGTGCACATATTATGTAACTAGTTTTTAAAATACACAGAATTTCACTCACCGTAAAACTCTGTAACTGCAGAATAAACGATATTCTCCGCTCCGAATAACTTGAATATATTATACAGCACTTAGATATGTAAGACTCGACAATTTCGAACGCTGCACAAATCACAACCACATGTCTCACAACAACAAATACACTGGAAAATGCCCGAAACATCTAGTGGTGGTCCTAGCACGCATTTATTTATCTTATTTTAAAATCAATCACTAGACTGAAGCATCAACCACAAAATCTTGTGTGTTACAAGGTACACTATTCACTGTGTACAACAGTCTCCCCTACTGTTTGCCTCCAGCGTAAATAAAATTCTAGAACGTATTGAAAGATTTAGTAGAGCAGCTTCAAAAGTTAAGATCTTTTAGAAGAATACAAAACTATTGTTTAACTAACACACCGAAAAGAAATTAGCTATAGGGATACAGAACCAGTTGCGGTTTTGAGACCTGGACAGCCCAAGACCACAACCGCAAGCACGCGAAAAGAAGTAAGCAGATTATTAGGAATGGCGTAGAGTGCTTTTGATAAAGCACGTATCGTTATCAAAACCAGTCTTCCGAAGTGTCTGAAATGTGAAGTCTACACTCAAAGTGTGTAAGTAAAACTTAGAGTATAAATGCAAAAAAAAAAAAAAAAAAAAAAAAAAAAAATCATAAACTGAGGTGTGTTGAGTTAGCAATGGAGAAATACACGTTGCAATTTCTAAGAGAAACAGTAAAACACACATATTAGACAGGAACAAAAATCAATGGCAAACGTAATTATGACTGTGATTAAAATGAAAGGAAGATGGGCGGGATATCCACGCGACCGGTTAGTTGACGTATCCGGAACGTTGAATGCTGGAATCCTCCATTCCTCCACCTACTGACATTCTACTAAAGATTACGTTACATGTCCCGTAATATAGAACGGTTTTCATCTGAAATGTTTTTGTTTGTTACTTATTGTTGTTGGGTCATTCCACTTTCACGAGACTCACCCGTTATTGTCAGTTTTAGGGCTGTGTGGTATCGCGGCGAGAAATAAAATATTTTGTTTTTTCTTTGGTGGTATAACAGTATCATTTAAAGGAACGACTTGGCATAAGTAAACAAAGCCACGTTTGATGTTTAGAAGGATGTCACATTTAAAAATATCTGTGCTATTTGCTCATAAATTGTACAAATACGATTTCTGTCTTCTACTGGAAATACTATGTTCATAGAGGCGACCACATTTTTTTTATTCTTACGTTTTAATTACCATCTTATAGTACATGTGGCTTCATATGTGTGACCTTTTACGTTGATAAATGCTTTTTCATGCTACGTATTTTTAGTTAATATGTCTATCAGCATTTACTTTTTAAAATTTATGCTTAAATGAAGCTGTAGGTGGCAGCGTTCAGTTTTATTCTTCATTCTCATTTCGACCATAGTCATCAGTGGGAGTTGCTTCTTCGGCTTGTTTTGCTGCGATCGCAGTGACCTGACTAGGTGATTCTACACTGTTTTCACAGTGCTCTTTATTTGAATTACCATGCAACACTTTTAACTCAGTAATACTACACTGCATAAAGCGGTTTTAAATTTTTTTGGTAATTTTGCATAATATTTAAATTATTAATTACTTTACTAGTTTCCTTGGGATCGAATGACGTCATCAATTATCTCTCGGGTTCACCTCTTCAGTAGTACCTAGACATAATTACATCGGTAAGAGGTATCTGCTACAACAGTTACATTATTTTCGTTTACGGACTGTATTTAATTTGGAAATGCATGGATTTTGATTTTCCTGACGTAATCTCAGATAAAATGCTCTTTGATTTCGATTTGGATGTACCACCTTTGATATTCCACGACATTTCGATGAGTAGCAAAACATCTGTCGAAAGTCGCGTTATTTCAACTCCGCCAAACAGCGATAATGTCGAGAACTTTTCATTACCTAGTGCAAAACTAATTTACGAGTTTACCAAGGGAGTCTGGAGTGGAACGCGCTAAAGAGACAGTAAAAATCTTTACTGCCGAGAATGAGAAAAAAACAGGTAACGGCCAGTAAAGCTCTAGTCGTTCTGCATTCGAACACAAAGAAAACAAGGTGCACGAAAAGTTCTACAGTCAAAATAGTTAGTAATATCCTTGAATCGCAGTTTTCCATAGCTCTGTTTCAACCACTTCAAAGTATTCTAGTAGCTAGATTTTTTCCTGGAAATTAAATTCTCCACTTTGGCGACATTTTATAGAAAACTGTACAATTGATACAAAGAAAATATGGCAATCCGGTGGCAAAACACGAACGAACAATTTACGTCATGTATTTTTATAGTAGATCAAATACAGACGAAATATCTCCATGCAAGTTTCTCAGTTTTAATCGACTCCATGTACTTAATCAAACGAAATGGCATTCAGTTTGAAGAAGTTCTCGAGATGTTGTAAATATATTTGATATTCAAAGTGCAGCCTCATGTCGAATCTACCGACATACACATATGTATCTTGTCGTCCCCGCAATCCCACGTTCTTTTCTCACCATCCACCACCTTTTATCACTGTTGGAGGAGGTATTTCTGCTTTTCGCGACTGATTAAGCGTCGTCTTTGTACTTAATTACATCCCAGGATGAATTGGCGATATAAGAAAAGATAGAAATAGAGACTACACTTTCATTTCGCAAAGAATGTCACACAGATGCGCCCGAATAGTACAGTGTTCCTGAACTGCATTGGAATGGAAATGGAAAACAAAATCTGAACATAACAGGTTTGTATTTATTAGAAACATTTTTACTTGTTCACATTGCCACATATTTCAGTATGTAAATCGACTTAATCATTTGTTTTGCTGGTACCAAACACTTGCTATTCTGACAATAATATATTATGACAAGATAGCCACTAGGCCCTAGTTACGATAAACATTTACATGATCTGTTTCAACATATTAACTCATTTTCGGATGTGACAATAATTCACAAATAGTTTCGTTATCTGTACTGCTGTACTGCTATAAACTGGGAACTCGGGTGTTAACGTTGCTACCGAAACTCACGAATAGTACTTGACAGATTTACTTGAAATTTTTACAGGGTATTCTAATGAACACGTGGACTGACACTGGCTATATAATTTGAAATATACATGATATATAAATATATATGTAATGTGTAAGGGGGAAAGTTGTTACCAAAATTCTCTAAAAGTTCGTCATCGATTTAGTTCTGATTTTTACATAATAGCCTAAAGAAATGCCGGACGGGCGTATTCTGCATATTTTTTAAATATATATAAATGCAAATATTTAAAGGGGAAATGTTTTCACCAAAAATCTCGGAACGTTGTTAACCGGTTTACTTCAAATTTTGATGCGATATTCCAACGAACATTAAAGCTGATACACGGTATACGTTTTAATGTATATAATATGTTTTATTTTATGTATAGGTATATAATATGTCTATAATATATAATATGAAAAGTGTAAACGTTGCTGCCAAAAACAGCGAAACGTTCTTGACTGATTCGGAGATTTTAGACTATATCCTAATGAACATTGAGCTGGGCTTAGGCTACATGTTTTTCCAGGACAACAGTGTACTGTTATGTTTTCTTCCTCGCAATCGATTTTCACAGAAAACAGGAAAGTTATATTTATTGGTTATTGGGTTATGGTTACAATACTGCTATGGGATATACAAGACTCAAAGTCAGAGAGGGGGGAGAGTATGGAGAAGGTGGAGAGAGGGAATGGACATAGACTAGAGGAAGGAGGAGCTGGAGAGAGAGAATGGGAGAAGATGAAGAGAGAGTAGGAGAAGGAGACGGAAAGAGAGAGAGGGGGACAGGAGGGATGAGGTTATGTACAGAGAAAGTGGGGAAGAGGAGGACAAAGAGAAAGGGAGAAGTGAGGGGCAGAAAGCTGGGGAAAAAGAGCTTAGTACGTATATCCGATTGCCATACATATTTAGCAATTCCGAAGCATTGCCAGGTTCACGAACCACATATAAACAGTAGTTACACAAGACACTGACCACCATAGAAAATAGTAGGAAATTTTCCAATAAAATATGCATACATCTAACACAATAAAAGAGACTGCTTATTGATTATGACTAAAACGTTATCGCATCTCAAGATGGCAGTTAATATGCCGAATCCAGTAATGTGAATGTTTAAAGTAATTAGTGGCTATCTTGGCATAACAGCATAACTACGATTTTGGTTGAGAATTCAGGACGTACTTAGCTGCTTGAATAGACCAAGAGTAGCGGTAGTCTGTATGAATAGGGCTTCGCTGGTTGTCCGCATAAGTTGCCGCATAAAGTCGCAGTGAGTCTTGGCAACTCGGCATAATGGCGGCGCGTGCGGGGGTCCCAGGAAGCAGCCCTGGGGGGCACCAGCACGGCGGCGGTAGCCAGCCAGCCAGTGGCAGGCGGTCCGCCGTCTTATCGCGGCCGCCCTCGCCCACAGCCGCCTGCCTCATTAATTACGTCCCGCCTGCTCTAACTCAGCCGGCGGCCGCTCGCGGCGCTGTTTACACGGCCGGGGAACCCCCGTTCTGCCGGGACACGTCCGACCGCGCAAGCTGGCCGCTGCCGGCGTCCGCCGAGTAGGCAAAAGGCTGCAGCCCTCCGTGTCTCTGGCACAGTTCCACCACCAGACGAGTATTTTAGAGAGTAATCCACAACGTCTTTCAGTTTTCGAGTGCGCGCATTGGTTAACTGTTCCATACTTGTGTAAATTAAGTCCAGTGGCGGTTTATTCATACAGTACATGCAGCCAAGGGGTCCCAGGAGGGGCAGCTGCCTCTACTGTGAATTCATTTACTTTCAGATTATGGCAAAAGGACGTGTAACTGCAGAGCCCAGATTTTTATAATCTAAAATACTTGGAAAACTGTCCCTAACATGACCTGAAAATATCAGTAAAATGACCAAGTGCGACTATGACTCGTGCACTGAGGGTTCCATACAAACTTAACATCCAGCCCGGGAATCGAAGATCTCAACAATTTCTACTTCTTATCAGTGTCGATACTGGCAAGATATTGATCTCGGGCATTCCAAGACCGTATCAAAATCTCGACAGTATTTTCTCGGATTAAACCGGACATACAAAAAGAAGTGAGCAGGGGACTTAAGTTTATACATGTGAAGAGACAAAATTTAATAAAACATTTCTTATTTATTTTGTTTTATGGCTTACGTTTGACCATTTTAGTCAATATTATCAGTTAGTTTCTACTGTTTTTTGTTGGGCCCAATACTTTTTCATTCTTTCAGATCGTGCGCTTCTCTTCTCATCGGAATTCACCCTTCCATGATACGTTTGACCTGAAGTGTCCTGAGCGCGTCTTTCATGCCTTTCAAATCCTCCACCGTGATCTGTAATTTCATCATGGCCTCCTTGATCTCTGCGATCCGTCTAGTGCTGCTCTTAGTACTCCGTCACTTCTCAGTCATTCTCCTGCTAATCCTATTTTCTATTTTCCTCATCAAACGTCATAGGAAAGAGATCCATTTCTTTTTCATTGTACTTGTCTCTGGTTCTATTTCTTTATAAACTGTTTCATTTGAAGTTATTCTCCAAACTCCGTCTTTTTGGTATTTTTTATTTACACATGTTTTGACTATCCTTCTCTCTATGTACAGTAATGTGTCCATTGCTACAGTTTGGTTGTTTTAAATATACACTCCTGGAAATGGAAAAAAGAACACATTGACACCGGTGTGTCAGACCCACCATACTTGCTCCGGACACTGCGAGAGGGCTGTACAAGCAATGATCACACGCACGGCACAGCGGACACACCAGGAACCGCGGTGTTGGCCGTCGAATGGCGCTAGCTGCGCAGCATTTGTGCACCGCCGCCGTCAGTGTCAGCCAGTTTACCGTGGCATACGGAGCTCCATCGCAGTCTTTAACACTGGTAGCATGCCGCGACAGCGTGGACGTGAACCGTATGTGCAGTTGACGGACTTTGAGCGAGGGCGTATAATGGGCATGCGGGAGGCCGGGTGGACGTACCGCCGAATTGCTCAACACGTGGGGCGTGAGGTCTCCACAGTACATCGATGTTGTCGCCAGTGGTCGGCGGAAGGTGCACGTGCCCGTCGACCTGGGACCGGACCGCAGCGACGCACGGATGCACGCCAAGACCGTAGGATCCTACGCAGTGCCGTAGGGGACCGCACCGCCACTTCCCAGCAAATTAGGGACACTGTTGCTCCTGGGGTATCGGCGAGGACCATTCGCAACCGTCTCCATGAAGCTGGGCTACGGTCCCGCACACCGTTAGGCCGTCTTCCGCTCACGCCCCAACATCGTGCAGCCCGCCTCCAGTGGTGTCGCGACAGGCGTGAATGGAGGGACGAATGGAGACGTGTCGTCTTCAGCGATGAGAGTCGCTTCTGCCTTGGTGCCAATGATGGTCGTATGCGTGTTTGGCGCCGTGCAGGTGAGCGCCACAATCAGGACTGCATACGACCGAGGCACACAGAGCCAACACCCGGCATCATGGTGTGGGGAGCGATCTCCTACACTGGCCGTACACCACTGGTGATCGTCGAGGGGACACTGAATAGTGCACGGTACATCCAAACCGCCATCGAACCCATCGTTCTACCATTCCTAGACCGGCAAGGGAACTTGCTGTTCCAACAGGACAATGCACGTCCGCATGTATCCCGTGCCACCCAACGTGCTCTAGAAGGTGTAAGTCAACTACCCTGGCCAGCAAGATCTCCGGATCTGTCCCCCATTGAGCATGTTTGGGACTGGATGAAGCGTCGTCTCACGCGGTCTGCACGTCCAGCACGAACGCTGGTCCAACTGAGGTGCCAGGTGGAAATGGCATGGCAAGACGTTCCACAGGACTACATCCAGCATCTCTACGATCGTCTCCATCGGAGAATAGCAGCCGGCATTGCTGCGAAAGGTGGATATACACTGTACTAGTGCCGACATTGTGCATGCTCTGTTGCCTGTGTCTATGTGCCTGTGGTTCTGTCAGTGTGATCATGTGATGTATCTGACCCCAGGAATGTGTCAATAAAGTTTCCCCTTCCTGGGACAATGAATTCACGGTGTTCTTATTTCAATTTCCAGGAGTGTAGTTTCGGTAGCATATGTTATATGCAGCTGTGTGATTGTTTTGTAGTGTTTCATTTTTGTGCCTATTGAGAGGCGTTCTCCGTATATCTGTTCTTGGTAACATGATGTCTTTTAATCAACTTGTTTATTCTACTCTGCCACGATGGAATCTCATTCAGGTTATGCGCTATTATTTCTCTCATGTATTTAAACTATTCAACAATTGTTATGTCGTGTCCTCCAATTCTAATTTTCTTTGCCCTTGGTTGTTCCGTCAGCATTATTTCTGTGTTTTCAATAAATATTTTAAGGCCAATACTCTGGGCTGTTTCCTGTAATGATTGTATTTGTTGTTTGGTTTTTTAAAAGTTGTTGGCGAGAAGAGCGAAGTCATCAGCAAATTCTTAACAGTTAAACTTTATCATCTCTCTGTGTTCAAACTTTAATGTTCTTTGGATTCCCCTTGTACCATTCCCTTATTATGTATTCAAGGGTACAGTAAAGAAGAAGTGGTGAGAAGCTGCCTCCCTGCCTTAACGCAGTTTTTACCCAGAATGTTTCAGAAAGTTCCCCTCTGAACTTAATTTTCGAACTTGTATTTGTTAAGGTAAGTTCTATCAGTTTAAGTTTGGGTGTAGTAGGAAATGTCTCAAAATTTTTAACAGTGAGGGTCTCCGAATAGAATCAGATGCCTTCTTAAAGTCTATAAATGTAACTGAAAAAGCTTATTTCGTTAGCTGTAATAAGCCATGATTAATTTCAGAGTAATTATTCGTTTGGCACAGCTTCTCCGAGGTCTAAGCCTCCTTGGTATTCCCCCAGTTCCGTATCCAGTTGTTCTTCGATCCTATTGTGTAAATTCTTGGAACAAATCTTGTAGGCACAGCCCAAGAGCGGGATTCCTCTATGGTTGTCTGGATTACTGTTGTCTCCTTTCTTATGAAGTTGATTAATTATAGCTGTGGTCCATTCTTCTGGAAATGTTTCTTCTGCCCAATTTTTTTTTTTTGTAAAATAATATGTAAAGCTATCTCAACTTGAGAAACTAACAGCATACTTCCACATTTCCGCCAACATTTGATTTTCATCACATACTTTGTAGTTTCTCATTTCTTTAAGTACAATTTCTATTTCTTGTACTGTACTTTCTTATTTACGTAGTAAAAAATTACTACAACTTGCATTTTGCGTTTTCATTCAGCAATGTTGGTCTATTATTCTATTGACGGATGATGAATGCAATGTATGTTCAAATGGCAAAAAGGTAATTTTAATGTGACAGAACTACAGTTGAAGAAGTTTCAGGATTTTACTTTACATGTACTATGAAACGTTGTTTCTTATCAAATTTCGTGACTGTAAGTCAACGTGAAGGATCTTATAGATTTTGATGAGATGTTTTCGGGTATCAAAATATGTGATATGAAGGGCAGGAGCTTATAAATGCACTGACTCAGAAGCATAAAATTTTTACACTGCCAAGGGACCATAGGCCTTAACACGTGAAACACATTTGAAGTTGATACTTTTACCCGTGCCTCAGAAAAAGGGGCCTCAACAGTCGCACACACAGACAAATAGGCAGACGGACAACAAAGCGAGCGTATAAAGGTTCCGTTTTAACATACTGAGGCACGGAACACAAAAAACGAGATAAAACATATGTAAAGTGATGTACAAAATGAACTAATGTAATGAAAAACTTTATAAGAGTTTGTAACAGCATTATAGAAGGGATAATTACTTTAAAGTCGCTATGTTTTGCTTTAAGAAACTTCATACTTTGGAGATGTAGGAAAATTTTTGTTCAATCGTACTAGAACTATTGCAGAGCATGACAGTCAACATGGAGAGGTTCTCGAAAGCGAGGGAATATCTATTACCGGACACGTGCTTCCTGCTGGAAAATATTCCTACGTAAGCGTAACTTTTCTTTAATTACGAAAAGAGTAAAAAAAAAAAAAAAAAAAGACGGCACACAAATATCAATATTTCACAAATGGACACTACGATTAGTGCAGTATCGACACAAAATATCAATACTTTGTTTTAATACCCCATACCTGGTACAAGGTAACAACAGTGACAATGAACAGATGAGACATAAATTTATTTTCAACATGTACAAATACATTCTTGAGAAACTTTACTGCGTTTTTCCTACAGGCACGTGCATTTCTCCTTCCTGCCAATATTAAAAGAATGAGCTGTTATGTTATAAAGGAGAGTTAAACACAAACATGAGAAAACCGAACTAAAATCTTGAAAATATAGTCTTACGTAATTCATTTTCCTATGGGTTGCGTGTGAACGGGAAAACGATGTATTCTCCACAGAGATCGATTTCAGAATCGATAATGAAGCTTTTGGTAGTGGTTGGGAAGAACAAAAAGGTTGAAACGTTATCCATACTAAAAAATTTTAATGGCGGGCAAGGAATTATTGGCCAATCGCCTTGCTGCAGTGGTAACGCCGGTTCCCGTCAGATCAGCGATGTTAAGCGCTGTCGGGCTGGGCTAGTACTTGGATGGGTGACCATCCGGTCTGCCGAGCGCTGTTGGCAAGCGGGGTGCCCTCAGCCCTTGTGAGGCAAACTGAAGAGCTACTTGACTGAGAAGTAGCTGCTCCGGTCTCGGAAACTGACATACGGGCGGGGAGAGCGGTGTGCTGACCACATGGCCCTCCATCAAGTAACGCCTGTGGTCTGAGGATGACACGGTGGCCGGTTGGTACCTTTGGTCCTTCATGGCCTGTGGGGAACGAAGGAATAATTGAGAGAATAGGAATTACGACTGGACCAACTGGAAACCCCGTAAATGGTGGGTAAACGCGTTTTACTACACTGTTACTTTGTTTATGTTTTAAAAGATTGACCAAGTACTAAAAGTGCACTGCAGAAACTTACAAGTGAAACTGGTGGGCACACATGAACGTCCTCAAAATTTCTAATTCAAACGTATGGGGAAAATGTTTTGCCCTTACTGCGATGAAAACGTATGTGTGCCCCTCCATGCAGCAGAAAATAAGAACGGAAGACCAAAAACGAAGGATTCGGATTACTCAGGGTGTAACACGCGTACGTAGTCTTTCGGTCCTGCTTTTCGATCAGTACGTTGAAGGAGCAATGGCAGAATAAAAGGAAGGTTCAGGAATGAGATTAAAATTCAGGGTGAACGGGAATCAGTCATAAGACTCGCTGATGACATTGCTACTCTCAGTGAAAGTGTGGAACAATTGCAGGACGTGTTTTATGGAAAGAACAGTCTAATAAACACAAACTGTAGATTGAGAGTGAATCGAAGAAAGACGAAACTAGTGAGGAGTAGCAGAAATGAGGTTAGCGGTAAACTTAACATCAAAATTTGGGATCACGAAGTAGAGGAATTGAAGGAATTCTGCTACCTTGGAAGGAAAATAACAAGAAGCAAGAAGGACACGAAAGGCAGACTAACACAGGCAAAGAGGCCGTTTCTGGATAAGAGAAGCCTACTAGCATCACCGATAAAGAAATTTTGGAGTATCTGCGTTTGGATCACAGCAGTGTATAGAAGTGAATAACGGACTGAGGGAAAACAAAAAGTCGAAGCGTCTGATGTGTGCTGTTATAGAAGGATGTTGACGATTAGTTGGACTAATAAGATAAGAAATGAAAGTGCTCTCCGCAGACTCGGCAAGGACAGAACACTGAAAAAACGCTGATAAAAAAAGCACAGATTGACAAGACATGTGCTACGACGTCAAGGAATAACTTCCATAGTACTCGTGAGAACTGTAGAGCGTAAAATCTGATTTCGATGACAGGGATCGGAATCCATCCAAAAAATAATCGAGGATGTAGGATGCAAGTTCTACTCTGAGAGAAAGGTGTTGGCACAGGAGAGGAATTCGTGGCGGACCGCTTCATAAGAGAGAAAGCAGGTTCGCGCTATCTGGAGCACCGCAAGCTCCACTGTCCCGTGTTTCGGAGAAAAAGTTAACCTTTTCGCAGTTTTTAACTTGAAATAATGAATACAACACTGTTTACCGCGACACAGATTGTTTGCTTTACATCGTTGACAAAGCTCGCCAGAACGTTTTTTGTTGAAGTGCTCTCGCATCAAACCGCGTTGGGCTCTAAGCGAAATAGTTAGAGAACTGGAATCCTGTTACAGAAGGCAGCGCGCAGATTGGTCTTGGCGCTCGGTTCCTATTTGAGATGGGACAGCTATTCGTACACTCATTCGAACATTTGTCTTACTCTAACTACTTTACAGCACATTACTCAGGATCTGAACGAGACCCAGAGATGGGATCCAGGCAAATTATGCGATTTGATTAATTCATTTTGCAAAAGTTGTTAATTGGGCTTCAATTAGTACTCAGCTAATGGACTGTTTGTATGTGCACCATTCGGGATTTAATTGCAGACAGTTGCAAAAAAAGTTTTCTGGAATGTCCTTGAAGCGTCACTTCTATGCTTTAAACTTTTACTGATCGGTTCAAACCTTCATTAATGTAGAAAAATGGATAAGGTCAAATCGAATTCTTTCCATCCAATAATTTTTAGTCGATGTTGAGATACGACGGTGTAAAGTCGAGGCAAATGTAACGCACAAAACCATTCATACGTGAAGTGAATGTGCGAGAACATTTTAAACTGATTCCGATAAATATAGAATGGATTCGTACGATAAAATTGAAAACTTCCTTTGCAAAATCTAGCTTCATTAGGATTTTACGTGCAAAAAATACGATTTTATAAGTTTTCTTACGCGCGCCACTTACATGTTTCAGATTTGTGCTAATCAGTTAAAATTTTGTAAGATGTTAGAGAAATACGTGTAATTAATGGTAGTTCTGTTGTTGTGTGAAAGCTTTATCCCTTTTCACGATAGAAGCAACGTGGTTCGAAAGACAATAAAAAAATCCTATACGGGATCAATAGTTTCGCGAGTCAACAACAATCTACATCGGTTGCCGAACTAAGACGGTCTAATGTCAAAATTATGGAAGAGTGAAAGTTGAGAATAAGAATGAAAAATGTTACTATCATAGTACAGAAAAGCCGAATATGTCCTGGGCAGAGCAAGGGACGTAAAAGAAAGGAACTAACTTTTCAATGTATCTGGTATCTTCAAAGACATTTGAATCAAAATATTTTGACATTCTCGTGCTTCCTTACTTGTAAGTATTAGAACCCATTTCATATAATATAACGCATTGTGTCAAGCAAAGTAAAATGATACATGATGTCATGTCGTATAACATGAACAGGCCATCATGTCGTGTTTACCGTGGTTAGCGTATCGTCTGGAGTTTGGGCGCAGGATCAGAAACTTTATCTTATAAATTGAAAGACGCAGGTGTATAAAAGGAGCTCACTAAGATCAGGAAAAAGGATTAACTCGTAAAAAAGCGCGAATATATCAAGCGGTTTTGATTTAAATGTCTTTGAATGTGCCAGATAAGACTGAAAGCCTGTTCCTTTCTTTTACATCCCTAACTTTGCCCAGGACGTATTCGCCTTTTTTGTGCTAAGGCAGAGGCATTTTTGATTACGGTTAAAAATCTAGCTGTTTTTGCAGATCTATATCACATTCACTTACTTTAAATTCAGCAAATTGTCAAGACGGAGTCACAAAGTTTTAATTATCACTTCGATAAAAAGTTTTGTAATTTAGTATTTGTTTGTTTACAAGCTCATGTCTGTAGTTGAAATCCTCGGGCAATAAAACTGCTGCGTCCTGCTAGAGGACCCAAAAGCAAATGGTGCAGCCCGTTGCCACTTTGTCAATGCAGGCATGAACCTGCAAACGTGTGCCTGCGAGCAAATGAAAAATTAATTGCGAATCTTTACTTTTTGCAGGTTATAATTAAAACTCTATGACAGTGGCATCCATTCTGGAGATAATTAATCCCCGAGGGGTAAAATTAAATTTTCCTATGGGTAAAAACAAAAGTGTTGAACTGTGTGTTGTTCACGAAACTAAATTGCTTTTGGACGATCGTTACTATTAGCACTATTTCGCAATTTTGATTTACTGATTAATTATATATTTTTTTCAAATGCCGAGTCCTCGCATTAACCAATGACAAAATGCGTTGGAGGTTACAACTTGTGACACAGATGTATGAATATCATGTTCCTCACATAGCGCACCCACTACACACATGCTTTGCACCAAGCATCTATGATACTAACCGAGACGCACACATCGTGTATGCTTAAATATCTCGTTAAAATAGTACGTGGTTGTAATTAATGCGCAGTTACTCACAGAGGTCCAGTGTGGGCTGTAATTAACGTATGGCAGCGGACCTTGACAGATATCCTGATGCGTTAATCCGTCAGATGCAGAAGCAAATTAGAGTGTGCCTCAGGAAAGTGCGTTAGATTCGTTACTGTCCATGTTGTATGTTAATCAAATGGTTCAAATGGCTCTGAGCACTATGGGACTTAACATCTGTGGTCATCAGTCCCCTAGAACTTAGAACTACTTAAACCTAACTAACCTAAGGACATCACACACATCCATGCCCGAGGCAGGATTCGAACCTGAGACCGTAGCAGTCACGCGGTTCCGGACTGAGCGCCTAGAACCACTAGACCACCACGGCCGGCTTATGTTAATCACTTTGCAGACAATATTAATAGTAAAATTAGACATTTTTTCAGATGATGCAGTTATCTGTAACTATGTGTTATCTTAGAGAAGTTGAATAAAAATTCAGTCAGATCTCGATAAGATTTCAGCAATGTGCAGAGGTTGTCAACTTGATGTAGATGTTAAGAAATGTAAAACTTTGCACTTCACAAAACAAAACAACAACAAAAAAGAACAACAACGTAGTATCCTGTGAATATACATCAGTGAGTCACTGTTGGAATCGGCAAACTCATACAAATACTCTGTATGGATATGAAATGGAATGATCAGATATTTCCAGTCATTGGTAAAGCAGGAGGTAGACTTCGGTTTATTGGTAGAATACTGGGAAAGTGCAATCGTCCTAGAATATTGCTCAGGTGTGTGCGACCCGTACCAGATAGTACTAACTGGGGATATTGAACGTACACAGAGAAGGGCAGAATGAATGGTCACAGGTTTGTTTAATCTGTGGGAGAGTGTCACGGAGTTATTGAAGGAACTGAACAGGCAGACTCTTGAAGGCAGACGTAAACAATTCCGAGAAAGTCTACTAACAAAGTTTACTCTAAGGATATACTAGAACCCTCCAGGTTAGCGGAGAGCGGTAATGCAGTGCTTCCTGGACTCGGATTGGCGCGCTGGCCCCGAATCGAATCCGCCCAGCATATTAACGACGAGGGCCGGTGTGCTGGCCAGCCTTGATGTGGTTTTTAGGCGGTTTTCCACATCCCACTACGTAAATACCGGGCTGGTCCCCACGTCCCGCCTCAATTACACAACTCGCAGACATTTGAAATGTTGGCACTATTTCATGGCTTGCACTAGACGCAGGCAGCTGGGGTACACTTATTCCATCCTGGGGGAGGGGGGGTTCAGGGTGGCGGCAGGAAGGGCATCTAGCCACCCTCTGCCACTAACATTGCCAAATCTGTAGTAACGAGGCCAACCCCGTGGCGAAGTGGGACAAGGGCCCAAAGAAAATGATGATGACTCTAAGGATATAGTACAACCCACTGCGTATCGCTCTCACTAGGATCTTGAGGATTACATTAGAATAATTACTGCATGCACAAAGGCATTCTAACAGTCAACAGGAAGAAATTCTAATAATAGTGTACAAAGGGACGTACTCTCTGCATGCACCTCATGGTAGTTTGCACATTATAGTTGTAGATGTATCGATTTACGCTGGAAAAAAATTAGTTCCAAATTTGGCCACCAGGAGAAAATATCGAACAATGTATCCAAGAAAGACGTATAGAAATGTTCCCACATGTAATAGTTTAAGAATGGAGCGTGGAGAGAAAAGTTCAAACTAGTGAGACAGGCATAATGTTGAATTTATTATAAATCACTACTTACACAATTTATTCAGTATGAGCACCGGAGACGCCGACGGGATCCTGCATACGTAAAACGAAGTGATCAACAGTTGCTCGCAGCAGTTCCGGTGGAATCAGAGGAATGTGTTCCGGCATACTGGCCTTCAGGTCAATGGCTCTTCTGCACAACATACGGTTTAACAGTACCCCAAATTCGGTATTTGTGTGTATGTACCGCACGATATAGTCCAAAACGTGCGTCGTTGCTCCGTGGAATACTGCCCAGCCATATATCATCGATTTCGATCGGTGCCAGGAACCATAGAGCAAATTCAGAACGTAGCTGCGGGACATGAGGTTTCAGTTGCTGCTCCGCCTGGATCTTGTACAGGCACGAGCGTAAAACAGACCGCAAGACTTTCCGTGCTGTCGACATGACATGGACGATTCTCGTGACGTTGTCCGAGCACTAGCACTACGCGGGTCACGTGCTATATGGCAAGTTACAACAACAGCAACCTTGCCAGTAACTTCCAACGGTATAGGACGTCTTCCTCTTCCAGGTGACAAACCAAGCTCACCAGTGTTTCCGAATTTCAATGCCATCTTCTTTAAACCATTTGATGGTATCGGCCTCTCCTCAAACCTTTCGATCGGCCTTACTGTCTCAATGCGGCACTGTAGTTGCTGCCATTCATGCGGAACAATTTCAATAACGGCGCACGGTATCACTTCTTGACACGTTATGGCTTGTCAGATAACAGCGTGGATGTCATACCGTCATACAAAGAGTGTACAGACCCAGATTTGGACCTGGTGGTCACAACTGGAACTATTTGTTTTCGAGCTTAAATCGGTTCCGTATTAAGGCATTAGCTTATCTACCAAGTTTCGCTGTCATACCATAATTACCGCCCACACTGGACCCCCTTGAGTAGCTGCACTTTAATTATAACCGCTGGATACGTTCTCTGAGTTTCAGGCAGTTTCGGTAATTTACTATAAATTGCTTCATTTATCGTTTCACAACAATAAGTGAACTAATTAACAGTACAAATAGACAACAATTATGTATTGGCCACTATCCTCCTGTTGGGCCTGCAATGTATTATTATTACTGTTATTGTTATTGTTGTTGCAGTGCTAACACCGGTTTCCGTCAGATCACCGAAGTTAAGAGCTGTCGGGTTTGGCTAGCACTTGGATGGGTGACCGTCCAGTCTGCTTAGCGCTATTGGCAACTGGGGTGCACTCAGCCCTTGTGAGGCCAATGGAAGAGCTACGTTGTTGGCTCGTAGCGGCTCTGGTCAAGAAAACTGACAATAGCCGGGAGAGCGATGTGCTGACCACATGCCCCTCCTTATCCGTTTCTAGTGTTTCTGTGGTCTGAGGATGACACGGCGGTCGGTCGGTACCGTTGGACCTTCAAGGCCTGTTCGGACGGAGATTACTTTATCATTATTATTAGAGGCAGTGGTAAGACACAAAGCATTGGCAGCCTGAAGTCTGCCGATTTCTCTCAACTCAGAAGTAAGGAGTACAGCCATCAACTGTGGACGACCAAGAACGAAGTGCTCGGATTAAAAAGACAGGGATGTAGTCTTTCCTCCCTACTGTTCAATCTGTACATCGAAGAAGCAATGATAGAAATAAAAGAAAGGTTCTCGAGTGGAATTAAAATTCAAGGTGAAAGGATATTTATACGATTCACCGATGACATTGCTATCCTGATAGAAAGTGAAGAAGGATCTTATCATCCGGGAACGGAATGAACAATCTAATGAGTAGAGAATGTGGACTAAGAGTAAATCGAAGAAAGACGAAAGTAATGAGATGTAGCAGAAATAAGAACAGCGAGAAACTTAACATCAGGACTGATGGCCACGAAGTAGATGAAGCTAAGGAATTCTGCTACCTAGGGAGTAAAATATCCAATGACGGGCGGAGCAAGGAGGACATCAAAAGCAGACTAGCAATGGCAAAAGGGGCATTCCTGACCAAGAGAAGTCTACTAGTATCAGACATAGGCCTTAATTTGACAAAGAAATTTCTAAGAACGTATGTCTGGAGTACAGCATTGTATGGTAGCGAAACATGGACTGTGGAAAATCCAGAACAGAAGCGAATCGAAGCATTTGAGATGTGGTGCTAGAGACGAATATTGAAAATTAGATGGGCTGATAAGGAAAGGAATGAGGAGGTTCTACGCAGAATCGGAGAGGAAAGGAATATGTGGAAAACACTGATAAGGAGAAGAGACAGGATGATAGAGGACATCTGTTAAGACATGAGTGAATGACTTCCATGGTACTAGAGGGAGCTGTAGAGGACAAAACCTGTAGAGGAAGACAGAGATTGGAATACGTCAAGCAAATAGTTGAGGACGTGTGTTGCAAGTGCTAGTCTCAGATGAAGAGGTTGGCACAGGAGAGAAATTCGTGGCGGGACGCTTCAAACCAGTCAGAAGACTGACGACCCAAAAAATGTAGAGAGCACACATTTTAAGTTAGCTGATTTTAAAATTGAGGTGTCGGATGTGGGTCAAGTAAATGTCACAAGGGGACAGCGTGGCGCAGAGGAATAATGTTTTGTAATAAGTGTCCCCCATCAATGTAAGTAGTTAGCTTTTTTTCTGAGAAACTTTAGTAGGTATCACTCGCGACGAATTGAGAATGCCTTCATCATTGTATGAAAAAATGTTGTTAGAAATCAGCAGTAGCAATTATGTTCAAAATGGTTCAAATGGCTCTGAGCACTATGGGACTCAACATCTTAGGTCATAAGTCCCCTAGAACTTAGAACTGCTTAAACCTAACTAACCTAAGGACATCACACACACCCATGCCCGAGGCAGGATTCGAATCTGCGACCGTAGCAGTCCCGCGGTTCCGGACTGCGGCGTCAGAACCGCACGGCCACCGCGGCCGGCAGCAATTATGTCATTGGCTCATTAGTTCGTGGTTTAATAAAACACGTACAAAAACTAAACATTAATTATCTTTTGTTATTTTAAGAGTGAACGAGTTCAACAAAATTTATTTTGCTTGCTAAACTGTAGTTAAGCGTTAATGTTGTTGGTTGGGCTACGGAAGGAATTGGGGGGGGGGGGGGGGGGCGGCGAGCAGCACGGGGTGCCACCTGACTGTAGACAGGGATAATGGTCTCAAAACGTTTGACAGCCTTTACTCTATGACTGCCTGTCATATTTTACGGCGTAGTACCACGTCAGTCATAAAATTTCCGAGATTGGAGTATTTAAAAATAAATAAAAATCATCAAGTGCTCTATACAGTCTCCCATCACCTGCCTGCAACACAACGAACGTTCATACAACATTGTGAAACTTTCAGGAAAGTTCTTCTTTGGGATGTCGTGCGTCACATTGACTTCAATTTCGCTTATGTCGTCCAGCCACTGAGCCGTCACGCGAATTTCTACACTTTGACGTTTAGAGACAGGTTAGTACTGATAATACCGAGTATCGTTACCCGTGATGATTTTTTCCCACAAAGTATTGTCTGCATTTTTTATTTCAGCTACGATAGTCAAAGTTTGATGGAAAATTTTACAAGCACTTTTCTGTTCTTCAAAACATTTTGGAGAATGTTTTGAAAACTTGATTTAGACAGGTTGCGCCACTGCGATTTGTGACTCAATTTTCACACACTAAGGCCTCACGTCCACTACATAATATTGCCTTCTCACAACTGACTAGTCGAATGCACACCTGCTGCTTACAGTTGGTGGTCCAAGCTGCTACTGTAGTTTTACATCTACATCTACATTTACACCTACATACATACTTCGAAAATCAACGCACAGTGCCTTTCCTTTCCTGTTCCACTAGCAAATAGAAAAACGGAAGAACGGCTGTCTCTGCGCTTCCGTACGAGCCCTAATTTCTCTACGCGAAACGTAAGTTGGTGGTAGTCGAATGGTTCTGCCGTCATCTTCAAATGGCGAGTCTCTAAATTTTCTCAGTGGTGTTCCTCGAAGAACGTCGCCTTCCCTCCAAGCATTCTCACTTCAGTTCCCGAAGTATCTCCGTAAGACTTGGGTGTTGTTGGAACCTACCGGTAACAAATCCAGCAGCCCGTCTCTGAATTGCTTCGATGTCTTCCTTCAGTCCGACCTGGTGCGGATCCCAAACACTGGAGTGATACTCAATAATGGGTCGCACTAGTGTCCTATATGCGGTCTCCTTTACAAATTAACTACTCTTTCCTGAAATTCTCCCATTAAACCAAAGTCTACCGCTCGTCTTCCCTACAACAAACCTTACAAGGCCGTTCAATCTCATATTGTTTAGATATTTTATTTACAAGCTTTTGTCAAATACCATACTTCTAACTCTGTATTCGAACATAACTGATTTGTTTTTCGTATTCATCCCCATTAACTTACATTTTACGACATCTAGAGGTAGCTGCTATTCATCACACCAACTAGAAATTTTGTTTAAGTCATCTTGTACCCTCTTTCAGTCTCTCAACGACGCCACCTTAACGTAAACCACAGCATCGTCAATAAACAACCGCAGACTGCTGCTCACCCTGTCCACCAGTTCATTTACGTATATAGAAAATAAGAGCGGTCCTGTTACACTTGGCAACGGCCTTGCCTCAGTGGCTACACCGGTTCCCGTGAGTTCACCGAAGTTAAGCGCTGTCGGGCGCGGTCGGCACTTGGATGGGTGACCATCCAGGCCACCATGCGCTGTTGCCATTTTTCGGGGTGGACTCAGCCTCCTGGTCCCAATTGAGAAGCTACTCGACGGAATAGTAGCGGCTTCGGTCAAGAATACCATCATAACGACCGGGAGAGCGCTGTGCTGACCCCACGCCCCTCCTATCGGCATCCTCCCCTGAGGATGACACGGCAGTCGGATGGCCCCGGTAGGCCACTCGTGGCCTTAAGTCGGAGTGCTGTTACACTTCCCTGGGGCACTCCTGATGATACCTCTGCTTCCTGGTAAACACTCGCTGTCCAGTACAACATACTGGGTTCTATTACTTAAAAAGTCTTCGAGCCACTCACATATTTGGGAAGTTATTCCGTGTGCTCGTACCCTCATTAACATTCTGCAGTGGAGCAGCGTGTCAAATATTCTTCGAAAATCTAAGAATATGGAATCTGCCTGTTGCACTTTATCCCGGTTCGCAGGATATCACGTGGAAAGAAGGGCAAGCTGAGTTTCGCACGAACGATGCTTTCTAAAACCGTCGAGGTTCTTGGGCAGAAGGTTTTCCGTCTCAAGGAAATTTATCGTATTCGAACTGAGAAAATGTTCAAGAATTCTGCAGCAAACGGACGTTAAGGATATTCTTCTTCTCCTGACTAGGGTTGCCCCTGTTCGTCTGCCTCATTCCGTGGATGTACTGGATCAACAGCTGTCCCATTTCTTGGGTGGTCGCCCGGATAGTCGTTTGGTTTAAGGATATTGATCTGTAATTTTGGGGGTTCGTTCTTTTACTCGTCTTAAATACAAGAGTCCAGTCGCCTGGGACTTTTTGCTGGGCGAGAGGTTCGCGATAAACGCAAGCTAAGTAAGGGACCAGTGCCGTAAAGAACTTTTTATAAAACCGGATTGGGATTCCATCCGGACCTAGCAATTTATTTGTTTTCAGCTCTCACAGTTCTCTACATCAGTGATGCTTATTACTATGTCTTCTATACGGGTGTTACTGCGTTGATGTCGCTTATACGCTAGGAATAAAATCATATTTGGAACTCTCGGACGGACGCTTTACTTTGGAGTGAAACGCGTACTTGTGTTCCACACACAGCGGATTATACTTGTGAACGAGATAGGGAATGATTTATAATTAATTTCGTGCCAGTTTACAGAACCAGCCCATGAAACGGCGGGAAGTGTCAGTTCTACACACACCAAAAAAAGTTTTCCATCACGTCGGTTCCTACAGATCCTGAACCTGTACGGAAAATTGGAATAGAGATCAACATACATCACATACGCCATTTTTATTGCTCATGAAAACCACACATTGCATGTTGTACCACCATACAGGGAGACCTTCAGACGTGGTGGTCCAGATTGCTGTACATATCGGTACCTCTAATACTCAGTAGCACGTCCTCTTGCATTGATGCATGCCTGTATTCGTCGTGGAATACTATCCACAAGTTCATCAAGGCACTGTTGGTCCAGATTGTCCCACACCTCAACAGCGATTCGGCGAAGATCTAGTCCATAAACAGCTCTTTGCAATCTAATCTAGGCATGTTCGATGGAGTTCATGTCTGAAGAAAATGCTTGCCACTCTAGTCGAGCGATGTCGTTATCCTGAAGGAAGTCATTCACAAGATGTGCAGGATGGGGGCGCGAATTGTCGTCCATGAAGCCCAATGCCTCGCCTTTATCCTTCCGATATGGTTGCACTGTCGGTTGAAGGATGACATTCACGTATCGTACAGCCGTTACGGCGCCTTCCATGACCACCAACAGCGTACGTCGGCCCCACATAATGCCACCCCAAAACTGCAGGGAACCTCCACCTTGCTGCACTCGCTGGACAGTGCGTCTAAGGCGTTCAGCCTGACCGGGTTGCCTCCAAACACGTCTCCAACGATTGTCTGGTTGAAGGCATATGCGACACTCATCGGTGAAGAGAACGTGATGCCAATTCTGAGTCGGCCATTCGGCATGTTGTTGGGCCCATCTGTACTGCGCAGCTTGGTGTCGTGGTTGCAAAGACGGACCTCGCCATGGATGTCGGGAGTGAAGTTGCGCATGATGTAGCCTATCGCGCACTGTTTGAGTTGTAACACGACGTCATGTGGGTGCACGGAAATTATTATTCAACATGCTGGCGTTGCTGTCAGTGTTCCTCCGAGCCAAAATGCGTAGGTAGCGGTCATCCACTGCAGTAGTACCCCATGGGCGGCCTGGCCGAGGCATGTCATCGACAGTTCCTGTCCCACTATATCTTCTGCATGTCCTAACAACATCGCTACGATTCACTCTGAGACTCCTGGACACTTCCCTTGTTGAGAGCACTTTCTGGAAAAAGTAATAATGCGGACGCCATCGAACCACGTTATTGACCGTCTACCTGTGGTTGAACTACACTCAACACTAGCCGTATGGCTGCTTCCTGGTTGAATGACTGGAACTTACCGGCCGTCGGACCCCCTTCATCTAACAGGCGCTGCTCATGCATGGTTGCTTACATCTTTGGGCGGGTTTAGTGACATCTCTGAACAGTCAAAGGGACCGTGTCTGTGATACAATATCCACGGTCAACGTCTCTCTTCAGGAGTTGTGGGAACCGGGCCGATGCAAAACTTTTTTTGATGTGTCTATTTGCCATTAAGTCGAGTGACGGTAAAAATGTGGTACAGTGATCGTCGTAGTCTTCCACTTATGAAATTTTGTTTTAAGTTACCGTTACAGTTTATATAGAAGTAAAATAATATAGTAAAAAATGATTCTATATTGTGAATAGGGCCCCCATAGTTCGCCGGTACTATGGACCTTAAGAAGGCCCTCAGTAATTCGTCTCCACCAGATGTTGCGTGCACTCTTGTGTGGCTCCAGTGACAACGTGAGGTGTTGTTGGGGTCGGACTGCTATCCTCAGACCGCCTCGATTACCGTCGCCTACGTTGCCCTTTGATTCGCCTAAGGTTTGCTCTCCCTGTCCCATTTCTTTCTGAAAGTTGAGACCCACCAAAGTTTCGGCTACTTGCAGGTGATCTGGCCAACCAGATCATCTTAAACTGAGCTCAGAATCTAAGCTGCGTATAAACTAAGATCTCCGTTCCTGTGTATTACGTTTTCCGACATTGTTATTTTAACAGAAGCTGTAATTGAGATCCCTCAGAAACTTGTCATCCATAATGAAATACAATAGTCTGTACACTTATTAGGGCACTACGAAATATTTTGTTCCAAGGAAACGGTGTGAAACGTAACACATTTTTTGAAACGGTGCAATGAAAATTTCTCTTTGGTCTCTCGCTGTTTTATCGGAACATTTCTTATGTTGTGGGATTCCAACGGCTCACGATAGACTGTAGAAACAATGTACTAATCCTCTGGGATAACCACTGAGTAAAAATTCGGAAGAAACCATTGAAATATAAAACAAAATAAAGTCATGAGCACCAAGCCATGTCCATTTTCAACCTACTATGCCAGACTTCTCTCAAACGAAATGAGTATTTAGTGAACCATTAAGGACCAATTTAATCGTGAACCTCATTTTGCACTTAATCTGCAGGAAGTTGGAAGAAATCAGCTTCTGAATTTGATATTGGAAAACAATAAAATTTTGTGTCGTTAGACAGAGCTGTTCGAAATAAGTATATTCTACCTGAAACGTTGTAGTTTATTGTATACAAATGGTTAATACCACCAAAAAATCTGTTTGATACCGACAATACGAACAGCACTTGAACTAGGACATGTAAAAGATTACCTTTTTAATACTATTGTGAGTAAACGTTCCTCTTTCCGTTTGAAATTTTGAATGGAACAGTTTTCTGCTATTTTATCAGTTTAAACGTTCATGAGTTGTAAATTAGAAATAACATTTCGTTTGAAAAAATTTTAAACAGAAAAAATATTCATGTTTTTTCCTTTATTATAACAAATATTCGAAATAATTTCTGCTGTGGAACAATTTCAGCAGATGCTGCCTCACAAAGTGCAGCTAATTTCCGAAAATGGTATTGTACCACAACTAGCTGCTTTGAAAGGATTGATTTTTTCCTTTGTTAAAAACCATGGTCGAATATTTTCTAACAACCTAAACTGCTTGTAATACTAAAGGTTTTCAAGACAGTTCATGGTGGTAAAATACACTGCTTGACAGTCGCTAATGAACAAAGACATCGTCGGACAACAATAATCACAGGCAATGACTGATGATATGAAACACAATACATACGTAACAGAGGTATGGTGGTAGATATATGAAGAAAAATAGTAAAGATTTCACCACATGGGAAGGCAGGACAACGCACATTAGTGACGTTCATGCTTAACATGGGTCGCAATCCTAATATAAAGGTCGAAATCGGACCTTCAGCAAGGAATATGCCCTTCTCGGACAGCAAAGAATCCCACATCCGGCCATCCTGATTTACGTTCCCTGTGATTTCCGTAAATTGTTTCAGGCAAATGTTGGAATGGTTCCCTTGAAACGGCACGGCTGATTTCCTTCCCCACCCTTCCCCAATCCGATCTTGTGCTCCGTCTCTAACGACCTCGTTGTCGACGGAACGTTAAACACTAATCTCCTCCTCCTCCTCCACCTCAGGTATTAACGCACATTTTGCACCTGTTCCTCCTACTGGCTTCCAGACTGTTAACGTGTCCTTGTGGTATATTGCCCCACTCGTTTGTCAAGGTGGTTTTCAATTCCAACAGGGTTCGGGGAAATGGTGTTTGTTGAGAAACACGTCAGCCAAAGGCGATTCCACAACAACCGTCTTCAAATACCGTATTGCTCGAACTCTGAAAGGCATAATGGGCGTTCGTGCACAGGCTTCGCTGCGGTTAACATTTCCTTTTACTATCACTGTTTGGGCGTTCCGTAGCGATTGTTGGTTGTTCCGCAGCAAATGGCAGTTGTTCCTTAGCAAGTGTCTGTTCTTCCTTAGCAACTGCCAAGCAGTGTATAATTTTCGATGGCTTTCCAACTTGCTCTGAGCAGTTACGTACAGCCCTATCAGTGTTCTGTGAGTTCTAGACACCTCTGATGCTATCAATGCCAGGCGAGGCTGAGGTTGACATTCGGTCCCGGACACCATCATATAATTTTCATCACAATAACTTTTACGCCTTTCCACCAATTTGTTCCCTGGTAGCTTTGTTTGTCTTCTTGTTAGTCCTAGTAGTTCCAATATGAATCTCTCCATTGCTTGTTGCACAACCCTGAAGTATTTAGTGGTTTTGTCATTTAAATTCCATTTCTCACATCGGTACACTAGAGTTGAAAATATGCACTGACCATAAAGTACGATTTCGAGACACACCGGGAGTTTTAGCTTCTGAACTACGTTTACTTTATGAAATAGCTCCATGGCTATTTGCTTCTCTTCTGTTTCCTTCCTGCCCATCCAGCCAATGTCTTTTACTGGCCAAAAACAAAAATCATCAACTGACTGACTTCATTGTTAATTTGATCCATTCTCTATTCAATGAGTTGGTTATCCGTAGTGCTGGTATAATTGTAAATTATTTTCTAGCTTACTTTTGAACTTTCTGTATCATGTTCATACGTTGTTTAATTTATTTGCACTACAGGCAAACATTCGTGGAATCCAATGGAATGTATGTATTCTTAAGTGTGCAAGAGTAAGTTCAGTCAGTGAAGGTTAGCAGAGGTTTAGTTGAACCTTTGTCTAAAGCTTTCTTAAAATCATAGATTCTTTTTATAAATAAGGGCTATTAATTCTGCTAAATGTGTCTGCTATCACTGTGAATATTTAGTGAATAAAACATGAGCTTCTTCATTTACAACGTCGTTTCCGCTTCGACGCTATAAACAAGGAAATATTCTAAGCGATTTAGTCGGCTTTATTCACAAAGTGCAACACACTCCTACAGAAGGCGGCGTTTGATGCTCGTTGCATCGGCTACATTTTAATTCATGATTTGCAAATGGTTCGTTTAGTGTACCCACTTCTCTAACCTGCTTGTTCATCTACTTGATTAAAATCTGTGTCTCTAAGTTTAATGAATATCTTGTACGTCATGGACAGAAAGGTGACAGGTCTCTAACTTTTTTTGTCTAATCTGTCTACTTTTTTGTGAAGTTGATTGACTGCAAGTCAGTTGCAGCTTTGGGAAATAGCCTACTCCCAACACTGTCTGTTTATAATAAGCCTTTTGTACTGTTTTCCCAGGTTTTAAAGATTTATGTTGAAACACTCTCAACTTCCTGCGTATTTACTGTCTGCATACTTCGAATGGCTCGTTTGGCGTTACTTTTTCAATTTCATTACGTTCATTAATTACTATTTGTGTTAGTTAATCAGTTTCATGAATTACTCATACAATTGAAAAAGTCATAAATCGCAGTGCAATTTTCTGTTGATCACGACTGTGACATTTACCACCTGTTCTGTCTGACTTTTTTCTTACCTTTAGTGTTCTCAGCTTTATATCTTAACAGTTAAGTATTGTTTGCGAATAGGTTTCTTCAGCTGAGCATAGTCTATTATGTTCCTATTTTCTTTTCTACGAAACGGTCATTGAAACTATTCTGTAATAGCATTCCCATTCCATTTAAGATCTTTTTTTCTTTTCAACTTTTCACCCATACGACATATTTACTTTCCCTTAGATTAGATTATTAGTTGTTCCATAGATAATGAATACGACACTTTGTAATGATGTGGAACGTGTCAGGTTAATAAAAGGTGTCTATCCAAGATATTACATTACACAAAATATTACATGACACTTAATATTTTTAATTTTTTGTTTTGGGTGGAGGATGGGGAAATTACCCACTTACTATATCCAAAAATTCATCTAATGAGTAGAAGGAGTTTTTTAATTTCCGTTTAAATGCTATTTGGCTATCTGTCAGACATTTGATGCTATTAGGCAAGTGACCAAAGACCTTTGTGGCAGCATAATATACCCCCTTCTGAGCCAAAGCTAAGTTTAACTTTCAGTAGTGAAGATCATCCTTTCTCCTAGTGTTGTAGCCATGTACACTATTGCTTTTGAATTCGTTCGGATTGTTAATAACAAATTTCGTAAATGAATATATATAAATTGTGAGGCTACAGTGAAGATCACTAGCTCTTCGATATCTTCTATTTCTATATAACCTTCATTATCCAAGGTGCGTAACTTATTGGATAGTTTACTTTGGAGTATATCACTGTCAATAAGCAGTTTAATAACCTACGTTTCCCGCTTCATGCGTGTAAGCCTGTTTATTTCATGTTCTATATTTCTTTTTGACTCAGGATCTTACTAGTCTATGATCACTTGAAGTTTGAAAGTGATTGTAAGCCCGCCACTTGCTGCTGATAAAGTACTCGTTCTCAGTGTTAGTTTGATTAGATGTCTACTGTAAAACGAAGTGCACGTAGATACCACGTGTGTTTGTGTGTGTGTGTGTGTGTGTGTGTGTGTGTGTGTGTGTGAGCTGGCTAAAAAGTACATTATCGAAATAAATGTCGTACAGATAGCAAAATGCAATCACTATGACCCTATAACCCAGCTTCACATCGTCCAAAAATGTTCCTGTAATTCCTCCATCTGACGATAAACCTGCTTAGTTAATGGTACAATAAATAGTATTAAATTCAAAAATTCCATATAAACAGCCAATTGGACTTACATGGTTCATGTTATTGTTTGTCAGAGATCGGGTACATTTCTGTGTTCTTCGTCATTCGCGAAATACCTTACGCCTAGTATGTGGCGTGAAGATCGATGCCGTTATATATATATATATATTCCCTTCTGATGTTTTCACAAAGTGCATTTACGAGGATTAGTGTGAAAGGTGGGAACCATTTTTTAGGCTCGCACTGAATAGCCGGTCTAAGAGTGGCGCTATGAGCTGGCGCCAGTGAGGTGCTGGCGCCATTAATTACCCCGGCGTGTTTACGCGAGGCGCGCCGTGAATGCTGGCTGGTGATTAGGCCCGTGTTGACGGCCTGCGACGGCGACCGCCCACGCAGAGCCTGGCTTCCGGCCTATCAAACACACAGAGGGAGACCGACGAGGTCCGCTGAACGGCACCCCCACCCCACGGCGTGTGGCTCTGCGCTGCTGAACCACGTGCAACTCTGGTTGCCACTGCAGGTCACATGCGTGTTTCATGAGTCGCCCCATAATACACTACTGGCCATTAAAATTGCTACACCAAGAAGAAATGCAGATGATAAACGGGTAATCATTGGACAAATATATTATACTATAACTGACATGTGATTACATTTTCACGCAATTTGGGTGCATAGATCCCGAGAAATCAGTACCCAGAACAACCACCTCTGGCCATAATAACGGCTTTGATACGCCTGAGCATTGAGTCAAACAGAGCTTGGATGGCGTGTACAAGTACAGCTGTAAATGCAGCTACAACACGATACCACAGTTCGTCAAGAGTACTGACTGGCGTATTGTGACGAGGCAGTTGCTCGGCCACCACTGACCAGACGTTTTCAATTGGTGAGAGATCTGGACAATGCGCTGGCCAGGGCAGCAGTCGAACATTTTGTGTATCCAGAAAGGACCGTACAGGACCTCCAACATGCGGTCGTGCATTATCCTGCTGAAATGTAGGGGTTCGCAGGGATCGAATGAAGGATAGAGCCACGGGTCGTAACAGATCTGAAATGTAACGTCCACTGTTCAAAGTGCCGTCAGTGCAAACAAGAGGTGACCGAGACGTGTAACCAATGGCACCCCGTACCATCACGCCGGGTGAAACGCCAGTAAGGCGATGACGAATATACGCTTCCAATGTGCGTTCACCGCTATGTCGCCAAACACGGATGCGACCATCATGATCCTGTAAACAGAACCTGGATTCATCCGAAAAAACGACGTTTTGCCATTCGTGCACCCAGGTTCGTCGTTGAGCACACCATCGAAGGCGCTCCTGTCTGTGATGCAGCGTCAAGGGTAACCGCAGCCGTGGTCTCCGAGCTGATAGTCCGTGCTGCTGCAAACGTCGTCGAACTGTTCGTGCAGATGGTTGTTGTCTTGCAAAAGTCCCCATCTGTTGACTCAAGGATCGAGACGTGGCTGCACGATCTGTTACAGCCATGCGGATAAGATGCCTGTCTTCTCGACTACTAGTGATACGAGGCCGTTGGGATCCAGCACGGCGTTCCGTATTATCCTCCTGAACCCACCGATTCCATATTCTGTTAACAGTCATTGGATATCGACCGACACGAGCAGCAATGTCGCGATACGATAAACCGCAATCGCGATAGGCTACAATCCGACCTTTATGAAAGTCGGAAACGTGATGGTACGCATTTCTCCTCCTTACACGAGGCATCACAATAACGTTCCACCAGGCAATGCCGGTCAACTGCTGTTTGTGTAAGAGAAATCGGTCGGAAACTTTCCTCATGTCAGCAAGTTGTAGGTGCCGCCACCGGCGCCAGCTTTGTGTGAATGCTTTGAAAAGCTAATCATTTGCATATCACAGCTTCTTCTTCCTGTCGGTTAAATTTTGCGTCTGTGCCACGTCATCTTAGTGGTGTAGAAATTTTAATGGCCAGTAGTGTATTAAAAAAAAGAACTCTGCTTCCAGCTAAATGGTCGCATTGAATCCTAGTTATCGCAATATCCTCCTAATACTGTACAATTTGGTGCCGCACTTATCGTATTGCTGATGTTGCGAATAAAGTATTTGCAGTTTTATCTGAAACTAGCTGAGTCCCTAGCTTTGCCAGGGTAAGTATCTATTCTAGTTTTCTATTAGCCCATCTTCTCCTCCCCCCCTTTCTCTATCCATCTTTTCCTTCACCCCTCTCTGTGCATCTCCACCATCCCCTCTCTCTGTCCACCTCCTCCACTTCTCGCTCTCTGTCCATTTCTTACTGCCCCTCTCTACGTCCATCTCTTTCTCACCTATCTCTCTGTCCATCCCGACTCCCCCTGTTCCTCTTCAACTTCTCCTCTCTCCTTCTGCCAGTCTCCTCCTCGCCCCTCTCTTCGTCCATTTCCTCGTCTTCCCCTTCTCTGTTTACTTCTTTCTCTCCCTCTGTCTGTACCTCACCTCATCTCCTCTATCCGTGCCCATCTCGTCCTTCCCTCTCCCGCTGTCTGTCCATATCCTCCTGCCCCCTTCTCTCTCCTCGTTATCACGCACACCCCAGAAGGAGGAGTGTGATTCTTACCCCCACAATATTTCTTTCCATGTTGTTGTTGTTGTCTTCAGTCCTAGACTAGTTTGATGCAGCTCTCCATGCTACTCTATCCTGAGCAAGCTTCTTCATCTCCCAGCACTTACTGCAACATACATCCTTCTGAATCTGCTTAGTGTATTCATCTCTTGGTCTCCCTCTACGATTTTTACCCTCCACGCTGCCCTCCAATGCTAAATTTGTGATTCCTTGATGCCTCAGAACATGCTCTACCAACCGGTCCCTTCTTCTTGTCAAGTTGTGCCACAAACTCCTCTTCTCCCCTATTCTATTCAATACCTCCTCATTAGCTACGTCATCTACCCATCTAATCTTCATCATTCTTCTGTAGCACCACATTTCGAAATCTTCTATTCTCTTCTTGTCCAAACTATTTATCGTCCACGTTTCACTTCCATACATGGCTACACTCCATACAAATACTTCCAGAAACGACTTCCTGACACTTAAATCTATACTCGATGTAAACAAACTTCTCTTCTTCAGAAACGCTTTCCTTGCCATTGTCAGTCTACATTTTATGTCCTCTCTACTTCGACCATCATCAGTTACTTTGTTCCCCAAATAGCAAAACTCCTTTACTACTTTAAGTGTCTCATTTCCTAATCTAATTCCCTCAGCATCACCCGACTTAATTCGACTACATTCCATGATCCTCGTTTTGCTTTTGTTGATGTTCATCTTATATCCTCCTTTCAAGACACTGTCCATTCCGTTCAACTGCTCTTCCAAGTCCTTTGCTGTCTCTGACAGAATTACAATGTCATCGGCAAACCTCATAGTTATTATTTCTTCTCCATGGATTTAAATACCCTTCCATATCGTGACTAAAATGTTTTCCAAATTTGGTTGAAATCATTTCAGAGGTTTAGAATGAGCTTTTTACCCAAAGATTTGCCCGCGTAAGCACATGTCAGATATATTTCGCACATGTTCAACATATTTAACACATATTTGTACACATACTTTGCCTTTATCTCTATTGATTCCCCCCCCCCTCCCCCCCTCCCCCCCCCCCCCCCTCCACGGAGTTTGTACTCTTTGAGATACATTCAGCGGCATTTGTGGATACTGAAAGTGAAATGTGTTGCGAATAGAGTTCGCAATAAGAAAGGAATAAATAAAGCGACATACATGATGCCGAAGTTTTTCACGCATCTCAGTCTCTGACGCCATATCTACTAAAATATGTGTCGTTCAATTATATATTGTTACAGGTAAGTTCAGCCACATATATGGATACTGTGTGGGAGATGTGTTGCGAATTAAGACTGTAGTAAAGAATTAATAAGTTAAAACGTGATGAATGATGCGGCAGTTTTTCCCGTATCTCAGTATTTGACGCCATATCACCTGAATTATGCGTTGTAGAATGATAGATTTTCGTATGTACATTCAGCGACAGACGCGGATACAGTCTGCTAAAAATAATGCGAATAGAGTGAATATCAACGAAGTAATAAATATGAACATCTTGCATGATGCGGCTGTTTCTCATGCAGCTCAGTGGTTAGCAAGAAATAAGTAATGAGTCAAAACGTCACATTCCATTCAGCACTTCTACAAAATGAACAGCGAGAATATAGTAAACGATAAACTTTTTCCATTTCAACGTTTTTGGAGGTTGTGACCAGGAAAAAGTTTCGTAACACATTGAAATTATATGTGAAGTTTGTTCCAGTCTTTCATTCTCAAATACTGCGTGACTGAAGTATGGGTACTTGTGCATCGTGGGCTATCCTCTCACCTCTTTCATGGGTAGGAGGTTCTTACAACGACAGCGATGATTTCCAACCAGGAAATGATATGTGTACCAATTTTGGTTCAAATCAGTCCAGTGAATTAGGAGAAGATGTGGAACATACATACATACGTACATACGTGCATGCATACATACACAGGGTGATTCACGAAGGTATGCAAATATTTTAATACACACATCAATGAAAGTTTTGTATCACCCCTGTTCCGGAAGATAGACGTTGACTGTGGCTATTGTATCACACACACAGTCCCTTTGACTGTTCCGAGATGCAGAAAACCCGTCCAAAGAAGTAAACAACCATTTGTGAGCAGCGCCTATTAGACGCAGGCGATCCGACAGCCGATCAGTTCCAGTCATTCTACTAGGTAGGTGGTACACGGCTCGTGTTGTTTGTAGTTCAACCACGCCTAGAAGGCCAATACCGCGGTTCGATGGCGTCGGCGTTTTTACTTTGTCCCAGGAAGGGCTCTCAACAAGGGAAGTAACCAGACGTCTCGGAGTGGACCAAAGCGATGTTGTTCGTATATGGAGGAGATACACAAAGACAGAAACTGTCGATGACATGCCTCGTTTAGGCCCCCCAAGGGCTACTACTGCAGTGGATGACCGCTACCCTTCTGATTATGGCTCGGAGAAATCCTGTCAGCAAAGCCAACATGTTGATTAATGCTTTTCGTGCACCCACAGGACGTGTTACGACTCAAACAGTACGCAATAGGCTGCATGATGCGGAACTTTGCTCTCGACGTCTATGGCGAGGTCCATCTTTGCCATCACGACACCATGCAGAGCGGTAGAGATGGGCCCAGCAACATGCCGCATGGACCGCTCAAGATTGGCATCACGTTCTCTTCACCGATGAGAGTCGCATATTCTTCAACCAGACAATCGTCGGTGATGTGTTTGGAAGCAACCCGGTCAGGCTGAACGCCTTAGACACACTGCCCAGCGAGTGCAGCAAGCTGGAGGTTCATTGTTATTTTGGATTGGCATTATATGGGGCCGACATACGCCGCTGGTGGTCGTGGAAGGCACCGTAACGCCTGTACGATATGTGAATGCCATCCTCCGATCGATAGTGCAACCATATCGGCAACATATTGGGGAAGCATTCGTCTTCATGAACCCCCCTCTTGGACATGTGAATGACTTCATTCAGGATAACGACATCGCTCGACTACAGTGGCCAGCACGTTCTCCAGACATGAACCGTATAGAACATGCCTGGGATAGACTGGAAAGGGCTGTTTATGGACGACGTGACCCACTAACCACTCTGAGAAATCTACGCTGAATCGCCGTTGAGGAGTGGGACAATCTGGGCCAACAGTGCCTTGATGAACTTGTGGATAGAATGTCACGACGAATACAGGCATTCATCAATGCAAGAGGACGTGCTACTGGGTATTAGCGGTACCGGTCTGTACAGCAGTCTGCACCAGCACCTCTGATGGTCTCACCTTTATGGTGGTACAACATGCAATGTGAAGTTTTCATGAGCAATAAAAAGGGGAGGAAATGGTGTGTATGTTGATCTCTATTCCAATTTTCTGTACAGGTTGCGGAACTCTCGGAACGGAAGTGATGCGAAACTCTTTTCTATATACTCAGGGTGGTCCATTGATAGTGACCGGGCCAAATATCCCACGAAATAAGCATCAAACGAAAAAACTACAAAGAACGAAACTCGTCTAGCTTGAAGGGGGAAACCAGATGGCGCTATGGTTGGCCCGTTAGATGGCGCTGCCATAGGTCAAACGGATATCATCTGCGTTTTTTTAAATAGGGACCCCCATTTTTATTACATATTCGTGTAGTACGTAAAGAGATATGAATGTTTTAGTTGGACCACTTTTATCACTGTGAGATAGATGGCGCTGTAATAGTCACAAACGTATAAGTACACGGTATCACGTAACATTCCTCCAGTGCGGACGGTATTTTCTTCGTGATACATTAACCGTGTTAAAATGGACCGTTGACGTGTGGCTATTGTGATAAAAAAGGCCCAACGGCTGCTCGGTTTCCTGGACGACATCATCCAAGTGTCCGGGCCGTTCACCGGATAGTTACGTTATTCAATGAAACAGGAAGTGTTCAGCCACATGTGAAACGTCAACCATGACCTGCAACAAATGATGATGCCTAAATAGGTGTTTTAGCTGCTGTCGCGGCTAATTCGCACATCAGTAGCAGACAAATTGCGCGGGAATCGGGAATCTCAAAAACGACGGTATTGAGAATGCTACATCAACATCGATTGCACCCGTACCGTATTTCTATACACCAGGAATTGCATGGCGACGACTTTGAAGGTCGTGTATAGTTCCGCCCCTGGCCACAAGAGAAATTACGGGACGATGACAGATTTTTTTGCACGCGTTCTATTTAGCGACGAAGCGTCATTCACCAACGGCGGTAACGTAAACCGGCATAA
Source organism: Schistocerca americana (assembly GCF_021461395.2). NCBI lineage: Eukaryota > Metazoa > Arthropoda > Insecta > Orthoptera > Acrididae > Schistocerca > Schistocerca americana. The sequence goes on from NC_060122.1 coordinate 142,471,320, forward strand.
TATGTGCGATTGGGCTACGTAAAATCCACGATGGCTTCGACAAGTGGAACATCAGCGACCTTGGCGGGTTAATGTATGGTGCGGCATTATGGGAGGAAGAATAATTGGCCCCCATTTTATCGATGGCAATCTAAATGGTGCAATGTATGCTGATTTCTTACGTAATGTTCTACCGATGTTGCTACAAGATGTTTCACTGCATGACAGATGGCGATGTACTTTCAACATGATGGATGTCCGGCACATAGCTCGCGTGCGGTTGAAGCGGCACTGAACAGCATATTTCATGATAGGTGATTGGCCGTCGAAGCACCATACCACGGCCCGCACGTTCACTGGATCTGACGTCTCCAGATTTCTTTCTGTGGGGAACGTTGACCGATATTTGCTATCGTGATCCACCGACAACGCCTAACAACATGCTTCAACACATTGTCAATGCATGTGCGAAAATTACGGAAGGCGAACTACTCGCTTTTGAGAGGAATGTCGTTACACGTATTGCCAAATGCATTGAGGTTGACGGACATTATTTTGAGCATTTATTGCATTAATATGGTATTTACAGGTAATCACTCTGTTACAGCATCCGTTCTCAGAAATGATAAGTTCACAACGGTACGTGTATTACATTGGAGCAACCGAAATAAAACGTTCAAACGTACCTACGTACCTACGTTTAAAAAACCTACCTGTTACCAACTGTTCGTCTAAAATTGTAAGCCATATGTTTGTGATTATTACAGCGCCATCTATCGCAAAGCGAAAAAAGTGGTCCAACTAAAACATTCATATTTCTTTACGCACTCCACGAATATGTAATAAAAAGAGGGTCCCTATTTAAAAAAAACGCAGTTGGTATTCGTTTGACCTATGGCAGTGCCATCTAGCGGGCCAACCATAGCGCCATCTGGTTTCTCCCTTCAAGCTAAACAAGTTTCGTTCTTTGTAATTTTTTCGTTTGATGCGTATTTCGTGAGATATTTGGCCCGGTCACGATCAGTGGGCCACCCGGTATATACGTACATCCCTTTTTAAAATATGTAGGAATAAGGTCATTTTCCATTATTATTTTCCATTATTATTACACACCTTGGTAAATGGTCTCGTTTGTTTGCAAAATGATTGAGACTGGGTAAAAGTGCACATACGGTGTTGGCGGTATTTGCACTGCGTACTGTAGTTGGTAACTGTTTCCGCGGTGAATGATGGGAAGATGGCGGTAGTAATGGGAAATCAATGTTCGATAAATTAAGTCGTGAGGTGGTATGTATGAATTTATTTGGCGGCCTAATGAAAATATTTTGTGCAGAATGTGGTCATATGAAACATAATATTCTGTAAAATGTAAGCTATACTCTTAAGTTCCTGCATAATCAGGACTGTTGAATAAGGACTTGTCGCAAGCAAACGAGAAAGTTTTCAAAATAATCATTGGCCTACGATTGAGATCAGTCCGTTACCACAGACAATTTTCCTCAAGTCACATTCGCTGTCGCCGCCAACTCACAACCGAATGTAACATTTGAACGTAAACTTTACCTATGGCTGCGCTACAGATCAGTCCCTCATCACAACCGGATTTCCTCCAGTCACATTCCTTCGCTATCGCCAACTCACAATCAGACTGGAATACGGAACAACATCCCAGGAAATCCTGTCATATACCGAGAAACACAAATACAAGAAATACGTACGAAAACAAGTAATCAACTTTATAATCCATAACAGCCAGATCAATCGCCACCAATCTCGCATTATTCATGTGTATGTCAAACCCCGTCAATTTTTGGTTTCCGTCGAAACAAGTCATTAAATTCAGCGATTCTCAATGGCTACTGTAAAATAGCGCCTGATTTGCAACGATCAACGTAAACCAATTTCCAACAGTAGCGCGCAGCGGAACTTCCACTGATTTTGCATGTATAGTGGCAGCTGAACCTAAACAAATGAGTGCTAAAAAATCGTTAAATTTAGATGACCAAATAAGTAACGCACAGTTGACGGAAGTCAATTCAATTAAATACGTAGGCATTAAAGTTACGAACAACTAAAACTGGAACCATTACACAGGAAGTGATGTGGGAAATTCGTTTTTATCGGCTAAAAACTTAAGAGGATGCAACATATCTGTCAAAGACGCTCTATGCAGTACGCTTGTCACTCCTCATCTGGAGCAGTGCTCGCGCGGTATGGGAACGTTAACAGGCATCGAAAAAACTTAAAAAAGTGCAGCGTGTTTTCTGTTATGGCGACATAGGGGAAGGGGTGTAGTGGACGTTCTAAGAGAGGTGGGGTGACGATTATTAAAACAAAGGTGTTTTGCGTTGCGACGATATCTTTTCACGAAATTTCGATCACCAACTTTCTCTTCCGAAAATGGTTACAGTATGACTGTCACCTACACAGGGAGAAATAACCACCGTAATAAAATAAGGGAAATCAGAGCCCACACGAAAAGATTTGTGTGTTCACTTTCTCCAGGTGCTATTAGAGAGTGGAAATCTCGATAAATATTCTGAGAATATTGCGATGAACCCACTGTAAAGCACTTAAATGTGTACTGTAGAGCAATCACGTAGATGTAGTGTAAGACTGTCGCTCTAAACATACTGCGTGAACACTCGTGATGAATAACATCACCGTTGACGCAATCGTACTGGCTTACACGGACTAACGTTGAAAATTTGTAATATTGTTGTGGCTCATAGTATTCTGAATCATAATAAGCAAAAATACACTATGTGAGCAAAAGTATCCGCACACCTCCAAAAACATACTTTTGCACATTATGTGCATTGTGCTGCCAGCTACTTCCAGGTACGCCACACCAGCGACCTCAGTAGTCATTAGATACGAGAGAGCAGAATGGGACGCTCCACGGAACTCACGGACTTCGAACGTGGTCAAGAGATTGGGTGTCACTTGTGTCATACGTCTGTACACGACATTTCTACACTCCTAAACATCTCTAGGTCCGCTGTTTCCGATGTGATAGTGAAGTGGAAACGTAAAGGGACACGTACAGCACAAAAACGTACAGGCCGTCGTGGACGAAGATGGCGTCGGTCGCTACCCCACCACCGTTGCTTTAAGCCGTACCGCGTTACTGGTTACCGACAGTAAGTTCTGTCTTGACTGGAGGGAAAATAATTTGCATTAATATTGGAAAACGATCGATGCATACCATAGTTGTGCGACATAATGGAGTCTGAATGTAATGGAGTCTGATAACACTAATATTAATATTAATGGGAAAATAATTAAGGTAAAACAAGGATAGTGAAGGATATATAAAATGAACAGTCATTTGTATGTAAAACCACGAACTCTTGAACGATTGACAAGTTACATTGAGGATGATATGCACGATCTGTACAACATTGAGCTGTGTCTGCTTGTGTGTCAATGTTCTAGATACTCTTCAACCGTCTATTAAGAAAGAGGAGAGGCAGGTTGGGTATAAAAAGAAGTCAGGTGTCAGGTGTACTGCAGTTTGTTGGGAGGTTAGTACCATGTTCAATGTTAATTGCTAAATATGTATGGGTGTTGGATGTACGTTCTAATCTCCGTCTCCTCCACCTCTTTCATTGTCAGTCTCCTCTTCCTTCCCCCCCCCCCCTCCCCCTTCACCGTCTATCACATCCTCCTTCGTCTCTCTGACTTTAAGCCTTGTTCATTGATGTTGCAAAGAAACCTTCACTGGAAACTGAAGTCACTTAAATTGAACAGCTTCGTCGGCTAGGGGTCATTTCTATACTAGGTATGAGAGAGACCTCTTCTTCTGCTGCTGTCGCTGGATCTGTGAGGCTAGTGTTTTGAAAAGCAGTATTTCGCATGTTTTTGATTTGCGAACGGGTAGAAATACAAAGTTTCGGGCTATTCATATTCCGCAGTAGTATTCAAATCATCCGCCGACAAGCCATAAATGCAATTGTCCTGTTTTATGTTTTAGCTCACCGTCTGGAATAAAATAAATAATCACATTGTTGTTGATGCAAATTTTGTTTAAAATTATGTAATGAGAAATTACGTATTGGTTCAAAAATGGCTCTGAGCACTCTGGGACGTAACATCTATGGTCATCAGTCCCCTAGAGCTTAGAACTACTTAAACCTAACTAACCTAAGGACATCACACACACCCATGCCTGAGGCAAAATTCGAACCTGCGACCGTAGCGGCCACGCGGTTCCAGACTGAAGCGCCTAGAACCGCACGGCCACACCGGCAGTCTACGTATTGGTGAAACAATTTGTGGAACGATTTAAATACTCTCATATGTATTTAAAATTGACCGCGAGAAAGAAACCTAAACTACACAACAACACAGTAAAACTTTCTTTCTTGCAGTATGGTTTTAAAATATATTTAGTCCAAATCCAAGTATTCTGTGAAAATTTGAAGTAAATAGGTAAAGAAATTGTCGACATTTTTGCTAATAACGTTTCCTCCTTATAGGCTTTAGCGGAGGTACAATACATATTTAAAAAATATGTAGCGTCTGAGTGCCCAGACGTTTAGTAAAGTATCGTCTTAAAACTGGAAGTAAACCGGTCAGGGACGTTTCGAGAATTCTAGTAATAACGTTAAAAACGCCTCATCTTTATACAGCAGTAGAGATATAAGTACGTATATTTCAAAATATGTTGCCTTTATCTATCCAAATGTTTATGAGAGTACTGTGTACATGTGTCTGTGGGGGGGGGGGGGGAGGGGAGGGGGAGGGGACTTACTTCAAATATTCTAATAGTCGGTCGGACATTACATATAGTCTACGTCCATCCGAATCTTTGTTAGGATACTCTGTAAAAATTTGAAGTAAGTTGGTCAAGGACTTTTCGAGATTTTTGCTAACAACGATTCCCCTTTATTTAGTACGGATATGTATGTGCATAGCTACCGGTCTTGCCGCAGTGGTAACACCAGTTCCCGTAAGATCTTCAGAGTTAAGCGCTGCCGGGCTGGGCGCAAGCGGGGTGCACTCAGCCCTTGTGATGCAAACTGAGGAGCTACTAGATTGAGAAGTAGCGGCTCCGTTCTCGTAAACAGACATACGACCGGGAGAGCGATGTGCTGACCACAAGTCCCTCCATATCCACATCCAGTGACGTCTGTGGGCCGAAGATGTCACGACGGCCGGTCGGTACCGTTGGGCCATCATGGTCTGTTCGGGCGGAGTTTAGTATATATTTATGCACCATACATATTAAACATATGTTGTCTATGTCCATCCAGACGTTTACTAGATAATAGTATACAAATCTGAAGTAACTGAGTCAAGATGATTTTTACATTTTTGCTAACAACATTTCTCTGTTATAATATATACATTTATATACTGAATACTTTATATTCATAAGGGTATAGCCTATGTGTGTCCAAATGTTTGTTAGAATATTGTGTGAAAGTTTGAAGTAAATCAGTCAAGAATGGATGAGATTTTTCACATAATTTTTACCAACAACGTTTCGCTTTTGTGTAGTATATATGTATTTATACACCATAAATCAGTATATTGATAAATTATGTACGATGTGTTCTTCTGAACGTCTATTACGGTAGCGTGGTTATTCTGAAGTAAATCTGTCAAGAATTTTTCGAGATTTCTGGTAACAACCTTTTCCACGTGAGTGTGGCTGTGTGTGTATTTTACCGGAATTGTGTGAAATCCAGTACTGTACTGAATGACTCAAATCGAATGTCAGAGTATGAAAAGATTGATATTTGGTACATTGCCTAGGCACTGTGTACTTTATCGGACTGACTTCTGCCAAAATATATAATACACCTTATTCAGCCATTGTTTCCAGCCACCACTGTTTCCGGTGGCGTTCGGGTCTTTGTTAAATGATTGCGAGGACAGCGTATTGTTGTACGACGCACAGTTCTCACGCCACGGATATAGCCGTAATAGTTCTCTAGTGTATGACATCCGGCTAATGTTCCACAGCCGCTCTTTCGTCATCCTCTCCTGATGCTCTCGAATCATCACGTTGGAAGGGAGTGTAGTGCCAAGACAGGATCAACCAGGCTGACATGCAACGATGGTTATTTGATGAACTATCTCAAGTAAGAGCTAACGCTGCTGAAAACTGTGTTTTCCTTAGCGAAACTGGTTACCGAAAGTTAGTCAGCGATATGAAAAAGTCTAAGACGACCATGAAGAAGGTACCACAGGACTATTGACTGCTGAAAACTATGACGTAATGATGGTCAAGAATAAGACTGATTTGATCTAACCTGTTAAAGAAGGTACGAGAGCTATTCAATTTTACGACTCGGACTCCTAGTTGTTTGATATACGCCGCAAGACGCATTTGGCTATTGGTCACGCAGGGCCGGACTGAATGTTGAATGAACTTTAACCGAAGTATAATAAGCACATTACCCGTCGTGGTACTGAGCTGCACATTAGCTTTTGTGAGCCTCGCTAGAAGAAGCAAAAAGGTATCAAAAAATGTGTTGTGGCCATGCCAATGGTTTTTTCGAAATTCGGTTCCTGTTGCCACGTTGATCTCATCGATTTTCAGTCCCATCCTAACGAAGAGAACAAATTTATAATGGTCTACCAAGATAATCTCACTAGGCTTTTAGTTCTCAGGGCTCCGAAAACAAAGAGAGCGAAAGAAGTAGCCCACAGTCTCGCCGATGTGTTTACGTTGCTTGGTGCATTCTACAGTCCGATAACGGCAGATAATTTGCAAACAATGTGGTAATCAGCCCAAATGAGTATTGGCCCACCTTGAAGATCGTCCATTGGTAAGCCACGCCACTCACAAAGTCAGGGGAATGTCAAAAGGGCAAATCAGGACATTTAAAACACGCTGTGCGCTTGGATACAAGATAAAAAAAAACTGTCTGCTGGTGTGACGGACTGCGGTTCATGCAACTTACGAAAAGCAGAGCATTTCATTCTGGGATTAAGAGCTCATCATACGAAACTCTCTTCTGCTGCAGATCTATAGAAGAAAAAATAATAAAGAGCGTACAAACAACACAACAGCAGAAAGAGAGAGGAAATGAACGAATGCAAGAGGCACAGCTCTCTGCGGAAGACACAAATGAGAATGCAATCCATGGAGGAAATTAAAACAGTTATGAAGCCATGGCTATCGAAGTACCTTCCATTGCGGTGGTTGCCGAAAATCTTTCTTCTACTGATACCTGTTGCGTCTGCTTAAGAGAAATCAGCGGTGCTCATACATGTCAAAAGTGTGGCCGTAACGTTCATGCCATCTGCGGACGTTCTCCTAAAGACGATAACGACGACAAAGTAGAAGGTTATGCGGTTAGCATTTTATGCAGTGTTTAGTTCAATAATCAGAAAACTATCCAAAATAAAATGGAATCGAAATTGAACCTTGAGGTGTGTGTTCAAATGTGTGTGAAATCTTATGGGACTTAACTGCTAAGGTCATCAGTCCCTAAACGTACACACTACTTAACCTAAATTATCCTAAGGACAAACACACACACCCATGCCCGAGGGAAGACTCGAACCTCCGCCGGGACCAGCCTCACAGTCCACGACTGCAGCGCCCTAGACCGCTCGGCTAATCCCGCGCGGTGAACCTTGAGATTCAGGTCAAAAAATGAAAAGGGATTCTGACAAGAAGGTTCTGCCTGTGTCTTTGGGTGCCTTTGTGAGAGTTTCTATTCCCAATATCGACGAAGGGCGGGGTGTCCCACGCAATCTGTTGGAAGTTGTTATGAAAGCGACGTTATATGGCTTTTACCGACTTGGAACTGGAGAAGGAATCTTGAAGCAGCTCCACGCAATATCAGAATTGACCGGATGTCCAAAGTACTTGAGAAACGAAGACGTTCCTGACCACGAAATACCTCTCTGATCTGCAGCTACTTCTCAGTCCACAGGAAGCGGCAACAATTCGTCAGGTGTGCGTGCAACACGAAATGCCGAAAAATGACGTTCCTTTGTGTCAAAAATAAAATTAAGTACAATTCAAAATGTCTCTCTAGCCTTCCCTGCTGCAACAAGGTCGTGCCAGTTCTGCTTTCAGTTTTACCGGTAACAGTATTCTGTTCGCATTGTTCTTTAAGTTGTGAGATGTATATACAGGATCGAATTGCTAAAATGTAAAATGTTTTTGTGAAGAAGAAAGTGAGTACTTGCTGTAACAGGTACTTCAGCCTCAGTTCTGCTTTCATTGCTTTCCGGTAAGAATATCCTGTTTTATTTCGTAATTTTGTTCTTTCAATTTCAAATGCGTGTTCATTAATAAAGGCTTCTCATCTTTTTGCCTTTAAACACGTTTCTTAAAAGGAACTGGTCATTTTGTATAATGCCTAGGAAGTGTATAGAAAGCCTATGAGCCGTATGTAATATTTTCACAATTATGTTTCATAGTTAGCCTAAAAGCATCAGGCATTCTATACGTTACGTATCCCATTTTCGTCCAAACGTTTATTAGAGTAACGTGCAAAAATCTGAAGTAAATAGGTCAAGAACTTCTCGATACTTTTGGTAACAACGTTACGCCACCACTTATCATTACATAGTACTATAGATTAACGTAAGTTACACAAGTGTGTAGTGACTATCGCTATCACTACATTTCTTGTGAAATGGCTCTGAGCACTATGGGACTTAACTTCTGAGGTCATCAGTCGCCTAGAACTTAGAACTACTTCAACCTAAGTTAACCTAAGGACATCACACACATCCATGCCCGAGGCAGGATTCGAACCTGCGACCGTAGCGGTCGCGCGGTTCCAGACTGGAGCGCCTAGAACCGCTCGGCCACTCCGGCCGGCTTTCTTATGAATTTCTGAACAACAACATCAGAGGAATCTTGCGGAGTTCGTAAACGAAGTTAACTTCGCACGCTTGCCAAATAAACTGTGTCAGCAGGGTAATTCACGGACGTCGCGTGAAGTATGTTCCGAATATCTCAGAAGACTTGTGTTTGTATGGATCGACAGGCGCTGTGAACTTCTTAACGAAGTCATTTTCGCAGGCATGCTATGGTTTAATTTTAGTAGTTACACTGATGTAATTTTTAACATTTTTATGCAGCGACAGCAACTGATATTGTTTATATAAGAATGTACAGCCTAGAGTTGCAGGTTAAATTTATCGACAATGTTAACCTGCAACTGTAGGCTGTATATTGTTATATATATTTACACTAATGTGTTTTAACCTATTGTATTCGGGTACAATGACAAAACCCGCATAATGGTTGAATTTTTTTTCCGTTTTGCATTGGACTTTACGCCAGAGATACTTGTGCCCGTACGTACTATGACGCCAGGGAAGGGCGCAGGGCAGGCAGATTGTAACAGCAGCACCCCTACTCGACGCCCGCATCCCTCACCACCTCCAGATCTGTACTCGCCTCCCGAGTCCCGCCATTGGCCCGCAGGATACTCCCCCGGGAAAGGAGGATGCAATCCAATAGCTATAAAAGATCAAATCTCGCAGAAACCCGACACTTCGCCTGAAGATGGCGAGTGGGGAAACTCGTTGGAACGTGGCTTCGAGACGAGGCTGTCACTCGGCCGATAAAACAGATTTCATCAGCGATAATAGCCGAGAAAGGGTGCACTCTATATCCTTTCTTATTATTCATTCACGGTTTCCTTTTATTCTTTTATTCTGTGGTTCCTGTTGGTATGTTAGTTCACTGGCCATACTCTGGGCGGGACCTAAAGCTGGTCTGCGAGATCAAATGAGATAAATAAAGTGAGAATTAAATTCATTCGGCAACATTGGGCAAAGAGAAATATAAAGAGGGCATAAATTTGGACGATAAAATTACTTAATTTATTTATAAAAATAAGTAAAAATGCTATAATATTTAGGCTTAGTGCACTTTAACGAAGTGAAGTCTGGGTTGCAACTAAAGAGGAAGAAATAATCCTTTGAGGCAAGGTGAATAAAGTTTTCAAGCAGAGGTGCTTGGTGGACAAGTCTGGAGTTGAAATGTACAAAGAAGTAAAGGCACAATTCTAAATACAAAGGGTGATAAAATATCACCTATCTGCTATAACACGGCAGCTTCAACAATACTCACTTTTACGTGTGTGTTGTTAGATCAAGATGAAAATCCATGTTCAGCAACTACTTCAACACTTTGCTGTAACTCTGAGCAGAAATATGCGAGGTCTATTCGGAAAGTAAGGAACGATAGGTCGCGAAATGGAAACCACAGTGAAAATCAAAACTGTTTGGTTTGCAACAGTTAGTTAAAACTTGCTGCTACTTATCTCCATAGTCGCCGATCCGACCTAGACCTTTGTCGTAGCGTTGTACCAGCTTTTCAATACCCCGTTATAGAAGACAGCCGCCTGTGCTTTCGGCCAGTTATCTGCACTGGTCTGCAGCTCGTTGTCTGTGCCAAAAATTTGTCTTCATAGCCAGCGGTTCATGCGAGTAGAGATGAAACTCAGAGGGAGACAATTACGGGCTGTACTGTGGGTAATCAAACATTTCCAACTGAAAACGATGCAGGTGCATCTTCATTGCCCCTGCAGAATGCGGCTGAGAATTGTCTTGAAGAAGAAAACGCACAACAGTTATGTAATGTTGGCTGCATAGCTTCAGGCGAAATTTCTCACCAGCCCTTGTACTTGGCGTGGGACACTATTGTTCTAGGTATCTATATATGCTCCCTGTGCGCTCAGAACTGAAAATAACGACGTAACGTGGTCGACGGGCATACTAGAGACACTGCCCAACACACCTGTGCAAAATGTTATCGGATTTTCACTGCGGTTTCCATCTCGCAACCGATCGTACCTTACTTTCCGAATAACTCTCGTAAAATAAACTGACTTTCTGACTACATGACTTATATCAGGCAGAAAAAGGAAGTAAATCTCTCTTTAGTTTAGAAAAAAACTTAGCTAATGACACGTTGTGAAAAGTATGAATATAGTAAATATTTTATTTGATTCCAATGTCAGTTCTTTTAGACAATTTGTGAACATCACTTCCTTCCCACTAATGCTCAAATCCCTAGGATGAAATGTCATTGGAACATTACCAGTCTAACAATTTGTAAAGATATAGTTGATTTTCGATTATTTTTACATGTTAGCACCATTCACACCCCTGCCACACCACAAAGGCTGATGGATCCACAGTAATCCAACAGTATATTTTTTCCAGGTCTTCGATGTGCCAAATTTCGTCGAAATTATTCCATACATTCCTAAATTACGCTTACATGTACCCGCGTTCCCACTTCCACCCAAACAATTAACGATGTTTGTGGGTAAAATATACTGGAATTGTCATATGTGAAACAAGTTTGGTTCTCATAGCTCCATGAGTTTCAGAGCTGTGCTGAACGTTCTTCAGACCAATAGACGAACACTTGTGGCCTAGTGACAAGACGCATTGTCAGCACTTTGGGAACATGAAGTCCATGAATGGCTGCAGCTGGTCTCCAAGTAGCCTAACATAAGTCCTGCATTGATTTCTGCCGTTATTTCACGCAATGTTCCTTGTCTGTTAGCACTGACACCTCTACGCAAACACCGCTGCTCTCGGTCGTCAAGTAAAGGCCGTTGGCCACTGCGTTATCTGTGGTGTGAGGTAATGCATGAAATATGGTATTCTCGGCACATCTTGACAATGCGGATCGTGTAATATTGAACTCTCTAACGATTTCCTAAATTCAATGTCTCGTGAGTCTAGCTCCAACTACCACTCTGGTAATTCCCGTCGTGCGGCCATAATCACGTCGGAAACCTTTTCACGTGAATCACCTGAGTACAAAAGACAGTTCCGTCAATACAATGCCCTTTTATACCTTGTGTATGCGATACTACTGACATCTGTATATGTCCATATCGCTATCCCGTGACTTGCGTCACCTCAGTGTACACTTAAATAGAATACTGCATCGAACTAACCTGGTACTGCTCTATTGAATGCATAAGTGAAATTCTACTTCAAAAAAACACTTTTAGCATCTCGTATCGCAATCGATTAAAAATTGTATCCCTACAGGATCAAAATGTTTTCCATCTGTTTGCCTGTCTGTCTGTCCCACTGTTAAGACTTCTTTTTCCACGACAGGTATTGATAACAGGATAAAATTTATGGCCCATACTAAAGTCTATGGTCATACCCTCCACGTTAGCCGAGAGCGCTGATGCACTGCTTCCTGGATCCGTGTGGGCGCGCCGGCCCCGGATCAAATCCGCCCGGCGGATTAGGGCTGGGTTGTCTGGGGAAGGAGACCAGACAGCGAGATCATCGGTCTCATCGGATTATGGAAGGACAGGGGAAGGAAGTCTGCCGTGCCCTTTCAAAGGAACCATCCCGGCATTTGCCTGGAGAGATTTAGGGAAATCACGGAAAACCTAAGTTAGGATGGCCGGACGCGGGATTGAACCGTCGTCTTGCCGAATGCGAGTCCAGTGTGCTAGCCACTGCGCCACCTCGCTCGGTCCTGGTGGATTAAAGACGAGGGCCAGTGTGGTTTTTATGCGGTTCTCCACATCCCCCGAGGAGAATACCGGACTGGTCCCCATGTTACGCCTCAGTGACGCGGCTCGCAGACATTTGAAACTCGCTTACACTATTTCATGATTTACACTAGACGCAGACAGTTGGGGTACACTGATTCCATCCTGGGTGGTACGGGGTGGCGGCAGGAAGGGCATCCGGCCACCCCTTCACATTAACCATGCCAAATCCGATTGTAACAATGCCGACCCTGCCAACATTTCGCGACACAGGCGCAAGCGATAGACAAACAGTTTAACGTCTATGGTCTCTTGGCGGTGCAAAAATTGAATTTTCCAAGCCAATGCAATCAAAATATACGGACATTTACGTCACAGATTTTGATACACGCAAACCCATCCATCTAAACCTACCATCGTATACGTCCCGTTGACTTAGAAGCATGAAATGAAGCAAGGCTTCACAGGTCAGTTAAAGTAAAAAGAAAAATACAAACATTGTTGGCGCGCGGGATTAGCAGAGCAGTCTCAGGGGTGCAATCATGGACTGTGTGACTGGTCCCGGCGGAGGTTCGAGTCCTCACTCGGGCATGGATGTGTGTGTTTGTCGTTAGGATAATTTAGGTTAAGTATTGTGTAAGCTTAGGGACTGATGACTTTCGCAGTTAAATCCTATACGATTTCACACACATTTGAACATTTTTGAACAAACATTGTTGATTTGTAATTATATTACCCGAAAATTTTTTTATCATTGTAAATGCGAAATTACACAAAACAATTAAACTTAAAACATGATATTTGAACGTTCTCTAAATTCGCGGAATTGTCGGGACCAATATCCTCCCACTGTCGATATCGATAACAGGCAATAATCGTCGATATTTTCGATTCCCAGAATGGATGAACCACCGATGAGAGATATCCAATATACAACGGTGGTTCAGAAAGTAAGGTCCTCCGTGGGAAAAGTTTACTAAGGGAATCAAAGAATACTCGAATCTGCTAAGTCTCTAGTACATATTACTTTTCTACATGGTCACACGGTTCTGTAAACGTTTGTTTCTCTGCCTCGTGACGACTGGGTGTTGTGTGATGTCCTTAGGTTAGTTAGGTTTAAGTAGTTCTAAGTTCTAGGGGACTGATGACCATAGATGTTAAGTCCCATAGTGCTCAGACACATTTGAACCGTACTGGAACCAATTAACGACAGCCTCTCGGACGTCAGCATCGGTTTTGGATAGGTGCTTCGTTAACAGCCAGAAGAGATGAAAATCGCTCTACGCGGCGTTCGGTCTGTATGGACGGTGTTATTATAAGAGTCCATCCGAAAGGCCAGATCAGAGTACGCGTAACCATGTTCGTATGTGGTAGGGCGTTGTCGAGAAATAACACGACATCTCTCGAAAGCAGTCCTGACTGTTTCCTCCGAATCGTGGAACTGTTCCATTATTGCAGAATAAATGGTAGCATTCGCGGGCTCTGAACGGATGAGGAAAAATAACTATCACTGCAAACTGCGTGTTCCGAACGACTGCAGCCGTTACTTTCTTCGACGATACCGTTTTTTTCCTTTTTTCCCTTGTAACTTCTAATGGTGCGTAAGAGTGAGACGAGTGATATCTCCGTAAAACTGACACTTTGGTCATCTCATGGTTTACATCCCCTGTGCCGATACGGTGCAGGAATGTAATAGCCCTGCGCTTGACACCACCATAAGCACTGAAGAGAGAACCCCGTTCTCTCTGCTTCATTCTCGACCTAGAGTTGCCGCAGTTCTCAACGAAAACGCATCTTCCGGTAGTCCAGTGCGGTGTGTCTCATATCTACCATACTAACAATAGAGCAATAGAGAGGTTGAGTTTGTCTGTAGTCTGCCTCGCATGAGTGCGTCGATTGGCTTGAATCAACCTTTTGGCACGGCACATGTTTTCATCTGAGGTGTACCTGCTTGCCCGCCATTACTTTTACTCGTCTAGGCTTTATCAAATTTATGGAACCAAATTCACACCTGTTTTTATGACATAATAACCGCTCCAGTAGTTGGCGATGCATAAAAGGTGGAGAAGTTTTATTTAAACGACAAAAACTCTATTGCACTTTGCACTTTAGTGTACAACCATTGAACCGTCAACGCTTTCATGCTGAAACTACACTGTTGGCCATTAAAATTTCTACACCACGAAGATGACGTGCTACAGACGCGAAATTTAACCGACGGTAGGAAGATGTTGTGATATGCAAGTGATGAGATTTTCAGATCATTCACACAAGGTTGGCGCCGGTGGCGACACTTACAACGTGCTGACATGAGGAAAGTTTCCAACCGATTTCTCATACACAAACAGCAGTTGACCTGGTGAAACGTTGTCGTGATGCCTCGTGTAAGGAGCAGAAATGCGTACCATCACGTTTCCGCCTTTGATAAATGTCGGACTGTAGCCTATCGCGATAGCGGTTTATCGTATCGCGACATTGCTGCTCGCGTTGGTCGAGAACCAATGACTGTTAGCAGAATATGGAATCGGTGGGTTCAGGAGCGTAATACGGAACGCTGTGCTGGATCCCAACGGCCTCGTATCACTAGCAGTCGAGATGACAGGCAGCTTATCCGCATGGCTGTAACGGATCGTGCAGCTGCGTCTCGACCCCTGAGTCAACAGATGGGGACGTTTGAAAGTCAACAACCATCTGCACGAACAGTCGACGACGTTTGTAGCAGCATGGACTATCAGCTCGGAGACCATGGCTCCGGTTACCCTTGACGCTGCATCACAGACAGGAGCGCCTGCGATGGTGTACTCCACGACGAATCTAGGTGCACGAACGGCAAAACGTCATTTTTTCGGCTGAATCCAGGTTCTGTTTACAGCATCATGATGGTCGCATCCGTGTTTGACGACATCGCAGTGAAGGCACATTGGAAGCGTGTATTCGTCATCGCCATACTGGTGTATCACCCGGTGTGATGGTATGGGGTGCCATTGGTTACACGTCTCGGTCACCTCTTGTTCGCATTGACGGCACTTTGAACAGTGGACGCTACATTTCAGATGTGTTACGACCCGTGGCTCTACCCTTCATTCGATCCCTGCGAAACCCTACTTTTCAGCAGGATAATGCACGACCGCATGTTGCAGGTCCTGCACGGGCCTTTCTGGATACAGAAAATGCTCGACTGCTGCCCTGGCCAGCACATTCTCCAGATCTCTCGCCAATTGAAAACGTCTGGTGAATGGTGGCCGAGCAACTGGCTCGTGACAATACGCCAGTCACTACTTTTGATGAACTGTGGTATCGTCTTGAAGCTGCATGGACAGCTGTACGTGTACACGCCATCCAAGTTGTGTTTGACGCAATGCCCAGGCGTATCAAGGTCGCTATTACGGCCAGAGGTGGTGGTTTTGGGTACTGATTTCGAGGATCTATGCACCCAAATTGCGTGAAAATGTAATCACATGTCAGTTCTAGTATAATATATTTGTCCAATGAATACCCGTTTATCATTTGCATTTCTTGTGGGTGTAGAAATTTTAATGGCCAGTAGTGTACTCGCTCTAGTAGTTGGTGATGAATAACAGGTGGAGAAGTTTTATTTTAACGACAAAAACCCTATTACACTTTGCACTTTAGTTGTCAACCACGGATCCGTCAACGCTTTGATCCTGAAACTGTATTTCCAAGAGCAAAGGTACAGCTACATATGTCTACTACCTACGTTTGAAAGTTTTAATCGTCTCTTTTATGTGGATATGGAATTTAATTCTTTGTGCAACAGTCGCAGCTCTCGTCGTCTTCGTTATTGAACCACTCTCGTATATGAAATTTCCAGACTTGGTAAGTGTAGTTTTAAAAACGGCGCACCTATCCGGTAGGGAGCCCCGGCCTCTTAGCTGTTTTGCGAGTTAGCGTCCTCTCAGGAAAGTAATCTTGTGCGAGGTGGACGTAAGAGAGCTATGCCGTCATTACCACTGCGCCATAAACGATGACAGCGCCGACAGGCGACGTGACAACGCGATAATATCAAGCTTCGCTCGCTTCTGACGTCATCCTAATGTTGTTACATTCGTTCGTTGGGTCACGCAAAGCACGCCTCTTTCGGCATCGTGACGTTGCAGTCCCTGCTTTGTATTAGCCCTCCATAATTGGCCACTACACTTTTTCTCGTGTTATGCAAGAGTATTTTCATTTATTAACGACCCGGTTATTAGCTTCTCAAGCAGACCTGAAGCTTTTCACATTTACGCATCACTGTTAAAATTTTCTGCACTTCCAGAAAAACAGATGTGCACTTTGCGTCTCTTGTTCAATCGAAAAAAAAATAATAAAAAATCTTCAAAAGTACTTCGGGTAGATGCAAAGTTAATCAAAAATGCAGGAACGTGTTTCTATTTCATATTCCTACCTCGTATCAACACGTACTGGATAAGGTGCGAAATCCAAAATTCGTGGAATACGATGAAAATTACCTCTCTGTTCCAAATGGACAGTAGAAGTGAATGTAGAACCTGTAGAGGCATTAGCCTGTTGAATGTTGCGTACAGAATACTCTCAAAAATCTTGAACAAACGATAACAATTCTAGCTGAGGCACTTCTTTAAGGGTGTTCGTGTAATGTTAATATTTTTACAACAGAACGACTCACAGAAAATTAAAAAGAATGTAATTTAGAAACGCATAGTGCTTTTAAGGGACTTGCGATCGATTTGATCGTAATGAAGTATGCGCAATAATGAGTGACAGTGGCTATTCATGACACCTCATGAGGGCGATCAATAGCTTATACCGTGAAGCACAAATTGTGAGGGACTGATGACCTCAGATGTTAAGTCCCGTAGTGCTCAGAGCCGTTTGAGCCCAACAAATGGTGATAAGCACAAGAAAAAAAAGGACAAACGAGATAAAACTTAATCAAGGGATGAGTCAGTTATGTCATCTTTCATCTACTCATTTTAACACAAATACTGACTATGTTCTTAGAAACTGGAAATCAGATAATGACCTGGGCATTAAATTAGATAAACGCGCTAATATAAAAGGATTACTATATGAAAGTGATAAATTAATAACACAGGAAAAGTGGAGTTAACATCCAATTAGCAGTATATCGGCTGCTCCAAATATGTACAGAATATAATCTTAAAATTTCATTACGTAAGACAAACTTTATGGCCTTTTAAGGTAAATAATCAATACGGCAGAAGATAGGAATTAATAATGAAATAACTGAAGTGGAGTCACTCATTAAATACGTTGACTGAGATACGATTTACGATTATGATAGTGATGTAGATGAAAAGCTGCATAGATTTCAAGCAATTTTTGTATAATGAACAAAACCTTAACTACAAAACCAGAAAATTAAATTCAATAAGACTATAGCGGTTGCATTGCTGTTGTAAGGAAGCGAGAGTTGGGTAAGTAAGAAAAAAAGACGGCAGAAAAATATAAGCAAGAAGGAGATTTTCGAAGAGAGTTAAAGGCGGCACAAGAAGAGGTTTTAATTAAAAATGGAAACGTTCTAATGGGTTGACTGTACATGTTATTATTGAGGAAATACCAATACAGGGAGGGGTAATCAAGATGTGAAAAGAATGAGGGATGAGAGACTATCGAAGAAAATCCTGAACTACAACCGAATGGAAGCAGAGACAGATCGACGCAAGAACAATGGACTTCAACTTTGTGAAGACAGAAATGGCGTATATGTAACGCTCATATGTATGACGACAGTGATGATATTCTCTCGTCTTCTGAAACAATGTTTTACGCAATAGCTCTTGACATTTACGTTATGATTCTAAAATTTTCTACATTTCTAGAAAATTGGTCCTCTCTTGGGATCCCCTGTTCAAACAACACAAACTAACGGGAAGTATCGCTAAGCGTGAATAGGTCCTTGACTTCCGGCGGTAATCTAACAACAAAGGAGGTCGGGAGAGGGATTATATCCTCGGTGGGAAACGCAGCTACCCTCAAGTTCGGAGAAGGTGAGACATGAGCAACAGTTCCCTGTAAGCGTTGCTATTCTGAGCACTGAAGTCACAGATATCCTGTGCTATAGGAAAGAAAGACCGGGAAGCTTCGTGGACACCATGTAACGAAAATAGCGCTAATAACAACTCCCGTAAGTAAACGAACCCTAGTTTTCGACATCATATTAGGGAGAATACTCGTATTTTGTAAACACCACCTGTCAATAGCATACTAATAGAAACACTGGTTTATTTGATGTCACTGTAGGACAAATATAGATGTTAGAAAACATTTAAATAATGATATTGTCCTAAATTCAAGGAAGACAATATTTTGAACGAGCAGACACACCGCTCTTTCCAGAGTTTACAGTCGAATCTAGTTTTAAACATTCTCCCTCCAAATTACAGATGCCCCTTCTACGTGCTGCTCAACGTGTTTCTGCGAAAAGTGACGGAAAGAGGCGGACGCGATCATACGGACTATGGCGTCGCAACTAGTGCGCGATCGCCCATTTGACTATTAAAAGCTTTACTTCAGAATGTATGTGGGCTGCAATGTAAGCCGGTAGGTGTATTATACGGTCAGTAACGGACGAGTTGTGTCCTGCAGACTGACGTCACGACCATCTGTTGCAGCTGCGCGTGTGAAAGCAGTGGAGTAGCGCTGGCAGGCCACTTACATAATATGAAACTAAAAATATTAATAACTAATAATGGAATAACCTGAGGAACGTCATATTTGATGTACATCCTTCTGTTGTGAAAACAAACAATATGTCAAAGTCTGAGATCAAAAATAGTTGTATTTTGGAAGTTAGTAAAATTCTAAAAAAAACAACGTAATTTTCCTTCAATGACTATGTACGATGATCTGATAACACTTTCAGTGTTCATATATAAATTTGGAAAGTTTTTAGTTTCAGAAAGCCTCTGTGACTTTTCTATAATAATAATTTCGAGAATTCTAAGTAAATATGTGTATTGTGTGTTAGAGTGCGTGTGAATGAGAATGCGTGCGTGAGAGTATGTGGGACGTCCGGCATTATTAAAAATTATTCATGTAATTCTCTACAGGAACTGGCAAGTGTTCCAACTCTGTAACGTGGGAACGAATCCACTAGTGGTTCCCCTACTAGTGAATGTCGGATGTCCAAGTATGTATGCTTATGTATAAGACAGCCAGAACATTCGCGACTAAATAATAAATTTCCAGGTGTAGAGTAAAGCTTATAGTTCATTTTGCTTTGTTTATTTAATTAGAGAGTTTTGTGTTACTTAATTTGATGATGTCAATGAGCCTAGAGAAGTGGCTGGTGCTTGCTAGATTTTGGCGCGAGGCGCGCCCTAGAAGTGAGTTCTCATTGATCGTAAGTGCTGACAGCGAATGAAAAGCGAGACGGTTGGCCGCCTAGTGAGGAGATATAGTTTGGAGTGTGGGAGAGTGAGAAGGGAGTCGCGAGCTAGCTTTCATTGGAGGCGGTTATGCTGGATGTGACCTTTCGCATGATGTGTAAGATGAAGTCTTGGGATGACTTCCGCGTTATGGTCCAGTGTTAATGGTATCTGGTAGTGACCAGAAACTGTTTATGAAAACTTTAGAGTGTTGTGATAATTCGTTCCGACGAAAATCGCGAGTGAACTTTGAATTATATAGCGTGGCGGTACTGAGTATATTCTTACTGAGTATTTTATGGCGAGCATAAACTTCTAGTAAAGACAACCACTGAATATCGTGTGCAGAAGTAATTGGCCGATCATTGACTATGTTACAAGTAATTGGTTTCGGAATTTGGGAAGGTAAAAGTTTTGGCTGTTTTAGGTATGGTGATAACTGTAAGCAGAAAGTTTTGTAATTTTCGTAAATATGGGCTGATGATCTTGATTAACGGCAATAAAGATCTATTGAAGGTTTAAATTTGAACTTCATGTTTAAAGTACGAGTGACATCCCCTTTCCGAATTATTTCTTTAAAGTACATAGAAAATTGCCACAAATTTTACTTATAGCGGCCTCCGGCGTGTAGCTATGAGGTTACAGTTTCCTCAACACTGCTTTTCTGTGATCTCGTAAGTAGCTGCAGTCAGGAGTTTACGTGCGAAGATCTACCGCTGTAAAGAGGTAGGTGAAAAAAAATTATAAAAGAAATTGCATTGCAGCAGCAACGTATAATCCGTCGCAATTGGTGCATAGCACGCACGCAAGTAAAAAAAAAAAAAAAAAAAAAAAAAATCCGTCGCAAGACTACCTTCGCAAATATATGACTGTCTAGGTGAATATTTGACTGGTAGCAAATAGATGTCGAATCTTTTTAGAAAGGAAAGGAACGTCCCCTGTGCACTAAGGAAGCGTAACAGGACTTCTAATTTTCTCTGTACGCATAAATCATTTAGCGGACAAAATCAGCCCGATATAAGACTATATTCGCTACCGACGCTGTTGTCTGTATGAAGCTATCGTCATGTGAAGGTCGCAAGGACATCCACAAAAATGTGAACAGAATTTTCATTTGGTGTATTGAAGGAAAGCTCTTTTTAACTGTGGGTAAATTCAAGGTAATACCCATAACAACAATGAAGAATTTCATGGTATTCGATTACAAGGTTATCGGTGACCGTCTTGAGCACGTCACATTTTAAGTATTTGTACGAGTATGTGACACTAACAAGTGAAGCACCCCACCGCATCCCCCACAGATATAGTGGTAATGTGTCCCAGTGGGTAGCCCGTCAAAAACTGAACACAGATCAAGGATGAAAACAGCAAGAACGTGTACTAAACTGTGAAAAAATGAGAAAAATGGAAACAATGAACGGTCCAAGCTCAAGATGTGCAGCATGACGGGAACTGGGAGAGCCAAAGCGTCGTGATTAAATGAAACAACAAGTTTACTGTTACCAGTCACCGTTTGATTTATTTCCACGACGCGTTTCAAAGGTTTAAACCTCCATCATCGGGTGGATTTACATTATTTAGTATGACATTTGTGTGTGTGTTGTGTTACGATTTTTGGAGGAACTTGTGTCACTGCCTAGTGGAGAAACAAGACACTATTTCTGTGCCACAAGTTCCTCCAAAAATGGTAACACAACACACACACACACACACACACACACACACACACACACACACACACACACACAAATATCATACTAAATAATGTAAATCCACCCGACGATGGAGGTTTAAACCTTTGAAACGCGTCGCGGAAATAAATAAAACGGTGACTGGTAGCAGTAAACTTGTTGTTTCATTTAATGTCAATAACAGTCACGGTAAAGCCTAACCCAAAATGTTCGCATTTAAAGCAAAGCGTCGTGGTTGTCTGGTCACGCTGTTGGACCAGAGTGGAATATCTATGTTCAAATCTCCTTCATGCCCCATTTTTTCACAAAATAATGAACTGTCCGTCGGATCAGTGACGAGTCTGTTCTCTTTCTGTAGTCTTAATAATTATCATACTATACACTGGTTATAGAATATGAGTCATGTGGTAGGTAGGTATGTGTTACAGTCGTCGAAGCCACAGCTGTGTACGACAAATTTCGAGTCTTTGCAGATGAAGATAACTCGGAAAAATCTAATGCTTATAACCATTGACTGAGAGACGACGAGAATTTTCCAGTGTAAATAAAACTTGTAGGTAATAATCAAATGAAATTTACTACAATTTTCAAAATCTCTTAAAAGAATATTTCCGTAAATACACCAAATCACGCCTCATAAGATTACTTTCGTTTGTAGTAGTGATGAAAGTCTGAAGTTTTTTGCAAATTTCAGTAACATTATTCAAACTGAACATTTAAAATTACGATCAGTAGATCCTTTACCTGTGTTGTACAGTTACAGACAGTGAATGGATTTTCTTGACCTGTAACTTTGCTAAAACGTCTTTGATGGTGAGCGAAATAAGGTCACGAAAAAGAGGTATACGAGGGCTCCTATGTGGACGACAGTTGAGTTCAGTTTTCTACCTAAGATTTTTTTTTAAATTCTTCCTGTGAATTCACGGTAATTCCATTTTCGTTCAGAGTGTAAAAGGAATAGATCCTTACAGATTCACCTGGATTACATGCTATTTTTCAGATTTGTTGGTGTCTTTTTTGTCTCGTGCTTGCACCAAGTGTACGTTCGGAGACCAGTTGCCTTCTACCAAAATGCAACATTTCATCTTCCATACTGGTTTGCAAAAATTAAGGATGAAGGTAAAAAAAAATGGTTCAAATGGCTCTAAGCACTATGGGACCTAACATCTGTCATCAGTCCCTTAGACTTAGAACTGCTTAAACCTAACGAACATGAGGACATCACACACAGCGATGCTCGAGGCAGGATTCGAATCTGCGACCGTAGCAGCGGCGCGGTTCCGGACTGAAGCGCCTAGAACCGCTCGGCCACAGGGGCCGGCGATGAAGGAAACTTTTGCATGATGTGGCTCTGGCAAATAAGATCATTCGATAAAACTTGGATCACACATGGAAAGAATTGAAAAGCATAGTGCAGAAGGTAACTGAAAGAAATATGCAGTTAGGTGTACGGAATTCACACTATTATTCAAAGACAGTAATTACACAGAAGTGTCTGCGATTCACAATTTTGCCCTGGGCATCATAAAAGACAGATCACCGTTCTCGCATGTGATCGCTACGGACTAAAATGCTTGCAACGTGCTCCTATCCCGTCCACAATATAGATAAGGAATTCTTGTGGTAGGGGTTCCATTCCTCCGCCACCGGGGTTGACAACTGACGGATGGTCGTTGATGCATGTGGACTTGCTGAAATGAGACAATTAAGTCTCTTCTTTATCTACGATAGTGATTGAAGCAGAAGAAATGAATTAAAGTTCGTACTGCAGCAGGGACTCGAACCCGTGTCTTCTTGCTCGGTAGACAGAAATGCTAACCATTACATCACCACAGCACTATGGTTGACAGCCTTGCATGAAGTACGTAAGGTGAGTGCCCTCCCCAACACAAACTTCAAATCATATCTTCTGTTTATTTTCTCTTACATTGTCACTATTGCCAGGGCTCTCCAGCATTGGAATAGCACTCCAGAGCTGGACGTAATGGGAAAGTCCTGTGCCATAGGTGATCTTATAGATCTTATAATGTGACAACGCAAGGGAAAATAAGCAGAAGATGTGATTTGATGTTTGTGTTGGGGAGTGTACCAAACTTATGTAATGCATGCAGCAATATTAATCATAGTGCTGTGGTGGTGTAGTAGTTAGCAGTCCTGCCTCGCAAGCAAGAAGAACCGGTTTTGAGTCCCGGCCGCAGCACAAATTTTAATTCATGTTGATAAGTGGACTCATACTGCCAAGTTCTTTGGAAAACTGAAATAACATAAGATATCCTCTCGACGCCTGAAGTTCAGTTTCGTTCCTCTTCCCCTTCTCAGCGCTTTAACTTCTTGTTCGGCACTGTAGCCCCTTAGCACCTGGCTCAGAGTGTGGCAAAGACCTCATTACGGGCTCCTGCCAACGCTGAAGTGTAGGTGCCTGGTATTTAGTGTGCCCATTCCCGCCATTTGTACGGCTTCATGAGTCGGGAAATTAATGCTCAACAAAATTCACTTCATTTCTACGATTTCACTCTCTCCAGTCGTGATTGGTTCCTTTCATCTTTTCATTACTATAAACCGACGGTTATAATTCACCTTATTTGCCTTCGCAGTCAGGCATTTCGAATATCAGCATTTTACATATTTTTTGATTCTCTCCATTCGGTTACTACAGAGGAAAGTAATTGTTTTTTTCCAACACAAGACGTCGGATGGAGTTGTCCTATTCTAGAAAGTAATAGTTATAACTGCCAAAGAACTGAACAGATATTGTTTCGACCCAATTTTTTTTATGTATGTTGTAACGTATATGAAACCAATTCAGCAGCAGCAGCAGCGGCTAAAGCAACGTATATGCAGCCAATATTTGTGACGTAGCTACAGCCAATATCCCTATGTTAGTCTGTGAAAATTAACTCGTTGAGCAATCTGAGCTATCAGTAAACGGAATCTCACGTGCGTAACACTGTGTGAATGTTGTATGAGTGTCAGTTTCACTGTTATTTAAGCCCTCAACAGATTGTTACATGAAATACTTAAAACTAACATTTGCATAAGCTATCTGACTGCGTTTTTGAACAAGAATTTTCAAGTGATACAGAATCTGACTTGTGCAACGGAATTTATTGGACTAGAGTACATGACATGTTGTGGTGTGTCAGTGTCTCTGTTTTGGCACTACGTTTTGCACTCACTTCTTTAGATAGCTGCCTTTTTCCATGTGGTTTACAGCAATGCGCAGCAGCATGCAGCAGCAGCGGCTAAAGCTTATTGTTACTGGGAATGATTTTAATAAAGAGGAGTTTGCTTGCGTCCTGTTAACTACTAAATAACTTTTGAGAAGGGATATCATTAATTAAGTCTATTTAAAACTTCAGAATGATCATGAACAACCATTAATAATGATAATGACAAATGACATGTGTGTCAATAATGGCGGAGTGCCAGATTAACAAATTATTTCCATTTCAAAGTTACATTAACATTTAATAACCGCAGCATATTGATTAGATATGGAGAATAATTATTATTATTTCGAGGATAAGGAGCCTTCTTCCACTGACAAGCAAAACATGGGATTATTGCCAACTCGGACTAACAATCGCTAGCTTAACACTGCAACTACTTTGGCGCTATGCTTGCGAATTTTACCTTGAACGCCACCTTCAAGCTTAGTTAAGCCATGTAAACCTCTCGTGGCTATATAAACGAAATCAGGCCTTGAGTATGGTAAAATCTGCCATCACCGACGTTAGGGCAGAGTGCCACGTCTTTTGTCTCCGAGCTCTGGGCCGACACTATTCTTCCACTCTCGCAGACAGACCTCGTCTTAGAATCGCGCTTCCATGTTTCGCCCTCAGATTGTTCCTATCGATAGCTGAGTGCTTATACAATGAAAAGAATAGTGTTAAGTTGGATATATTGTTTTATGTAATCGAGAGTTCTGACAGACTCCTTCCAATGTTTCTATTCGTATTTTTCTTATCTTTGAAGCAAAGGGGGTTAAGCGTTCTTTCACATTCCAGACTGCAATTCGTCATGAATTTTATTTGTGTGGTGATGGTAGTTTTTGACAGTGGAGCAGAGTAGTTGTCTGCTGACACATTACAAACACAAAAAGTTTGAGAGGCGTTATGTGCGTATGGAACCACGCAAAATAAACACATTTACGTGGCTTTCACGCCTACCTTAATTTGCACCCTCCTTCCCTGATTAATTTAAGCTCATGTAACCAAGAAAATTGTGAATTTGGAGTACTTAATTGTTATACCGGAGAAGTGGTACGTATTCAGAGCGGTTGTTATTAAACAGCCACTACCAGAACCAATGCAGACGGAGAAGTATTTACGGTATGGGCAGCCAGCCTTGTAGGAATGATCTTCAGAGTGTGCCAAGAAGGATTTACGTTGTTAGTAGTGTGACTTACCGTTAGGCACCGATACTGGTTCGGTGACGGAGGGACGAAATGAAAGCATCTGTGTGCGTTACAGTTGCGGACAGTGTACATCGGTTTGGACAAAGGTGAGCACGGCTTTGCTCGTAATGCTGTTTTATCAAAACAACAGCAGTAGTGCTGTTGTCTTCACGAATACACGCATTGCTCGTGAGCTCACTCGGATACTCCGTCATACATTTGGCCGAACGTTCGCAAGTGCGTGGCCATAAAGATCACCAATTTGAACACGTGCGAATCCTGGCTGTCAGGACATGATTTATCAACGGGGAGCTAACACACGCTGTAGGTTGAAGACAAGTATAGCGAGGGAGGGAGCCAACATCCCACCTGAGATGTTTCGGGTAGCAGCAGAGTAATCTGTAGTGCGGTTCCAGGCTGTCGAGAATGCAGATGATAGTCACACTGAGCAACGTTTGTAACCTGGAACGTAAATATGGCACGCAATTAACAAACTTTGCCCTCTCATGTGGAAATTAAAATGTGTTTCTTTCAATGATTTATTGGTAACTTCTCTCTCACGTGTCCCTACATGTGTTTCCACAAAGTTTCATTGTCCTGCGAACACTAATTTTTCCTGGGGCCCCCCTGAAGTAGCGAAAGCTTGATTATAACTACGCTGTGTATATGAACAACACTTTTTCGCGTTGTAATGCCATTGCGCGATGTGCTGTGCTGTAATATCAGCGAACTTGGCAGGGCGTTGACCAAGGCGCTGGACTCGCATTTTTAGGAAACGGGTTCAAATATACGCCCAACCGTACAGATTTAAGTTTCACAGGATTCCTCACGTCGGTTAAGTGGAAGACGGCGATGGTTCCATTGAAAGAACGAAATCTCTGTTCAATGCCTTTCTCACCTGGGTTGGCTCTCTATGTCTGTCGACCACATCTTTCACGCGGCGTAAAAATGTTGATCTTCTTTCTCATGTTGGGGATACATTACACGGTTAGATGTGGTCAGTCATAATTCATTGCACCCATGTCATCGTTTTACTGAAACAGTACATAATAGCAACCTTATTTGTAAATAATCATGGTTATAATCTTTTATTGTTAATCAGGAGTGCCACAGTTTTTCTAATATACCTTTCCAGACTCAAGTAAACGTATGTTGGTCGTTAGAAGTAACCCACACGTAAAAATCAATAAAGGCCTGAGAGTAATAAAATGAGATACTTGTCCGAACGCTGAAAAAGTAAAACCCTAGTAATTTCATGCCTGTTGGATACGTTGATTGAAATGTTTTTTTGTCCGCAGCTCATGTTCGTGCGGTAGCGTTCTCACTTCTCACGCCCGGGTTCCCGGGTTCGATTCCCGGCGGGGTCAGGGATTTTCTCCGCCTCGTGATGACTGGGTGTTGTGTGCTGTCCTTAGGTTAGTTAGGTTTAAGTAGTTCTAAGTTCTAGGGGACTGATGACCATAGATGTTAAGTCCCATAGTGCTCAGAGCCATTGAAATGTTTTAACGGAACATAGAGTGAATCGCCAAAGAAACTGGTATAGGATTGCGCATTCAAACACAAAAATATGTAATTAGCCAGAATATGTCGCTGAGATCGGCAACGGCTATATAAAACAACAAGTGTCTGGCGCAGTTCTTAGATCGGTCACTGCTGCTAAAATGGCAGGTTATTAAGATTTAAGTGAGTTTGAACGTAGTGTTATAAGAGGCGCACAACGATGGGACACAGCATCTCCGAGGTAGCGATGAAGTGGGGATTTTCCCGTATATTTCACAAGTGTACAGTGAATATCAGGAATACAGTAAAACATCAAACCTTCGACATCGCTGCAGCCGGAAAAAGATCCTGGAAGAACGGGACCAACGACGGCTGAAGACAATCGTTCAACGTAGCAGAAGAGCAACCCTTCGGAAAACTGCCGCAGATTTCTATTCTGGACCATCAACAAGTGTCAGCATGCGAACCATTCAACGAAACATCATCGATATGGGCTTTCAGAGTCGAAGACCCACTCGTGTACCCTTGATAACTGCACAACACGAAGCTTTGCTCCTCGCCTGGGCCCGTCAACACCGACAATGGTCTATTGATGACTGGAAACATGTTGTCTGGTCCGACGAGGCTCGCTTCATATTGTATCCAGCGGACGGACGTATACGGGTATGGAGACAACGTCATGAACCCATGGACCCTGTATATCAGCAGGGGACTGTTCAAGCTGGTGGAGGCTCAGTGAGGCGTGTGCAGTTCAAGTGATATTGGAGTTCTGATACGTCCAGATACGACTCTGACAGGTGACACGTACGTAGGCATCCTGTCTGATCACCTGCATCCACTCATGTCCATTGTATATTCAGACGGACTTGGGCAATCCCAGCAGGACAATGTGACACCCCACATATCCAGAATTCCTACAGGTTGGCTCCCGGAACACTCTTTTGAGCTTAAACACTTCCGCTTGCCACCAAACTCCCGAGACATGAACATTATTGAGCATAACTGGGATGCCTTGCAACGTGCTGTTCAGAATAGATCTCCACCTCATCGTACCCTTACCGATTTATGGCCAGTCCTCCAGGATTCATGGTGTCAATTCCCTCCAGCACTACTTCAGACATTAGTCGAGTCCATGCCACGTCGTGATGCGGCACTTCTGCGTGCACGCGGGGGCCCTTCACGATATTAGGTAGGTGTATCAGTTTCTCTGGCTCTTCAGTGTTTAACAAAAGACACTGGATTAATATTTTGCCACAAATTTGAATTTTTAATATTTTTATTTTCTTTATTATAAAAAGCCATAACTCAATTACATCAAGCAATGAATTTGAAAACATTTGTAGTATTCTGACAAGGTTATATGTCCACTGGACTACCATCATTAATTTACGGTACAAACTGTGTTATTAACAGAGTTTGAAATTTGCACATCTAATTCTTTTTTTCACATACAGTCCTAAAACAATCGGAATTTAATTGCTGGATCTCGTATATTTTATTTCAAATGCGACAGCAACAAGTTTCGAACAGCTCCCGAAAATTTCATAGCACTGGCGCATATAAATTCCGAGAAAATATCTCGAATAATGCAAAGAAATGTAAAACCGAGAAAATGGGGTTGAAAGAATCTGTAGGCCTGTGTTTGTAGGTAAAAAGTTAGCTTTCTTGACTCTGCTCTCATCGATGGTGTAAAATGCTATTGTTGTCAACACACCTGGATCTGTACTAGCTCTCTTCAGCACCTCAATTCTGCCATTATTTCCGTCATTAAAGCATAAACCTGCATCATAGACACATATTTTGAGTACTTCATGTCCACAGAATGTCCTTGATGAGTATCTAAAACAAATTCAGTTCGTTATTCTTTTGTTTGCATTCTACGTGTTCCCTTCCTCAATAAATCAAGATTTGCAAGAAACCTGGATGTGGGCTAAATTACAATGATAACAGGTTCTGATAATAACTGGTTATGTGATTACGTCTCATTTATTTTGTTATACTTACACCAGTCGTCTTCCGGGCACAAATTATGCATTGGTGTTTTGTTAGTATAAAGTTTGAGGGAAAAAAGTTGTCCACACAGCAAGCCTCTTAGTCCCTAAATTCTTTGTTTTTTTCTTGATAGCTGTCCCAGCAAATAACGGAAGGCAATCAATTTTTTTAAGAGTTTGGCTGCCTATTCCTCCTAATAGTTTTCCACTGTCAAACTTGAATCTTCTCAGCCAAAGACATAGATTTCGGCCAAAGATATAGATGTCAGTCAAAAAATGGTTCAAATGGCTCTGAGCACTATGGGACTTAACTACTGTGGTCATCAGTCCTACTTAAACCTAACTAACCTAAGGACATCACACACATCCATGCCCGAGGCAGGATTCGAACCTGCGACCGTAGCAGTCGCGCGGTTCCAGACTGTAGCGTCTAGAACCGCTCGGCCATTCTGGCCGGCTAGATGTCAGTCAAAAGCATAGATGTCAGCCAGAGATTGTTGATGTTGTGGTCTTCAGTCCTGAGACTGGTTTGATGGAGCTCTCCATGCTACTCTAGCCTGTGCAAGCTTCTTCATCTCCCAGTACCTACTGCAACCTACATCCTTCTGAATCTGTTTAGTGTATTCATCTCTTGGTCTCCCTCTACGATTTTTACCCTCCACGCTGCCCTCCAGTACTAAATTGGTGCCTCAGAACATGTCCTACCAACCGATCCCTTCTTCTAGTCAAGTTGTGCCACAAACTTCTCTTCTCCCCAATCCTATTAAATACCTCCTCATTAGTTATATGATCTACCAATCTAATCTTCAGCATTCTTCTGTAACACCACATTTTGAAAGCTTCTATTCTCTTCTTGTCCAAACTAGTTATTGTCCATGTTTCACTTCCATACATGGCTACACTCCATACAAATACTTCCAGAAACGACTTCCTGACACTTAAATCTATACTCAATGTTAAGAAATATGGACAGAAAATAGCTTTTACACTCACAAAAATTCCGCTGAAACAAGCAGTTACCCAAATGTCGGTAAAGGTGGCAGTGGTTGCTAGTGGAAAGTTAAACGGTTCAATATTTTAAAGGCACTTCTAGTGCTGCTATCACGATAAAATTCGCACACAACGTAGAATATACTCTGTAGGTTAAGAAAATAACATTTATGAAAAATGAATTTTTTGGACCCAAATCCTATACATCCACCCCCTAAGGAGAAGGTCTGGGTGAAAGACGCAGTGAGGAGCGGGTTGGCCGGCCTGTCTCGGCTACGCTCCCCTCATTACGCCGGCACGACGTGCGCTCGCCCGTCAGCCGTGCCCCTGCTGGGTTCTCATTAGCTGCCCGCGATGCGGCCGAGCCCGCCCGGCAGCAGGCGGTGTGGGAGCGCAGGCGGAAGGAAGGAAGGAAGGAAGGAAGCAGGCGAGCAGCGGGGCGACACGACGTCTGCAGCTCAGCTCCTCGTCGATGTCTGGATCATTAGAGGCGGCGTTCTCGCACAGGCGGACACGGTGGCCAATGCCAATTACGGGTGTCTGCTATGAAGAAGAAACACCAGCTTGAGTAAGGACTTAAGAATTTACGGATTCTGTGGGGGGTGTTCAGTAACTAAAGCAACACATTTTTTTCCTCTGCCAGTTTCGGTTGAAAAAAAAAAATGCGAAATTTGTTGTGCGACAGCGTGGAATATTCCTTTTCCAAAACATATACACTACTGGCCATTAAAATTGCTATACCAAGAACAAATGCAGATGATAAACGGGTATTGATTGGACAAATATATTATACTGGAACTGACATGTGATTACATTTTCACGCAATTTGGGTGCATAGATCCTGAGAAATCAGTACCCAGAACCACCAACTCTGGCCGTAATAACGGCCTTCATACGCCTGGGCATTGAGTCAAACAGAGCTTGCATGGCGTATACAGGTACAGCTGCCCATGCAGCTTCAACACGATACCACAGTTCATCGAGAGTAGTCACTGGCGCATTGTGACGAGCCAGTTGCTCGACCACCATTGACCAGACGCTTTCAGTTGGTGAGAGATGTGCAGAATGTGCTGGCCAGGGCAGCAGTCGAACATTTTCTGTATTCAGAAAGGACCGTACAGGACCTGTAACATGCAGTCGTGCATTATCTTGTTGAAATGTAGTGTTATGCAGCGATCGAATGAAGTGTAGAGCCACGGATCGTAACACATCTGAAATGTAACGTCCACTGTTCAAAGTGCCGTCAATATGAACAAGAGGTGACCGAGACGTGTAACCAATGGCACCCTATAGCATCACACCGGGTGATATGCCAGTATGGCGATGACGAATACACGCTTCCAATGTGCGTTCACCGCGATGTCGCCAAACACGGATTCGTCCATCATGATGCTGTAAACAGAACCTGGATACATCCGAAAAAATGACGTTTTGCCATTCGTACACCCAGGTTCGACGTTGAGTACACCATCGCAGGCGCTCCTGTCTGTGATGCAGCGTCAAGGGTAACCGCAGCCATGGTCTTCGAGCTGATAGTCCATGCTGCTGCAAAAGTCGTCGAACTGTTGATGCAGATGGTTGTTGTCTTGCAAACGTCCCCATCTGTTGACTCAGGGATCGAGACGCAGCTGCACGATCCGTTACAGCCATTTTGATAAGATGCCTGTCATCTCTACTGCTAGTGATACGAGGCCGTTGGGGTCCAGCACGGCGTTCCGTATTACCCTCCTGAACCCACCGACTCCATATTCTGCTAACAGTCATTGGATCTCAACCAACGCGAGCAGTAATGTCGCGATACGATAAACCGCAATCGCGATTGACTACAATCCGACCTTTATCAAAGACGGAAACGTGATTGTACGCATTTCTGCTCCTTACACGACGCATCACAACAACGTTTCACCAGGTAACGCCGGTCAACTGCTGTTTCTGTATGAGAAATCGATTGGAAACTTTCCTCACGTCAGCACGTTGTAGGTGTCGCCACCGGCGCCAACCTTGTGTGAATGATCTGAAAAGCTGATCATTTGCATATCACAGCATCGTCTTCCTGTCGGTTAAATTTCGCGTCTGTAGCACGTCATCTTCGTGATATAGCAATTTTAATGGCCAGTAGTGTACAAGCGGCTTGTAATCAAGCAGCGTGCTTATGCAATATCGACTCAGTTATGCGACTGGATTCGTGAATTCCTATCAGGAAAGTCACAGTCCGCAGTAATTCACTGAATGTCATCGAGTAAAACATACGTGATCTATGGCTCTCCCCACAGTAGCGTTATAGGCGCTCTGTTATTCCTTATCTACACAAAGGATATAGTAAATAACTTGAGCAGCCGTTTTTGGTTGTTTGCGGATGATGCTGTCGATTATCCTCTAGTAAAGTCATAAGAAGATCACAACCAATGGCAAAACGATTTAGGTATGATACGTGTATAGCATGAAAATTGGCTATTGACCCTAAATAATGAAAAGTGTGGGGTCGTCCTCATGAGTGTTAAAAGGAATCCGCTAAACTTCGGTTACACGATAAATCAGTCAAATGTGAAGCCCGTAAATTCAACTAAATACCTAGAAACTACAATTATGAACAACTTAAGCCGGCCGCGGTGGAAGAGCGGTTCTACGCGCTTCAGTCCGGAACCGCGTGACTGCTACGGTCGCAGGTACGAATCCTGCCTCGGCCATGGATGTGTGTGATGTCCTTAGGTGAATTATGCTTCATATGTTAAGTCCCATGGTGCTCAGTGCCATTTGAACCATTTTTTTGAACAACTTAAATTGGAAAGAACACAATGAAAGTGTTGTGGCAAAGGCGAACAAAAGACCATCTTTTACTGGCAGAACACTTAGAAGGTGCTAGAGATCTACTATAGAGACTGCCTACACTACGTTTGTCCGTCCTCTTTTGGAGTACTGCTGCGCGGTATGGGATCCTTACCAGATAGGATTAACGGAGTACACCGATGAAATACAAAGAAGGGTAGTACGTTTTGTATTATCGAGAAACTGGGGAGAGAGTGTCACAGGCATGATACATTATCTGGGGCGCACACCATTAACACAAAGGCGTTTCTCGTTGTGGTTTCTCATGAAATTTCAATCACCAACTTTCTCCTTCGAACGT
Source organism: Schistocerca americana (assembly GCF_021461395.2). Taxonomy (NCBI): domain Eukaryota; kingdom Metazoa; phylum Arthropoda; class Insecta; order Orthoptera; family Acrididae; genus Schistocerca; species Schistocerca americana. The sequence continues at coordinate 142,504,828 of NC_060122.1, forward strand.
GAAAATATTTTGTTAACTCCGACATACATATGAAGAAACGATAATCATAATAAAATAATGGACACCAGAGCTCGCACAGAGAGATAGGCGTTCGTTTTTTTCTGCGCTGTTCCAGAGTGGGGTAATAGAGAATTATTGTGAAGCTGGTTCGATGAACCTTCTGCCAGGCAGTTAAGTAAGATTTGCAGAGTAGCCATGTAGACGTAGATGGACTTCTGACGGGTGGTGGCGGTATACGTAGCTTTCAAAATGGCGTCTGTAACGGAGATGCGTTCCAAGCAGAGAGCTGCCATTGGGTTTCTTTTTCGCTGAAAATCAGTCAGTGAACAAAAGCACGGTGAGGCGTTGTGCGAGGCGTCTGTGACCATCGCAACAAAGTCACACAAACCTGTCCGATATCCCAGGTGCCGGCGGCCGCACACACAGCTGTGACTCCTGCCGTGTTCGAAGGTGTGGACATTCTCATTCGAGGTGATAGACGAATCACAAACAAACATGTTGCTGCACGACTGGAGTTTCTGTTGTTGGTGCTGACACACTCGTCCACCAGTTGGGAAGGAAGGAAGATTGGGTTTAACGTCCCGTTGACATAGAAGTTATCAGAGACGGGGAACAAGCTTGGATTGCGTCAAGGATGGGGAGGGAAATCAGCCGTGCCCTTTCAAAGGAACCAATTGCTTGGAGCGATTTGGGGAGATCACTGAAAACGTAAATCAGGATGGCTGGACGCGTCCTCCCAAATCCAAGTCCAGTGTGCTAACCACTGCGACACCTCGCTGTCTCCGACCAGTTGAGGTACTCAAAAGATGGGTTGCCCACTGTGTTTCTCACCGCCTAATAGAACACCATAGAGAGCAACGAGGAACTATCTGTGCGGAGCTGCTTGCGCGTTATGAGTCTGGGGTGATAATTTTTTGCCTTACCATCGACACTGGTGATGAACCGTGGGTTCATTACATCGAATCGGAAACAAGACGGCTGTCCATGCAGTGGCGCCAAACCGCCTCTTGTCCGAAGATAAAGTTCAATGCTGCACCCTCAAATGGTAAAGTCGTGGCGGTGGTCTTCTGGAACTCCGAAGGGGTTATTGTATTTGAGCGTCGTTCCCAATGGGGCAACGATCAACTCTGAAATGTCTTGCGCTACCGTAAAGAAATTGAAGAAACTATTTCAGCGTGTTCGGCGGCACAGAAATGCGAACGAACTTCTGCTCCTTGACAACGCAAGGCCCGACGGAAGTCTGTGCATCCGAGAATAGATCGCAAAACTTTATCGGACTGTTGTTCCTCATACGCCCTACAGCCCGGATCTCGCACCTTCCAGTTCTATCCGTTTGGCCCAGTGAAGGACGCATTCCACAGAAAGCAGCACGTGGATGACGGGGAGGTTACTGGTGCGCAAGACTTGGGTTCCGACGTGGATCAGTAGCGTGGTATTACGCGGACACACAGACTCCCCCAGTTAGGTGGCGTAAGGCCTTCCCATTGATACTGTGTTAAGGTATAGGGGATTTGTAACCAAAAGAGTGGTGTATAATATGGTGTGTTGCAATCCTGAATAAAAGCAGTCTGCTTTCAGAAAAAAAAAAAAAAATGTTGCATGATTTACTGAACGTCCCTCGTGCATACAGTGTTGGACATAAAAACTGCGACGCCAGGAAGGATACCAAGCAACCAGTTTTACTGATTGTGTGCAAACAATTTCCATATTTAGTAAACTTGTAAAACGGTCCATCACCGCACCCATTCCCATACGGAGACTGCGTGTCCAACGACTTCGAGAGGCAAAAAAACAAATTGTTTTAGCGTTTCATACAATCATTGACCGAATTTCAATACTTAAGACGATGCCACATTCCACTCTGTAAGAGGTATGGTCTTACATTAACCCCATCATAGCCGGCCGAAGTGGCCGAGCGGTTCTAGGCGCTTCAGTCCGGAACCGCGCTGCTGCTACGGTCGAAGTTTCGAATCCTGCAACGGGCATAGATGTGTCTATAGGTTAGTTACGTTTAAGTAGTTCTAAGTCTAGGGGACTGACGACCTCAGATGTTAAGTCCCATAGTGCTTACAACCGATTGCACCGTTTTAACCCCATCATATCCAAGGCATTTTCCATAACGCCCATTACCAAGGGGGGCAGGGATATTTGAAAAACCAAATTCTTTAACTGTTGTTGAATAATGTTAACAACATACTTTTGAAAGAAATAATGATGTGTAAGTAGAGCGAAGAATCAAAAAATACTTTTTAGCACAGCCCTAGAAATATCAACGCACTTTCAGTAACTACCGACTTTATGGACACCATAAAAAATTTTAAAAATGCAAATTTCTTTCATTGTTGCTGTGTTTCACTCTCAACATACTTCTTAAAGAGATAAATCGACATCTAATATTGAGACTTAATTTTTTCGGTTAACTATAACTGAAAAATTCAAATATATACGTAAACTGACAGAAGAAATCATGAAAAGATTAAATATTTTTTTCAAAATTTTAAAATATAAAGTATCTGACTAGATTACAATATTTTCCATAGGTGGTCATGAAGCACCCCGTTCTCTCCACTTCCCTTGTTATTGCACGTGTTAAGTATTAAATGCAGTAAGTTAAGTATTATAGAAACTCACGGCCCAAAAATTATTGAGACTATACTCATCAAGTTGGTTCAAATGGCTCTGAGCACTATGGGACTTGACATCTGAGGTCATCAGTCCCCTAGAACTTAGAACTACTTAAACCTAACTAACCTAAGGGCATCACACACATCCATTCCCGAGGCAGGATTCGAATCTGCGACCGTAGCGGTAGCGCGGTTCCAGACTGAAGCGCCTAGAACCGCTCGGTCATAGCGGCCGGCTATTCATCAAGTATTTGATAACGAAGCACCTCGTGATATCCATCAAACTTTACACGCCATTTTAAGCCAGTTCCAGATTTTTCTCGGTGACACAACACACAAAATAACGAAAAGGAGACAGTTTATCGCTTACTACATTTTCGTCATTTATGCAATAGAACTTTATCATCAGGCATAGCGTTTTCATTTATCAATTCTGTATTGGTAACGTTATTCGCAAAACAGTTGGCAGACTGCATCCACACGTAACACTTAATGAGCCTGCAAAATGATATCGTAGTACGTCACATAGCTCAGGTGGCGCTACGCAGTGAATATTCAGATGTGTGAAAAAGTAGCTTTCCTTAAAACGGGGCGCAAAGTACGCGCATTAAACCCACCCGGTGTCTGAAAACGAGAGCACTTAGCAAGTTCCAACGGAGTTCAAAACATAATTTCAAAACAATCTACATTTTTCTCGCTTGCAGCTCCACGAAATAATGAAAAGAAAACATTTTATCACAGACCAAATGTTCGATCGCTATGCGCTAAAACTTCTGTATCGAGCAACTCGCTTAATTTATTATTCCCTTATTCCAAATTTTATTCGCTACCCATTTTGCAAACTGTATCCTCTATACCACTGGAGATACCTACAAAACTGTTTCACTGCACGACACAAGGCCTAGGAGAAAAAACTGGCTTTCCACAGAATTGTAAACTGTTAACAGTATCGGTTATTAAAATGTTTGAACATTTACAAAGTTGTGTTAGAGGTTCTTATCATATGAATTTACACATAGAGGTTGTCCCAGAAATGTTGCGACAGACTTCGAGGTGTTATAGAGGATGTTTTGAAGAACAAATCTAGGATAGGGAAGCATGTCCAGAAACATCTAACAGCCCTGTATAGCGACGACGTTATGTGCTCCGGCGCCAGCCACCAGACAACCCCTTCAGCAACAAACGTGACTTTGCTCACAAATGGACTACTATGGTCCGGAAAATTATGGCACATGTTTTTTTTTAATCATGCAAATGAATAATTGTATATAGCTACTACAGCTACTAGTCTGGCTCCTTGGAAAGCCAGTACCTCAGCTATCAACAGCAATATAGTCACATGTAATACGTATTCAGAAGTGTCCAATTTCACCACTTAGAGGAACACAAGACACTCCCAGACAGTTATAAACTGAGCAATCTCTAAAAGGTCCATCAGGAGGTTCAGAAGGAATGCAAGGCAAGCCATTGTAGAAGATCGAGGGAAAGGTAATAATTTGTATGGTCCTCTTCCTTTACAATGGCATGCCAAAATGCCTCCAGATAGCAGTGATCGAAAGAAAAAGGTTGATCGGTATTGGTGTTCTAGTTACTGGAAATGGGCAAGAAAAGCTTCTAGGCGTTCCAAAAATAGAATGATGGGTGGCGAATCTCAGGTTCAGGCTTGCATGAAGTTAATGTAAGATGTAAAAAATCTAAGGATTTGTGTTCGATACTACAGCTGTAACACGGGACTTGACAAAGCAGAGTGTACAAAAATCCAAAAGACATTCAGTACAGGGTTGGTGTCGGCTGCTTGCAGTCATTATGTTTACGAAATTATATTATCAGACGTATTTACGGTACTTTTGGTACTTCTACAAGTTTCCATTTGTAGTTTATTTTTCTCCAGGAAACCTCTAAAATTTGCAATTTTTTCGGTATGCAGGAGAAAAATAAGCTGCAGATGAAAATCGAAGTTCGATCCCATCATCCACCAAGGCAGCAGAGCATCACAGTCATAGAAGACAAGTGTTCAAAGTCTTATTTGCTGCTGAAGGGGTGGCCTACTAACAGGTGGCAGCACCTATAATATCGACGCTGTGTGGCGTCGTTGGTGACGTTTGTGGACATTGGTTCCTATCCTGGATCTGTTCCGCAAGACATCCTCTGCGATCCTTAGAAGTTTCTCGCAAAACTTCTGGGATGCTCTATATATGGCGTACAATTACTGACCTAAAAAAAATTAACACGTGTGTCGTTGTGTTTGTGTGAATAATCCATAACCAATAAAACGAGCGTACTTATGGTTTTCGTCTTCAATCGTAAAGGTTTTACATGCTTAACGTCGAATATTTAACACATTAAGTCATTTGCAAAGTAATCAGCTTCGCATGCAATGGCAAGGAGAGGTACCGGTGGAGCAACTTTCGTAGTTCGAAAAACGGACAGGAGCAGAAATCATTAGCGAACAAGTAACACAGGAAACAAAAGATTTGCTTGCGTTGTGTTTCTCTAAACATACGAAAACTCATTACAAATGATGCAACAAGAAATAGAACCCAGTTATCACAATGTCCACGATAAAAAGGCTCTCTGTACTAAAGCATGAATGATGAAGACGGAGCCGCAACTAGCCGGCATCTGCATAGCATTATGTTGCGAAGTGGGTCCGAGCGCGAGTTAGCTGAGTCGTGCCGTCGGCTGTGCTGCAGAGGGTGCCCATGGTACTGAGCTTCCGGAGGTGTGGCTGCTATAGGCATCTTACGCAATTTTCAGTTCCGCTGCCATGATGCCCGTGGGATATCGATACGTGATACTACATTTGTAGCTGTTTTATTCATGGTAATCGATTATATTTGTTTTTGAGTAGGGTTATACAGAGTGTGCATATGACTGCTACCTATAAACATCTATGGCTCCAACATGGCTGAGTATCGAATGGAACTGAGTCTGAATGACAGATACGTGTGCATTCTGCAGACACGCATTCTGTTTCAGTTCTACACCAGAGATCATCAGTCATAGTGGCTTTCCAGTGGTGGCGTGGCAGTCCAACAAGAGCGCAGGAGCAGAAGTGAGAGAGCTGTGGAGAGTGTGCTGCCCAGGGTAACAGTGTCAAGCTAGGTGATTACTGTTCAGGCATCATCATCTTATTCAAAGGTTATATATTGGAGACCCTGAAGACAGGTCCCAGCTGCCAGCCTTAACACGACAAAATGTAGCCGTTAGTGTGTAAATTACTGGCTATGTGGTTCACAGGTGACGATGTTGTGGAACCAGTGGCAGTCCCTAGCATCACGACAGGTGATGTGGCTGTATGACGACGTCGAATTCAGTCTGGCAGCATTCGTTCTTCCCAGAACCTCCACATATGTGTGTGTGGCCATCGTGATGTTGAAAAAAGAACCACAATGTGCCCGAAAAGACTACGCTGGGTTACATCTGTACCAACTCTTCGCATTCGGTTCAAAACCATATTATTATGAAGACCTTAATAGATGGAAGCTAGTACGCTTGGAGCCACCGATCGACATAAGAACTTTAAAACATATTAGGACATAGTATGTCGAGTTCAGCTACACACATAATAAACAAAATCCGCAGAATATCTTAACAAGCAAATAGCTCTATGACTGTTTAACGGAGAACAGCAGAAAAATATTGCTTAAGGAAGATTACCGTCACATGGACCGGCATATCATACGGCGACATCTATACAGAAATTTTTTCTCCTCTTATTGTTGAAATAGTGTGGAACTTAACCGCCAACAAAAAATAGCAGCTAAATAGACATTATACAAAAATCTTTGCAGCACAAATCTCACATGTGAAACATGTGGTCTCTTTGATACTTTAATTAACATTTGCACCTGGGGAACCGCCTCTGAGACCTAGTCTTATATTCGAAGGAGACTTATTATGATAGATGAGACTTACGATGGTAGATCATACAAGAACAAATTTCATTAACATAATGGAAATGATAAGGCCGCAACAGCTGTGATACCCACAATCCAAAAACAAAGCACCTGTTTGGGTGATTGGTCACACAATTACTTACATAATTCACAATAGACTATTCGTTTTCAACAGTTACTACTCATACAAAGATTTAGAACACCATACGATTCAATAAAAACTATGCAGACTTGCATGCAAAATGCTCAACATAACGGACAAGCCACCATAACTAGGAAGAAAAAAGAGGTCAGTGGAGTCACCCATCTCAGTCCCCGTCCGTTACTAATTACTAGAGATAGTCATATCACCCCTAACATTGTAATTATACGACCTTATTACAAGGTTACAAAAATGCAGTGCATTACAACCAAAAAGAAGGAAGCCGCAACAGTTGGTTAGGCCTGAAGTATTTTAAAGCGTCGAGCTATTATTCATATGATGGAAGAAACCCTAGATACAACACAAGACAAAGTTTATTTTATTTAAGGGGAGGTCAAATAAAAACGAGAAGAACGAGGAAAGGTAAGCAAATTGCCTATTAATTCGAAAGTAATCGCCATAACTGATAATACATTTATCCCACTGTGAGACAAAACGGTCAGTGCCGTCATGGAAAAATGTTTCTGGTTGATTACGGGCGCATTATTGTCTCCAGGCCGGTATCTGTTCGTCCGAAGCGAATCGACGACCACAAAGTTCTTTCTTGAAGGCTCCAAAAACATGGAAATCGCTTGGGGACAAATCGGGACTGTACGGAAGGTATCTGTGTAAGGGCTTCTCAGTGAAACTTCAGCAGCATACTCGAAACAACGCTGCAACGTGTGGACAGGTATTATAATGCAGAAAAATTCTGCCGTCCGTCAACATTTCTGGGCGTTTGTACTACACTGCCGAAGTTTCGCTGGGAAGCCATTATATATATCCTCTAAACAGTCACAATTTCTCCCCATGCGATTTTCACATTTTTCCAGCCCTGTAGAAAGACATTCGTGGTCGTCGATTTGGTTTGGACGAAGAGGTACTTGCCTGGATATAATCGTGGTTTCGCAGGCAACAGCAAACATATTTCCATGAAGACATTGACCATCTTGTCTCAGAGTAGGATAAACGTATTAACAGTTATGGCGATTACTTTTGAAATAACAGTTTATTTATTTGTTTTCCATCTTCTCGTATTCATTTGACTCCCCCTTGTACTTCTATGTATTAATTTTGTATTGTAATATGACTAAGTACCACAATATGTAAACGTTGCTTCCTTGGCAGAAACGATGGGAAACTGCAACAATGCTCACTAGGTGACAGTCCGCGGTGCTCCACAAATCGTCATACTGTCTCTGTGGGTACTTGTCTTGCTGCACATAAACCCATTACCTGATCTGAAATCTTGTTGTCCTCTCGGGTACTTGTCACGTGGGGCGACTGAGATCCTGCGCAGCGCCGCGTATGATCGTCACAAACGCGTCAGTTCTGTATTCGCATGCAGTCGTGGGATCCCGGCCAACAAAAGCAGCGATATCGCCGAACGATAAACTGTAGCCTCAGTGAGGCACCATTCTGCCACCGTGGAATTCTGACAGTTGTTACACGAGGCATAACCCAATCCTCTCACAAAACAAACAACAGTCATGAGCCCACTGCGTAATTTTTCCTTATGCAGGGTGTAAAAGTTGTAAGTGCAGATGTTTCTATTAGTGACTGAGTACGGTGTACTGAACAACATTACACAATATTTACGTCATCTGCAGACTAATAATTATAAGCGCAACAAGTCGTATGTTTTTAGGTTGGTTTCTGCGTCCAAGTACATATGGCGAGAGCAAACCATTAATGCGTATCCGCCCCTGGGCAGCAAGTCAGGTGGGTGAAGTGTGGCTGCAAGGACGCAAAACGGTTAATCTATACTGACAGGCGCAGTCCACTAACTGGTACAGTGCGACCATGTAGAAAACATGCCGGGCGTCCGTTGTGGCCGAGCGGTTCTAGGCGCTTCAGTCTGAAACCACGCGACCGCTACGGTCGCAGGTTCGAGCCCTACCTCGGAAATGGGTGTGTGTATTTCTTAGCATAAGTTACTAAGTCTACAAGTTTGCTTCCACCGTTTTTTTCTCGAAGTTCGAGGCTTTATTGCGAAAAACGTACGAAAAGTTATGATCCATAGTATTGTCCATCGCTGGCCACTACATTCTCCCGTCTTTCGGATAGCATACGAATCCTGTTGCTCAAGAACTGGGCGTCTTTTGTGGGGATCCATGAATCGATTCAATTTTGCACTTGTTCATGTGATCGGAAGTGCTGGTCAGCCACACTGTATGCCACTGATCGAAAAAGGTGGTAGTCAGAGAGAGCAACGTATGGAGAATACGGCGAGAGGGATAGGACTTTTCATTTCAACGTTTCCATGTATATTTTGACGGGTTTTGCGACATGGGTTCGAGCACTGACCTTCTGCAAAATTACCTTTACGTGTCTATCACTGTATTGTGGCCGTTTGTGTTTCAGTGCTGGACTCTAACACATCAATTGCTTTTGATAATGATATCCCGTGACCGTCTTCGTCTGTTTCAGTAGCTACGAAAACGTTCTGTCTTCCTCCGCCATGCTGGTATTCGACATGAAAATCACCGTTCTTAAGGCGTTGAAAACATTCTCTGCACGTTCTTCCACTAACAGTTACCTCACCATTGGACTTACGCAGAATTTTAAGAGGCACAGCCGCAGATTTATTCATTTTAAAGCAGAAAATTAAAACTTCCCGCAAATGGTGAGGAATGGGTACGCAAGTTGACGTAGTTGATTGAGTATAACCTTATGAGGCAATCACAAATCGACTAATACTTTTATGGAATTATGTTTACAGATGCCTAAGCTTATTGTATTACACCAATCACATACCAACTGTACCTCACTTGTGGCTATTGCCGTCTGTTGCAAAACGGCGGAAGCAAAGCTGTAGACCTAATAGTTTACGTAGTGTGTGAGTCTAGGTACCAATGACCTCAGCAGTTTGGTCCAATAGGAATTCACACACATTTTAGAAGACATCAGGTCGTAAGGCTTGTGACATCTTTGTGGAAAGACTGTTGGACACCGAGAAAAAGCAACCAGCACACTGACGTGTACATACTAAGGTACCACACATAAAAATATCTGAACTTATATCCGACACATTCTGTGTAAAAAATCGTCGGTGGCGTTACTTACAGCTACTATGTGCTGTTGCACTCGAATGCTAATCGTTTCCATATCCAAGCACATCACAGACTTCATACCAATTTGATGTTCCTCGCATTCTGACTTCATGTTGACGCAGTTTTAATGATCAGTAGCATACTTCTTAATGTGTCATACAGAACTGTCTCTGGTGTCACTATAGCCAAGTAGATCAGCATTTAGCTTCTGGATGTTTGACGCTGAGTGTAACTTGCAATAGTAATTCTACATGGATTCGACTAGTGATAATCCGACAGCAACTATTGAGGCGTTAACTGCGACTCGGATTCTTAATCTGAACTGAGTGCGGCCGATCAGAGTAGTACAAAATATCGGTTGTGAGAGGTAGCAGTGAAAAGCCATCCGTTGGGACAGACTAGGTGACCATTCAATGGATCCAGTGCGGCCTGGCCAACCGATACTAGAGACATTTCGGAGCGTAAGCTAATGCACCAGCTTTTTGACAATGCATGCGGCGCATTTGAACATTGCTATCAGTGTGTCGAGTTAAAAAGTTATGAAGGTATACTTATCTGCTGAATAAAGAAAATCTGCATGTATAGCTATCACTTCATCACAAAACGCTGCCGTGTCACAATGCAACAGAGCCTTACTTGTCACGGGACACTTTATGCAGCACCTTGTGGTCTGCAGAAAAAGCTATTCTATTGTTACAACTGTGAGTGTAACTTGGATAAATGAAAGAAGCAAAACACAGCTACTGTGTATGCGTGTTTGCACACGGCAGACAGTCGATCGTGAAATTTCCTTCCCAAGAGACCCACGCTGCCCAGCAAAGTATTGGCCACATTTGGGCTGTGCTCCTGGTATGACTTTTTTTTAAGTCTTTGATAACGTTTGTTTCCGGGGGCTTCGATCAACACGCGAGTATTACGAAAATGTTACGTGAACTGAAACGGAAATCCCCCGAAGGAAAGAAGACGTTCTTTTCTTCAACTACTATTGAAAACTTTTAGAGGACCGCCGTTTGCAACAGACTTCAGAACGACCGCACTGCCATCAATATACAGGTTGAGTCACCTAACGTTACCGCTGGATATATTTCGTAAACCACATCAAATACTGACGAACCGATTCCACAGACCGAACGTCAGGAGAGGGGCTAGTGTAATTGTTTAATACAAACCATACAAAAATGCACGGAAGTATGTTTTTTAACACAAACCTACGTTTTTTTAAATGGAACCACGTTAGTTTTGTTAGCACATTTGAACATATAAACAAATACGTAATCAGTGCCGTTTGTTGCATTGTAAAATGTTAATTATATCCGGAGATATTGTAACCTAAGGGTTGACGCTTGAAATCTCCGACGTTCAGTTGCGTGTTGTAACAAACAGCTGCAACATACATCGCGTTTCTACAGAATGATCTGCCAACGTTGCTCGGAAATGTCCCACTGGAAACGCGTCGACGTATGTGGTATCAGCATGATGGTGCACCTGCACATTCCACAATTAACACTAGGCTGACTCTTGACAGGATATTCGACGGGCGTTTCATAGGACGTGGAGGACGCATAAATTGGCCAGCCCGTTCTCCTGATCTTGCACCTCTGGACTTCTTTCTGTGAGGTACATTAAAGGAGAATGTGTACCGTGATGTGCCTACAACCCCAGAGGATATGAAACAACGTGTTGTGGCAGCCTGCGGCGACATTACACCAGACGCACTGCGGCGTGTACGACATTCATTACGCCAGAGATTGCAATTGTGTGCAGCAAATGATGGCCACCACATTGAACATCTATTGGCCTGACATGTCGGGACACACTCTATTCCACTCCGTAATTGAAAACGGAAACCACGTGTGCACGTGTACCTCACCCCTCATGGCAATGTACATGTGCGTCAGTGGAAGAGACCAATAAAAAGGTGTTAGCATGTGAACGTAATGTGCTGTTCCACTCTCTTCTGTACCTAAGGTCCATCGCCGTTCCCTTTGGATCCCTACGTAATTCGGTGCTCTCCGATACACAAGATCGAACAGCGGAGAAGTGGCACTCAAGCGTCAACTTCAGGTTACAATATCTCTGGATGTAATTAACATTTTACAATGCAACAAACGGCACTGATTACGTATTTGTTTATATGTTCAGATGTGCTAACAAAACTCACGTGGTTCCATTTAAAAAAACGTAGGTTTGTGTTAAAAAACATACTTCCGTTCATTTTTTTATGGTTTGTATTAACGAATTACACTAGCCCCTCTCCTCACATTCGGTCTGTGGAATCGATTCGTCAGTATTTGATGTGGTTTACGAAATATATCCAGCGGTAATGTTAGGTGACTCACCCTGTATATCTGGTGTAAGGACGACGAATGCGAGATAAGAAAAATCAGGGCTCGTACGGAAGCATGTAGCAATCATTTTTCCGTTGCTCAGTTTGTGAGTGCAACAGGAAAAAGAAGGATTAACAGCAGTACAATGCAGCCTCCTCCAGGCACCATACAGCTGATGTGGATTAGAGTTGTGCCGGAGAACTGCTTTCTTTCGTGAATTTTCTTCAAACCTTTTATCAAGTTGTAATACATGGAGATCGAGTGATGAATTATAAAACCACTGAAGGCACAACATTATGTGCCATACCACGCGTGAATGAAAGAATAATAAATCAACAGTGTGCCGTGTGAGGCAGAATTTCCAAATCAGTTTCTTTATTCAACCGTCAATGCGTTGATGAATATGCTCTTCATAAATAGTACCGCTTCAATGAAAAGGTACAATTTTTTCGTTGCCGATGAGAATTTATTTGAAATAAAATGTTTCATTCAGTATTATTCACGAATTTTCATCTTTGAGTCATTTTCAAACAAATAGCATCAAAATTTCTTACGAGATCTCATTACAAAGATGGAACACTGACCGTTTACCACACGCTATTTCGTCAAAAATGTGCAAGGTGTACCGACAATGTATAAAAATATAGGTTAATTGTTAAAAAAGAAGGTCCATCTTCAGAGAGTTGTTTACTTTCATAATTTCATTTAGCTTTTGAAGTACACACGATGTTGGCAGCTGTTAGTTGTGACGGACGTTACTTAGACATGTAAGAAAATTGACTGCTTTATTGTCATTGAATATAACAATGAACTAGCAACGTAAACAGTTTTCTAAGATAAAGGCTAAGTTTTTTGTTTTTTTGCATCGAAAGTCCTGGGTCGTTTTGCAGCAATGTTGACTGGTTGTGAAGAAGTCCATATATCGCAGAACAAAATCAATATTTAACTCTTTTTTTTTTTACTTCGTCTTGTTGAACTGGTTCTGCAATATCCAGGGGCTACTGATGTTGGGTGGATGCACGTTGAGACGACAATTAACAATTTATATATCCTTCAAAGGACAACTGAAAACAACTTAACATAAGGGCGTACTGGTTAGCACATCTGCCTGGTGAGCACGAGACCCTGGTTCGAATCCCGGGCTTGATACAAATTTTCATTCGTCGCTTCAGTTTGGATATACAAATCACAGATATTTAAGAATTGACAAGGTCTCTGGAACCATATATTTTCATTTGAAAACACATATGTTTGTGAAAAATCGATATTAAGGCACTGCCGCAAGAATGAGGAGAGCTCGTCATGTTATTCCCCAAGTTAGATGAGCTATTTTCAGGGATTTATGAAGGGTAATATCAATATACTGCATCGTCAACTGGGGACAGAATCTTTACACGCTAGTAAATTCAACCCTAATCTCTCTCTCTCTCTCTCTCTCTCTCTCTCTTTCTCTCTCACTCTCTTTCTCTCTCTCTCTCTCCCCGTGTGTGCGTGCGTGGTGTGTGTGTGTAGGGGGCGGGGGGGGGGGGGGGGGGGTCGGTGGGTGTGGGTGTTTCAACTAATAATGGATTTAAAGTCATATCACAGAATCAATAGACCACATATATGGTCAAAAATACACATTATTTTGCAACTAGAACTGTAGTTTCTTCTGGTACATATTTCGAATAGCATTTACTTGTTTCAAAGATTTATATTCTGTCGCATCATATGACGTAATAATGAACTGGGCTTAAGTCGTAAGTGGTAAGGGAAATGCTCCTTGCTCGCAGTTCATGTAGTCTTGTGTTCGAAACTATAGTTTACGGACATATTTTCTGGTAAAGTTGGAACATGCGATGAATGGAGCACTGTTCATGGTTCTGAGCACTATGGGACTTAACTTCTGAGGTCATCAGTCCCCTAGGACTTAGAACTACTTAAACCTAACTAACCTAAGGATATCACACACATCCATGCCCGAGGCAGGATTCGAACCTGCGACCGTAGCGGTCGCGCGGTTCCAGACTGTAGCGCCTAGAACCGCTCGGCCACTCCAGCCTGCACTGTTCGTGTTTGAGTCTCCAAGTTACATGTACACACAAGACATTATCTAATTATTTTTTAACCATGAGTAATGTTTGTTTTACACGCTGTACATTTTAATTTGACAACCAGAATAACTCGAAAAATAAGCTTCACACGAAAAAATTTGTAGAACACAAAGGTCATTCTTTTCGAGAAGGACATCTGCTGGTGCTAAAATTAGCCTGCACCCTGGGGGTGTGGTGGGAGGCAATTTTAAAATTGCAAATGGGAACCCCCATTTTTTTAATTGCAGAATCAGATTCTACACAAGAAACTACGTATATTTTGTCTTAAACATTTGTTTTATTCTTGGTAGTTGGCGCAGTAATTCAAGAAAATCCATGTTCTCATTTTTGCGTCGAAAATTGTTATGGATAATCAAAAAATTCATTTACTTGCAAGTATTTGCAGATAATCAGCAATAAAACGAAACCAATCGTTCCTTATCAGGACCACCAAATCTTAAACGGGAATACGTTCATCTTTAGTTACGACGGGGTAGTCCTTTCCTCAGTTAGCCTTTTACTTTGTTTATTCTGTGAGTTAATGAGTTCACTCGTTAGTAGGATGTTTGGTTAGTTAGTTAGCTAGTGAGATGATTTGTTTGATAATTAAAAGTTGTGTGGCCTCATGACCACGAAACAAACAAAACTTATCCGAATCTGCGGAAACAATTAATATTCGGGTCAACATTTGTAAAACTTTAATTCCTCTCTCTCGGACCCCACCCTATGGGAAGAGAGGAAGAATTTTAGTTTTAGCCAATCAAAATTTACGATATAAATAAGTAGTTTTTATTTATCCGTAACCATTTTCCACGCAAAAATTACAGCGCCAACTACCAAGAACCTAAACAAATGTTAAAGACAAAATGTACGTAGTTTTTTATGAAGAATCCGATTCTGCAATAAAAAAATGGAGGTTCTCATTTGAAATTGTAAAGTTGCCTCCCGCCCCACTCCAAGGGGGCTGGGGTGGCAGGCTAATTTTAGCACCAGCAGATACCCCCCTCTAAAATAATCAACTTTAGATTCTACACTTTTTTTGTTGTGAAGCTCATCTTTCGCATTATTCTGGTTTGTCAACGTAAAATTTACACCCTGTATAATATCTTACACAGCTTATAGGAGTGATTTGTGACCATAAATTACAAATTTTTCAACTCGTGCTTAGGTACATGTGAGACTGAATTCTGCGGCCTTCGTTTGCGCTGAAAATATTCCCAGACACAGAATGGGAGTAAAATACAAGCATGTGAATACTGTTGTGCCTCACGCATATTTATGTTCTGAAGTTGAGTGCAGTAGATCACGCGGTTGCGACGCTCATACCTTCTGCTTTCTACACGCTGTGTAGAACACGGCAGTGTGAGTCATCAGAATATGCTGCAATGCCAACATTTTCTCGTTTAGGGAATGGAGACCGTTGTGAGTACGCTGTAAATGCAGCCTGCCTCGCGGGTGAGCCATATACTGCGCAGTCCCTCGGCTTTTGGCGGGAGGCCAATAATAGGGAGGGATATGTTACTTTCCGAGATTGAAAGCTGGACAGCAATCACATATGCCGCAGGTTAGACGTTGGATTATAGCAGACGGCTTAATATTCAGTACATATTGACATCATCATCATTATTATTATTGTTATTATTAATATTAGTAGTAGTTTATTATCCGCCATTGCCGAGGTGTGTATTTATTCTAATCTTCTATTAGTCCATATCCTCCTCCCCCTGTCTCTACCCACCTTCTTCTCCTTCCCTCTCTAGCCATCTCCTCCTCCAGCTATCTTCGTCTATCTGATCATCCCCTCTCTGTCAATCTGCTCCTTCCCCCTCTGTCTACCTCCTACACATCTCCCCTAATCCATTTCCTTCTTCCTCTCTCTTTCTCCATCCCCTCCTACTCCTCCTCTCTCCGTGCATTTCCTCCTCTTTCCTTTCTTTGTCCATCTCCTCTTCTCCCCTCTCTCCCCATCTGCTCCACTTCTCAGTTTGTCCAGTTACCCCTCACACTCTCTCTGTCTACGTCCTCGTCCCTCCTGCCCTTATCCAACCCCTCCTTCCCCTTCGCCGTCTGTCCATTTCATCCTATCTAATTTTCTCTCCACGTTATCACCCTATCCAAATAGGGGGTCGCTATTTCCTACGTCCACAGTGTTTCTTTTCAGATAGTAAGTAGTATATGTACCAGGCTTGGCTGAAATCATTCCAGGGGCTTAGCAGGATCTTATTACCCGTAGCATTGCCCGTGTACGCATATGTCACATATATTTCACATTGTTTCACATACACTTAAACGTATTTGTACACCTGGTTCACCTCTATCACTAGTGGATGTCAACCATGCAGTTTCGTTTTAAAGCATCTCAATGTTTATGACGACATGTCTCCTAATTTCTGTGTCGTACAATGACATAATTTTGTAGATATATTCAACGGCATATGTGACTCAGGTATGTGAAACGTGTTGCGATTGGATTCAGTAGCAAAGAAGTAATAAATTTAAACGCTATAAATGACACGGCAGGTTTTCACTCATCTCAGTGTTTATGTCATATATCCTGGACTACGGGTCGTATAATGATATAATTTTGAAGGCACTTTTACTGGTATATATAAACATTGTATGCAAAATGTGACACGAATACAGTTTGTAGTGAACAAGTGATAAATTAAAACGTCATGCCTAATGCGGCAATTTTACTGAATTAACAGCAAAATCTTAGTAAGCGATAAACGTTTTCGTTTCATCATTTTTTTGGGGGGAGGGGGGGGGGGGAGGGAGTCAGCGACGAAAAGTCTCGTATGGATTTGAAATTATGTATAATTTGTTGCAAGTGAGTAAGTGCTGTCGTTCTCAAACATTGGATGAATAAAGTATGGGTATCAGTGCGTCTTGGTCTACACTTGTTTTCCACCCCCACCCCCACCTCTCTGAGAGTTAGGTGGTCCTTACCCCCACAGCGAGTCTTTCCACACAGTAAGTGATGTATGTACTAGGTTTTTCTGAAACCGGTCCAGTGGTTTAGAAGGAGATGCAGAAGATACACATTTTTATAATATGTATGAATCATTATTATTATACTCTGTACAGCCGTCTGGTAAGATAGATTTCGTAGCATGCAAGCCATGATGTTCTTTACTACTTCCGATACGTCTTTAGCGATGAGTCGAAATACACACGGCAAAAGCCACTAGTGCAGTGATTTCCATGTGTACACTTGATGAAAATAGTTTTCTATGCATGTCAGCGTAAGGGAAAACCGAAAGTTCACTGGTTAACTGTTTGAGAATTACTATTCAGTGGATATCGTGACATATCATAAATAAATAGGGACATATAAAGTGCACTAAAAGTATTGGTGATTTAGTTCCATCAAGGTAGAGAAGGTATACTACGGTTTTCACAGAGGAAGGGAGAGCCGTTGCTCTAGGAGGTGAAGTGAAGCTGGCGCTCGCTTTCATACAGTGCATTTACATGACTACTCTGAAATTCATACTTAAAGAGTTGGGTAGACCATAGGACTATCTTCAGAGTATTTCTCGTATTTTCCACCCTTGAACACCACATAGGAAAAACGAATATCTAAATCTTGCGGTAGGATCCCTGATTTGTCTTATTTTAGGTGTAGGTAAGAGTCAACGAAATATTCTCGCACTGGGCAGAGAAAGTTGGCAATTGGAATTTCGTGAAAAAATTTAGCTGCCAAAAAAAATGCCGTTGCTCATATTATTGCCACTCGAACTCGCGTATCCTTTCTGCAACACTCAGTCCCTAATTTCACGACAATACAAAACGGGATGCCCTTCTTTGAACATTCCGCCGTTATCTGTGAATCCTATCTGGTAACGATACTCTAGAAGAGCATGGACAAGCGTTAATACTCTTCAGTAGTTTATAGACTCGGTAGCAATCTCTTCAGTAGTTTTGTTACATCTTCGACGCACTCAGCCAGCAAAACGCATTCTTTGGTTCACCTTCTCCACAATATTTCCTATGTGATGGATCAAATTTACGTTGTTCGTGATTGTAATCGCTAGGTATTTAGTGGAATCGTCATCGTTTAAATTTGTAATGGTATCATAGCGAAGCTACCCCAAGCCCTGTCGCTCAGGTGCATGAAACAGAAGATTAAAATTAAATGAGCGGTCCGCTTAGAGGTTGAAGCTACGACCGAAAGCAGCGTGGTGCCAAAAGCATACACTCATGTTATCAAGCTGTGTGCCCAAGATATTAAAGACAGATAAGTAAACTTTTGTTTCGTGATTAGCAATAGTGTAATGCAACTTAAAATTCAGTTTTCAAATTTTTTCTTTGAATTTTGAAATTATTACAAAATTATCAATTTTCATACTCTCATAATTATTTATGTTTTTTTATTCATAATCCATTTAACCAATCACCGCCAAAGTTGAAATGTGTTATGTCCACATCCATATAAACTGTTATACATAAGCAATTTTGAATATCTTTGATAAAAAAAACAATTTATAAAGTTTTACATCTCTTTGGTTGAATCGGTACAGGAATTTCAGTACATTTTTCTACATATCTAAGCTTAAACAAAGTATTTGAAAATTTAGCTCTATGTGTTTGTTTATTGCACTGTGAGAAATGTATGGGCCATATTTCAAGGCCTTATTCACAGATATCTTGAAAAAAGGTGCATAGGTCGCAAGAAACATAGTTTCTGGGAAAATCAACTTAAGGATTACATTTCTATTTTCTTCAATTCCATCTCAGATTGCTCCAGGATTGTACTCAGGATCTTCTTGTCCTCGAGACATGTCTTGTAACTTCTTTTCTTTTGTCTTATTTCCCTTAATATGTCCACAATAGACGTTGATCTCTTGCCAAAATATGACAAGCAACTTCCTTAAGAATCGTTAGAGTTAATGCACCAACCCTGAAATCCGAACGTTGTAACACTTTCACTCTCCCTATGTTTCCATCATTAAAACCAATCATAGCTTCATATGTAGCAAGTTTTACAACCGTAGATGATGAAAATGTTGTATTGGGGCAACGTTTCCATATAAGCGTATTCAGAGACTCATTTGTATTTAAAATTTCGCCATGAACAAACTTCCTTAGTAGGTCAGGATTTACCAGGAATCTAAATGCGGGCCTTATGGCTTTCATTACACATTCAGGAATGCATTTCTTGTGTGTTTAGGAACTCTTATTTCCTACGCCTGTTTGCATATACACGAGCTAATGGGACACCGGAAAATAATGACCAACATAAATGTCCTTTTTCATCACTTCCCATGCGATTTTTAAAAAATCAAAGTCTGAGCTATAGTTGTGAATAGATTTCACTATTGAATCCAACCAAAATCGAAATATGAATTTTGGCCACTTCTGTACACATCCACACACCAGTTTTTAAGGAAATGTATGGTTCAAGTGGCTCTAAGCACTATGGGACGTAACATCTGCGGTCATCAGTCCCCTAGACTTAGAACTACTTAAACCTAACTAACCTGAGGACATCACACACATCCATGCCCGAGGTAGGATTCGAACCTGCGACCGTAGCAGCCGCGTGGTTCCGGACTGAAGCGTCTAGAACCGCTCGACCACAGCGGCCGGCAAGGAAATGGATTTAAGACGACGGTGGAAAGACTTAGTGCAGTTAACTCACTCTGAACTTACATCATATATCTTTCACGAAAATCGCAATAGTCTGTGAAGTATGAACGTAAACATAGATTAGTGGGGAAAGGAAGCCTCCTGATTAAGCTCTTTCTACTGCTTATCCTGAGTAACAGGGAGAGACAGTTTCGACCGATAGCAACAGCCACTTAGCTACCTGATCTAGAAGGACAATTACAAGCTTCATATTCAGGATGAAAACATTTGCTATAAATAGTGCCCATCATTTCGACAGTCAAATCTGATTGGTTCGCACATTAAACTGTGGTTTCATCGATGTACTAGATTTACCACATAAATAGTTCTGTGAATTCAGACGTTTAGATACAACTGTCATTCACTTTGACAGCATGTTCTGCTCCACAAATGATGGAATGTACCCCAGTGGCGACCATACAAAGAATCTAATGCCAATATGTTAATAGCCCCAGCACCATCTTCAATATCACCTCACCCCGCAGCTGACTGTATACCTTACGATGTTTATTCATTAACTTACGCGAACACTGTCGACTTCGTAGACGTTTATTTCATAAAAAAGTCAAATCTCACAACAGCTGTACAAGTCAACAAGGCCAAAGTACTGCCAACCTAAACCAACAGCGACAGCAGATACACATGGCTGGTCCACACAAGAAATGTGTGGAACAATTCGATAAAATCAACATCATTGCGTTCTCATTCATGACTCATTGTCAGAAGAGATTTTGGCTAGCATTGTATTAACAGATATTGACAGGAGACCAGATTCAAACATAAATAAACGAAGTAAAAGTTCGACTGATGTCACTCATAATGGCGTCCACGCAACCTTCATGTTAGGAGAAGGGTTTAGTTGTTTCTAAATTCGTGAAAGATAGGCCAGACAAGTTAGTAGCAGGCCGCAATTATATTCAGCTAGCGGGTAGTAGGAGAGAATAGTGATTCCAAGTGAAATAACTGTAGTCTGTGATTAATATCGTCTTGTATATCTACATCTACATACATACTCTGCAAGCCACCCTACGGTGCGTTGCGGAGGATACCTTGTACCACAGGTAATTGTTTAATTGTGTCCTTTCCTGATCCAGTCGCAGTTAGAGGGAGGGAAAAACGACTGTCCATATGCCTCTATATGGCACCTAATTTCTCGTGTCTTGTTTTCGTGTTCCTTAGGCAAGATGAGTGCTGGCGGCAATAGGATTAACTTACATTTTTCTACATTTAGAGACAGCTGCCGTTCATCATACCAACTAGAAATTTGTCTAATTATCTTCTATCCTGCTACAGTCACTCAACTTCGACACTTTACCGTACACCACAGCACCATCAGCAGAAAACTGCATATTGCTGCTCACCCTGTCTGCCACATCATTTACCCATATAGAAAATAATAGGGCACTGCTAACGATACCCTTGTCTCTGACGAACACTCGCCGTCGAGGACAGCATACTGGGTTCTGTAACTTCAGAAGTCTTAGAACCACTCGCGCGTCTGGGAATCTATTCCATAAGCTCGTTCCTTCGTTAAAAATCTACTTTGGGGCACCGCGTCGGATGCCTTTCGGAAATCTAGAAGTATGGAATCTGTCTGTTACCCTTCATTTATAGTTCGCAGTATATCGTGTGAGGAGAGGGTAAGGTGAGATTCACATAAGCGAGGATTTCTAAAACCGTAACTGAGCGGTCATCGTCGAAGACTGACATACGGAAGACCGCGGTTAATTTCTCCTTGCAGCAGGAATTTTTCCTCGGTGGACGGCAAGCACGAGGTCCACTCAGTCTAATAAAGGCAATTGAGGAACTAATTGTGTGAAAAGTAGCATACAGCTACCAGATAACACCATTGTGAGGAAGATCAGATAAAGTTTTATTTCATTTTTTACGCAGCACACATTTTGCCTAAGGACCATGAAGATACGATACGAAAAATTAGGCTCATATAGAGGTATATAGACAGTCGTTTTTCCGTCGCTCTGTCTGCGACTGCAACAGAAAAGGAAACTATTAGTTTTGGTACATGGTACCCTCCTCAACGTACCGTACTGTATCTTGCGGGGTATGTATGTAAATGTACATGTAGAAGACGATGTTAATCACAGACTGCAGTTATTTTCACTTGGAATCACTGTTCTCTCCTATTATCCGCTAGCTGGATATAATCACGGTCCTGCTACTAGTTTGTCTGGTTTATCTTTTATGAATTAAGAAACCGCTAAATCCTCCTCCTAATATGCAGGTTTCATGCGAGCGATTTAACAAACTTTGCTTGAGGATAGCATCATGTACTGCCACATTCAGAAACTGTCTGTGATGATCTGAGGTTTACACGGAAGTCGTCAAATACGGAACAAGAAACATATTGATTTCATCGTTTCCGCATCATTTTCACAAAATGTCCAGCGTGACAGGTATCAATTTCCTTAAAGACTATGTCCCACTAACATGCTGACAGCCCTTCACGTAATACAAATCGTAATAATTCATAAATGTACCAGATCATTGTGGCCTGTCATCAAGTGCGAAAAAGTTCCCAGATAAGCGTCCGTACAGCGATTCGCTCTCACGGATATACAAGGCCTTCAGAAGAAAAGAAGGTTGGGCAGCAACTGCTCCGTGCTGCTAGTGGTTGACACTGGGGTGTCACATAGAAACAACCTCGATCTCGAGAACTGCGCTATAACATCGGGGCCACGCTCTAGGCGATATATTTGTGGAATGTTTTAACTGCTATTTTGCGAACATTAGAACGTTACCGCAACAGTCTTTAACTTTCACAGCTATTGGACAGACACTGGACTTCAAAACAACTGACGCAACTATAACACTCATGGAACGCAAATAAAGTGAGTTTTTGCAATTTTGTTCAAAGTGAATGTTGCAAATGAGCGAAAAAATTTTTAAGTTGTCACTGAGGAATATTTTTATCGAAATATCAATGCGTCGATAAATCACAAATTTTATTATGGGTATAACAGAAGTTCAAAAAATTTCTGTTGCTAGATGAACTTTGTCGTTTTCCCTCAAGTAATTATGGAATTGCTTTAATTCTAGAGACCATTTGAATTAGGTAATCTAACACTCTCGTATTTTTAGAAACACCACTAACCTCCTGATTCTCTTTATCAAAGAGTTAATAGAGCTTTGAACTAGGTTTCGAAATCCACAATCTTACCCATGTAAGAGGACATTATATTAAAAACTTAACAGAACTGTAAAATATAAAAACGTTAATTAGTTCACTTACCGTGCCTTCTGTTCAACATATGTGGCATGTGTAGGGGAAAATAAGCGCGAAATTGGCGTAATCAATTTTGGAATGTTGCCAGATGGTTGGAATTTTAATATTGTCGAACACAGTCAGAGGAACTCCACTTCTGTCACACGACTTAATTTAGATAAATATTGTTCATTTCTATCCTAAGGCGACGCCAAATGCCACTTCCTTGCTATGCCATGGTTGGCCTTAGCTGCCTCTGCTGACTTCGCTTTATATTTCGATGACAGTCGGTACAGATGTCGTTTCACTTCGACGATCTGTATGCAGCTGTCAAATAAAAACGAAAAAGTTAGTAACTGTTCATTGTTTCAGAAGTAACCACAACAAGTGTGAATACATTTATTCCGCTGTGAGACAAGCTGGTTAATGCCTTCATGGAAAAATGTTTGCAGTTGTCTACTGTAACAAACCAAGATTTTACGTAATTTCTGCAAAATTACTGAAACTTACACCACTATCTTATTTTTAGCCATGGATGTGCTTATTTTCTGACATGTAGAATCCGATTTATGTTTTTGCATATTTTCGCAGTCTGGCGAAGTTCTGCCACGCAAAAAAGCTGTCGAGTATGTGTCGACATTTTTTCTCGTCACCGGGTTCCGCTACGAAAATTTAGTCCTCCTAGAAAAGCCACAACAAAATATAAAATGCAGTCTTGTTCTCAAGTTTATTTTATAAATTCAGAGTAACGTCACTTATGAAAAATGTCTTTCAATTTTTGTTTAATTGTCCAACATATATACGCTCATTTTATGACGTGATTCAGCATCTGTGTTTTTGGAAAAACTAATTTACTTTGCTATTTTCTTAAATATATTTCATTTCCTTGATATATTTTAAATATTTTCGTATGTGAAACACATCAATTAATTTGTATTTACATTACTTTTTGAAAGCGGAAATGTGAACGGAATTAGAGTCATCGAATGTTCTGCTCGCCTCTAGAGCAATAGGTCATGAATATACTATGAAATTCCGGCGTCAAAAGATATTATTAGTTTTTCGACCATTCTCGAGTACAGTTCATAAGAATTTTTGCTGTGAATATTATGAACTACTACGCACAAAGTTTTGTTATCTAAAGTATGACTTTGTTTATTGTGAAAAATGTTTGTGATATATCTACGGAATTGGAAGAAGCGCAAATAAAAGCGGATATGATAAAATTAATAACTAATATTTACGTCATTTCCGTAGCACTACCCAGAACCAACATTCCACATGCTTTAATGTTACGACAACGCCTAGAGTCTAAAGCCAAATGGAAGATCAGTGATTACTTTCTTTGTAAAGGATACTTCTTAATGCATTTCTACTAAGATAACAATAGTAGGTTTTTTTTTACTGATACGCAATAAATGTTGTCTGTTAATATACTTCGATGAGTATTGAGGGGGAATTTTATACTACAGAACCATGATTGCACCGGTGCGTGCAC
Source organism: Schistocerca americana (assembly GCF_021461395.2). NCBI lineage: Eukaryota > Metazoa > Arthropoda > Insecta > Orthoptera > Acrididae > Schistocerca > Schistocerca americana. The sequence continues at coordinate 142,529,333 of NC_060122.1, forward strand.
CTCTTCGTCCTAAGCAAATCGACGGCTACAAATATCTTTATTCAGGATTCCAAAAATACGAAAATCGTATGACGAGAGATTGGGAGTGTGTGAAGGATGTGTAAAATCTCCCAGCGAAACTTCCACTGTGCAGTCAAAACAATCTTGACAACATGTTTAAGCGATTAAAAGAAATTCACATGTGCAAAATTTTAAAATTCTTCTTAAATCTTCTGCCATTCTGTTTTTCAAAATCATTAAAAGTCTTAACGCCTGTTGTAAGTAGCCAAAAATAATGTTTAACAGTTTTACGAGTGCCGCTGAGGGAAATAAAGATTGTTGAAAGCCTTCTGAATTTTTGCACAGCACTTTACTACTCACATCCCTATGCTCTTTATCGCTGCATGATCGCATCAAGCACGATAAAAAATTTAAAATAAGAAGAAAACACTTTCATCTGAAATGTGAAGTTTGCTGAGTGGCAGCTGGATAATGCGCACCAGTGTGATTACATGCCTACATACCATCTGTTCGTTAAGGACAAGACATAAACGCAATTGCCTTACGTTTCTGGGCCAGATAAGAATTCTTCCTCGTACAAGCCGAATTTTTTTTTTTCATAAGCCTGCTATCAGAGCTGTTTGAATGATTCTCTGTATCGTTATTGATAGAAAACCATAGTATACAACGCCCCACCATGCGAAGCTGTACCGGTGAAACCAGTCACCAGGCTCCTGGAGTTTTTGATTTATGGATGCTGCTATTTCAGGACTACTGGACCCACCAACTTCTAATCTTAGCCGCCAGCTATTTCCTCTCAGGAGTACCTGTAGGCCGTCCAGCGACCTGTAATGAATTACCGAATCTATTTGGCCGCAGAGGTAGCTTTCAAACACCTCCTGAGCTATGGTTCTCAGAGGCAGTCCGTTATATTCAGTGGTAATTATAGACAGCTCGGCCTACACCTTCCAGACACGGGCACTTCTCAAACTGGACACCTTCGGCGCATAAGTAATGACGTGTCCCATTTTTATACAGGGCGAGGCACATGTTTCTCTTAGCAAGCGATCACATGGCATTGGTTTTCAGTGTTTTTCGGAGTACTATAACGGTGTCTTCCATAAACCATTAAGCCTATTATTTATCTGAAGAACATTCTTTAAATGGAAAAACAAAAACAAACTTAATCTGTGAAGACAGCATTTCTACAGTACTACAGTACATTTCATGGAAGGACAATGCAAATTAATTAGTTATTTACTGCACAGATGACGACTGTGGATATTTCCCCTACGACACCTTATCAGTATCCCCACGTACAAACAGCTGCGGGAAGAAATATTACCTTGTGTGTCAAAGACGTCATATCACGGGTCAGAAATATCTTTAGGTTGACTCAGTGTTAGAGAGTAGAAAAGCATACAGTAATTTCAGTTATAGTGACGACAGAACTGTATACATTTTAGAGGTGTCTGTTCTGTCGGACATGTCCTTAACGTTGGTTTCAGTACGGATGCGTTAATATCGTCCGAATTCATACGACATTTAGTTATTTGGGTGTAGGGGGTTAATGGACGAGGGAACTTGCAGCGCAGCATGCGATGAGTTGGAAATTTGAGTCGGTCAGGAACCGTGTACAGATGTCCGGAGCGGTTAAGGTAACCACTTATGAGAAACGATAAATCCGGGTTCGGCACAAATTTTCAACTTTCGCTATGAGTTACCACAGTTCTTCATGCGGCTGGAAGTCACGAATTCCCATTCATCCCTTCCGTTTGTTTCCCCATTCTCTATTTTGTACAAATTGAAGAAACAAGTACCAAGCTCTTTAGGGAAGAATTAAGCTCTTCAGATGACGATATGTCTAATGATAGGACAAGATTGATAGTCTTCCGGATTTGTGCACGGAGACTGAAGGCAGGCTTTGATAATAATTAGCGAATGAGGCAAAATTGCTTGTCTAGCTCTTCAGAAACCCGTGTCTGTAGCTGTGGCCGCATAGGTCAATTAACGCATAAAATTTTGCCGCATCATTTCGTGTAGCGCTGCTCGGGGTATGTTGCGACCCATACTGTCTGAGAAACCTGAAGTGTTATAATTAATCCTATTACGCAGTCAGAAACACCATAAATTGAGTGTTAAATTTTTAGAATAATCATTGAGTGATTCTTTGCAAATGGACTTTTTCTTTAATGCCAAGAATCACGATACACAGTATTAAGCCGCGTAAAGCGAACAATAAATCTAAGACACTAGTAAGGGCCAGTAATGACATAGAATGTTTTCGAATGAATGAACTGATGAGGAGATGATCTGTAAGAATTAGATCATTTTGTTTCAAAAACAGCTGAGTCGAGAAATATTTTTTGTGTCAGAGACAGTATCGAAGACAAGAAAATCAGTATTAACAAACTGTGTGTATATTCACTCAATTATTTTATGGCATAATATTTTGGTGGCACTCATCAGTTACGAAGAAAGTATTTCAAAATGCCACGTGATATTTTCACAGAGTTCCCTTGTAGGCACCGTTTTAATGAACTGAGTATCCCTGAAAATGGCGCCTAAACACCATATTATTCTCTTCACTTCTGTACAATAACTACTCACAAAATGACGAAATTTATATAAAGTTAACAAATATACTGACACCTCAATTTACTGTTTCATTAGTTTACTTTACTGTTCAGAGGAGTAAATTACTTTCAAGCAAAGCTTAAGCAGTTTGGAAAAATAAACCGAAAGCAACAAAAGTAATTTAATAACGCATCTAGTCCTTTGTTGAGACGCCAGTATTTATGTACTAAACAACTTGTAAGTGCACTTTCGAAAACTACGAGGGATGCTGAATAATTAAAGAAACAAATAGACGTAGAGAAAAACTGTGTAATTTTACAAAATGATATTTCTTCTGGTTCTGATCATTATACCTGATGCAAATACGTCTTGTCTTGTTGTTTGAGCTACTTCCCCACAAATTCTTTGAACTGCTAACTGTTTCTAAACTTGAACAAGTTGTATCACACATTAAAACCTTGTTTGGAAATGGTCACCTTCCATTTCATAGAGTTCTTTCAAGTCTCTACACACGACGAGTCTTGTTTCCTTGTATCTGCAGCGTTAACTATTTTGAGATCCACGTTAAGACTTGTTTTGCTGTACTTGAGCTATTTGCTGAAAACTTTTCGAACTGTGGCACCACTTACAGCAATTTGTTTCCCATGCGTTTAATTGTGAGACGTCGGTCTTCATGAATAACGTCGTCGATGCGAGTCTCCAGTGAAGGAGTTGACATTTGAACTGACCGACCGGGACGTTGGTCGTTAGTAACTGAAGTTCGACCGTTTTTTGAACTGCTCCACCATTTATGAAATTTCGCGATCCATAGAACTCCCATCATAGTCTAAAATCATTCTAGAAAAGCTTCTAGCTGATTTTTCAACTTTAGAAGACAAAACACTAATCACTGAACGTTGTTCAGCAAATGAGCAAATTTCATCGTTAAAACAGAACAGTTATAAACAGAACAGTTTTTATCCGTCAGCTCAGTGATGCAAACCTTACGTCATGAATGTACAAAACTCCTACAAATTGTTTCATTTCTACATCAATTTGTCTCTTTAGTTACTGAATGTCCGTAGCATTTGTAACACGATGGATTTATTATACTTTCCAGCTTGTATAGCAAATTCCTTTTAATTGGCTCTGAGCACTATGGGACTTAACATCTATGGTCATCAGTCCCCTAGAACTTAGAACTACTTAAACCTAACTAACCTAAGGACAGCACACAACACCCAGTCCTTTTAATTACATTTATTAATTTTAAACAGAGCAGCAAAGTTAAGAGTTTGCAGTTAATAAAATTCAACTGTTAAAGCACATACAGACCATTGTAATATGTTCTGTTCCTACAATAGTTATCTCTTTTAGACCACAGCTAAGCTGACAATCGTTATCGTTTGCAAAGTTACTTAATAACGTACTCCGAAGTGCTCGAACTAATACAATTAACATCTTTCCATTATACAGTATAACATGTCCTCCATAGCAATGAGAATATTAGGGCCAGCTTCCTGGGTGAGAGATACAGAACATTGGCAGGAGGACCTTTACTTGCGTGCATTAGTGCGTTTCACTGCTGGTAAATGTGTGGTCAATCATTTGACATTTACAGACTAAAGAGAAACAGCGAATGCATTTACAGCACACATCATTGTGTCTTGTATCAGGTGTGGCAACAAAGTGTTCCCCAGGTGAAATATATCGCTCAGCTCACTCTCTCCCTTGGCACTCTGCATAACTTTATATTTCGGCACCCAATTCAAGTTTCCTTCCTGACAGCTTAATTCTTTTTTTAGCAACTTCCGTTGCTGTTGTGTAATGACATCATTTCCCACGCTAAGGAAACACACATTTGCCAAAAATATAGCTTCCGAAAGTGATCCAGGATAATGCGTAGCTTGCTGATACCGTCCCTGCAATCAGGCACCTGCGCCGATAACCATCACAATTACAAAACAGTAACACAGTTTAAAGTTAATAGGGAAAAATTCACGCAAAAAACAACACGCTTAAATTTGCAAGGAAAGAAATGAAATTCGTATGTATCAATTTACCCTCACAAACGCAGTGACTTTTAACCAACAACACCTTCAGCTAGCTAATGTCTACACGCTCTGCCCTTAAGCGTTCTTTAACCGGACAGGTCCCCACTCATTAATCTGTAACACCTGCAGAGGAAAGAAGAAAGTTTCTAAGTAGAGTTCGACACCTGCCCGTGAGAGTACACTTTCGAGTGCTTCGTAGCTTCCTATACCGGAAAATTAGCTTCATTGATCACGAAGGATCACTTAGTCCAGGCTTCAGACAAGATCAGCAATTTTTTTTCAAACTCCCCCCTTGAAGGCTCACGACTTACACCTCAAACCTTGAAGGTTCCCTTTGACTATTCAATATAGCGAACTCCAAACCACCTCACGAAATTATTTAACGTGGAGATCTTTTTGCTACTCAGAACCAGAGGCAAATGTAGGCATTCTTTTTTCATTTTCCTGTTTACAGTGCTTCTGTAAGATGTAAGGGCACCGAACGAACCTTCCCTCACCAATTCGATTCATACTGACAGGGTGTAAAGAGCGTGATATCTGATAGGGAAGAAGGTGCTCTCAGCCGTTTTCAGGAAAATCGAATTTAATGCCTGCTAATCTACTTTGTATCATCGCAAATAATCAAGGAGTCCGCAGCCGGTTGAATAAGCGTTTACGAAATAAAACATTGCCTCGTACTTCTTAATAACACACGAACTGGTATTTCGTATTCAGTTGCAAGCACCAGGCCCCCGACTCTCAATAAATACGTCCTTCCTGGATGGGAATATACGTAACGTACGAGTGCAAGTTGTGACACATGGACGCCGACGACATATTGAAGTTTAGGTCTGTCTGTGATTCGTGCACGGATGGCCGAAGCGATAAAAGCAACCGTTCGCGTAAAGCAGGCTTCGAGTCCCAGTCTGGCACAAGTTTTGACTGTTGTCATTACAGCATGCAATCAAAGGTGATTTCCTGCAATAAGCGTTTAGTTTCATAAGGAAGAGGTCATTGAAAGAGTATCGCTGTCGGTAGTTAATTTCTTTTTCACACGTAATTATAGCAAAAGATTTATTATGACTGTGCAATTTATCAGTAATTCAAGATTTATTTATTATTTTCATAGTCTTTATGCTGAAAAAGAAGGAAAAGTTTTTGGTAGGAGACTAGGGATAAAAAAAGGATACATGAGAACTTCTAATGAAGTCAATATAACATTTTATTTGTGTCATTGTACCTACATTTGTGACTAGTGTAATGTGTAGCCTTTGGAGCACTGCACGAATGACTATGATACTGACCACGCAAACTTGGTGAACAATAATGATTGGCCGGCCGCTGTGGCCGAGCGCTTCTAGGCGCTTCAGGCCGGAACCGCGCTGCTGCTGCGGCCGCAGGTTCGAATCCTGCCTCGGGCGTCGGTGTGTGTGATGTTCTTAGGTTAGTTAAGTTTAAGTAGTTCTATGTCTAGGGGACTGATGACCTCAGATATTAAGTCCCATACCGCTTAGAGCCATTTGAACCGATAATAATTGCGACATACGGTACGTGTAGGCTAATTTGGAAATTTGTAGTAAGGTCTTATGGGACCAAACTGCTGAGGTCATCGGTCCCTAAGCTTACACACCACTTAATATAACTTAAACTAACTTACGCTAGGGACAACACACACACACCCATGCCCGGGGGAGGACTCGAACCTCCGACGGGCGTGTAGGCTAATGATCGCCGTATATTTTGCCTGTGGATGGTTTTTCAATGCGTCTGTCGCAAAACAAATTTGGTTTACATTCATAAACAGTCCTCAGTCATCATACAACTTCAAAGTTGACACACACATCGAAAAATATCATTGATTATTGGTGCAGGTAGCTAATGGTACGACCGACTGCATTTTTATGCAGTGTTCTCTACAAGGTGTCTCTCTGTTCTGTTTGATGATGTACGTAGAATTTTGTATTCGTTACGTAATGTTATTCATTGGACTGTAAAAAGCTAAAGGCAGCCAGATTCGATGCACCGCCCTCGCGCTTATGAAGCTAAGCGCTTATTTGCCTGACTGCGTCTCCTTGATTACTGAGACCTAAAATTTTCAATCTCGACTTTCTCGGAAACGGTTGAGAGCTGCATTTTCCTGTTTAGATATGGCGAAGACCCATTCGAAGCCTACACACCCTGTCAATATGGATCAAAACGGTTAGGAAAAGTTCGTTCGGTCCCCTTGATAATAGTTTCTGTGCAACACTGGAATATACCGGCCGTCGTGGGGAAATTACACGGCCTGGAGCCAGCCTCGTATGCTCTGGCCGCTACCCATTTCGGGGGATTAGGGAAAGCCCAGTCCATTACGTCCACGCTGGAGAAAATCTCTTTCCCTGTCCCGAAACGAGCAAACAGATGCTGTGCAGAAATGATATGTTACTTCGCAATTACAATGGCACTTCGGGTGTCTCACTCGGACTGACATTGTTCGTCAAGTAGACTTCTTTCCGTCTTCAAGTCTGCCCGTTCACCGACACACTACAGTCTCTCTCACTTCTCTTCTTACCTTTACCTTTACTGATACCTTATTGGAGCTATTTTATGTAATCAAATGTCGGAAAATGTTTACAAGTTAATTTTGTAATATGCATTACCCCTGCTGGGACAGGCTGCCAGTGTTCAGATGTTTGCTTGAATAAAGCAAAATGTTATAAAATTATTGTCATTTGGTTGGCATTCAACATTGTGAGATGTTAATAAAGTGATTTATTGCCTGTTCCGTGAAGCTGATGGTTAACATTTTGCAGCAACTTGTATGCGAATACTGGATTCGACAGGCCTGTAGATGAAAACTGTAGGTTTTTGAGTGTATGGAGTTTAGGTGTTTGGAGGCGGGTAAGATATGCATCTAGTTCAGAAAGATTGACTTGAAGCTCTCATTTGAGATTATAGTTGGCAGGAAGGGTAGATCTGAGGAATGGTTTAACAGTATGGAAGATAGTGGCAAATGAAATTATGTTGGGGAAAGATGTGGAGTGTTTGGGCATGCAAGGAATGTGGTAGGTTTCGGTATGTGTGTGGGAGTAAATCACTGTTTTCAAGGATGTTGGATGTGGAGTGATGTCGAGGCCCAAGTGAATAATGCATTTTGACAGCCGGAAACGTCAAGGTATTTAAAGAGGTGAAGGAATTTTCAATACTGCTGCAGTATATGGATTAGCGAAGGAAAGTAGCTACAGTAAATGAGAGGGAGTGCTCGTCATTCAAGCATTTGGAGAGTCCTGAGAAAGTTCAGAGAATGAAAGGACATTTGAAAGGAGTAGTAAAATCTTAAAGCGACCAAGGTACAGGCAACGTTTGCATAGATGTAAACGAGGAGAATGAGTGTCTTGTACACTTGGATGATGGTCGCCATATTAGGCCAGTTACTATTTTTAATTTTTAACTTCGCTGTGGATGTTAGATTTGGATTTTTATCGAGTATCAGTTATAGGACTTCAATATTTTAGGTAGATGAGTTGGATGGTTGTTGACAGATTAAAACCACGAAGATAAAAATCTCGGTTGCCCTTTATTACATAATAACTGCTTTCTTTATGTGAAGGTGCCCCTTGTTACAGTATAAGATGGAGTTGAGGCACAGCTGAAGAGAGGGGTTTGGTTGCCATATTTATTTAACTTTTCGTTTTGTGATATTATTTTCGTAGAGGAGGTAAAAGAGTCGTAATAGAGTAGATTCTTGAGAGACGCTTGTAGCTGGGTCTAAAATAAGGGAGTCACATGGGTTGGGTCTTCAGTCTGAAAGGACGCAATTCGACATGTAATGTTGAATGGATGAGAATATTAGTGGAATCCGAAAAGGAGGATGGAGTGCTGTATGTGGTGTTAGACTTCCCCAGTGTCGAGACACAGGTTCGGGTAAGTGCAAAACGTGTTGTTGATATGAGAACTAACTGTAGGACCTGGACATCTGTGGGTAAGACAGAAGGGTGAAAATGAGAGGGAAATGTCTTTCTGGTTGTTGGTGGGTACGTTTAACGAGAGGATCATTCTGCAGACTGAAATAAGGTTGTTGGCTAAATAAGAAGAGGTTTCACTGGAAGATACATTAAATTCATCTGGAAGCGTTATGGAAACATGTGCTAATGATTCCTAACTTGAAGGTATGATGTACGAGGGCGTGCTGAAAAGTAATGTCTCCGAATTTTGTGTGTGAAAACTCTTAAAGATTTTTAAATAAAAGAAACTTTATTAACATTTTACGTCTTTATTCTTCAGTTTACATAATTATTTCTCAACAATCACTGTGATGACCAACACATTTCTCTTAATCAGATACTAGTTTGTTGATACCGTCACTGTAGAATGTTTGACTTCGTTGACGGAGCCACAACCTCGAATTGCTTACATCGCTTTGTCATCGTAAAGGTGAAGTCCTAGAAGGTGTTCTTCAAGTTCTGGAAACAGACGAGAATCAGATGGGGTCTAGGTGAGACTATATGGTGGAGATCGACGACAGTGAACCCAAGGGGCTGGACAGCTTGCAGTACCTTGCAGAGTTTATCGTGGTGGCTTTAGGCTGATACTTGCCTGTGTGCCATACCTGCTGTGTTAGTCGACGATTTTCTCTGACGAGTTCATCAGTCTGATTCCGATGAGTCTCATTGGTTGCCATACCCGGTCGTCTACTACGAGCTCTGACACACACGTTTAGGTTAACACCGCCGTACTTTCATTATAAGCACGAACAACGCGATGTCACACATTATTGATCAATCATCAACGTACATAGCTTTAATTCTTCTATGGATTTAAACTGGAGCCATGTTTTCTATGGTTAGAAACTCGATTACAACATGCTGCTTCTCACGCACATATATATGCTACTGGCTATTAAAATTGCTACACCAAGAAGAAATGCAGATGATAAACGGGTATTCATTGGACAAATATATTATACTAGAACTGGCATGTGATTACATTTTCACGTCATTTGGCTGCATAGATCCTGAGAAATCAGTACCCAGAACAACCACCTCTGGCCGTAATAACGGCCTTGTTACGCCTGGGCATTGAGTCAAATAGAGCTTGCATGGCGTGTACAGGTACAGCTGCCGATGCAGCTTCAACACGATACCACAGTTCATCAAGAGTAGTGACTGGCGTATTGTGACCAGCCAGATGCTCGGCCATCATTGACCAGACGTTTTCAATTGGTGAGAGATCTGGAGAATGTGCTGGCCAGGGCCGCAGTTGAACATTTTCTGTATCCAGAAAGGCCCGTACAAGACTTGCAACATGTGGTCGTGCATTTTCCTGCTGAAATGTAGGGTTTCGCAGGGATCGAATGAAGGGTAGAGCCACGGGTCGTAACACATCTGAAATGTCCACTATTCAAAGAGCTGTCAATGCGAACTAGAGGTGACCGAGACGTGTAACCAATGGCACCCCATACCAGCACGCCGGGTGATACGACAGTATGGCGATGACGAATACACGCTTCCAATGTGCGTTCACCGCGATGTCGCCAAACACGGATTCGTCCATCATGATGCTGTAAACAGAACCTGGATACATCCGAAAAAATGACGTTTTGCCATTCGTACACCCAGGTTCGACGTTGAGTACACCATCGCAGGCGCTCCTGTCTGTGATGCAGCGTCAAGGGTAACCGCAGCCACGGCCTCCGAGCTGACAGTCCACGCTGCTGCAAACGTCGTCGAAGTGTTCGTGCAGATGGTTGTTGTCTTGCAAACGTCCCCATCTGTTGACTCAGGGATCGAGACGTGGCTGCACGATCAGTTACTGCCATGCGGATGAGATGCTTGTCATTTCGACTGCTAGTGATACCAGGCCGTTCGGATCCAGCACGGCGTTCCGTATTATCCTCCTGAACCCGGCGATTCCATATTCTGCTAACAGCCATTGGATCTCGACCAACGCGAGCAGCAATGAAGCGATACGATAAACCGTAATCGCGATAGACTACAATCCGACCTTTATCGAAGTCGGAAACGTGATGGTACGCGTTTCTCCTCCTTAGACGAGGCATCACAACAACATTTCACCAGGCAACGCCGGTTAACTATTGTTTGTGTATGAGAAATCGGTTGGAAACTTTCCTTATGTCAGCACGTTGTGGGTGTCACCACCGGCGCCAACCTTGTGTGAATGCTCTGAAAAGCTAATCATTTGCATATGACAGCATCTTCTTCCTGTCGGTTAAATTTCGAGTCTGTAGCACGTCGTCTTCGTGGTGTTCCAGTTTTAATGGCCAGTAGTGTAGTTACGTTGCGCATCGCAGAGGGTTGCAACTTGCCTCAGGGAAACAGGAAAGTCGACTCAGTAATTTGGTTGATACGTAATACCGCAGATGATACTGAGAACAGAAAAATAATTCGGCACCATTACTTTTCAGCACTCGTATGCGAATGCCAGTGCGCACAGGGATGTAAGAGCTAACAAAAGATTATTAAAAGCAAAAGTCATATTGCACTGAACGAGAACAAAAGAAAGAAAACTTAGTGGGTCGCCAGTTCGCAGCGTAAGCGATGAGTTGTGTTGTTAGGGCCGGCTCAGGCAAGAACGGCGCAATATCGTAGCAGGGTGGGTGCGGTGCTGCAGGGCGCAACCGCCTGGCATTTTCTGCCTGGCAGGCTAATGCGAATATCATCGCAGAGCCAAGCCGCGGGAGAAATGTGCGCCGGAGACACAGACACACCGACTGGCGACTCAGCGTCCCGCTGATGAACTTCGGATTCGTGCAGAAACTTGCAGCAAAATTACTTTTTGTTCTACACATCTACGGAAGAGGCAGCACAGCTGTTTCACAGACTTATCGTTATAGCATCATATAACTAAATTTATAACTCTAGAGCATATTCTGAGTTCTAAGATACTTATTGTGGTGTCACCGCCAGACACCACACTTGCTAGGTGGTAGCATTTAAATCGGCCGCGGTCCATTAGTATACGTCGGACCCGCGTGTCGCCACTGTCAGTGATAGCAGACCGAGCGCCACCACACGGCTGGTCTAGAGAGACTTACTAGCACTCGCCCCAGTTGTACAGCCGACGTTCATAGCAATGGTTCACTGACAAATACGCTCTCATTTGCCGAGACGATAGTTAGCATAGCCTTCAGCTACATTTGCTACGACCTAGCAAGGCGCCGTATTCAATTGATAATTAATATTATGAAGCATGTACCGTAACGAGAGATGTTCTACAATTGTGGATTAAAGTTAAGTATTACATCATCTACGTACTTTATTTACAATTCTCAAGATATTGTCCTGTTCCAGACCTCACGCCAGTCAGCGTGTAATTAAACGCGTGCATTTCGGCCTGCTCTAGAAACACAGTGTTGGCTCTTCTGCCAACACGACACTTATGTATATGGAAAACTTGTTCTTCTGCAAGGTGACCGCAAAGGATTACGAAAACTCCCATCGTACGAAACACAACTTGCGCTCTTCACACGTGATTTTTTGAGGTCTAATATAACCAGAGGGATTCGGATTTTGTCGACCTTAATAAAACTTTCGATTCAGTACCGCAGCGAGATCTGCAATTAGCGATATTTTCAAAGAGTGTTTTAACATAGGATTTGTAATGTCTCCTCAGACAATGTGTTATCCTTCACGGAGGGTGTTCTGCAGCCGTATAATTGAATCTATGTGCACCCAAAGAAAATTTATAGGACAGTTATCATTGACGTTGTATGCTGCTGACCAAGGAGAGAGTGTCACCGGAAATCAAACATTCACAAATACTGCGCTGAGCCCTGAGACACTTTTACAAAATAAAATAAAATAAAAAAAAATTCACAATGTACAGTTGGATGAAGGTAAAATGGGAATCTAGTGAACATTGTCAGACCCGAGACGTCGGTAACAGTAAGCAGATACAAAGAAGGGCGGGGCAACTAGTCACAGTCCAATTGTCGTCCGAGTGAGTGTAAGAGAAAAGCTGAGAAATAACAACTGAGCGACACCCAAAGTATGATGTCCTGTATCCCACGAAAATCTAGTTAAAAACTTCTAGGATCTGGCTTTTATAAAGAAAAATAAAATAAAAAAAATTCACAATGTACAGTTGGATGAAGGTAAAATGGGAATCTAGTGAACATTGTCAGACCCGAGACGTCGGTAACAGTAAGCAGATACAAAGAAGGGCGGCGCAACTAGTCACAGTCCAATTGCCGTCCGAGTGAGTGTAAGAGAAAAGCTGAGAAATAACAACGGAGCGACACCCAAAGTATGATGTCCTGTATCCCACGAAAATCTAGTTAAAAACTTCTAGGAACTGGCTTTCAGTAGGAATTCTACAAATATTCTTTGCTCTATGCCTGTCGCTTTTGTAGAGGCCAGGAAGATAAAATCAGGCTAACAACAGCTAACACAGAACAATAAAAGTGCTCATCTCTCGTCGATGTCTGTTCTTTGTAACAAAGATAGCTACTGAGTTCGAGTCTCGGTGCGGCACACAGTTTTAATCTGCCAGGAAGTTTCATATCAGCGCACTCTCCGCTGCAGAGTGAAAATCTCATTCTGGAATCATCCCCCAGGCTATGGCTAAGCCATGTCTCCTTTCTTCCAGGAATGCTAGTTCTGCAAGTTTCGCAGAAGAACTTCTGTGAAGTTTGAAAGGTAGGAGACGAGGTACTGGCAGAACTGAAGTTGTGAGGATGGATTGTGAGTCGTGCTTGGGTAGCTCAGATGGTAAAGCACTTGTCCGCGAAAGGCAACGGTCCCGATTTCAAGTCTCGGTCCGGCACACAGTTTTAATCTGCCAGGAAGTTTCAAAGATAGCTCTTACTTATGCATGCGTGCGTGCGTGGGTGTGGATGGGGGTATGAGTGGGTGCAGGCAGTGGTTGGGAGTTGGCTGGGGAGGGGGGAGGAGAGGAAGAGTTAATTGACCTCTTTATGCAGAACCAAAGAACAAACAACATGTACCATTCGCTTCCTGCTAAGTGCATACTTACTTGAAGAGATTGAAAAAAATATCGGGAAAAGCGATACCGTTGTTCGAGAATGATGTCTCCTTGAGCGTTTCACAGATGTAGCACAGGATTAGTAGAGGACAGTGTGGTGCGACTCTTTAGATACAAGGAAACAGCATGGTACCGACGCAGACCAAAGGAAAAGAATGAAAAATATGAAGGAATTAAAATGATGTTACTGCTTAGGGATATTTTCGTAATTTGGTGAAAACACTGAATAAAATTTTGTGTCCATCATATCTCGTGGTATGCAGCGTAGCGCGAAGAAAGCTTAGTACGGAAGATAAGCTTCTTCTTTTAGTCATGTATGAGGGCATTTCGAAAAGTAAAGATACAATGCTCGCAGACCTTGAATAGAACATTTATTTAGAAAACGTCAGTTACATCTTCTTAACTGGATTATTTGTTATTTTTCGACATAATCACCCCCGTTATCCAAACATTTGTTAAATCGGTGCACAAGCTTTTGTATCCCACAGTCATAAAAGGTTGCCGCCTGTTGTCGGAACCACATTTAAACTTCATCTTTGATCTCTTCATCGTCATGGAATGATTTTCCACCAAAATGTGACTTCAGGTAATGGAAGACATGGAAGTCGGTGGGCGCAAGGTCCGGGCTGTATGGCGGATGGTCCAATACGTTCCATTTGCATTGTTTGAGTAGTGCTTTGGTAGCGAGCGCTGTGTGAGACCGAGCGTTGCCATGAAGTAAGCGAACTCCACTTGTCAGCATTCACCTGCGTTTGTTTTGAATTGCCCTTCGAAGACGTTTCAAAGTCTGGCAATATGCAGCAGCATTAATTGTCGTTCCAGGAGGCATAAATTCCAACAGATGAATGCCTTGTCTGTCCCAAAAAACAGAAGCCATGCTTTTCTTTGCTGAAATCGACGTCTTGCATTTCTTGGTTTTTGATGAATTCGAATGGCGCCATTGCATTGATTGTTGTTTGGATGCCGGTGTATGGTGATAAACCCACGCCTCGTCACCTGTCACAATGTGATCAAGAAACTCATCACCTGCTACAGCATAGCATGTGAGGAAGTCGAGTGCAAAGCCAATCCTTTTCTTTTTGTGTTCTTCCGTTAACAGTTTTGGAACTCAGCGCTCACACAATTTCCTGTATCCTAACTTGACAGTCACAACGTCATAAAGAGTTGTCATTGACACTTCCGGTATGATCCGATGCAATTCGTTCAATGTGAGACGTCTATTCGCACGAATTTCTTCCTCCGTTCTCCGAAGAAGGGCATCAGAGATAACAGATGGCCGACCTGTTCTTTGTTCGTCATGAACATCGGTAATACCTTCAGAGAAATGACGACACCATTTCGTTACATTTTGTCGATTCATAATGTTCCCATAAACAGAAACAATTTCTTTGTGAATATCCTCTGGTCGCTGACCTTTTGCATGAAGAAAACGTATGACGGAGCGCACTTCTCATTTGGCGGAATTCTGAATCGCCGCAGCCATTTTAAACACGACCTACTCCAACCAGAAGCAACGTTCAACTGCCGAACGACCACGAGGAGAAAGCTAACGGTTCAAGGTTAACACCAGTTTTTCCAACTTGCTTGCCAAAACTCTTCTGTTCCTCTGGCGTAAGGTGTATGTCTACTTTTTAGATTAATATAATATATAAAACGTGTTTTGCTATACTGTATTTGGGGAATTTAGAATGAACTATTTTGGCCACGTAGAATGAATTCAACAAAACATCAATCCATATACCGGAAAAATTAATTAAAATTGATATAACTGGGGTTGTATTCGGGTGGAACACACTAAGCTTAATTAAACTAGGCTTTAGAAACCTTACTTCAGTTGGCGTTGCGTTACAGTAGACGTCACCAGGTTCTCAGCTGCAAAGGATCTCGACTTAGAGATAGTTTACGTTAATGCAGAGAACACACATTAGAAATGACCTGTGATGGTTCGAACTGAGAATAGCCAGTACTAGTTGAAAGAGGGTGAAGCTGCACAGAAAACAGTTCATATCGAAATAAATAAATAAGCCCGAAATATAATGAAAATTAAAAAAAGGACACATAAAATCCACCATTTGCTGGCCTAAAATGCCTCAAAATGAATACGTATTTCGCAGAGCCTCGTCTTGCGATACTCGGCTATTGTCATCAACTTCCGAAACCTCCTCACGGAGCAAAAGAAAAACAAAAAAAAGCGCGAGGCATTGTTGACCAGGAGGCCCCATCTCGGGAAGTTCGGTCGCCTAATGCAAGTCTTATTTCAGTCAACGCCACTTTGGGCGACTTGCGTGCCTGTGATGAGGATGAAACGATGATGAGGACAACTCAACAACCAGTCCACGAGCGTAGGAAATCTCCAACCCTGCCGGGAATCGAACCCAGGCCCACTACATGGGAGGCAAGCACGTTAGCACTCAGTTAACCAGGCGGACAGTACGGAACAACTGATACGTAGCGTAGCAGAGCGGGAAGACGGGCAGGCAAGCAGGGAGTCAGGAATCCAGTAGCCTGCTTGGTTTGAGCATAGCGTAGCTTGTATGGGAATAGAGAAACCTGCCCGTCATGCTGATAACGTGCGACAGCTTGCTTGCCTGGCTAAAAGGCAAGAATGGGCAGGTTAAAGCGGAATGGGTACACCTCTGGCTATCTATCACGCTCCTCAAACCACTGTAGCACAATTATGGTCTTATGACAGGGACGTTAGCCTGCTGATTAATGCCATCAACACAGGGAAAGAAGTCAAGCATGAAGAGATGCTCCGACTGTCCACAGCGTAACACCGCCCCATCGGCCCGCGTCTGTGGCGCTGTGCATGTTTCGATCAGTAATTCGCCTTGATGGCGGAGTTTCTGGACGTGACCGGCGGCCTGGTTTGACAAGAAACGTTGTTCATCCAACCAGGGGACACGTTTCCATTGATTCACTATCCAATCTCGATGACATCGTGCCAACTACTATCATGACTGACGATGTTATTATGTCAACATGGGAAAACGTAGAGGTCGTCTTCTGTGGAGCACCGACTTCAACAAAGTGTGCTGAACGGCGTGCTCCCGTAGGACTTGTGGCTGCACCAGCATTGTGCTCTTTCGTCCAATCTGCAACAGATCGCTGCCTATCCAGCTTTACAACGCGGACAAGCCTCCGAACTCCGCTTTCTGTGAAGAGCCTTAAACGACCAACATATTATTGCCTAGTCATGATTCAACCATTCTCCGTAGATGCTCATGAGGGCAGCACATGAATAGTGGGCCGGATTTGCTGTTTCCCAGAAGCTTGTGCCCAGGCACCACAACTTAACAATCTGCCCTCTGTGAAACCTTTTATGCCAATAGATTTCTCCATGTGACGCAGTAGGGAAAAGTGGAGCAAAGACGAACAGAGATCATTTTAGGGGCGATACGAGACCGCAAACGGAGAAGTCCACTGACACAACAGATTTTGACTAAAGAAAGACAGTTATGGTCCAGCATATACAAGGTGAGTCAGCTGCCCATACCGTGGGGGGGGGGGGGGGGGGGGGGTTAATGCAACCCACAACGTTATATCTGGCTTTCATAATCTATGCTCGAGATTTTCTTACTCACTCGCTCGCTACGAATAAACTATTAGTCCTACAGAAAAAATGATCGGGACATTTCTGTAGGAAATTTAACGTAATTAAATTTTGTATTGGGTCACGTTTTCGGTGGAGGCCGTCGTTTTCCAGCTGTTCAAGAAAGACATACAAAAGTGACCTTCAAACGCACGCCACTCCCTCACTCAGCCCCCACCGGTCAGGATTTCTAGTATGTTGTCCATGGCACCACCGCCTACCACTGCACAAAAATATGCGATTGCAGTAATTATACCCCACATTCGACTGCCTTTGGTATTCATTGACTGGCCTTATTACGCCATCAGCTTAGTCGAGCACTTACCAATTGCAAAACTGACGTTTGTTTGATTTTTACCTAATAACTTTGCGAATTTTAACAACATAAAATGAATAATTACATAGCTGCATTCGTCAGGCATCCTGACTACGAAACCACGGTGCCTCTAAGGGTTAAATTTCGATCAACTTGTCAACGTAATTCGTTTTAGCGTAACGTGTACAAAAGTCTTTTTTCCTTAATTATCCTCACGAGCATGTTTAAATTAATACTGTTAACGAAATAACCGACTACACTGGCGGTGTAATAGCCGAATCAATAGAGACCAATGAACGTCGAATGCCATAGTCGGAAATTTTTGTACAGTATTAGGAGGGAGTGACACGAACAACAAATTAGAAACCCCGACTGCTGAGGGATGGGTGTGGGGGTGGAGGTGAGTTTGAAAGTAACTTTCGTCGTTTTTATTCAACAACTGGAAAATAGTGGCCTCCAGCGAAAACGTATTCTAGCACAAAATGTAACTACATTAAATTTCTTCCAGAAAGATCCTGCTCATTTTTTTTTTTCTGTAGGGCTAATAGGTTGTGCTTAGCGAGCGAGACAATACGAAAATCTCGCGCGTGGATATTAAAGGCCAGATATAACATTGCAGGCTGCATAATATGATGTTGGTAGGAGCATCTGAATCACAGTATACATACCGTTCATGCAAGTAAGTACTAATTTTATTCCTGGCAGATAAGCGACATCGGCACAGTAACTACGGTGGCAGCTTGAACTAACAACTCTAAACAACAGGTGTTCAAGACATTCTGCAGAATGTTTTCAAGAAGAGAAAAGTGAGTGCAACGCACACCTTGGCTTCCGAACAAAAGCAATGAGGCGTGGACGCCTGCTAATGATTTGATTGAAGTGCAAGACGCAGACAGTTCTTTTCTGAAAAAAAAATCATCAATGGTCATGTGACTTGGCGAAGTCTGTACGAACCTACCACAGAACCACAGACTGGAGAAATTGACATGAAGGATCAACACCTTGACCACATAACCGATGTTCAAGCCAGTGTGACACGCGAGTTGAATAACAGCCCAAACAAGGAGGTTTTTGATAGTTTTGCTTGGGTGTAGGAACATTCTGTGCGTTGCACACAAGTTGGGAGAGTATGTCGAACACCTGAAGCATTAAAACCACCATCTTAACGTTTCTTTATGTTTTTATCACTCACTTTTGACTGACAAGGTACGACTGTGTAGCAAAAAACTAAACCAATCTCCGTTCGAAAAGGTCTCGGAAGGCCCAAAGATACCGACCGAACGCCGTGTCGTGCTCAGACGATACGCGTCATTGGAAGAGAATGTGGAGGAGCAAGTAGTTAACACAGCGCTTCTGCCGGCCGTTGTCAGCTTTTGTGACTGGTGCCACTACTTCTAGATCAAGAGACTCCCCAATTGGCCTCACAAGGGTTGAGTGCAACCCACTTCCCAACAGCGCTCGGCAGACCCGGATGGTCACCCATCCATGTGTTAACCAAATCACACCGCTTTTAACTTCGGTGGTCTCGACGGGAACCACTGCGGCAATGACGTTGGCGTATAGCAAAAAGGTACCACAGCAATCATCAACGTGAAAAGAATCAGTGTCAGTAGCCACGCAGATTTCTTACAAACGAGGACCGTTCAGTAAGTAATGCCACACATTATTTTTCTCGGCCATTTTCGGATGGCGAAATGCGGAATTTGTTGGGGGACATCGTGTAATATTTTCGCTTCAGTACCTACAGTGTCACGAAATTCGGATAGGTGGCGGTACTATATGTACCCTTCAAAATGGTGTCTGTAACGGATGGGCGTTCCAAGCAGAGAGCTGTCACTGAGTTTCTCTTGGCGGAAAACCACAGCATCACAGATATTCATAGGCACTTGCAGAACGTCTACGGAGACCTGGTAGAGAACAAAAACGCCCTGAGTTCTTGTGCGAGACGTCTGTCATCATCGTAACAATGTCGCGCAAACCTGCCTGATGTCCCTACAGCCCCGACCTGGCATCTTCCGACTTCATCTGTTTGTCCCATCCGGCCCCAGTAGCTGAGGATCGCCGGCACGGTAGCTCAGCGTGTTCGGTCGGAGAACTGGTTGGCCTCTGTAATAAAAAAAGTTGAGTGGAAGGATCAACAAAGAACTTGAACGGATGTCTTGTATCGTCCGCAACGACCAAACACAACGATAAGAAAAAAAAGTGGTCAGCGCTACAGAATGTAGAATGGGTCGGAGATTTTCTCCACTCGGGGACTGGGTGTTGTGTTGTCCTAATCATCATCATGTCATCCCCATCGACGAGCAAGTCACCGAAGTATCGTCGAATCGAAAGACTTGCACCTGGCGAATAGTCTACCCGACGGGAGGTCCTAGTCACACGACATTTACGATTTTACCTGTTTGTCCCAATGAAGGATACACTCCACGGGAAACATTACACGGATGATGGGGTGATTATTGATGCAGCAAGACGTTGGATGCGACGTCGACCAGTTGCATGGCATACAGACCCTCACAGGAAGGTGGCGTAAGGCCGTCGCATTGAACGGAAATTATGTTGACAACTAGGGTTTTGTAGCTAAAAGAGGGGGAGAATAATAGGTGTATTTGAACCCTGAAGAAAACCAATCTCCTTTCAGAAAAAAATTGTTGCACTACTTGTTCAACGCCGTCTTATAAGATTCAGCTGCCGAAACATCCCTGAAAAAAAGCCATGTGGGCCCTGTCGTAATCTCTACAATCGCGAAAGACGAATCTGTGAACCTGTATTCGAGCAGTCTAAGGCCCTGCAGTCATGGACTGTGCGGCTGGTCCCGGCGGAGGTTCGAGTCCTCCCTCGGACATGGGTGTGTGTGTTTGTCCTTAGGATAATTTAGGTTAAGTAGTGTGTAAGCTTAGGGACTGATGACCTTAGCAGTTAAGTCCCATAATATTTCACACACATTTGAACTTTTTTTTTGTAATCTGTATTTGGCTAAACAGAGGGAAGCCTAAGGCCGCGAGACCCGGCTAGTGTTTTTGGCGTCTCGTAAGTTGTTGTCGTCGTGAATATGGATCGCCTTCACATTCTTGAGAGGTCTCTGTCTCCTCATGGCTTGTCCAAAGAAGAGTAACGCTTATTTGGCATTAAGAAGCCATTTGTGCTGTCGCTCCTAGTTTTTGCGAATGTGCTCTAAGGCGTTGCAGTGACGGAGTTCGGCTGGAAATAGGACGGGAAGGATCCTGGGAAGCCGTTCCGGGTCAGCAGACAGAAGCGTTCCCTGACTGTCCCTGACAGGTGAGAGCTGAGGTGGGGACGCGAGTCGGACGGCCCGTCACGTGAACGGATGTGACATCCTCCCAGGTAGCGAGGGGAGGGGGAGGGGACGCGACGTGAACGGATGTGATATCCTCCCAGGTAGCGAGGGGAGGAGGAGGGGACGCGACGTGAACGGATGTGATATCCTCCCAGGTAGCGAGGGGAGGAGGAGGGGACGCGACGTGAACGGATGTGATATCCTCCCAGGTAGCGAGGGGAGGGGGAGGGGACGCGACGTGAACGGATGTGATATCCTCCCAGGTAGCGAGGGGAGGGGGAGGGGACGCGACGTGAACGGATGTGATATCCTCCCAGGTAGCTTGGGGAGGGGGAGGGGACGCGACGTGAACGGATGTGATATCCTCCCAGGTAGCGAGGGGAGGAGGAGGGGACGCGACGTGAACGGATGTGATATCCTCCCAGGTAGCGAGGGGAGGGGGAGGGGACGCGACGTGAACGGATGTTATATCATCCCAGGTAGCGAGGGGAGGGGGAGGGGACGCGACGTGAACGGATGTGATATCCTCCCAGGTAGCGAGGGGAGGGGGAGGGGACGCGACGTGAACAGATGTGATATCCTCCCAGGTAGCGAGGGGAGGAGGAGGGGACGCGACGTGAACGGATGTGATATCCTCCCAGGTAGCGAGGGGAGGGGGAGGGGACGCGACGTGAACGGATGTGATATCCTCCCAGGTAGCGAGGGGAGGAGGAGGGGACGCGACGTGAACGGATGTGATATCCTCCCAGGTAGCGAGGGGAGGGGGAGGGGACGCGACGTGAACGGATGTGATATCCTCCCAGGTAGCGAGGGGAGGGGGAGGGGACGCTACGTGAACGGATGTGATATCCTCCCAGGCAGCGAGGGGAGGGGGAGGGGACGCGACGTGAACGGATGTGATATCCTCCCAGGTAGCGAGGGGAGGGGGAGGGGACGCGACGTGAACGGATGTGATATCCTCCCAGGTAGCGAGGGGAGGAGGAGGGGAAGCGACGTGAACGGATGTGATATCCTCCCAGGTAGCGAGGGGAGGGGGAGGGGACGCGACGTGAACGGATGTGATATCCTCCCAGGTAGCGAGGGGAGGGGGAGGGGACGCGACGTGAACGGATGTGATATCCTCCCAGGTAGCGAGGGGAGGGGGAGGGGACGCTACGTGAACGGATGTGATATCCTCCCAGGTAGCGAGGGGAGGGAGAGGGGACGCGACGTGAACGGATGTGATATCCTCCCAGGTAGCGAGGGGAGGGGGAGGGGACGCGACGTGAACGGATGTGATATCCTCCCAAGTAGCGAGGGGAGGAGGAGGGGACGCGACGTGAACGGATGTGATATCCTCCCAGGTAGCGAGGGGAGGGGGAGGGGACGCGACGTGAACGGATGTGATATCCTCCCAGGTAGCGAGGGGAGGGGGAGGGGACGCGACTTGAACGGATGTGATATCCTCCCAGGTAGCGAGGGGAGGGGGAGGGGACGCGACGTGAACGGATGTGATATCCTCCCAGGTAGCGAGGGGAGGGGGAGGGGACGCGACGTGAACGGATGTGATATCCTCCCAGGTAGCGAGGGGAGGGGGAGGGGGAGGGGACGCGACGTGAACGGATGTGATATCCTCCCAGGTAGCGAGGGGAGGAGGAGGGGACGCGACGTGAACGGATGTGATATCCTCCCAGGTAGCTTGGGGAGGGGGAGGGGACGCGATGTGAACGGATGTGATATCCTCCCAGGTAGCGAGGGGAGGAGGAGGGGACGCGACGTGAACGGATGTGATATCCTCCCAGGTAGCGAGGGGAGGGGGAGGGGACGCGACGTGAACGGATGTGATATCCTCCCAGGTAGCGAGGGGAGGGGGAGGGGACGCGACGTGAACGGATGTGATATCCTCCCAGGTAGCGAGGGGAGGGGGAGGGGACGCGACGTGAACGGATGTGATATCCTCCCAGGTAGCGAGGGGAGGGGAGGGGACGCGACGTGAACGTATGTGATATCCTCCCAGGTAGCGAGGGGAGGGGGAGGGGACGCGACGTGAACGGATGTGATATCCTCCCAGGTAGCGAGGGGAGGAGGAGGGGACGCGACGTGAACGGATGTGATATCCTCCCAGGTAGCGAAGGGAGGGGGGGGGGACGCGACGTGAACGGATGTGATATCCTCCCAGGTAGCGAGGGGAGGGGGAGGGGACGCGACGTGAACAGATGTGATATCCTCCCAGGTAGCGAGGGGAGGAGGAGGGGATGCGACGTGAACGGATGTGATATCCTCCCAGGTAGCGAGGGGAGGGGGAGGGGACGCGACGTGAACGGATGTGATATCCTCCCAGGTAGCGAGGGGAGGAGGAGGGGACGCGACGTGAACGGATGTGATATCCTCCCAGGTAGCGAGGGGAGGGGGAGGGGACGCGACGTGAACGGATGTGATATCCTCCCAGGTAGCGAGGGGAGGGGGAGGGGACGCTACGTGAACGGATGTGATATCCTCCCAGGCAGCGAGGGGAGGGGGAGGGGACGCGACGTGAACGGATGTGATATCCTCCCAGGTAGCGAGGGGAGGGGGAGGGGACGCGACGTGAACGGATGTGATATCCTCCCAGGTAGCGAGGGGAGGAGGAGGGGACGCGACGTGAACGGATGTGATATCCTCCCAGGTAGCGAGGGGAGGGGGAGGGGACGCGACGTGAACGGATGTGATATCCTCCCAGGTAGCGAGGGGAGGGGGAGGGGACGCGACGTGAACGGATGTGATATCCTCCCAGGTAGCGAGGGGAGGGGGAGGGGACGCTACGTGAACGGATGTGATATCCACCCAGGTAGCGAGGGGAGGGAGAGGGGACGCGACGTGAACGGATGTGATATCCTCCCAGGTAGCGAGGGGAGGGGGAGGGGACGCGACGTGAACGGATGTGATATCCTCCCAAGTAGCGAGGGGAGGAGGAGGGGACGCGACGTGAACGGATGTGATATCCTCCCAGGTAGCGAGGGGAGGGGGAGGGGACGCGACGTGAACGGATGTGATATCCTCCCAGGTAGCGAGGGGAGGGGGAGGGGACGCGACGTGAACGGATGTGATATCCTCCCAGGTAGCGAGGGGAGGGGGAGGGGACGCGACGTGAACGGATGTGATATCCTCCCAGGTAGCGAGGGGAGGGGGAGGGGACGCGACGTGAACGGATGTGATATCCTCCCAGGTAGCGAGGGGAGGGGGAGGGGGAGGGGACGCGACGTGAACGGATGTGATATCCTCCCAGGTAGCGAGGGGAGGAGGAGGGGACGCGACGTGAACGGATGTGATATCCTCCCAGGTAGCTTGGGGAGGGGGAGGGGACGCGATGTGAACGGATGTGATATCCTCCCAGGTAGCGAGGGGAGGAGGAGGGGACGCGACGTGAACGGATGTGATATCCTCCCAGGTAGCGAGGGGAGGGGGAGGGGACGCGACGTGAACGGATGTGATATCCTCCCAGGTAGCGAGGGGAGGGGGAGGGGACGCGACGTGAACGGATGTGATATCCTCCCAGGTAGCGAGGGGAGGGGGAGGGGACGCGACGTGAACGGATGTGATATCCTCCCAGGTAGCGAGGGGAGGGGAGGGGACGCGACGTGAACGGATGTGATATCCTCCCAGGTAGCGAGGGGAGGGGGAGGGGACGCGACGTGAACGGATGTGATATCCTCCCAGGTAGCGAGGGGAGGAGGAGGGGACGCGACGTGAACGGATGTGATATCCTCCCAGGTAGCGAAGGGAGGGGGGGGGACGCGACATGAACGGATGTGATATCCTCCCAGGTAGCGAGGGGAGGGGGAGGGGACGCGACGTGAACGGATGTGATATCCTCCCAGGTAGCTTGGGGAGGGGGAGGGGACGCGACGTGAACGGATGTGATATCCTCCCAGGTAGCGAGGGGAGGGGGAGGGGACGCGACGTGAACGGATGTGATATCCTCCCAGGTAGCGAGGGGAGGGGGAGGTGACGCGACGTGAACGGATGTGATATCCTCCAAGGTAGCGAGGGGAGGGGGAGGGGACGCGACGTGAACGGATGTGATATCCTCCCAGGTAGCGAGGGGAGGAGGAGGGGACGCGACGTGAACGGATGTGATATCCTCCCAGGTAGCGAGGGGAGGGGGAGGGGACGCGACGTGAACGGATGTGATATCCTCCCAGGTAGCGAGGGGAGGAGGAGGGGACGCGACGTGAACGGATGTGATATCCTCCCAGGTAGCGAGGGGAGGGGGAGGGGACGCGACGTGAACGGATGTGATATCCTCCCAGGTAGCGAGGGGAGGGGGAGGGGACGCGACGTGAACGGATGTGATATCCTCCCAGGTAGCGAGGGGAGGGGGAGGGGACGCGACGTGAACGGATGTGATATCCTCCCAGGTAGCGAGGGGAGGGGGAGGGGACGCGACGTGAACGGATGTGATATCCTCCCAGGTAGCGAGGGGAGGAGGAGGGGACGCGACGTGAACGGATGTGATATCCTCCCAGGTAGCTTGGGGAGGGGGAGGGGACGCGACGTGAACGGATGTGATATCCTCCCAGGTAGCGAGGGGAGGAGGAGGGGACGCGACGTGAACGGATGTGATATCCTCCCAGGTAGCGAGGGGAGGGGGAGGGGACGCGACGTGAACGGATGTGATATCCTCCCAGGTAGCGAGGGGAGGGGGAGGGGACGCGACGTGAACGGATGTGATATCCTCCCAGGTAGCGAGGGGAGGGGGAGGGGACGCGACGTGAACGGATGTGATATCCTCCCAGGTAGCTTGGGGAGGGGGAGGGGACGCGACGTGAACGGATGTGATATCCTCCCAGGTAGCGAGGGGAGGAGGAGGGGACGTGACGTGAACGGATGTGATATCCTCCCAGGTAGCGAGGGGAGGGGGAGGGGACGCGACGTGAACGGATGTGATATCCTCCCAGGTAGCGAGGGGAGGGGGAGGGGACGCGACGTGAACAGATGTGATATCCTCCCAGGTAGCGAGGGGAGGGGGAGGGGACGCGACGTGAACGGATGTGATATCCTCCCAGGTAGCGAGGGGAGGGGGAGGGGACGCGTCAGGCGTCTACAGTCTGCGTGGAAGACTTCAGTCCAATCTCATACGTCATTTCACACTCGCTATAACGCACGAGCGTAAATATTGTTTTAAACATATAACGTTTTTTGGAGGTTTATTCGCTGTTGAGTACTGGTTCAACTGTTTCACGTACCTGACTGCAGTGTTAACTACTTGCCATGGTGGCGTAGGGAGAGGAAAAACCGACGAGTTAAAACTGACACTGGTGTTTTAGATCTGAATTACCGGTACATTTCGGTATTTGTTTGGTTTCGGTTACAACAGGTGTTTTTGAATTTTTACTAATAACCGAGTAAAAAAATCGGAATGTCAGTAATCCAAGGGAGCAGTGTTACAATTTTTCGTCTTTAAATAAACCTTTATCTTTTTTTAAAAAAAGCAATTTTTATTCTTAAAATTTGCGTTGCTTTGAAATATCGCGTTGTTATAAAATATGGGAAAAGCGATGTGTGCTATTTTGATAACAATGCCGACAGAAGCGAGCAACAAACACATGGCATAAGAATTGGTACAGCATTGCTCACACAACAATGTCCCTGTTGTCGCGTATTGTGACTTAAGTACGCAAGTACGTGCAGCGTGCAAGACTTGGCCCCAGCTGTCTGTACGGTAGTTTCTCGCTGTCGTCGCTGTTTTATTGCAACCCTAGTTTGGAAATATTTTTACGAAGTTAGATAGCAGTGAAGTGCAATGCTTCACTTGCTTTAAGAGATTAAAGATTTATCGTCCGCTAGCCAGGTTAGCCGAGAGCGCTAACGCACTGCTTCCTGGACTCGGGTAGGCGCGCCGGCCCCGGATCGAATCCGCCCGGCGGATTAACGACGAGGACCGATGTGCCGGCCAGCCTGGATGTGGTTTTTAGGCGGTTTTCCACATCCCACTAGGTGAATACCGGGCTGGTCCCCATGTTCCGCCTCAGTTATACTTTCGCACTGTTTCATGGATTACACTCGACGCAGACAGTTGGGGTGCACTAATTCTGTCCTGGGGGGTACGGGGTGGTGGCAGGAAGGTCATCCAGCTAACCCTTACACATTAACATGCCAAATCCGATTAACGATGGCTGACCCTGCCACACAAGGTTCAAGCGATAGATAGACAGATAGATGGAATTAAAGATTTCTCGGCCATGAAATAATAAAAGAGGAAGGAAATTATAGTAATGGTAGTAAATTAAAAACTTAAAAATAATTCATTAACAGTATAAAATTAAAACGGAAAGTAACTGACCTGAGGCCTGCACTTACTTAATATACCTTTATGTGCTTGCAGCCCTTGAAAAAGGAGAAATTAATGTGAAAAACGGATTCTTCAGCTTCAGTTTTCACCTATTACGACAGGCTATTCGTAATACCCGAATAGTGACATGATTCCCGATTACATTACTTTTGAGCAGAGTTTTAAAAAATTAGAAAAACCCAACAACTTTTCAGCTATTGAGGAACGCAGTGAATGTTGGACGGACTAAGTTTTCTTTTATTTACCTATTTGATTTAATATTTTGATTCTGTGTGTCTTGAATCTGAGAGCGTCAAAAATTTTCTAAGTTTTTGCGATTTCTGCGTTTATCACAGGAAATAACAGGAATAAAAAACTGAAATTCGATTATTTCAGAAATCGGTTATTTTGAGCAGTTTTAACAGTCAGTTTAAACTGGCGTGGAAAAAACCGATATAACCGAAAACCGGTGGTTTCAACGATAACCGCCATCATTATGGTGGCGGCGGCCATCTTGACAGTTTACATGGCGGATTAGCGGGAAGGCATTTACTGTATACAGAGAAGATGTTGCTTAAGATTACACGAGACACGTTGAAACTTGTGCCATTTCTCTGACAGCCGTGATCACTGGGCACGACTTACGCCACCTGTACACGACTCACAGAGTGATTAAAAGTTTCATTCAGTAACAGATTCCGTCCTTTTTTCTCTAAAAAATGCAAAAGCTCTTCTGGTGCGCTGAAAAACTAGTTAGATCTATCACAAGTAATCAATGCAGCATAAATGTAGTACAGAGCAAAGAATTTTTTCCCAGCAGTAGCTATGAGGGTATGGATAAACCCGTGGCAGGGTTTGAGAATAGTTTAGAAAGAAAGGAGACAAACCTATGGCATGTTGAAGCTCTGTCAGAACTGGAAGTTACTCCGATAAAGGAGAGCAAATTTATTTTTTCCTCTCACAAAATAAGAGTTTTTTTTAAGATTTTCCATACCTCATATTTTCAGTCATATATAATTTTACAAATTAGTTGGTGAGTTGGGCAGCCACAGCTGCACAAATACATTTTAATAAGTAAATAAATAGTCGCAACAGCTGCTGTGAGAAGTCGATAGCTGCTGTGAGAAGTGTTATTGCTGTCCTATTGGTTCACATCTACTTTCACGACCATAAAGTCACATCCCGAGATACCAACCAATTGACCATTCTAGGCATGGAATCGTCCCTCTATGAAACATAGACGTCCCCTATCGTCTTAATGATCATTGCTCAAAACACACAACCGTCAAAAATTTGACAATGGACTACATGTGGGATGTAGCCCTTTTAGACATTTGTGTTTTATTAAGGGACAGCTCCCACATCTAAAACGATTACATCTCGCATATAGTTCACGATCAAAATTTTTTACGGTTGCCTTTTTATGCTATGGTCACCATGAGTATAGGGGACAGCAGTGTTTTATTGAGAGACGGCTTCCATGTGTAGGTCAACTGTTTGGCACATAAGGAAGTGTATTTGTAGTCACGAAACTAGTTGTTAACCAAAAGGACATCAATAAATCTTCTCACTGCAGCTGTTGTGGTTATTTCTTTATTCATATGTCATGTGTAATTTTTGAACCCTCTTAATGCCGAGACCTTTAAGTTCTAAGAAGACTTTTCCTTTCAATATTAGTTTCATTAATACTGGGATGTATGAAATTGTTTGTTCCAAGGTGATTTATTTATCAAAAAGCAGATTTCTTTGTACAAAGTGTTTGAGAAAAATTTGTGACAATGGATGTGAATAACGCGAGCGTAAGTTGGAGGTAAGAGGAGAACGGAGGCCCATTTATGAAATAAAATCAACAAAAAAATGAAAAAGAACTATAATTTGCTACTTTGGACTGGTTTTTAGTTGTACTGATTAACAGAAGTTGCTGAACCACAGTTTTTCCAGCATGCTGGAAGTTTGAAAAAAAAAAGGTCGGTTTCAATGTTTTACCGGTACATAAGTTTTACCTTGAGGTATAAAATCTACGCAGCATTGGTGTATTGTTTATCAGCTTGAAAGCCTTGCCAGGTAAGATTAATACAGGACACAAAAACAAAACAAAAAAAAATATCCAAAGAAGAGCAGCGCGTTTCGTAATGGATTCGGTCGGTCAGCGTGCAAGCTGGTAGTGGCAGACGCTGTAACAAAGGCATTGACTACGAAGGAAAGCTATAGGGGATGTCGGCTATCGCTAAAAGAACCTATTTTCAGTTATACTGGATTTTACATGTCTAGTTTAACCTGACTGTTAAAACCACTCAAAATAACCGGTTTGTGAAATAAGTGATTTCGGTTTTTTATCGCTATTGTTTCCAGTAATAAACTTAGATATCGAACAAAGATTGAAAAATTCTAAGACTACGTCAGAATTTTGAATTATGCATTTCAAGGTACCTAGTAACAAAATATCAAATAAAATAGATATGTAAAAGAAAACTTAATTCGCATTCTGTTTGCTGTTTTTCTCGGAAAGTACTGAGAAGTTGAAAAACAGACAAAATTCACCTGTATTCTTCCGCTGATTCAAATTTTTTTAAAATCATTTTGTAATCGAAGATCACGTTAGTACTTGGGCTTTACAGATAGTCAGTGCTAAAAGATAAAAACAGAGGTTGATGAACTCTATTTTTCGTTTTACGTTCTCTGTTTCTGAGGGCCAGAAACTGATTTAAGGCATATTATATAGACAAAGACAACAGATCAGTTACGTTCTATTTCTGTTCCAAATAATGAATAAATTTTAAAGGTTTTAATTTATTACCGTTGCCTTAATTTCCTTTCTAGTATTTCATACAAAAGGCAAACAAATAATAAACTTCTGTGTGTGATTTCTAGCGTTCTTTTTCTTTCACTATTTGGAATGTAAAACCCGTTTTGTTCTGAAATAGATTAATTTGAATTGTAACAGGGATTTTAACAGAAAGTCGCTGCATCCGTAAGGGACAACAGGTACGTTAGTGACTCACAATGCTCTACCAATTCTTATGTCATGTATTTGTTGCTCATTTCTGTTTCAGTGTTGTTATTACAATATCTCTGACTGCTTTTCACATATCCTACAGTACCGCAATATTTCAAAGCAATGAAAATGTTAGAAATAAATTTACTCATTTTTAGAAAAGTTTCATTTCAAAGCCGAAAATATTTGCATCACTGTTGTGACGTTGATTTACCGGTTTGATACCCTGTTATTAGTAGAAATTTTAAAAGGGCTGTTATAATAGGGACCAAAAAAGTATCCAAAAATAACGATTACTCAAAACTATAAACCGGTTTCGGATTTAACTGGTCAGTTTTTCCCATTCATAGGGTTACTATCAAAAGACCGTGAGATTGTGTTTCCCGAAGAACCAAGTAATGTAAATTTTCTTTACACATGTACCGTGATGGGAGAATCAGGGAAACTGAAGCTCATACGAAGGTAAAATGACAGTTGTTCTTCCTTTGCTGCATTTCTGAATGGAAAATGGCGGAAACAGATGATAGTGATACCAGAGGTACCCTCCGACTCGCACCGTAAGGTGGCTTGCTTGTTAGAGTAGTGATCAGTTGTAGATTGGAGAGGAATTCCGCGACATGCGACACACCCAGAATTCTGGAAACATCCCCCAGGCTGTGGCTAAGCCATGCCTCCGCAATATCCTTTCTTTCAGGAGTGCTAGTTCTGCAAGGTTCGCGGGAGAGCTTCTGTAAAGTTGGGAAGGTAGGAGACGAGGTACTGGTAGAAGTAAAGCTGTGAGTACCGGGCGTGAGTCGTGCTTCGGTAGCTCAGTTGGTAGAGCACTTGCCTGCGAAAGGCAAAGGTCCCGAGTTCGAGTCTCGGTCGGGCACACAGTTTTAATCTGCCAGGAAGTTTCATGCGACACACCGTTTTTTTTTTTTTTTTTTTTTTTACCCAGACATGTTTCATCACTTTTTGTGCTATGTTCAGTGGGTTTATTTGTTTATTTTCTTTCTCACATGAAGCTACTGGTTGTTTACGCTGGCAGCTTTAAATCTGCTATACAATCTACAGTTTGTCATAGTTCTTTGTTTTGCGGTGTTCTTCCCTTGCTTGTGTCGAGGTAACACACTTATTTCTTTCGTTGTTTAGGATGAAGTATATGGTGTGCTATGTGATAGGTATATTCGGACGTACATTCAGCAACAACTGAGCAACATGCTCTACAAAGAATGAAAAACAAAGTCCACCCACGGTGGAAAGCCTCTTAAATTAAGGGATGAGATAAGAGTAGAAGTACCGCCTACTTGGTATGAGTTAAGAATCTGGCGACGAAAGGCCATACGTGAGTTTTTGAGACTTCTTGGTTCACTGTATTTGTTTATGACTTTTTCTCGTATTTCTCATAGCAGTAAAGGCTTAAGATATCAAAATCACAGTGTATATTTGTCAGAATGAGGCTACGTTTCTTATTTCGCCCCACTCATCTCTCCGCATGAACTGTGCCACATTGCTTGTATTCGTCTGGGCGCTGTAACTATGGGCTACGAGTCAC
Organism: Schistocerca americana; assembly: GCF_021461395.2. Classification (NCBI taxonomy): domain Eukaryota; kingdom Metazoa; phylum Arthropoda; class Insecta; order Orthoptera; family Acrididae; genus Schistocerca; species Schistocerca americana. The sequence continues at coordinate 142,560,910 of NC_060122.1, forward strand.
ATATGCACAGCACAACACTGCTGCGTAGTTTATATTCTGTCCCTAGGACGACAGGTCTTACGCCAAATCAGATAAAATGGATAACGGTGTTATAATAGTCGTTAATTATTCATACGTGGTAGTTCTAGTGTAAAATAGAAGGTGGCAATACGTTGAACACTTATGTAAGAGAGCACATGTCAAATTGCTTGCCAATTGTAGCTGATCTGTCATGAAAACTTGCAGATGTTTGCGCACAGTTTCGGTGCCCTACGACAATGCAGGCGTAGCGGCAAGCGACAAGCCTTCTTGCCTTCTTTGTTACTAGTGTTACGGTAAAGCCATATAGAAAGACACTGAATTGTGACAAAAGCGAATAGCGGGTAATAATACGTGAAAGTTTTTTCCACCTCGCTTCATATTAAAATAAATACTTCGAAGTTGGCGGGAGTTATTCAAATGAGTCACTGATAGTAGAGATCCATACCTTAATGTTGCTAATATTGCGGTTTTATAAATAAAGGAAATAAATTCCTGGAATGAATCGGAAATCATTATAAACTTTCGCGAATAGTACTGTCAAGACTGATTAACGAGTTAATAACTACTAATGTATTGCACTATTTCCTGAGAGACAAGAGCAGTGTCAATGACTAATAAAACCTATGACGAAGCCAGATTTGGTCAGGGCATATATCACATTGACACTGAAATTTGTTCCAGAAGCTCTACTTTTGAATGAATGACGTGACAAGAAAAAGCGGGCAAGCGATGTAGACGGCATTATGTGCAAAACTGTAATTGGTGCTACTGGCAATCGTATTGAGCAGTGCAAGTATAGTTCATAGCAGATGAGTTCTCTATAATGACCTGACAGACATATGGAAGCATTACGGAAACGTATATATTGATGTCAGGGAGAGCTGTGGCAGTTAGGTTACTTGAATACAAGAGAAGCTGGAGATAAAGGGAGAAAGATTCAACCTTTGCAGATCACCTTTTAAGAGTAAATACGAATACTAGATCTAAATTGAAAAATCATCTTTATTGTTCATCAGCTGCTAAATGTATCTTCAGATAAAAACTTCGTTTCTTTCCTAGTTGATGTAATTATTTCTGCATGAAGAAAAGTGTAATACTTTGGTATGTAAACACCTTACACGTCATTGTTGTTGTGTACTTTGTATCTTCTGGTAAATAATATCTGTGTAAGTCTCACGTCATTTTGTCTGTGTTTGCGACTTTCATTTGCCACCTGAAGATGGCCTGTGCAGCCGGCAGCCACTTCGTGAAGAAATAAAAATAATTCTGCAGAACGTTATGAAGTGTTTCCTATTTAATACAACTATATATTTAATGTTCGGAAGCAGTCACATGCTGTATTCCTCAAATCAGATTTTAAAATTACGCCTGGTGTATGACTTGTTTCATTACGTCATCTTGTGTGCCGCTGTGCAGGCTAATATATACACGAAATTCTTCGTTTTAGACTCATTTTATTGTTCGTCCATTCAGTGGTTTTGTTGCACATGTTTTACTGCACATACTATTCCAGCGTATTTCACTGTGTTTTCAGCTTAATAGCTACCCGAATGCTACGTATTACTTTGAGATCTCATCTTGCCAATCTACTAACCTGCGCATCTATATAGCTATCGAAATAAGTGATGATGATTTTGCTGCCAGTACTGTGAACCGATCACTGAGCCTGGCTGGTGACCCATATTGTTTGTATTGTTTTGTATATTGTTTGATGTTCTGAAGGTAGTAGTGATAAAATACAGAGAGTGAGAGCTTACTTACAATTTGTAAAGAAACGAGACTGCAGTCATGAGGGACTCAGAACATGGAAAAGGGCAGGTGTTGATAACGGAGTGAAACAGAGTTGTAAGCTATCCCCGATGTTATTCAATTTGTAAGCTGAGCAAGCAGTAAAGAAAACCAAGGACAAATTTGGAGGGTGAATTTAATGTCCAAGAAAGAAATAAAAATATTAGCATTTGATGTCAACATTGTAATTCTGTCAGAGATGGCAAAGGACGTGGAAGATTAACTGAATGGAGTGGACAGTGTTCTGAAAGGTTGTTGTAGAATGAGCCTCAACAAAAGTAAAACAAGAATAATGGAATATAGCAAAATTAAATCAGGTGATGTTGACGGAATTAGATTAGGAAGTAGGGCGCTGAAAGTAGTAGCCGAGTAACTGGCACTGGAAAAAGTAGAGACGATATAAAAAGCTGACCGATAATTCCAGGAAAACCTTTTGTGAAGAAGAGAGATGTTTTTACACGAATGAGCAGCTCTTGGAACGCAGTGGTAAGCTCCACATTCGTGTATTTTGAGACATAGGACAATCGCGCTACCTATGCGAAGTCCTAATTTCACTCAAAAGAGGTAAGGGCGATGCTTCGAGGTAAACGCTAATGGCTGCGTGTCACGGGAACATATTGGCAAGCGACAGGTGAAATGGCTGGCGCTAAGTAGACCCAGTCTGGAAGTACTGTACTTAAAAATATGTAAGACCTAGCTGCGTCTGTCCTCTTTAACGTTTTAAGACAGTAGGTGAATGGAATGTGAGGCACACGTTCAAAATATTGTTGAAAATTGATGACTTAGATGTTCAGAATGCATCTGACTGTCAATTTAAGGAATGCATACAGGTGGAAGGTGGTTTATGAATACCCGTCATCTTTATTGATCAGCGAGACATTTACATCATGACATCTGTTGCAAAATACGTTTCAGGAAACTTGGGAGGCGAAACCCTGTTCTTACTCTTCGATTAAAATACGACGCAGCCAGACTCACTGAAAAGAAGAAACCAACACATTAGGGCAATGGACACATCTGTAATGGGAGTTATGAGTGATTAAGTACTTCCAAGCAACGAGCTATACAGTTAAGTCTTAGACGAACTCTGTGTAAATGTTCTTATGTGATTATCTGTCGTTGTGTTTTGTTGTCAGCGTGTGTTTGTTTTTATATATTTAATATGTTATAGTTTTTTCTTGTTCTTTTTGTGTCTGTGTGGAGGAATATAGATGTTAAAAACCATACGGATATTAGGATAAAATTATCCAGCTTTTTGAATCACTTGCAAACTTTTATCCTCCGTGTCTCCAAACTCCCATTTTGGCCCTTTTTAATTTTGTTTCCACGAGCGACTCAAATTAAGCTGTTACCAAGTCTTTCCTGAAATAATTTGTCTGGATTCAAGTCTCGTACTAAAGTGAAACGTGCACGATAAACAAAGCAGACTTGGAGAGAATAGAAGCTTGTGAAATGTTCTGCTCAAAACGAATGCTGAAGATTATATCGGTAGATGGGATAACTAATGGAGACTTGGGGAGAGAAGAAATATGTGGCACAACTTGACTGAAAGAAGGGCCCGCCTGTTGGGAAACACCCTGAGGGACTAAGACATTGTCAGTGTGGTTGTGGGTGAAATTTGGAGTGTGAAAATGTGTGTAGATAGCCGTAGTTGAGCAATGACCAAGAGGCTGGCACAGAACATACTAGGTTGGAGAGCTGCAGCAGACGCGTCTTCGTTCTGAACAAGAGAAAAACATTTCTTGACGTATTCGACAAGACGACGCATAAATGCTTCTTTACATTCCAACCACGCCCCAATATGTCGAATCATGTGACATACTGGTGTCATATATTATCACGATTATCTACATTATCCCAACATATGCATAGGAAATAGTACGTTGGTTAAAGATAGGAATTAAGTTAATTTCTGTCATATCACGCTGTACAGTTTACGTGTTACGTTTACGACGTCACGACCTCTGGTGTTTGCCAGCAAGTGAAAGCGCCGTTGGCGGACATTGGTTGACGCCTGTTTGACGCCCCTTTGACAGAGACTGGGGCGGACTGCCGAACAGGACGCGAATGATATTCCGAGAGCGTCCGTGGCACGGCCTAATGAGCGACAGCTCCCCCATCCATAAGCAATTCCCGTCTGCCAATTTCATTTCACTCCCCGACAATCAGTCGGATTTCATTGTGACGTTTTTAGGGAATCTAATTTCTCCCGGTAGTCGTCAATAACGAACGAGCGGATGCCTATTTTCAGTCTCTAAGTGGTTCATTACAGATAATAATAACCCTGCTGCGACAAATTAAAAACGCAGACGTGTACTACGTGCGAAGAGCTCATAACGCCTTTCTGTGTTCTCCGCTTAGCACGGTCGTGGTAGTTTCCTGTCTAATTGCTGAAGGCTAGCCTTTTAAGTTTTTTATAAACGATGACTAGATGGCTCTATTGTGATGCGACATTATTATTGTTTTAAAATTTTCATTTGTCATTGTCAACAAAAATAAATATCAGTAAGGTAGAGGAAGAGACCGGGAAGTTAGAAAACGAGTCAGACAAGGACGTCCATGTCTCCGTATTTGTATAATGTGTTCACTGAGGAAGCAATTCGGGTCATGATGTAACAGACAAAGGAAATAAAAGCCAGAGGAGAAAGGATGCCTTGTAACAGATTTTCTGCTGACAATGTAATTTTTGCAGTCTCCGAAAAAGAAATGAATAGAATTCTGCAAGTCGTACCAGATACACTTAAGCTACGGAAATTAAAAGTGAACGTAGGGAAACGAAAGAAATGGTTTCTCGAAAAAAAAAAAGAAACATGGGAGATATTAAAATCAATATAAAATTGATGACGTCAGACGTCATCAGGTAAGAAAATTTCGTCGTCTCCTTAGTATAATCACATAGGGCAATAGATGCTTAACAGAAGAAAAGGGAAGAACTGCATTGGCAAACGGATCTTCTGATTAAGAAAAGCATTTTAACCAGCAAGCCTATGAATACAGATGACAGAAAATTCTTTGCAAAATCATTAGTATGGAGAATACTGACTCTGGGTAAATCGCAATGGAATCTACTTGAAGCTGCTGAAATGTGGATATGGTGGAAAATAACAAGAACCAGCCGGACGGAAAGAGAAACCAACCTTGAAGTCTTGAGGGAAGTCAACGTAGAGAGAAGATTATTAAAGCAAATAGGAAACATAAAAATAAAATTTATTGCATCTGTCATCAGACACAACAGTTTATCTTTAACAATCTTGAAGGGAAAGTGATGCGAAGGAAAGGCCTGGGATGAAGAATTTAGAAGACGTGGAAAGAGGATAGGATGTGACAACTGTGTGGGACTGAAAGGATAAGCCAATGACAGAAGCGAATGGTTTCAGAGGCAAGGCATTAGCCCTTAGTGTATGTATGTTTTGTCAAGTCACATGCACAAGAAAACGCTATGAAGCATGGCGATAAAAATACTCAGATGGAGGTGAATGATTTCGATGCAGTAGCACGGCCACCTCCAGAAGATATTCGATGGAATGTCAGTGTCGTACATCAACAAATATGTAGTAAATGATGGAGACTCCTCGTAGGGAAGGAGAAGTTAAGTTAGGCTGAATCTCTACATTTATGTAGACGCTACACTTGGTGAAGCACGTAATATGGACCACAGCAATAATACGATTCTGTTCTTTTTTGTGAGTTACTAAATTCTTTTACCACTTACAAAATAATTACATCGCTGTATTTGAACCTTCACGAAGCTCCATTTTTAAGGGAAGTCATTTTTTTATAACATCTCGGCCTCACAAGACAAGCCTTTACTTGCCATTAATTGCGATCCTCATCAGCCATTGTAAAATTATTAGGCTCTACAGATGCCTGAGTGGAATAAACAAAGAACAAAAATCATTCTACGTCACTGCCATAAACAATCAAATGCATTTATGTAATTGACTGATCTCACTACACTCTCCTCTAATATATTCCCTGCTTCTATATTGAGCGAATTTGCATGCTGAATTATATCAGTAGCTCTTCGAGTTACATAAATATGACTTTTTTTTAAATATATAGGAGTTGTAGGAAACAAAATGTATTGCTGTTTAAGAACCAACAAAACAGCATTGTTTTATTTAAAAGAAGACAGTTGTTCGTCCACTTGCGAACAATTACTGACATAAGGTGCTCCTTCAGCTTCAGTAAATTTAATCTGAAAGCGTTTCGTGTGTCACTAAGAGTGGCCATGATAATCCGGTCTCGTGTTGTAGCTGTTTCACCTAGCTGTACAGGTGGTGTGGTTGGACTGACGCAGCGCCTTATTTTACATTCGGTGAAATCATATTCACGTGATATTTGCAGACGTAAGACACGCAAAGCTTTTACGCATAAGTAGCTCAAAAGCAACGTAACGTTCTCGTCTATTGACAAATGGAAAGCATTCGCAGCATTAAGGTGAAACTGAGAGGTAGGAGGTGGCTGTAAGGTTTTTGAAGCATCACCTCTTTGCGTTTATTGATTAACAGCGACTAAGCAATTTGTTTATGTCATAGCCATGTGGATGAGTATACGTGCAGCACACTGGATGTCATTTTTCCATTACGGCAGTAGTGGTATGACACATCTGCCGGAATTTACTCTCCTGAAGTCGTCGGTTGGTTAGATCCGTGTATTCCTTGCTTTGATAGATCCATTACAAGCAAGAGACACTATAATTAGTTGTGGGAAAGATGTAGGAAGTATGAATGGGAATAGGATCACTTTGGAATTTGCTACGTGGATAGATTCGGACTGAATAATGTTAAATTTATAAGACAGAGATGATGGTACGAAATATAGCTTTTTAATAGACTAATGAAAGCCACTCAAATGTAGCTAAATTCACCGTTACACCAGAGTATGTTACAAATATATCTTCAAGAAGTCGACACGTATTGTATGACTACTTGTAATGGTAAACGAAAAACTATGTCGGTGAAACTGAAAAACAGATTATAGTTTGATAATTTCTAGTTTTCATGTTGATGAACTTTTCCGTTACTTCTTGACAGAATAATTTCGTAGTTAAGGTTAAAAAATTTGTTCCACCAGTATCTATTACGAAATGGTTTTCGGCTTATTCGGCGATCATCAGTTAACAGTGAACTCGCATCGACAAGAGACAATAGTGTGCAAGAAATCAAAACTAGAAAATTACCGTCGAAAAAAACTAGGGTTTTGGTGTTGGCAGGAAAATACGAGTGCTCGTCAATCATGTTGTGTATCAAATACGTTGCAATTGTTTGTGGATTTCTGTACTAGGACAGTATGGGAAATTTTGTGTGTGGATAAACTGCGATATAAATAGCTGGCACTGAGCCATAACGTGTTTTTCTACAACGGACTTTATCCACTACCAATTTGCTTCATGTAGTTCTATCACGTGGGACCAATAATTACTGTAACATACTTGATGCACAGCACTAGTGATGAACACTCGATTAGACTTACTTGCTGAGATCCCGACCAAAGACTCTGTTCGTTGTTGACACCTTTAGTTTTCTAGGATTGCCCCATGGCACAAGACTCTCTCTTATGAACGGTAGAAAATTTGTTAAACTCGAATACCGGTTTGCGATAAATAAATATTAGTGGGTCAAAGCGCAGTTTATTCGATTTCATCTTTTAAGTTCCCAGTTGGTTTGAATTAAACATTTCAAGACATTAAGTAGCGCCATTCAGTAGAATTAGATGAGACTTATGAAATTAAGCTCCACTTTTCGTCTGATTTAAGGCGAATGCCCGCAGTTGCCTTCAGTGGATGGGGTATGTACACATGAGAAAATAAGGTTCACTTTAGCGAAACGCCTTTTGCGGTGGGAGTCTCGATTGTTTATTGAACAAAGTTGAGCGAGTTTGTTGTTGCTGGAATGCACCTAGCGCTGACACGTACTGTAGAGGTACGCGGCCACCCGACCAGCTGCCACCTTCAGAAATGTACGACGCGTCCGCAGCGCGTGGCGGCTCTCCGGCAGGAGACGGACTCACCGGACGAGGCGAGCTGAGGTGGGCAGGGCAGCGGTGGCGCTGCAGGTGTCGCGGCGAGAGGAAGTGCGGCGGCGTGGCAGGCCGGCGTCTGGCCGTAGACTGGCGCGCCCCGCGCAGCGGCGGCGCTGAGGCGCGGCCGGTCCGCCGCCACCGCCGTCGCTAGGCGACGCCACGCCCACCACGTGACAAGCGCCCATCCGACGCCCCGGCGCCTGGCGCGTAGGCTAGCCCGCTCCGTAGCCGCGTTATCTCGCCGTTGCACGTCCGTCCTCGTCTCCGTGGCTCGGTAAGCTTCACTACTGGCCATTAAAATTGCTACACCAAAAAGAAATGCAGATGATAAACGGGTATTCATTGGACAAATATGTTATACTAGAACTGACATGTGGTTACATTTTCACGCAATTTGGGTGCATAGATCCTGAGACATCAGTACCCAGGACAACCACATCTGGCTGTAATAACGGCCTTGATACGCCTGGGCATTGAGTCAAACAGAGCTTGCATGGCGTGTACAGGTATAGCTCCCCATGCAGCTTCAAGACGATACCACAGTTCATCAAGAGTAGTGACCTGCGTATTGTGACGAGCCAGTTGCTCCGCCACCATCGACCAGACGTTTTCAATTGGTCAGAGATCTGCAGAATGTGCTGGTCAGGGCAGCAGTCGAACATTTTCTATATCCAGAAAGGCCCGTACAGGACTTGCAACATGCGGTCGTGCATTATCCTGCTGAAATGTAGGGTTTCGCAGGGATCGAATGAAGGGTAGAGCCACGGGTCGTGACACATCTGAAATGTAACGTCCATTGTTCAAAGCGCCTTCAACGCGAACAAGAGGTGACCGAGACGTGTAACCAATGGCACCCCATACCATCACGCCGTATGATACGCCAGTATGACGATGACGAATACACGCGATGTCGCCAAACACGAATGCGACCATCATGATGCTGTAAACAGAACCTAAATTCGTCCGAAAAAATGACGTTTTGCCACTCGTGCACCCGGATTCGTCGTTGAGTACACCATCCTAGGCGCTCCTGTCTGTGATGCAGCGTCAAGGGTAACCGCAGCCGTGGTCTCCGCGCTGATAGTCCATGGTGCTGCAAACGTCGTCGAACTGTTCGTGCAGGTTGTTGTTGTCTTACAAACGTTCCCATCTGTTGACTCAGGGATCGAGACGTGACTGCACGATCCGTTACAGCCATGCGGATAAGATGCCTGTCATCTCGACTGCTAGTGACACGAGGCCGTTGGGATCCAGCACGGCGTTCCGTATTACCCTCCTGAACCCACCGATTGCATATTCTGCTAACAGTCATTGGATCTCCACCAACGCGAGCAGCAAAGTCGGATACGTGATGGTACGCATTTCTCCTCCTTAGACGAGGCATAACAACAACGTTTCACCAGGCAACGCCAGTCAACTGTTGTTTTTGTATGAGAAATCGGTTGGAAACTTTCCTCATGTCAGCACGTTGTAGGTGTCGCCACCGGCGCCAACCTTGTGTCAATGTTCTGAAAAGCTTATCATTTGCATATCACAGCATCTTCTTCCTGTCGGTTAAACTTCTCGTCTGTAGCACGTCGTCTTCTTGCTGTAGCAATTTTAATGGCCAGTAGTGTATTATTGGTATTTAACGGGTATTAGCGTTAACAGTGCTTATCTCCTTGCCGTAATGTAAACCATGCGGGTAAAGGGAAGACTGCCATAGTACCAACAAACTTTGACCAGTGGCGAACATCCGATAAACAATGTAAGCAAAATGGCGACCATGCCGTCATTTGATTGGCAATATTTTTTTGAAAAAATAAATAGCACGACAGTTTTTAACGCTCCCCTTGTGTTAGCAAGACCGGTCGCAGAACCTATCGGTGACAGATCGCCTGAGTTCGTTGAGGCTGCTGGTGGAGACATGCACGTTCAAATCTCGCTGCAGATACCTGAAATGCACTGCCTGCAAATTTCAGATGATGATGTCCCATCTGCACAGCGGACGTGGATTCGACGGACTCGGGATATGAAAGAATGGCTGTAACAGTGTAGAATTATTTGAAGTCTGACAGGAGTTAGTAGTCGAATGATAGAGCATGAGTTCCTTTAAGGGTTCTGAGCACTATGGGACTAAACTTGTGAGGTCTTCAGTCTCCTTGAACTTAGAACTACTTAAACCTAACCAACCTAAGGACATCACACACATCCATGCCCGAGGCATGATTCGAACCTGCTACCGTAGCAGGCACGCGGTTCCGGACTGAAGCGCCTAGGACCGCTAGGCTGTAAGGAGGTGTCCATACTAATACCGAGAGGCTTTTAGATCAATGCATCCAACAACGCGGACAAGCATTTGAAGAATTGTATGAATAACGCAATTATTAAGACCGTATCGGTCGCGCGGTTTCAGACTGTAGCGCCTGGAACCGCTCGGCCACTCCTGCCGGCGATCCTTTAAGGGATACTGCTTTTAATTCTTGTAATTTCCTTTGGGGTGGTTTACAAAACACTTGTCATTCATCTGGTCCGTATGCAGATTACAACGATCTTACACTCGAGTATCGCGCCGAAACAATTACAGTAAAATTTAACGAACTATAAACAGAGCGACAACATAACTGATAAGGTATATTCTATCATGATCATCGGGACACACGCCCGACACGGAACCGCTCACGTACGCCGGCCTTTCCCAACTGCCGCTTTGTTACTTCCACACAGGGTAGGAAACTACTTCCTTCTGTTTTGGGCCAAACAAAGCGCTCCATTTGGTTCTGGGGTCGATCAATGGCCCTCTTCTTACCTGTTGATGTAAAGCCACGTCACCAGGGACGATACGCACGATGCTCTCTGTTCCCCAGTTTATTTACCGTCTCTCTCACACAGTCCAGTGTTGGCGTACATTTCTTCAAGCTCAGCTGTTGCTGCTGATTATGCTGCATTTTTTAGGTGAGATTCTTTTCATACTTTGTTGGTCCTTTGGTTTTTCATCTCACCATTCTAAGTATTTTCTTTGTAATTCTGACTTCTAATGCCCAGTGAACAACGTGTGTTTCATAGTGTTCCTACGTAATTTCAGAGTTTCAGTTCTTTGAGACAGCGCACAGTTTGATTCTGGTAGTGGTTTCTGAGTAACAGTTTTGACTTTATTTGCTGCACAGTGAACGCCGGTTAGTTTTGGGTTTAAGTACATGTGTACACTGACACACACTGTTCGCAATGGAAATTTTAGTTCAACCTTTTACAACAGAGGCAGTACATTCAGTTTTGAGTAAAAAGCAGGCAAAAATTTTTTTGCTAATGAACGAACAGACGATCGAGTGAGAGAAATAACTCTCAATATTGTCCATCGATGAGTAATGTTAGGTATCACTCATCCAGTCCTCCCATATCATTATAAGTTTTAGTTGAGAGAATTTACTACGAAATAAATTTGCTGCCGGTCAATCCCCCGATATCAGCTGTATTAAGTATAAATTCGCTACCAAACATACGGAAATTTTTGCCAGAGTGAAACTCGAACCGGGTTCCCCGCTTACCACAAGAGGTCGGCTTAACCACTTCCTCTCCCTAAACCGATCCAATCATACCTACATCAAACTGTCTTCATCCTTTATATCGTAGTCCACTGCATCTCAGCACCTAATGCTCCCACCATCTACGTACATACACTAGAAGGCCACTTTACGTTGCGTGGTGGATGGTACGCATACCACCACTAGCCATTTTCTTTTCTATTCCACTCGCAAATTGGGTGAGGGAAAGACGACTGCCTGAAAGCCCTAACTTCTCACATCTTATCTCCATGGTCCTTACGCGAAATGTACGTTGGCGGTAGTGGAATTGTTCTGCAGTCAGTCTCAGATTCCGATTCTCTAAATTTCCACGACAGTGTCTCGCGAAAAGGGAGTCGTCTTTCCTCTAGCGATTCCCAGTTCGGTTCACGAACATTTCAGTAATACTTGCGAGCTGATCGAAACTACCTATAACAAATCTAGCAGCACGCCTCTGAATTACTTCGATATCTTCCTTTAATGCGACCTGGTGGGGAACCCGACCACTTGCACAGTACTCAAGAATGGATCGCACTGGCGTTCCATGCGTCGCCTCCTTTGTGGATGAGCTACACCTTCCGAAAAATGGAGCATTCGCCTTCCCTACTACTAACATAACGTGGTTACTCCATTTCACAACACTATTATTGCCGGCCGCGCTGGCCAAGCGGTTCTAGGCGCTTCAGTCCGGAACCGCGCGACTTCTACGGTCGCAAGTTCGAATACTGCCTCGCGCATGGATGTGTGTGATGTCCTTAGGTTAGTTAGGTTTAAGTAGTTCTAGGTTCTAGGGGACTGACGACCTCAGATGTTCCCATATTGCTCAGAGACATTTTTTAACACTATTATATGTACAAGAATTCTGTGATGGCACGATAGTACTCTCTGCATGTGGGATATTCGAATGGGGTCCACTGTCGTTGTGCTTGTGACTGCAAGTGTCGTAGTGGTCATAAACATGTATCACTAGCATCATTAATATGGATACAGGTCACAATCTCAAAAATACATGTATTTCCACACACCATCGTAGTCGATTTACACGTTATGTCCACACAGTGGTAAGCATGCCATTACTTCATTTTAGTTTATGTAAGAAATACTTGATGTTCGGAAAATAGTTTCCCATTTATTAAAATTTTACTTCTTTTGTTACCTTTATATCAACTGATGCGAGATTTAAATTTGAAGCAGTACCATGTGCATTCCGCATTTTCGTGAAGAGTAATTTAGATGGACTTCTTCTGCGGATGGGCACAAGCACGTTAATACAAGAAATCCGTCCCCTCTAAGTCGTGTACAAAGTCCCTGTCTTGCAGCACAAGGCTTGCACTTCCACCCTACCTCATCAGTTATTTGTTGGATTTTGTATTATAATCTCTGTTGTCTCCTACAGATTTTATATGTTAATACATGTCCCATCGGCCTCTGCCTTCTTCTTGTCAGTGTCTGCCATGTATTCCTGTCTTCGTGCATTCTGCGGAGAATCTCCTCATTTCTTACCAAACCATTTCACCTAATTTTCAACATCTTCCTGAAGCACCACTTGCGAAACGCTGTGATTCTCGTCTTTTCCGGTTTTCTCACCGTATATGATTCCCTGCCGTACAATCCCGTGATCCAAACAAACATTCTCAGAAATTCCTTCCTCAGATATGGTGTGGACTGGGGGCATCCACTTCGATGAAAATCTCGCTGCCGCTGAGAAAGACTAATACTGATATGTTGATAGGACGAATGCGAGGGTTGGTTGGTTGGTTGGGTTAAAGATTAAAGGGACCAAACTACAAAGGTCATCGGTCCCTTATTTCATAAAAACACATAGCACAGGGGAACTATCCACCAGTCAAGCGAAGCACTAAAAGAAAAACTCCAGGGGAAGAAAAGCCCCATGGTCCATTGTAAGACAACATGGAAAACAGAGCACAGCAACAAAAACAACATAGAGAACAAAGGCAGATGGAATTAAAACTGCACAGCAGAGAACTGTGGCTGGCTGATCACGAAAATAATAGGATGAGCCAGCCACTCTGCAACACGTTAAAACCTCCAGCCTAAACGTTTAGGGCGGAGTCGAATCACAACACAAAACTAAGTAAAAGAGAGAGCTCAAAAGAGGGTGATGTTAAAAAAAAATTTAAATGGACCTATAAAAGCCGCTTGCGCGAATAAAACTTAAAACCCAATCTGCCATAGAGACATTGTCACCTAAGAGAGATGATAAAGCACCCTGGAGATTAAAAGTTCGCCTGAGGGCGGTTAAAAGAGGACAGTCCAACAATATATGGGCCACCGTCATAAGCACACCACAGCGACAATGAGGGGGGTCCTCTCGACGCAGCAGATGACCATGCGTCAGCCAAGAGTGACCAATGCGGAGCCTACAGAGAACCACAGAGTCCCTCCGAGAGGCCCGCATGGAGGAACCCCACACAGTCGTTGTCTCCTTTACACGCCGCAGCTTGTTGGGCACAGACAGGGTGCGCCATTCGTCGGCCCACATCCCAAAGACCCGACGGCGTAACACCGATCGGAGATCAGTTGCCGGGAGTCCGATCTCCAGCGGCAGTTTGCGGGTGGCTTCTTTAGCTAACTTGTCGGCGTGTTCGTTGCCCGCTATCCCAACGTGTCCCGGGGTCCATATGAACACCACTGAACGGCCACGTTGTGCAAGAGCATGAACGGACTCCTGGATGGCAACAACAATGGGATGGCGTGGGTAGCACTGGTCAAGAGCCTGGAGACTACTGAGAGAGTCACTGCAAATGACAAAAGACTCGCCAGTGCTGGTACGAACACGCTCAAGGGCACGAAAAATAGCTGTTAGCTCTGCAGTGTAAACACTGCAGCCGTCCGGCAAGGAGCGTTGGTCGACATAGTCCGCATGAACATAAGCGTACCCCACACGGCCATCAACCATCGAGCCATCGGTATAGATAACCTCCGAGTCACGGGATTCGTCGAGGAGAGCAAGAAATTGGCGGCGCAAGACTGCACGAGGAACTGAATCCTTTTGCCATTGGGAGAGGTCCAGCTGAAGCTGCGGCCGACGGATACACCAAGGTGGTGTATGTGGGCGGACCTGAAAAGCAGATGGAAGAGGCAAAGACTCGAGTTCACTAAGCAGGGACTGAACACGGATCCCAATTGCATGGCCTGATCGCGGCCGCCGGCGTGGAAGATGGACTGCCGCATCGGTGAAAAGGAGACGGTAGTTAGGGTGACGGGGAGAACAACGGACGTGGGCAGCATAGTTGGCTAAGAGTTGTTGACGCCGAATGTAGAGCGGAGGAACCCCAGCCTCAGCAAGTAGGCTATTAACAGGACTGGTGCGGAATGCTCCTGTCGCCTGTCGAACCCCACAGTGGTGAATGGGGTCCAGCAGTTGCAACGCTGAGTGCGACGCTGAGCCATACGCCACACTCCCATAATCCAGTCGGGACAGCACAAGGGCTTTGTAGAGCTGCAGCAGCGTGTTACGGTCGGCACCCCAAGTTGTGTTGCTGAGGCAGCGGAGGGCATTCAGATGCTGCCAGCACTGACGCTTGAGCTCACGAATATGTGGAAGCCAAGTAAGCCGGGCATCGAACAGCAATCCCAGAAAACGGTAAGTGTCAACAACCCTGAGCTTAGCATCCTGAAGATAAAGCTCAGGGTGGGGATGGACAGTGCGACGCCGACAAAAGTGCATAACACAAGTCTTCGCAGGAGAAAACTGAAACCCATGGGCTAGGGCCCACGCCTGTGCCTTGCGTATGGCTCCCTGCAACCGACGTTCTGCAACGCCAATGGTGGAGGAGCTGAAAAAGATGCAGAAATCGTCAGCATATAACGTGGGCGAGACAGAGGACCCTACTGCTGCTGCAAGGCCATTAATGGCCACAAGGAAAAGGGGCACGCTCAATACAGAGCCCTGTGGAACGCCGTTCTCCTGGACAAGAAGGGAACTATGGGATGTGCCAATTAAAACGCGGAATGTCCGAACAGATAAAAAATTCTGAATAAAAATGGGGAGAGAGCCCCGGAGACCCCACCCGTGCAACGTGGCGAGAATATGGTGGCGCCACGTCGTGTCATATGCTCTGGAGAGGTCAAAAAAGACGGAGACGAGGTGTTGGCGCCTGGAAAAAGCAGTGCGGATTGCAGACTCAAGGAGGACCAAAGTATCGGCGGTGGAACGGCCCTGACGGAAGCCGCTCTGGCATGGAGCCAGGAGACCCCGAGACTCGAGCAGCCAACACAGCCGGCGACTCACCATGCGTTCCAGCAGCTTGCACAGAGTATTGGTTAAGCTAATGGGCCGATAACTATCCACAGTAAGCGGGTCCTTACCAGGCTTCAGCACTGGAATGATGGTACTTTCTCGCCATTGCGACGGAAAGACACCATCACCCCATAGGCGGTTGAAGATGGCAAGAACACATCGCTGACAGTCCGGGGACAGGTGTTTTAGCATCTGATTGTGGACGCCATCTGGCCCAGAGGCTGTATCGGGGCACTGTGCCAGGGCGCTCTGGAGTTCCCACAAACTAAATGGGGCGTTATACGCCTCAGGGTGGCGAGAAGCGAAAGAAAGCCGTTTGCCTTCCTCCCGGCGTTTGAGCGCGCGAAACGCAGGCGGGTAATTCCCCGACGCAGAGGCCCGGACATAGTGCTGAGCGAAATGCTCGGCGATTGCATCGGCATCGGTGGATACTGCCCCGTTGATGGTAAGCCCTGGGACACCTGTAGAGTACTGCAATCCAAAGATGCGCCGAATCTTCAGCCACACCTGGGAGGGGGAAGTACGGGAACCAATCTTGGAAACGTACCTCTCCCAACACTCCTGTTTCCGCCGTTTGATAAGCCTCCGTACCTGAGCACGGAGACGTTTGAATAAAATGAGGTTCTCCAAAGACGGGTGCCGCTTATGTCGCTGAAGAGCCCGCCGACGTTCTTTAATGGCGGCAGCGACCTCTGGAGACCACCAAGGCACCGACTTTCGCCGGGGGCACCCGAACGAACGAGGAATGGTACGTTCCGCAGCGGAAACAATCGCTGCAGTCAGTGTCTCAACCGCCACATCGATGGTACCATGGGGGAGAGAGTCAACAGTGGCAGCAGAGCAGAACGTGTCCCAGTTCGCCTTGCTAAATGCCCATCTAGGCGAGCGCGCAAAGGAGTGACGCTGTGGTAGTGAAAGGAAGATCGGAAAATGGTCACTACCACACAAGTCCTCATGGACTCTCCAGTGGACCGATGGTACAAGCCCTGGGCTGCACAACGACAGATCGATGGCCGAGAACGTGCCATGCGCCACACTGAAATGTGTGGCGGCGCCAGAGTTTAAGAGGCAGAGGTCGAGTTGGGAGATGAGATTCTCGACCTCCCTGCCTCGGCCAGTAACCTTCGTTCCACCCCACAGGGGATTGTGGGCGTTAAAATCCCCCAGGAGAAGAAAAGGCGTGGGGAGTTGGGCGACAAGCGCAGCCATTTCGGTCAGGGAGACTGTACCACCTGGAGGGAGATAGACACTGCAGACGGTTATGTCCTGGGTAGTCCTTACACGGACAGCCACAGCTTCCAATGATGTTTGAAGGGGCACAGGAGCACTATATACAGAGGTAAGGACATACACGCAGGCTCCACCTGACACACAATTGTAAGTGCTACGGTTGCAGTAATAGCCCCTGTATCCACGAAGAACAGGGGTCCGCATTGCCGGGAACCAGGTTTCTTGGAGGGCAATGCAGAAAGCAGGTGTCAGGCTTAGGAGCTGTCGTAGCTCAAGGAGATGGCTAAAATAACCGCCACAATTCCACTGGAGGATTGTACAAAGCATGTCCAGTAGGGGCATGCAGGCACTGAAAAGGCAAATTACTTGGCAGGGTCACATGCTGCCACCGACTGAGCGACGGACGTCACTACGGCCATCGTTTCTGAGGAGACGGCGAGATCCAGGTCATCAGGGGACGCAAAGAGCTCGACCTCGTCCTCAGAGGCTGAGCTGACAGGGAGCGTTGGTGCGGGAACCACTGGGTCCTTATTCTTCTTGGAGAGCTTCCTTTTCTCTCTCTTGTCTTTGGGAGGAGGGTTGCCATGCTGGGAGGGCTTTCCTGACGCATCATCAGGAACAGAGGAAGAGCGTGAAGCCCTTCGACCAGCAGCTGGTGGCTTCTTCAGCCACTGGCTAGTGTCTTGTGAGACACTGGGGAAGTCCTTGGAAGGGACGCCCCCAAGGGATCCCTTCCGAACAAGTGAGGCCGGAGGAGGCTGTTGCGTCCCCGGCTGAGCAGCCGGAGGGAGCTGTCGCTTCCCCGGCTGAGGAGCCGGAGAGGGCTGTCGCCGCTCCGGCTGAGAGGTGGGGACCAACGTCCCCGGTTGCTTGGGGCGCACTGCTCCCAAACTCGGTGTTTTGGGAGCAGTGGAAGAGAGAGCGGCCTGTCCCAGCGGTGGGGCAGACGTTACCTGATTTCTCTGTGGGCCAACAGAGAAGGGAGTCTGTGCAGGAGCTGGTGGCGGCAGTGTGACAGTAGCATAACTCCTCAACATAGGTGTGGGGTTGAGCCGTTCTAATTTCTTCTTTGCCTCTTGGTAACTTAAACGGTCCAAGGTCTTAATTTCTTGTATCTTCCGCTCTCGTTGATAGACTGCACAGTCTGGTGAGCAGGGAGAATGATGCTCCCCACAGTTAACGCAGGTGGGAGGCGGAGCACATGGAGCATTAGGATGTGGAGGTCGTCCACAATCACGACACGTGGGGCTGGAAGTGCACCTGGAGGACATGTGTCCGAATTTCCAGCACTGGAAGCATCGCATAGGGGGCGGGACATAGGGCTTGACATCGCACCGGTATATCATGACCTTGACTTTCTCAGGCAAGCAGTCGCCCTCAAAGGCCAGGATGAAAGCACCGGTAGCGACCCTATTATCCTTCGGCCCCCGAAAGACACGACGGACAAAGTGTACACCTCGTCGTGCCAGGTTCTCACGTAGCTCGTCATCAGACTGTAGCAGAAGATCTTTATGAAAAATAATCCCCTGGACCAAATTTAAGGACTTATGGGGAGTGACAGTGACGGGGATGTCACCGAGCTTCTCACAGGCGAGTAATGCCTGGGACTGCGCAGATGAAGCTGCTTGTATCAAAATGGCCCCGCTCCTCATTTTGGAAAGAGATGCCACTTCCCCAAACTTATCTTCGAGATTGTGCACGAAGAAAAGAGGCTTAGTCCCCAAAAACGAATCCCCATCAGTTCTGCTGCATACAAGGTATCGTGGCGAATACGGCTCCTGTCTGTCTGCAGCCCTACGTTCCTCCCATGGTGTGGCTAGGGAAGGGAACGACTTCGGGTTATATGTCACAGCGTTAAATTCCACCTTACCACGCTTAGAGACATTGGCGGTCGGACGACCACCAGATTGAGATTTCACCCGCTTCATTGCGGGGCATCCGCCCCGATGCCACCCACTCCGACCAGGGGCTCTCCCCACGGGCGCCACCCAGCCACAGCAAAGGCCACCTGGCAGGATGGCCGTTGCCGGGAGTCCCGATGCCCCAGAGAGACGAGCATCTACTCCTTGGCTTACGTGGGGAGGTGTCAGCTCAGGCATCGGCAGTACGATCCCTGTGTTGTCAGGGGGCTACAACCTAGAGGGTACATGACGACCCCACCACAACGGGCTGGCTACCGTGCTGGATTTTGGGTGCCATGGGTAGTCCATAGTGATCGTAGGTGCTGGTGGTGACGCACTAAGGGCGGTACTTACACAATACATCAGGTGTCTATGCCCAAAATGAGGGATGGAGGGTGCAGGTACGACGCAAAGACGATCAAGAGTGCCAAGGTCGTAGGGCACAGAGGACTGATGGTGCACCACGTAAGGTGTCCTTCCCCAAAAGGCTCGTACTTCTGTGGAATTTGGAAAAATGGAGGTCAAACCCTAATGGGGACCATCACATTAAGGCCAAAACGTTTGAGACTCCTTTTAGTCGCCTCTTACGACAGGCAGGAATACCGCGGGCCTATTCTTACCCCCGAACCCGCAGGGGGGAATGCGAGGGTTCTAGGTCAGCAAACGCGCAATGAAAGTAACACAAAGTAGGTAATGGTAACATATCGGTAACGCTGGTTAGAGGAATTGTAGAATGCGGGTTTAGCCTACCTGTCTTACGTTGACTACAGTTCCGTGAACACAAATTAAATAATGTTCTTTGAACAATAGGAAAACTAATCTTCTATCTTGATGTACGGTTCGAAGAACTGTTCCACACTAGCAGTACTCAGCTAAATCTCTAGGCAGGCGGTCTGTGTGCATACTCGGCAGTTCTGTTAACTGTTCTGTTTCTACCGAAGACTAACCACTGTCTGTCTGCTGGCCACTCTTTCTGTCTCACTAGACGACTGGAAGATTGAAGACAAGACGAACGTTCCGCAGGAACTCCCTAGCAAGAATCGGACTGACTTACAATTTGCAATTGACAACTTAGGCTCGTGCACGGTTACTTAAGTGCGCATCTGTCTTCCATGTGGCGGTGCCACTCCAAAGGAACTGATTCTTGCGGGCAGTTTGATTGGTTTGCGCGCAGCGGTGTTCCTATTGTGCACAGACCTTTACGACACTTCTGGTATCAACGGTCACAAACGCGTCCCGTTTTGTATCTCAGTATAGCACAAAATTAAGGTCGATGTTTGATACTAGCAGACTACTCTTGGTCAGGAATGCACTCTTTGCCCGTGCTAGCATACCTTTATATCCTCTTTTTCGTCCGTTGTCAGTTATTTTGCTTCCAAGGTAGCAGAATTCCTTCACTTCGTCTACGCCAGAGTCCCCAGCTTTGATGTTATGTTCATCGCTAGTTACATTTGTGCTACTGTTTTCTTACAGTCCGTATTCTCTAGGGGAGGGTGTTGTGTCGTAACCAGCACTACAATAGAACTTCAATGTATTTTATTATTCCATATTGAAATGATAGAACTCACTTGATGTGTCCTACGTCCTTGTCTGAGATTACCGAAATTGCTCCAGAAAAGTAAGACTTCTCCAAATCTGAAAAACTGTTCCATGGTACAAAACGGTCATGTAACTTGGAACAAATGTTCTGTTCAGATTAAAAACTGTTGCAGTCGAGAAATTCTTGTCAGTAGTGTATTTAATAGCCTATGTGTTACATTACTATTCCGCTGCACACCAATAACCAATGAATGAAATCAAATTAAGAAGAAGTATTGTGGAAAAACAATTTCAAGTCAAATTATTTTGAAATAGAAACTATTGATAGCTAAAACAAATTTCCATTTTCAGTACAGGAACAATTGTTAAAACATTGAGGAAACTCTGTTCATTTGATATCATTATGTATTCCATGGTAGGAGACCTTCCATTTCAAGGTACAAGATAGTGCACGACCGACGAAATATAGCTTAACCTGCCACGCGTTATGTAAGTACCTTTGTAAAAAAAAAGCAATATGTTAGTTTACTAACCATATTCTGTAACTGAAAAATTAACAATATCTTCCAGATATTTATATGTTATACACACTTAAACATGAAGAGCTCGTAATATTTACAGACGCTAAACAAAACACAACCTCATGTCTCGTAACAACAAAACAGTGGAAAACGCCGGAAATTGCTGATGCCGGTTTCTAATGCGCTTTCCTTCACGTGATTCTAAGATCAGTGACTGGGCTGAAGCTCCGGTCGGGAAACATCATATATCCCCAGGTACATTAATTTCCGCGTTCAGAATTCTCCTCTAGAAACCTTGGTACACGCCGGCCGCGGTGGTCTAGCGGTTCTAGGCGCGCAGTCCGTCATTGATTCTTCGATAGACAGATTGAACAGTACGAACGAAATACTGCACCCCTGTCTTACACCCTTTTTAATCCGAGCACATCATTCTTGGTCTTCCATCCTAATTTTCCTCGTTGCTTCTTGTACACCCACACATATCATATAAATGGATGAACGTGTGCGTGTGCGTGTGCGTGTGTGTGTGTGTGTGTGTGTGTGTATGTTCCACATCGCCTCCTAGACCACTGTGACGATTCCAGCCACATTTGGTACACGTATCACTTAGTGTTTGGAAACCATACCTATGCGGCAAGAACCACCAACCTCTCAAAGCGGTGAGGGGGTGGGTGGCGAAACAGCAGCGTATCCCACTACGTGTGAATCCCCGTACATTTGGCATTCAGTATATGAGAATGAGAACACTTATAGACTTGGAACAAACTGTACACATAATTTCAAACCTTTACGAAACTTTTTCTCGCTGACGACCTCCACAAAATAATGACTGGCAAAATGTTTATCGATTACATTTCTACTGTTCCTGCAGTAAAGTTGACGCATGAAGCATGACGTTTAAATTTATGACATCCTTACTACCAGCAGTATTCACGATGCATTTTGCAGACATTTTCAAAAATCTATTGCTGAATGCTCCCACAAAAATGTATCATTGTACGACATGTAGTTCGGGAGATGATAAGTTATAGATACTGAAATGTGTGAAAATCTACCATATCATGCATGACATTTTATTTTATTATTTGCTTACTGCTAACTCTATTTACAACAACTTTCGCTGACAGTAGCTACATATAATGCTGGATGAACAAAGGGCGAGGAGGACAAAGAAAGGGAAGAGGAAAAGATGGACAGAGTGAGGAGAGACGAGGAGATGGACAGAGAAATGAAAGACGATGTGATGAACAGGAAGAGGGGAGGTGGAGATGTAGAGAATGAGGGGAGATGAAGAGAGAGACTGAGAGAGTTGGGAAGGAGGGGATGGACAAAGAGAGGGGAGGAGGAGATGGATTTAGAGGGGCGTGAGGTGCAGAGTGACAGAGAGAGAGAGGAGGGGGGGGGAGTGGAGATGGACAGAAAAAGGGGCAGGAGCAGATGGACAGGGAATGGCGGAGGTGTGCAAAGAGAGGAGATGGAGAAGATGGACAGAGAGGGGGTAGTGAACGACGTGGACAGGGAGAGAGAGGGATGGAAGAGATGGACAAATACATCTATTTGGAATAAATACATAAGTGAGCAGTTTTGGGTACACAGTATCGTTATTTGCCGTCTGTCCCTGTAGCTTGATGAGTATCTTGTATCACTTCAACCTGTCGAACATTTTATCTACGTCGACAAATCCTATGAATGTGTCTTGAGAAAAATCAAGTCTTGCTTCCGTTATTAATCGCAACGTTAGAACTGCCTCTCTGCTGTCCTCGCCTTTCCGAAGTCCAAATTGATCGTTAGCTAAAAGATCCTCAGTTTTCTTTTGCCTTCTTCTGTGTATTATTCTTGTCAGCAACTTTGGTGCATGGGCCGTTAAACCGATTCTGCAGTAGTTCTCACACTTGTCTACCCTTGATATCCTCACGACTGTAAGGATGATATTTTTCTAAAAATCTGGAGGTATGTCTGTTGTCTAAACACAAATATGAATAGTCGCTTGTTTGCTGCTCCCTCCAGTGAGTTCATAAATTCCGAAGGAATTTTGTCTGTCCCTTTTGCCTTATTTTACGGAGTCTTCCAAAGCTTTATTAAACTCTGCCTCTAATACTGGATGCCCGCGTCTCCCATATCGACTCCTATTTCTGCTATCTGCCCTTACTAATCTGTTCCGGGCCGCCTTTCTTGCTGGCATTCCATGTGTCGTCGAACTTCGCAATATATCAGTGCGTGCGTGCAGTCGTTTCGCCGTGGGCTTTCACCCAAACAGGTCATAGCTGGAAATAAACATATCATAAAATACCTCCGTGACATGTTGTCACGTCCATCACGAGTTCCTCGACAGCCAGATGCTACACAGCTCCTTGACCTCCGAAACGATAAAATTTATTGAATGTGTGTGTTTCGCATCATTTCTATAACAGTGCCAGATGTGCTGATACACTTCCGCATTTGCATATTCGTTCTAAGATCTCAAACAAGTATTACATAGAATGATTGATTCCGCGAAAAAGTATTAGAGTTTAAGCAAGGTAGACAATATTTAACATGTAAGTTCTTTCTAGCAAGTTGGCCAGTATTCAAGGACTATGGTTTTAAGCTAGGAGAAAATCCTGAAGATCGGTTTCAACTAAAAAGTCTTGAAATTGAGAAACGTGACAAAATGACATACCTTGGGGCCTATTTCTACAGTTTCACTTACCGAAGCACCTTGCAGTATAATTTTACCATGTTCGTTTGCCAGTAACGGTGAATTCTGGGCGGAAATAAAAGTATGGTATGCCAGTATACAAAGTTTTATTTATGTGCTTTCACTGTCACAGTCATCGGGGGGGGGGGGGGGAGGGAAGGGAGGGGGAGGGGGTTATATAGAATACTTAGTACGTTGAGCAGAAGCGCATAAAAAATGACGGCAGACATCAAAGATAGGGGCATTCCCACCAAGAACAGGACCATGACACGGCCGCTAAACACAACACACTACACTTAACAGAAGTACATAACAATGAGAACAGACATCCAAGACACGGTGAAGCCCATCCAGAACAGAACAATGACACAGCCATAACACCAGTACATCCGGACACACCGAAACAACATAAACGTAAATTAATACTTTCCTCGCCAGAGGATAGCTTGCCGTATAATGAAACAACTTCAGAAAAATATGAATATGACACATCAAAGTGTAAACTATACACGCAAACTATACGTTTCGTCTACGGTCGCAGTACGCACGAAAAGACAACTCAGATGCAAGAAACAGTTATGAGCGAGAAACAAACACAAACAGAAAACTTCAAACAACAAAAAGTGACCACTCACCATATGAATACTAAAAACAACATGAACACACAAAAAGGTCACACTGAAAAATCATAACACTCTTCAACCGACGAGACATCACATCATCCAAAACCAGAAACTGCATTCAGTGACAAGCACCACGAGCCAGTACATCAAACAGACTTACAAAACCTTGAAGTAAGAAACGAAATAGACTATGAGGACATCGAAGAGAACCTGCGCCTAAGTTGATTGGAAAAGAAAGGAGTATTTCAGACTGCACTAAGACTGGCAACAAGACTGAATCTCCCATTGGGCGACACTATATGCTACCCCACGACTGACCAACCGAAAACCTACCAACAGATAAACTCGAACTCTGTAATCTTTTATGTAAATCATGTGAATGAAGAAATGATGACCTTAATCTTGACAATGTCTACAACGAACTGGTATGGGTGCATGGATGCGTGTACCTGGATTACAAGCAGAGCGAGCAGAAGTTCTTTGCTTTTATTAAATTTCTGTAGTGAAAGTCTTGCAGCTAAACTGTATGGATAGCACGACGGTGGCCGCAGACGTTGTAGGATGGTGAACGAGGTATGCGCGGACATACTGTGCCTGCAAGAACCGTACACGCGAGATGGAAGAATTCCAGGCCTCGCGAGGCAGTACATGCAAATCACAGGCACGAAGAAGACCATAGCTGCAATCATTGTAGTAAACAATAACATTACAGTAATACAAATAACGCAATTATGCACACAACATACGGTTACAGTGGAAATAACTTCAGGCAGGCAAACATGGATGACCTTGTCGATCTACGCTCAGTACTCATTTGACATAGAGCCTTTTGCTGAGGTAATAAAATGTATTGCTCTATTTGCAAATTGCAGATTACTACTTATCTTGACAGACATAAATACTAGGTCAATCCTCTGGCACTCTAACAGAACAGACGCCAGAGGACAAATAATAGTCGACGTTGTAAACGAATGTAATCTTTTTGTTTTAAACAAACCAGGCCAGTCGCCAACTTATCATGGAAATTGTAGAGTAGGCAGCAATATAGACATTTCTTGGCAAACAGCGCATCATTAATGCAGGTAGCGAACTGGCAGGTGCTCGATAAGAGAATACTCAGTGATCACAACGCAGTAAGTACATACTCTAAAACAAACACAGACACAGACACATTAGAGCACCGAAGATTGCTGCAAAAATTAAGACATGTGATTGAAGAGTTTCTTCTATGTGTCATCCAAGGAAGCATAGATTACAGAGCTCACATTCTTACAGACGTCTTACAGAGAGCACAAGTTACAGCAATACCTGCAGCTCGCGACGCACCCAAACAAGAGGCACCACGGTGAGAACTATTAACAAGACTAAGAAAAGACACTCATGATAAACGGCGATATTACAAAAATCAAAGACAGCACAGTAAAGGGAAATTAGACTTCAATATTATCGTAACGCTAAAACACGACACAAAGATGAACTACATAAGACTAGGAAAGACCACTGGGACACATACGAGGGTTATTCCAAAAGTAAGGTCCGATTGATTGCCAAATTGAAACCACAGTGAACATCAGAAATGTTTTACTTGTAACAATTAGCTACACCTTTCAGCTACTTCTCTACGTAGTCGCCGTTCTGACTTAGACTTTTTTCATAGCGTTGTACCAACTTTTCAATAGCCTCATCATAGAAGGCAGCCGCCAGTGCTTTCCGCCAATTCTCCACGCTGGCCTACACCTCGTTGTCTGTGTCAAAATGTTGTCAAAGACAGCGGTTCATGTGACCAGAGATGAAACTCAGGGGGAGACAATTGCGGACTGTATTGTGGGTAATCTAACATTTCCATTTGAAAACGATGCAGGAGCATCTTCATTGCCCCTGCAGAATGCGGCTGAGAATCGTCGTGAAGACGAAACAGCACGACAGTTATGTAATGTTGGCTGCATAGCTTCAGGCGAAATTTCTCACCAGGCCCTCGTACTTGGCGGCAGACACTATTTTCTAGACACCTTTACGCACTCACTGCGAGCTCAGAAATGAGAAGAGCGACGTGATGCTAACTGGGGTTATACTAGAGACACTACCCAACACATCTGTGCAAAGCTTTATCGGATTTTCATAGTCGTTTCCATTTCGCGACCGATCGGACCTTGCTTTTGGAATAACCCTCGTATATCAGGACAAAACTTACAGAAGAACATCTGAGGGGAGCTGTTTAAAATGCAGACTGAACGTGTAACGGCTCCTACAGTAATGTCAGCACTGAAGAAACCAGATGGTACTACCACAAGAGGCTGGAGATGCACAGCACAGTATCTCCTCTACAAACTATTTCCTGACGATGACCACACTCAGGACAACCAACTTCATCCCGCCCTTCGCAGACTACTTCATGCTGGCGAGCAAGTTGTACTTGAAATACGCAAAATAAAGAACAAAAAGCTCCGGGCCCTGATGGCATCCACCCCGAAACCATCAAACAAGCTGCTCCACTTATCGTACCATACCTGACAGATTCACTGAATGATGCTCTAACAGGACGAATACCGAATATATGGAAGGCGGCAAATGCAGTTATAATCAAGAAAGAAGAGGATAAAGCCCTCACTGATCCTAAGACATACGGATCAATACGCCGCATTAACATTTTGACAAAGGTACAGGAGAGGTTGCTGTGCGACAGACTTAGCCTACATCTGTTTGGTTTTCAACCACATAAATCCATCGACGACGCATTAAATAGGGCCATAGAAATGACATACAATAAAAATACATAGTAGCAATCCTAACTGACATAGCTGGTACTTTCGACAACTTTTGGTGGCCGGCGCTGTTTACAAGACGTAGAGGGATGAATGTTCCACTGGCTCTATACAACAGCCTTAGAGATAACAGTAAAAACATGATAGTAGGATGGAAGAGTGGTCCTCAAAAGGTTATAAAGAGGGTAACAAAGAGCTGTCTCCAAGGGTCCATATGCGGACCGATTTTCTGGTGTACTACTGAATGCACTAGAAATAACGACGTGACTAATGGGGTGGTGGTGTACGCTGATGACCTTATGGCCATGGTATCTGCAAACTCCAGGTCCCAATTAGAGAGTAAATCCACGCGGCTGCTCGCGATCGTTGGGGAATGATGCATGAACAACAAACTCATAATAGCAACAAACAAAGTTGTTTACCTACATCCAAGAGGCATACTGAAGAGAAATTCAATTATAAAGTTAAACAACACATCTATAAAAAGCAAACCCGTGACAAGATGCTGATAAAATTCTCCTTTACTCGCCAGCTAATTTCTTCTTAATTACCCTGATTACTTTATAGCAACTACATGTTTTCTTGAAAACCTAGACCTGAAGCAAGCTAGATTGCTACCCCATTTTTCCACTTCTCACTCTTAGTTAGACTAAGAAAATTCGGAGTAAAATCTGTCGTGAAATTACTAGGGACTCTTGTTTTCACTTCACTCAAACGTTCCACCAAAAATAAAAGGGAAAGTATGAAGGGGATAATAAAGTTATTTGAAATTGGTGAACAATGGACGTGTTAATCCAGCACTGGATATTATTAACGAGCTGGGGTCTCTGACTTCGCTCAGGGAGTCGATATGAGATTATGTGTAGTTGGAATAAAAGTATAAACTTTAAAGTATTAGAGGTAAAAACTTTTATTGAAAACATATTCTAACTATTTACAATACTTGTTTATAATCAACATTTTTCATTTTGTTATCTGGGGTACATTTGTACAATTTTTTCGAATTTCCATCTATGCAGCAAGCTATGTATAGTTAACTGTGAGGGAAGCAGGAGTCTTTGACGTTGATGCCGCAATATTCTAAAGTTTATTCTTGCGCTTTGTTAGTTGTAAAACTGTAAGCTAATCTGGTAAGAAAGTGCAGTCTTTTAAATCGGAATGGAATTGCAGAAGAGATCAGCAGTATTGTGGGAATAAATAGTGTGTGTCCTTTTCCAGTCATAAGTCTGTCTTCAATGATGTTATTCGATAGCTGTTTAACGATCATCCTTGTTCCATTACATTTTGGTGAAATTTCTGGGTAGTATGATCGTAGATCCAATTTTGAGTCGGAGACAGTGTAATGACATTCCTGGTACTTCAGAAATTCTGTAGGCAGGTTCAAACTTTCTTCAACGTTTACCATCATGTCGATCTATTTGTAAATTCTCTCTTCACCAGGAATTTTCTTTTGCATATTAAAGTTGATATCGTCGACAGTATTGTTTTTAATTACCAAAATTGCCCTTTCAATTAACTAGTTCGTATGTGTACAGTTGTGAACAATGTTTGGATAAATTTGGTAGATGAGTTCGTTTTCAAAGTGGCTGTGTAGCATAAATCACTGTTGAGTTTAATGAGGCCAGTCGTCTGGTCAATAGGATATGTGCCTTCACGTAATTATAAAAATTGTAGAGAAAAATGAACCGTGTTTCGTCTTTGAACTCTCATATTTTTCATTGTGTGGCCAGAGATGTGATTTTTTTTAAAAGCAACCATTAATTTCGTCTGATGGTGTTGACGTGGTGTTTCGTCTTTGAACTCTCATATTTTTCATTGTGTGGCCAGAGATGTGATTTTTTTTAAAAGCAACCATTAATTTCGTCTGATGGTGTTGACGTGGGGTAACTGGAACTGTTTGTCGAAAATCTCCTGAGAGTATGAATAGCGCTCCTCCCATCACCTCAGAGCTTCCTCGCAAATGTTGTAATGTTCTGTCCATGGCTTTGAGTAATTTTTTGTGTACCATTGTGCCATTCGTCCCACAAAATAATATTGGCTTACCCCGTCCAGATACTCTTATTTTACATACCAGGAATTGTTCTTCGTCTATATTCAACGGTAATTGTAGGGGGGAATGGGCAGTTGGTCCTCTTTCCATAAGCTGCAATGCCGGATGATGCCAGTGTAAATCAATTGTGAAATTGATAGTTGATTGTTGGAGAAACAACATCGTGATTACAGGTGTCTGCCATAGCCAATGTTGGCCACTGATGCATCTTGTATACGGATGGTGTTAACCCCCTTAGAATCAGCTAAGGCCTGAAGATAGTGCATTGAACCACCGAAATTGGTAGCCATACAATAAATGACACCATGAGGACGGCTGTAGGTGTTTCATTTTATTACATTTCGCCATGATAGCTACGTTGCCGGCGTCCAGTTGCGCAACTGAAAAGGAAAGTCTGATCAAGTGAGCGCCATTGACCTGTCCCCCAGCCGGCGTATCTTTCTGAGGTTTATCCTGGGAGTGGTCTCACTATCAGGATACAGAACCTCGCTGCTCGCCTGAGGGCTGGCGGCTCATCCTAGTGTGCTTCCAAAGGCCTTATACGTATATACATCACGCAAATACGAATAAAAATGTAAATTAAGATAATTAACTACCGGCAATCACTGGTACATATATGCTTTTTGTCATATAACAGCAGTACGCCTGAAGGACCGGCAACCCTGCAGACAGAATGGCATCACATACATGCATACCTCCAAGGCGTTGCCTCCAAGGATTTTCACCGCCGGCGTTTATGATGTGGCGACGAACAGACGCTAGGACAGGCATTACCAGACATGCTCCTCCTGCCTACGTCCGCCGTGCCACGTGCGTGGAAATAGATTCGCAAGTAAACCTCTGTGCACCGTCTATTCATAGCGGCGTAACTCCACTCATCTGGGCGACTCACGTGCCGGCTGATCCTAGCTCTTCAATCAGAGGACGGATGGAGCCACTGCTGCCTTACTTCGGACCTCTCCAACGCCGCCTGCGACAAATATCTTCGGCTGGCTGCCGCCGAGAACCCTCTCCTTCCTTCCAGCGGGGAACTTCGTTGGATTAGACTCTACGTTCCACCACTTTAATTCACTTCGTTGTTTTCCAGACAGACTCTTGATAGAAGACTGATAGAGTTTGGTATTATGTTTTGTAATAAGAAGTTTTCGTTTTTCGCAACGTCAGGTTGTGTTGCAATAAACCCTTCTCTTGCTTATCTGGAATGAGTTTTCTCTTAGGTATCTCACTTACATGAGATATAGCAGCGGCGACAAAGTTTTCTTTGTATCCAGGTGCCCACCTATGTGCTGTTCTGTACTCCCTACAGGTCAACAGATAGGTTTGATATTCCTGCTTCTCTTAGGCCGAACACCTGCTCCCTGAATCCATCGACGTGACGCCCCAAATGTTGCTCATCCTGCGAGATATGCATCAGGACGTGCAGGGGCTGGTCAACACCATGGCAGACATAACTCCAGTATCAAATGATGGATCGAACTGATTGTCGCTAATCTAGTCCGTGGCTAAGGGCTTCTGCAGAGCTTCTCCACCATTCCTGGCATTCAAAAATGGTTCAAATGGCTCTGAGCACTATGGGACTTAACTTCTGAGGTCATCAGTCCCCTAGGACTTAGAACTACGTAATCCTAACTAACCTAAGGACATCACACACATCCATGCCCGAGGCAGGATTCGAACTTGCGACCGTAGCGGTAGCGCGGTTAAAGACTGTAGCGCGTAGAACCGTCTGGCATTCAACAGAAGCGTGAGACGTTGAGCAAACTGCATGGCCCGCTGCGAGCAGAATTTTCTGGGTTGTGGTATCTCCAGCGATGCCTGTGTTTGACTAGAGGTACACTGCCTGCTTCAGCAATTAAAGTCTGAACGTGAACCGCATATCGTGCCTTATAAGGAGCTGAAATTTTAATTCTTTAGCTGTCATAAGCAACAGGGGCAGTCGTATCAAGAGTGGATCGTAACGCTCCAGAGTCTCTCTCGGGAATGCCGTATCCGATGCATGAATGGTAACTGTCAACAATCGTATGTTATGTCGCTCGTTTAAGACAAAATTTGGAGCATGCTGAAGAAAAGGGGCTTTAGACGCACTTACTGAAGTTGAAAGACCCTACATTGGACACTTGTCTTTCAGTCATTCGGACATTTCAGTAGTCCTTTCGTGCCTCAGCATCGCTGCATGACTCATCTAACATCTGCACTGCTCGCCCCACCTGCCAGCCTCGCCATCCACCATCCGTCCGACCCGCCACACACCAACCAAGCAGCGCCATTACTCTACGAGTTCCCCCTCCCAGTAAACCAGCACCTCCACCCAACAACCTCAACTGTTGCCCTCTTTCACTTACTGATTTTTCATGCATCCTAGGCGCCAATGTCAGACTCGCCATGTCTAATGTGCGTCATGTGGCAAAACTAGTTACAAAGCAGAGGTCTGCCGAGCCCCTTCCAATACGCGCAGGGAATACGCACAGGCGGACCCCTCCCCATAAAGGGACATGACATGGCAGACGCGGAGGCCCTTCACGTCGACACTGTACTGCCTGTCCAGGACAGATAAGTGTCCCTGCAGGTGTTCATAGATGGTCACCCAGTCGACTTCCAGGTGGACACTGGTTGTACCTCGTCCTTCGTTGAGTGGTCCACCTGCAGACGGTTGGACTCTCTTCCCCTGTAAACATTCGATCAGGGCATTCACAGTTAGAGCAACGACATAATGGTTGTCAATGGACAGTTCACAGCCCACACCCAACATTGTGCCACAACATATGAAGGGTACATGGGAAGAAGGGGGTCAGTCAGTTCTTCTCAATTTTTCAGGAAGGAAGATTTTAACACCAAAACTTCTGCACTAACTGCAATTTTCAGTCAGTCCTCTTGAAATTTATGTTTAGCGTAGCCTAACTTATAGTCGTTAGATACCTCTAGAAGGTGTTTGTGTAATCATACTCTAATAACGTAAACAAAATATTATATCGAATACCTTCAATTTTTGTAGGGAAAAAGGGAGAATGTCAGTAAATCCCGCTAATTCGTTTACTTTGTTAAACCTAGTACAATTAGAACTAACTATAAGTATTATTTTAGATGTCATTAAAAACGTAACAAATGAATCTGCAAAAATTCATAAGTTATGAAAAAACCATGAAAGTCATAAGATAGAAAATTATAGACTAGAAATAGTTCTTTATAAACAGAACAAAACTTTATAGACCCAAACGATTTCTTTGTAAACTATGTTCATTCATTGTTGATTCATTTCCGCTCTGGGTCTGTTTCTTAGCACTTGCACTTATTGGTTTTGGAAAAACGGTGTCACCTTGATGACACAGTCTCTTGTTACACTTTTGTTCTTTTTCCAGTTTTGTCAGCTGAGAAAAATACTGTCTAGCCTCTTCTTCGCAAAACGTCTTTAACTGTTGTAGGTCTGCATACTTGTCATGAGTAATAGGTTGTGCACCTACAACAAAAACACCTTCTTGTAGATTTTTAAAAAAGTAATTGTAGGTGTAGTTGTTTACAAAATTTAAAATAAAATTTTTTTAAAGTAAGTAATACAATAAAAATGATGATAAAATTAATAATGAAACAAAGACGCTCTCTCTTATACGTACAGTCAGATAGAAAGATCTCTCTTTTGAGGCTGAGGTGATTCTGTTGGAACCGTAAGTGTATTATTGATAACATGGCGATCCCAATGGCCATGGAATTCCAAGAACTGGGAATGCTGTTTTGCAGCCACTAATTCTCTTATTGGTCTAGAAGTAAATGGCCATTGATCGAGGTGTGTAAACCAATCTCTTACAAACTCCCTGCCTACTTCGATAACATGAAAAGTGAAGGTTTTGCTCTTCCACTCTCTGTGTCCTCTATACAATCTTTGGGCATTTCAACTCTTTTTTTTTTTTTTTTTTTTTTTTTTGGTTGATGCTAGCCATCTTACGACCACATTCGAGATACGAGTGGCCACGTATCGCAAAAGTCATTTTCACGTGCTCAAGTCTCTTGACGTGATGAACGATGTAATGCAGCAGGCGGAAAATAGTCCCATTCTTTTTCTGCCCCCGGTAAGAGTCTGAAAATACATCTAATTTTCTAACAGGCGGAATAAGTATTTTCATCACAAAATGATACAAAAAGGAAAAGACCACGTTAGACTCTTTGTAGGCTACTGTTTTATCATACACAAAGAAATATCATTCATAGGTTGACAATATATGAATATTAAACATGCACAACGTAAACTGTCTCTTGTAGTACACGTCGTTAGTTGTGCTGTTATGTATAGGTGAGTTCGTCTGGAAATTTATAGTAATACTTTCACATTTTTTGATTTCTACTGTTTGCCTTAGAATTTCTTTTACGAATATAAAACATGTCATATTTTAATAAGTGAAGTTTTTTCACCATTAACAGTTGATTGATTTTTTTTCTGCACTCTTCCTTTCTGAGCTATTTACCGAGTATGATTTCAAAGCATGTTCAACAGCTCGAATTTCGGCAGCATACCTATCACAATAACTACAAGTGTCCATTCTAGGGTACCCGAAACCGACGTTAAATTCTGTATTGATAACAAGTCTATATTTTTCATACGACACAGACTGAGTAGCGTATGATTCCTTGAATAACTCGTACATCTTACTGACGTTTAGATCTGCTGGGAGATAAACTTTCTTAGAGGTTTTCAAGCTGTAATGGTTTCGTTTACCTTTAAACGAAATAATGTGTTGAAGAACTGTGTCAAGTGCCTCCGATGGTACACGATGTTTCCGATTAGTGAGTTGGCCTCGACCTCTCTTAGGACTTATATCATTTTTCAGATAACGTTGTATTACTTCTAATTTTATTTTAGATATTCCATGAAGATGCAAAGGCTTTAGAACAAACATTTACTTCAGTGACAGAATTCTCCATCTTCACTCTTACACGACACGAATAGATGTTGTCCCGAAATTTAGCTTCAGTTTTTGGTTGCCTAGATCACCTTTGCGATATACCATTTACATTAATTAGGCCTGCCAAGTAAGTATTCTGCTCAATCACAGTCAGTTTGTTATAATTAGATATAATATACCCACGTTCTGTGTCAATGATACTCTAAAAACATTTCAAACTGGAACATTTACAATCTTGCCCTAATTCATGGGTGGATGATAAAAGTTTTTTTCTCGCGTCTGAAAGTCGACCTTTTCTCTTCCTTTTCTTCGTTGAATGTGACAGTTGGCTGAAGGTGATACTTTCCTCACCTTCATTTTCCATGTTCACTTACACAGTTCAGTTAAAACGTAAAACAAACTAAACAATTCACACAACACACAAAGCAATAACTTAACCTCTCCAACAGCACGTACTCAACACCTGATAATCATAGACAATGGAACGTAAACAACAGCTGCGATCAGTGCTGCCAAATGACTAACCCCTTTTTTTCCTAGTTTCACATTGACTTACCTCCTTTTTCCCGTGAACGCTATATTTTTAAACCTCTGAACTTTGAGACTATTCCCCTCCTTTCCATCAAACAGAAACTGATAAAAGCCGACTGTTGAAAGTTTCTGAAACTGTAATAAACTACAATTTGATTTTTTTGACTCAACCCGTTTGTCACGTGGACCCTTCATGTAGGATGCGGCTCCTTGTCTTCGATATGACAAGGATGGTGCCCTTATTGGGACTTGATATCTTCGACATTTTAGGACTAGATGTGCACAATGCAAACAATAGCATCCAGCTGGGCAAAGAGAATTCTTACTTCCACGCTCTTCACTCGAAGTTTTTGAGCCTTCTACTACTTGGATTATGGGGTCTGAAGCCCACATCACCCTTCTACCAACGGCCACACCCCAATTTTTTCAAGGTACTGAATGTCCCATTTGCCCTGGATGGAGCTGCAAATTTTTTCTGGGTGCTGGATACTTGATAGCTGTTTCCAGTAGTTTGTGGGCAACACACATCATGCTAGCCAACAAACCGGGTGGGTCCCTTTGCATATGTGTCGATGTCAAGAATACCACTGTTGACTCTTACCCTGTTTTGAAGGTGGGTGAGATTCTTTCTCGGCTGACTGGGGCAAAATGTTCGCGAAAATTGATTTCAAGGGCGCATATTTACAGTTTACATTGGATGAGGGTCACGGGATGTGCTGGAAATCAACAAGCCCCTCGTACTCTTCCACTGCCATGGACTGCCCTCTGGAATTGCAAATGCCCCAGGAATTTTTCAAGGGGTATCTGGAACACCCTGTGTAGGAAGCGCCAGGCTCGCCCAATTAGCTGGATGACATCATCGTTGCATGGTAGTCCGCACAACACCTGGCTGATAACCTGGTTTTCTCCATCCGCAGCGGATGGCCACCTTCCAGGACCTGCCCCTGGTCAACCCTGATGGACATCGACCAGAGTGGCCTCGACCAACACATGCTGACACCATGGAGGTCGATCCTGACATCAAGTCCAGCTACCGTTTCTCTCCTCTTCTTGTGGGGGAGGGATGTCGTATACCAGTGGTACACTTGACTGACTGGCAACCTTGCAAGTGGCGAGGCATCGCATTCAAGCACGCCTCCAAGGCTGTATTGTAATTCGACGTCATTCCATTTGAAAACTAAGTTGGTCTTCTTCATTGTGTTTCGTATGTTGATGGCAGATTATACTTGGAGCCTGAAGGTGACGCTTTTTGGCTCTGTAACTGATAGCATGTTTTCAACCAACGACGTTGAATTACAATACAGCTGTTGGTTTCAGTTATCGTTGTTCAGGTACTTCATGCTTGATTGCTGTCCCACTGTCTCTGACGGATTACCAGAGTTCTAGGATTTTGGCCACATCACAATCGATAGACAGCGGGCTAAGAGCCACCAGATGCCCTCCTCGATGGGGCTCTACTTTCCTTCTTCCAACTTGCGCGGAAATAGATCCACAAGTATACCTCCAAAATCTCCGCACACAGACTATTTATAGCGGCGCAGCCCCGCTGATCGGCATTTCTCCGCCGACGCTCTGGGCCGACTTATGTGCTGTCTAATCCTAGGCCATCAATCAGAGGCTGGTTGGAGCCACTGTGGGACTCAGAACCTCTCCAACGTTGCCTCCGAGAAGTATCTTCAGCCAGCTGCCATCGAATACACTGTCCTCTCTTCCAGCGGGAAACTTCGTTGGATTAGTGTCTACATTCTGTCAACTAAATCCACTTTGTTGTTTGAAACTTCCTGGTAGATCAAAACTGTGTGCCGGACCGAGACTCAAACTCGGGACCTTTGCCTTTCGCGGGCAAGTGCTCTACCACTGCGCTACCCAAGCACGACTCACGGCCCGTCCTCATAGCTTTACTTCTGCCAGTACATCGTCTCCTACCTTCCAAACTTTACAGAAGTTTCATATCAGCGCACACTCCGCTGAAGAGTGAAAATCTCATTCTGGCACTTAGTTGTTTTCCGGGAAAACGCTTGATAGAAGACAGAGAGAGATTTTTATGAAGATTTGTAAGAAGAAGGTTTTGTTTTCCCAGTGACCTGTTGTCTCGCAATGAACCTTGCTTTTATTTATTTGGATTGGATTTTCCCTTAGGCATCTCACTGCGTGAGATACAGCACGTTTCATTTCTCGGGGTTGGTTTATCAGTTCTATCAAATGCGTCTTTATATTGCGATTTATATTAGTTATTAGGGACACGTAACGCAATTAGAATCTAATAGGTGGCATGTAGTGTCAGAAAAATGGCATTTGTGCTGCTAAATTCAGCTGATAAGTAGTCCTCATAAAATTATTAATATTGGCTCTATTCTGATGGAGTAGCGTTGTTAAAACGCACGCAGATCAACAAACCGCCAATGAACTAGTGCAAGGCTCATAAATCCATGCTTCACACTGGATGTATAGACTAGCGACACACTTCGCATCGTATTTTCGTACATGGAGTGCCTGTAATGGAAGGTTGCTGGGGCTCAGCGGACAAAGCAGTGTGTCGGTCACTGTCACACCTGAGGAAACTGACTAGCAAGCATTTATTTATGAAAGGCCTGACCCTGCACTGAACTTGGGATCTACGCTACAAGTCACAACTTGGACCGCGGACACCACGGCACCGTCCACCGTAGGCAGCAGTGTTGGGGGCCAGTCACCTTGTCTAATACCACTATTAATAGCAATGTGGCTAGTTAAGCTGGAACCAATTTCGCCTGGCTGTAGTCGTTGGAATGAACGTCTTCAATTGTTTTTATCAAGTTAGAGGGCATCAACCGTTTGCAGAGTAGATTTATCGCATCTGTACTGAATACTATCGAACGCCTTCTGTAAGTCAATAAAACAAGGATAAGCTGGTCTGTTTTATTCATTGGATTGTCTACAAACTGTCTACGAATGTAAACTACATCTGTGCATGACATATCGGATCTAAAACAATACTGGTCATCTGCAAGGGTTGTAATGATTTTTATCTTATGCCCTGTTAGTTTTGTTATGAGTTTATGGACTGAAATCAGTAGATTTATCTCTCTGTAGTTGTATGGGCCTTTCTTATCTCTTGTTTTGTACGTGAGAATTGTAATACTGGTTCTCCACTCGTTTAGAATTATTACGAGTTATAACATAGTCAGCCAACTTGGTTAGTTGTTCAGTCAGTGGATATCCTTTATACTTTAGTAATTCATTGGGAATCCTATCTTTCCCTGGAGACTTCCTGTTTATTAACAGACTTACAGCTTCTTCTATCTCTGCATGTGAAAGAGTTACAACATCATTTACTTGCATACTGTCCTCTGATCTCTCTTCATTTGCTGGTGATATTTTAATTTTATACAACTCTGTACAATATTTAACACCTGAATCCTCATTTATGTAGTTCACTTTCACAATTTCGTTTAATTCTTTCTTCAGATGTCGTATCATTGTCCAAATTTGTTTCAGCAACCGACAGAAGTCAGGTTCTAAATTTTTAGAAATAGTTTCCCAATGTTTAAAACGAGTGACTAGTGATTTTGTCTCATTACGAGTCTTTTGTTTTGACTGTTTTATATTTCAAATAGGCACATCTCTTTTTAAGCATTTCTTTAACCTCTTCACGAAACCATGATGTTCTTGCCTTATAACGCGTGTACCTAGTGTTTCTTGAGCTGCTACTTCACTACTATCTTTGGTTTTCTCCCAAAACTGATCTACGCTATTCTCTGCATTAATTATTTATCTTTTATTTTCTCTGCTATTCGCTTGTGATATATAATATTTTTGTAGATTGATAATGACTCTATATTATTGTTTTCCTCTTTAAATTTTGGTTCTTTAGCGGTCTTGTTCCTTTTCTACATGCTTTCTGATTTTTGCCATCAGTAGGCTATGATCACTCCCTATGTTGGCAGAGTTTTCAGCCCTAACTTCTAGCACCGACTGAGGATGGATGTTCCTGTTTGTAACAAAGTAATCTGTTGTAGCTTTATGATCTTATGATCCCTTGTATTCTGAAAAGTGTATTTGCATTGCGCTTTATGGTCCTAGAAAGCATTATTTATTCTCAGTTCGTTGCCTGAGCATAAGCTGATGTTGAGGAAGCCTTCATTATTAAAATCCTCTATTATGACCGCAAGTTTGTTTGAAGGTATCAGACT
This sequence comes from Schistocerca americana, assembly GCF_021461395.2. NCBI lineage: Eukaryota > Metazoa > Arthropoda > Insecta > Orthoptera > Acrididae > Schistocerca > Schistocerca americana. The sequence goes on from NC_060122.1 coordinate 142,599,444, forward strand.
CATAACTTCTTGTAATTGGTCATAGAAGTCCTCTCTTTCTATACTAGGTTAACTATCTTCTGGGCTGCACAGGGAGACAATGTAAATTTATGATGAGCCACTGTGTGGCAGGCATATCCACAATGACAGCGAGACGATTCTCCGAGGTGGAACATTTTCTGAACAGCCGTAATGCAAAGCTCTACAACAAAGGTCCTCACCAAGTCATGCATTGTTGGGGGAAAATGTGTCACATTGCAGGATGACTAAGCACAGGAGGACCAACATCATGACCAACTTTCGTGTCCACAGCTTGATTTTTTGCCGTAATAATTAAAAACTTTATTAGTATCCTGTGTAAAATCTTTAGCTACATTAAGCTGTCTTCCTCCATTGGACAACCACTACAGATCAGAAACGGTGCAAATACGAGTCTAACGTTGCAGGCTGCATACATCACAAATCAAGGCGCCAGTGTACCATCAGTGCTAATGGATTTCTTCCGATGCCACTGTAGTTCCGCGACTGTGATGAGCCTGAGAAGTGCGACATTGCGATCGCTTCATACTCGTCGACTCGTTCTCCCTCACTGAAGTATGCAGGAGTGTAAGGCTAGTCATGACTTATTCTTAGTGCAGTGGATCAGTACACCACTTGCTCTGTGGAATCGCACTGACAACCCGAAATTATCGACTGTCGGGATCAGATGGCCTAACGAAGCTTTGTTTTGTGAGGCTATAGAGGGTGTAAGACGAAAATTAATTTAAGAACTTTCAGCATTGCTGCGCGTCAGCAATCGTAAGTGTCGAAATAATTATGAAAAATCCACCTCGATTGCACAAACTACCTGGTGTTTACCTAGGTTTCAGCGTGGGTAACCACGCCTTCTTCAGAACAAATACGAAACAGCTTGCCTAAATAGGCATAGTCAAAGGCTAAAATCAACACCTACAGTGGCAAGACCTCATAAAAAATTTTACCGATACACGGTACATATGTACCAAGTCAATAATATTACTTATCTCAACCCTGTGTGTAATATTATTGACTTGGTACATATGTACCGTGTATTTGTAAAAAAATTTTATGAGGTCTTGCCGCTGTAGGCGTTGATTTTAGCCTTTGACTAAGCCTATTTAGGCAAGCTGTTTTATATTTGTTCTGAAGAAGGCATGGTTACTCACGCTGAAACCTAGGTAAACACCAGGTGTTTGTGCAATCGAGGCGGAGTTTTCATAATTATTACGAAAATTAATCGCTGCAGTGTACACAAGTGCATATGCGTTCCGTTAGAGGAGAAGTGATGTCTGGAATAAATTTCATGCTGTAGTCCACATTTAAGATGAAAAACATAAAAATTTCGCCAACTGCAAACAAAATAGTTGCATTCTTGTTTATTCCAACCCCACTATGAGAAAACATATGTGCTACGTCAAAAGAAAACTGGAAAGAAAGCAACATTACTGTTATAACCCGATGAATAAAAAGCGTGCCATTTTCATATTCTTTTTGTCATGGCAACATGCTTTGATGGACAAATACTTAATTCAAGTGGCCCGGCAGAGACGGTGTCGCCAAATATGTTCACTTGGTTTCCTAAAACCGAACAAGAGAGCATTACAGAAACTGGTCATGGACGGTAGTAAGGAGCGAACCCAAGCCAAAGGCTGAGCAGTCTCGTACGCTGCCATCTACGCTGTGAGAACAGCTGACACTAACTGTATCAGGTGAGCCACTTGAATTTGATTGCACAACTGCCTCATTTGCTAACTTCAATGCTAATTAACTCGGAAGCGGCGCAACATATAGAATTTTTTTCTTGCCAATTATTACTCTGCACAACCTGCCCGTAACATTCTTACAAGCTTTTGACATTGCTTATGGCCATACTTCATAATAAACGTCATACCTAATGGATGTTTATGTCACTTAAGCATGACGAACATTTTATGATATTTCAGTTTGCATTTGAAAATGGCTAAAGGCCGTAACCACGATTATGAGAAACAAATGAATGGTAATTTACAGTCTGATGGCGGAAATTTCCTTCGGATATGTTGCGTATGAAGCGAGAATGCCGCGAGTCATCAGCTGTACTTGCGGACTTCTGTATTTGCTCTCCTTTCTGAGCGAGTCCAGTCCACTAGTATGCGACAAAAGATGCAAATGACAAGTGGACAGCAGCGGACGCTCACGAGCCGAGCCTACGAACGCACGCAGATGACGTCACAGGTCTCGCTGGCGAGTTTGAAGCGAATGTACGGAGCTCATTTCTGAGCTCTAACAGCCACACGCGTCCCTCGGGGTGACCGGCCTCTCCCATATGGTAACGTCACTCACCTGCCATCAGTCTTGGTGTCGTCGAATCCATTAGACCCCAGGTGGAAACCGTAACACACGTTTCCATATCTCTAGAACACTCTCGACTACCTACTCCAGAGCCCACATCCTTCTATCCTACTAGACCTCGTGAATCCAGTACTAACTAAAGTGCTTAATGCTAAAAATTTCTGTAACTAAAATCGCTGCTCCTTGCGACATACGTCAGTAACTGAAGCTTACTGGTATAGCATTGTCAAAGGTGTCTCAGACTTGTGGCTTGGCTTGTAGTGCCTTTCAGTGTATCACCTCATTCCATTGTCCCTGAAACCACAACACTCACTCACCACCGGCAATTTATCTTGCGGTTCACTTCACCTAACAGGTAGTAACATGCATTTGCACTCTCAAGGATCTTGTGTTATACTTAAAAACTAGTATCTGTTAGAGAAGGATTTCACGCTTCTGCTCATAAAGAATAGTACGTACCCCTATTTTTCCACTTATCATAAGATTACACTGTGTGTTTTTCAAGAGGTACATAATGTACCAGAGTTACTCATCTACTTCCCCCTCCCCCTACCCCCGTTTTTCTCACTACCTCGTCATATACTTCCATTAGCGGGTGGCACGCGGAAAGAAATATCGTTTTTATTCCTCTCTATAACCTGAATTTATCTGTCTTTTCCGTCGTGAATATTGCGTGAAATGTGTGTTGCATGAATTATTACATTTACACCTGTATTGAGACGTAAACTCTTGGATGTTTAGATGTTTGAAACTAACGCGCTCAGCCATATACAGCACCTTTCTTGCTTGCATTAAAATCACACAGCTGTTCTTTAAATTTTCTCAGTCGTTTGCGTTGAACAGACTTGGCAAGTAGGCCATACCGTCGAAGAATATCCAATTATTAAGTGAACGAACATTTCAAAACGGAAAATTGTGTTAGATGAATTGTTCTTCCGTTGACTTAGTTCCTGTCTTTCTGCTCATCTAGGCAGATTGCTTAAAATTTGCTTATTTTGAAGATCAGGTTAAAGCTTAGCTCCAAGTACTGATTATCAGCTTTGCCTTACTTTCTCCAGACGTCACCACTAAGAACACACCTACGAACAGCATCAGAGAGCTAGACACCCAAAACAAGATGACTTTTTGATGTCCTGAAAAGCAATCGGCGTGCAGGTAATGCTGAAAAGATTCGAAAAGTTATGTACAATTTTTCACGCGAACCAGTATTTACGGAGCTATTACTACTCTTCTGAAGCTCACAACAACTACCAGGAAGAAAATACAGCTAATATGATTAAGCTATAGAGATTTCATAGTGATGAATCGTCTACATGAAGCACTTTGGTCGCAAAATATACGAAACATTTTAGTTATGAACCAATTAAAAGAGGGTGATAAATTTGGAGTCACTACACGTCCCCTGGCAGCGTTACACGTTTCCTTGTGTGAGAGATTATCGTGTTCATCTTCCGAGCTCCATGAGCAGCTGGCTGTGCTGGTAAAACGTGCTTCCCAAAGGCTGAAAAAGCATAAACACCCTTTCATGTTTCGTATTATATTTAAGTTTCGTCGAATGATTTTGAACTGTCACTTGTGGTCCCATTCCGTACACCAGAGCAAAAATTGCGTTCGCGCTACAGTCCAAAGGGGTGAGATGACGATCAGCGGCGTTTCAGGCTCTTTAACTGCGCTACAGAGACTCGAATATTGCTTACGTAACACCACAAGGTAAAATCTAAGGAAATAAAATCAAAGAGCTTGGCGGCCAGGACTTTGACTCACGTCGACCTAGACACCGTCCCTCACTTTTTCACGCTATGATTTTTGGAAGACATATTTCAAGAACTTCACTAGTATTTCTTGCATAAGAATCAGTTACCTTTGAACTTAGGTGGGGCTCAATCGGAGATCCATCATAGATACCTCCCTCAGTATCGATGCCGAGGTGAGCTGATTCACAGAGTAAGTGTGGCACAGAGCTCTACCACAACCCATCTATCGTGGTTACTTTCGATTTCTCGGTTCACTGTGAGAAATGATGAGTGTCTGCATCGGTGCAAGAATCAAGTACAGAAGTCACCTTGGGTATCAGGATATGCTGGGCTCCATACGTGAATATTAATCTGGTGTGCTGGTGGTGCCACTGAGCATTCTGAATGAGCCAGATACTTCTGTGAGGCGATTCCATTCCACAAACAAGGACTCTAAAACTGGACCGCAATAACCAAGAATTGACAGACAACACGGAGGACGATTGTATTACCAAAGTTGTTTCTAGAACATTGCAGATGTTTCACTGGGAAGGCCTTACACATCTTCCATACACTCCGGGTCACTCCCTATGCGATTTCCATATTTTTTGAGCTCTGAAGAAAGGCATTTGTGACCGTCGAATTGCTTCGGATGAAGAAGTGCACACCTGGGTACAGTCATGGTTCCTAAGGCGACCGCAAACATTACTCTATTATTCTATGAAGGCAATGACCGCCTTGTCTCACAGTGGGCAAAATGTGTTAACAGTTATGGCGAATACTTTTGAAATAATACGAGGGTTGGAACTTAAATAATGTCAACTGTTTATTCACAACCGATGCAAAAGAGTTACATGTTTGCACCTGTTACTGTCCTTCAGACTAGTCACCAGCGCTGTGTAGAACCCGTTGCCAGCGCTGCGGAGGGCGTAATGTACCGTTAGCACAGCTTGTTCTGTTGATGGTGCGAATGGAGCGGTCTACGGCCTGTCGAATCTCTGGAACAGTTCTGAAGCGAATGCCACGAAGTGGTTCCTTAATCTTCGGAACCAAAACAAAGTCACAAGGACTTAAGTCCGGCGAGTATGGTAGATAGTACAGTACTTCCTAGTCCCATCGACTGAACAGAGCAGCCACAGCTTGCGCTGTATACGCCCTCGCATTGTCGTGCAAAATGATGGGTGGGTTGCGCAGAAAGTGTCGCCGCTTCTTTCGGAAAGCTGGTCACAGGTGATGCTCCAAAAACGAACAGTAATACTGTGCACTGACGGTCTGCCGTGGAGGAACTTAATGCGTTAGGATAACACCATCAGAGTCGTTCACGAAAATCACCATAACTTTCACCATACTGGGGCTCCGACGCACTTTCGACCCATAATGACGCCATTCGTTGGATTGGCGTTTCAGTTTTGGCTCGTGCGATGTGGCCCATGTCTCATCCAGTGTTACGATACGGCGTAAGAAAGCCTCTGCTTCGTGATCACAGCGCTCCAAGTGTGTCTGAGCAGTGTCGTAACGCATCCATTTCTGCATTTGCGTCAAGTCATGCGGAACCCGTCGTGATGCAATTTTTCGCATGCCCACGCGTTTCTTCAGGATGCGAAGCACAGTCGTATGCGCTAATCCGAGCTCACGAACCGTATGGCGTCGATCACTGTCCACTAACGCGGCAACAGCATGCACCTCTTCTTCAGAGACGCTGGGACGACCTGCCCGATGCATGTCTGCCACAGTTTGCCGACCTTCGTTGAAGGCTTTTACTCAACGCGCCACTGTTCTGTACGGCAATACCGATTCCCCGTACGCCCCTTGAAGACCTTGATGACACTGTCGTGCTGTACGACCTCTGGCACATTCAATTTTGGTCCAATTCCGTTGTTTCTACTTCGAAAACATAGTGACACCGTTACGTTAGACCGCTCGCTCACAAGTGACCGTTTTTCACTCGATTGGGCGCACGCCGATGATGCGGGAAGGGCGAGTCCATTTGCTCGGAGGTATGGTAAGTATGTGAACAACATGTGCTATCAGCGAAAATAGTAGATTCCATTGCATACTGTCTCCACAGCAGTGTTGCCACTTTTTAAGTTCCAACCTACGTAAATAATTTACTTACATTTTTCTATTCCTCTCGTTTTCATTCGACAGTGGTTATATAGTGGTGGAAATCAATACAAAGGCCGGGTTCCTACGAAGGTAATAATACAATGTATGAAGCATGCACGTACCGAATTTGTTATGACAGCTGTCGACACACGTAAGACGGGAACAATAATGGCGGTATGACGTAGTTTTTTTCATAACAGAAGTGACAAAATAAGACTTTTGCATTTCGTGGATGGAAATTGGTATAAAGGCACTCATTGTCCTGTTGTCTCATTGCACTGCTAGTACGTTGTCCATTCTCTGTTATTCCTAATTACTTCAAAACTTCTCTTCGGCATTGATTTTGTTACAGTTTGTGGCTGTTACAGTAAAAGAGTGGCTCAGTCTTGTCGTATCACTAATTTCAGCTCACATGCGGTCTCGACTTGCCTTCTGTTCTGCTAAACACGCCTTGCAACTATTCCCCAAAGGTCTTTCAAGGGGTTCATATTCGCGGCACGTGCAGGTCAGGCCAAGACATCGATATCTTCATCTTCAAACAGCGTTTTCGTGTAGCAGAAACATGCACAGATGCATTATCTTGTTGAAACATTTGATTTTCGTCCCTATGCTCTCATAAATTCTAATCATTTTTGGCTCCAGCATCTAAGTGCACATGTTAGAGTTAATTCTAGTGTTTAGGCAAGCTGTGTTTGATTTACCTTTGGCGCAAAAGGCTGCCCAAATCGTAACACGTCCACCATCAAAATTTATGTTCGTTTGTACCTGCTGAACCGTTCTCAGATCTTACCAATACTGTTTGAATCCATCCGCCCCATCTAAAATAAACTTCTTCTCGTCACTTTATCCCCTTTCTGAAATCTATTACACACATTTTCCGGCAAGCGTCGATCAAGGATGTTTATGTTGGGTGTTAGAGCGGGTTACTGCGAAGTGTTTGTCATTTGGCAAAATTGGTCGTACACACCAGGCGGTTACTGGCAACTTTTAAACAGAAACAAAATGAGAAGAACAACGGTTGAGGCCCTTGCTTTCTGCAAAAATGACAGTTTCGATGCCTAAGATAATTTTATGTTCCGCCCATATTCTCCGTTCTGTCCATACCGTGTGCCCAGTCTAACGAAATTATCAACGACTGTACTTGAACGGTTCGCTGCTTGTCTATTTGACGAACAGAGAGAGCCATTTCCCTTCACACGCAGATTTTTGCCTTTTCATTACATGATAACTATTTTTCACGGGCAATGATTTATGTGCACGTCACGCACTGTCATTAATGATACTTGTTTCCTGTCTGCAGGAAAGGCACGTACGAACACACTAACGCAGCACAGAGTTGGCTGCCTTTATACCGAATCCCACCCGCTACATACTGAAGCGTTGATGTCTTACTGTACTACTTACTGTACTACTGGCCCCAATGTGATACCGTTTGACTGCATTTGTCGATATACTGCATCTCATACTATTGCATATATACTGTGCACAACTATTCCAACCAAATATGTTAGTTTTCCCACAAATATCAATGTCTTTTACTACCGTTAACTCTCAGTCATAGAAAACTACGCACTACGAAGGAACTATCCGAATGGGACTGAAATCAGTAAACGTAATGTATATGAAAAGAAAAACAAATGATTACAATTTCAGAAAAATAGAATGATTTATACAAGAGACAGAGGTGAACACATTGAGGAATTCAGTAAAACGTTGGTGCATCTCTAGTCTTTATACAAGCAGTTATTCGGCTTGGTATTGATTGACAGATTTTCTTGATGTCATCCTGAGGGATATCGTGCCAATTCTTCCAATCGGCGCTTTAGATCTTCAGAATTCCAAACTGGTTGGAGGGCCCTACGAATAATGCTCTAAACGTTCTCAATTGGGGAGAGATCCGATGCCGTTGCTGGCCAAGGTAAGGTTTGGAAAGCACGAATACAAGCAGAACGAACTTGTGCCGAGTGTGGGAGGACGTTATCTTGCTGAAGTGTAAGCGCACGATGGCTTGCCACGAAGGGAAACTAAACAGGACGTGGAATATCGTCGACGTACCGCTATGCTGTAAGAATGCCATAGCCAGATACGAACTTACATATGTCGTCAACCGCGCTTCTACGACCTGTGCATCCATTAGGTGAGATACTTTACTTGTAAGTCTTTTGCCCCGAGTCGGTGGATAAATAAGATATTGCAATGCCTGTATTGTTCGGAATTACGGTGCAATGTTCCTTTGGATAAGCATGCATGCATGTCCTATGGAGCTTTGAATCGTAATTCAGAATACGTGGTGTATGGCGAGTATAGGAAGAATGCAGTTCGTTCTTGTATGGTGTATTCGGTAAGGTATCCCAACAGACATCAATCATCTCAGAAGTTATGTCAACCTCTAAACCAGTTACGTGAAACTGGTAGTGTACTGCCTAGACAATGTAAAAGAAGGAAGCAAGTGACAGCAGAAGAGGGGCAAATCAATATTCTTGTTGCTGTTGCAGTTTATTCGCATCTCAGCGGTCACGCATTTGCACGAGGAACTGGCATGAGTCAAGCAAGTATCCTACTCATTTTACACTGACATAGGTTCCATTCTTGTCACATGTCTGCTTATCGAGAGCTGCATGGGTATTAGGACAGGACACTCCAAATGTATCTTGTTTAGTGACGAAGCTACGTTTGCCAATCACGGCCAAGTAAACTGCCGGAACATGTACTGTTGGCCTGTTGACAGTGCCCTTTGGCTGCGTCAGCTGAAACGTCAGCGACCGGGGAGTGTGAATGTGTTGTGATAAATAGTGAACCATCGGCTCGTAGGCCTGTTTTCATGGACGTAACACTGGATACACACAACTATCGCAGCCCCCTAATAGACTTTCTTCCAGGGTTGCAAGAAATAGTTCCGCGGCAGGCTAGAAGGAACCTGTAGTACCACCATGGTGACTGTCCAGGCCACAGAACACGAAGTGCTACAGCACGTCTTCACGAATTGTTTCTAAATTGTTGGGCTGGACACAGAGGACCTGTACATTGGCTGGCCTGTTCCCAAGATCTGACGCATGTAGACTTTTTTGTGGGGAAAGCTAAATGACGCTGTCTACAAGTAAATGCCAACTACATCCGATGACATACAACGACGTATTTCTACAGCCTGCTCGGAAATCTCCGTGCACGTGTGCAGCAGTCGTTCCATATCATTCTGCAAACGTGTATCGCCGCTCCCGGTGGTTATTTTAAACGCAGCCTGTGATGGTCAGTTGTCTCGTTACTACTGTATGCACTTCTGTTGTTGTTTAGTGTGTGCTACAACAGGTATTGTACAAGAGTCGTTGTGGGAACTTTTCAAAATACGGTACCTCGTAAATGACTCGCACTAGAATGCTACAACAAACACCACTGACAATCCAGTTTACTCCACTTTTCGTCTGTTAATGTCAATAGGGATTGTTCAATATCAGAAGTGTATGTTTGCACAAAAATACTGTTTCTCAGTATTAATACAATGTGTTTATTTGCTACCAATACGAGCCCCTGACTACCAATCCATCCCGTGAAAACCCCACATCAACAGCACTTTCATTTTCCGCAATATTTGCGGCGCAAGTTCAAGGTGATTCACCCTGTTATATAGGGTGTTAGAGATGTAGGTAGAGATATTTCTAGTGATGACTGCGGACAGTGTGTTGAACAACATGTTATCAATATTTACACTGAGGTGTCAAAAGTCAAGGAATAGCCAAATGCACATATACAGGTGGCGGTAGTATCACGTACATAGAGTTTTCATTTCTACTCAGGTGAGGAGTAGAACCCACGAAACCATGGACCCATGGTGTGTGCAAGTCACTGTGCAAGCTGGTTAAGGCTTCATAATGGTATGGGCTATGTTTACATGAAATGGACTGGGTCCTCTGGTCCAACTGAACCGATCATTGACTGAAAATGGTTATGTTCGGCAACGTGGAGACCATTTGCAGCCACTCATGGACTTTATGTTCCGAAACAACGATGGATTTTTTAATGGATGACAATGCGACATGTCATCAGGTCACAATTGTTTGAAGAAAATACTGGATAATTCGAGTGAATGTTTGGCCACGCAGATCACCCGACATGAACCCCATCCAACATTTATGGGACGTAACTGAGAGGTGAGTTCGTGCACAATATCCCGCACCGGCTACGTTTTAGCAGTTATGGTCGGCTATAGATCAGCACGGATCAATATAGCTGCAGGGAACTTCCAACGACTTGTTGAGTCCATGCCACGTCGAATTGCTGCACTACACTGGGCAATAGGAGGTCCCCACGATATTAGGAGGTATCCCATGACTTAAACGTCACCTCTGTGTACTTCGTCTGCAGAATAACAATTGTAGCTATTACGAATATTTCATTTGCAAACTAATAATATAGTTATTACGAGTAGTATGTTCTTAGGTTGGTTAGTACTCATTGCACAAGCAAGCTATTAAAAAGTTTATTTTCCCCCGGGTAGCAAGTCAGATATTGAATGTGTGTATGCTCTGTACAGACAGACGAAGTCCAATTTACTGTGCACTTACGACCTTGCAGAAAACATCAGGTAGTAAATTCCGTGATGTGCTTGTGGGAAGACCGTTAAGTGCAGATAAGAGCAACTTACCCACTGCAGCTGGTACATATTAAGGTGCCAGTAATCAAAATAGGAGAGAGTGAGAGAGAGAGTGAGAGAGAGAGAGAGAGAGAGAGAACGTTTCACTTAACTCTTCCACCTCATATATTTCCGAAACGAAGCAAAATGCGAGAAATGCAATTGGCCACGAATGTAGCTATGTCAGGCGCTCACACAATGGGTAGGAATCCACAATCCATAAATGTAAACAAACATAACTTTGGACACATTTACACAGAGTTTTTTAAATGATACATGTACTTTTTTTTCTACGAAAATGTAAACTATATATACAACTCGTGATGTGAGACTTGTTTTCACTGTTCTAAAACTTAAACCTTCTGAAATATGTAGACTTTAAAGGAAGGCAACGGTGTCACAGTTACTGCCGTAATGTGCAGGGCAAGTGTTTGCCTACAGCACGCTTCAGAATAGTGCGGTCAACCCACACTACAGCATAACAGCAGAAACTGAGGCACAGTTTCCATTATTTGAAATCTACATATTGCAGAAGGTATAGAGTTTAGATCAGTGTAACCAAGTTTGTCATCACTAATTGTACCCATAGCTTTTTGTTTTTAAAGTGATTTTGTACAATTGTAGGGATTGTACATCCTGCCCATTGTGGGAGTCCCAGACCTAAGTGCATCGTTGGCCAATTGCATTTTTCGTACTTTGTCTCATTTCGGAAATATGAGTGGGCTAAGTTATTTGTGTTATCCTGTATATACAGGGTAATTCCTATGAGCGATTAAAAACTCCTGAACGGGCGCAATGACAATGGGATAAGTAATTTAATATCATATACATGGGGCCACTAAGGTCGGGAAATACCCCAGAAGTGAATGACATTTGTTGAACAAGTGACGTCACCAGATGGCGTATCTCACCACACGTGCTGCGGTTGGGCTTGTCGATCCTGTCCTCGCGGGTAGGGGGCACTGCTGTACATGGCCCCGCTAAACTGCTGTATTTTCGAACACCTTTTATAAATGTGATGTGTCATAAACGTAGAAATTGCAAAATTACTGTGTTCGCTTTAATCAAGCAAATGTTGTTCTTGTGTTTCTTTCCTTTAGTCCCTTTTTTATTTATTTACTGACTTTATTTACTAAAGATAACGTAAAAGATTTAGTGGAAGTGAGGAAAGTCTGGAGTTTGTGTTCATTTACTTGTGACACAATACACTAGATTTTTTGTGTACTGTACTTTGCAATAAATCAGTGGAAACCGCGAGACCGATGATTGAAGTAGTAAATCTTACCTCAGTGTAAACTGATAACTGTTTAACCCAATGCAAAAAAAAATACTGCCTGCCAATTGTGTGTTCAACATCTGTCATCCGCTTTTGAGGCGTTTCCGGACACTTAACGGCCGCTCGTGTCTGATATTAAATTACTTGTCACAGCATCATCTACGTCGCTTTCGGGGTTTTTATACGTCAATAAGAACCATCCTATATATACCAGTAGTTTTATGTTTCCCGCGTACGTTAGCGCAAGAAGGATTGCCTCGTCGCTGCTAAAGGGGAAGTGCACGTACAAGTGAACCTCCACCGAACTGGGCCGCCATCTACGTACGTTTTCCTCCTGGTTCCGCTCTGATAAGGTCGCGTAGCCGTCTGTCTGTGTTTCGAGTCAGGTATTATAGCCAAGCAGGCAACAACTGCAATGTACTCCAGCGGAGACTACACCGTTACGATACTGATCTACAGGGAGACGCACTGCAACGCAGCTGCGGCCAGAAAGCTGTATTCACGACGCTTTCCAACGCGACGTCTACCTTCTGCGCATACTTTGGACGTACAGAGGTGCGTTTAAGAACCGAGGAAGCTTTCCAGGTACAACGTATCGCGATAAGTCCAATCCGTGACGCAGCCGATGTTGTCTGGAACGTCACAGAGTGTTTTGGAGCAAACCCAACGCACGGTAGCCATAGGTTAAATGAAAATAACGCGTATTTAAAATGCAGTATAAACGAAAGTGTTGTCATATATTGAATTTAGGTTGCAGTGTAATTTGTACCTACAATAATAATATAATAATGACAATAATAATGTAGCTGATACAAAACATTGTAGAATTTAAAAAGGGAAACCAGCTGTAAGAATAATGGAAAACATGCCGATGTTTGGAACAGCATTTTATCTAAAGAAAAAAATTGTAGACAGTGTAATAAAATTTAGATCGAATTTAGAAAGAAGATCCATGTTAACAATAAAGTGCAAGAATAGAAGTTACATCCTCATAAACTGCGTGCACCTATAAATGCCAACAACAGAGAAATCTGGAGAAACTAAATAAATTCTGGGATCTTTTAGAATCTGAAATTTCTATCATACCTAAAAAGAACGTTAGAATACTTCTTGGTGACTTCAATGCACGAACTGGGAGGGAAAGGAAATTTAGGACTATTATACGTGAATATCCAGCACACTCAAGAACCCACAGAAATGGTGAAAGACTTATCACTATGTGTAAAATGTTCCAGTTAAACCTCGTGTCCACACATTTCGGCAAACTACCAAGAAAAGCCAAAACTTGGAGACAATCAAATCCAAACCTAGGAGAATTTCAACTGGATCACGTAGCTATATCGAAAAGGTATATCATGGAAATTATGAATGTTAAAATAGTCAGAAATAGGGAATTCGATTCAGATCATTATCTCTCTAACATTAAAATAAAATTTCTGCCATCTAAAACAAAAAATGCGACCAAGAAAGTGATCAATACAACACCACTACAGCTAATATTACCAAAGAAAATATAGAAAAATTTATAGAATAAATTTAGACAAGTAAAGAAGGTGATTGGCATGAACTCAAGCAGCAGAGAAAACTTTAGGATTGGCCAAGAATATAAAGAAAACGTGGTGGAATAGGAGAGTGGAGAAGCCCTAATACAAAGAGCTCACAATGGAGGAAATGGATATGTTTGAAAAAAAGAGGAAAACCTTGAACAATTCAGACAACAAAGAAAAGAAACATAAAAAATAATCCAGAAAATCAAAAGAAATTTTGAAAATTCTCATCTTATTGAAATAGAAGAAAATTTCACGAAAAATAATACTAGAAATTTTTGCCAAACTTTTAAACACATAATTGCAGGAAATCAGGCACCAAGTATTTGTTTCAAAGATGAAAATAGCAAAATGGGATTAAATAACGAAGAAAATTGTGAAATTTTAGCAAAACTTCTTGGAAAACTGTTAAACTGTCCAGTTCCAACAGATAAATTAGAATTTCCAGTGACACCTCAAAATCTAGAGTAAGATTTCCCAACTACAGAATTAGAAATTCATGAAGCCATCAAAACACTGAAAAACAATAAAACAATTGGTGAAGACTTCATTACAGCAGAATAATTGGTCAGAACCAATAATCATAAAAGATCTACAGCTGCTTTTTGAGAACATTTGGAAAACGGAAAAGATTCCAGTTGAATCGAAATCAGAATTAATCCACCCGCTACATCAAATGGGAGAAAAACAAAATGTGAATAATTACACTTCTGCCAGCGGCATATAAAATATTATCAACAATTCTCCTGAAGGGGTAGATACTTTAGACAAACAACTGGGAGAATATCAGGGTGGTTTTCGAAAGGGAAGATCTTGTGCAGAACAAATTTTTAACTTAAAGTCAATAATTCGCCATAGAATGTTAACCAGCAAACCAATAATAGTGTCATTTATTGATTTCAAGAAAGCGTTTGATTATATAGACAGAACAAAAGTAGGTAAGGTCAGTAGAGAATTTGGTGTTAAATCAAAATTAGTAAATATAATTCTTGAAACACTAACAAATACAACATGTAAAGACAAATTTATGGGGGAAGTATCTCAGCCAGTTGAAATAAAAACTGCTGTTAGACAAGGTGATGGTTTATCACCTATACTGTTTAATTGTGTTCTAGAAAAAATTTTAAGGATCTGAAATTCGGAGCTAAAAAATCACAAAATTGAACCAATAACTCCGGGAAGGAAAACAAATGGAATTTAGGTAAACTTCTTGGATTTTGCGGATGATTTTTCAATACTTTCAGAAAACCTGACAGAATCAGTTATTCAAATAAATCTTCTGAAAAAATAGCAAACGGAACTGGTCTCAAAATTTCAGCTGAAAAAACAAAATTTATGACAAATATAAAAAATGCACCAAAATTTATAGAAACACAATTAGGTAAAATAGAGCGAATAAATAAATTTAAATATCTCGGAGAAACTATACAACAGAATGGACTAGAAAAATCTGCAATAGATGTAAGAATTAACAAAATGGAAAGAGTATATGGTCTGACCAAAAATATTTACAACAAGAAATCTACATCTAGAAAAACAAAACTAAAACACAACACCTCAGTGATACGACCAAAATGTTTATATGGATTTGAATGCCTAAAGATGAACTATAAGGTGAACAAACTAGAGGTACTGGAAAGAAGGATTATTAGAAAAATAATGGGTGCAATAAAAACTGCAGATGGTTGGAAAATGAAGTAATGAGGAGATCTACAGAAATATAAAGAAAATACCTGAAGTAATCGCCAAACGAAGATTAACCTTTTTCGGACACCTCTACCGAATGGATGGAAATAGACTAACAAAACAAATACTCCTATGTTTCTGTAAGAAGAAATCGACAATAGCATGGATTACAGAAGTAAGGAAAGATCTAGAAAGAAACAACATCAAAGGATCAGAAATAGCAGAAAGAAAAGGTTTGGAAAATAAAATACTGAATTTGGAACGCTTTCAAAGCAGAAGAAATAAAAAATCGTGAACAATATGTACAGAAAATAGGAACAGACTTCATGGGGAGAAAATGAGGGAATACTGGAAAAATAGGAAACAACAACAAAGGAAGAAGAGGAACTGAAGTTGTTAACGTGATCCTCGTTGGTCAATACATTTGAAAAAAAAAAGAATACCATTACAGTCATTATTATTAATATTATGAAATTCATTAGATATCGCCAAGTAATATCCATTTCTCGTCGTAATTAGTACAAAGAAGAGACGTAGAGGACCTGGGGATATCGAGGTCTTCGGTACAAAGGATTCTGGAGGAACGAAAATGACATATGCATGGATACTGCAAAGCCAGGTATTGTGCGTGGCGGAGGGCACCGGGTATCGTTGTACATATGTCTCATAAATAAAGTAGGCGTAGATCCGAATTTCATCAGGCAGATTTTATGTGGAGATGAATGCTCATTTCGCCATTGACACCACTGTAAGTAGATATGATCTACTTTACTGGGCTCCTGCAAATCCTCACTGGCTGCGACTGCGTCACATGTAAGCGCACGGGGTGCTAACGTGTGGTGCGCCATTCTAGGAGACCACATCATTGGACCAGTTTATTTTACTCCATGACTAATTCATCGGCTCAATTTGTAAATTCTACAGAATGAGCTGAATCTTGGGCATCTCCTAGAAGAAATTCCACTTTAGTTAGCTGCTACGCACTGATTTCGGTACGATGGTGCACCACACCATTATTCTAGAGAGGTTAGGTAATATCTCAGCAAGTTGTACCCCGAACGATGGATAGGTCGTGGTGGTAGCATTCGGTCCTCAGCGAGATCGCCAGATTCAACGCCCTTGGATTTCTGCTTATGGGGTTATAGCAAACCCAGGTTAACGAAACGGAACCGGAAAATCAAAACGTGTTAAAAGAACGAATACGTCATGTTTACGCTTTAGTATCTGCAGAAATGTTAAGAGGTTCAAATGGCTCTAAGCGCTGTGGGACTTAACATCCGAGGTCATCAGTCCCGTAGACTAAGAACTACTTAAACCTAACTAGCCTAGGGACATCACACACATCCATGCCCGAGGCAGGATTCGAACCTGCGACCGTAGCAGGCGCGCGGTTCCGGACTACTCAAGAGGATGTCGTTATCAGGAGAAAGAAAACTGGCGTTCTACGGATCGGAGCGTGGAATGTCAGATCCCTTAATCGGGCAGGTAGGTTAGAAAATTTAAAAAGGGAAATGGACAGGTTAAAGTTAGATATAGTCGGAATTAGTGAAGTTCGTTGGCAGGAGGAACAAGACTTCTGGTCAGGTGACTACAGGGTTATAAACACAAAGTCAAATAGGGGTAATGCAGGAATAGGTTTAATAATGAATAGGAAAATAGGAATGCGGGTAAGCTACTAAAAACAGCATAGTGAACGCATTATTGTGGCCGAGATAGATACGAAGCCCACACCTACTACAGTAGTACAAGTTTATATGCCAACTAGCTCTGCAGATGACGAAGAAATTGAAGAAATGTATGATGAAATAGTGAAGGGAGACGAAAATTTAATAGTCATGGGTGACTGGAATTCGAGTGTAGGAAAAGGGAGAGAAGGAAACGTAGTAGGTGAATATGGATTGGGGCTAAGAAATGAAAGAGGAAGCCGCCTGATAGAATTTTGCACAGAGCACAACTTAATCATAGCTAACACTTGGTTTAAGAATCATGATAGAAGGTTGTATACATGGAAGAACCCTGGAGATACTAAAAGGTATCAGATAGATTATATAATGGTAAGACAGAGATTTAGGAACCAGGTTTTAAATTGTAAGACATTTCCAGGGGCAGATGTGGACTCTGACCTGTAGATTAAAACTGAAGAAACTGCAAAACGGTGGGAATTTAAGGAGATGGGACCTGGATAAACTGAAAGAACCAGAGGTTGTACAGAGTTTCAGGGAGAGCATAAGGGAACAATTGAAAGGAATGGGGGAAAGAAATACAGTAGAAGAAGAATGGGTAGCTCTGAGGGATGAAGTAGTAAAGGCAGCAGACGATCAAGTAGGTAAAAAGAAGAGGGTTAGTAGAAATCCTTGGGTAACAGAAGAAATATTGAATTTAATTGATGAAAGGAGAAAATATAAAAATGCAATAAATGAAGCAGGCAAAAAGGAATACAAACGTCTCAAAAATGAGATAGACAGGAAGTGCAAAATGGCTAAGCAGGGATGGCTAGAGGACAAATGTAAGGATGTAGAGGCTTATCTCACTAGGGGTAAGATAGATACTGCCTACAGGAAAATTAAAGAGACCTTTGGAGATAAGAGAACCACATGTATGAACATCAAGAGCTCAGATGGAAACCCAGTTCTAAGCAAAGAAGGGAAAGCAGAAAGGTGGAAGGAGTATATAGAGGGTCTATACAAGGGCGATGCACTTGAGGACAATATTATGGAAATGGAAGAGGATGTAGATGAAGATGAAATGGGAGATACGATACTGCGTGAAGAGTTTAACAGAGCACTGAAGGACTTGAGTCGAAACAAGGCCCCCGGAGTAGACAACAATCCATTGGAACTACTGACGGCCTTGGGAGAGCCAGTCCTGACAAAACTCTACCATCTGGTGAGCAAGATGTATGAAACAGGCGAAATACCCTCAGACTTCAAGAAGAATATAATAATTCCAATCCCAAAGAAAGCAGGTGTTGACAGATGTGACAATTACCGAACAATCAGTTTAATAAGCCACAGCTGCAAAGTACTAACACGAATTCTTTACAGACGAATGGAAAAACTAGTAGAAGCCGACCTCGGGGAAGATCAGTTTGGATTGCGTAGAAATACTGGAACACGTGAGGCAATACTGACCTTACGACTTATCTTAGAAGAAAGATTAAGGAAAGGCAAACCTACGTTTCTAGCATTTGTAGACTTAGAGAAAGCTTTTGACAATGTTGACTGGAATACTCTCTTTCAAATTCTGAAGGTGGCAGGGGTAAAATGCAGGGAGCGAAAGGCTATTTACAACTTGTACAGAAACCAGATGGCAGTTATAAGAGTTGAGGGACATGAAAGGGAAGCAGTGATTGGGAAGGGAGTAAGACAGGGTTGTAGCCTCTCCCAGATGTTATTCAATCTCTATATTGAGCAAGCAGTAAAGGAAACAAAAGAAAAATTTGGAGTAGGTATTAAAATCCATGGAGAAGAAATAAAAACTTTGAGGTTCGCCGATGACATTGTAATTCTGTCATAGACGACAAAGGACTTGGAAGAGCAGTTGAACGGAATGGATGGTGTCTTGAAGGGAGGATATAAGATGAACATCAACAAAAGCAAAACGAGGCTAATGGAATGTAGTCGAATTAAATCAGGTGATGGTGCGGGAATTACATTAGGAAATGAGACACTTACAGTAGTAAAGGAGTTTTGCTATTTGGGGAGCAAAATAACTGATGATGGACGAAGTAGAGAGGATATAAAATGTAGACTGGCAATGGCAAGGAAAGCGATTCCGATGAAGAGAAATTTGTTAACATCGAGTATTGATTTGAGTGTCAGGAAGTCGTTTCTGAAAGTATTTGTATGGAGTGTAGCCATGTATGGAAGTGAAACATGGACGATAAATAGTTTGGAAAGAAGAGAATAGAAGCTTTCGAAATCTGGTGCTACAGAAGAATGTTGAAGATTAGATGGGTAGATCACATAACTAATGAGGAGGTATTGAATAGGATTGGGGAGAAGAGAAGTTTGTGGCACAACTTGACCAGAAGAAGGGATCGGTTGGTAGGACATGTTCTGAGGCATCAAGCGATCACCAATTTAGTATTGGAGGGCAGCTTGGAGGGTAAAAATCATAGGGGGAGACCAAGAGATGAATACACTAAGCAGATTCAGAAGGATGTAGGTTGCAGTAGGTACTGGGAGATGAAGAAGCTTGCACAGGATAGAGTAGCATGGAGAGCTGCATCAAACCAGTCTCAGGACTGAAGACCACAACAACAACAACGAGCTATAGGACCAGTTACAGCTATAGAGCGTTTATTTTCGAGTGCTGGTCTTATTGTTCTAATTAGGGGAACATTTCGGCGTCTTTGTTATCCCTGGTTAACTAACCTCAAATGAGGACGGCGTGAGTGGGCCATTTGGTACGTATATGTTTCCATGTAAATATGTATGTATGTGTATGTATAATACTTTACCAAAAACTCCTGTTAATGTGTTACAATATTTAACCTCTATGCTGAGAACATCATTACATACGCACTTTTTGACAGATTAGCACGTCTGTGACGACATTTCAGGAACACAGGACATGAGGATGAAGTTTATTCCCTAAATGGTGAATAATTATTGAAATATGTTTACAGAAGTCTTCGGTAAATTTACAGAAATGAATGATAAGCAACAATTTCTCTATTATCCCATAAACGCGTCTTCATAGTTAAAAGAATAAACAAATAGCGCACTTTTTGGTCCCAGGGACATAGAAGTGCCGTTGCTCTGCATCCTGTATTCGTTAGACGGGACATATATGTTTTCTTATGGTGGTGCTGGTAGAATAAACGAGAACAGAACCACTTTCTTTGCATTGGAGAGACTTTGTATGTTTTTCATCTGAGTAGTGGAGTACAGCATCGAACTTATTCCTGCCAACGCTGATGCTGTAATGGACCACATTTTCAATTGTATACACAACCTTATCCAATCTTCGTCTTGCACGCTCCACAGCCTCACAAATTACTGCTTTGTTAGAGTCCATCTCACCCCGCAACTAGTCATTTTGCCTTTCAGTTCTAGCCTAAAAGTGCATGATCGTGCGCGCAACTTCCATGCTAGGTCATAACCTCTTGCACGCTTCAGTAAAACAGAATGAGTCGACGAGCAGAAAGCGATCGCCGCGCCACTACTGTCAGATTCATAATACTCCGTTCCTGATCTCTAGTACACACTAACAATTTGTACCCTGAGTACATGACCATGTGTACCCTGATTACGGCTACCCTCTTCATTACCGACTAATGTGGTATCGCAAGTGATAGCTCACAATACAGATCGGGTGTCACACAAGAAAGAATCGTAACGAAAATCAGTATTAGCACGCGAATGTATTTTTTATCACTCAGTGTATCGTGAACAAAGTACTATACATCTTAGTTTACTCATTTTAATGATTATCCCCGAGCATAGAGTCATTACATATCTTACATAAGCTGTTCGCTTACTGAACTATCTTACATATCTTACATAAGCTGTTCGCTTACTGAACTATCTTAGATGTATTAACATAACTAATTTTCTGGAAGATGATGATTTGGAGGCAACAAAGCGCAATTTCTTCCAAAAGAAAACTGCAGGTTTTTAAAAACTTTGTTTATAAATAATCAATCATATTAATTCCACCACTTTATAGGAGTTATTATCTACCTACAGTCTCTATCAGTTAGCGATTTGCCTCAGATCTGTGAATAATATTTTGCTTGCAGGCAGGTAACACTGAACTTCATTAGAGTACGGTCTGTGTTCACGTTCTAGTAGTTCTTGTGATTGGCTGGTAACACGAGAGAAAAATATCGCAGACTGAACTTACAACGCTACTGGAAGCTTTTAGAACCTACAGATAGATGCCATTTTCAGATTCAATGAGAACAGCGGAGTAAGACAGAATGATATAAAAATTTTGCGACAAATTACAGTGAGTGCCCTTGCTACTACTCTATAGCCACTTCATTTCATTGTTTGGTCTCGTGAAGTATCTTTGGTACGTTCTTAGTAATTAGTGTGATCCAAAAGTTCTCAGCAAAATACCACTTAAAATTCTTCCGTTGTAAATTATTCTCATACTTTGCAGTATTATATAGACAGATCAACGTATCCTTTGAAAAGGAAGAGCTGTTTGATAAATAATCATTTAACTGAAAAAACTGTTGTCTACTCCTTTGGAGGGGCAATTATCTACATGTACACAGGTCGCACAACGGGTTGGCATACTCTGGATCAGGTGGTCGAGCAGCTGCTGGGGTATAGCCTCCCATTCTTGCACCAGTGCCCGTCGGAGCTCCTGAGGTGTCGTAGGGGTTTGACGATGTGCAGCAACACGTCGACCGAAAGCATCCCAGACGTGCTCGCTGGGGTTTAGGTCTGGAGAACAGGCAGGCCACTTCATTCGCCTGATATCTTCTGTTTCAAGGTACTCCTCCACGATGGCAGCTCGGTGGGGCCGTGCGTTATCATCCATCAGGAGGAAGGTGGGACCCACTAACCCCTGAAACTGCGGACATACTGATGCAAAATGACGTCCCGATACACCTGACCTGTTACAGTTCCTCTGTTAAAGACATGCATGGGTGTACGTGCAACAATCATAATCCCACCCCACACCATCAAACCACCACCTCCATAGGGGTCCCTTTCAAGGACGTTAAGTGTTTGGATCTGGTTCCTAGTTCACGCCAGATGAAAACCCGACGAAAATCACTGTTCAGACTATACCTGGACTCGTCTACGAACATAACCTGGAACCATTGTTCCAATGACCATGTACTGTGTTCTTGACGCCAGGCTTTACGGGCTCTCCTGTGATGAGGGGTCAGTGGAATGAACCTTGCAGGTCTCTGAGCGAATAAACAATGTCTGTCCAGTCGTCTGTAGACTGTGTGTCTGGAGGCAACTGTTCCAGTGGCTGCGGTAAGGTCCCGGGAAAGTCTACCTGCATTACTCCGTGGCCGTCTGCGGGCACTGACAGTGAGATATCTGTCTTCTTGTGGTGTTGTACACTGTGGACGTCCCGTACTGTAAGCCTGGACCCGTTTCCTGTCTGCTGGAATCGTCGCCATAGGGCCACACTTTGTGGCACACGGAGGGCCCGTGCTACGACCTGCTGTGTTTGACCAGCTTCCGGTCGCCCTAGTATTCTACCCCTCATAACGTCATCAATGTGTGTTCATGAGCCATTTTCATCACACAGTCACCATTAGCACTTATGCGCAATTACTCGCGGCAACGTACTCTGATCTCCAGCGCTATTAATCAACGGGAAGTATATGTTGAACGGTGTTGTTACAGATGATACAAACAATAATTTGTTTTCCATGATTTAGTTCTAACGTTCTGCATCTTCTGTAACTTATGTTGCCTTCTTACCGGATTCTCGTGTGTTGGACGACTTCTGAGACATGG
Source organism: Schistocerca americana (assembly GCF_021461395.2). Taxonomy (NCBI): domain Eukaryota; kingdom Metazoa; phylum Arthropoda; class Insecta; order Orthoptera; family Acrididae; genus Schistocerca; species Schistocerca americana. Next base: position 142,622,186 of record NC_060122.1, read on the forward strand.
AGCTGGTAGTCTGTTGAGATGGGCGTATCTTACCTGTGTCAAGAGTGTAGAGTCATAAACACCTTGGCACCTACCTGAAACAAAGAATAAATTTTGTTTACTCTTCGGAAGCACACACACACACACACATATATATATATATATATATATATATATATATATATATATATATATATATATTCTGATGAAAAGAAAGCTTTTAAATCGAAGAAAGAAAGGTCTTAATATCACTTATTATTACAATGGCCGTAACAAGTGGATAGTGGAGATATCGTGACACATAATAGGAAAGTGATCGTATCTGGAAATGCTTGAAGTACCACCGCGCACTGACACAACAAGGAAGGAAGAAAGCCGTCACACTCACGAGAGCCACGGTGTCATCTTTCCCGTTATAAGACACGAAATTTTTATTAATTTTATTTCGTTACAAGATAAATGAGTACATTCATGAACATGAATGTTCTGGTCTACATCTTCGTTCTCAGTACGTAGATTGGTTTGCTGCTACCCTCGTTGTCCGGTTTTCTCCCTGTCTTCTGCAAGTCTCTCCAGTTCCGAGTATGTTGTCAGTTTCAGACCTTGTTTTATCCGTATGATCTCGGTCTGCCTTGTGCATTATTCCCAGATATTTTTCCTTCTGTTAATTTCACAGTAATTTTTGGCAATATCTATATAGACGTCCAACCAAATGGTGCCTCCATTCCTTGATAGTCCTTAGCAATGACTGTTTATCGCTTATGTTCTTAAAGACTTCTTGATCGATCATTTTCTCTGTACATGAAATCTTCAGGATGCTTCTCCAGCACAATGTCACAAAACGCCTGTAGTCTTTTCCGTTCTGCTTCCGTACTGCTCACGTCTCCGAGCCACATAGGGCAAAACCCCTGACAGAAGTTCTTTTCCTGGTGTCTACACTAGGGTTTCCGATGTTACTAGCTTCTTCTTCTCTTTGAATACTGTTTTATGTTGTGCAGTACTACATTTAATCTCCTGCCATGATCTGTTCTGTTAGCCACGTACTTAAAGCTGGTCACTTGCTTGAGATTTTCTTCATCGAGATGTAAGTCTGCCGCTGTTAACTACATAGAAGGATTTCGGTTCTGATCTTATTTATTTCCAAATTATGTCGTCCTGAAAATAACTGTTCATGCACTCTATGCCCTCTTGTTTCCAGATTGGGCTAACAATGTTATATCATCTGCATATCTAAGCATTTTTATGTTTTCTCCATGTATAGTTATTCCTTCAACGTATGCATTTTTACAGTGGGTTATTTCATCCTCATTATATATGAGGAAGAGTAATGTTTAACTACTTTATCGACGTCTTCTCTGAGTATTTTTGGTGCAAGTACATCATGGTACATCATGGTAGAGGCAGCATCCGTGCGGAACACTTACCCGTACTCCATCAAGTTTTGGATCATTGTCTTTTATTTTGTCTTTTCATGTCTTGTTCCTATACAGCTGTTAGCCTATTTTCTTGTTCCAATGATCCAAAGTAATGATCATTAAAATTTGTATCATTTTAAACCTGTCTATACAGTCGAAAGACTTTTCTAAATCAGTAACACTTGCAAACAGGGATTTACTAATTCTGAGTATTTTGTCACGCAGTAGTCGGAAATTAATTACTGCTTCTCTAGCTTCTCTACCTTCCCTAAATCCTATTTCAGCTTCAGTCAGGTTTTGATGGATTTTGTTTGATAATCTGTTGCTTATGATCTTTGTCAGTATCTTTGAGTACTGGGTTAGCAAGGTTAGTGCAAGACACTCTTCACACTAGTCTGTTGAGTTTTTTCTCGGATCTTGGTACAAAGACTGATTTTTGGAAATTTTCCGGGATATCTCCTTTTTTATACATTTTATTGATTAGCTCGTATAGAAGACTTTGTTTTGCCATCTAATGCTTAGATTATTTCTCCAGTGATTGCACCATAACCAGGAGGCTTTTTTTTGGATTAAATTGATTAACTACTTTAAAGACGTCTTCTCTGAGTATTTTTGGTCCAAGTACATCATGGTAGAGTAAACGTAATATTTGCTACTAATAAGCCCTTTACATAGAATATTGTTCATGAAATAAGTAGTCGAAGTTGTTACTCACAACTGGCAGCACTCGGCATCTCATGAGCTAGAGAGAGCATAATAAATGTCTTCAGGAGGCGTAATTCTCGTGGTAACAGCGATAGTAGAAATAGTCTTATAGGTGGGGCTACCATAGCTAAAGAACTTGTACATAATGTGAGGGATAATCAAACAATTTAAAGTCAGAAATGGTAACGGATACAGGGAACGAATACACTGTGTCCGTTTTGCAGATGATATAGTAGTACTTGCTGACACAGTAAAGGAAATGTTTATGTTGCTAAAATTTGCCAAAATCCTAAGAGAATTTAATCTAAAAATAAATAAGAAGAAAACAGAAACTATGGTAGTAGAGAAGACAAAAGAAAATGGTAAAGTTAATATTAAACTAGAAGATCATGTTCTAGAGCAGGTTGAGAACTTCTGTTATTTGGGGAGCACAATCACTGACGACAATAAATGTATCACAGATATAAAGAGAAGAATAGACTTGGCAAAACAAGCTTTCCAAAATACAAGGAATTTACTAACAGACAAACATATAAGCTTAGAAAGTAGGAAAAAGTTTGCCAAAACTTTTGTCTGGAGTGTCTTAACATTCGGATGTGAAGCGTGGGCTCTAGGAAAGGCAGAGAAAAAGAGACTGGAAGCAATGGAAATGTGGGTATGCAGAAAAATGACGAAAACAAGCTGGGTAGATAGAAAAAGTAGTGAACAGGTCTTAAGAGAAGTGAATGAGAACAGAACGCTGCTAAATTATATAGGAAGAAGAAAATAAAAAATGATAGGGCACATAATGAGACACAACCAGTTCCTAAAGAATATATTTGAAGGAAAAGTTTTAGGGAAAAAGACCAAGAGGCAGGCCAAGAGCAATGTATTTTAATAACATCAGAGAAGATATGGGGATGAAATCGTATGAAGAATTGAAGAGGATGACAATGGAGTGAGGGACGTGGCTAAATCGATAAGGCATAGCCTTTAGTTTATGATGATGATGATGATGGTAACATAGTCTATATTGAACTGAGTGACGGTCCAAATCCGCAAAAGCTGTTTATTGTGTTTCCAGTGCATGACGACCGGTTTTATACACTGGCGATATATCTTCAGCTCGTATAAAACAAATACATCATGTGCTACGACTTCCAAGGCGCAAGTGCGCATAAAACATGTCACTCCTTGGTAAAACCTTGGATGAAATGGCAGATGGGCATCCGATCCGAATCATGCATGATCAGTACAACATCTCCAGAACTCTGTCAAAAGACGAGCCCGGACAGCACAGGACAAGCCACTAATGATAGGATGAAACCAGTGGCTAGCGCTGTAACCTACATTTCTATCTGACGCCTACCAATATGTTTCAGTATGTTGACGACTCCCAAGGATTGTGTGTCTTTTAATTCTTTATTCCCTCCGAGGATTTTGATGGTGGTTTCATCCTGTATACGTGGATTGTCATGTGGTGTCCGGTTTCATCTGTTGACAGAGTTTTGGTGATGTTTTACTGAGAATGCATGGTCCGGGTTGGACGCCCATCTGCCATTTCATCCAAGGTTTTACCGAGGAGTAATATGTTTTGATTCGCACTTGCACCTTGTAATTCGTGGCACATGAAGTATTAGTGCTATACGACCTGAAGATCTACCTCCAGGGTATGAAACCGTCGTCATAAAGGGAAAACACAATAAACAGGTACTGCGGATTTGGAATGTCGGTTTAATATAGACTATTTTACTATATCTGATTTTAAATTGTTGGATTGTCCTTCACAATATGAACAGCGATAGTGACTGAGAATCAAAGAAGGTGGGATCTTTGTGATAATAAAAACGTCAGTGGGATGAAAAGTGTCTTGCTCCAAACTATCGAAGTACGATAAAGTTTGAAATGATAATAACTGTTGAAATAATTTGATTCTGTATTAGAAATTATTGAAAACCCGTGTGGATTTAGAAAAACGAAATTATTTCAGACATGTTGGTATCTTATACAGACATTATATCAAGTTGGCAGTTAGCCACCACTGCAGGAAAACTACTTGCAGTCAGATATAGTGTGACATTGCTGTCACAAAAATTATTAGAAAAAGTACACTGTTTGCATCTTTAGTAAAGCTAAAATGTACTTACACCACTAACCACTGGTTAAACACTGAAATTTTATGTCGGAGGACAATGGTTTAGATAACCGTGCGGCAGTCCATATTTTTTATGTGGTTTTCCGAAGTCTATAAATGCATATGTCCGGGTAGCTTCTCTGTAAAGGTCGTGACTGATTTCTTCCGACACCCTTCTCCTGGCTGAGCGTGTGGTCTATCCCTAATGACATCGACGCCGACGTGGAGGAGGGTTTGGATTCCAGTGATTGTTCTTTTTCCTTTGCAAGAGTGGCTGCCTCCAGTACGGCTTATTAGGTAAGTGATATGGGACGTCCACAGAAGTTATTGATAAGTAGCGATTTTCTTAAATAATAGCGTTCCAGCAGTCATAAATACTTACGGTCGTCTTTACACCGATGAAAGTGAAACCAGTGCGATACCTCAGGAACACGAGAAAGAATTATCAGTAACTTAGTGAGCAGTTTTCAAAGGCGCAATGAAGTCAGAAAATATTACTGAGATGTCTCCAGTGCATGTAGACATCTGTGCACTCCGTTTAAAACAACGGTCGACATTCGAAGAACATTAGGGTTAGGTCATTCCACAATAAATCACTACTTCGCGCTCAAAGCCCATTACAATGCAAGTCAACTGCAGTGATGTTTGCACACATCGGTAGGTTGCAGAATATCAACAAAAACTGCCTCTTGTAGTCTTCACAGAGACTGTTGCTTAGCATTATACACTCTAAGACACAAAAAAACGACACACCACGAAGCAGTTACGCAAACTGACACTCATATAGGTATCGACGGGAAATGCTAAATTGTAAACTTTGGCGGCCGATGTACATCCACATCTACATGGAATCTCTGCAAATCACATTTAAGTGCCTGGCAGAGGGTTCATCGAACTACCTTCACAATTCTCTATTATTCCAATCTCGCATAGCGCGTGGAAAGAACGAACACCTATATCTTCCCGTACGATCTCTGATTTCCCTTATTGTATCGTGGTGATCGTTACTCCCTATGTTGGTGGGTGTCAACAAAATATTTTCGCATTCGGAGGCGAACGTTGGTGATTGGAATTTCGTGAGAGGATTCCGTCGCAACGAAAAACGCCGTTCTTTTAATTATGTCCAGCCCAAATCCTGTATCATTTCAGTGACACTCTCTCCCATATTTCACGATAATACAAAACGTGCTGCGCTTCTTTAAACTTTTTCGGTGTACTCCGTCAGTCCTGTCTGGTAAGGATCCCACACCGCGCAGCAGTATTCTAAAAGAAGGCGGACGAGCGTAGTGTAGGCAGTCTCATTAGTAGATCTGTTACATTTTCTAAGTGTCCTGGCAATAAAAGGTAGCCTTTGCTTAGCCTTCCCCACAACTTTTATGTGTGTTCCATCGAATTTAAGATGTTCGTAGTTGTAATACCGAGATATTTAGTTGAACTTACGGCTTTCAAATTAGACTGATTTATCGTGTAACCGAAGTTTAGCTAATTCCTTTTAGCACTCATGTGGATGACCTCACTCTTTTCGTTATTTATGGTCAACTGCCAATTTTTCCACAATTCAGATATCTTTTCTAAATGGTTTTGCAGTTTGTTTTGATCTTCTGATGAATTTATTAGTCGATGGACGAACGTATGACTCTGCAAAGCAATTTCACAGCGCAGCTGCCAATGATAGTAAACAGGGTACATGTCGATACCAGGAGATAAAGTCTTTGCGAATTTCATTCAGTGTACCAATTGGACAATAACTATGTCTCGCAGACAGGTGCGTGATCAGTATACGCAGATTTAGGGTTGGCTTGGGTGGTTTGGGGAAAGAGACAGCGAGGTCACCGATCTCATCGGATTAGAGAAGGACGCGGAAGGAGGTCGGCCGTATCCTTTCAAAGGAACCATACCGGCATATACCTGGAGCGATTTAGGGAAATCACGAAAACCTAAATCAGGATGGCCGGACGCGGGATTGAACCGTCGTCCTCCCGAATGCGAGTCCAGTGTGCTAGCCACTGCCCCACCTCGCTCGGTGTACGCAGATTTCAACATTTAAAAGCAGACGTGTAGTTCTGCTCAAAGATGCCGAGTGGAATAATCGGCGAATAGCTCGACATTTGAATAGGAGCGATTCCACTTTGCCGCTCGGGATTAGCCGAGCCGTTCTAGGTGCTGCAGTCATGGACTGTGCGGCTGCTCCCGGCGGAGGTTCGAGTCCTCCCTCGGGCATGGGTGTGTGTGTTTGTGCTTAGGATAATTTAGGTTACGTAGTGTGTAAGCATAGGGACTGATGACCTTAGCAGTTGCGTCCCATAAGATTTCACACACATTTGAACATTTTCGATACTTCAACGATGTTGGCATGAATGGGTGAAACATGGCAGAACACAGTATCAAGGAGGACGCGGTGGAACTAGTGAGACGACAGGGCTTGAGCACCGAATCACTGCCAGAGAGATACTCAGAGCCTCGGATTCATCATTATCGTTGATCCGACGTGCAACTGGCGCTTCAGTCACCACAACGACCATTAATAGGCAGCTCACAGAATGGGGACTGAGCTCACGGCGCCCCTCTGACCTCTGTACATTAACCAGCCCATCTGAAATGGCCTCAAACACATTCGCCCTGGAATCTCATTCACTTGAGTGTAACTGTCATCAGTGATGAGTCCCGGCTCGAACTGAGAACCAATGGATAGCAAAGACGTGTCTGGAAACAAAAAAATGGTTCAAATGGCTCTGAACACTATGCGACTTAACTTCTGAGGTCATCAGTCGCCTAGAACTTAGAACTAATTAAACCTAACTAACCTAACGACATCACACACATCCATGCCCGAGGCAGGATTCGAACCTGTGACCGTAGTCGTCGCTCGGTTCCAGACTGTAGTGCCTAGAACCGCACGGCCACTCCGGCCGGCTTGTCTGGAGACACCCCAGACAGCGGTGGGATACAAACAAGACTGTCGCCCGCCATACGCCCCAACAGCCAGTAGTGATGGTCTAGGCAGCCATTTAATTTTAGAGCAGGAGGCCCTTGTTCATCAACCGCGACACCCTTATAGCGCAGCGATAGGTCAACGATATTGTATGCCCCGTTTTGTTGGCTTCCATGGCACGTCATCTTGGGCTTACATTTCAGCAAGGTAATGCCCACCCTCACACAGCGAAAGTTTCTGCTGCTTGTTTTCGTGCTTTCCAAACCCAACCTTGGCCAGCAGGATCGCCGTATCTCTCCCCAGTTGAGGAATGGCCTGGTTCTACAACTAGCTCTGGATTTTGACGGTTTAACGCGCCAATTGGACCGAGTTTGCCACTGTATCCCTCAGTATGACATCGAGCAACTCTATTAATCAATACCACGCCACACTGAAACTGGGTGTAAAGAGAGCAATGAGAAAAGCATTCAGTGACTCTGAAAGTAAAATTTTGTCATTCGATCCGAGTAAAAATCCTAAAGACATTTTTGTCTTACGTAAAATCGGTAAGCTGTACGTAATGCTCTATTGATTCACTCAGTGAATTTACTGGCATCGAAACGAAAGGTAACAAAGAGAAGGCAGAAATAATGAATTGCGTCTTCCCGAATTGTTTCACTGTGGAAGATCGTAACACGGCCCCTTCTTTCAATCATCGTACGAGCATTAAAATGTCAGATGTTGAGGTAAGAGATCGCGTAACAGAGAAACTACTACAGTCGCTTAATAACGGAAAGGCTTCAGGACCAGATGAGATACTTGTAAGATTCTACGAAGATTATGCGAAAGAACTTCTAGCAGCAGTTTACGCATCAGTTCAGTGGAATCATAATATGAAGGAAAAACAGGTCACAACACTTGACACGCTATCTTCTGAACTAGATAATTAGTTCAAACTGCCTAGCGGTCTAAGGCGCTGCAGTCACGGACTGTGCGGCTGGTCCCGGCGGAGGTTCGAGTCCTCCCTCGCGCATGGGTGTGTGTGTGTTTGTCCTTAGGATGATTTAGGTTAAGTAGTGCGTAAGCTTAGGGACTGATGACCTTAGCAGTTAAGTCCCTAAGATTTTTTAAAAAAAGTTAAAACTGTGGTACGAGAAAAAGCTAAGTCATGGCACATTTAAAAAAAAAATATTCAAAGTATCTGTATACTATATTTAGAAACAAAGTTTTGATGCGAAATAAAATGTTGTCATTTTTACTAAATCATTCACTAATGTCCATAATTTTATTAATGCGGCTTATTTTTCTACAATTTCAATTGCCACCCTTGTTTCTGCAGTTACGTATGCTGCACAAAGCTACCCCTATCACCTACGGAAGTAGTTTTTATCGCTTTCCAATGGCTGAAGAAGTTATTTGCCAAAATTTAAAAAAAAAAATGTTCAAATGTGTGTGAAGTATTATGGGACTTAACTGCTAAGGGCATCAGTCCCTAAGCTAACACACAACTTAACCTAAATTAACCTAAGGACAAACACATAGACCCATGCCTGAGGGAGGACTCGAACCTCCGCTGGGACTAGCCGCACAGTCCACGACTGCAGCGCCTTAGACCGCTCTGCGCTAAATTTCACTCTTATGCACTGTGGTGTCCGCGCATAGCTTATTTACGTCAACTTAATTTTCGGATAGTCAGCTTTTCAAAGTTAACGACAGCAGCAGAAAATTTCAAAGAAATCTGCAAACACTTTTCTCCACTATACAACAAAGCAGCTATGTCAGCAACTCAGGCGTATTGCGCATAATTGTAGCATCTGCCACGAATGGCAGTACTACGCAAGAACACACTGCAGCACAGTTAGGTGTATGTTGAATTTTGTTGGTCACAAAGAACACAGTTCAGTCACACTAGTTTGTGATGACCGTCTATTTTCGGGGTCAACGTGCAATATCCACTCACAGACGGCATGTGGCAGCACTAGCAGTAGAGGACATACGAAGCGCTTCGGGAGGGCGCGAAAAATAATGTAGCCGTCGGCGTAATGCAGAAACGGGGCCATTTATCTTACGTCCGAATGGGCATCAGTACCGGCTTTCGAGCCTAGTGTGGAAGCATTTACGAAACGGCTGTCTGTAAACTGTTCGCGTGTCGCTGTGCTTAAAATATACCATGCATGGCAAAATGGTGCTATCCTGATCTGGCGCTGAGGGCACTGTGGCGCACCAAGTGCCCTAGATGACAGGTGTTAATGATGGCTGCGGAGATGTGTACGGGCGAACAGACGTTCAACTGTTGAGCAACTGAACGCCCAGATGAACCAAGAGGTAAAATTTGCTGTTTTGAAGAGCGCGCCGCAGCGCGTAGTGTGAAGCAGTCGCCCTCCGTTTCAGGCGGTGGCGCCGCTGTGGCAATCGTAGCTTTGGTGTCTGCCTCTGGTGGGAAAGGGGAAAGGTTGCCTGTTCACGTGCATTTAAGGGGCGCTATGAGCTCGGCACAAGGTCAGTCAGTCGGAGGCAGTTGGTCAGCCAGGGCAGTCTGGGCGAGTCTGGTCAGTTGGTCAGCCAAGTTAGTCTGGGTCTGTCTCTCATCCGCATTGGTGAGGCGGTTAGTGTCTGTCTGTCGTCCGGAGTGCTAGTATGTGTTAGGCCGCCAGTCTGCTCGAGTTTGCTCAGGCAATGGGCATTGGCGGTTGGATCGATCGATCGGTGGGTCGGTCGCGCACTGGGACACAAGATGACTTGTCCAGTTGGAGAGTCGGCGCATGTGAGGTCGCCACGTGAGTCCAGTGGGCCGCGCCGTTTAGCGAGGCGTAGTGGCTTCGCGGCCAACACGAGAGCAACAGGAGTCAACCCACGACATCGTTTCTGGCCGGGGCGAGCTGCGGCGCCGTGAGACGGGAGATCAGCGCGCGCCTTCCTGCGTCCGTTGAAGCGGCTGGCAGCGGACGGTTCGGGAGAGCCAGATATCACAGTTATTAGAAGTTAAGTGATTAGTGATATGTTGTTTCAGTTACTTGTTAAATTCTACTTGTGTTCTTGGTCAGTCTCTCGTCCCCAGCTTGCTCGTCTGTCTCTCGTCCGCATTTGTTAGGCAGTTAGTGTCTGTCTGTCTGTCGGTCTGCCGTACGTTAATAGCTGCCTCTGTCATGTTTGTCGGATTCGGTGTTAACGAATTTATAGACTTAAGGTGTATTGCTTAAAGGCCGAATTCTTGAAATGTGTTTTTATCTTGCCTATCATCTTGCGAGGTGATATAAGTGTAATGGGAGAGCATGTTGTACATTTTATGTAAGTCTGCATTTTATGAGTTTTATTTAAATAGTCATTTTAGGTTATACGGTTGCTACCCTTGCACCATAAGAGACCTTAAAAAATTGCACTTTTGGTGGCAAATAATTTGAGTGTTGTACCATTTCCATCCCTCTTACGGGGTGCACAGTTTAAGTGTTTATGTGAGTTGAAAAAAATTTTTTTGTTTAAAGTAATCTGGTGTGTTGCAGATTTGCACCAGTGTATTCTTTCATAAAATGCACATTTTTTAAAAGTAATTTCATTTTCCATCAGTTACTTCCTGGCAACTACTTCCACGCTCACCTAGTGTGATTAAATGTGTTAATGTTCTTGATGAATCGCTAGTAAATAAAGTAAATTCTTTAAGAAAAGGTTTTGAAAGTAAATTCGCGGTTCAGTCTCCTCACAACCATTCAGCGAACGTTGCTGCGTATGGGCGTCCGTAGCAGACACCTGTTTGGTGCACCCATGTTGACTGCTGTTCACTGTCGACGAACCCAACTGGACGTCTACTGAGTGCCGAGAGTTGGCCTTTTCAGATAAATCACGTTTTACACTCCATCGGACGGGTGGCCGTTGGTGCATACGGCGTGAAACGCCTGAAAGAAAACATCCTGCAACTATTGTCGGAAGGGTCGCGGCCAGAGAAGGGAACGTTATGGTCTTTGAAAGGTTTTAGTGGCATTCCCTAGCTGCTCTCATTATTTTAGAAGGCTCACTGAAGCAACTGAAGTATGCATCTATCCTTGTCCAACCCTACAAGCACTTCTTTCCCTCGGAACGATAACATCTACTACCAGCACAATGAAACGTGTCACACAGCTCACAGTGTACGTGCGTCATTGGCAGAGCACCAGGATGAGTTTACCTTGTTCCCTTGACCTCCAACCTCCACAGACTGAAATGCAGTAGAGCATCTGTGGACTGCCTCGATCGGGCTCTCATCGCCATGGATCATCATACGAGAAACCTAGCCTAGATGGCCACATCAGCGGAGTCAGCACGGCTCCACATCCCTGTCGGTGCCTTTCAGAACCCCACTGACTCTCTGCCTGCTCGTCTCGCAGCGGTCCGTGCTGCAAAATATGGGTAGTCAGGCTTTCGACAAATGGTCATGTTAAAGTGCATTGATTATGCTGTACCTCAGTTACAAAGTTACCCACTTGTACGGTAATAATGTTCACATTAATCAGTCGTTAACTTTCCCAGCACCTATACCACTGATAGCGTTCTTCCTTTCTTGGTATGGAGTACTAGCCGAAACACCAGATGAGTGGTGTAAGAACATCAGTGGCATTTTTGAAAGTAGCTGATTTTCGAACTTTGGTTAAGTAATCTGTAAATAACACCCTTAAGTACCAACACAAATAGGGTAGCTCTCTCTCTGTCCAAACAGGCCTTCGAAGGCCCAACGGTCATCGACCGTTAGGCATGTCATCCTCAGCCAGTAGGCTTCACTGGAGGCGGATATGTAGGGGCATGTGGTCAGCACACCGCTCTCCTGGCTGTTGCCAGTTTTCGTGACCAGAGCCGCTCCTTCTCGCTCTTCCTTCGCTCGCCGTTCTCCGAGGTGTGGTGCCAAGTATACACGCCACCAGAGTCCGCATATCCACATGACCTCACTGCACACAACTTTGATTGGCCGATGCATCCTTTTAAGTAGCCATAGTTCACATTTCACCCCATATACAGTAAGTAAAGCAGTAAGTAAAGTACATCATAGTAGCACGACGATATTGATTGTTGCTAAAATTCGGACTGATACAAGTGTATCAGCATTCAATACTGTTTGGTTCTATCAAGAAGAGGAGCGTTCAACAAGTAACACATTTCGTTCTCGGCCAGTTTATGTTGAAAATATCTGGAGTTTGTTGTGGCTCATCATGGAATATTCCGGCTTCAGCTCCTGAAGTTCCACGATATAGAGGATTGTCGGACAAGGATGGAAACTGTCAGGATGCGCTGTATTAAAACTCGTCCGAGTTTCCCAAATGATTTATTATTTCCAGCTACAGTGCCCCCGTTTCTCTTGGTCTGTGTCACCGGGTCCCGCAATGCTGAGGACACCACTTTGCTGTCTCAAAAAAGGCTTGGGCGGAATCCCTACCTTAGCAACGCATGCAACACCCTGCTGTGTGTTGGCCTCATACGGCCGCGGAGTTGTGACGATGTGAGGATGCGAGCAGTCGACTCAGCGGTCTTCGTCCCTGTTGCCTCAGCATCATTTGCGGGGAAGCGCAGGGTGGCTGGCTTTATGCTTCTTTGCTGTCGTGGTTAGGATCGCGGCGACAACAAGTGCCGGCAGTCCGACAGCCTAATCTGTGGCCCTCGCCTTGTGATGCCTCTGGCATGTGTTGGGAGCCAACAAGACTGCCTGCGGTAGCAAGCCGTCGAGTGGCTCGCCGCTGGCTGTCTACAGATCCTGTGTTGGTCTCAGAGGGTCGAACCAGCGATCCACCGTGGACTGGAACGCTGGTACCCCATCTGCTGCTGCGTATAGGCAGTGCCATGACACGCCCCGCTGTCCAGGAGAGCTGTCACACTTGAACCCTTCTTAGTGAATCGGCGCCTATTTATACGCGGCTTTGCGCCTCTGTTTTGCTAATGCACTGCTCCGAGTCATGTACTCGTAACACCTGAATTGGGCCAGTGGGCCCCTTCTGCCTGTAACTTGCGCCATGCAAACCGCTGCGTTTACTCTTTTCAGCGGGTCTATCGGCTGTGGTCTTCATTCTACTTCGCAACCGCTGGTAAGCATAAGTTACTGTCAACAGGCCCGTGCCTGGCTGTAACTTGTGCGCTGAGAAATATTGCACCAAATCTTACTTTCCTATGGTAAGCGGTGGTGCCACTCCAAGAAGTTCCAATTGGTGGCAGTGCTTTACATGGCCTTCAAAATAGAGTCTGTAACGCAAGTCCGTTCCAAGCAGAGAGCTGTCACTGAGTTTCTCTTGTGCGAAACCAGAGCATTACAGATATTTATAGGCGCTTTCAACATGTCAACAGAAACCTGGCAGTAAACTAAAGTATGGTGAGTCGTTGGGCGAGGCATCTGTCAGCACACCAAGGTCCGATTTCCCACCCACCAGCCAGCCGCTCAGAACTGTAACTCCTGCAGTTCAAATGGTTCAGATTGCTCTGAGCGCTATGGGACTCAACTTCTCAGGTCATTAGTCCCATAGAACTTAGAACTAGTTAAACCTAACTAACCTAAGGACATCACACACATCCATGCCCGAGGCAGGATTCGAACCTGCGACCGTAGCGGTCTCGCGGTTCCAGACTGCAGCGCCTAGAACCACACGGCCATAACTCCTGCAGTGTTGGAACGTGCGGACACACTCATTTGAGGTGACCAACGAATCACGGTGAAACACCTCGCTTCATGACTGGAAGTCTCGCGGTGGCTGTGCGGTTCTAGGCTCTGCAGTCCGGAACCGTGGGACTGCTATGGTCGCAGGTTCGAATCCTGCCTCGGGCATGGATGTGTGTGATGTCCTTAGGTTTAAGTAGTTCTAAGTTCTAGATGTTAAGTCCCATAGTGCTCAGAGCCATTTGAACCATTTGAACTGGACGTCTCAGATGGTAGTGCTGGCACACTCGTCCACTAGATGGATGACTCAAAGACGTGTCCCCTTTGGATTCCTTGCTGCCTAACAGAAGACTATAAAGAGCAACGAAGGAGTATCTGTGCGGAATTGCTTTTGCATTATGAGGCTGATCGTGACTACATTTTGTCGAACATTGTCACAGGTGATGAAACATGGGGTCATCACTTCGAATCGGAAATAAAACGCCAGTCCATGTAGTAGCGCCATACCACCTCTCCTCCGAAGAAAACGTTTAAAGCCGCGCTCTCAGACGGTAATGTCACGGCGATGGTCTCCTGGTCTCTGAAGGGGTTCTTCTGTGTTGTGTACTCACCCGTGGTGCAACAATCAACTGTGCTACCCTCAGGAAAACGAAGAAACGACTTCAACGTGTTTATCGGCACAATAATACAAAGTAATTTCTCTTTCTTAATGACAATGCAAGGCCTCTCACAAGTCTGTGCACCAGAGATGATTTCACAAAACTTCATTGCACTGTTCTCCCTCACCCATCCTACAGCCCGGATCTCGCATCTTCCGACTTCACTTATTTGCCCAATGAAGGAAGCACTCCGGGGGGAGCAGTACGTGGATGATGGGGAGGTCACTGATGCAGAAAGAAGTTGGCTCTGACATCGACCAGTAGAATGGTATCATGCGGGCGTACAGGGCCTCCAAGTCAGGTGGCGTAAGGCCGTCGCATTGAACGGAGATTACGTTGAAAAATAGGCTGCTGTAGCCAAAAGAGTGGGGAATAATACGGTATATTGGAATTCTGAATAAAACTAAACTGCTTTCAGGAAAAATGTGTTTCATTATGGATCACCCATCCTATACAACACAGCACCACAGAAGAACCTGCAACATTCAGAGTTATGTATATTGTACATACTGCAAATACACTTATTGGTTCAAATGGCTCTGAGCACTATGCGACTTAACTTCTGAGGTCATCAGTCGCCTAGAACTAATGAAACCTAACTAACCTAAAGACATCACAAACATCCATGCCCGAGGCAGGATTCGAACCTGCGACCGTAGCGAAATACACTTATTAAAGTGTCACCTTTTCATAGATGTCCAGCTGTATATGTTGGCCACCTTAACTGGCGATAGAATAAAGGGAACATGTTGCATTGCTTGTCTGTGAGCCGTGGCCGGTTCGCGTTGATGCCGTTTGTTCTTCGCCAGTTTGTCACAATCGAGTGGCGTCTCATTTCTCCCAGAGTTACTACCATAACGAGTTGCTGACTTGCCTCCGTCAGTGGCAACAGCAGCGCTTATCGATACTAGTACTGCTGTGCCATATTTGGTATGATCGCTGTATTTCCGTGTGGTGGTATGTGGCAGTCAGTCGGTTGGGATGGAGCAGCGAGGAAGTCTCTGCAGCGCGGGGTTAGGCCGGAACCGCTGGCAGCATTCACGAGCGGTCAGATTTTGAGGCGCTAGCTGCGATAGCTACAAAGTTCGTTGCCCACCGAACTTGGAGACTTATGTTGAGTGATCAGTTCACCTGTTATGAAACCTCAGCTGCTGTGACATCTCTTCTTTCATTGTCGGTTGTTGCTTCCTGGGCTGTTCTCACAAGCAGCAACATATGGTGTGCTGGGGTCGACAAATTTTGCAGCCGTCTTCCTGTGTGGTCTTTAACTATTAAATTGGTTGTTGCTGACCAGTGAAGTGCACCAGCGGTATTTCCTGCCTTGTGGTCGTTAACGCCCCAGTTAACTGCCCTGGTCGTTAGTGTAATTTTCTGGCAGTGTGTTTTTCCTCGCCGTGTTGATCCTGTCTCGCATGGCGTGTAGTTCGATAGCCTTTTAGTTGTTTGAAACTTCCTGGCAGATTAAAACTGTGTACCCCACCGAGACTCGAACTCGGGACCTTTGCCTTTCGCGGGCAAGTGCTCTACCATCTGAGCTACCGAAGCACGACTCTCCCCCGGTACTCACAGCTTTACTAAAGCTTTAGTAAAGCTGTGAGTACCGGGCGAGAGTCGTGCTTCGGTAGCTCAGATGGTAGAGCTTTAGTAAAGCTGTGAGTACCGGGCGAGAGTCGTGCTTCGGTAGCTCAGATGGTAGAGCACTTGCCCGCGAAAGGCAAAGGTCCCGAGTTCGAGTCTCGGTCGGGCACACAGTTTTAATCTGCCAGGAAGTTTCATATCAGCGCACACTCCGCTGCCGAGTGAAAATCTCATTCTTTAGGTTGTTTGTTTATATTTTTTCTTAAGAGTGGTTATGGTGCCTTATCTGTTTTTAGACGCCAAAATTGAAGACGCAGTGCAACTGGTATCTTGTCCTCAGCTTATATTTTCCGTTGTCGTACCGTTGGTCAGGCGGAAAGGAATTGATTAAGTTGTTGGTCGGTCCAGCTGTCCCTGGGTCGGGTTGCCATCCGATAACTTAACCTTACTCTTGGCTGCCTGTCTCACCTCACCTTGTGTTAGAGCTACCTCTTCAGGCCGACTCTTTGAACACTTCTGAGCACCACTGTTCTGTTGGTTTTAGATTGCGATTTTCATTTTAGTATGATGTATTGTGCGAGGCCTTCAGCCGTCTATTGATTTAGTTTGTTTTAATTTTAAGGTAAGGCCTTCAGCCGACTTAAATTAAAGTTTGAAGATTGATTTGTTTAATAACTAAAATTTTGAAAGTTTGTTCAATCTGAAATTCTTGTTATCCAGGCCCTAAGGCCTGAGTCGTTCAGTGACTTGTGTGTGGCCTTGAGCTGAGTATTTACATGAATTTTTTGTTTATGCCGGCCGCGGTGGTCTAGCGGTTCTAGGCGCTCAGTCCGGAGCCGCGCGACTGCTACGGACGCAGGTTCGAACCCTGCCTCGGGCATGGATGTGTGTGATGTCCTTAGGTTAGTTAGGTTTAAGTAGTTCTAAGTTCTAGGGGACTGATGACCATAGATGTTAAGTCCCATAGCGCTCAGAGCCATATTTTTTTTTAAAGTAAGGCCTTCAGCCGCGTGTATTCTTTAAAGCAATTTTTATAACTTGTGTTCAGGCCTTGAGCCGTTCTTGTTTTTGGTGTGGATTTGGTCCTTCAGCCGAATAGGTACCGCAAGTTTTCTTGTCCTTCAGTCGTATTGTTTTAATTTGATCCTCTTAAGGTAATGTGTAATTAAGTGTCTCTTAGGAAAATAAAAGTTTGTGTGTTTTGTGCAACTGACAGTAACTGATTATGGCCCCCTACACAACCATAACCTGATGCGTTCTGTCTTCCAAAGCCAGATTGCAGTCTGAGTGTGTTG
Organism: Schistocerca americana; assembly: GCF_021461395.2. Lineage (NCBI taxonomy): Eukaryota > Metazoa > Arthropoda > Insecta > Orthoptera > Acrididae > Schistocerca > Schistocerca americana. Next base: position 142,639,445 of record NC_060122.1, read on the forward strand.
AGAAGTTTCTTTGTCAAGGCAGCAGTGAGTTTTGGTGACATGACAGTTTCTAACGATTGTACACGTTTATTCTGCACATTTCTGTCTTCAATTAAACACATAACAGAAATCTTACGGCTCCTAGGTAATAAGATTTCGGTGGCCTTACAATGTTAGTTGGAGAGAGTGTTGTACCCTGACACATTTTTCAGACTTCTGCCTCTGTAATAGAAATACAGTATATTTTTTATTAAATTTTAATTATGGCATTCAGTTTTTATGTGCTGAAGATTTTTTCTAAACTTACAAAAGATACTTTCGAAAAGTAGGGTTTTTCCAGATGTAGAAATATGTTCCAAGGTGGAACATGGTCATGTTCTTCTCATATTTAAAAATGTTGCACTCGAAAAATATTGTGTTGCATTTAGTCGCCTATACATTACATGATTATTCTAATATATAACAATAATCAATAAGTGAAATCAAATTAAGTGGACGTATTATGTGAAACTAGGTACAAATTAAATACGTTTTCAAACGGAAGCTATTGGAAACAAAGATAAATGTCTATTTTCAGTACAGGTAAAAATATCTCTTGTTCCGTGGTAAAGCACCTCCTTCCGTTTCAAGATGCAAGATGGTGCACGACCGACGAAGTATGGTTTTACCGTCCATATGTTATATAACAATGTTAAAAATATACAGATATTTACTTGCCACAAAATTCTTCAAGTGAAGAATTTAGCAGTATGTTTCAGAAAGTTTTAATATAGGAGGGCTGTTCGGAACTTAGGTTCCGATCGATTGCGAAATGAAAACCACAACGAAAATCCAATGAAGCTTTGCATAGATGTGTCGGGAAGTCTCTAGCATGCCCATCGATCGCGTCGCGTCGCGTCGCTCTTTTTAGTTCTCAGTGCACAGGGAGCAGGTAAAGACGCCTAGAAATAGTGTCTCTCTCCAAGTATGAGTGCTTGTGAGAGATTTCGCCTGACTTCACGCAGCCCAGACAAAGTAACTATCATGCATTTCCTACTTCATGACAACTCTCGGCCGCACATTCTCCTGCCAGTGAGGACGTTTATGGGTCGTTTTAGATGGGACGTGTTTGATCACCCACGATACGCCCCGGACTTGGCTACTCTGACTTTTATCTCTGCTCATATGAATCGCTGGCTATGAAGACAACATTTTGGCGCATACAGCAAGCTGCAGGTCAGCGTAGAGAGATGGCAGAAAGCACAGGCGGCTGTCTTCTATGACGAGGGTATTGGAAAATTGATACAACGCTATGACAAATGTTTCAGTCGGAGCGACGATTATGTGGAGAAACTGCTGGATGGTGTAGCCAACTGTTGCAAATAAAAGTCATGTGAACCTTCAGGTTTGAACAGACGGACGGAGTCGCCTTGGCTAGTCCCTTATCCCCACTGGTGGCCAATTTATTTATGGAAGACTTCGAGGAGAAGGCGCTTGAATCTGCTGACTTGAAACCCACGGTATTCTGGAGGTATGTTGATGATACCTTTGTAGTTTGACCCCATAGTGAAGATAACTTGCAAGACTTCTTAAGACATCTGAACTCCCTCCACGATCAAATAAAGTTCACAATGGAAATTGTAAAGGAGGGATACCTTCCATTCTTGGATGTTCTGGTTCGGCGCAGAGAGGATGGCAATTTGGGGCATGAAGTGTACCGGAAGCCGACGCACACGGATTTGTATTTACGTGCAAATAGCTGCCACCGTCCTGCCCAGACGATGAGTGTTCTCCGAACTTTGACCCCTAGAGCGCATATTATTTCTGACGAAAGCAGTCTGCAAGATGAACTTTCCCACTTACAAAGAGTGTTCGAAGACAATGGGTACTCCCCACAGCAAATATAGAAGGCACTGAAAATGAAACCGAAAGAGGCCACAAAGAAAGCAGAAGAAGACGAAGAAACCTTTAAATCGATGGCCTTCCTGCCATATGTGAGTAGCCTCTCATCAAAAATAGGACGGATTCTCAGCAAAGTAAAAGTGATTTTTCGTCCTCCACCCAAGACAGCTGCACTCGTGGGCTCCGTCAAAGATGATTTGCTGCTCCGAAAATCTGGAGTTTACAAAATTCCATGTGATTGTGGCCTTTCTTACATCGGACAAACAACTCGTACTGTCCAAGGAATATGTACAGGACGCCAGAGGTACACACGAGTTTTACAACCTAACAAGTCGTGTAGTGGCAGAGCACTGTATCGATACTGGTCACAATATGTTGTATGACAACGTCGAAATTTTGGCAACTACATCTTTTTGGGGCTCGTTAGTGAAGGAGGCAATTGAGATTCGCTTGACGACCAATTTAATTAATAGAGATAGTAGTTTCAACCTTGATAGACCATGGAATCCGGCACTTGGTGTAATGAACTCACAAAGACGTCGTCACAGTGCAGCTCACAATGACATATCGACATGCCAACACAAATCGACTGCGGAGTCATAGATGTTAACTCGCGCCTTTTGCACGTCTATGCCGGCGATCAACGTCTCTGGCGCATTTGCATCTGTCGCCGCATGTGCAGTTGCGCGGTACAACAGTATAAAGGGACGAAGCGAGCACTGGAGCGGCAGGATTGTGCCGCAGACATCCCTCCGCTGCGTCATACGGGGCAGGGGAATGAAATCACAATAAAGAAAAAAAACCTGGAGCGGCAGTCTTGCTGCTCACTCTGAAGATGGCTGATCGTTATACAGCCGAAATATTAGAAGAAGAAAAAGAAGAAGTAGGAGGAGAATTCTTGCTGTTGCACATCCGAAACTTAATGGATTAAAACAGTTTTGGGTTTCGCGACCGAATAACCCTCGCATTATCCAGTACTTAAATGTACAAAACTAGAAACATTTACAAACGCTGCCCAACATACAACCTCACATACAGCAACAACAAAACGGTGGAAACTGCTTATGGTGGTCTCTAACACATATTCCTTTATATGAGACTAAAATCACCACAAAACTGCACTGTTTTTGTAGATACGCTTTCCTCTAGCTCCAACACCCTCCCGCACGAAATGAGAGGGAGCACGTATCAAGTTTGTTAAGTGGCAGTAATTAAAATGTGGACGTAATTGGAACTAATTAAAGTCTGGAAGTAGCACACGACGTGGTGATGTGGTGGGGATGCGAGGGCAGATGCGCCAGAACCAAGAGGGCTGTGAGATACTAAATAAGTTAACAACTGAAACAGCAGTGTCGGATTTGTTGAGTGTAGCAGCTCCACCTATGCACCGCAGAGACAAGGGAACTGGCGGTGTTACGAGACTTGAGCCCTCTTGCGCGGTCGAACGATACAAGCCCCAACTCCATGCGAAACAGCGTCCGCAGTTACCGAAGTTCGAACGACCGCCACAGAACTAGGGTGGACGCTGGACGGAACTGCTTTACCTCGTGTAAGTGCGAGGGAGTGCCAATACCGTTCCAAGCTCATTAAGGATTTACATGCAATAAAGCAGACGTTTGCATGTAGATATCTGTGGTATAAAAAGTAGTTGATGAGATTTGAAACAAGATCGTTGCACAGAATAGTCGAATACTAGCTAAATGTCTACCGCTAGAGCAGCAGTAAGACTTACATCGATTAATCATTAATTTAGACTAATTACATCTGGTTGATAGTCTGATGTGCAGCATTCTTGAAAGCCAACCCATCAGTGCAGCAAAGCACGCGCTTCATTTATGTTTCCTCAATGAGTCCTTCCTCGTCGTTGATATCCGCTACTAATTACCTATAGGCAGTGTCTGGTGGCGACCTACTACAGCCGCCGATTGGTAATCTGTTTAATTTTCAGAAACTTGCTTCCAGTGAAGTTCATTGCGTCACAGATGGCAAAAGGAGGTGGCTGGTTCTACGAAGAAACGTGAGGCGAGCACCTGCAACGGCAACCAACAAACCATGCTTGCAAACTGTTCAAATATGCGTAAATTGCTAACGAACCAAATTGCTGAGGTCATCGCTCCCTATACTTAGACACTACTTAAACCAATTTAAACTAACTTACGCTAAGAACAACACAGCCATGCCCGACGGAGGACTCGAACCTTCGGTGGGAGGGTCAGCGCAATCCGTGACATGGCGCCTCTAACCGCGCGGCAATTCATGCGTAAAACGTCGCACCCGCGCATAGGACAGATCTCAAGTAAGTGCCACTCCGGTTGAGATATCGCTTCACATGCGTGACAGAATACATAGCGTACCCATTATGCTGGAAGTAAGCTATATATCACTTTTATTCCTGTCAACAATAAGGAAGGACGTCAACATTTGAGATATCGCTTCACATGCGTGACAGAATACATAGCGTACCCATTATGCTGGAAGTAAGCTATATATCACTTTTATTCCTGTCAACAATAAGGAAGGACGTCAACATTTATACATTTCACTAGCGGCAATATCCGTCGTTGAATAATACTGATAGCATGAGGCCATTCTCCCTGTCGTATATATACAGACGTATATTCCATTAAACGTGCGATATATAGTGCATACTAAATATATAGTGTATACTACATAGTGTATACTAAATTAATTAATCAACGATGCGATAAAATATAATTACTTAAATAAAACAGGTCGGAATGAAATGTTAATTTAATTAGAAATTCAATTCTTATTTTATATAGATATTTATATTTCCACTTTTTCACAACAATTTTTATACACTATATTTGTAGCTTTACTGTTCGGACTATAAATGAACAAATTTTGAGGTGATCTAACTCTTGGGCATGCTGGTCGTAGGTTGTGTTCCAAAAATGAACAGCATAGAGACAGAAGTGATGGCATTTTCTGCAGGACCTGACCGTCATTTTGCAGGACAATGCTCAAGCACGTACAGTGCAAACTGTTACTGATTTGTTTGACTGATGGGGCTGCTAAGTGCTATATCACCTACTGCACTCCCCTGACTTAATCCCTGGTGAATTCAACTCGATTTATAAATTAAAGGAAACACTTTACGGCATTCGCTTAAGAACTGCTACAAATTTGTCTGGCAATAGACCGCGCCGCTCGAACTGTCAACACAATTGGCACTGCTAAGAGTATCCTACGACTTCCACATCACTGGCAACGGATTATACACAATGCTGGTGACTACTATGAAGGTCAGTAAAACTTGAAACACGTATCTATTTTGTACGAGCTGTAAATAAAGAATTGCCACTATTAAAGTTCCAACCCTCGTAATTCACGGTTGCAAAACACTAATACGAATTCTTTATAGCATAATGGAAAAACTGGTAGAAACCGACCTCGAGGAAGATCGGTCTGGATTCCGGAGAAATGTAGGAACACGCGAGGCAATACTGACCCCACGACTTATCTTAGAAGATAGATTAAGGAAAGGCAAACCTACGTTTATAGAATTTATAGACTTAAAGAAAGCTTTTGACAATGTTTACTGGAATACTCTCTTTCAAATTCTGAAGGTGGTAGGGGTAAAATACTGGGAGCGACAGGCTATTTACAATTTGTACAGAAACCAAATGCAAGTTAAAGAGTCGAGGGACACGAAAGGAACGCAGTGATGGAGAAGGGAGTGAGGCGGGTTATAGCCTATTCCCAATATTATTCAGTCTGTATATCGAACAAACAGTAATGGTAACAAAAGAAAAATTTGGAGTAGGAATTAAAGTTCAGGGAGGAGAAATAAGAACTTTGAGATTTCCCGATGACATTTTGATTCTGTCAGGGACGGCAAAGGACTTGGAAGAGCAACTGAACGGAGTGTACAGTGTCTTGAAAGAAGAATATAAGATGAACATCAACAAAAGCAAAACGAGGATAATGGAATGTACTCGAAATAAATCAGGTGATGCTGAGGGAATTAGATTAGGAAATGACACATTTAAACTAATAGACGAGTTTTGTTATTTGGGCAGCAAAATAAGTGATGGTGAAGCAGAGAGGACATAAAGTGTAGCCTTGCAATGGCAAGAAAAGCTTTTGCGAATAAGAGAAGTTTGTTAACATTGAGAAAAGCTTTAAGCGTCAGGAACTCTTTCCTTAAAATATTTGTATGGAGTGCAGCCTTGTATGGAAGTGAAACATGGACGAGAAACAGTTTAGAGAAGAAGAGAATAGAAGCTTTTGAAATGTGGTGCTACAGAAAAATGCTGAAGATTAGATGGGTAGATCACATAACTAATGAGGAGGTATTGAATATAATTGGGTAGAAGAGAAATCTGTGGCACAACTTGACTAGAAGAAGGGATCAGTTGGTGGGACATGTTCTGAGGCCTCAATGGATCACAAATTTAATACTGGAGGGCACCGTGGAGGCTAAAAACCGTAGAGGGAGACCAAGAGATGAATACACTAAGCAGATTCAGAAGGGTGTTGGTTGCAGTAGGTACTGGGAGATGAGGAGGCTTGCACAGGATAGAGTAGCATGGAGAGCTGCATCGAACCACTCTTTTGACTGAAAACCACAACAACCACAACAACAACAACAACAACAGATCTGTTGTTAACTTGATTATTTTTAAGTGTACCCTGAAACGAAGACATTTGAAAGCAAGAATTGTACAGTATATTGTGTGGAACATGCTTTGATGCTCCTGCCGTTCCGATCATATATAGGCGAATAGTTTCGATGGTGATACTTATAATGCGGGCAATCTGTCTGTACCACTCACGCAGCACACACCTACAGTTTCACCTTTAAATTTTTTTACAGCATTATTTGCACGTTTTGTCCATTTTTTCGATGAGGATATTTAGAGGCTCAGCCAATGTTTTCATGGAATAATAAAAAAACATCTCAAGTTCTAAATCCTAGTTTCTACGTACTGTAACTCCTTGATGTTCGGTTAGAGTGGCCGTTCTTTCTCTATTTTGTTTATTTCGCGTGTGAGAGTGATTAGCTGATTCATGATTATTAATTGAACTTACTCTAATTCGCCTCTCTTCGTTGATGTTGGCCTTTAGATCTTTCTTTCTTTAGCCTTATAATTAACGTAATTATTGATAGTAGTATCATTATAATTTCAGCCACATGTATCTTACAAGGTTTCGGAATTTTCTGGAAAGATCCGGTTCAAAAGACAATTTCTAGAAAACTCCGAAGACATCGCTGTCCCTCACTAGCACATGAAACGCCACTCGAAACATTTTAGACGCTATTTGTATACACAATGCGTGAGAAAACCGTTTCTACGATCCGCACGCACCCACTTCCATCCATCTCGTTCAAACCCTCTTACTACCAGCAGGAGACCAAGGGCTATTTCCCACCACACCCGCAGGGGGGGGGGGGGGGGAGGGGAGGGGGGAGGAGGCAACGGGTGGTCATGGAGGAAAGATGATCGTAAAAGTACTGATCTTGGCATAATCAACTGGCACATATGAGAATGATTCGCATCTGAATCAGGACTGGTTAAACAAGTAAAATTGCAACATTACTCCATTGGAAACCAGTGTTTTCATTTCAGGAAAATAAGAACGACATTTAAGTCTGATTAATGTCAATCGCTGATATAGCAGTTTCGAACTAGTGATCATATTCAAACGTAATATTTCGTATCTACGTACATGTAAAATTTATTTTAAGTGTTTTGGTGTTCATAAATGTGATGCAGTAGTTGCACGCAACAAAGTAAAAAATTTCAATAAAAATGATTAAGATTCGACGCACAATTAGTCTCTTAACAGCTTCGAGAACAATGTTCAGGGAACTATCCAAACATAATATTGAAGTTGCCATGGGAGTTTTGATAATCTGGCTTCAGATAATGCTAATTGTCAAACTTATGTCGTTACATTTATCAACCGTGTGCAACCGATTAAATGCTGAAGAAGTGGTCTTTATGAGTTGCGATTTCCTTGTTGAGACAAACAGAAACTCAACTGTGGGTCATGCATTCCTAAAATACCGAAAGCTACGGACTGTTGCTCTCTGCACATGCGGTTTGGTTTCACAGTTCGCGATCGTCCATTTCATTTGGAAGCTTTTAAATTCCCCGTGTTCTCTGCAAATCGCGAATCGACCATTAGGCCTGCACGCCGCGGCATCAATCACCTGGCGTGAAGCAGGAAGCGGTGCGGCTGACTGCACACGGCTCCAAACAGGAGAACGAATGACATATGCGTTGCGCGTGCGTGTTTCAGAGCACACTCGTAAGGTCGCGCGTCTAGGCGTGACCCGTAATTACCAACTTCTTGCATCATTGGCCACGGCATAAAATAATTTCTGTCGTCTAGCTCCCAGTTTGGTTGATTTACGATAAGTTTTGGAGAGTAAGAAATACTGCGACAAAAATGTTGGATGTGCCTGAAATGAAAATTATACTAGAGAGTATGTACATGTTAATACGTGATTTGTTAGGTTAACATAACCGCAAATAATCTCTGATTAGAAGTTTCATTACCGTGTGAATCCCCCATGGGCTGCAGAACAATCTCTAAATATGATATAAAAAAGACTTCTGTTTCACTTCCTGTCAACTGCGAGAATATTCTAAGATTCATCGCACAATCGGTTTTTTTTTTATTACCCGGTACTGAAATGATCAATTGAACATGTTTATTGAGTGACGGGGTATGGTCTGCAGCCGGCCGGAGTGGCCGAGCGGTTCTAGGCGCTACAGTCTGGAACCGCGAGACCGCTACGGTCGCAGGTTCGAATCCTGCCTCCGGCATGGATGTGTGTGATGTCCTTAGGTTAGTTAGGTTTACGTAGTTGTAAGTACTAGGGGACTGATGACCAAAGCAGTTAAGTCCCATAGTGCTCAGAGCCATTTGAACCATTTTTTAAGGTCTGCAAGTGGGCGATAATTCTGTTATTAATTGTTCGTGGAAAACATATTGCATATTGAGTTTCCTAGACTCTGTTCGAGGGACTGAGGACATTGACAGAGCATACTAGAACAGTAGAGGCGAGAAAATAATCAACGGGCTATATGGGCTCTAAAGATGCTACTGCCGTGTATGAAGATTTGTTTAAATTTTAAACTTTGTATAACGCTAGTTATCGTTCTGTTTTTATTCATGACTGATGTAATGCTTTTATTTGCGCCAGACGAGACTAAATGCTAATATTGGAAATTAACGTTTATATTTAATGAGTTCCCTTAAAGGATAATTAAATATTACGATGTACATTTGTTGTATTTTTCCCCTGAATGTTTAGTTCAACAATAATGAAAAAGATGAGAAGCACTGTGATTATTATTTTCAATTGATTACGCTGATGTGCTGTTTTCTTTTTATCTAATGTTTGAGTATTAAAACTGGGAAGACCTACGCTCGTACGAAAAACTTAAGGACGGCAGTAAATTTCTCATGGTGAAATTAGAAGGAAGGTCAGCGTTGGCCGTAATTTTGATACTTTATTAACAGCAAAATCGATTTTCGATCACATAATGATCATTTTCAGTGCTCTAGCGTACAAATTAAACCTCGTAGGCACTGGTGTCTGGTTAGAAGCAGTAATATGCATTGCCTTCCTGTAATTTATTATTCAAGCTTTTTACTATCAAACCCTCCCTACTGTTCTGATTATTTTCTTTTTCTACCTCGTTTTTAACAGCTTTTCTACCGCTACGGCCATTTTATTCTGTTCTACCTTATTTATTTTACAATTGCCCATTGCGAAGTTTACCTGCACTAGTGTATTATTACTTGCCGTATTATCAGACTGTTTATGTACGCTCTTGATTGAATATTAAGTCGGTTAAATTTTTAACTCTAGGATAGAAATCATATTTATGTTCGCCATCTAAAGTCTTTTCCGGCCGGCCGGAGTGGGCGAGCGGTTTTAGGCGCTACATTCTGGAACCGCGCGACCGCTACGGTCGCAGGTTCGAATCCTGCCTCGGGCATGGATGTGTGTGATGTCCTTAGGTTAGTTAGGGTTAAGTAGTTCTAAGCTCTAAGTCCCATAGTGCTCAGAGCCATTTTGAACTTATCTTTTACCTTGTCCCACTAGCTTAGCTATGTTTTTGACCTGATTTGCTCTTACTTTGTTAACTGTATTATACACAATATCATTCACTCTTGAGAGTATCAAATCTAACGTTAAAGGAGATACATGTTCGTGTTTGCTTCAAACAGCTGAGAATTAATAACACTTAAAAAAAATAGTTTCCTAATTTCACTTATCATAACCTCCTCGCATTTCTTCTTTGCCACTTTGCATATTCGTCTTTGTTCATTGAAACAACTTTGTACATACCGTGGGGTTACATTCTCCTTGTTGAACAGCATATGTTGACTTGTGATCGCCAGCTTGATTTTTAACTTCTTTCTCATGGTGCCTTCCTACCACGCAATATCCCCAGATGAAACTTGAACCATACGCAGAAAGCACTGCTACAGCGTAGTAAGAAAGGTACGTGAAATAAATGTGCAGTGAACCTCTTTTGTTCAAAGGCAATAGTCACACTAAGGTTATGATGGCCCCCCGGACATTACAGAAGGCGGGACATGGTTCGTAATAGGGTGTGTAATCACCAGGAACAGCAATGCATGCTCCGCAAACTACTCCCGTGCTAGCCACTATGTTGGCAAGGAGTTCTCGCCGTAGGACGGTCCAGTCCTTCACCATCGCTGTTGAAAACTGGTGGAAGGTTGTAGGTGCTCCCGGAAGGTCGTTGGTCGTGCTGATAATGTGTCTTCAACGCACTGAACGGGCGCTCCATGGGATTTCAGTCCAGGGAACGTGCAGGCCATTCAGTTTGCTGAATATCCTTTCCTTCCAAGAGCTACTCCAGCTGCGCTGTTCGATATGGGCGCCTTGTCAACCACAAAAATGAAGTCAGTGCACTCCTGAAACTACGCACATGGGGATGGAGTACAGTATCACAATAATGTCGATCAATGAGCAAACAGGGTAGTCCATTGATCGTGACACCGGGCCAAATATCTCACGAAAAAAATTACAAAGAACGAAACTTGTCTAGCTTGAAGGGGGAAACCAGATGGCGCTACGGTTGGCCCGCTAGATGGCGCTGCCATAGGTCAGACGGATATCAACTGCGTTTTTTAAAAATAGGAACCCCTATTTTTTATTACATATTCGTGTAGTACGTAAAGAAACATGAATGTTATAGTTGGATCACTTTTTTCACTTTGTGATAGATGGCACTGTAACAGTCACAAACATTTGGCTCACAATTTTAGACGAACAGTTGGTAACAGGTAGGTATTTTAAATTAAAATACAGAACATAGGTACGTCGAATGTTTTATTTCGGTTGTTCCAATGTGATACATGTACGGTACCTTTGCAAACTTATCATTTCTGAGAACGCATGCTGTTACAGTGTGATTACCTGTAAATATCACATTAATGCAATAAATGTTCAAAATGACGTCCGTCAACCTCAACGCATTTGTCAATACGTGTAACGACATTCCTCTCAACAGTGAGTAGTTCGCCTTCCATAATGTCCGCACATGCATTGACAATGCGCTGACGCATGTTGTCAGGCGTTATCGGTGGATCACGATAACAAATATCCTTCAACTACCCCCGCCCCCCTGCCCCCCGCCAGACACACACACAGAAAGAAATCTGTTGACGTCAGATAAGGTGAACGTACCGGGCCATGGTATGGTGCTTCGATGACCTATCAGCCTGTCAAAAAAAAAAAAAAACATGCTATTCAATACCGCTTCAACCGCACGCGAGCTATGTGCTGGACATCCATCATGTTGGAAGTACATCGCCATTCTCTTATTCAGTGAAACATCTTTTAATAACACCGGTAGAACATTACGTAGGTAATCAGCATACATTGCACTATTGAGATTGCCACCTTAAATGGGGGCCAATTATCCTTCCTTCCATAATGCCGCACCATGCACTTAACCCGCCAAGTTCGCTGATGTTCCACTTGTCGCAACCATCTTGGATTTTCCGTTGCCCAATAGAGCATATTACGCCGGTTTACGTTACCGCGGTTGGTGAATGACGCTTCGTCGCTAAATAGAACTCGTGCAAAAAATCTGTCATCGTCCCGCAATTTCTCTTGTGCCCAGTGGCAGAACTGTACACGACGGTCAAAGTCGTTGCCATGCAATTCCTGGTGCATAGAAATATGGTACGGGTGCAATCGATGTTGGTGTAGCATTCTCAACACCTACGTTTTAGAGATTCCCGATTCTCGCGCAATTGGTCTGCTACTGATGTGCAGATTAGCCGCAACAGCAGCTAAAACACCTATTTGATCATCATCATTTGTTGCAGGTCGTGGTTTACGTTTCACATGTGGCTGAACACTTCCTGTTTTCTTAAACAACGTAACTATCCGGCGAACGGTCCGGACACTTGGATGATGTCTTCCAGGATTCCGAGCAGCATACATAGCACACGCACGATGGGCATTTTGATCACAATAGCCATATATCAACAAGATATCGACCTTTTCCGCAATTGGTAAACGGTCCATTTTAACAAGGGTAATGTATCACGAAGCAAATACCGTCCTCACTGGCGGAATGTTACGTCATACCACTTATAGGTTTGTGACTATTACAGCGCCATCTATCACAAAGCGAAAAAAGTGGTTCAACTGAAACATTCATATTTCTTTACGTACTACCCGAATATGTAATAAAAAATGGGGGTTCCTATTTAAAAAAAACGCAGTTGATATCCGTTTGACCTACGGCAGCACTATCTAGCAGGCCAACAATAGCGCGTCTGGTTTCCCCCTTCAAACTAGACGACTTTCGTTCTGTGTAGTTTTTTAGTTTGACGCTTATTTCGTGAGATATTTGGCCCGGTCACTATCAATGGACCACCCTGTATAGTGTTGGAACATTTGGAGGTCATTATGGGGAAGCAACATCTTATGCCCCCAAATCGTAACACCTGAACCATCAAAACGATAGTGATCGTCGATGTCGCGCATTACATATTTCCACCTCTTGTCACATGATGGTACGTAATGATTCACTGGTCAGACTGAACCTGCTATCATCCCAGAAGAGCACGCGGTCACACTCCCCACTGGCCCAGTCCTTTTGCTCTGGGCGCAATCGCAAACGGAACCGCCGACGTTTCGAAATGTGGTGCAACAGAAGAATGCTGAAGATTAGATGGGTAGATCACATAACTAATGAGAAGGTACTGAATAGAACTGAGGAGGAGCTTGTGGCACAACTCAACTATAAGAAGGGATCGGTTGGTAGGACATGTTCTGAGGCATCAAGGGATCACCAATTTAGCATTGGAGGGTAAAACGTCGTAGAGGGAGACCAAGAGATGAATACACTAAGCAGATTCAGAGAGATGTAGGCTGCAGTAGGTACTGGGAGATGAAGAAGTTGGCACAGTATAGAGTAGCATGGAGAGCTGCATCAAACCAGTCTCAGGACTGAAGATCACAACAACAACAACAACAACAACAACAGTTAATATGTTATATATCTTTATGTATCTCTTCATTAAGTTTTGCGTGGCAGTGTATTATTTCTTTGAATTAACGCGAACCACTCCTTGAGAGAGATAAACGCCCAGAGCGTTGGAACTTTACTTTTGTATGAAGTTGGATATCTAACGCGGTGACATCGTATATTTCACGGCCCCTCTTTGTCTATTTCATTGGAACAGCGACAAAAGTGGAGCATATTTATATTTGGTCGCTATTACGGTCAGTTCATCCAAGCCAAATCAGAGGAAATAGTATTATTAAGATACTTTAGTGCTCGGGATTTCAAGGTTGGATTTTTCTCAATTAAACCCAACCATTCATAAAAAAAACGAGAAATTGTCGCAAAATAAGAGATGGCTCACAAACTTGGATTCTGGAAGGAAAGAAGCTCTCCTGGAATTTGCCATGCTCTATTTAGGAAAGAAACGAAAAATCTGAATGGCCGGAGCGAGGTTTGCATTGGCGTGCTCCAAATACGAGTCCCGTGCCACATCAGTACGTCACTACGCTCGTTGTCAGAGTGTCAGAGAGGACGTTGACACGTCCCTGTTACACTGCTGTTATATTAGTCCATAAGCACCGACAGCTATTGCTTGGCCAACTTGTGAATAAAATTCCGACCATCAGTATCCCAGAAATGCACTGGGCGCTTTGGCTTACGATCCTTGAAGCACTGCTGGACAGTAACTGCCGTCATTCTTCGAGAGAAGGTGCACATTACTGGCCGCATGTGACCGGGCTTTGTCGTGCGAAAATGTAGCACGTATGTTTTTCTCGCGCTTTAACAGCCTTCTTCATGTACTGGCTGCTGTTCAGGATGTCCTATTAGGTTTGTTATATCCAATTGAGAGGCGATCAATCATACATGGTACAATTTCTTTAGGTGATTTGTCCTGAGGAAAGCTCAGTATTGGCGCTTGTATTTGCTTGGAGACTCTGCCTTGAGCAGAAACCAGCTTCATGCTTTTGTCTCCTCACCTATATATGTTCCGTTAATGTTATACCATCATGAGTTGGTACCCGCCACTTTACTTATCTGGTTGGTTCAAATGGCTCTGAGCACTATGGGACTTAACATCTGAGGTCATCAGTCCCCTAGAACTTAGAACTACTTAAACCTAACTAACCTAAGAACATCACACACATCCATGCCCGAGGCAGGATTCGAACCTGCGACCGTAGCGGCCGCGCGGTTCCAGACTGTAGCGCCTTTAACCGCTTGGCCACCACGGCCGGCTTACTTATCTGTTCACTTTGTTATTTATGTCGCTATGCGTCATCTGTTTGAGGCGTGGTACTGCTACGTCACTTCAATGTCCGTACTAATTCCCGAAAGCAAATTTCTTTAACAAGTTAAGATTGTTTCGGAATTACTGCTTCTTATGCTTGATAATATCCAGATGAAAACTGTCATTTTTTTCTCTAAACCGCATCACAATCAAACCAATATTTTTGGATTCTATTGAACTTTAAAGTTAGCGAAGCTGCAAATTTCAAAGACGAACAGGGTAGACAAGTTTTCCATTGTTCCGATGGGTCGCGAAATAGAGTAGCTTAGCGAGCAGAGGTAATGGCAGACAAAGAAAAGTTGCAGTAAGTTGCTGACGTGGGAGGAAGAGGCTCCACGTGGAGTTCTAGAAACTACAGTTATAGCCTGATGAGGAGTAAGAGTCAGTTTAAGTGAAGGAAAACATCTTGGTTTGGCAGAGGCGGACTCGTCCATTTCCCTGAAGTAGTGAGGGCAAAATACAGTGATTTGAGAGTTGTAGTACTTGGAATTAAAGCACACGTAAAAAATTTAGTAATGATTGATTCGAGAGGGAATAAGCATTCGTAATAATTTGTACTAGGAACACTGTTGGGATAATGTTCCTGGCTGGCTGGCTGGGTGAGGATTTGGATTGGATTGTTTAAGGGAAGAGACCAAACAGCGATATCATTAGTCTCATCGGATTAGGGAGGGAGGGGAAGGAAGTCGGCTGTGCCCTTTCAAAGGAACCGTCCCGGAATTTGCCTGGAGCGATTTAGGGAAATCACGCAAAACCTAAATCACGATGGCCGGACGCAGGATTGAACCGTTGTCCTCCCGAATGCGAGTCCAGTGTGCTAACCACTGCGCCACCTCGCTCGGTGGGATAATGTTACCCAGAACTACAGTGAGATGTATGAGATGCATGGTACAAAAATTACTTGTTGAGGTAGCAGCGACTTGTTGAGAGATGATGGTGATAGGGTTCTGTCGGGTCTGAGTGGGTAGAAAGCTGTGATAGAAGTTTCATTGTCTTTGGAAAGGTGATGCACGTCAAATATGTCAAATTGCGTGAACAAATGTTTGGCTTTTATGATGATATTATTACCGGGTTTAGACGTATCTTATGCCACGATCCTGTGTCTCTTCTCCACACTGTGTTGGTAAGTTGCATGGTTTTCTGGGTGCTGCATAGAGATTGGCTGGTGACCGCCTCGTCGCAAATACAAATGTGAAACGACAGATATGAAGAAGTATGTGTTAACATGATGCTGAAACAACGAATCAATATTTGGGCGTTTCCGAGTATATTTCCACGCGGTAGAAACATTTTAACAGACGTTAGCAGTTGTGAGTTCTTATCTCTCACCTGTGTGTTAATTTTCCCAGGGTTCTGTGAGTTCTTGGTGAGTGCATTAGGAAGACGATTACTCTGAATTAGTGGCTCTTGTGAAGTTTCTGTAATGGGAGATCGGGATCTAATCCGAAAGCATACTAATTGGCCTGTTATCGGCTTCCAAAATAATTTATTAGAAATTCGATGACTATTAAATGAAACAAGAATCATAATTTTCGGTTTATTCTGTTAAAGTGACTCGTAAATTATCTGACAAGCAATAAAAATTCTAAAGAAAATATTGGTACATATGGAATAAGATTCTAATAATTACACATAAAAATGAAACAATTAAGAATTGGCGTTTTATCTGGTAATAAATAAGTAGCCACTAACTTTTTACGTTTTATTCAAGCATGAAGATGTTTTCGAGCCCCTGCAGGCTCATCATCAGACTGAGATGTTACAAGAACATTATGTTGTGGACCAGGTGTAGGTAGATGCAGTGCCGATGCAGCTGGCAGAAATGGCGGAAATTTAGAAACCGGTGACTAAATGTATACGAACGCGACAGTTTTTTATGTTTTGGGTACTTACAGCGCACTGCCTTGTAATATCTGTATCAGATCTCTTCCTATAATGTAAATTACACCACTGGCCATTAAAATTGCTACACCAAGAAGAAATGCAGATGATAAACGGGTATTCATTGGACAAATATATTATACTAGAGCTGACATGTGATTACATTTTCGGGCAATTTGGGTGCATAGGTCCTGAGAAATCAGTACCCAGAATAACCACCTCTGGCCGTAATAACGTCTTTGATACGCCTAGGCTTTGAGTCAAACAGAGCTTGGATGGCGTGTACAGGTACAACTGCCCATTCAGCTTTAACACGATACCACAGTTCATCAAGAGTAGTGACTGGCGTATTGTGACGAGCCAGTTGCTCGGCCACCATTGACCAGACGTTTTCAATTGGTAAGAGATCTGGAAAATGTGCTGGTCAGGGCAGTAGTCGAACATTTTCTGTATCCAGAAAGGCCCTTACAGGAACTGTAACATGCGGTCGTACATTATCCTGCTGAAATGTAGGGTTTCGCCGGGATCGAATGAAGGGTAGAGCTACGGCTACGGGTCGTAACACATCTGAAATGTAACGTCCACTGTTCATAGTGCCATCAATGCGAACAAGAGGTGACCGACACGTGTAACCAATGGCACCCCATACCATCACGCCGAGTGATACGCCAGTATGGCGATGACAAATACACGCTTCCAATGTGCGTTCTCCACGATGTCGCCAAACACGGATGCGACCATCATGATGCTGTAAACAGAACCTGGATTCATCCGAAAAAATGACGTTTTGCCATTCGTGCACCCAAGTTCGTCGTTGAGTACACCATCGCAGACGCTCCTGTCTGTGATGCAGCGTCAAGGGTAATTGCAGCTGCGTTCTCCGAGCTGATAGTCCATGCTGCTGCAAACGTCGTCGACTGTTCGTGCAGATGGTTGTTGACTTTCAAACGTCCCCATTTGTTGACTCAGGGATCTAGACGTGACTGCACAATCCGTTACAGCCATGCGGATAAGACGCCTGTCATCCCGACTGCTGGTGATACGAGGCCGTTGGGATCCAGCACGGCGTTCCGTATTACCCTCCTGAATCCACTGATTCCATATTCTGCTAACAGTCATTGGATCTCGACCAACGCGAGCAGCAATGTGGCGATACGATTAACCGCAGTTGCGACAGGCTACAATCCAACCTTTATCAAAGTCGGAAACGTGATGGTACACATTTATCCTCCATACACGAAGCATCACAACAACGCTTCACCAGGCAACGCCGGTCAACTGCTGTTGTGTATGAGAAATCGGTTGGAAACTTTCCTCAAGTCAGCACGTTGTGGGTGTCACCACCAGCGCCAACCTTGTGTGAATGTTCTGAAAAGCTAATCATTTGCATATCACAGCATCTTCTTCCTGTCGGTTAAATTTCGCGTGTGTAGCATGTCATCTTCGTGGTGTAGCAATTTTATGGCCGGTAGTGTATTAAGCTATGTACACAAATATACACAGTAATCCGTCATTCACAATGGGTATACTGAAACAATTATGGTCGTGAAACCGAACTGGTGATGTTAGTATAAAAGACAGATAGTACTAAAAAAGGGAATGCGTTGCGTTTGAGGCCGGAGTTGGAAGCAAATTCATCATTTAGATCTGAAAGCAAACCTTCAGAGTAAAGCTTGAGGTTACTGAAATTCTATAGAAACGGCTTTACTGTCCCTAAGGGTCATCTCGCAGTCAAGACTCCATCTCATTGCATCGATCCTTGAGTGGAGGCTGAAGCGGCTGCAGACTCAGTTATTGGTGGTGCAGCAATGGTCTGCGCCTGCGGCTAAGTTCGCGTCAGTCCGAAATCCATATA
Source organism: Schistocerca americana (assembly GCF_021461395.2). NCBI lineage: Eukaryota > Metazoa > Arthropoda > Insecta > Orthoptera > Acrididae > Schistocerca > Schistocerca americana. The sequence continues at coordinate 142,657,869 of NC_060122.1, forward strand.
CGTTCATCGGCACACTTGCTCAGAGCCGCGCTGAGTGGCCACGCCGTCTAGGGCGCCACGTCACGAATAGGGCGGCCCCTCTCGCCGGAGGTTCAGTCCTCCCTCTGGCATGGGTGTGTGTGTTGTTCTTAGCATAAATTAGTTTGTGCAGTGTGTAAGTCTAGGGACCGATGACCTTAGCAGTTTGGTCCCTTAGGCATTCACACAGACGGCGGTTATAGGTGCTTCAGTCCGGAACCGCGCTGTTGCTACGGTCGCAGGTTCGAATCCTGCCTCAGGCATGGATGTGTGTGATGTCCTTAGGTTATTTAGGTTTAAGTAGTTCTAAGTCTAGGAGCTGATTACCTCAGATGTTGAGTCCCACAGTGCTCAGAGCCATTTGAACCTTTTTTGAATTCACACACATTTGAAGATTTGAACTTGCTCAGAGGTGCACCCTGGAGGCGTCGCAGGCTGATGGAGGAGCTGCCTCTCAGTGGCGAAGTGAAGAAGAAGTCGAAGAGTCGAATGCCGAAAACAGAATGAATTTGTACTTAGTGATTTTTAAAAGGAAAACTCGTGTTTCTGCGTTATTTACTCTGTTGGGACTGGTTTGGCTTTGGGTATGCCGAGTACCTACCGGTAGAAACACTCGTACAAGGATGTTAGTCACCTTGTCTGTGTTTTTCTTCAGAGATTTAACCAGTAACTCGCTTCCTACCATTTAGTGCTGAGAAAAGGCACCTCCCTCTCTTTCTGTGGCCAATGGAGAATAACCTCGGCAGCACAGTCGAGTTTCTCTCCCCGACTTCCGCGAGGTTTGAGGCGCCATGTCACGGACTGCGCGGCCGACCCGCCGGAGGTTCGGGTCCTCCCTTGTGCATGGGTGTGTATCGTTCTTAGCATAAGGAAGATTAAGTTAGTTTACCTATTGTATAAGTCTAGGGACCGATGACGTCAGCAGTTTGGTTCCTTAGGAATTCACACACATTTGAACGTTTCTCTTGTTGGGTGAATATTTCGTTTTCGTGGGCCTAATGTTCGGCGGTGTCCTACGCTTACAAAGAGGTCCCAAAGTGCAAGCCCTCACTCAGTTTTATAGATGTTATCTGTGGCGCCCAGTGCGTCTCATAGATGCACAGCTTTCTGTCTAGTTCATAATTGTGTATTTCCCGGACCCTGTTAACAATAGCATTTCGATTTTTTTCGCCTTCGAGTCTTTAAAAAAGGTCGCTGCTGGAAACCTTACACCATGGGAGATAGTACACGGTGACTCAAAATTCCTATTACAGGCTTCTAGGGGTTGAAGGAGGGCTATAGTAGATGAAGTTTTAACAATAAATGCACTCCCAGAAATTCAATGTTTGGATGTAAAATCAGTTTGAAGTTCGGATCACTTTCAACTCTCTCACTGCATGATACGCACAAAAGCTGAGAAGAGGACGCCGTTGTGAATCTCTTTGCTAATTATGACATCGAATAACACCTTCATCCAACTACAATAGATACGTTCGAAAGTGGGAGGTTTGGTTGTGGTGGTCCGCGTATGCACTACACTCTCGACTTGGAAGAGGTCGTCCTTCACACAAGAGCACCCGAGAATAAGTACTCAGCACTCTACCCATACCATGTGATCCTACAGAACACAGGTCAGAGTTCTTTATCTCTGCTGTGTGCGTAGCGTGAAACAGGAGATCTGAAAGTGATCCAATCGTCAAACTGATTTTACATCTAAATGGTACATTGCCGGATATTGGTTCCGTATTAAAACTTCATGTACTAAGTCCCCTCTAGGAGCCTGTAATAGTAATTCTGAAGCACCCTGTATTTACTTTGCCTGTGTGGTGCTCAGTGTCCAGTAGCGGCAACTCAAAAGGAAAATCTGGTCAACCGAGTGGCTCTGAGCTGCAGCCTGTCACGCGTGACCTTCTGAGTGTTCACCCCATCGGTGGTTCTTCTACGTGGCTACGGAGCCTCGCTGGTAGCCCGATGACTGCAAGCTCGCCCCAGTGTACTCGCGAAGTTTCGTACTTATAGACGCCACATGCATCCGAATAAGAAGGTAAATTGAGGTAATTAACTATAAAAAATCAGTGATACTAATACGCATTTAACTTCTAGGTGTTGGTTAATTATTCCAATCTAATGGGACTTTATATTCTGATTTTATATTAGTTACGGTCCAGTTTTGGAGGAAAAAGGTTGCATAACAGTTTCTTGGATCCTGATGTGGAGCACAAGTTTCTATAAGCGGGATGTGAAAGATAAACTAATTCAATCAGAGGGCACAGTATGTTTTACCAAACTAGTTGGGTACTAGTTAACTTGTTCCCTTGTCTACCATTTATCTTAAAATAAACCGATGTGCTACGAAAAGGAGCACAGCATGAGACCAACTCGTGCAGTTGAAGTTGGGCAGGTGGACTTTGCAGATCACTGTGTTATTGAGCTTCTAGCAATTTTCATCACCCCAGCTGAGTGAGAGGGTGAGTGTTTCTGGGCATGCCTGAAGCTATGCAAGCCATCTCTGCAGGGAGTTCTCTTTACAGAGAGATGTTTAAACTGATATGTCCCCACAAACTGTTACAACACCTACAAAAGTGTGCAATAGGCAGCCAAGGAAACATGTTGTACAGCTCACATTTTGTACTGTTTGCCATCAGCAACCTAAATATTCGAGTTTGACAGAAAGGCAAATCTGGAAGTAATTTTCTATTGAGTAGTATATTTAACTGAGAAAGTGCCTCCTTCACCAAAGAAGACTGGAAACCGAATTCTTCTCATGCTAATACAACAAAGTTTGACATCAGTCAGGCCTAATGCTAATAGCTTTGACGTTTCTACTTCCTGTGATGCTTCGTCTTAAATTGATTTTAGCGGAAGCTTGGCCTTTCTGGTGACGCCACATACGGATCTATGGGGGCTGCCTGTGTGCCCTGTATCTGCAATTGTGATAACTTTTCACCGGCTCAGTCTTCTACATACCTCCCAAACTTGGATTCATTCCGACAGGTCGTCCATTCACAGTGGCCGCCGCAGAACATCAGAAACCAACACTGATGTTGGCAACTGAGTGCCGTGGCATAGTGGTCCATCGAGTGGACTTGCATTTAGAAGAAACAATATCCGCTTTACCATCCAGCCTTTCTGGTTTTTGTTGTTAGAGGTGTTCGTTAACTGATTAAAGCAAATACCAGGATGATTCCTCATCAAAAGGCACAGCCAGTTTCCTGCCCAGTCCTTGCCCTATCTGATCTCGTGCTGTCTCCTGAACGATTTCGTCGTCGACGACGTTAAACCCTAATTTTCTTCTCCTAATCTTCCTTGCGAACATTGGGCACATGGACATCAAAAGTGTGGCCTAAATCCTGCATTTACTCTTGTGAATTCCCCCCTTTAGGTGGCGTCACACGATCAGTAGAAGTCAGAATTCCAAGCGACGTTATTCGACCAATGACAAGCTTGAACGCCACTATAACGGAAGCAGACTTCACTCCATGCTGAGCGTCGTCTCCTGACGAAGAACATATTGATAATCTTCGAAAGACCGAGTTTTAACTGACAGTAGCTTTAAAATGCCTTTCGGAGTGCACACCAACACAGAAACAGCCTATATACGGGTATGGCTCGTTCTTCGTGAAACTGGAGATGTATTATACAGTCCCAGTCGGCATTGACTGGGTAAGGCACTGGAAGGGAAGTAAGCAATCTGCATAGTTTCAAGGTTCACCATTAGCTCTACCCACACATCACTAATTACGAAAGACAGCCCGGAAAAACTTTTCTAACCATGTGGCCTTTCACGACGCCAGCAAACATGAGCTACGACAGTTGTTAAGAGTCTAGGGACTATCGTTGCTTAACTTCCGGCTTTTGGATGAGATGACAGTTTCAACAAGTGTGGCCCTTAAACCTAGCGTCATTACAGATATTTCCTTCACAAGTACATTGTATCACACAGGCTGAAAAATTAAACAGATCAATTGTCTCTTATCTTATGATGCCAATGGGACACTTTGGACCATGTGTACCAAATAACATTACTTTGATGCACTTTTCAAATGAAGTGTGGCACATAAATAATCCTAGGAGAATTTCATCACTATTATTTGCATGAAAGTAAAACTTATTACGACCACTTGACATTCGTCTAATGACATTTCAGGTCGCACCTGTCACTTCACTCGTAATTCACAAACACAAGCGTCTGTGCACTATCTGGTAAAAGAACTGAAATGTGCCTGGTCTCGTTTAACAGATACCTCAAAGACGATTTGAACATCTCCAACATGGCTCAAACCTACATCAAACATCATATTCTCGACCATGATGGGATTTTATGTGCAACTGAAACTGTCGATCGACCCCCAAACAGACCTTAACCTAACCCTTTCTCAGCACCATCTCTGATGCATTCAATCAAGTCTTAGTACATAGCTTCACATCACACTAAATGCTTGACATTGTCGCACTGTCTCCGGTCACTGGACGGACTCCACATAGAATTTTATCTAGAGACAGTGCAAATTATCTTCGCATCCGAGCAGAAACGCATCCTTAGCGCTGGGCGAGTTCACTCTTTTGTTCCTGAGATGTGGCCACTTTAGATTGCGCCGTCTGCTGAGCTACGCGCTTTGTCCAGCAGAAGCAGTTATTTGTACGCTGATGTTCTTATTCAGTAATCTAGTCAAGACACTACTGACTCGTGGAATTATTGGTCGTACAGGCACAAGCTTTTAATACGATCGTTTGAACAAACGTTAGCTGTAGCTTAGATGTTTCTGCAGTAGGTAACAGAACCCCACCACTAGCGCTCTCCCCAACCCTTCCATGCTGTCTGCATAGGTACAGTCCAAGTTGTTTTGTGTGCACTCTACATTTTTTTGTGTAGGCATACAACAACAACCTTTCGTGTTACGGGTTCCTCCTATAAATTTTTCCCAATGTGTTTTGAATATTACTTCCGAACCTAGACTAGTAAGCAGTAAATGACATAGCGTAATGCCTCTTAGGCCTTGACGATAGACTGAAAACTCCTTTGCATCACGATTCGGATCTTATCAATTTTTCACCGTATAAGGTAGATCCATGACAAACATGCCCTTTCAGTATATGGATCAAACCACAGAGATTTGTTTACTGCGACGCCCCAACATCTTCATGCCCACTGGTCTTCATTTCAACTGGGCCTATAATCGAAACAACTAAAATTACTCACGTTTCATACACTGGTCATCAACCTTAATTGTGGGTCACCAACTCCAGGTTTCGTCACAGAATTTTATCTGGGTATGAATCACGCTTAAGAAGCGATGCTCCGGCGTCTCTTGCGCCATGTAAGAACTGAGATGTTGAGATGACCACCAAAACACCCTAGTGCTAGCCTGAACCACGCATGGCCTCGAATCTGGGCCAAAATTTTAGGCAGGATTTTTACTCATCTCTGCGGTAAACCTACACTATAGACTGCTAAAATTGCTACACGAAGAAGAAATGCAGATGATAAACGGGTATTCATTGGACAAATATATTATACTAGAACTGACATGTGATTACATTTTCACGCTATTTGGGTGCATAGATCCTGAGAAATCAGTACCCAGAATAACCACTTCTGGCCGTAACAACGGCCTTGATACGCCTGAGCATTGAGTCAAACAGAGCTTGGATGGTGTGTACAGGTACAGCTGCCCATGCAGGTTCAACACGATGCCACAGTTCATCAAGAGTAGTGACTGCCGTATTGTGACGAGCCAGTTGCTCGGTCACCATTGATCAGAGATTTTCAATTGGTGAGAGAGCTGGAGAATGTGTTGGCCAGGGCAGCAGTTGAACAATTTCTGTATCCAGAAAGGCCCGCACAGGACCTGCAACATGTGCTTGTGCTTTATACTGCACAAATGTAGGGTTTCGCAGTGATCGAACGAAGGTTAGAGCCACGGGTCGTAACAGATCTGAAACTATTCAAAGTGCCATCAAAGCGAACAAGAGGTGACAGACGTGTAACCAATGGCACCCCATACCATCACGGCGGGTGATACGCCAGTATGGCGAAGACGAATACACGCTTCCAATGTGCGTTCACCGCGATGTCGCCAAACACGGATGCGACCATAATGATGCTGTAAACACACCCTGGATTCATCCGAAAAAATGAAATTTTGCCATTCGTGCACCCAAGTTCGTCGTTTAGTACACCATCGCCGGCGCTCCTGTCTGTGATGCAGCGTCAAGGGTAACCGCAGCCATGGTCTCCGAGCTGATAGTCCATGCTAATGCAAACGTCGTCGAATTGTTCGTGCAGATGGTTGTGGTTTTGCAAATGTCCCCATCTGTTGACACAGGGATCGAGACGTGGCTGCACGATCCGTTACAGCCATGCTGATAAGATGCCTGTCATCTCGACTGCTAGTGGTACGAGGTCGTTGGGATCCAGTACGGCGTTCCGTATTACCCTCCTGCACCCACCGATTCCATATTCTGCTAATAGTCACTGGATCTCGACCAACGTGAGCAGCAATGTTGCGATACGATAAACTGCAATCGCGATAGGCTAGAATCCGACGTTTGTCAAAGTCGGAAACGTGATGGTACGCATTTCTCCTCCTTACACGAGGCATCACAACAACGTTTCACGCCGGTCAACTGCTGTTGTGTATGAGAAATCGTTTGGAAACTTTCCTCATGTCAGCACGTTGTAGGTGTCGCCACCAGCGCCAACCTTGTATGAATGCTCTGAAAAGCAAATCATTTGCACATGACAGCATCTTCTTACTGTCGGTTAAATTTCGCGTGCGTAGCACGTCATCTTCGTGGTGTAGCAATTTTAATGGCCAGTAGTGTAGTATGGCGCCGTAACGGATACGATTCCCTCCCAGGTGAAGTTACGTAGTAACGTAGGACCCCCAATTACAAACAGTGTCAAATGGTGCACACTTCTGTTTGTGGGAACTTGTAAACTCCCAAAACTTACTTTCTCGTAATTCTATCCCCGCGGTCACAGTATGTAAACTCATGTATCATAATTCATATAAATGTTGCAAATGGCTCTGAGCACTATGGGACTTAACTGCTGAGGTCATCAGTCCCCTAGAACTTAGAACTACTTAAACGTAACTAACCTAAGGACATCACACACATCCATGCCCGAGGCAGGATTCGTACCTGCGAAGGTAGCTAATTCGTATATTGTAGCTTGTCGTCAGATCAGAGCATTGGTACCAGTATAAACGTGTGTGCTTATCAATAATAGCTAGCAACGTATTAAGTCACGTCTTTGCCGATTTATTAATATTTAGCACTCACTGACATAAACTTCCAAATTCTAATATTTGTCACAAAAAAGTAATTATGTTATGACGTCTGCTATGAGGTTTTAACGCAAATGATATCCCTAACGAGCGCACAGGCCTGCATATCTTTTAAGCGAAACCGAGCCAACCAGCTATTACAGTGTGAGGCCTAAGCAAAACTGCTTGTAACTGCTACCGCGATGGACATTGTTGCGTTAGACTAGCGAGCCTGCCAGACTAGACTACAATTTGGAGTTGGACCAGAAAAACTTGGAACATCTTCCACGCACGATAGCAGAGACTTGTAATTTATCTTTTCTTTTTCCACCTGCCAAGCGTAATGCCAGTGTGTAATTATCTGTGTAATTAGTACAACATTCTGTAGAGACGATTGCACCTCGACTTCACCGATTGCGTGGTGCACCTCAATTTCCCCTTCCCTTACGTCGCCTCCATCCGCTTTCTCCCTCCTGTAGGCTTTTCAGTTCGCTGATTAGCCCCCTTTAGTGCTTCGTTTTAGGGCCTCGTTTAGTTCAGGAGAAACCTCTGTTCCCTGAAGTGGCACGTCCTGCAGCGTTTTGAAGCGCCGTTGGCGGCAGCAAGGAAGATTACATGTCGACTACGAGGTCACCTTAAGGTGGACAATTTGGCGAACAAACCGTTCCATCCATATGTTTGGATCATATCGTTTCGTTTCTTCCTTCTACTACTGCAGTAGCCTATTGGTGTTCATTTTTCTGTGTTATATTTCCTGTCGGTATGAAACCCTTATGCCTAAATGTTTTGTGAAGTAAATTATCCAAAAGTAAGAAGTAAATTTTCTTAGAGAAAAATTTGACGCCCCTTTGAAACGCGACCGAAATCATGTACATAAAATGAGGTACAGATTGAGAATTTAAAGTCCAATGCTTCACTTAGAAGCGTAGAATTTTGAAGACTAATAGAGGATATTTGTCGGGTGGATTACGTAGACTGTAGTGTCTCATTTGCTGTAGGCTCTACATGATTTCCAGCATTACTCAAAGGTGTGCCAAATGTTACTCTGATCTGTTTTACTTCTTACATTTGGTAAATTTTTTCATACAACGACTGTTTTGCAAAAATGTTTTGTAAAAATGAAGAATATTGGTATTTGGAATGGAGAAACATTTTTTCAGTAGGAGCAGAAGTTTCGTTTCTAAGGTATTTAATTTTCATATACAAAAGCAAATGGCAAACAAAGCCAGGCCAAGATATAAAAAAGGCGAAATTAAGGAAGAGCTATAAGAAAGAGAACGAAAAAGAAAGAGGTGAGTGACAGACTTCAAACTTATGGCAACTTTACCTTCAGAGGGGCCTAACATTTATTCTAACACCGGTCGCAATTTTGGCTCTTTCAATACTTTGTTAATGTGAAAAATGCTTTATATTATTTTTTTTCTTGACAATTTCACCTTATGTAGCATGTGTTGCATTTATTGTCTATCTAGTCTGTCTTAGGTAATGGCATGCGCAAGTAAGGTGATTTTACCACTATTACTAGCGGTGGCGTTTGGGAATAAATATGGGGATGCGGCCGTGTTGTCAGCTATGATTTCTTCGGTGGTCCCTCTAGCCCTCGGTATTAGATCCTGTGGAGGCCGCTCTCTGACGTATTATGTGTAGACTGGACCTCATTGCTGTTAGCGCGGCTGTATGTTGACCGGTCTTGCTGGGTTTCCACCATATGTGGCAGCCTGGGCGCATATAATATACGGCACTTTAGAGGTTCACAAATTTGTGTTCTACAGCTTTTATACCTTCGTTTTAATTTCTTAAGCCCATGCCACAGGTCTAGTCGTCGGTACTTAGTTCACAGGTTACATTAGGCAGGTAATGTGCGCTTATTTGTTGTGACTTTCATGGTTTTTCCCTTACGCCTCGTTTACCCAGTGTGGTACTGGCTGACTCAAAGACCCTTTTCGTGCATCACCCGCAAGGGGTCTCGCACGCTACTTGCTAGAGTTTTTACATGACTGGTAGGACTTTCTCGTACGCTAGCAAGGTATAACCTGATGCTCGCATTGTATGGGCCCTTTTAATGTTAATTAATTTTATGAAGAATCAGTCTTAGTATTTTTTTTTTGTAGCACCTGAAGATGGGACTTACATCTCGAAACTCGGTTCGTGTATACAATTTTATCCAAATAATGAATTCGTCACGTAAAACGGGAGCGGATTTAATCAACACGAAAAATTTTAGCATGAGTTGTGGGTGTCCCGCAAAGTCTATATTATTTCAGGGCAAAAATGAGTTTCTCTGCGGTTTGGAGTGCATGTTAAATGGCAATAACAGTGTGGTTATACCACTTCAGTGCTCAGAGGAAGGCAAGGGCGCACCACAACCAACAGCACTGCAGCCAGTAAAGCACTCTTACGTTTAAAACAACCTTCGGGACGATGACAGCTGTTTCTGTAGCACAAGACTGATCTAGCGAATCTGAGCCTCGCATCTAGTTTTCCGGTGACTATTTTTTGGTGGCGTATTTCAGGTAGCTCCAAACGCGCGCTCCTAAATTTTACAGGGCAAGCTTATGTCATGACTTGCAGTCATGTACGCGTGCAATACTGACTCTTTCCGCCATTTGGTGTGCAACACGTTGCACTTGTCAGTCTTGAAGGTCAACTGAAGCCACTCCACCTAGCATATACGGTCACCTGTGCTAGCCTGTGTGAACTAAGGTCTCTGTTTGAGCCGGAGCGTAAGTCAAAGGCTCGACAGTGATGTCCCACAGGATATATATATCACACAAGCGTCATGAGCTCTCCTTTCACACGCTACGAGAATTCCGCGTCAATATCTCTGTCTTGTGGCACTCAATCAGGAGATAAGCACTGTTGTTGTTGTGGTCTTCAGTCCAGAGACGGGTCTGATGCAGCTCTCCATGCTACTCTATCCTGTGCAAGCTTCTTCATCTCCCAGTACCTACTGCAACCTACATTCTTCTGAATCTGCTTAGTGTATTCATCTCTTGGTCTCCCTCTACGATTTTACCCTCCACGCAGCCCACCAATACTAACTTGGTGACCCCTTAATGCCTCAGAACATGTCCTACCAACCGATTCCGTCTTCTAGTCAAGTTGTGCCACTAATTTCTCTTCTTCCCAATTCTATTCAGTACCTTATCATTAGTTATGTGATATACCCATCTAATCTTCAGCATTCTTCTGCAGCACCACATTTCAAAATCTTCTATTCTCTTCATGTCGAAACTGTTTCTCGTCCACGTTGCACTTCCATACATGGCTGCACTCCATACAATATTTTCAGGAAGGCGTTCCTGACGCTCAAATCTTTCCTCGATATTAACAAACTTCTCTTCTTCGCGATGGATATTCTTGCCATTGGAAGTCTACACTTTATATCCTCTCTGTTTCACAATCATTAGCTATTTTTCTACCCAAATAGCAAAACTCATTTACTACTTTAAGTGTCATTTCCTAATCTGATTCCCTCAACGTCACCCGATTTAATTCGACTACATACGATTATCCTCCTCTTTCTTTTGTTGATGTTCATCTTATATCCTCATTTCAAGGCACTGTCCATCCCGTTCAACTGCTCTTCCAGGTTCTTTGCTGTCTCTGACAGAATTACAATGCCATCGGCGAACCTCAAAGTTTTTATTCCTTCTCCATGGATTTTAATTCCTACTCTAAATTTTTCTCTTGTTTCCTTTACTACGTGCTCAATATACAGATTGAGTAACATCATGGATAGGCTATAACCCTGTCTCACTCCCTTCCCAACCACCGCTTCCCTTTCAGGCCCATCGACTCTTATAACTGCCATCTAGTTTCTATACAAATTGTAAATAGCCTTTCGCTCCCTGTTTTTTATCCCTGGCACCTTCAGAATTTGAAACAGAGTATTCCAGTCAGGATTGTCAAAAGCTTTCTGTAAGTCTACTAATGCTAGAAACGTAGGCTTGCCTTTTCTTAATCTTTCTTCTAAGACAAGTCGTACGGTCAGTATTGCCTCCGTGTTCCAACATTTCTATGGAATCCAAACTGATTTTCCCAGAGGTCGACTTATACCAGTTTTTTTCATTCGTCTGCAGAGAATTCGTGTTAGTATTTTGCAGCCGTGACTTATTAAACTGATAGTTCGGTAATTTTGACATCTGTCAACAACTGCTTTCTTTGGGATTGGAATTATTGTATTCTTCTTGAAGTCTGAGGGTATTTCGCCTGTCCCATACATCTTGCTAACCAGATGGTAGAGTTTTGTCAGGGCTGGCTCTCCCAAAGCTATCATTAGTTCTAATGGAATGCTGTCTACTCCCGGGGCCTTGTTTCGGCTTAGGTCTTTCACTGCTCTGTCAAACTCTTCACGCAGTATTGTATCTCCCATTTCATTTTCATCTACATACTCTTCCATTTCCATAATATTGTCCTCAGGTCATCGCCCTTGTATAGACCCTCTATATACTCGTTCCACCTTTCTGCTTTCCCTTCTTTGCTTAGAACTGGGTTTGCATCTGAGCTCTTGATATTCATACAAGTGGTTGTCCTTTCTCCAAAGGTCCCTTTAATTTCCCTGTAGGCATTATCTATCTTGCCCCTAGTGATATATGCCTTTACATCCTTACATTTGTGCTCTGGCCATCTCATTTTTGAGACGTTTGTATTCCTTTTTTCTTGCTTCATTAACTGCATTTTTACATTTTATCCTTCCATTCATTAAATCTAATATATCTTCTGTTGCCTGATCAAATGTAACCCGACACCTCTATGTAGTGCGAAACTAAGTACTAGAAGTCACGAGAGGCGGACACTGGAGTGTAAAAGGAGACGTGGGGAATTGTATTGTCACTAGAGATACATTAACGGCAGAATGTTGCGATCAGGAGCGCTCAGTGACTTTAAATGTAGGCTATTCACTGGATGGACATGAATGAGAAACCAATCAGGGGCATTGCAACCCACCAAAAACTGACGAAGTCGACAGTTGATGACGTGACAGTGAAGGCGATAAGCGGATAAAATGACAGTTTGGTAAAATGACATACCTCGTGTTTCTTGTTTACTGCCACAAGAGGCAACGGTTTCTGGCACAAGGTAATGCTCTTATGTTGGCGATACTGTTACACAAGAAATGCCGAGACCGCTTGCTTAGACCTTTGCATATTATGTGAAGAATCCATACATACCACGTTTTAGAAGTTGAGACAGTGTTATATTGTGGCATCCTACACATGGATAATTTGATTTATAGTATATTTTACTCAACAGGTAAGTAAACACAATCTTTCCAAACCTTTGAAGCATATTTCTGGGTGTGTAGGTCCACGTGTTTACGAGGAGTGTCTGTGTGCACGGAATGCTGTAACTGTAGTAAAATGACATACCATGAATGGAGATGAGAAGACATAGGTGTGTCATTTTATCCTCAACCACAGTTAATGTTTCCTGTCTTTCCATTAATTCCTGTTTGTGACAATATAACACATAGTTTATTATCATTACTACTTCAGTAATTGGCAGTTGTGAGATTCAGAACTCATTCACAAGACCATTGATGATGTTCGCAACAAGCTAATGGTCTGGCAGAATGCCTCAGCATGGTTCGGTGCTCCTCAAGTTACTTTAAGGAGTAGAGTATAAGGCAAGAATAACCAAGTTTAAGGAATAGATAGAAGTTTAGGTTGGTGAGCCGTGGCGACTGGCTCTAGTTATGCTCTACTTGCGTCGCTGATATCGACACTCGTCTGGTCTTGTATTTCCGACTGTTCCGCCTTCGTTTTTCCGGCTTGGCGTCTGACCGGGGTCTCTCTCCGGTCGGCGTTCAACGAGGCAACATGTTTTGAGGGCAGGCGCTCGTCTCGATCCGCTATGCCGGGGCCTCGCCGTCCTCGCCATTTTGCTGCGCGCCGGGTGTAGCCTACGATGCTGATTAGTCGACGGGTTTCCGTGCGAAACGATGGCGGGTCCGTCATCTCAAGCTGGACATCTTCTCATCGCGTAGCCAGAGGCATGAAGTTGCGTATGATTCATATTCTGCTATTAATCTGTGAAGATTTGTGGAACTTGGTGGCATGTTGCATCTACCGGAGATCAGTTCAGGATCGTTTTGAATAAGAGAAGTTATACGGAATTTACGAAGTCTAAGGCCTCGAAGTGCTGTTTCCGCGGAGTAGAGTCTATTTCGGAAAATCCAAAAGGGAATAGAGTTTTACTGCTTGTTTCAAAGGTTCCTTGCAATTTAATTTGATGTAGTGTGTTAATTATTGTGCTCTTCTCCCAGTTTTGGTTTTAGACTTTCCTTCAATATTAAGGGAAGAGATTTTGTTAGTGTACTTTTAATTCTTCTTTTATTCAATAACTGGTTTTCAGTTATGTTACAGATAGTCACGTAGTTATTAAGCCTTGCATGGTCTTGAAAAAGGTGAATCACGAGTTGAATTTGTCTGCCGCGTGAATTATTTGCTGTTGCAGAAATGGTCTGGTATGTGGGGTTGGCCGCCTTGGCGGGGAGGCTGAGATCGTCTGTGTGTTCGGCGTGTTTTCTACCCTGGCTTGCCGCCTGATCATCTGCTTGGCGGTTGCTTTATCGCCGTTTGTTCCGAGTACCATCGTGTATAAAGCGCGCTTCCTTCTTTTAGTTAAACAGCCGGCCTGTCCGCTGGGACGGACGAGATCTTTTCATGAGTAACTCAAGCTGAATCATTAGTATTGCGTAAATTTTGGTTACGTAAGCAAAGAACTTAACAGTGTGCTAATGGTGGTGACTGTCTGTGACCTTTTGGAGCCAGATCTAATTATTATCTTTAAAATACCGTTTGGTATATTAACTCATGATCTAATCACATAGTTTTTCTAAGTTTGGTGAACGACAAGCGTCCGAAATTTAAAGACTTGATCTTTGGTAATTTCATTTCTATCTTTTTTTTTTCTTTTTTTTAAAAAAGAAAAGACTGGCGGTTAAAGTCAGTTGTATATTTTCTTAAGAGGACAAAGGTCCGAATTAAATTTTTACATTGTTATTCTGATTCTGTAATAAAGAAATTTGTCCTTTAGTTGAAATTAAAATTGTGTACCAATCACAAGTTTCCTCCATCAGAAAAGATCCCTAGTTTCCTATCTCCTTTGAATAGCTGTGGTTAAATTGAAATTTTGTTTTCTCTAGCACGTAACTTGAGCAGTAACACAGCTCAGTCCGTTCCAGCAAACGCTTCCAACAGCGCCGGAAACTGAGCTAGTATAGCGCATAAAGATCTTTAATTCATACTATTTTGATGTAAGTGTTTCTAACAAACTGTTACCATAGTACACAGTTCTGATCAGCAGTACTTATGTTTCAGAAGTGAAATGAAACGTCGTGTGGCTACGGCTTCCCGTCGGGTAGACCAGTCGCCTGGTGCAAATCTTTTTAGTTGGCGGCTCTTCAGATGATATGATGATGGTGAAGACAACACAGCAAAACCCCGTCCCTGAGAAGAGAAAATCTCCGACCCAGGCGGTAATCGAACGCGGGCCCCTCGCTTGTCATTCTGCGACGCTGACCACTCAGCTACCAAGGCAGACGTTTCAGAAGTAGAACCCAGAATCATCAAGAAAATAATGTTTCAAAACGCATTTGCCGCTAAACAGGCTAAAATAGAAACTTTAATTTGATAGGTCTGCTGGAGATCAGCAATATATGCACTATCCTAATGATGATGATGATGGTGATGTTCCTTGCCTGTATTGTAATGGCTTATTTAATCCTTCTAAAAGAAACGAGACATGGCTTGGGTGGGTTAACTGCTCAGTGAGGGCTCACAGTGATTGTCCAGGTGTTTCACAATCAGCAAATAAGTTTGCATGTGACGTTTGCAAATAAAAGTGAAAATCCGTAGAAGACGTAATACTATGTCGTTTGACCCAACGACTCTCATGGCGTGACAGTGTTATGCTTTCTAATTTACCATTTAATAATGGTATAAGGTAGAACACAAACTTGTTCCTTGAATCACTGAGTAATTAATAGATTTTAATGTTGAGTTACAAAAAATTAAACTTATATTTCAAAAACTGTACCTACAGCACAAAATTTTCCTTTACAGTATGTCATTTTAGAATTCTGTGCCCTAGATACAAACGCACTGAACAAAAAAATTGTACTCCTCTGCCTGTCCCAGAAAACATCATTCTAATACCGTGTAATATCATTTCTAGACTTGATAATAATCTCAATTTGGTCAGGAAGAGAGTCCACACATTTTCTCAGGCATGCGTAACAGGTATGTGAGCGAAAGGGGGCGTATGGTTGGTTGCCAAACGATAAATTACTTGTGCGGAGAAACGTTCTCGAACTGGGCTCTGCCTACGGTATCAGGTGCTTAGCGAATATAAATGAGGGGGTTAAAAGCAAAGTGCTGCATGTGACGAAATCATTATTCTAATAAAAAAGAGCTTCAAAGTTTCTATTACATTTAAAGTTCTTCATTCGTTTGTTATATTGTCTAGAATAAACATCATATGCAGTGGTTGTTAATGAAACTATACATACTTCATCAGTGAACTACATTCAGAATGTTGTGCTCAGTAATGTTTTTACCAATAATAGTTAGCATTTACACCCCTCTGCCTCCAAGGGTTTCACAGACATCCTTTCGACTCTCATTAGTACCAGATTTGGAATACAATGTTTTGCCCCATTTTCATATATTAAATTGATCCATACGCATAAGTTTTATTAAATATGTATGTGTAATGGAGTGGGTAAGGCAAATGAAGAAACAATGTTACACACAAACATAACTTTCCAAGCACACTCCTAAATATACGCATACAAATACTCCCATTCATTGTTATTACAGGAAATATCTATTCTGAGTCACACGTAAGCACTACCTCATTAGCAGATCGTGTGCTTGGACCTTCACTTGCTGGTGGTCTCCTATATTGTTTCGAAATAGGCGGTTTTGATTTGTTCTTAAGATTTATATAGAATGGATGGTAAGCTGGAGTCACAAATGGAAACACTGCCGAAGATTCTGATATTTCTCTTTTATAGCAAGCTGTGGCAGTACATCCTATCTCTGAGCTTGGGCATCCTGAGTTTCGTCATGGCAATGGAATCAATATTCTTATCATCGTTGAGGGAAGTCTTATGAAACATCCCATACAGGAGCGGCCTGAAATCAGGAACATGTGGTCAATTATCTTGAGCAAGTGTTCTTTATGTTACACATTTAGAACTTAGCGATATTTTTGTTCTTGTCCTGACAAAATGCATTCTCACTAAAGGCAATGAGGATGCTTCAGCACACCATCGCTATTAGCATTTTCACTGCTTGCCGGTACATTGTCTCCATTGTTCGTAATCTGTATACCTTTCCCTGCCCTTCAATTCTAATGTTTTGAACGCAAAAACAGTTTCTAATGTATGAAATTCTAATAGACCGAATCATCTGATCACAACAGTTTACAGATGGTTTGGCACCAAAGATGTGCATATGCACTTGTATCTCTTTGTATCCAAAGAGAAGACACTTCTCGTTAAGTACTTCCTGAAGTAACCGCTAGGAAGCAGTTCAAACCACCCCATACACCTATACCACTTTACCACTACATAGATTGATTCTTCCACTACAATATGATGCTTAAATATCCGCCATTGCTTTGCTTCTAACCGCCTCAACTAACTTCCCAATTCCATTGTGGTCTATGAACCCTGCCTGAAGTACTGATGTATACGAGGGTTGGAACTAAAATAGTGGTAACTATTTATTCACAACCAATGCAAAAAAGTTACATGTTCGCATCTGTTACGTCACCAGCGTTGTGTAGAACCCGTTGCCAGCGATGTGGAAGGCAAAGTATACCGTTAGCAGAGCCTGTTCTGTTGATAGTGCGAATGGAGCGGTCTAAAGTTATGGTGATTCTCGTGTGCGACTGTGATGGTGTTATCCTAACGCATTACGTTCCTCCACTGCAGACCGTCAATGCACAGTATTACTGTTCGTTTTTGGAGCACCACCCGGGACCAGCTTTGCGAAAGAAGCGGCGACACTTCCTGCGTAACCGACCCATCCATCCACCATACTCTCGCGACTTAAGTCCTTTTGGCTTTGATTTGATTCCGAAGATGAAGGAACCACTTCGTGCCATTCGCTTCAGAACTGTTCCAGAGATTCGACAGGCAGTAGACCGCTCCTTTCGCACCATCAACAGAACAGGCTCTGATGACGGTATACTACGCCCTCCGCAGCGCTTGCAACTGTTCTACACAACGCTGGTGACTACTTTGAAGGACAGTAACAGGTGCAAACATGTAACTCTTTCGTATCGGTTGTGAATAAATAGTTGCCACTTCTTAAGTTCCAACCCTCGTATTATTTAACTTGTTAAGTGGATGATATAGCTATAAATATGACAAAGTGTCTCATTGTCAGCTTACGATTAATGTAAATTTTCTAATCTACAACTTACACGAACAGCTATACTTTACACACACACTGATTGTTTAAAAAACTGATCCATATTCCTAAAATGGTCACACTGGTCATAACCACAAAAACGTCATATAAACAAACATCCCGAAACAAATACTCGAAATGGGCCTCTTTATTTGTGCCATAGAAAGTCAGAACCCAGTGGTGTAACTGTTTTTCTGTTTAAGTTCATTGCTCATTTTTTATTGGTTGTGTGGGCAGACGTAAATCCTCGAGCGATCATGGAAGAAAGACATCAGGCTCATTTAATATCTACATGTGGATCTCCATCCGCTAGATTTTTAGCTATTGGGACACTTAAAGGCTTTGGTACTCACCGAGCGAAATGGCGCAATGGTTAGTCCACTTGAGTCGCATTCGGGAGGACGACGGTTCAAACCCGCGTCCGACCATCGTGATTTAGGTTTTCCGTGATTTCCCTAAATCGCTTCAGGCAGATGCCGGAGTGGTTCATTTCAAAGGGCTCTGCCGACTTCCTTCCCCATCCTTCTCTAATCTGGTGGAACAGATGACCCGCCGTTTGGTCCACTCCCCCAGATCAACCAAGGCCTTGGTACTCTTTATTCCATATCCACAGAGAACGATAGAAGACCTTATTAATGAAGGAAACGGATTTCCTGAATGGATCCACCATCATTATGTATATTTTGTAGAGTACGGAAAGCTTTCATCGTTGTGTGACTGTATAAGATGCAAGATGTTAGACAAAATTTCTATAGGTGGCATATGTGGCAACTTCCTCAAAATGCTGAAAAACTTAAGTTAAGGCAGACAAATAGGAAAAACAATCCTGTAATATTCGAATACAGGATTAATAGTGTAATGCTTGACACAGTCACTCATGCGCAAAGGAGACTGCGCATAGAACACTAGTGCGACCCATTACTGTGAACTGCTCAAGTGTTTGGGGTCCACACCAGGTCGGATTAAAGGAAGACATGGAAGCAGTGCATAGGCGGGCTGCTACATTTGTTACCCGTAGGTACGAACAACACGTAAATGTTACGGGAATTCTTACGGAACTCAAATCGGAGTCACTGGAGGGAAGGCGACATACTTTCGAGGATCACTGTTGAGAAAATTTAGAGAACCTGCATCTGCGATTGACTATAGAACGATTCTACAGCCGCCAACATACATTGCAAGTAAGGACCAAGAAAATAATACAAGATAAATTAGGGCCTGCACAGAGACAGTCGTTTCTCCCTCTCTGTAACTGTGAATGGAACAGAAAATGCCTGGAGATAAATACGCACCATACGGCAGCTTGTGGAGTATGTATGTAGACGTAGATGTAAATGTAAAACCGTCTAGACAAAGCTGCTTTATTTATAACGTCGTTTTGACTACTGCCATTATCATATCAAAACTTAGAACTTGTAAAATGCTCACACCCCATCGTCTTTTGCATGTTCCAAGTCTTGATCTCAGGATGGCAGTAGCCGAAACGACATTATACACTACTGGCCCTTAAAATTGCTACACCACGAACATGACGTGGTACAGACGCGAAATTTAACCGACTGGAAGAAGATACTGTCATATGCAAATGATTATCTTTTCAGACCATTCACACAAGGTTGGCGCAGGTGGCGACACCTACAACGTGCTGACACGAGGAAAGTTTCCAACCGATTTCTCATACACAAAAAAATGGTTCAAATGGCTCTGAGCACTATGGGACTTAACTTCTGAGGTCATCAGTCCCCTAGAACTTAGAACTACTTAAACCTAACTAACCTAAGGACATCACACACATCCATGCCCGAGGCAGGATTCGAACCTGCGACCTTGGCGGTTGCGCGGTTCCAGACTGTAGCGTCTAGAACCGCTCGGCCACCGCGGCTGGTTTCTCATACACAAACGGCAGTTGACCGGGGTTGCCTGGTGAAACGTTGTTGTGATGCCTCGTGTAAGGAGGAGAAATGCGTACCATCACGTTTCCGACTTCGACAGCGGTCGGATTGTAGCCTATCGCGATTGCGGTTTATCGTATCGCGATATTGCTGCTCGCGTTGATCGAGATCCAGTGACTGTTCGCAGTATATGGAATCGGTGGGTTCAGGAGGGTCATACGGAACACCGTGCTGGATTCCAACGGCCTCGTATCAATAGCAGTCGAGATGACAGGCATCTTATCCGCATGGCTGTAACGGATAATGCAGCCACGTCTGGATCCCTGAGTCAACAGATGGGGACGTTTGCAAGACAACAACCATCTGCACGAACAGTTCGACGACGTTTGCAGCAGCATGGACTATCAGCTCGGAGACCATGGCTGCGGTTACCTTTGACACTGCATCACAGACAGAAGCGCCAGCGATGGTGTACTCAACGACGAACCTGGGTGCACGAATGGCAAAACGTTATTTTTTCGGATGAATGCAGGTACTGTTTACAGCATCGTGATGGTCGCATCCGTGTTTGGCGACATCGCGGAGCGTGTTTGGAAGCGTGTATTCGTCATCGCCATACTGGCGTATCACCCGGCGTGATGGTATGGGGTGCCATTGGTGAGCAGGATAATGCACGACTGCATGTTGCAGGTCATATACGGGCCTTATGGATACAGAAAATGTTCGACTGCTGCCCTGGCCAGCACATTCTCCAGATCTCTCACCAATTGAAAACGTCTGGTCAATGGTGGTCGAGCAACTGGCTCGTCACAATACGCCACTCACTACTCTTGATGAACTGTGGTATCGTGTTGACGCTGCATGGCCAGCCATCCAAGCTCTGTTTGACTCAATGCCCAGGCGCATCAAGGCCGTTATTACGGCCAGAGGTGGTTGTTCTGGGTACTGATTTCTCAGGATCTGTGCACCCAAACTACATGAAAATGCACTCACATGTCAGTTCTTGTATAATATATTTGTCCAATGAATACCCGTTTATCATCAGCATTTCTTATTGGTGTAGCAATTTTAATGGCCAGCATTGTAACTGGAAATATAACATTACGCGACGTTTTGGTGCACAAAATATTAATGGGTGCTGGTATTCCATTCAAGTCATCAAATCCGAGTGCAGAACGAGTTCGTGATAGTTTGAAATGCATGACCGAATGGTGTGGACGAATGACTGGACACCTCATATGACGTCAACAGATGAAGTGAAAGGAGCGTATGGCATCGTTGGCAGGGAGGCTCCATCCGGGGAAGTTCGGCCGCAAAGTCAACAGATATGTGGCGATGATAGCGCAGAGTGACCTACAAGTGTTTATTTCCAGACATAGGTTTCGCGTCAACTGTAGGGATATGTGAGGCATTTTTTAAACACCGTGTATATTATTGTGTAGGCGATGCGGTCCTCCAGCACATAGAGTGACTTCAAGATAAAGGGCGTATGTAGTTTACTGTGAAAAGTCAGTACAGTAAGGCTATATCCCTATGCCTGATAGAAATGCAAAGGCCCACGTGTTCCACATGCTCGTCACCTCAGCACGGTGGAGGAGGGAACTGTCACGCTAACATGGCTGTAAAATTCAGTAACCACTTTTGCCTGCTTACCGCGTCTGACTCAACAAAATTTGGTACAATATCGATGCATGACGTTGCCCTTTGGCTGCAGGAAGTCCGCCACTCTCTATACCACTTATCCATAATGGCCTCTACAGCATCTGGAAGGAAACTGTTTGCGTGCATCCCGTTTCCAGCAGATATTACCCCTTTAGCTAATCGAGTTGTTGGGTCGTATCGGAACATTCCATCGTGCGCTTTCACCTGAAAGACCTTCGTTGCCGAGTTTTGAGCTATATCTCAGTGTTGGAGTCCTCTCGCATAATGCGGCTTTTGAGATGGATGACGTAATCGGCGGCCGCGGGGCACTTGTGGGCGTGGCCTCGCGTGCTGCCAGCTGTCAGCCGCCTCGTGCACTGCGCTGTCCGTCACTGCTGACGTCATCGTCATCACGACACGACACGACTCACACCACGACAAAGGAGCACGCTGCCTAAATCACCACGACGCTCCGTAGCTGCACGAGGAGTGTACTGAAAGACAGGTCTTAAATTTTTAGGAATAAAGTGAAAACACGGCACGGTACCTTTATTTGCTTTGAAGTAAGTACTGAACTTACCGATACCACTCGCCTGCTTTGACTCGTTACGTCAGAAAATGGCTGATGTGCACCACCCATCGGAATCAAATAAGCACCTAGCGAGGGTTAAAAGTTTTTCTGATGATATGTTTTTCGCTTTTTCGTCATCTCCTATCCAGTTACTTTTCAACTTAACCTAGACCTCGGGTGATGCTACAAAAGACTCCGGCAGCGCAACTTGCATTCCAAAAACCTATATAGAAGCAAAATAAATGCTGTCAGTGTTCTGTTCTATCTGTGTTTGTACACACTTGACGTCATTCGCTTAAGTATCCATTACGTCACGGATCAAAGCTGACGTCCAGTATCAATAAGTTCAATCGGCGCAACTTCAAAGTAACATTCGCTAACCACGAGGCACGTTGGCGGGCGCTTACAAAAATGAGTCTCACGATTTTCACGTGTGATACACTTTGATGAAGTGTTCCCGTGTTGCGTCGCATAGTGTCGCTAAGGTCTGGGACGTTACGACGAGGCACCTGCTCGATCAGTTTCTAGAGGTGGAAGGCAAAGCTGGAGTTTACGTATCACAGCGGGCATGGAGAGCACATCTGAGAACTTACACCCTTTACGAAGAGCACCACAAAACCAACAAAAGCTGTCGAACGTTTATTTATTTAGGTAACACCAATTTCAGTCAAGCGACTGCCGTGAAGTCACACAACATTACATCTGTTTAAAGGACGCTTTCTCGGAAGAGTGTATTCCCGTTGCAGTCCCCCATAGAGGAAAATTCCGTGACAATACTAGGTACTGATACCGGTTCTTCAGCATTGCATTCACACACACAGACAACATTTTTATATTGATTAGTTTTGTTTTATTTTGTTTTTAGTTTTTTTTTTCATATTTTTGCAGTGGCCTATTCGGTTTTAAAAATACGTTCGTTTGTGTGGCTATCTTCCGCAGCAGCTGTTAACATCTGTTATTATAGGTTGTCTGTCTTGAGCTGACTGCAATGTAATTAAAAAGAATTACACCAGACGCGTTTAACTTTTATTTACAAAGCATCTTCTGTTATATTCCGTAAATTGGATACACATGCTTGTACATTTACTTTTTGATTCTTTTAGGTTAAAAACAGCGTTTTCTTTGTGATGTTGGTCTGCAAGCTACTTACGGTGTTTCTTTACGTAGTTTGCACCTTCCCCTCTTGCTAGCAGTGGTTGATGTCGACAGGCTTCATTTCACATCTGCAGTTTTTGGCATTTTGCGTTATTTCCTGCGCTTCACTATTTTTTATTTTCTTTGTTAACTGTTTTTTCATTCATCATTGCTACAGTGTTTATGCCCACTCGTTTGTTTTCGTTCACGTTGTGAGTGTTGCCAAGCTATCAAACGATTTTGTGTGTGTGTGTGTGTGTGTGTTTTTTGCAAATGTTTACACAAGTTCAGACTTTTAATCCTGGTTAACAAATCCTTCATACTGCGTGGACTAAAATACAAAATTTCTTGTCTGCACTGCATTCTCATATGCAGTCTCAAAGCAGTCAACGACGTAAGCCTACATTGTCATATCTGAAGAGAATTTTACCACTGCCTTGTTCCATTAGGTGGTGCTGTTCCTGGCTTGGTTGGTTGGTTTGGTTGGGGAAGGAGACCAGACAGCGAGGTCATCGGTCTCATCGGATTAGGGAAGGATGGGGAAGGAAGCCGGCCGTGCCCTTTAAGAGGAACCATCCCCGCATTTGCCTGAAGTGATTTAGGGAAATCACGGAAAACCTAAATCAGGTGGGCGGACGCGGGATTGAACCGTCGTCCTCCCGAATGCGAGTCCAGTGTCTAACCACTGCGCCACCTCGCTCGGTGTTCCTGGCTTGAATGAGGATTCTACGTAAAAATGCTTCCTTCTCCAAATGCACTTACGATCTTTAGCTGAAAGAGTATTGTTTTCTCTGCAGCGCTTATCAGGGAGACATCTATCTGCCTTCTAATTTTTTACATGGATGGATACGCAGCTTCGGAGCCGTATAGTGAACGAGTAAGAGATGTAAACGGCATACTGTGCGCCTTTATTTTTACATGCACTCTTGAGAGATCCGTCGGAATGAAGTCTGTGACTCGTCGGAACCAGCTGCACGAGACATCGATGAAGTTGTGGTTCAAATGGCTCTGAGCACTATGGAACTTATTATCCTAGGTAATCAGTCCCCTAGACTTAGAACTACGTAAACCTAACTAACCTAAGGACAGCACACACACCCATGCCCGAGGCAGGATTCGAACCTGCGACCGTAGCAGCCGCGTGGTTCAGGACTGAAGCGCCTAGAACCGCTCGGCCACAGCGGCCGGCGGTGAAGTTGTGGAGCATTCCTGTTGCTTCACTGTGTCACGCTACACCTCAAACAGTCTCGCTATGTGCTCGTGCAAAACCAGATAACAGGGAAAGAGACGCTCGTTAATTAAAATCAGATTTACGACTAACAGACTGGTTTTGGTTCTTTGGCGCCAGCAGTGCAAAATATGCCTTCTAATTACATGATTATTACGAATATCAGGCAGCTACACCGCTTGTAAATCGTTGCTGCTATGTCATGTCTTTTTTAGAATTATTAGCTTCTCTTTAGATGCACACTGTAGATGCGTATCTGATTTTAGTTGGTTTTTATGTGCGCTATTTCTCTTGACAGCTTGGATGACAGTGGATGAGTGATATTACGTGTTCACATAGATAACATTATAAACAATTGATGTGCGGAAATTCGGTTATTATTTATTTTTTATGGGTTTGGCTCTAGTTACGGTTTTGTCTGGAATTTGGTTTCATTTTATTTGAGATTTTTATTTTATATTTTTATTGGGTAATAATTTTGTTATTGTGTATGATTAAAATTGGTGTTATGTCTTTTTTTATAGTTTTCATGTTGTTTTGCCATAAAAACATGATGGCAATACGCCGAAATCGGCTCATCGTGAATAATTTGTAAAATAAAAACCATTTAAAGAGCAGTGTAGCTGGCCGATATTCATAATAATAGTCTGGTGTTTTAAATCTTAACTGTTAATTTTATTTCGGAGTCTGTTTTTACATGCGGATTTCCTTCTCGACGAAAAGAGACAATCGAAGCCATATTCCTGACAAATCGCATCCCGGAGCCTTATCTATGCTACATACGATCATCATGGAGAAACATAGCAATCTCGCCAAAATAGCAACAACCGTTTGAATAATCTGAAAATTTGAAGGCTCTTTCTTCTTCAGAGAGGCGCCTTCATGCTAGGGTGTCCTCTCTTCCGTCCATTGGTCCCAGTGCAGGTTGGGAAACTTCTGAGAACGCAGGCATTATCTGTTTCTGTGTCCCAGCAGGTAGAAAACCTAGCCACAGTATTTCTGAGCAGTTGGTAGGAGATCTACGGGGTGTTCAAAAAGTCTTTCCGCAGTGCCGTATGATTGTTCGCTTGCCTGGGTTACTTCCCTTCAAGTGGACTCTCCCAACATTCTACTGTTTCGTTTATCTCAGCCAGCGTCAGTAGTATCGTTGGTGTGTGTCGTTACGTGGTGACGTGGACGTTTACGTTTAGTCCCTTTGAGGTTTATTTCGTTTTTGTCACTGTTAAAATGCTAACCATTGAAGAACGTGAGTTTTTAGTCGAAGAAGTGTTCAAAGCTGGCGGTAAATATACAGTTTCAGTTCGTCAAACATTTAATTCAGTTTTCCGGAGACAACACTCCCACATCGCGATACTGTGTGAGATTTGACTAACAAATTTCTAAGTACGGGTTCAGTGACAGATGCACCACGTCCTAGCGTTTTGTCTGAGGGTAAACTACTCGTTATTTCCAATAAAATGTCCAGAGTCCGAACAAGTCAGTAAGAAAACTCGCCCAAGAAATCGATGTCAGTGTCGGAACGGCCCACACAGCTGTAAGGAAAAAATTAGAACTTTTTCCATACAAAGTGCAAGTCGCGCAAGAACTGAAAAATACTGATCATGGCAAGAGGCTGCATTATTGTAAATGGCATTATTGTCAATGGTTCAAAAATTTCCTTCAACAGAATGGAAGGGATATTCTTAATGAAATGTTTTTCACTGATGAGGCGTTGTTTCATTTCTCCGGGTACACGAACTCGCAAATCCATTGTGTATTCATGAGGAACCACTTGATTCTGTGAAAATAGGAGTCTGGATTGCTATTTCTAGACGTCGGATTGTGGGTCCCAAATTTCTCAACGAAACAATAAACGCACAACGATACTGCAGTGATATTCTGGACCCATTCATATGAGAACTACGGCTATTTTCAACAAGATGGTGCAACCACGCACACAGCTCGCTTTTGAATGTCACTGCTTGCTGATGTTTTTGGTGATCGCATAATTTCACAGGGACTTTGGCCTCCACGACCGCCTGACCTAACACCACCTGACTTTTTCTTCTGGGGTGCAGCGAAAGCAACTGTCTATAAAAACCGTCCAGAATCCATCGATGAAATGAAAACTGCAATATCCTCTTTCACTGCTTCTTTTACAGAAGAAATGCTACAGCTTTTGTTCGGAAACATGAGTAGACGTGTACTGAATAACAGGTGGGGGGAGACACAATTTCAACATGTAATGTGAAAATTTGTAAGTAAAAATGAATATTCAATAAATTAATAACTTGTATTTTACTGGGTTTCATTTCGGTATATTCACTGCGCCATACTGCACGCGCGGCTAACAATCATACGGCACTGCGGAGAGACTTAACTCTCCGGTCGCATTAAAATGAGCACCTGTCAAAAGCCAGAATAACTACCTTTTGCAACGCGAGACTCGCAGAGGTGAGTCAGTGAGGTTCTTGTGGGTACAGGCACGGATGTGTAGCCATGCAGAATCCAGAGCCATGCCTAGCTGTGCCAGGTTTCTCGCTTGAGGATCCGTAACGCGAACAGCTCCATCGAGGTGGTTCAACAGATTCTCGATTGGGTTCAAATCCTGGAACGCTGGTGGCCAAGGAAGTACGGTAAACCCATCCTGGTGCCGAACCACACACGTACACTGTGAGCTGGATGATACTTTACATTGCCAGCTTACCAGCAGGTTTCCTCGTTCTGAGTAAATACACTCCTGGAAATTGAAATAAGAACACCGTGAATTCATTGTCCCAGGAAGGGGAAACTTTATTGACACATTCCTGGTGTCAGATACATCACATGATCACACTGACAGAACCACAGGCAACAGAGCATGCACAATGTTGGCACTAGTACAGTGTATATCCACCTTTCGCAGCAATGCAGGCTGCTATTCTCCCATGGAGACGATCGTAGAGATGCTGGATGTAGTCCTGTGGAACGGCTTGCCATGCCATTTCCACCTGGCGCCTCAGTTGGACCAGCGTTCTTGCTGGACGTGCAGACCGCGTGAGACGACGCTTCATTCAGTCCCAAACATGCTCAATGGGGGACAGATCCGGAGATCTTGCTGGCCAGGGTAGTTGACTTACACCTTCTAGAGCACGTTGGGTGGCACGGGATACATGCGGACGTGCATTGTCCTGTTGGAACAGCAAGTTCCCTTGCCGGTCTAGGAATGGTAGAACGATGGGTTCGATGACGGTTTGGATGAACCGTGCACTATTCAGTGTCCCCTCGACGATCACCAGTGGTGTACGGCCGGTGTAGGAGATCGTTCCCCACACCATGATGCCGGGTGTTTGCCCTGTGTGCCTCGGTCGTATGCAGTCCTTATTGTGGCGCTCACCTGCACGGCGCCAAACACGCATACGACAATCATTGGCACCAAGGCAGAAGCGACTCTCATCGCTGAAGACGACACGTCTCCATTCGTCCCTCCATTCACGCCTGTCGCGACACCACTGGAGGCGGGCTGCACGATGTTGGGGCGTGAGCTGAAGACGGCCTAACGGTGTGCGGGACCGTAGCCCAGCTTCATGGAGACGGTTGCGAATGGTCCTCGCCGATACCCCAGGAGCAACAGCGTCCCTAATTTGCTGGGAAGTGGCGGTGCGGTCCCCTACGGCACTGCGTAGGATCCTACAGTCTTGGCGTGCATCCGTGCGTCGCTGCGGTCCGGTCCCAGGTCGACGGGCACGTGCACCTTCCGCCGACCACTGGCGACAACATCGATGTACTGTGGAGACCTCACGCCCCACGTGTTGAGCAATTCGGCGGTACGTCCACCCGGCCTCCCGCATGCCCACTATACGCCCTCGCTCAAAGTCCGTCAACTGCACATACGGTTCACGTCCACGCTGTCGCGGCATGCTACCAGTGTTAAAGACTGCGATGGAGCTCCGTATGCCACGGCAAACTGGCTGACACTGACGGCGGCGGTGCACAAATGCTGCGCAGCTAGCGCCATTCGACGGCCAACACCGCGGTTCCTGGTGTGTCCGCTGTGCCGTGCGTGTGATCATTGCTTGTACAGCCCTCTCGCAGTGTCCGGAGCAAGTATGGTGGGTCTGACACACCGGTGTCAATGTGTTCTTTTTTCCATTTCCAGGAGTGTACATATGGCATCTAGAGGTGGCCATGGTCCCCAAGGACAGATTCCTACTTGTGTTGATGCATTGTGCATTTCAGAACGGCGAGATCATCCATGGTTGCAATGAAAATATTCCCAGACCATAACGCTCCGACGATTGTTGCTGGGTGTTCGCTTTCAGACTTCTACGCCGCCGTACACGCCAACGGGCATCTGTCTGCTGGGACATAAGACGTGATTCATCTGAAAAGGCCAACACTTAGTCGACATCCAGTTGAAGTACTAGCGTACAAATTCCTGCCTCCGTTGCCGTGAACAGCAGTTAGCAGGGCTGTGTGAACTAAGTGCCTGCTGCAGTGGCCAATACGCAGCAACGTTCGCTTAAAAACGGAAGAAACAGAAAATATCATTTTGATGCAGCTGCAAATGATAATTTTTTGTTAACATGCACACATTGTTCTGCGTGTGCATAACTTGTTCAGTCCGCAATTTATTTCACTTATGTGTTTAATATAAGACGTGGGACAAACTGTATAAGTATACCCTGTTTTTCACATTTTTAAAATAAATCTACATTGCAATATACTTATAGTTAAAAAAAACCTTCTTTAAGGAGACACTACTGGTAGCCCCTTGGTTCACCTGGACGCTCCGTTGCTCCTCAACGGTTGTATTTCTATTCCTCGTACACATCTCCGCAGCGGTCGCACACCTGTTATCTACAGGCCATGGTGCACCACAGTTTCCTCGGGACCGGTTTTGGATAGCGCCATTTTGCCCTGCACTGTGTGATTTAACTACGGCGACACATGAGCAGTTTACAAAAAATAGCCGTTTCGTAAATGCTTCCACCCATGCCCAGAAAGCCAATGGTCACGCCGCTTTGGACGTCAGATAAATCGCTCCGTTTCCGCATTACACAATGACTGCACGGTTTCCCTCGTTCCCCGACACTCTTTACATATGCCCTACTGCTAGTGCTGCTATCTGCCGCCTGTGAGTGGTTATTGCACGTTGACGTCTAACACATGTGGTATTCACATTGACGTGACTGGACTGTGTAGGGCAACTGCGTATGGTGGACAGTTGTTGAGTCAAGTCAACTCTGCACGGACGAAAACACAAGTTGACACTAAAGCATTTTTCTTCCCAGTTTCGGAGACTTAGTACTCTCCATGACTGCTAAAGTAAAAGACTCACAGGTATGATTAAAATGATCGATAAAATACTCATGTCCACGATGGGACTCTCGGCAAGGTATGAAAAAGGCACGAAAACTATTTTCATTCCTTATGACAATAATAAGAAATGCTTCTTAAAAAATACAAACGTTTCACTGTTCCTTTTCTGTATTTTCTCAACTAAATTTCGAGCGGAAGCCCACATTCTTGGTCTAAGAAATTCGTTGTCAAATAGCAAGCAAAATTTTAAAAAATTTTCGCTTTCGCGTCTAACGCTCGATAAATCTTCACCAAACATTTCCCATTTTCGTCGGAAGGGAGAAAAGCCAAACCAGACACCCAGTGTAACCATTTATCCTTATCAATGTTATTTTGTTCATAATAATCTGCCTATGTCAGTGTTACTCTGTTTATAATAATAACCGGAGGACAGCCCAAACACCTGGATGTTTCTCCGCCAGAAGTGCGTCCAATGAAATCTGCATCCTACTACTGATGAAAATGGTTACAGGTAACTCTTTTGAGCGGTTCTAGGCGCTCAGTCCGGAACCGCGCGACTGCTACGGTCGCAGGTTCGAATCCTGCCTCGGGCATGGATGTGTGTGATGTCCTTAGGTTAGTTAGGTTTAAGTAGTTCTAAGTTCTAGGGGACTGATGACCACAGATGTTAAGTCCCATAGTGCTCAGAGCCATTTGAACCATTTTTTAACTCTTTTGTGTATACCTCCTTCGAAATCAATTTTCTTTATTTACACTTAAAATGAAAATTTCGTGCAAAACAGACTATGAACATCACTTAACGATTCTGGTAAATGTAAATGCCGTGTGGCTAGGGCCTCTCGTCAGGTAGACCGTTCGCCTGATGCAAGTCTTTCGAGTTTGCGCCACTTCGGTGACTTGCGTGTCGATGGGTACGAAATGATGATGATGATGATGATGATAAGGACAACACAACACCCAGTTCCTGAGCGGAGAAAATTTCCGACCCAGCCGGGAATCGTACCCGGGCCGTTAGGTATGACATTCCGTCACGCTGACCACTCAGCTACCGGGGGCGGACACGTTTCTGGTAATTATGGAAAAATAGTCCTTCTGGCCCGATAAATACATTTTTTTAAGGTTAGTAACGTTGGCTGGAAATAGCGAGCCCATTGGAGTGAAGTTCTTTACGAATGAATTCTTAAGGTCAATCACATAATTCAGTAACAGCTTACGTTATAGAGAATTGTAAGTTATTTGTCGATTGAAGTTATCAATGGCTTCATGGTTATGGCTGTCTTCAACTGTACACGCGATGTGGGTTGAAGAATCGTTTAAATAAATACGTCATTTACTTGTTTTTTGCTGTGCACCTCCACGCACTTCACGTTGTTCTTCACTGTCATTCCGAAATGTATCTCTTCCAACAATGATCAACTTATAGCCTCTTTCACGCGTCATGTGCTGCATAGGAGCGTTCCAATCCATTTCTAACTTACTAGTAGCATACTAGGAATAAGAACTGACATACACGTACAGCACAACGGTCTGAGAAGGTGAAGAATGATAGCAGTGCTACCAACACTTCAGTGCAATTATTAACAAGTAGAAAAGAAAGCAAGCGCGCAGTCGATGTGTTTATAACAAACGGTACTGCTCGTAGTCGACATGTTTGCTGTGCTAACGCTAAACCTGCTCTCGCGTAGTTGGGCATACAGTAGAGCTTTTCGCATACAATTGCTACTCAGCCAAAACGAGACAGATGGAAAAAAATAAGTGAAGTGTTTATTATTTCAAAAGTAATAGCCAAAAGTTAACTGTTAAAACATTATCCCACTGTGAGACAAGCCGGTCAATGCCTTAATGAAAAACCGGTTGCCTACAGAACCATGAGCCGCCCGCTGTGGCCAAGTGGTTCTACGTGCTTCAGTCCTGAACCGCGCTGCTGCTACGGTCGCAGGCTCGAATCCTGCCTCGGGCATGGATGTGTGTCATGTCCTCAGGTTAGTTAGTTAGGTTTAAGTAGTTCTAAGTCTAGGGGACTGATGACCTCGCCGGCCTCTCTGACCGAGCGGTTCAAGGCGCTTCAGTCCAAAACCACGCGGCTGCTACGGTCGCAGGTTGGAATCCTGCCTCGGGAATGGATGTGTGTGATGTCCTTAGGTTGGTTAGGTTTAAGTAGCTCTAAGTCTGATGACCCCAGATGTTAAGTCCCATAGTGCTTAGAGACATTTCAACCATTTGAAGTGATGACCTCAGATGTTAAGTCCCATAGTGCTTACAGACATTTGAACCACTTTTTTGAACAGAACCATGATAATACCCAGGCAGGCCCATTTGTTTATAAGGATGCTTCGACTACGCCGTGTACGCTTCGCTAGGGAACCCTTACACATCCTCCACACAGTTCTGAAATTTCCATTTTTCTGGATCCCTGAAGAAAGACATATCTGGCCGTCTGTTTGCTTCGGATGCACAGTTCCACGATTACTTACAATAAAGGTTCCGTATGCAACCGCAATCATTTTCTATGAAGGAACTGACCGTCTTGTCTCACTTGGGACATAATATTAACAGTCATGGTGATTAATTTTGGAATAATTAATAGTTTATTTACTCTTTAGAGTTATGTGCCTCAATCGGTAAAAATGGAACCGTTATAGGATCGATTTGTCGTCCGTCTATCTGTCTGTCTCCCTATCCGAGTGTTAAAATCCTTCTCGTTAGGAATATGTAGAAGTGCCAAGTTCAAATATATGTGACATACTGTGGCCTATGGTCCCTTGGCGGAATAATAAACGTTAGATTCTAAGTCAATGCAACCAAAAGGTGCGACGATCTATGTCACATATTTTGAAACTCGCAAACTCACTCGTTAAAACCTATAGCCTACTACCAGTTGATGTACATTGATAAAATTAGGCAAGACGTAAGGTTTCACGGTATCAATAAACGATGTTGTTGTTGTTGTTGTGGTCTTCAGTCCTGAGACTGGTTTGATGCAGCCCTCCATGCTACTCTATCCTGTGCAAGCTTCTTCATCTCCCAGTACCTACTGCAGCCTACATCCTTCTGAATCTGCTTAGTGTATTCATCTCCTGGTCTCCCTCTACGATTTTTACCCTCCACGCTGCCCTCCAATAATAAATTGGTGATCCCTCGATGTCTCAGAACATGTCCTACCAACCGATCCCTTCTTCTTGTCAAGTTGTGCCACAAGCTCCTTTTCTCCCCAATTCTGTTCAATACCTCCTCATTAGTTATGTGATCTACCCATCTAATCTTCAGCATTCTTCTGTAGCACCACATTTCAAAAGCTTCTATTCTCTTTTTGTTTAAACAATTTATCGTCCACGTTTCACTTCCATACATTGCTACACTCCATACAAATACTTTCAGAAACGACTTCCTGACATTTAAATCTATACTAGATGTTAACAAATTTTTCTTCTTCAGAAACGCTTTCCTTGCCATTGCCATTCTTTATTTTATATCCTCTCTACTTCGACCATCATCAGTTATTTTGCTCCCCAAATAGCAAAACTCCTTTACTACTTTAAGTGTCTCATTTCCTGATCTAATTCCCTCAACATCACCCGACTTAATCCGACTACATTCCATTATCCTTGTTTAGCTTTTGTTGATGTTCATTTTATACCCTCCTTTCAAGACACTGTCCATTCCGTTCAGCTGCTCTTCCAAGTCCTTTGCTGTCTCTGACAGAATTACAATGTCATCGGCGAACATCAAAGTTTTTATTTCTTCTCCATGGATTTTAATATATACTTCGAATTTTTCTTTTGTTTCCTTTACTGGTTGCTCAATATACAGATTGAATAGCGTCGGGGAGAGGCTACAACCCTGTCTCACTCTCTTCCCAACCACTGCTTCCCTTTCATGCCCCTCGACTCTTATAACTGCCATCTGCTTTCTGTACAAATTGTAAATAGCCTTTCGCTCCCTGTATTTTACCCCTGCCACCTTCAGAATTTGAAAGAGAGTATTCCAATCAACATTGTCAAAAGCTTTCTCTAAGCCTACAAATGCTAGAAATGTAGGTTTGCCTTCCCTTAATCTTTCTTCTAAGATAAGTCGTAGGGTCAGTATTGCCTCACGTGTTCCAACATTTCTACGGAATCCAAACTGATCTTCCCCGAGGTCGGCTTCCACCAGTTTTTCCATTCGTCTGTAAAGAATTCGCTTTAGTATTTTGCAGTTGTGACTTATTAAACTGATGGTTCGGTAATTTTCACATCTGTCAACACCTGCTTTTTTTGGGATTGGAATTATTATATTCTTCTTGAAGTCTGAGGGAATTTCGCCTGTCTCATAAATCTTGCTCTCCAGATGGTAGAGTTTTGTCAGGACTGGCTCTCCCAAGGCTGTCAGTAGTTCTAATGGAATCTTGTCTACTCCAGGGGCCTTGTTTCGACTCATGTCCATCAGTGCTGTGTCAAACTCTTCACGCAGTTATCATATCTCCCATTTCATATTCATCTACATTCTTTTCCATTTCCATAATACTGTCCTCAAGTACATCGCCCTTGAATAGACCCTCTATATACTCCTTCCACCTTTCTGCTTTCCCTTCTTTGCTTAGGACTGGGTTTCCATCAAAGCTCCTGATATTCATGCAAGTGGTTCTCCTTTCTCCAAAGATCTCTTTAATTTTCCTGTAGGCTGTATCTATCTTACCTATAGTGAGATAAGCCTCTACATCCTTACGTTTGCACTCTAGCCATCCCTGCTTAGCCATTTTGCACTTCCTGTCTATCTCGTTTTTGAGATGTTTGTATTCCTTTTTGCCTGCTTCATTTACTGCATTTTTATATTTTCTCCTTTCATCAATTTAATTCAATATTTCTTCTGTTACCCAAGGGTTTCTACTAGCCCTCGTCTTTTTACCCATTTGATCCTCTGCTGCCGTCACTATTTCATCCCTCAAAGCTACCCATTCCTCTTCTACTGTATTTCTTTCCCCCATTCCTGTCAATTGTTCCCTTACGCTCTCCCTGAAACTCTGTACAACCTATGGTTCTTTCAGTTTATCCAGGTCCCATCTCCTTAATTGCCCACCTTTTTGCAGTTTCTTCAATTTTAATCTACTGTTCATAACCAAGAGATTGTGGTCAGAGTACACATCTGCCCCTGGAAATGTCTTACAATTTAAAACCTGGTTCCTAAATCTCTGTCTTACCATTATATAATCGATCTGATACCTTTTAGTATCTCCAGGGTTCTTCCATGTATACAACCTTCTTTTATGATTCTTGAACCAAGTGTTAGCTATGATTAAGTTATGCTCTGCGCAAAATTCTGCCAGGCGGCTTCCTCTTTCATTTCTTAGCCCCCATCTATATTGGCCTACTATGTTTCCTTCTCTCCCTTTTCCTACTCTCGCATTCCAGTCACCCATTACTACTAAATTTTCGTCTCCCTTCACTACCTGAATAATTTCTTTTATCTCATCATACATTTCATCAAATTCTTCATCATCTGCAGAG
Source organism: Schistocerca americana (assembly GCF_021461395.2). Classification (NCBI taxonomy): domain Eukaryota; kingdom Metazoa; phylum Arthropoda; class Insecta; order Orthoptera; family Acrididae; genus Schistocerca; species Schistocerca americana. The sequence goes on from NC_060122.1 coordinate 142,692,793, forward strand.
CAAGTTGGCATATAAACTTGTACACTGTAGTAGGCGTGGGCTTCGTGTCTATCTTGGCCACAATAATGCGTTCACTATGCTGTTTGTAGTAGCTTACTCGTACTCCTATTTTTTATTCATTATTAAACCTACTCCTGCATTACCCATATTTGATTTTGTATTTATAACCCTGTATTCACCTGACCAAAAGTCTTGTTCCTCCTGCCACCGAACTTCACTAATTCCCACTATATCTAACTTTAACCTATCCATTTCCCTTTTTAAATTTTCTAACCTACCTGCCCGATTAAGGGATCTGACATTCCACGCTCCGATCCGTAGAATGCCAGTTTTCTTTCTCCTGATAACGACATCCTCTTGAGTAGTCCCCGCCAGGAGATCGGAATGAGGGACTATTTTACCTCCGGAATATTTTACCCAAGAGGACGCCATCATCATTTAATCATACAGTAAAGCTGCATGCCCTCGGGAAAAATTACGGCTGTAATTTCCCCTTGCTGTCAGCCGTTCGCAGTACCAGAACAGCAAGGCCATTTTGGTTATTGTTACAAGGCCAGATCAGTCAATCATCCAGACTGTTGCCCCTGCAACTACTGAAAAGGCTGCTGCCCCTCTTCAGGAACCACACGTTTGTCTGGCCTCTCAACAGATACCCCTCCGTTGTGGTTGCACCTACGGTACGGCTATCTGTATCGTTGAAGCACGCAAGCCTCCCCACCAACGGCAAGGTCCATGGTTCACGGGGGGAAGAACGATAAAAATCCGAAAATTGTTAATTTGAACATCACACGAAAAAAAATAATTCTTTTGTCATTTGTAATCCAACGTCAAACTTGAAATTAAAACAGTCAGTAGTATTGTATTCAGGCTGACTGGGTCGCAATTGTAGAAGTCAAACACCAGGCAAGGAATGACTTTATTGCTCATATGACGCGTTTCGGAATTTATCCATCATCAAATATCCAGGGGTGGTTACTGCACGTACGTACGGTGTTTCAAGTTGTATGTGAAACAAACATTCGCAGGCTGGTTTGTTTGTTTCACATATAACTTAAAACGCCAGTAACCGCTCCTGGACATCTGATGATGGATAAATTCCGAAACGCGTCAAATGAGCAATAAAGTCAATTTTGCCTGATGTTTGACTTTTACCATTGCGACCGACTCAAGCTGAATGCAGAACTGCTGATTATTTTGATAATGGTCACCCGCCTCCTTCATGACTTTGTCACATTTATTTTATGGAAATTAAATTCTCGAGAATCTTGGAATCCCTGGGGCCGATACCTTGCCAATATCAGTGTTCGTAGCAGGCACAAATGGTCGATATCTTCGATTCTCGGAAAGGATGAAATGTCTATATTCGTAATTACGATTGCACAGAACCCTCGGTTCACGAATTCTACTCGCAGCTGGCAAGTTTTTTCAGTCAATCTCGTTTTCATTTGACTGTCCCTTATATTTGTTTGTGCATTAGCGGTTGGATGGCACGCTTCAGTGGTTAGTGCATTTGGCCCCAGGTAGTCGCCGCCTGGGGTCTCATTTTGCTGTTCATTAACTCGGACGGAGGCCCGTAATGGTGTCCGCAATAAAGCACTACTGGTTTCACTGTGGTGTGAGGAAGTCCTGCAGCCAGGAGTGTTGTAATAGCAGCCTGTGGCAAGCTGGAGGCTACTGGCGACATCACCATGTGGTAATAAGACATCGCACTGCAGTGTAGAGGTTACATTTAGGCGCTGGAGTAGCGGCACGTTGCCCGACACTACCTTACCACAACCTCTTCAATAATTTATTAACTATGCTTGTTTCTCTGTTCTATGCTACGGAGAATTCCTAGCTGCAACTATAATTTTGTGAGGCTGCTCTCGGCAATGTGAAATATCCCGGTTTTAAGATACGAATATTTTAAATGTAACTTTTTTGTGTGCTTTGCAATCTATGCTTACCTCCTAAATCTCTTAATTAATCAGATTAGAACCACCTGAAAGGAGGGACGAATTCGATTGCCTTCACGATCAAGACTGAGGCCGGAAAACATAATTAATTTTCCCCACGAACAGTGCATATGTTGGAGCCAGTGTCTCCAATCCCCTCACACAGCAAAAGTCTCTATCAAGAAGACATATATAAAACAATTACAAAACGTACAAATCATACAAAGAAAGTTCGAGAACGATGACATGTACAGTATATCACCTGCGGGATACTGTTAGCGAACAAGCTAATGCATACGATCAGAGAGAAGTTTCCTGTAACGTCAATGACAGAGAATTATTACGGTACCGTTTCGTCCTGTTTAAAGTTCCCCACATGACAATATCTAAAACACCTACCAGAATGCTGCTTTTCTGGCAAGTGGAATTTATTATTTGATTTTTGCTTACGTTTTTGCTTACCCGTACGCCACCATCGGTGTGTATTGACGTGCACAATGACTGTCCTGTCCAGGCGACCCACGCCAATGCAAAATATGTTTCCAATGTTGAAGACTTTTTATGCCATTAGTCTCCTGACTGGTTTAATCCAGCCCGCCAGGACTTTCCCTCATGTACCAATCTCCTGATCTCAGAATAGACTTGCGCCCTACGTACTCGATAGTTTGTTGGATATATTACTACCTCTATCTTCCTCTACACTTCTTGCCATCTACGGGTCCCTCTTGTACCAGGAAACATATTCTCTGACGTCTTAGCACATGTCTTACAACCCCGTCTCTATTTGTATTCAGTTTTCTTCCATAAATTCTCTTTTCTCACCTATTCTGTAGATGAGCTCCTTATCTGCTTTCTTATCAGTCCGTTTTATATTCAGCAACCTTGTCCAAAACCACGTCTCAAAGTCTTCGAATCTCTTCTTTTCCGGTTTTCGCAAAGTCCATGATCCAGTTCCAGATATACATTATCAGACATTTCTTACTCAGAAAAAACGCAACATTTGATAGAACTTCTTATTCTAAAATCTAGATCGCTAAACTTACTTTATTTGAAACGATGGGTTGCAATCGTACAACGCAGTCATTTGAGGCCTAATGATAACAAAGAGATATAAGCAGTGGGATAAAATTCTACACTGAATAAAAGAAGTCGTTATTGCGGCAACTCGACAATTTTTAAGTCGCAACTTTTCATACCGAAGACGGTACAATCCTCCGGCGTTAATATAACCCCACACATCTACATGGTGCGCGGATGTTTGGGCAATTACAGATATATCCGACAAATTCAAAAGAATAAAAATAAAATCAGGTGGAGAGGCTATAAATCAGTTTCACAGGGTATTGTGACTGTTGAAAGAGCTCGGTTTCCAGTGCAGTCTTCGAGTCTGTTATGTTCTTTCATGCTTTCTCAAAATACGCGCTTTTAAAATCTTTACACTTCTGTAGGTGTTCAATACGATTGTGGAAACGTTATTTCCAATGCCATGTTACTACGTCACAAACATCTTTTCAGAAAGGGTCAGCACCTTTCTCAAATGATGAAAAACGCTGTTCACTCACGTTTTGTTTGACAGAAGGGAACAAAGTGAAGTCGTTAGGTGGTAAGCCTGGGGAATACATGGAGCGAGACTTCCCATGTTTTCCTCCGCCAAATAATAAATTGTTTGAAGTGGTTTGTGATTCCTGCCAGTGTCACGATGAAAAATAGCGCGAAGTGACTCGTCACAAGCAAATTGTCGTATACCACGCAGCATTCACTGTTCTTCGATCATCTAAAGCAGGGGCTCTCAGGGTGTTTGCACGTTTGCACCGTCGCATCGCGCAGTGCAGAGTGCAGAAGCCGGCTTTGCTCTGTTGACGACGGTGCGAACTCCCACTCCTCGGCTTTACGCAATTGCACTGTCTCTCTGTTGCCCTAATCTTGCCTCGTTCGCTCCACCTGTCCCCATCTTTCTCAAAGCTTGACATCTGTTTTCTTCGCCATTGCCTAACGTTTATGGGGAGTGGGCGGATAACTTAGTTTGGTGGGTCAAGGTTACTGGTGCAAAAGAGATTTAAATAACGACAATAATAACAGTAACTTTAAATTTGATTTCAACAGAAAATTATCTCTTCTATTTTGTCCTTTTGTTTGTTCTCAGTCACGCTACTAAGATCCGGAACAAGCGATAGGTTGGCAACGATTCTTAGAGTATTTTTTAAACTACAATCAGAAACGCTTCCACGCAACCTGATTTTGGTATAAGACAAAACAGAAGAAAAACGTTTCACATAAATACGTTGTAAGAGGTCCATGACTAAGGAATTTATTGCTAGCGCATTCGAGCAGATGCAATTTCGAGCCGCGCGGGATTAGTCGAGCGGTCTAAGGACGCTGCAGTCATGGACTGTGCAGCTGGTCCCGGCGAAGGTTCGAGTCCTCCCTCGGGCATGGGTGTGTGTGTTTGTCCATAGGATAGTTTAGGTTAAGTAGTGTGTAAGCTTAGGGACTGATGACCTTAGCAGTTAAGTCCCACAAGATTTCACACACATTTGAACATTTTTGTAATTTCGATGGACTGCTCACGCGCTGCCTGCGATATGTAAGCTATAAGAGAATCTCAGACCAGAGAGCAGTGTTGGCTGCAGTAAGAGCAGTGTCAGTAGAAGTAAGTAGTAGCTAGCAGTCGGATGTACGGAGTTCGGGGGCACCGGTCGTGGGGAGTTATGGCGGTACCTGAACGATGTAATATAAGGTAAAAGCAGCCGCGCGCATATGTAGTTTGTTGCAACTAATTTTGTATTATTCTTATATCAAGTCCCATGTAAATATTTTTAAAAATCTTTTAATAATAATTTTTTTTATAAAATTAACCTTTTGACAATCATTCATTTGAATTGAAAGAATTTGCTAATTTCTAGAATCCATGGTCATCCCAATTATCGTAAAGAAAAATCAGTTGTTTCTTTTTATACATGAAAAATCTAACGGCCAGCATTGCACTGGGCTATGCCAGAAAAATTTCTTGTAGGAGCAAATATACAGGGTGAGTCACCTAACATTACCGCTGGATATATTTCGTAAACTACATCAAATACTGACGAATCGATTCCACAGACCGAACGTGAGGAGAGGGGCTAGTGTAATTGGTTAATACAAACCATAGAAAAATGCACGGAAGTATGTTTTTTTAACACAAACCTACGTTTTTTTTAAATGGAACCCCGTTAGTTTTGTTAGCACATCTGAACATGTAAACAAATACGTAATCAGTGCCGTTTGTTGCATTGTAAAATGTTAATTACATCCGGAGATATTGTAACCTGAAGTTGACACTTGAGTACCACTCCTCCGCTGTTCGATCGTGTGTATCGGAGAGCACCGAATTAAGTAGGGATCCAAAGGGAACGGTGATGGACCTTAGGTACAGAAGAGACTGGAACAGCACATTACGTCCACATGCTAACACCTTTTTATTGGTCTTTTTCACTGACGCACATGTACATTACCATGAAGGGTGAGGTACACGTACACACGTGGTTTCCGTTTTCAATTACGGAGTGGAATAGAGTGTGTCCCGACATGTCAGGCCAATAGATGTTCAATGTGTTGGCCATCATTTGCTGCACACAATTGCAATCTCTGGCGTAATGAATGTCGTACTCGCCGCAGTACATTTGGTGTAATGTCGCCGCAAGCGGCCACAATACGTTGTTTCATATCCTCTGGGGTTGTAGGCACATCACGGTACACATTCTCCTTTAACGTACCCCGCAGAAAGAAGTCCAGAGGTGTAAGATCAGGAGAACGGGCTGGCCAATTTATGCGTCCTCCACGTCCTATGAAACGCCCGTCGAACATCCTGTCAAGGGTCAGCCTAGTGTTAATTGAGGAATGTGCAGGTGCACCATCATGCTGATACCACATACGTCGACGCGTTTCCAGTGGGACATTTCGAGCAACCTTGGCAGATCATTCTGTAGAAACGCGATGTATGTTGCAGCTGTTTGGGCCCCTGCAGTGAAGTGAGGACGAATGAGGTGGTCGCCAATGATTTCGCACCATACATTTACAGTCCACGGTCGCTGTCGCTCTACCTGTCTGAGCCAGCGAGGACTGTCCACGGACCAGTAGTGCATGTTCCGTAGATTCACTGCCCCGTGGTTTGTGAAACCCGCTTCATCGGTAAACAGGTAGAAGTGCAACGCATTCTCTGTTAATGCCCATTGACAGAATTGCACTCGATGATTAAAGTCATCACCATGTAATTGCTGATGTAGCGACACATGAAACGGGTGAAAGCGGTGACGATGCAGTATGCGCATGACACTACTTTGACTCAGTCCACCGGCTCTCGCAATGTCCCGTGTACTCATGTGTGGGTTCATGGCAACAGCAGCTAACACACAAACTGCACCCGCTTCTCCTGTGACGGGCCTGTTACGGACCCGTTTGCGTGCTACGACCTTACCTGTTGCATACAGTTGGCGGTAGATGTTTTGCAATGTGCGGCATGTTGGATGCTCTCTGTCCGGGTACCGTTCTGCATACACCCTGCAGGCTTCAGCTGCATTTCGTCGACACTCGCCATAGATGAGGATCATCTCCGCCTTTTCAGAGTTCGAATACACCATGGTCACAGTTCCTACAACACTACACTGTCACAGACGTCTGGTAACACGGTGTACTACAGTTGGTCTGCGTGTAGAGACGAATGCAGAATAACAATAGCAGCAAGCGCTACATGCGGACACTGCGACAGCTAGACCAAACCACAACAGTGCACTACAGCCACACTCGTAAACACGGTCGTCATCGTAAACATGTCCCTGCAGATGCTGCTCGCCGACCGTGGCCCGTGTTTGTTACAACACGCAACTGAACGTCGGATGTTTCAAGCGTCAACTTTAGGTTACAATATTTCCGGATGTAATTAACATTTTACAATGCAACAAACGGCACTGATTACGTATTTGTTTATATGTTCAGATGTGCTAGCAAAACTAACGTGGTTCCATTTTATAAAACGTAGGTTTGTGTTAAAAAACATACTTTCGTGCATTTTTGTACGGTTTGTATTAAACAATTACACTAGCCCCTCTCCTCACGTTCGGTCTGTGGAATCGGTTCGTCAGTATTTGATGTGGTTAACGTTAGGTGACTCACCCTGTATGTAAATTCTGATGTAACGTGAAGAATACCCTAACAATATTCCTATGCAGGAGATAAGACAAAGTTAAATTAATGATACTCTCGGCTAGAAGAAGAGTTGTACAGGATATAAGCAAGCACTGCGTCTGGTATTCACAGATAAACAAAAATTGAACAAAGCCAAAACTAGCAAAAGGAGAGCTAAGCGTGAAGCGTTCAACGAATACGAAAGTGAAACTCTAGCTACCAACACTACAGAAAATCCTATGAACTTCTGGTCTGATGTTAACTCAGTAAACGGGTCGAAGCCATCAGTCCAAAAAATGGTTCAAATGGCTCTGACCACTATGGGACTTAACATCTGTGGTCATCAGTCCCCTAGAACTTAGAACTACTTAAACCTAACTAACATAAGGACATCACACACATCCATGCCCGAGGCAGGATTCGAACCTGCGACCGTAGCAGTCGCGCGGTTCCGGACTGCGCGCCTAGAACCGCTAGACCACCGCGGCCAGCCATCCGTCCAGACACTCTGTGACCATAATGGCACTGAAACAGAGATTACACAAAAAAGTCCGAATTTCTAAACCTATTTTTCCAAAACTGTTTCACAGCGAAAGATCACACTGTAGTTCTTCTCTTAAATTGTTGTAAGAGCGACAAAATGACACATATCGAAATAAGGCACAAAGGGATGGAAAAGTAGCTGAAATCGCCTGACTGGAGGGCAGTTCGATTATACACATAGTATGGGAGAGAACTCACCCCTTTTCTAGCAGCAGTGTGCTGGAGGTATCTTGAGGAACGCGCTGTTCCTAATGATTGGAAAAAAGCACAGGACGTTCCCGTTTCAAGAAGGGTCGTCGAACACACGCACAAAAATATAGGCATTTATCTCTGATGTCGGTTGTTGCAGAATTTCGGAACATATTTTATGATCGTGAATTTTGGAAGTTGCTACTACCAGTTACGTTACAACCTGCGTGTGTTAACTGTTATGACCTCAGAACTAATGCTTTGAAAATATTTCCCTTCCTGTAGAAAATTTTGATCCATCGGCAGATATTTTTGGAGACCGAAAATCTCCCGTGTAGGAACCAACATGGGTTCCGAAATCAACGATCGTGTGAAACCCAGATTGCTTTGTTCGTTGACGACGGACAGAAAGCAGTGTGTACAGGCGCCCAGTTACGTACCATGCTCCTTGACTTCCGAAAGGGATTCGATACAGCTCCGCACTGCTGACTAATGAACAAAATATGAGCGTGCGGAATATCAGATCAGCTGCGTGATTGGGCTGAAGAGCTTCTAGCAAACACAACACAGCACATCATTCTCAACGGAGAGGGTGGTTCAGTTATCGGGCCAAATATCTCACGAAATAAGCATCAAACGAAAAAACTACAAAGAACAAAACTCGTCTAGCTTGGAGAGGGAAACCAGATGGCGCTATGGTTGGCCCGCTAGATGGCGCTGTCATAGGTCAAACGGATATCAACTGAGTTTTTTAAAAATAGAAACCCCCATTTTTATTACATATTCGTGTAGCACTTAAAGAAATATAAATGTTTTAGTTGGACCACTTTTTTTGCTTTGTGATAGATGACGCTGTAATAGTCACAACTGTATAAGTACGTGGTATCACGTAACATTCCGCCAGTGCGGACTGTATTTGATTCGTGATACACTACCCGTGTTCAAATGGACCGTTTACCAATTGCGGAAAAGGTCGACATCGTGTTGATGTATGGCTATTGTGATCAAAATGTCCAACGGGTGTGTGCTATGTATGCTGCTCGGTGTCCGGACCGTTCGCCGTATAGTTACGTTATTTAAGGAAACAGGAAGTGCTCAGCCACAAGTGAATCGTCAACCACGACCTGCAACAAATGATGATGCCCAAGTAGGTGTTTTAGCTGCTGTCGCGGCTAATCCGCTCATCAATAGCAGATAAATTGCACGAGAGTCGGGAATCTCAAAAACGTCGGTGTTGAGAATCCTATATCAACATCGATTGCACTCGTACCATATTTCTATGCAGCAGGAATTGCATGGCGACGACTCTGAACGTCGTGTTCAGTTCTGCCGCTGGGCACAAGAGAAATTACGGAGCGATGACAGATTTTTGGCACGTATTCTATTTAGCGACGACGCGTCATTCACCAACAGCGGTAACGTAAAACGGCGTAATATGCACTTTTGGGCAACGGAAAATCCACGATGGCAGCGACAAGTGGAACATCAGCGACCTTGAGGGTTATTGTATGTTGCGGCATTATGGGAGGAAGGACAATTGGCCTCCATTTTATCGATGGCAATCTAAATGGTTCAATGTACGCTGATTTCCTACGTAATGTTCTACCGATGTTCCTACAAGATGTTTCACTGCATGACAGAATGGCGATGTACTTCCAACATGTCGGATGTCCGACACATAGCTCACGTGCGGTTGAAGCGGTATTGAATAGGATATTTCATGACAGGTGGATTGGTCGTCGAAGCACGTTCACCGGATCTGACGTCCCCTGATTTCTTTCTGTGGGGCAAGTTGAAGGATATTTGCTATCGTGATCCACCGACAGCGCCTAACAACATGCGTCAGCGGATTGTCAATGCATGTGCGAACGTTACGGAAGGTGAACTACTCGCTGTTGAGAGGAATGTCGTTACACATATTGCCAAATGCATTGAGGTTGACGGACATCATTTTGAGCATATTGTATTAATGATAAGTTCACAAAGGTACATGTATCACACTGAAACAACCGACATAAAATGTTCAAACGTACCTACGTTCTGTATTTTAATTTAAAAAACCTACTAGTTACCAACTATTCGTCTAAAATTGTGAGCCATATGTTTGTGACTATTACAGCGCCATCCACCACAAAGCGAAAAAAGTGGTCCAACTAAAACATTCATATTTCTTTAGGTACTACACGAATATATAATAAAAATGGAGGTTCCTACTATAAAATAACGCAGTTGACATCCGTATGACCTATAGCGCCGGCCAGAGTGGCCGAGCGGTTCTAGGAGCTTCAGTCTGGAACCACGCGACCGCTACGGTCGCAGGTTCGAATCCTGCCTCGGGCATGGATGTGTGTGATGTCCTTAGGTTAGTTAGGTTTAAGAAGTTCTAAGTTCTAGGGGACTGAAGACCACAGAAATTAAGTCCCACAGTGCTCAGAGCTATTTGAACCCTTTGAACAACTGCCGTTGAAAAAAATTTTGAATTTTCAAAGTGACTTTATTTTGTGTTAATTGATAGGAGGACATTTCAATATGGTAGGGTGTTAATTCGATAGCTAGAGCTGAACGATAGTCAAGTCTTTTGCTGCAGTTATTACCCACTACTTTCTTCAGGTGCACGAATTAATTTTGGGACAACGTGCGTCAGAGATAATTGAATTGTTCAAGTGCGTGTGTCAACCTTAAGTTGATATTAATTGAAAACATTAATCTAAGAGTTCTTTTCAGTTTTCATGTTATGCTTTACTCATTGGCCCCATGTTTGGGACAGCGGTACTAACGGCTATGTCTCCACGGGTTATGTAGCGAGGTCCACTGACATGGCAGCAAGGACAGTATGATGTACTTAAGCCACACGGTAAGTTTAATTGGAATTAGTAAACATCCGGTAATCGTCTCCATGCCATTCAGGCTGGAATTAGACGGCGATAGGCGTGAACCGAGATGGATTTCACAGTAGGCAGTGACATGTGTTAGAATTAGTAAATGAACGCCACACAATGGAATAAAATTGCGTGTTCAGATTTGAATGTGTACTCGGGTCCAGCCCACGGTGATTGCATGTGCCATCCACTCACGGTTCGCTAAAGGCCTCATCACCCATTGAACGATGTGCTAAACCGGTCCCAATAATTTACTGTAAATGCTAGGAAGTGGCTTGCGCAGATTTTTTAAATAACAGAATTCTTTCACGTAGTTTTGCTACCATCATTTGCCGTATGCCAGAAGCAGGCAATTTTATAGTCAATTGAGCAGTTGCACTTGCGTTACCATAATTATATTGTTCAGAAATGTGTGTGATTGGGGTATGGGTGTAAATGATTCGGTTTGCATAGTTATTGAAAGTAGCTAAAATCTTGGACTGCGAGAACGCAGTCGTACCCTATCCTACGTGCACATTTATTTCAGAAGAAATAGAGAGACCACAGTTAATATTGGGGCTAAATAAATGAATACCATAAATGTATGGAGAATGTCTGTGATACATCGCGTACGCTTCACGTCGCGAGATACATAGGGCTCTTGTTACACTAGGTCGCCAGGCGGTGCAGGCAGTCCTGCTACCACCACGTCGTCAGTTCGCTGTGTCCTAGTAACCAGGGTACATGTCGGACAACAACTATACATACATACTGTTCCTAGCACTTTTAATGAAAAGGAGAAGGCAAAGGGAGAGGAAGATGCATGTACACCCTATGCTATCGTTAAGAGAATCTAAAGTGTTTATTACACTTTTTTATGAACTGTGTTTACACGACAAGGTTTTTTAATTACCTACGAGTGTCTAAATCGTCTTTCTTTGAGTTATTGTCGTTAATAAAGGCTGATATTACCAAGAAAGGAACGAAAATGAGAAAGTGTATCTCACTAGAAGAAAAACTTGTAGTCACTTTGAGGTAAGTAAACCGATAAATTGTATTGAAAGTTATTAAATTTTTTGCTTTAAATACTTGCAAATGTTATTCATCTGAAGCAAGGACCGCTGCTCAAAATCCGGCCGTAGTGAACCAATTTAACTGCATATTACTGCAAGCTCATTAACTGGGGTCACAAACTGCGGGATGTTGTTCAACTGCACAAATGAAATCTTCGCTATTCACTTGTATGTCCAACAACTTCTGGCATTCTTTCAGTGCTCCTTCCAGATTCATGTTTTTCCCTTTTGTCGTGTCTACACTTTCACTCCTTTCCACAGTGACACTCAGCAGTTCACCAGACATCCTGAAGCAAATGAAATAGTGCGCAGAGAAGTTGAAAGGTGGCTACACTGAGCCACAGCGCCAGAGATTGCGCCAAAGAGTGTTATTCAGCCGCCTTCACTGGCAGTGCTTGGGGAGAACTCGTAGTAGTCAGTGCTTGCTGAGATGTGGCAGTGAAGAGTGCTTGTCGAGAGGTCGTGGTGGAGAGTTCTTGTTGAGATGTGTTAGTGAAAAGTGCTTGTTGAGAACTCGTAGTAGTCAGTGCTTGTTGAGAACTCGTGGTAGTAAGTGCTTGCTGAGATGTGGTAGTAGAGAGTCGGTGTGGAGATATATTGTAATGATTCGAGTGATTTTCGTCAATATATGAAGGTAAAGAAAAAAAATTTTTCCTTTTCTTTTTATTATCTCAATGTCTTAAATAATGCAGCATTACAGGTTCAGTCAACAAAGCATCTGGCTTGTGTTCTTGTATTAGAGTGTAATTCTGGTTTTCTTGCGCAATTATAGGATTTCTATTTTTTTTAATTACTTCAGTATAAAAGATATTTAAAATTTCTTGTCTTATTGAAGAAGAACCGTGCCAGATGTGTACGTTGAATCACACTTCCACACACAGAACAGTTACACTTGTGTTTTAGTTTCGTAGGTTTTATAGTTGCTGGCGACTTAATTAATTAATTGTGTTAACGGAAAATTTCATTTCATTCTTTGTTGTTGTTCCATGCAGTCAGATTGCGTAATAATACTAGTCAGGGCCAACCGTTTACGACACAGCGTAATCGGACTTACAGTCACTAAAAAATATTTGCATTTTATTTAATTAAGCCCCCATGCAAAGTGTGCGAGGGAAACAGACTACTCGACTAGCGACTAGGGTTTTGGAGCATATACTGTATTCAAACATTATAAATCACCTCTAGGGGAACTATCTATTGATACGTAATCAGCATGGTTTCAGAAAACATCGTTCTTGTGCAACGCAGCTAGCTCTTTATTCGCACGAAGTAATGACCGCTATCGACAGGGGATCTCAGGTTGATTCCGTACTTCTGGATTTCCGGAAAGCTGTTGACACCGTTCCTCACAAGCGACTGCTAATCAAGCTGCGGGCCTATGGGGTATCGTCTTAGTTGTGCGACTGGATTCGTGATTTCCTGTCAGGAAGGTCGCAGTTCGTAGTAATAGACGGCAAATCATCGAGTAAAATTGAAGTGATATCAGGTGTTCCCCAGGGAAGCGTCCTGGGATCTCTGCTGTTCCTGATCTATATAAATGACCTGGGTGACAATCCGAGCAATTCTCTTAGGTTGTTCGCAGATGATGCTGTAATTTACCGTTGCCGGCCGAAGTGGCCGTGCGGTTAAAGGCGCTGCAGTCTGGAACCGCAAGACCGCTACGGTCGCAGGTTCGAATCCTGCCTCGGGCATGGATGTTTGTGATGTCCTTAGGTTAGTTAGGTTTAACTAGTTCTAAGTTCTAGGGGACTAATGACCTCAGCAGTTGAGTCCCATAGTGCTCAGAGCCAATTTACCGTCTAGTAAGGCCATTCGAAGACCAGTATCAGTTGCAAAGCGATTTAGAAAAGATTTCTGTATGATGTGGCAGTTGACGCTAAATAACGAAAAGTGTGAGGTGATCCACATGAGTTCCAAAAGAAATGCGTTGGAATTCGATTACTCGATAAATAGTACAATTCTCAAGTCTGTCAATTCAACTGAGTACCTGGGTGTTAAAATTACGAACAACTTCAGTTGAAAAGACCACATAGATAATACTGTGGGGAACGCGAGCCAAAGGTTGCGTTTCATTGGCAGGACACTTAGAAGATGCAACAAGACCACTAAAGAGACACTGCACTCGTTCGTCCTCTGTTAGAATATTGCTGCGCGGTGTGGGATCCTTACCAGGTGGGATTGACGGAGGACATCGAAAGGGTGCAAAAAAGGGCAGCTCGTTTTGTATTATCACGTAATAGGGGAGAGAGTGTGGCAGATATGATACGCGAGTTCGGATGGAAGTCACTAAAGCAAAGACGTTTTTCGTCGCAGCGAAATCTATTTACGAAATTTCAGTCACCAACTTTCTCTTCCGAATGCGAAAATGTTTTGTTGAGCCCAACCTACATAGGTAGGAATGATCATCAAAATAAAATAAGAGAAATCAGAGCTCGAACAGAAAGGTTTAGGCGTTCGTTTTTCCCGCGCGCTGCTCGGGAGTGGAGTGGTAGAGAGATAGTATGATTGTGATTCGATGAACCCTCTGTCAAGCACTTAAATGTGAATTGCAGAGTAGTCATGTACATGTAGAACTGCCGAACTACCGTAGCCTGAACAACAAGTGATTGTTGCGCCGCCGGTGGCACAGTTGCCGGCGGCGCTGGCTGCCTAGTGTAATAAGGCCCTTCGTGAATCACATTTGAGCACAGGCATCTCGTGTCCCGTGAGATGTAGACAGTGAATGTTAAATTATAATAAAAATGTTAGTAGTTAGATAAAAGAGTTATAAAATAAACTTCTGCATGATTGGAAAAGGAGACTTTATCAGCATTAATAATTTAGTAGCATTCCCCTCTTTCCCGCCAAGTTAATTTGGCATGATGTTTAAGTTAACGGAAAAGAGGTCCGCCATTGAACATCATTGACAGTGTCTCTGGCATGTTTAAAGTAAATACAGAACGATTCAAAAAACATTCCCGTCTCAGGTTGCTACGTATAAAATAATAGCGTTTTTCTGTTGCACAACAGACAATACAAAACAAAATCAAAGTGCTTGATAGAAAATTAACTTTTGAATTACAGCATAGTTTGTGAGAGTTTCCAAATTTAACGTTGCTCCTGAACAGGGGATGTTGCTTGAGCGCACCTCTAAGAGTTTAGTATTATGGATACATTAGCTACAAAAGCCAGGTCACATATCTGAAGGGGGCCCCCTCACATACTCATGAGTAAGAGTACCGAAACGTAGTCTCAATTCACGAGGAGCAGGATAGCGTCGACAGATCGCTCTGCTGTAAAGATTCCGCGGATGACAACCAAAGGGATCCTACAATGGCAAGAAATGGCATCCCATGCCTCGCTCCAGTTGTCGGCCGATATGGCAGACGACTGTCAAGTTGGTATCACACCGGTGCTCTGGGATTCTCTAGAGACGCCTTCGCTGGTCATGAGGGTCAGTTTGAAGCTGGACTCATCGCTGAAGATGATTTTACTCCAGGCAATGAGATTCCAGCCTGATGAGGTGCTAGGAGACTCCACAAACAGCGACGTGATACATAACTAACTTTCGCACAGTATACTGCCTGACAGCTAGGGGTGATGGTCTGGGGTGCCATTTCTTTTCATAGCAGGATCTCATTGGTTGTCACCCGCGGTACCCTTGCAGAATAGCGGTATGTCAACGATATTCTACGGCCAGTTTTGTTGCCCATCACGGCAAACCATCCTGGGCTTACTTTTCAGTAAGGTAATGCCGTCATCAGAAAGGTCACCGGATCTCCACATCTGAGAACGTTTAGAGCATTAAAGGCAGGGTCCTCCAACCAGCTCAGGAATTTGACTCTCTAACGCATCAATTGGACTGAATCTGGCAGAATCTCCCTGAGGAGGACATCCAGCAACTCTGTCTATCAATGCCAAGCCGAATAACCGCTTGCATATGGGCCAGAGGGGGACCAATGCATTATAGACTCATTCAATTTCTGAAGCTCGTTCTCTTGAATAAACGATAAAATTTTTCTAAGGCTGTAATGATACGTCTGTCTGTATACACTATGTGATCAAAAGTATCCGCACACCTGGCTGAAACTGACTTACATGTTCGTGGTGCTCTCCATTGGTAATGCTGACGCATCCTTATTCCTGATCACAGCTTCCACTCTCGCAGGCATACGTTCAGTCAGGTGCCGGAAGGTTTCTTGGGGAATGGCAGCCCATTCTTCACGGAGTGCTGCACTGAGGAGAAAGGTATCGATGTCGGTCGGTGTGGCCTGGCACGAAGTCGGCGTTCCAAAACATCGCAGATGTGTTCTATAGGATTTAGGTCAGGACTCTGTGCAGGCCAGTCCATTACAGGGATGTTATTGTCGTGTAACCACTCCGCCACAGGCCGTGCATTATGAACAGGTGCTCGATCGTGTTGAAAGATGCAATCGCCATCCACGAATTGCTCTTCAACAGTGGGAAGGAAGAAGGTGCTTAAATCATCAATGTAGGCCGGTCCTGTGATAGTGCCACGCAAAACAACAAGGGGTGCAAGCCCTCTCCATGAAAAACACGACCACACCATAACACTACCGCCCCCCGAATTTTACTGTTGGCACTGCACACGCTGGCAGAAGACGTTCACCGGGCATTCTCCATACTCACAGAACCTGATGCAGTTTGGAATTCCTGTCTGCCTATTTCACGTTATGACCCTCTTCGACTGTCGGCTGTCTCTCTCAGTCAACAGACGAGGTAGGCCTGTACGCTTTTGTGCTGTACGTGTCCCTTCATGTCTCCACTACCACATCGGAAACAGTGGACCTATGGATGCTTCGGAGTGTGGAAATCTCGTGTACAGACGTATGACACAAGTGACACCCAGTTACCTAACCTCGTTCGAAGTCCGTGAGTTCTGCTCCCTCACGATGTCTAATGACTACTGAGATCGCTGGTATGGAGCACCTAATATGAAAAATGTATATTTTTGTGGATGTCGGAATAGTTTGGATGACGAAATGTATATACGTCATATCTACTGATTTCCACCCCATTCGGATAATCCTTCGTGGTGCATTTTTTTCCTTTTGTCTTAGAGAGTATATTATCATTCTCAGTCTACTTATTCCAGTATTGTAAAACTATCAATAAATCATTATGAGTTCTTGCTAATTGTACCGTAACTGTTGCCTAATTCTATTTGGCATTGTGACGAATCTGTTCAGTTGGCTGCAAGCACGTCACCTCGTACCAGCAACTACTTTGCTGGTAGAAGATTCATATCCTGCCACTTTTGTATATGCATATGGTGAATAAAACACAGAGAATCCAAATGTCATATTTGAGGATGTGCGCTGTGAGCGACAACAACATATTGTGCTTTGCTTAAAACGGAAGTGCAGGGATGACTGGTCCTAACGCAGTGCTTTACGTTGACTTTAAATCACATGTCTGTCGGAACCACTGCTTTCCTATAACAATAGCAGAGTTCCAATTCGTTGGGCAACTCTGGCTGTCATTGACAGTATAACTCCCTTTGCCCTTTGCGTTTTCCTCCTTTACCAAATGTTCAGATGTGTGTGAATTCCTAAGAGACAAAACTGCTGAGGTCATCGGTCCCTAGACCTGCACACTACTGTAACTTAAACTAATTCATTCTACGAACAACACACACACCCATGCCCGAGGGAGGACTCGAACTTCCGTCGGGAGGGTCGGCGAAATTCGTGACATGGCGCCTCAAACCGTGCGGCCACTCGGCACAGCCCTCCTTTATCAAGTACACTTTACATTTTGACACTAATTAATGCTCACTGAAAACTGATCGCATACGAAGATCATAGGGGGAAAACTTAAGTCAGTCTTTTTATCAGAGTCACTTTATGCCTAATTTGTGTAGTTACACCTCTACATGTTACAGGGTCCAGATACTTTAGGGAAGAACAATCTTACTCACAGAAATATTGATTACTTGCCTCGAGGCAAAACGAGCCAACTCACTGGCTCCCATTTATTATAAAAGTGTTCGCATAACAAATAAAAGGAGTACAAATACAATCATGAAATACACTGCTACAAGTAAATGAGTGTTTGACGACAGAATACTTCACTTAGACACTATGGGTCTGCCAGTTACTGATTTTTTAATTTGTCCCATTCCTGTGACTGATGTTTCTTAACATCTTTCTCTCGAAGACTAGCTGTTTCTGCTCACTGTTGTTCTCAATGTAAACTTTGAGAGCCATACAGAGCATCCTGGAGAATTATGATCTGGCATAGTGTGGCAAGTTTAAAACTCCTCGAAACTGCTCTAACGCACGCCCCGCCCCGTGAGCCAAAATATTATCAATTGGCCGCTGCGATTCTTGCCTTAATCGCTGCCATTCTACTCCTCTCTCAAAAGGCTTCGCAAACATTTAAATATGTCTTTCCTTTTAAAAGTAAACTGATCAACTGTCAGTGGCATTTGATGATTTGGTGCCTTGCTAAAGACCATGTTCTTTGTTCTTCCCTCGTTAATTTGTAACGCTGCCTTCTTAGAAATACTTCTGTAAGAACGTGTCATGAGCTGCAATTCCTCTTTGCTACCAGTTATTAGAACATCGTCCGTATACGCAAGCCGATTTACTGTGATTCTACCAAGTTTTATTACAGATTGGCGCAATTTTTGCGGTTCCCTGTCTATATTTTCTAAAATTAAATTAAAAAGTATTGGAGATAAAGTGTCTCCTTGTCTAAGAACAGTTCTGACTTCAAAATGTTCTGACATTCCTGTAGTGATTTTTGTTTTGCAGTATCTTTCTTCTAACCACATTTCTGGTAGCTTTGTTAACTTTAGTGGAAAAGTGAAACTCTTTCAAGACATTGATGACTGTGCACTTATGTGGGCTACTATAGGCGGTTTTGAAATATACAAAAATCGTGCGCATATCAACGTTATGTTCCCAACCTTTCTCGGTTAACTCTCGAAGCGTACAATGGTCTGTAGTTGACGTGTTCGTTCTGAAATCACATTCATTAAGAGATAAAATAATTGAAACCAGAAGATAAAGAAATTAACAGCATGCAGTGTTAAACTTTAGTTAGAAGTAACTATCATAATTTGTAAAGTTAACAAGTGCCCAACACTGTATATTTGAAAGACTATTGTACGTGCGTAGTATTGCAGTTTTGCCCCCATAGTAAAGAACTAATGCGATTACATTCGGAAGAAAGAAAAGAATAGTTATTTTATGAAGCATTGTGTTACCTGTTAGACTGTAACCGGCGTGCGTAACTACTATGACTCTAGAACTAATGCTCCGAAATTATTCCTCTTGTACAAAATTTTGCCGCGTGAATGAACAACGACGTGGCTTGACATTTATTAATGAAGTAGTAAGCACGCTTTGATAAAGGAATACATGAAGGTACCCCTAAAAAACTAAATTCCGCCCGAACAGACCATGAAGGCTCAAGGGTACCGATCGGCCGCCGTGTCATCCTCGTTCCCAGTGTTACTGGATGCGGATTTGGAGGGGAATGTGGTTAGCAGACCGCTCTCCCGGCCGTATGCCAGTTTACAAGGCTGGAAGGTACCTCTGAGCATCTTCTCTTGTAGAGCAAATGCGTAACTTTCAAAAACAAACATATTGTCTGATGGGATAACCTCAGTCACTGGTTTTTCCAATGTTATTTATAATCCGTCTTGCTTGCAGAAAAAAAAGTTTATTCACATGACCGGTTTCGGTTCCTCTAGAACCATCTTCAGATATGTAACGATAATGCCGGCCGCGGTGGACGAGTGGTTCTAGGCGCTTCAGTCCGGAACCGCGCGACTGGTACGGTCGCATGTTCGAATCCTACCTCGGGCATGGATGTGTGCGATGTCCTTAGGTTAGTTAGGTTTAAGTAGTTCTAAGTTATAGTGGACTGATGACCTCAGATGTTAAGTCCCACAGTGCTCAGAGCCATTTGAACCATTTTGCAACGATAATGATACTAATTTACTATTTTACAAATGCAAAGCTTTTTATCCTATCGAATCAATATCAAATGTACCAGAAAGTACCTGCAATTTCGGTTACAGGAGTAACCCGACCATACACAGCAACCTTCACAAGCTGTGTCACATAAAATTGGTTGGCAGCATGCACGTCATTTATATTAATTATAAAACTATTACCGACAGGTGGCGTCTGGTACATTTGTGACATTACATATGCACACACTGTATTAAGTGGATTTTTGTAATTTACTTTTATCTCTAAAAATACTTAATTAAATCTGTAGATGTCAAGGTTAAAATCTGTGCTTGTCCATGAAATGATCATTTTATACGATTTAAAAACAATAAGATAAAGAAGAGGCAAATGAAACAAATCGAAGGAAGGCAAGTTGCAGTTAAAAGAAACAACAAGAAAAAATACGTGGCTCTCATTTACAGTGGAAGAATTACAGATAAGATTCAAAGATGCATTCGTAAATCCGACGTTAAAATAGGGTTCCGAACAAATAACACGCTAAAATTGAAGCTCCGGCACAAAATATGTAATAGTAGGAATAAATTTCAGGATTCAGGTGTATGTAAGATCAAATGTGATGACTGCTGTAAACAATACATAGGGCAGACTGGTAGGAACTTTGAGACCAGATTCAGGGAGCACACCTACTCTCAAAACAAAACAGCGTTTGAGGCGCATATGGCTGCCTTAAAGCAGTCACGAACATTGAATAAAATTTAGACATCCTGCATAAAGCTCATAAGGGACGGTTTCTTAACATTTTGGAAGAAATTGGAATATACACCCACAAAAAGAAACATCCGGATTTAACCCTCAACGAGCAAAGCGAGTTCAATCATAACGCCTATTTTAGTATTTATGACGACTTACTGAGATGACAACTGTTGCGTGTGGAGGTCTAGGCCGAGGGATGAGAGATGGTGCATGGTGGGGAAGCTGGAAGATGCGTGCAGCGCCTGGCGCCGTTGACGGGGCCCTCCTGCGCGGCCCTCTTGCCCACGGCGATGGAAGTCAGACGACTGGGCAGATCGCGGCACAACACCGAAGTGGCGGAAACCACGGAAGCAGACCATGGAGGAAAACAA
This sequence comes from Schistocerca americana, assembly GCF_021461395.2. NCBI lineage: Eukaryota > Metazoa > Arthropoda > Insecta > Orthoptera > Acrididae > Schistocerca > Schistocerca americana. Next base: position 142,713,602 of record NC_060122.1, read on the forward strand.
ATCTACACCAGCGCCATGGATATACAAATCGCTAATCTTTTCAAGAGATACAATGAATATTCTAGGCTTAAAGTTATTCTGAAATTCCGTTTTACTTCCCATTTGTCGTCCAGATGAATGCAGAAGGAAGAATGTTACAATGCACTGTGAGCAAAGCTGTTACATTTTCTTAACATTAAGCCAAAAGTTATGTGATAAATATGTGGGCGTTCTCAGTATTTTGTAATAAATAAACATCAATCATTACGTGACATTTTGTTGCCAATATGATCAAAAATAAAATTATCCCTCTTTTTCAAAATCTTTGGCATTATACTTCACACTTGGTTAATTCTTTCTCACATTTAGACCGTCTGTATATGTCGGAGCAGAAGTTCTGGGTCGTTTCCTCTTTTGGTACTAATGGTAGAAATCGCCATACATATTGTATTTTCTTCTCATACACAGGCACATGGTCTTTATAAACCTAACTTACAGGTCTTGGTGGAATTATGGATGGCTGAGGCAGTTGGAATATGTGCTCTTCTGCTCCGCCATTTAATAGCCTAACTTTAACAACATCAAAACGTTCACGTGAATAGCAAGATTGCATGAACTGTGTTACATTAAACTGCCGTTTGTTATTTCTTTGTGTAGCCTTCCTTGAGTTTAAAAAGAAATAGCATTCTTTTGGTGGAATTTATTGAAATTTAGCACCTAATCTGTGTTTGTATTTTCACTTCAAAATTCATCTTTTTTCTGGATTTTATTTTTAGATACGCATATTCTTTCGACAACTATATCCTGTTCACTTTTCTAATTTTCCTCTTTGTCGTGCTGCAATCTCTATCACACGGAAGGAAAGAGTGGCCTTTTACTGGAAAGTAATGGGCGACGAACTGAAATATTACCTGTGCCTCAACCATCAAGTAAAATCCCTGCAGCATTGTTTGTACTTTGGCCTCCACAAGAATTGGAGAACAACTGAAAATATTTAACATGTTGTCCAGAATTTTCATTTAGATAATTAGAAAGAAATGAACAGACTTCAGCAAGGCTGTTTCATGCAAATCTATCATGACAGAAGTAAAACCTGGGTCTTCCTTCCTATAAGTCACGCACTTTAAAGACATTTACTGAAATCTGACACAAAAATCATGTATTGTATTGTTATCTGAGGCTATTGCAGGGTCTGCGGCCTGCAGTGTTAGAATTAGTTTCAGTTTTCTCTTTAACTGCATGTAATTTTTCTCTGAATTTATCAGTACGCCTGTTGTGCGCTATTAACTCAGCTGTTGCGGCCGTTTCAGCATCATCATACAGAGATGGACTTTTGGTTTTTATACGGAGTTCTTCACAAGTGCAACACGTACCCAAATTTTAAATTAAAGTGTCCACACAAAGTTTTCTATAAAAACTGATAGTCAACAGTGCTGGCAACTGAAAATTTTGAGAAATCCTATATCTTTCGTAAATTTATGGTTTCTTTTCATTTTAGGTGATACGATGACTACATGACAACACAGAAAATGTCAGAATATAGGGGTTTCTCTATATCATGATTGGCCTACACATTTAAAGTACAAAATCAAAGCTAATTCAGTTTCGTCAAGAAGTGGACATGTGGGGTTTTTCAATATTCTCATTCACTTATGTTGGGTTTTTAAATATTCTCATTCACTTATGTTGGGTTTTTCGCTTTAGGGTAGTTAATGAAAGCAACGTTTTTTTCTGCGGTTTGTTTCATCGTATTCGAGGTTAGCTATATTTTCAGACCACATTGGTATGATGGTAGCCTCAGAACAGTATATCCCATACGCCTTAAAACCACATCTGCTTTATAAACCGGCTTTCGCTTATCATAACGCATAAGCTGTAGAAGGTCATTCATTATTTCGAAACTGATTTTTTGTGAATGATCCATTGAGTTATAAACTTTTTTTAATACGTGGCAGTGGAGGCTTTATTTGTCTGAGAAATATGACTCAGTGCATATCAAGAACGACAATATTAGCAGCTGGGATGTTAGGAATCAGTTTCTCTTGCACCCACTTGTGATAATTATCACCATTCGTATCATCGTGATAATCTTGGCATTTAGAGTTCGAATCGCAAATTAATTGTGCTCCTTCTATGAAACCCGTTGTTCCTCCAACGTGGACAGCAATAGCTGTTTGGCCTGGACTGCTATTAGTCATTACACCAATAACTTCTCCACAAGTTTCGTTCGTGCATACCACTGGCTTATTTGGCCCCTTTTCATTGTTTATGATTGCTCTCAAGTATTCCACAAGCTTTATAAGAATGTCGGAACGTTGTGTTTGGATGGTTCTCTCTTTTTTTTTTTTTTTTGTTTTTGTTTTTGTTTTTTGAAACGAAATCCCATCTCTTTCAAGATCTTCCGAAATGTTTCCCTTCCTCCCTAACAAGTTATCGCATTTTTTGAAAATATAAACAGTTTTCTCGACATTTGCATTCAATTCTTCTGCCCGTATACTCCAAAAAGTTTTTCAAGTAAGTGCTTCATTGAAGTCATCTAGAGAAACTACTTTTTACAAACACCTTTGTTTTCTATGAGTTTTCGATTTTTCCCCGGACTCTTCTATCTTGAAAGTCTTTCGAAATTTATTTCCTGCACTAAGAAATTTTCTGCCGGCAGAGTTGCTTTTTGCAAGGGGGACAAGGAAGGAGCCTCCACGCGTGCGCTATCTGAGATAAGAGACCGAGAACCATCTGTCAGATAATGCCAGCGTCCCCCGGAAACGTTGCAATAAAAGGCAACGGCCAATCCTTCCAACACCGGAAAAAAATCTCCGGACACGAAAAAGTAAAGTAAAGCAAGTGCTTTTTGCAGAGGTATCATTGCCTGATTCTGCCATATTTTTTCATCCTGAAAAACTATACAACTTTGAATATAACCTCTTTTTCACCTTGACGTGTCCGCTTTCGGATCTTCCTCTGTTTTCTACTGTCAGGGGTCTTTATGATTTTCGATGACACCTCACTGCATTACTATACACGTTTACTGTAAGGTCATCGCGTATTTCTTATAACGGCGACAGGAGGCCAAGTGCAGTAATATCGTGATTGGGTAGTACTCGCATCAATGTCGAACGTGGACAAATAATTAACAAGCAGAAGCGGACTGAGAACATAAGATGCCAAGTTTAGAAATGATTGAGGAAGTAAAAATAATAATTCCCATGATTATTCAATAATTACACATGAAAGTTCAATAGTTACCAACACATATGTCCAACAAGGGACCATGTGGAAATACAGTACCACATATTCTCAAAAACAGAGAAAAATCTGTATATTCCCAAATCCACTTAATATTCCGATATTAAATGAGCGAGAAATTAACTGGAATCACGACCTATATCAACAGATAACTTAATCAAAGACTGATATTCATCCTTGTACATTGGACAAAGCGTCGATCGGAACAGAAAGCTCTAACCTAGCGAAAACGGTAACACATCTGCAAAGCTGAAAATTCGTGTAATACAGAATTACGTCAATGCAATGGCAGGAATCAATGCTTTCACAAGAAATCCTAAATACTGCTGGTTCGAAACGTCCTTCGCAGTAATACACAAGATGCTAACGTCTGAAATTAAAACGCAAAGAATCAGCTGCAGCAGGCGCAGACAGCATGAAGATGTAAAACAAGAACAACTGCAACAGTTCAGCCTCAGACAAAAAATGCTTTGTTCCACCTTCACATGGACTGTGCCAACTCAAAATGTAACCGCCTTGTTACCTTATTGTCCGGCAGGATTGTGCCTTTGAAGTACAGCACACAGATATGCTTTACTATACAACCAAAGTCATAAGTTCCCTGGCAGACAAAATCATTGAACAGATAGTCTTGGAGCGATTCCAGTGACTTACTATTCGAATAGTGATGCATAATATGAAAGACGTTTCTAACAGACATCTTTCATTTCTTTTAATTGCTCTCCTGAAAATTTTGTTCATATTGGCTTACGTCCTTCTCCTCCTGTGATTATATGTAAAAAATATTTGTACTGTTTGTAGTGACACATCTGCTGATTGATAGCTTTCGTCCAAAAACGTCTTCCGAGTGATAGACATAACTTTATTTCCAAAAGAACGTAAAGTACCTCAGAGAATAAAATATTTTTCGGTGTGTCCTTCATCATCTGCATTAATGCACTCGTGTACAGAGCATATGGCTCTGTGTAAAATACAAGAACGGAAAAAGAATCGCAGCACCCAATATAATGTAGGATAATGAAATTTAGAGAATAAGCTTGTCTAGTTAAGATTTTCAAATCTTTAATATTATAAGCTCACGATATCCCGTATGTACTCGATTGGAGACAGATCTGGTGCTCGAACAGGCCAAGGTAACATGTAGACACTCTGTAGAGTATGTTGGGTTACAACAACGGTATGTCGCCGAGTGTTATCCTGTAGGAACACACCTCCTGGAATTTTGTTCCTGAATGGCATCACAATAGGTCGAAATACCAAATTAACGTTCCAATTTGCAATCAGGGTGGGTGGGATAACCACGAAAGTGCTCTTGCTATCACACGAAATCGCACCCCAGACCATAACACCAGGTGTAGGTGCAGTGATTCTAGCATGTAGACAGGTTGGTTGCAGACCTTCATCAGGTCCCCTTTTAACCAACCAATGGCCATAACTGGCACCGAGGCAGAACCAGCTTTCATTAGAAAACACAACAGATCTCCATCCTGAACTCCAATGAACTCTTGTTTAACACCACTGAAGTCACATTTGCCTGTAGTTTGGACGGTGTTCCATCTCGATACTGCCACGTGGCCGTGTGGAGACCGGACTTCTTGCGAACATACACTCATACTCATAAATTTAAGGATAATGCTGATACATGATGAAACAACGTTCTGGTGGGCGGTTTGCGGGTTTAAATCACCTCGGGGTATGAACATGCGGTGCATTTCACCTGCCGTCGTCGCACGGTGACGCTGGCAGCAGTCCACATACGCAGAGGTGTGGTGGTGCATGTCAGAGTAAGTGTACAGACTTTTCAAACGTGGTAATGGTGACTGTGTGTTGAAAATTGATAACGTTTTGAGGGGTAGAATACTAGGGTGTCTGGAGGCTGGTCAAACCAGCAGGTCGTAGAACGGGCCCTCCGTCTGCCACAAAGTGTGATCTCAAGACTATGGAAACGATTGCAGCAGACAGGAAACGTGTCCAGGCGCTACGGTACGGGTCGTCCACAGTGTACAACACCACAAGAAGACCGATATCTGGCCATCAGTGCCCGCAGACAGCCAAGGAGTACTGCAGGTAGCGTTGCTTGGGACCTTACGCAGCCACTGGAACAGTTGTCTCTTGACACACAGTCTACAGACGACTGAACAGACATGGTTTATTCTCCCGGTCACCTGCAAGGTGCATTCCACTGACCCCTGGTCACAGGAGAGCCCATAAAGCGTGGTGTCAAGAACGCAGTGCATGGTCATTGGAGCAGTGACCCCAGGTTATGTTCATGGACGAGTCCAGATATAGTCTGAAAAGTGATTCTCGTCGGGTTTTCATCTGGCGTGAACCAGGAACCAGATACAAACCTATTAATGTCCTTGAAAGTGACCAGTATGGAGGTCGTGGTTTGATGCTGTGGGGTGGGAATATGATTTACTTTTGAATGCATTACGGGAACAGCAGTGATCAATGTCTTATAAATATTTACTATTAAAAACAGTCTTGATCACGATTTATTTATCAAGGTGACCGGTTTCGACCACTACTGCGGTCATCTTCAGACCATTGAGTAGGAACCTCTTTCCGTTGGAGAATTACTACTCATAGTGATTCTCCAACAGAAAGAAGTTCCTACTCAATGGTCTGAAGATGACCGCAGTAGTGGTCGAAACCGGTCACCTTGATAAATAAATCGTGATCAAGACTGTTTTTAATAGTGAATAAATGGGATTATGATTGTTGCACGTACAACCCTGCGTGTCTTTGACAGAGGAACTGTAACAGATCAGGTGTACCGTGACGCCATTTTGTCATTTTGCAACAGTATGTCTGCCTTTTCAGAGGTGCAGTGGGTCCCACCTTCCTCCTGATGGATGATAACGTACGGCCCCACCGAGCTTTCATCGTGGAGGAGTACCTTGAAACAGAACATAGCAGGCGAATGGAGTTGCCTGCCTGTTCTCCAGACCTGAAACCCATCGAGCACGTCTGGGATGCTTTCGGTCGAAGTATCGCTGCACGTCTTCAAACCTCTACGACACTTCAGGGGCTCCGACAGGCACTGGTGCAAGAATGGGAGGCTATATCCCAGCAGCTGCTCGGCCACCTGATCCAGAGTATGCCAACCCGTTGTGCGACCTGTGTACGTGTGCATGGTGATCATATCCCATACTGATTTCGGGGTACATGCGCAGGAAACAGTGGCGTTACACAGCACAAGTGTTTCGGGACGGTTTTCTCAACTTATCACCAATACCGTGGACTTACAGATCTGTGTCGTGTGTGTTCCGTATGTGCCTGTGCTATTAGCGCCAGTTTCGTGTAGTGCCACGTTGTGTGGCACCACATTCTGCAATTTTCCTTAATTTATGAGCAAGAGTGTACATTCTCATGACCACCGCTGGCAGCAGTCATGTACAGGATCATCCAGCTTCTCATAGCCCTATTACACGACCTCGTTCAAACTCAGAGAGGTGTTGATAATGCCGTCTTTATCGTTTTAAAACCATTCTTGACTATCAGCTCGCCACTTCCAATGTCAAAGGTAACTAACGCTCACGACTTTCACAGCGTGTATTTAAAGCAAACCTGATTTGAATCCTCGTAGTGGCGCTGCCAGCAACTTTCTTATGCGACTGGTGCGAAATTTTAATGCACATAAACACGCCTACCAACTTTCGTTTATGTCGCACAACTCTTTTCTGGTGTTGTGATATTTTTCCGTCGGTGTATTGAGCCTTCTTTCTAATTGTAATCTGGAGGGGGAGGTTGGAGAGGAGTCCATATCGTTAAGATACTACAGAAATAATACCTGCAGTCCGTGGTAATTTTGCACGAGAAAACATTACTAGTTCGTTTTAATATTCAGTATATGAAGACACAAGTTTTATGTTGAAGGAGTCGTTGTTTACGTTCAGAAATAAACCGAGCGCAAGAGTCGAATTACAAAGACACAGACCCGAACAGGAATATTCATAAAAGATGAGGTCGTTAGGGTCTGTATGGGAACCTATTTCAGCGAAAAACATTCGTGGAGTCAAGATTTAGTTACAAGAGGCACATACACTCCTGGAAATGGAAAAAAGAACACATTGACACCGGCGTGTCAGACCCACCATACTTGCTCCGGACACTGCGAGAGGGCTGTACAAGCAATGATCACACGCACGGCACAGCGGACACACCAGGAACCGCGGTGTTGGCCGTCGAATGGCGCTAGCTGCGCAGCATTTGTGCACCGCCGCCGTCAGTGTCAGCCAGTTTGCCGTGGCATACGGAGCTCCATCGCAGTCTTTAACACTGGTAGCATGCCGCGACAGCGTGGACGTGAACCGTATGTGCAGTTGACGGACTTTGAGCAAGGGCGTATAGTGGGCATGCGGGAGGCCGGGTGGATGTACCGCCGAATTGCTCAACACGTGGGGCGTGAGGTCTCCACAGTACATCGATGTTGTCGCCAGTGGTCGGCGGAAGGTGCACGTGCCCGTTTACCTGGGACCGGACCGCAGCGACGCACGGATGCACGCCAAGACCGTAGGATCCTACGCAGTGCCGTAGGGGACCGCACCGCCACTTCCCAGCAAATTAGGGACACTGTTGCTCCAGGGGTATCGGCGAGGACCATTCGCAACCGTCTCCATGAAGCTGGGCTACGGTCCCGCACACCGTTAGGCCGTCTTCCGCTCACGCCCCAACATCGTGCAGCCCGCCTCCAGTGGTGTCGCGACAGGCGTGAATGGAGGGACGAATGGAGACGTGTCGTCTTCAGCGATGAGAGTCGCTTCTGCCTTGGTGCCAATGATGGTCGTATGCGTGTTTGGCGCCGTGCAGGTGAGCGCCACAATCAGGACTGCATACGACCGAGGCACACAGGGCCAACACCCGGCATCATGGTGTGGGGAGCGATCTCCTACACTGGCCGTACACCACTGGTGATCGTCGAGGGGACACTGAATAGTGCACGGTACATCCAAACCGTCATCGAACCCATCGTTCTACCATTTCTAGACCGGCAAGGGAACTTGCTGTTCCAACAGGACAATGCACGTCCGCATGTATCCCGTGCCACCCAACGTGCTCTAGAAGGTGTAAGTCAACTACCCTGGCAAGCAAGATCTCCGGATCTGTCCCCCATTGAGCATGTTTGGGACTGGATGAAGCGTCGTCTCACGCGGTCTGCACGTCCAGCACGAACGCTGGTCCAACTGAGGCGCCAGGTGGAAATGGCATGGCAAGCCGTTCCACAGGACTACATCCAGCATCTCTACGATCGTCTCCATGGGAGAATAGCAGCCTGCATTGCTGCGAAAGGTGGATATACACTGTACTAGTGCCGACATTGTGCATGCTCTGTTGCCTGTGTCTATGTGCCTGTGGTTCTGTCAGTGTGATCATGTGATGTATCTGACCCCAGGAATGTGTCAATAAAGTTTCCCCTTCCTGGGACAATGAATTCACGGTGTTCTTATTTCAATTTCCAGGAGTGTATTTTAGTGAAGTAATAAAAAGCTAAAACTGACATTTAGATATGACCGTCTTAGAATCGCAAGTAGAGGAGTATACCAAAAAAAGATCGAAAAGTAACGCACCATAATTTTACTACTGATAACTGTAAAAGATAACAAAACAAAACAAAAAAAATGCAAATGAACTTGCATTTTTTACCTGCTTTTCTACACAGTCACCAAAGTTCTTAATAGATTTCTCCCATCGTGGTAGCAGTTTCAGTATGCCCTGTTAGCAGAAGTCCGTTCGGGTGAAGTACAGCCGTCTGCGGACAGTTCATTTTACTTCTGTCGCAAAGTATTGGCCGACCAAGAATTTCTTCACGGTACCAAGCAGATGACCGTACAGTGAATTCTGGAGCACCTCCCGCCCAAATTTGGCTATTTTCTCACGAACAACAGCAGCAACATGAGGACGAGCATTTTCATGAAGAAGTTTGACACTGTTGACATTAATGTGGAGGCACTTGTCATAAAGGGCACGACGCAGCTTAACCAAAGTTTCAGTGTAGGCTGCAGCATTCACAGTGGTGCTGTGTTAGAAAAGTCCACTAATAACAATCCATGCTTATCCCAGAACACTGTTATAATGACTTTCCTAGCAGGCTGAGTCACTTCGAATTCTTCTCATACTGGGAAGCCAGCACGTTTCCACACTAAAAATGCGCGTTGTTACGGGCATGAAGTGGCACACCTAAGACTCATCAACAGTGACGATTCCTTTCGGAAAGTCATGACGTTCTGAGGCGAAACGAGTTAAGTGATTCAAGCCTGTCATCGCGAGCTAGCCTTTGTGGTTGTCTGTCAGGTTCTTAGGTACCCGGCGAGCACAAACTTTACGAAATTTCAGTGTGTCATGAACAATATCGTACACCACACCTTAGGAAATGATGAATTGCGACGATAAGGTTCACAACTGCACACGCCGGTTGTTTAAAATTGCTGCATCAACGGCTCGGACATTCCGTGGGGTTGCAGCTGTTACCGTGAATCACTTAACGTTCACACGGCCCTCTAGGATGAATGTACACTACATGCATGTTCCATTAGGTCGTCCCCATATACGCCACGCATGATCTTGTGAATTTCACTCTGTTTACGTCCTTTGGCCCACAAATATCGAACAACACTTCGCTTCTCTTCACCAGTTGACGAAAGTAGCTTGCGCGCCATTTTTGTTTCGTAGTTCAGGCTTCTCCCGCTACAGCGGGACATGAAAACAAAATACCCTCTGTAGTACAAGCTTCAAACATTATCATCGTGAAATTTTAACAGTCCAGCTGCAATATCAGGGGAGAAAAATATCATTGTGCGTTACTTTCCATTACTTCCTCGCATCATTGATAATAACAACCAACGTTGAAGTTTTGCTGTGCTAACTGCAGGATAAATCAACACTTACACTGTATGAGATGAATGTTGCCATCATACTTGTGTGTATGTGCGAAACATCTGACTAAACTGAGGATACAGAGATGTATGTATTTTTTTGATATCACAGAGAATGGCTCTGAGCAGGATTCGAACTTGAACAGTAGCGGCCGCGCGGTTAAAGACTGTAGCGCCTAGAACTGCTCGGCCTCTCCGGCCATCACAGAGAAGTTGTTGTTGTTGTGGTCTTCAGTCCTGAGACTGGTTTGATGCAGCTCTCCATGTTACTCTATCCTGTGCAAACTTCTTCATCTCCCAGTACTTACTGCAACCTAAATCCTTCTGAATCTGCTTAGTGTATTCATCTCTTGGTCTCCCTCTACGATTTTTACCCTCCACGCTGCCCTCCAATGCTAAATTTGTGATCCCCTGATGCCTCAGAACATGTCCTACCAACCGGCCCCTTCTTTTTGTCAAGTTGTGCCACAAACTCCTCTTCTCCCCAATTCTATTCAATACCTCCTAATCAGTTATGTGATCTACCCATCTAATCTTCAGCATTCTTCTGTAGCACCACATTTCGAAAGCTTCTATTCTCTTCTTGTCCAAACTATTTATCGTCCATGTTTCACTTCCATACATGGCTACACTCCATACAAATACTCTCAGAAACGACTTCCGGGCACTTAAATCTATACTCGATGTTAACAAATTTCTCTTCTTCAGAAACGCTTTTCCTGGAATTGCTAGTCTACATTTTATATCCCCTCTACTTCGACAATCATCAGTTATCTTACTCCCCAAATAGCAGAACTTATCTACTACTTTAAGTGTCTCATTTCTTAATCTGATTCCTTTGGCATCACCTGATTTAATTAGACTACATTCCATTATCCTCGTTTTGCTTTTGTTGATTTCATCTTATATCCGCCTTTCAAGACACTGTCCATTCCGTCCAATGCTCTTCCAGGTCGTTTGCTGTCTTTGACAGAACTACAATGTCATCGGCAAACCTCAAAGTTTTTATTTCTTCTCCATGGATTTTAATTCCTACTCCAAATTTTTCTTTTGTTTCCTTTACTGCTTGCTCAATATACGGATTGAATAATATCGTGGATAGGCTAAACCCTGTCTCACTCCCTTCCCAAACGCTGCTTCCCTTTCATGTCCCTCGACTCCTATAACTGCCATCTGGTTTCTGTACAAATTGTAAGTAGCCTTTCGCTCCCTGTATTTTACCCCTGCCACCTTTAGAATTTTGAAGAGAGTGTTCCAGTCAACATTGTCAAAAGCTTTCTCTAAGTCTACAAATGCTAGAAACGTAGGTTTGCCTTTCCTTAAGCTATTTTCTAAGATAAGTAGTAGGGTCAGTATTGCCTCACGTGTTCCAATATTTCTACGGAATCCAAACTGATCTTCCCCGAGGTCGGCTTCTACCAGTTTTTCCATTCGTCTGTAAAGAATTCGCATTAGTATTTTCCATGCGTGACTTATTAGACTGATTCTTCGGTAATTTTCACATCTGTCAGCACCTGCTTTCTTTGGGATTGGAATTATTATATTCTTCTTGAAGTCTGAGGGTATTTCGCCTGACTCATACATCTTGCTCACCACATGGTAGAGTTTTGTCAGAACTGGCTCTCCCAAGGCCGTCAGTAGCTCTAATGGAATGTTGTCTACTCCCAGGGCCTTGTTTCGACTCAGGTCTTTCAGTGCTCTGTCAAACTCTTCACGCAGCATCATATCTCCCATTTCCTCTTCATCTACATTCTTTTCCATTTCCATAATATTGTCCTGAAGTACATCGCCCTTGTATAGACCCTCTATATACTCCTTCCACCTTTCTGCTTTCCCTTCTTTGCTTAGAACTGGGTTTCCATCTGAGCTCTGGATATTCATACAAGTGGTTCTCTTTTCTCCAAAGGGCTCTTTAATTTTCCTGTAGGCAGTATCTATCTTACCCCTAGTGAGATAAGCCTCTACATCCTTACATTTGTCCTCTAGCCATCCCTGCTTAGCCATTTTGCACTTCCTGTCGATCTAATTTTTGAGACGTTTGTACTCCATTTTGCCTGCTTCACTTACTGCATTCTTGTATTTTCTCCTTTCATCAATTAAATTCAGTTTCTCTTCTGTTACCCAAGGATTTCTAGCAGCCCTCGTCTTTTTACCTACTTTATCCTCTGCTCCCTTCACTATTCCATTCCTCAAAGCTACCCATTCCTCTTCTACTGTATTTCTTTCCCCCATTCCTGTCAATTGTTCCCTTATGCTGTCCCTGAAACTCTGTACAACCTCGGGTTCTTTCAGTTTATCCTGATCCCATCTCCTTAAATTCCCACCTTTTTGCAGTTTCTTCAGTTTTAATCTACAGTTCATAACCAATAGATTGTGGTCAGAGTCCACACCTGTCCCTGGAAATATTTTACAATTTAATACCTGGTTCCTAAATCTCTGTCTTACCATTATATAATCTATCTGATACCTTCTAGTATTTCCAGGATTATTCCATGTGTACAACCATCTTTTATGGTTCTTGAACCAAGTGTTAGCTATGATTAAGTTATGCTCTGTGCAAAATTCTACCAGACAGCTTCCTCTTTAATTTCTTTCCCCCAATCCATATTCACCTACTATGTTTCCTTCTCTCCCTTTTCCTACTCTCGAATTCCAGTCACCCATGACTATTAAATTTTCGTCTCCCTTCACTACCTGAATAATTTCTTTTATCTCGTCATACATTTCATCTATTTCTTCATCATCTGCAGAGCTAGTTGGCATATAAACTTGTTCTACTGTAGTAGGCATGGGCTTTGTGTCTATCTTGGCCACATTAATGCTTTCACTATGCTGTTTGTAGTAGCTAACCCACACTCCGATTTTTTTATTCGTTATTAAACCTACTCCTGCATTGCCCCTATTTGATTTTGTATTTATAATCCTATATTCGCCTGACCAAAAGACTTGTTCCTCCTGCCATCGAACTTCACTAATTCCCACTATATCTAACTTTAATCTATCCATTTCCCTTTTTAAATTTTCTAATCTACCTAACCGATTAAGGGATCTGACATTCCACGCTCCGATCCGTAGAACGCCAGTTTTCTTTCTCATGATAACGAAGTCCTCTTGAGTAGTCCCTGCCCGGAGATCCGAATGGGGGACTATTTTACCTCCGGAATATTTTACCCAAGAGGACGCCATCATCATTTAACCATACAGTAAAGCTGCATGCCCTCGAGGTAAATTACTTTTGTAGTTTCCCCTTGCTTTCAGCCGTTCGCAGTTCCAGCACAGCAAGGACGTTTTGGTTAGTGTTACAAGGCCAGATCAGTCAATCATCCAGACTGTTGCCCCTGCAACTACTGAAAAGGCTGCTGCCCCTCTTCAGGAACCACACGTTTGTCTGGCCTCTCAACAGATACCCCTCCGTTGTGGTTGCACCTACAGTACGGCCATCTGTATCGCTGAGGCACGCAAGCCTCCCCACCAACGGCAAGGTCCATGGTTCATAGGGGGGGGGGGGGGGGGGGGGGGGGCACGGAGAAGTAATGTTACGTATTTGACTTGACACTACATAATTTTTCGCACAGTTGAATCTTTAGCGCTAGGTAACATAATAACAAGCTTTCATTCAATATGGAAGGAAATGTAGCAAATACCATGTCAGCATTGGTCGTGAAGGCTGTTCGGTATAATTGGCATGAAATTAATTGTAATCACATGTTTTGGCTTCGTTAATCCATTTTAAGAACGTATTGCACCAAGGTATCAACGTCTGCACGAAGCGTATGAAAAGTTTCATATGCGAAAGTGACCCTGAATCGCGAATCCCCGTTTCACTAATTTTAAGCCGGCCGGAGTGGCAGAGCGGTTTAGGCTCTACAGTCTGGAACTGCGCGACCGCTACGGTCGCAGGTTCGAATCCTGCCTCGGGCATGGCTGTGTGTGATGTCCTTATGTTAGTTAGGTTAAAGTAGTCCTGAAGTTCTAGGGGACTGATGACCTCAGAAGTTAAGTCTCATAGTGCTCAGAGCCATTTGAGCCATTAATTTTAATTTTAGCGCAGTGGTCCACATTCTTTACAGCATTAGCATTTGACATTATGCTTGTATGTGAGGTAAGTGTTGTAGGCATTTTCGAATAGTTGTTGAACAGCCACGCTACATTCAACGATATAGTGATTTCCTAAAGTTCTGAGGAATATAGCTGTACCATATCTGTCAGAAATTATCTAATCACAAACATTTTAGCATTTGATTTCATTACAACTGAACACGAGCAGCTGGTACCTTATAAGCTAGTTAGGGCTACAACAAGCCTTTCTGATATAATTTTGACAGCATTAATTATATTAAAGAGTGCTAATGTAGAAGTTTTATCGTTGTGTACGTTGAACACCAAATCGCGCTACCAACACAACGCCTGAATAATACGTAGTTGTAATCTTTACCTAGACACGCAGTGAGGAAATGAACATTTGTCTTGTTTTTCGTTAATTGCCGGTCACTGTGGCTGATATATTCTAGGCGCTTCAGTCTGGAACCGCGCTGCAGTTTCGGTCGCAGGTTCGAATCCTGCGTCCGGGATGGATGTGTGTGATGTCTGTAGGTTAGTTAGGTTTAAGTTGTTCCAAGTCTAGGGGACTGACGATCTCAGATGTTAAGTCCCAAACAGTTTCATGTGCAGCGCAAAATCTGAAGAACACAGTTTGTGGTTTTTATGTAAAGGTAGCACCACATATCTCAATTACTCTCATATCTTAATTTTGTTGCAACACATTCTGTTTAACAGCTATAAAAAATGCTTGCCACTGAAATACAACAAGGAGCTACTGTAAGATGAACTTTCTCTTTGCTGATGGTCAAGTAAACAGAATCAGTTGATGGACACTGATATGCGCTTAACAACAAAGGCCATTGAATTTTGAAATATTAACGTTTGAAAGTAAGACATATGCGTTCACTGCGAAAAATTTGACAAGTGCAAAACTGTTAATCGTAGATGAATAGGTTGACTGTTTTGAGTACTTTCCGAGATATTGACCCCAAAATTAAACCATTCCAAAGCTTAAGTGGCAGAATTGAAAGAACCTTAGGTAGAAAAAAAGGGTGCAGAACTGGCGATAAAATTTTATAGAACAGCAGCAGTCTCCACAAAACGTCATAGAGCATAGCGTTCTGCGTTGGCAGAAAAAGTAAACAATATTATCTTAATACTAACGAGATTTTTATTTCGATTTTAGGATATATGAAAGGTGATCACATACGACTTGAAGATATGAGACACAGATCAGGTTTTAAAGAGAGTACTGATAGATATTAAAACAGATCAGATATAATCACTAAAGCATGCTGAAAGACGGGCGGTAACAGATACCGGAAAATGTGTTATTACTAAGCTGAATGGAAATAGTAAGAGGCAGACAAGAGACAGATAAAAAGGTCAATTATAATATACTTGAAGGTGAAGCAAGAGAGAAAAAAAAAACTTTGATATCCATGCTTATTATTTTACGGTTATAGTATTTTCAGCATAGCAACAATGAAAGTAGGAGAAGAGATACAGGTGGAGTAAGAGAACTCGAATATAACGGACATTGGAGGGTGCGCTTCCAGAGAAATGTTGTGTCTCAAGTTTAGGGGGCATAGCTGAAGTCGGAGATACTGATTTCTGTCTCTCGCAGGACACTGTCAGCCATTAGGTCACAACAAGCAGGTGATTTCAAACTGTCACGCGCATCCTTGTGGCTTGTGTTTCAGTGGTCGGTTATTAAAATCACAGGTCGATACTCCGCTTGTGGGCGTCCTACCTCTGCGGTTACATCAATCTGTCGGCTGCAAATAGAATTGCTCGTACTTTGACCGACAGCACTCGCGGCACGTTTCCCGAACGGAAATGCAGTGTGGATCAGTTGGGCTGCATCCAAATGTTTTACGAATGGTCATGGATTTAAATTTTAAGCGGTTACGATAAAAACAAGCCAACGTACATATAAGATATGCATGATCTCACAATTAAC
Source organism: Schistocerca americana (assembly GCF_021461395.2). NCBI lineage: Eukaryota > Metazoa > Arthropoda > Insecta > Orthoptera > Acrididae > Schistocerca > Schistocerca americana. The sequence goes on from NC_060122.1 coordinate 142,729,703, forward strand.
TGAATCTATCGTTTGTAAATGAAATGAAATGTCGTGTGACGAGGGCCTCGTGTCGGGTAGACCGCTCGGCTGGTGCAAGTCTTTCGATTGGACGCCACTTCGGCGACTTGCGCGTCGATGGGGATGAAATGATGATGATTAGGACAACACAACACCCAGTCCCTGAGCAGAGAAAATCTCCGACCCATAATAAGCCACAGCTGGAAAATACTTACACGAATTCTTTACAGATGAATGGATGAACTGGTAGAAGCCGACCTTGGGGAAGATCAGTTTGGATTCCGTAGAAATGTTGGAACACGTGAGGCAATAGTGATCCTACGACTTACCTTAGAAGATAGATTAAGGAAAGCCAAATCTACGTATCTATCATTTGTAGATTTAGAGAGAGCTTTTGACAAAGTTGACTGGAATAATCTCTTTCAAATTCTGAAGTTGGCAGGGGTCAAATACAGCGAGCGAGAGGCTATTTAAAATTTGTACACGAACCAGATGGCAGTTATTAGAGTCAAGGGGCATGAAAGGGAAGCAGCGGTTGGGAAGGGAGTGAGACAGGGTTGTAGCCTATCCACGATATTATTCAATCCGTATATTGAGCAAGCAGTAAAGGAAACAAAAGAAGAATTTGGAGTAGGAATTAAAATCCATGGAGAAGAAATAGAAACAGTGTCTTGAAAGGCAGATATAAGATGAACATCAACAAAAGCAAAACGAGGATAATGGAATGTAGTCTAATTAAATCAGGTGATGCCAAGGGAATCAGATTAGGAAATGAGACACTTAAAGTAGTAGATGAGTTCTGCTATTTGGGGAGTAAAACAACTGATGATTGTCGAAATAGAGGGGATATATAAAATGTAGACTAGCAATGGCAAGAAAAGCGTTTCTGAAGATGAGAAATTTGTTAACACCGAGTGTAGATTCCAGTGTCTGGAAGTCTTCTCTGAAAGTATTTGTATGGAGTGTAGCCATGTATGGAAGTGAAACATGGACGATAAATAGTTTAGACAAGAAGATAATAGAAGTTTTCGAAATGTGGTGCTACAGAAGAATGCTGAAGTTTAGATGAGTAGATCACATAACTAATGAGGAGGTATTGAATAGAATTGGGGAGAAGAGGAGTTTGTGGCACAACTTGACAAGAAGAAGGGACCGGTTGGTAGTACATGTTCTGAGGCATCAAGGGATCACAAATTATCATTGGAGGGCAGCGTGGAAGGTACAAATCGTAGAGGGAGACCAAGAGATGAATACACTAAGCAGATTCAGAAGGATTTAGGTTGCAGTAAGTACTGGGAGATGTAGAAGCTTGCACAAGATAGAGTGGCATAGAAAGCTGCATCAAACCAGTCTCTGGACTGAAGACCACAACAACAACATCATTTGTAAACTCTCCTTTCTCATATTATCTGCTGTAGTTTATGGTTTCTCCAGGGGTAGATGCATCACACCGTGATCAAGAGGCTTCTCTCTTGTAGTTGGAGCAGATACAGGAAATCAAAAATATTTTTAATCAGATCTGAAAGGCCCCTTCCGTAGAGAAGTTTCTAGGAATTTAACAGAGACTCATTCTACACGGCACTACATACACCAAGTTTATACCACATGTTGAATACGGAGAAAATTTTGGTTTTTTCATGTGGTAGCTGAATTTCTACAAGGAAGGGAGGCGCTCCTTGGGATCTCCAGCAAGGAAAGTGGAGCGTCGATCAAATATATCTTCCAGTGCGGTAAGTTATTTAGAATTCATATACAACGTAAACAAAGAAAATGTGGTGACAGTCTTTGATCTCGTTGACGTAGCTGTAAAGTACAGTACCATAGAAGTGCTTTAATAACAGAAGACATTCATAAGATATTGAAATAGATGCCATATTAGTATGTACGTAATTATAAAGATATGCTGACAGTCTCTATACTACAACACTACGTGTCATAGACTAAAACGGTATTAAACAGGGTGAATGACCTAAACTGTCCACCGCAGATATTGCGGAAATAGAAAGTGCTATTGACGAGCGGTTTTCACAGAATGGGTTGGTAGTCAGGGACTCGCGTTGTTAGCCAATAAACAGATTTTAATAATACTTAGTGTACTTTTGTGCAAACATACTCTTTTTTAAACTTAACGCAACATAGGGCAAATTGGAGTGCCAGTGGTGTTTGCTACAGGATTCTAGCGCGAATCCTGCACAAGACATGGTATTTTGAAAAGTTTCCACACTGACACTTGTATGTTGCAATTCCACGTGCGTTGTTGCTATTACTTTTGCTTACAGTGTGTTCGTGTGTTCCTTGAGTACATTGCCACTTGGTAGTCAGTTACTATGTGACAGTCCGAGCAGTAATGGACGATGGCATTTACCAGAGCAGAAAAAGCTGACGTGCTCATGGTGTATGGAGAATGTAGGCAGAATGCAGTTCTTTCTTGTAAGGTGTATGTGACAAGATATCCCAATAGACTTCCTTTTTCTAACATTGCAATCAAATCGTAATCATGTAATATTTCCAGTGGTTGTCCAGTCATTTTAGAATTCCATTCTAGTATAAACCAGACTCTGTAAAATACCACAGTGGATCCGAATCGTATGCTCCTAGGTAAGTTATTCTAAAATTATCAAACACAACAGCCAATAACAAAATATCAGTTTTAAGGTACAGATCATGATATTCAACAATATTTTTTATACTGAAATTTTCTCGAACTAATTTTACATGTTTACATCATTCATCACTTATTTCACAGCCATTTACTTTATCATAAATTTCTTGTCTAGAAGGAAGCTGTTTTTCTTAATATTTTTTTCAACTATCCACAATATCATGCTGATAGACACCTTTCTTGATTACGATATTGACTAGATTTTCTGGAAAAATGTTTTAATGTTGGTGTTTTGATACTTTTTCAAACTTGAGGAAAGTTTGTCAAGACCTGAGGCCAGAATCTAAATATATCAAGCAATTCCATCTCCAAATTTAGTCTTCTTGCCAAGAGCAATACATTTTGCTTCATTGTTGGGTAGCAAGTTTCTTCAATTTTTTCATACCTGAGTTCTTTTATGAACAAATGAGAACCATATTCTGAGAGATTATTTAGATAAACTGGTACAAAATTAGGATCCTTCAATTGAAGTTTACATTGAATACAGAGTTGAAATATATATCTTCCAGTCAAATGATTATGGCAACGAATTTTTAATGTTTTTTGTGTAATGATGTCCACATAATGAGCGTATTTTAGACCTTGCATGTCTTGATTCTTCTTCAGGCGTTAATGGTCCCACTTCTTCAAATTTCAGAATAAATTTTTCCACTTTTTTTCAGCCTTTTTTTCATATATTCAGTGAATTTCCTAAATATAATACTGGATCTTTATATTCTCCATTGATGTATTTGATATAGTAATAATAACCACTTGATTCATGTTTCTGAAATTTGATTAGCTTTATTTGTTCATTGCTAAGTTTGTATCTATCTTTTAACATCTCTCTGTATAAGCCGTGAAAGGTAGAAAGATCTTCGATTTCACAGGCGTTTGTGCATTGCTAGGGACTTGCGCGGCCTGATTATCGACCTCTTCAATTCATCCGACGAATAACCATTCTCTAACAATGCATTGGTGAGATTTTTTTAACTCCACGTCAAGCAGCTGTGGTTCGCAGATGTTCCTTGCTCTAACCGCCAATGTTTTTATGATACCTCAATTTTGTTGCGGTTGGTGGTTCGAATCCAGGTGTAGGTAACTGGCTGCGTCCGTGGGCTTTCGGTAAACTGTGTGGCTTAAGCTACGATCTTCTTTCTTGAAAACTAGCATATCAAGAAAATTTGATCTTGCGCCTGCCCCTTCCCACCCCCTTTCCCCATCCCTCAATGTTAAACCGAATATGCGAATTAATTTCGCTCAGATGCTTCTGGAAACGACCTGGTTCTTCTCTGCCACGCGTCCACAAAACAAACGTTTCATTCACGAAGCACAACTAAATATTCTGTTTTCCGTTGGCAGTTTCCAGTGCCTGCTCGTCGAATTCTTGCATAAGGGCTCCCCATAGCTACGCTATCCGTTTGTTCATAGACTCATCGTTCCACTTCAAAAATCTGTTCGTGAGGCAATATTTAAAATTTACATTTTAGAATAGTGTATGGCTGTAATGTTCTGCTATGAAATTGGCGTCGCATCTCTCAGTTCGCACAATGCCTATTCTCTTACTTACTTGGCCACCAATAATGGGTCTCCGCTGACAGCCTAGCTCCCTCCCATACGGGACGTGGGGGATAAAACAACAATAGTGGGAAAGAAAACCAAGAATGAACATCGCAGTTTTTCTCCTATACGAGGGTCGTCCAGAAAGTAAGTTCTGTTTCTATTTCTATCCGCTGCAGCGCTACGATCGCAGTTCCGAGCATGCGCGTCAGTTACTCCGACTCAAGGATCGCTGCTGTCGACGTGTGCTTTGTAGTGCTTCTTTATAATGTCAGCCGTAATTGAAAAAGCCGCCGCGTGTGAAATCAGATCTGTGATTTGTTTTCTAAATGCAAAGAAATTTAAAACAAAGGAAATTCATCGGCGAATCTGCGAGGTTTACGGACAAAATGCTATCAGTGATTCAATGGTTAGAAGATGGGTCAGACTGTTCAATGAAGGACGTGAACAAATGAACGAAGGAGAACGAAGTGGACACCCGTCTGTGGTTACTGATGAACTGGTTCACACAATTGAAGAGAAGATTAAGCACAACCGTAAGTTTACACCTAGTGCCCTTGCTATGGAAGTTCCGCAAATCTCACGATCGATAATTCATGAAATTGTTACTGCAATACTGAAATTTCGAAAACTTTGCTCTCGTTGGGTACCCAAAATTCTTACTGAACAACACGAAAAACAACGGATGGACAGTAAACTTCAGTTTTTGACACGCTAAAATGAAGAATGTGATGGTTTTCTTTCTCGGATAGTCACAGGGGACGAAACTTGGGTATCGCACGACACCTCTGAAACAAAACGGCAATCAGTGGAATGAAGACACACTTCATCCCCAACGAAGGTTAAGCCTAAACAAATCTTGACACCTCGAAAAGTCGTGTGCACCGTTTTTTGGAACAGAAAAGGCATTTTGCTGATTGATTTCTTACCACGAGGCCGAACAATCAACACACACGGTTACTGCGAGACAATTAAGAAATTGTGCAGCGTAATCCCGAACAAGTGCTGAGGATTACTGTCAAAAGGAGTTGTTTTTCTCCACGATAATGCCCGGCCTCACACGGTGAATTTGACCAAACAACTCTTACGGGAAATTCATTGGGACGCGTTTGACCATCCTCCGTACAGCCAGGACCTCGCTCCTAGCGACTTTCATCTCTTCTTACACCTAAAATCTGTCCTTGGTGGTCAACACTTAAACGATTATGATGAGCTGAAAGAACATGTTACCACATGGTTGAATACACGGGCGGCATTCTATGAAGAAGCATACAAAAACTTGTGCCACGCTATGACAAGTGCCTACAAAATTTCGGATGCTATGTAGAAAAGTAGTTTAACAATTGTAGATTTTTGTACAATAAATGTTTTTTCTGTATCTTTACACGTTTGTTTTATATAAAAAAATGGAAGTGACTTTGTGGACGACCCACGTGAACCGTGAAAATTTACTTTTAAAATCTTTTCTTAAAGAATTTATTTACTAGCGATTCATGAAGAACATTAACACACTGTGTGAGCATGGAAGTAGTTGCCAAGGAGTAACTGATGGCAACAAATTAAACTTCAACCAATGGAAATTTTATTCATAAAAGCCTTTTCAAAACAGATTTAAAATTTATAAGCAGAAAAGCACCCTCGAAATATCAAGTTACAATTTAACAAATGTGAATTTTATTCCTAAAGCTCTTTCAAAACAGTTTTAAAATTATAAGCAGAAAAGCACCCTCGAAATATCAAGTTACAATTATTCAGAGGCAGAACAACTTTTTTTTTACAGTAAGAGCCTTCGGCCTGGGAAGCTTCGGCTCCCTTTCAACACGGCCGTAGTCACGACTACACTGGTGCAAATCTGCAACACATCAAATTACTTAAACTAAAATTTTTAACAACGCACACAAACACATTAACTATGCATCCCGTAAGAGGGATGTAAATGGTACAAACACTCACACTAAGAACTTATTTTCCACCAAAAGTGCAATTTGTTTCTAAAAGGGCTCGTACTGTGGAAGGGTGACAACTTTATAAAAATGACTATTTAAATAAAACCCATTAAATTCAGACTTACATAAAGTGTACAACATGCTCTATATTACACATATACCGCCTCGCAAGATGATAGGCAAGATAAAAACGTATTTCAGGAATTTGGCCCTGACCTTAATTCTATAAATTCGTTAACACCGAATCCGACAATCCGGCCGAAGTGGCCGTGCGGTTCTAGGCGCTACAGTCTGGAACCGCAAGACCGCTACGGTCGCAGGTTCGAATCCTGCCTCGGGCAGGGATGTGTGTGATGTCCATAGGTTAGTTAGGTTTAAGTAGTTCTAAGTTCTAAGGGACTGATGACCTCAGAAGTTGAGTCCCATAGTGCTCAGAGCCATTTCACGCATTTTTTTTCGAATCCGACAAACATGGCAGAGGCAGCTATTAACTTATGGCAAATTGACACGGGGGGGTTACTAAACAACCCTAACCGCAGATTGCCCTAAACCTCCCCAATTCCACAAGGGAAAATCGGACCACCCAATTCACAATAACCACCTTCCTGCGGGTGGGCAAATGGAGAAGAATGGTGGGACGACCCCAAAGCAAAGCGGCTGGTGACCTCACCAAGAAAACAAGTAGAATTTAACAAGTAAATGAAACAACATATCTCCAATCACTTAACTTCCAATAAACTGCGATTGCTGGAGAAGACTTGGCGCAGCACCCCCAACGCTCTCCCGAACCGTCCGCTGCCAGCCGCTTCAACGGACGCAGGAAGGCGCGTCGATCTCCCGTCTCACGGCGTCGCAGCTAGCCCCGGCCAGCCCGATGTCGTGGTTCCGTTCCTGTTGCTCTTTTGTGAACCGCGAAAGCACTACCCCTTTCTATACGGCGCTGCCCACTGGACTCACGTGGGGACCTCACATGCGCCGACGCTCAAGGCGGACAAGTCATCTCGTGTCTCAGTGCGTGTCCAACCAACCGACCAATCCAATCGCCAATGACCGTTGCCCGAGCAGCTCGAGCAGACGGGCGGTTTAACGCGCAGACTCAGATTCAGGAACTCAGCCCCGACCGGGCGCCCACTAGCTCATTCTGTTACTGGCGGAGTGGAAAGACTCTCATTTTCTGACTTAAAGTTTGATCCAAACGACAGACAGACACTGACTGCCCCACACCGAGCCGGCTGACCAACTGACTAGACTCTCCTCGACTGACCGACTCACCTCTACCGAGCTCATAGCGCCGCTTAAATGCACGTGAACAGGCAACCTTCCCCCTTTCCCACCAGAGGGAGACACCAAAGCTGCGATTGGCACAGCGTTGCCACCGCCAGAAACGGAGGGCGACTGCTTCACACAACGCGCTGCGGCGCGCTCTTCAAAACAGTAAAAGTTTTTTACTACGGCTCACCACGTATTACTTGCTGTTCCTGAAACCGAAAGAGCCGCGTGATTCGTACTGATAACAATTCCCTCTAAATATGAGATTCCTAGGTATGTTCAGTTTTTTGGGGGGCAGCTGCACGTTGAAAACTTATGCTGTGAGGCGCACAACTTGTGAAAGCATCTTAAGACTGGTAAGGCAGTGAAATGACATACATGTTAAGAAAAATTTCATATTGTGTCAATATTTATTATTGCTCCTAATTGCTGAAATCTTACATTATAATGATATTAAAAGTCGGTTTTCCTGGCAGCGGATTTTATTTAGTGCTTTGCAGCGTAGCGAGTCCAAGGTGGACGCCGATGTGTGAGGTACACGTGCGTCTGCTTGCGAGTAATGACGGAGATGCAGTTTGAGCAGACTCTGCCCTCCCTATTCCAGCAGGCTTGCTCCGGCTTTCAGCGACGCCGATTTCCTGCAGTTGCAGCCGATGTGGTGTGTTTCTAAAATCGCTCGTTGCGTCTAACGAGGGCAGTGCTGGCAAGACTGGTGCGCGCAGCAAACACCTGTGGCCGTTAGCCTGTGGCGGACGGGCACCGACCGAGGCGCAACCAGCGGCCGTGTCGTTTTAATGGCTGCCCGCACTCTCTCTGCAGCCGGAGCGGTCACCTGGCAACCTGGCCGATCCACTCTGCGACAGAATGTGGAGCTACGGGTGCTGGGTGGTAGAGGCTGCTAACTCTAATGTAACCTTCTGCACAGGCGAGGTGTGACGACACTCGACAGAGGAGGAAACCACAGTACTTGCAGGAAAAGCGGAGCATCCGTATCGTACATGCATGGACGCAGTGTATCGTGTCTTCAAAATATCGAAATGTTTGTAAGCATCGGACTCAGAAGGTATTCCGCGTTTGTTTAAGGAACAGCTGCTAAGAGGGAGGGACTATCGCCGTTATGTTGCCTCGGGGTGCGACAATAAAGTAATGAGACTGATGCGAAAAAAATGTTGCTTACCGTTTTAGTCAAGTTTAGTGTTGTCTCCTTCAAAGTCATTCCCTTCTGCTTGCACACACTTTTTCCAACGCTTCTGCCACTGATGGTAACATTTCTCGAACTCGTCTTCTGTAATATCCCCCAAGACCCTAGTCACAGCTTTTTGGGCGTCTTGTGTTGTATGAAAACGGCGTCCCTTGACCGCCGTTTTGTCTCTTGGAAATACACTACTGGCCATTAAAATTACCACACCAAGAAGAAATGCAGATGATAAACGGGTATTCATTGGACAAATATGTTATACAAGAACTGACATGTGATTACATTTTCACGCAATTTGGGTGCATATATCCTGAGAAATCAGTACCCAGAACAACCACCTCTGGCCATAATAACGGCCTTGATACGCCTGGGCATTGAGTCAAACAGAGCTTCGATGGCGTGTACAGGTACAGCTGCGCATGCTACTTTAACACGATACCACAGTTCATCAAGAGTAGTGACTGGCGTATTGTGACGAGCCACTTGTTCGGCCAGCATTGACCAGACGTTTTCAATTGGTGAGACATCTGGAGAATGTGCTGGCCAGCGCAGCAGTTGAAAATTTTCTGTATCCAGAAAGGCCCGTACAGGACCTGCAACATGCAGTCGTGCATTATCCTGCAGAAATGTAGGGTTTCACAGGGATCGAATGAAGGGTAGAGCCACGGGTCGTAACACATGTGAAATGTAAGGTCCACTTTTCGAAGTGCCGTCAATGCGAACAAGAGATGACCGAGACGTATAATACCATACAATCACGCCGGATGATACGCCAGTATGGCGATGACGAATACACGCTTCGAATGTGCGTTCACCGCGATGTCGCCAAACACGGATGTGACCATCATGATGCTGTAAACAGAACCTGGATTCATCCGAAAAAATGACGTTTTGCCATTCATGCACACAGGTTCGTTGTTGAGTACACCGTCGCAGGCGCTCCTGTCTGTGAGGCAGCGTCAAGGGTAACCGCAGCCATAGTCTCCAAGCTGATAGTCCATACTGCTGCAAACGTCGTTGGCTGTTCGTGCAGATGGTTGTTGTCTTGCAAACGCCCCCATCTGTTGACTCAGGGATCGAGACGTGGCTGCACGTTCCGTTACAGCCATGCGGATAAGATGCCTGTCATTTCGACTGCTAGTGATACAAGGCCGCTGGGATCCAGCACGGCGTTCCGTATTACCCTCCGGAACCCACCGATTCCATATTCTGCTAACAGTCATTGGATCTCGACCAACGCGAGCAGCAATGTCGCGATACGATAAACCGCAATCGCGATAGGCTACAATCCGACCTTCATCAAAGTCGGAAACGTGATGGTACGCATTTATCCTCCTTACACGAGGCATCACAACAACGTTTCACCAGGCAACGCCGGCCAACTGCTGATTGTGTATGAGAAATCGGTTGGAAACTTTCCTGATGTCAGCACGTTGTAGGTGTCGCCACCGGTGCCAACCTCGTGTCAATGCTCTGAAAGGCTAATCATTTGCATATCACAGCATCTTCTTCCTGTCGGTTAAGTTTCGCGTCTGCAGCACGTCATCTTCGTGGTGTAGCAATTTTAATTGCCAGTAGTGTAGAAAATAATCGCACAGAGCCATATCTGGTGAATAAGGTGGCTGTGGTAGTACTGAAATTTGTTTTGAGGTTAAAAGTTGCTGTACTAACAGAGCGGTATGGGATGGCGCATTATCGTGATGCAGAATCCAATTATCAGCCATGTTGACACGGCCACGAAGAACTCTTTTATGAAGTCTGTCTAAAATTTCTTTTTAGTAATATTGGTTAACTGTTTTTCCAGGAGGCACCCACTCTTTACGGACGGTTCCCTTGGAATCAAAGAAAAACGCAAGCATGCATTTCACTTTTGAATTTGACATGCGATCTTTTCTTGGTCTGGGTGATGCCTTTGAGCACTACCGCGAACTTTGGCGCTTTGTCTCTGATTCGTACTGGAAAAAGAAACTTTCATCACCAGTGAAAACACGGCTGAACAATTCTCGATTGATTCCCATTTGCTCTAACAGATTGGCTGCCACATTTTTCCGTGTTTCTCGCTGTTGTGGTGTTAGATTTTTGGGGACAATTTTTGCACAAATCTTTTTCATACCAACATCTTCAGTCATTATAGACGAACTGTTTCTCCATTGATGTTCAGGTCTTCTGCAATCATTTTCACGAATAATCTTCGATCAGATCGTACAAGTTCACGCACCCTGGCCACGCTGACATCCACTGCGGTCTTCATCTTCAACATTCGTTCTGCCTTCACTAAATATTTTATGTCAACGAAGAACTTGAGCTCTTGACATAACCTCCTCTCCAAAAGCCTTCTAAAGCTTACCGTAAGTTGTCGTCACGTTTTCACCCAAATTAACGCAAAAAGAAATGGCATACCGTTGTGCAGTATTATGCAGTTCCATTTCAGTGACGAGAGACACAAACATTGTAAGACGTCGTGGTCTCCTGACCTTCATTACTTACATATTCCAACCTCACAATCATGTTTCGCACATCAAGACGCTTCATTCGAACCCAAACTCGATAAGATAAAGTCAATGTTGTATAAATTCATGTAAACGATATGCAATTGACAAGTGAGTGCACCGTGGTTGAAATACTCGAGGCTGGCGTGCACACATACATTCCAGACACGACGGTCACAGAGGCTTTTAGTTCGGGAGAGAGGCCGCACAATGGGACGCAAGGCTCTTCAGAGGACGACCCAGCCCATGTCGGCAGGTGACCGCCCGTAGCGGACAGCATGGGCCCGAGTGGATAGGGTGGAACAACCCCATTTTCGGTTTAAAAGCAAATTCCGCTACATTGTGTGGGAGCAGCTAGCCTACGCATTCTTTACACATAGCACGCAGTTTCAGAGATTTTCACAGGGAGACAGCAAACGCCAAACGCCAAAGCTACAAGCTTCCGGATTGGTCGCCTTAAACGAAACGTCGTTCTCCCGTTTTAGAAGAGCAATGCTGATTGGCAGACATTATATCTGACGCCTTGAGCTGAAGGAATAATGGAAGAGACCGAAAGATATACCCCTTCACGTCTGGCGTGGAGAGGGGCCGTTTCGTTGTCGCTCTTGGACCGAGAACACGTAACGAGAGCGTGGGCACTCGTATATGTACTCAAAGAGCGAGGAACAAGTACTTCACTGGGAGAGCACCTCTGTCGAGAGCGAATCAAAGGGCGACTCTATATTGAGTCCTTGCGATTACACGTTGTTCACTGTGTTGGCCGACACACTTATTGTGCGGTGTGAACGGACAGAGTTATAGTTAAACGCCTCTGAGCGAATTTTGAGTGGCATCGCGGTGGACTGGTTATCTGACCGGTGCACCACGCCAATAGTTAGACTAGGGGCGAACAGGAATCCTTCATCAAGGCATAGGGAGAGTTTGATTGGCGAAGGTCAATCCAGATAGAACGAGAGTTATCTTATTTGTCAGCAGCGAGCGGCGCAGACAGCAGTCATCGCTGCTCACGGTATTGTGCGTTACAGCTATTGCGAACACATATTTCCTCCACAACAGTACACTTCACTGCATTTCACACGCGACAGCCTCGACCGTACCTAGCAACAATCTAAAGGACAATTATTTAAGTTGAGTAGGCGCGCCTCTCAGCCATTCTGCCAAGGCAATAAGCATCTTAAACTTCGTATCGAAATTTCATTAGCGAATCCTATCCTTGAAAGGTAACTTCACATCACGAAAGAACCAGGATATAACTGGTTGAATTCATAAATGAAAGTGCCATTGTGATTTCTCAGAATTTTGCAAAATAAGTAATAACTTTCGTTAGTTCCATGTTTTTCTTACACTAACTAGCACTACTCCAGTACCCAAGTATCCCACTAATTACGTAAGAAATTTTGTGAATTTTTGTGTCATTTCCTTACAGTGGACGACTCCAGAAGATATTTATTGCTGAAAGTTTTTCAGGCATTTCTCTTTAGAACGTTAGGAGCGTCTGTCTGACTTCTGTAGTAGTGTGGAGGTGGAAATTGCATCTTGCAGGAGCCACAGGATAAAGAGTACATCTCAGATTAATCCGTTGCGCAGAATAACAGAGTAATAGATCAACCGCACAGATCAGAACATGTGATAACTTATTGCAGCACAACACATGACTGAGCAGTTGAATCGATGTGCCACTTGGACTAGAAGCAGCTTATAGACCAAGGTCAAAGATATTGTGCCTACGCAAGCCTGCAGAGTTGCCACATCTTGCAAAGAAAATCAGTCTCATTACTTTATTGTCGCACCTCGTATAGACTATCACGACCGATATTTGCACCTTTGGCGGATTCTCTTTCGTGGAGCCTCTAGAGAAAAAAGAACCAATTTACGGGCAAATTTTCCTCCCTTTCGTGAAAACAGTAACAGATCGCATCAGCAGAGTAATAAAATCAGACGATATTAACACAGTGTTTAAACGAAGAAGAAACATGTGTGAATGTTTGCACACTACAGGGGACCACCTGCCCCTTGCGACAACAGGTGTATATGAAATACCGTGCACGCACAGCAAGGTACAGAGGAGCTACAAAAAGAAGTAATGCTCGGCTTAAGGAACATCACAGGAATTGTCCTTTCGGAAACATGGACATATTGGCAGTAGCAGATCAGGCACTGGGATTAGGGAACCGTATAACTGACAGGATGGTTACCTTGTGAGGTAACGGGCGAATTGTAGTGCCCTGAAAACATTCTAAGTTGGCGTGGCCGCACGGGCCGCTGAGCCAGCAGGGGCCCGGCAGTGAACACGTGGTGGCGGACCCGGACGAGAGGGGTAGCCCCAGCGCATGGTCCAGCCGCGTGGCTGGGAACTCCGCTGTGACGATGACGGCGCTTTGTGTCGACGAAGGAGATGTCTATCCCGAGAGTGCCAAATATGGCGGACTTTGTGAAACCATAATAGCCGATATTTCACAGTTCGTATAGAAATTAATAGTAGCCAGATGAATCATGATACCTCAAAAAGAAACATGTACATTACCATTATCTGCACGCCGATTCTGATGGTGTAATGAGAGTTTCGATATCTTTATTAGTTTAAAGTTTAGTATCTGACGGTGAATCATACAAGTTACACCCAGCAACGAATTTCCAAAATCTAAACGGTTCTTCCGATTTCGTCGATCTAAGTGTCTTGAGAAAGCTATTAGTGTAAACCTAAATTGGGATGAATTACAGGCATGTAACTTGAATAGTACATGAGTGATTGGAGGTGAAAGTAGCCGATTACTATGGATCGCCTCAGGCCATAAGTACTCCACAGTTACATGAAAAAACGGTAGCAGCATGCTTATAAATATATTTATTCATCTATGTCTTTGTTTAAATCCGATATATACTATTAATGAAGAAATTGGTTAAATATTTACTGTGTTTTTGAAAGCACACAAACATTAGGCTCCTGGTCTGTCTTTTGCTCCTTTTCTGTTGATAAATGTTTTTCAATTGTTTATGTATTTAATAATGTGTGTTAGAGCGTGTTTATGGTCCAGTCGTAGAAATATTTATTTAATATCAAGTATTTAAATGTTGATACAGTATTTCGTATGTGTTTAAATATGTTTGTGGGTGCGTTAGCTTGAAGACATGGCGCGAGCGCTGTAGCCAATCACAGCTCTCGTGAATGGGGAGACTGGATGGAAGCGGGCGGGAGGGAGAAGAGCATCGTTTCGAGGGAGGACAGGGAGTTCTGGGAGTGCGGTAGTTTTGAACAGTACGGCACAGGACACGAGAAGTTCCGGGATAGTACAGCGCGACGGACGCACAGTCGCGGGAAAGACTTGGAGTGGAGCAGTTTGCGCGTGATCGCGAGAGATAGAAATACTTCGGAGTGCCGAGCTGCGCTCTTGTGTGATCCCGTGGCTTCTGCAGTGAAGACATAGCGTGCGTTTAGAAGTGAATATCTCGCGAGCTATGTTGTTGTTCATAACTAATTACGTGCAGTAGGAATCTATTGTTTTTCTGTTATTCAACTTATATTTTATTTAATTGCTGGACCATTGACACTAATAAGTGTTTTGCAGAAATGTACCGCATTCTCAAAAGTACTTCTACTATCGTACTCATCCTTAAAAGTCGTTAAGATAGTACCTTGCAATCTTTCATTTATAAATTTCTAGATTAATTCACAATTACCGAGTGACAGGAACCTTCGATCATTCGATTCATGTGTGTATTCATATTGTATACTGTAGACTCAGCAGTATTTGACTCGTAATGCGGAAACTACGTAGCCCAGCACCTAGACAACGAAACCAGGCAAAACGTCTAATACTGCAACGCTGAGTCGGAGGGTGCGTAGTTATTTTGGGAAGCCCGCAAACTCCAGTCCAGGATGGCGTGTGCAGCCAATGAGTTGCACATTGCCAGCAGTAAGATGTTCGTCGAATCAGAAAGGCTCGATTAGTTTGTACAGTGTTCGATGGCAGCGACTCGGTAGCCTGACTTGACGTCCAGACAATAGCGGCTAACTTAGCATATCTCAGGGGGGTACGTCTGGCCGCGACTGTGCGTGGGCGCCGCGCTGGAGCCATGTCGCAGCCAAATGCCAGCGGCTACTGGGGACCTTACAGATTTGAGAGTTGTGAGCATGACGTCAGGCGCCGACAGGCATCAGGCGCGCTTGTGCCCAACTGCCGGCTGCGCGGGGCGCGCTGGTGTGCAGACCCCGAACCCAGGACCCCTTAGAGGCATCCAGAGACCACATGAAGTCACCCTGGAGGTGTGCTCCTCTTTGTGGCTCGGGCTTCGGAATCATCACGTCTAGCGGCGTAACAGGTAGGAGATAAAATGCGGTCTCTGGATGTCTCTAAGGGGTTCCGGTTTTGGGGTCTGCACACCAGCAGTAGAAGAAGCTAACTGGCTGGGACCGTCGACTGGCGTGGAGAAAGCCTCGGCGTTGATAGTAGTTGAAGACAATATACTTTTAGGGTCTCACTGTCAAAAATTTATAAACGCTCTGCTCTACTTTGCTGTGAAAATTTGAACAAATTGGTTTCGACGCCCACTGGAAGTGTAAATGGTTGCGAAAATATGCTTGACCTCTTAGCAAAAAAAAAAAAAAAAAAAAAAAAAAAAAAAAAAAAAAAAAAAAAAAAAAAATATATATAGTAATCCTGACCAAATAATGATAGATACAGGGTACAGAGACCACAACGTCGAAACTCGAATAAAAACCGCAACATCCAAACCCACCAAAAATAAACGCAAAATACCTCTATTTAAAAAATTAGATAAAGATTTGTTTGACAGCTTCTTAAGACTCACGCCTTCCAGTCCGACTATGTACATGTACATCTACATGGATACTTTGCAAATCACATTCAAGTGCCTGACAGAGGGTTCATCGAACCACCTTCACAATTCTCTATTATTCCAATCTCGTATAGCGCCCGGAAAGACTGAACACCTGTATCTTTCCTTACGAGCTCTGATTTCCCTTATTTTATCGTGGTGATCGTTCCTCTCTATGTGGGTCGGTGTCAAAAAAATATTTTCGCACTCAGAGGAGAAAGTTAGTGATTGGAATTTCGTGAGAAGATTCCGTCTCAACAAAAAACGCCTTTCTTTTAATGATTTCCAGACCAAATCCTGTATCATTTCTGTGACACTCTCTCCCATATTTCGCTATAATACAAAACGTGCCGCCTTTCTTTGAACTTTTTCGATGTACTCCGTCAGTCATATATGGTAAGGATCCCACACCACGCAGCAGTATTCCAAAAGAGGACGGACAAGCTAGTATAGGCTCTCTACTTAGTAGGTCTGTCACATTTTCTAAGTGCCCTGCCAATAAAACGCAGTCTTTGGTTATCCTTCCCCAGAACATTTTCTGTGTGTTCCTTCCTTCCAACTTAAGTCGGTCGTAATTGTAATACCTAGCTATTTAGTTGAAGCTACAGCTATTAGATTGGACTGATTTATAGTGTAACCGAAGTTTAACGAGTTTCTTTTAGCACTCATGTGGATGGCCCCACACTTTTCGTTATTTAGGGTCAACTGCCACTTTTCGCACCATTCAGATATTTTTTCTAAATCGTTTTGCAGTTTGCTTTGATCTTCTGATGACTTTATTAGTCGATAAAAGATATCGTCATCTGCAAACAACCAGAGACGGCTGCTCAGATTGTCTCCAAAATCGTTTATATAGATAAGGAACAGCAAAGGGCCGACAACACTCCCTTGGGGAACGCCAGAAATCACTTCTGTTTTACTGGATGACTTTCCGTCAGTTATTACGAACTGTGACCACTCTGACAGAAAATCACAAATCCAGTCACATAACTGAGACGATATGCCATAAGAATGCAATTTCAATACGAGAGAATGTAGAAAAAGGAAACAGCGTGTTCTTAACAGTTTTTCACAGAGGACACTAGTGTTCCACGGAACTAGGTTTTGGAAGGTCTGTGTATGATTCTCTAGAAACGCTGTTCCATAATAAGGTACGTCCTCAAATGTTTAAATCTGAGTTCAAATGTTTTACGTGAATGTGCGAGTAATGCTACTTTCGATATAAACAAAACAGTTAGAATTGGTCCAGAATACTTTAAACTTAACAAGAGGGAAATTCTCAACGGCAGTGAAGGTGGAGATGAAGCTCATCGGTACGGCGGAACTGGCGGAAGAGGCGGCTCAAATCCACTAGCGTCTGTTCTGGAATCCAGCGGGTGGTGGTCAGCGTCTGTTCATCTAGTTGTGGCGGCTGCTTGATGTTCTTCTTGATCTCAACAATGACGTCGTAAACATGTGACATTAATAGAATATCACCACAAAACAAGTTTCAGCTTGAATGAGCATGATGGAACAAAAGGAAAGAAATCCACTACCCCAGGCATCAGTCTCTGGACTAAATCTTCCTGGTCATCGGATTCAGGGGGACCAGGAACGGCATGCGAAGAAGAGTCGGAGCTTCTCAAAATATCTAAGACCAAAACAGAAAAACTTCATAGGAACTGCTAACACATACACACTCTCCAAAATAGGTGAACTCAAACAACTCACAAATACCATGGAAAAATTCCACATAAAAAGTCCTTGCGATTCAAGAAACACGATTTACTGACGAAAATCATTTAGATTCAGCAAACTTCTACAAAGGAAAACCTGCAGTCCAGCTGAACAAAGGACCCAAACAATTTGGCACAGCTTTTGTTGTGCACAAATAAATTATGGACGCAATAATAAACTTTCGTTCAACATCATAAAGAATCTCGACAATCTCAGTAAAATCTGGAAACAAGGCATACTCACCGATAGATGCACATGCCCCCACAAATGATTACAATAAAAGAGATTCACAGGCAATAGATGACTTCTGCGAACTACTGGAGGAAACCTCAAATAAAATCCCTACTTATCACGTGAAAATTATGTTAGGAGATTTTAATGGACAACGCGGCAAAGAGAAAAAATTCGGGAAAACAACGGGAATCCATACAGCTCACAAGAGAATAAGTAAAAACGGCGAGAGACTGATAAACTTGTGCCAAAATTTTGATCTTAAAATCATGTCTATGCAATTCCTTAAACCTGTAAACAAACTTACAACACGGAAATCACCAAATTCAACTTTGGGTGAATTTCATTTAGACCATGTTGCCATATCTAATAAGAATACCAAAAAATACTCAATGTACGAACAAGTAAGGGATTTTTTTGAGTCAGACCACCATCTGCTGCAAATAAAGATTAGATTTCAAACTAACAGAAAGAAACCACCATTCAACAGAACAGAATTGATCCAGAATACCTTAAACTTAACAAGAGGGAAATTCTCCAGAAAATTGGGCAATCATACGCAACGAACTGGAAGGAACTTGCAGAAGTACTGAAAAACACTACGAAATTTGGCAAACCCCCAAGAAAGAGAAAACACAGATGGTGGAACAGTGCATGTGATCAAGCAATAGAAGAAAGAATACAGGCTTGGAAAACTTTCAGTAGCAACAAAACTACAGAAAAATAGGAGGAATTTTAGAGAATACAGAAGAGTTCATCCAAGGCAATACGAAGAGGAAAACGTAGATGTGATATTAGCTGGCTTAAAGAAATTGAAGAAGAAATTATCAAGAACAACACCAGAAATTTTTACAGAATTTTCAAAGAAAACTTAACAGGGTATCAACCACGTAATCTGTGTTTTCGCCAGCCCGATGGATCACTGGAAACTAACCTTAAAAAGATCTGTCAAATTTTAGCTAAATTTTTTCACTCACTTCTCAACTGCGGTCCTCCGACGGAACAACTAGATTTCGAAAAACCCACATTCAATCCCGATTCAAATCCACCATCACTTAAAGAGGTAAAGGAAATAATCAATTCTTTGAAGAACAACAAGTCTACAGGGGAAGACGGATTCATAGCAGAAGCATGGAAATTAAATGACAATAATCTTACACAAGCAACCCACAGAATTATATCAAGTATTTGGGAAACTGAACAAACACCTGAAAAGTAGGAATGGGCATTAATTCACCCTCTCCACAAAAAAGGTGCAAAAACCGATCTACATAATTTCAGGGGAATTTTACTGCTCCCTGTAATATACAAAATTCTTTCAAAGGCCCTGCTAAACAGACTAGAAGAACAAGCGGACTAGTTAATAGGGGAGTATCAGGCAGGGTTTCGCAAAGGTCAATCTTGCATCGAACCGATATGGAACTTAAAACAGTTTTGCAAATAAGAAGATGTAGAAATACTATGGTAACTTTTGTCGATTTTAAAAAGGCTTACGATTTAATAAATAGACAAACATTATTTCACACTTCAGAGCATTTCAGGATTGACAGGAAAACAAGGTTAATTATTCAACAGGCATTAAGAGATACAACCTCCAAAGTTAAATTCATGGAAGAAACATATATTTCATATCCATACTGCTGTTCACCAAGGAGATGGAATGTCCCCCCCCCCCCCCCACGGTTTAACATGGTTCTGGAAAAAAAATGTGAGCACATGGGAAAAGGAAATAAAGGGAATTCAGTTTGGAATTAAAAAAGAGCAGAGAATTAGGGTGAAGTGTCTGGCTTTCGTGGACGATCTTACCATTCTAACGAACAATAGAGAGGAAGCCAAACTTGCATTGGAAAAACTACACGAAATGTTACAGAAAACTGGGCTACAAATCTCCTAAGAGAAAACACAGTATAGGAAAAACAAACTGTGGGGCGGCGGATGAGTTTGTAATATTAATCTTAACTGTTATTGTATCCTTGTTTGAATGTTGTAACATTTCCGGCCGATGCACCATATGTGGGGCGGCGGATAAGTTTGTAGAAAAATAAACTAAAATCTGATTGCTGGATAAACACTTGCAAGTTGAATCAGTTTCTGGCTTTTAGAATGTTGTTAATGCTGTCTTTCGCCGTTCTCAACACTGGCTCTCTATTTGCTTTGTGGCACCCAGAAAGTGATTTAATAAAACATGGAACCAGTAATAGAGATCCTAGTGCCCACTTCATTTGAGATACAATTATAGCTGCAACTTATAGCTCTGAGGAATTAGGAGATTGTCCAGGATTTCTAATCAAAAACGGTTTTCCAAAATAGTTGAGTATATTCTGAAATTCACTGATAAAAAACACAAGTATCCCTACAACCTAACTAACAGAGCAGTTCAGAGTCTAATGCGCTGATGCAACTATAAATGTCCGAATTAAATGTTAAAAAGAATGCTCGCCATAATTTGATGAAAATATTTCATCAAACGCCACGCTAAATATTTGGTAGAATGTCTGTCCCGCGACGGCACGTGAAAATACGACAATACGCAAACTGAAACTAGATAATGAAAATCATTCCAGAATTAACACTTCACTTGGAATGTTTTCATGGTTCCGCGTATCTCTAGTAACTTAATACGGCACCCGAGGCTGTTCGTAGCAGTGACACTGATGCGACGCGGCTCCCGACACAGATGGCGTGTCATTCAGCGTCTGGAGAGAACTGGGGCCTTCTTCCTCGCGCAGCGTTCTTATATATGTATAGCCGCGGTGCGGACGGCGAAGGGAACGCCTGATCTTTTCGGCTCTCTCGACTAGCCGCTGGGCTAGTAACGCACCACTTCAAGTTACATAATAATTTATAGCTTCTTTTGCTGATGGCCGAAGAAGCTCTTAATTTAAACGTGCATTCAGCACGCAGGTAAGTATTGATAATAAAATTTTGACGTGGCTAAGTTAAATATTTTGGGCGAGAGAATTAATTAAATTACACTGCACGCAGTAGATGAGCTCTGAACTGGCCCTTTTGAGATCCACTATCGCTATCATTTTATAGGTATTCAAAAGAAACTTTACACATCTTCATAGTCATAGCGGACCTCCAACCTATTTAAATCTAAACATCCTAGCCTTATTTATTAGACTACTTAATCAATCTTGCTTCCTTCAGTTTTGAGATGAAAACCAGAAAATCATGAATTTCCACTACAGTCTTAATTTGTGAAATCCAAAGTACTGTTTTTATTAAATCATTATGAAGGATGAATCTAAATATAAATCTTGAAGTCTCTAGCTCTTTTCTGTTGCGCCAATGATTTTTTCAGAAAAACGTCCAAATTTCGAAAATGGCTGAAGTTATCGAAATGATATTTAACACACATTAATTTAGTATTATTCCTGACATGCTAGAAAAGTTTTAGTTCATTTGCTTGATTTTTAAGGTATTGCGCAACATTTATGACGTCAGAGCTAGTTACAGCAGACTGGCTGGCACACAATGGAAACTGATGTGAATTTACTACAGCGTGAGTAGGCTGCTTCCCTACAAAACCTGTAGATAATCTCCCCATTATTAGGCAATACGAGAAAGTGGCACAGGCTGCCCACTTCAGATATCTGAGAGATAATCCAGCCATCAAGACTGAACTCAATAGTGAAACACGTATGTAACATAGCAGCGATGGCGAGGCATTGTAGCATCTGTGACCAGAGAGTATGCGCTTGACCGCGCGAGTGTTGCGAGCGGTTCTCAGTCTGTCAGTAGTCGTTGCGAGTCTGTAGCTCTGTCTAGTTGAGGGCAGTACTCTGTCAGTAGTCGTCGCGTGCGGTACGCTAGGAGTCGTCATACAGAGCGGTCGGTCAGTGGTAGCAGTCCAGTGGGATTGCGTGATGTGGTCTGGCGACAACACTGGTCAAGATGCTGAATGAGGTATACTGTTAATTAAGATAATCATCGGATAATGTAAAGTTTAACTATTGTAACTAATTTTCAACAAGTGCCCCCAATAATAACTTTGATTTCAAAAGCAATTTTACATAAAATTTTCATTTAATTGAAGTAACTATTTCGTTCCACTTCCCTTAAACAAAAGTTTCAGTTTTCAATTAGATTACAAAAAAAAAAAAGGGAATATTATTATTTGCAGTGCAGTTCCTCCAAGCGGTGCGCAACAACAAGAGCAGAAATTTGACTAGGTGTTGCAATGAGGTAAGAATTTAATTTTGATTTTTGCACAGGGCCAAAGACCGATATTTCGGTTTAATTGAATCATTATTATCATTTTTCTGAGATTTTCTTATCACTGAATTAACTTTCATTATTTTTGTGGGAGCTTACACCAGAGTCAGATTGCGATTTTCACATTTTTGTTCCCTTTGTCAGTACATTTGATTGCAGGGAGGTTATTCTTGGGTCCCACTTATTATTATATTTTTTATTTAAATATTTGTGAGGGGACGATATTGCCGCTTGGCTCCTTTTCTGTTAAATATTGTCTCACAAAATTTTTGTGGGGAGGTTACACTTGGCGACACCCAGTCCAGGATCGAATTTCGTTGAGACTCTTTTGAGCAACAGTCAGATATCTGCTCTTATTTGCTTAAGTATAATTAGGATTTGGCGCTACGCTTTTATTAATCTTGTGACTTTCTTTCTACAGGTCAACGGCAATTCGTTGCTCTGTTGTATTTGTGTGTTGCTTTTGCATTGTGCTTATTTATTTTCCGAAAAATTGTGACTATTGTAAAAATGCCGCGAAAGACTGTGAATAGTGTATCGCGAGGTATTACGAACGAAACTACCGATTTAAACAACTTTACCGATAGGACATGTGACACGCAGTGTAATGATGACAATCCTGCGTTCACTAACAATCAGTGCATTCCAACCACTAGTGATGACTTTTACCCTGATAATGAACAAACGAACTCAATTGTCTCGTCTGTTAATTTGACGACAATTGATGACGCAGAACGCTCTATAGTAATGAGCGCTGCCGAGCTTAACACACCCGATTTAGAAAATCCAAGTAATGTACAGACAAATTTTTCGAATGAAAATGGTCAGTGTAGTGAAAGTACGACGGATTTATTTAATTCCGAAATAGGGACTGACAGTGTATGTCTAACTGACAAACCTTTTTCTAAATCTCAGAAAAATGATAATAATGATTCAATTAAACCGAAATATCGGTCTTTGGCCCTGTGCAAAAATCAAAATTAAATTCTTACCTCATTGCAACACCTAGTCAAATTTCTGCTCTTGTTGTTGCGCACCGCTTGGAGGAACTGCATTGCAAATAATAATATTCCCTTTTTTTTTTTTGTAATCTAATTGAAAACTGAAACTTTTGTTTAAGGGAAGTGGAACGAAATAGTTACTTCAATTAAATGAAAATTTTATGTAAAATTGCTTTTGAAATCAAAGTTATTATTGGGGGCACTTGTTGAAAATTAGTTACAATAGTTAAACTTTACATTATCCGATGATTATCTTAATTAACAGTATACCTCATTCAGCATCTTGACCAGTGTTGTCGCCAGACCACATCACGCAATCCCACTGGACTGCTACCACTGACCGACCGCTCTGCATGACGACTACTAGCGTACCGCACGCGACGACTACTGACAGAGTACTGCCCTCAACTAGACAGAGCTACAGACTCGCAACGACTACTGACAGACTGAGAACCGCTCGCAACACTCGCGCGGTCAAGCGCATACTCTCTGGTCACAGATGCTACAATGCCTCGCCATCGCTGCTATGTTACATACGTGTTTCAATAGCCAATAAAGATAGAATATCCAGATTACAAAAAAGCATATAAGCTCAGTTGCAATCACTATAATAAGAAATCTATTTCTGTCAATGCGAAACTAAGGCATTATAACACAGTAGTCCTACCGGAAGCACTTTATGCTGCAGAAACTACAGTGATTCATGGTCATACGAAGATCAGAGAGATTGATAAACAGGAAAGATTCTGAGAAAAATATATGTACCAGTGTTTCGGGAAGGAATATGGATGAAGAGGCCAACTAGAGAGATTTACAAAGAGATAGAAACAATAACAGACACCATTAGAAAGAGAAGGATGAAACTGTATTGAAACATCAGCAGGATTAATAAAAGCAGGCAAACAAGACAAATATTTGAGATAGTAAACAAAAGCAAAAAGAAGACAAAGTGGATCACTGAAGCAGAAGAAGTCATTAAAGAACAGTGGATCACACAAGACAACATACATAACAGGGAACAGTTTAGAAACATCACAAAGAAAAACGCACTTAAACAAGAATATACGGAGAATAGAACGTGAAAAAGATGGTCGGAAGAACGCTAGAGAGAACACAGTGAACGTATGAAGAGAATTTTGGAAGAACGAAGAAAGAAGAAGAAATCATGACTATTCAAGTTCAATCACTCTCTCAAAAGGGAATAATCGAAGATAATAATATATCGCCTTAATTGGTGAAAGTTCCACACATGTTTGATTTGCATCTTTTCTATTATTTTTACCATGCCAGAAAGGATAGTGTTGAGAGAATAGCCGCAAGACTCCTCCAAAATGCTGTGGAATATAAACATTGGTAATCGTTTTTTGTACCAGCACGACACAAAGCATTCGCTTTAGGTCATAATTCTGTGTAATCAAACCGTAATTTCATGATAGACGCACAAGAGAACAATGATGGCTCATTACCCCCAAATACGTACCTAGACCTCTCAGAAATTTTAATATAATTATATAACAGCTTCACAAGAAGATCGACTATCAAGTACGATGACATAAATAAGTCTGCAGACCGTTGGGACGCTGGTGCAGAGTTTCACACGTTAGTTGTATCGTGTAATAGGGCTAACGAAAACGTTGGCAGTGCCTGACTTATTCGCTTGGGGTCCTGGTGCAGACTCGTATACGATAGGGGTACCGTGTAACTGGGGCTATACACACGTCACTCTCATGACATCACCAACCGACCGTTGCATGGATACATACAGCGTGATTCACTGTCCCTACCGGTGTCGTTTTTGTAATCCAGGGAGTTTTATCTGGCTCCAAAAACCACGCGCGAGAATTTCATATTCTATCGCTCTCTACACGCAAGCTGTTAGTCCTACAGAGAAAAAATGAGCAGGACCTGTTTGCAGGAAATTTAATGTAGTTAAATTTTGTACTTGGTACGTTTTCCCTGGAGGCCACGGTTTTCGAGTTATTCAAGAAAAACGAATAAAAGTGACCGTAAAACGCTGCTGCTCCCGCACACTCATCCCTCACCGGTCCCGATCTCTAGTATGTTGTTCGTGGTTCTCCCTCCTGACTTCACGAACTATTCCTGATTAGATCTTTCTCGGTCTGTATTGATTGGGCTATTACGCCACCAGCATAGTCGGCTATTTGGTTAACATTATTTATTTAAACTTGCCCGTGAGAGTAATGAAAGAAAAATTACTTTTGTCAACATTACGTTAAAACTAATTATGTTGACAATTCGATCCAAACTTAACCCATACAAGTACAGTAGTTTCGTAGCAGAGGGTTGACGAATGCAACGATGTAATTGTTTATTTTATAACGTTAAAATTCACATTTTTTTAAAGTTTGGACAGTAAACAGTTTTATAATTTGTAAGTGCTCGGGTATGCCGTTGGCCAGTCCTTGAAGACCAAAATATGCCGAATATGGCAAGTAATTCGTGCAGCCAAAAATTCTGCTACACTGGTAAGTGGGAATGTAATGAATAAGATACTTGAAGTACTCACCGGTGGGGGCTGAGAGTGGCAGTGGGGATTCGTTTGAAGGTCACTTTTGTACGTTTTTGTTAAATAAATCGAAAATTAGTGCCTGTAGCAAAAATGTATCCCAGTGCAAAATTTAACTACATTAAATTTCCTACAAATAGGTCCTGTTCATTTTTTTCTGTAGGACTAATAGTTTGCGTGTAGCGAGCGAGTGAATACGAAAATCTCGCTCATGATTTTAAAGTCCAGATATAACACTACGAATTACATAAAACGTCATCATTAGGGGCAGCTGGATCACCCTGTGTGAACAGTTCAGCTTGCTCATCTTGTTTCAGCATGGAACTACGGAGCCTTAATAGCACCTAATGATGTCTCCAATATTTGGAGACGAAACGCTAAGGACAGGACTATGTCTTGGACCACGGCCTAATGCTCATTAGACAAAGTCGAATATCGTTATTTCTGTGGCCTGTAAAACAATATTACGATGTATGGTTGATCAGCACCTTATTCATAGTTGTGAAGCATCACTCCAGATCTGAACCGAGCATTATTGGCCATTGGCGAGAGAGGACAGCATTTCACATTTCCTCCCCTGTCGATACTGAGTTTCACTGTGATTTCAATAAATCGTTTAAGACGAATGCCGAGACGGCTCTTTGGAAACGATAAGACCGTCCTCCTTCAATGTCCTTACCCGGTACGAGTTTTTGTTCTAATCAGCTCATGGTTGGAGGAGGGGAGGGGCGTTTAACTGCAGTCTTCCTTCCTTACAGACCTGGTTTATGGAATTCAGCGCTGCTAAATACGCAAGTTCTTTCAACAGGAAAAGTGATACTCAAGATTGTCATGAAACACCTTTACCTGCGGGAAATACTGCAGAGGAACGTGTTCAGTCAAGACAAAGTGAAAAATCACGAACTCTTAATGGTTCAAATGGCTCTGAGCATTATGGGACTCATCTGCTGAGGTCATTAGTCCCCTAGAACTTAGAACTAGTTAAACCTAACTAACCTAAGGACATCGCAAACATCCATGCCCGAGGCAGGAATCGAACCTGCGACCGTAGCGGTCTTGCGCTTCCAGACTACAGCGCCTTTAACCGCACGGCCACTTCGGCCGGCGAACTCTTAATGGTACAAACTAGTCATAGGATATCAGAGTAACAGAACTTCGATTATGGAGCGTGTTAACCAATGGCGGTTGGTGTCCAGTTGCAATGACTGCTGATTTACTGGCAATAGAGTTGCCTGTCCTATCCATGGAGACGATAAATATGCGGCAACCACTGGTTCGGTGGAGAAGGGGGAGATTAGTGGTTAACGTCCCGTCAACAACGAGGTCATTAGAGACGGAGCACAAGCTCAGATTAGGGAAGGATAGGGAAGGAAATCGGGCGAGCCCTTTCAAAGGAACCATCCCGGCAGCTGCCTAATTCGAATTAAGGACGTCATGGAAAACCTAAATCAGGATAGCCAGAAGTGGGTTTGCACCGTCATCGTCCCGAATGCGAGTCCAGTGTGCTAACCACTGCGCCGCTGGGTTGGGCTACGTTGCGTGGTGACCAACTGCCCGTCTCTCCAATTGTACAAACACGAGCTGAAGCTGTGTGGTCACACGGTAAATGCCCGCTTCCTATGCTGTGCCAGATACGATAGCTAGAGGATGGGGCGATCAAGATCGTCGTGAAGGACTTCTGCCAAGGTGACGTGTGACGAATACAGTCAGTGCGAACTCAACGGGGCACGTGTGATTTCCCCAGTAATAATACGTATCTCCACAACAGAGTACATATGCTGAGCAATCGGAGACACTATAGTTCTCTGCAAGTCCATAACGCCTGCATATGAAGGGCTTATTTCAATACTGGTACAAGCCCATTTTTGTTCATTCTAAGATACAGAGTCCCAAAGTTAAAAGAGGGCTGTTCAATATACAGGGCTATTACAAATGATTGAAGCGATTTCATAAATTCACTGTAGCTCCATTCAGTGACATATGGTCACGACACACTACAGATACGTAGAAAAACTCATAAAGTTTTGTTCGGCTGTAGCCGCACTTCGGGTTTTTGCCGCCAGAGCGCTCGAGAGCGCAGTGAGACAAAATGGCGACAGGAGCCGAGAAAGCGTATGTCGTGCTTGAAATGCACTCACATCAGTCAGTCATAACAGTGCGACGACACTTCAGGACGAAATTCAAGAAAGATCCACCAACTGCTAACTTCATTCGGCGATGGCATGCGCAGTTTAAAGCTTCTGGATTCATCTGTAAGGGGAAATCAATGGGTCGGCCTGCGGTGAGCGAAGAAACGGTTGAACGCGTGCGGGCAAGTATAACGCGTACCCCGCGGAAGTCGACGAATTAAGCAAGCAGGGAGCTAAACGTACCACAGCCGACGGTTTGGAAAATCTTACGGAAAAGGCTAAAGCAGAAGCATTTCTTAAACAGGAGATTGGAAAACCGATGGATCGGTCGTGTTGGAGATCATGATCAGCAATTCATGTCATGGCCTCCACGCTCTCCCGACTTAACCCCATGCGATTTCTTTCTGTGGGGTTATGTGAAAGATTCAGTGTTTAAACCTCCTCTACCAAGAAACGTGCCAGAACTGCGAGCTCGCATCAACGATGCTTTGGAACTCATTGATGGGGACATGCTGCGCCGAGTGTGGGAGGAACATGATTATCGGCTTGATGTCTGCCGAATCACTAAAGGGGCACATATCGAACATTTGTGAATGCCTAAAAAAACTTTTTGAGTTTTTGTATGTGTGTGCAAAGCATTTTGAAAATATCTCAAATAATGAAGTTATTGTAGAGCTGTGAAATCGCTTCAATCATTTGTAATAACCCTCTAGAAATATTCAAGTGTAGAACTATTCAAGTATATATACTTGAATATTTCTGGTATCTCAACTGCAGATTTTTCAGCACTCTTTTAACTTTAGGACTCTGTATCTCAGAATGAACAAAAATGGACTTGTACCACTACTGAAATAAGCCCTTCATATGTTCACCGTATGATAGTAGCACCTAAATTAAATCGAACTATCAATACATTCTGTATTCTAAGTAAATAATAACTCTAGAAATATATTATTCATTGAAGTCTGATGTTAATTCAGCCACAATTCGCCGCCTGTCCTGTTTTACCAATCTGCTAAGCCTACGACGTCCGACATCTGTAATGAGTGGTAGCTGCCCAACCCCACGACATCTCGACGTGTTTTCACCTCGGTTTCGCCACGTGTTGAACACACTCGCTCTAGCACTCTTCGTACACGCGACAAGTCGTGCAGTTTCCGAAACGCTCTTGCCGAACCTCACGGCCATCACAATCAGCCCTCGGTCAAAAACAGATAGACCGCGCTGCTTCCCCACTCTACACACGTACAGCACGCTCACTGACACATTCACCGTGCATGCTCTGACTAGCTGTCATTCGTCGCCAAATGACGTTGCTGTAGCCTGCGCAGGGTAACATGGGTAGTGGGTCGGTATTCATAATGTTGTGGCTAATCCGTGTATTTGATTAGAGACTGATCTCTAGAATCATTAAAATATTCACCAATTTCCTTTTGAAAAAAGTAAACCTTTTATCACTTGCCTCAAGAATCATTTTATCAGAGAACGTACTGACGTTTACTTTGACTATATTCAAAAATTTTAATTTTTTCTCTGTACTCTCTTCCACAAGAAAAAACCGTGTATTTACCTCAAACATTTGAAAACCGATTAAAAGAATGAAAGACAGTAACTTATATTTCATCTACAGCTCGCAATTTTCATGAAACAGTGAGCACCTAAATGTTCCATAGAATTCTAATAGTTTTTGTTCTTAGAAATGGACGCTAAATCATGTACACTACACTAAGACAATGAATAACTTGGATGCATTTTTATCACTGTACAACTTCAAAATGATGACGTACACGCAGATATAAAATTTGTACAAATGTCATAAATAGTGGATGGTAAAATAAATTTAAGATGAAAGATTCAATTAGATATTTAGAAAGAGGTCTTGATTATCAAAAGAAGCAATGTGAGAAAAACTGAGATCGTATACTGCAAAAAGTTCTTTGTGTTTTTGCTAAACACATATGCAGAAGACGTCATGAGAGCAATAAATACGGCATTGTGTTAGTTAAGTCGAATAAAATCATAAGGCATTAACTTATGTTCAAGAATCAAGTGACAGGAAAGTGGTAGAATGAGCGGGAAATGGTTTAGTAAAAAACGGCAAAATTTTATTTCGCTTTGCAACTTATATTTCTAAATATAACATACAGTTGCTCAAAATATTCTATTAAACATTTGATGAATTTGTTTTTTCACATACTGCTGAAATTGTAAGAAGCCGCCTAACAGTTTGAACTAATTAATTTTAACCTAAGTACAGTGAGCTGTTATATATATATATATATATATATATATATATATATATATATATATATATATATATATATGATCCCACTGAACAGATGCGTCAAGAAGTGTGTAAAAGTTTTTTTCTCATTCGTTTTTTGTGTCAAAGAGAGAGGGGTAAAATTATTTGGATTTTAAGAAAATTACAAAGCTAAATCTCACTAAGTTAGAAGATTTTGTGATAAAAATTTTCTATATATGGATAATACAAAACTGAAAAAATTGGGTAAATTTGTAAGCAAGTTATAACTGTGTGTCATGAAGAAATACTAGGTAAGGCTATGTTTTTTTCGGGGATGATTTAAGTCTATTTTCTCTTTTAATATACTTGACGTCAAAATGTCGTTCTAGGCCGGGAAGAGGGGAGGGGGGGAGGGAAGGTAATTTTATGATGGTCAATACTCAAATTCCGAATGCCTCACTGCAAATAAAAACATTATTTCCACCAAAATTAAAGGACTAAGATTATAAAATTCCATACATGTGGAAGTTAAATGTAATAGTACATATCTGAATAAGGTAATGTTACAAAAGTGTCTAGATGTGTCACAAAGTCGCCCAGTTTTGCGGCACCAAGATGGGTAGCAGTGGGGCATACTGAGTCGCGTTGGGGACTGCTTGTAATGGTATTCGCCTTACAGCCAAAGGAAACCTCTAAAAAGCCTGGGTCAGAGTCATGGAATGCGAACTACACTATGTGATCAAACGTATCCGGACACCCCCCAAAAACATACGTTTTCCATATTAGGTGCATTGTGCTGCCACCCACTGCCAGGTACTCAATATCAGCGGAATTCAAGGACTTCGAACGTGGTCAGGTAATTGGGTGTCACCTGTGTCATACGTCTGTACGTGAGATTTCCACACTTCTACACATCCATAGGTCCACTGTTTCCGATGTGATAGTTGAATGGAACCGTGAAGGGACACGTACAGTACAAAAGCGTGCAGACCGACCTCGTCTGTTGACTGACAGAGACCGCCGACAGTTGAAGAGGCTCGTAATGTGTAATAGGCAGACATCTCTCCAGCCCATCACACAGGAATCCCAAACTGCATCACGATCCACTGCAAGTACTTTGACATTTAGGCGGGAGGTTAGAAAACTTGGATTTCATGGTCGAGCGCTTGCTCATAAGCCACTCATCATGCCGGTAAATGCCAAACGACGCCTCGCTCGGTGTAAGGAGCGTAAACATTGGATGATTGAACAGTGAAAAAACGTTGTGTGGAGTGACGAATCACGGTACACAATGGCGATCCGCTGGCAGGGTGTGGGTATGGCGAATGCGCGGTGAACTTCATCTGCCAGCTTGTTTATTGCTTACAGTATAATTCGGAGGCGATCGTGTTACGGTGTGGGCTTGTACCCCTTGTTGTTTTGCGTGGCACTATCGCAACACAGGCCTACCATGATGTTATAACCTCCTTCTTGCTTCCCACTGTAGAAGAGCAATTGGGGGACGGCTATTGGGTCTTTCAACACGATCGAGCACCTGTTCACAATGCACAGCCTATGGCGGAGTGGTTACACGACAATAACACCCCTGTAATGGACTGGCCTGCACAGAGTCCTGACTTGAATCCTATAGAGCACCTTTGGGATGTTCTCGAACTCCGACTTCGTGGCAGGCCTCACCGACCGACATCGATACCTCTCCTTACTGCAGTACTCCGTGAAGAACTGGCTGCCATTCCCCAAGAAACCTTCCAACACCTGATTGAACATATGCCTGCGAGAGTGGAAGCTGTCATCAAGGCTAAGGCTGGGCCAACACCGTACTGAATTCCAGCATTATCGATTGCGGGCGCCACGAACTTGTAAGTCATTTTCAGCCAGGTGTCCAGATACTTTTGATCACATAGTGCTTCCGTCCCAGATAAAAATACAAAAGCCTAGTGTTTGTGTAGCCAACAGCCTTGCCACGGTGTTAACGCTGCCTCCCGTCAGATCACCGAAGCTATGCGCTGTCAGGCTGGGCTAGCACTTGGGTGGGTGTCAGTCCGGGTCTGCCAAGCGCTGTTGGCAAGCGTGGTGCCATTGTGGGACAATTGAGGAGCTACTTGACTGAGAAGTAGCGGCTCCGGTCACGAAAATTGTCAACGACCAGGAGAGCGGTGCGCTGATCACATGCCCCTCCATTTCCCCATCCAGTAACGTGTGTCAGCTGAGGATAACACGGCGGTCGGTCGGTCTCATTGGGCCTTCCATGACATGTTCGGACGGAGTTCAGTTTTAGTGTCTGTGAAAAACTTGTTGTTTACGGGTACACAGATAAAAATCGATGACTAGTTTAACACTTGTGCTGTGCCCATGGCGCTGCCAAACGCAAGTGATATGTTGGACGGCGATGTCCTCCTCTCCTTTGCGGGATGAACCAGAACTCCACCGTCAAAGTTTCGGACGTTGTTGAAACATGTTCTATGAGTATTTTGACATGATGACTTAAGGGTCTCTGGTGGCTCGTCATAGAGTATCAACGTTTCGTTTGATTTGTTACTCATACACTCCTGGAAATTGAAATAAGAACACCGTGAATTCATTGTCCCAGGAAGGGGAAACTTTATTGACACATCCCTGGGGTCAGATACATCACATGATCACACTGACAGAACCACAGGCACATAGACACAGGCAACAGAGCATGCACAATGTTGGCACTAGTACAGTGTATATCCACCTTTCGCAGCAATGCAGGCTGCTATTCTCCCATGGAGACGATCGTAGAGATGCTGGATGTAGTCCTGTGGAACGGCTTGCCATGCCACTTCCACCTGGCGCCTCAGTTGGACTATCGTTCGTGCTGGACGTGCAGACCGCGTGAGACGACGCTTCATCCAGTCCCCATGCTCAATGGGGGACAGATCCGGAGATCTTGCTGGCCAGGGTAGTTGATTTACACCTTCTAGAGCACGTTGGGTGGCACGGGATACATGCGGACGTGCATTGTCCTGTTGGAACAGCAAGTTCCCTTGCCGGTCTAGGAATGGTAGAACGATAGGTTCGATGACGGTTTGGATGTACCGTGCACTATTCAGTGTCCCCTCGACGATCACCAGTGGTGTTCGGCCAGTGTAGGAGATCGCTCCCCACACCATGATGCCGGGTGTTGGCCCTGTGTGCCTCGGTCGTATGCAGTCCTGATTGTGGCGCTCACCTGCACGGCGCCAAACACGCATACGACCATCATTGGCACCAAGGCAGAAGCGACTCTCATCGCTGAAGACGACACGTCTCCATTCGTCCCTCCATTCACGCCTGTCGCGACACCACTGGAGGCGGGCTGCACGATGTTGGGGCGTGAGCGGAAGACGGCCTAACGGTGTGCGGGACCGTAGCCCAGCTTCATGGAGACGGTTGCGAATGGTCCTCGCCGATACCCCAGGAGCAACAGTGTCCCTAATTTGCTGGGAAGTGGCAGTGCGGTCCCCTACGGCACTTCGTAGGATCCTGCGGTCTTGGCGTGCATCCGTGCGTCGCTGCGGTCCGGTCCCAGGTCGACGGGCACGTGCACCTTCCGCCGACCACTGGCGACAACATCGATGTACTGTGGAGACCTCACGCCCCACGTGTTGAGCAATTCGGCGGTACGTCCACCCGGCCTCCCGCATGCCCACTATACGCCCTCGCTCAAAGTCCGTCAACTGCACATACGGTTCACGTCCACGCTGTCGCGGCATGCTACCAGTGTTAAAGACTGCGATGGAGCTCCGTATGCCACGGCAAACTGGCTGACACTGACGGCGGCGGTGCACAAATGCTGCGCAGCTAGCGCCATTCGACGGCCAACACCGCGGTTCCTGGTGTGTCCGCTGTGCCGTGCGTGTGATCATTGCTTGTACAGCCCTCTCGCAGTGTCCGGAGCAAGTATGGTGGGTCTGACACGCCGGGGTCAATGTGTTCTTTTTTCCATTTCCAGGAGTGTATTTATCTTTATACCTTTATTGCTCTGAAAACATCTTCAAAACAGTGCAACTGTCGACGGTATCAGATGTATACCTTGTCTAAAAACGAACTTTTTCGTCTCACTCACGGTACCGCACAACGATCGCAGTTCGTGTATGGTTAATTAAAAGCTTCACTCTTGAATGTTTGTACTCTGTGGTGTACGAACTGTCTACTAATGTTTACGCCCTGAAAATGACAATAGTTTTTACTTATGATTTGAGCAATAATTTTATTCATGTATGATTTAATCTAAGTTCTATTAGAAATGAGAGAATCTGTGTCATGTAACACTTATTCTTGATCATTGAATCCCATAGAATTTGTGTTAAAAAGTGTGTGTCGTGATTTGTTTTCTACGCTTCAAGTGATGGTTTCCAGAGCATACCAATAATTTTAACTGTGAAATGTCTGCGAAGCCCTGGTCAGTGCGTCGCTCCTTACGTGGGAGATGACTGAGGAAGAAAGCGACAGTTAGAGTTGTAAATTCTTACCGTTCACTTTGCTTTTCATCACCAACTGTACAAATCCAGCAACGTTTGCACAACCTTGATTACTCGTGTCAGACGTCTCTTGTGAAACCTTCACATCACTTCTGTACTTCTTAATGTTTTTGTGATTTTACTAGTAATACTTGCGTCGCTTTTGCGTCCTCGACAGTCTATCCCAAATATTAATTTTTATCTATACTTTGAACGCATTGCCACGTCATCAGCCTGTGACAGCCTCAGTAGCTTACTAAGTACGTACCTTTGATCTCGGTTAAAACTGTTACAATTAAAACTGATTTTCCCCTTAACTGTTATAGTGGAATACTAATATGAAGACGCATGAGCAGTGTTCAGCCGTGTCTTACTTTTCCAGTTTCCTTTGTTTTATACGGTGCGTGCACTCGGCACAACCCTCAGCGACAATGAGAATATTTTGGTCTATCTGGATGTTGTTACACGCTCAGAGAACATGATACACATCGGGCATTAGTAGACCCACTTCGTCTACTGGAGCGTGGCATACCCCAAGCTAGGAAGTAGGCTGAAATATCATTTCCAGTTCATTCCTCATCTCATTCATTCTGCTGGTAATTGCTCCAGAGTAGGTAATAAATGGTGTCAACTTCACCCGTTCTGCTCAATCGCGATAGATGACCCCTGAAAGAGGTCCAATAACTGCCTTGCTGAAGTAATCAGGCTTGAGCATGGATCTCTAATGCGAGAGTTCAGACGGTAGATGGCTGCTGTAGCATCTGGTACTATCAATGCTGATGTAGAGTGTCGCGTAGCACCAGTGAGGATATCATCATGGTTGCTTCGAAGCTGGATGCGTGTAGCCCAGTATTTCAGGACGTCAAGGATCTTCGTAGATACTACCACATACATCACTTGTAGCAGGACCTTGAACTTTGGGGCACGACCATACGAACCAGTCAACGTATCGGCACATAAGATATAATCACGGGCGCTACATAACTCCGGCGGAAACTTGAATTTGGTGTTACAGTTATGCTACTAGCAAATTTTGGACTGTGACTTCCGCTTTTGACTTATACGTCATTTTGTGTCGCAGGGCGGAAGGTTCTATACTCAGTGTATTCGACGCTTTGTCGTATCTTCACTGTATGAACTATAGTTGTGTTCGAGGTTACCTTGTTTAATTCAGTGTAACTGACCACATCTATGACAGTTGCAGCCATAAGTTGCACTGAGAGTATGACATTCCTAAAAACGCCGGGCCAGATCCAGCGATCCAACTGTGTCAACGAGCTTCGGATGCCACTCAACAGCAACTCCTGAACCCATGGAAGAACTTGGATAGTTATGGTTCTCCTTTATGAAAAAACCGAGGTCAAAAGTGATAAGGTAAGATGTGCTTCGGGCCCGTTGGAATCGTCAGAACACTTGAAAGTAAAGAAATTTTTGATGGTTTACAGGAGCAACGACCCACAAAATGGTTTTCGTTTACTTCATTGAAAAACTACCGTCACCGGTTTCGAATTGCTACCATTCATCGTCAGGCGGATTGCTTCCTTTCATTAAAAAGCGTGTTACCTGCACGGTCACATTTAAACAAGTGAAGTGGTGATTACAAATTTTCTCCGACGAATCACATTCACGTTATTATTGGTACTTACATATAAACACACAACACACAACACACACACACACACACACACACACACACACGCAAACAAATACAACACATACAGACACACACTGGTTCAAATGCCTCTGAGCACTAAGGGACTTAACATCTATGGTCATCAGTCCCATAGAACCTAGAACTACTTAAACCTAACTAACCTAAGGACATCACACAACACCCACTCATCACGAGGCAGAGAAAATACCTGACCCCGCCGGGAATCGAACCCGGGAACCCGGGCTTGGGAAGCGAGAACGCTACCGCACGACCACGAGCTGCGGACGACACACACTGGCACACACGTTGGTCTTCATTATTATGCACTTCCGTTGGACCACAAAACAAATAACCAACATACACCATATGTTTTGACTCAGTTGTAACATATCAAAACAGATACAATATGATTACAAAGTACAAGTGTGTCAAAGAGGCTACGATATAGCAATAATACATTCCAAAGACACGACATTTCGAGAAAAAGAAGACGTATTTTACTGTTAATTCAAACTGAAAACGTATTTTACATTACATATAGGGCGTTAAATACAGAGAAATGAATGGCCTTTAGTGAATTACGGCATTATGAACTTACTGAACAAAATGATGTAGAAATGAATGTGGATGATAAGATACGTAAAAACCTCATGTGCTGTTTGAACAATCGGATGACAGTGCATTAAAATTTGTTAAAAAGTGATACGCAACTTCGTAACTTACTGACTGCAGTGTAGTGTACAATATTGTCCATTCGTTACATCATCTGCAGATATTTTATTTTACATGTCAAGCTCGTAATCTTGTAATTTCTATGAAACGAAGCATTGGTCGTTTTGATACGTTCCAAAATTTCTCGAGAAGGCAAATTTTCGGTAACTGCGCTGATGGCCAGGTGATATAGACCCCACCTTAAGATCGCATCAACATCCCTGCGCTGCATTTCGAACGCTATATTTTGCAATATTGTTCACTCTTTGGCTAGGCTTTCACAAAAATTATATATATTAAAATTTTAAATCAAATTAATCTCAATATGAACAACGAAAAAAGTGATGAGGGTACAAGGAACTTCGACGAAACTTGTTTGATCCGAGACGCTTAAAGTACGTTTTGATGTTTGTTTGAATCGTATGTTGAATATTACGCCAGCTGCGTGATGTTTATTTCATTTTGTACGTTACGAACTCACTCTCGGTGTCGCAAAATGGTCCCACAGCTCTCAGAAAACACCGAGAACCGCGGCATTCAGCACATACCATAAAGATCCATATGTTTGCACATGAACAGTCGTCAGTCACAATATTTTATACAATATTGTGGCACGCGTTGAGATTAGTCACCAACTGAAGTGTCTTCCTCTAGTTCCGGAAAATCTTTTTTTTTCGAATCTCCTAGATGTGTACTACTGAAGTTAGCTTCATGCAGATATTTTCTGGATTGTACAGAAGTTTGCATAAATATTTTATAGTATTCTGTGCTTTACGTAACGGGAATTTCTGTAAAGCCTAATAGATGGCTCTTTGTTATACTTCATTTGCTTCACTACTTTGTATTTTCAAAAACTCGCCAAGGTCTCTTCCTTTGTATCTAGTTTTTCTAATTAATAGTGGTGTAATTCAGATAACACTCTTAAAATGACTCAAATGCACACATGTCACTGTCCGCGCCCAACAGGTGGTGCACATTGTATTGTTTTCGTGGCTGCAACTTAATCCACTGGGGCGATGAGTCTGGTGTTGTTGCTAATAAGGCACACGTGATAAAGGCAGGAACGTGCTTAATTTTAATTCTGGCAGGAGCATATCTGCTCTGAACTTTGATCGTTGCCTCCTCGCAATGAAACTTAATGTAAGTAACCCCAGTATGTCGAGACAGTTCTCATCTTGGATAATGTCAAACTAAATTTTGTATTTATTATTTTGTAGTGTTTCTTAAAATTTCACTCTGTTTAAGACATCCTTAGATATGTCAAAACCTAGGCCAATCTACCAAATAATTTCTTGCAACTGGTTGGCTGTGTGATTCCTATGTCGAAACTTATATACGCCATGTTTAAAAGTGTGTCTTCATAATCGTAAATAAAATTTGGTAGAAAGTGCACGTGCCGTAAAATGACTGTCACCCGATGTTCTTGACGGAGAAGGTTTATCTGTTTCTCAGATACCATGTGAAGGCTCGCCACGACAGGAAATACGTAAGTGATCCTTTGAGAAACAGAGAGGGAGCGAGAGAGATTACAATAATAATTACTTAACAATTTTGACCTTCATGCTACTTAGGTTCTGGTGTCCCTGACGTTGAGGCTACGCTTCTGCTGAAATGAGTGGACTTAAAGTTATTCTTATCAAGAATTTACCCGTTCTTGTGTGCCGTCGACCTATCACTGAATGAAGTATTAAATGCGCATTAGAAATGTAATGTTGCACTCAATAATATGATGAGAGATGTAATGCATTATACACTCCTGGAAATGGAAAAAAGAACACCGTGAAATCATTGTCCCAGGAAGGGGAAACTTTATTGACACATCCCTGGGGTCAGATACATCACATGATCACACTGACAGAACCACAGGCACATAGACACAGGCAACAGAGCATGCACAATGTCGGCACTAGTACAGTGTATATCCACCTTTCGCAGCAATGCAGGCTGCTATTCTCCCATGGAGACGATCGTAGAGATGCTGGATGTAGTCCTGTGGAACGGCTTGCCATGCCATTTCCACCTGGCGCCTCAGTTGGACCAGTGTTCGTGCTGGACGTGCAGACCGCGTGAGACGACGCTTCATCCAGTCCCAAACATGCTCAATGGGGGACAGATCCGGAGATCTTGCTGGCCAGGGTAGTTGACTTACACCTTCTAGAGCACGTTGGGTGGCACGGGATACATGCGGACGTGCATTGTCCTGTTGGAACAGCAAGTTCCCTTGCCGGTCTAGGAATGGTAGAACGATGGGTTCGATGACGGTTTGGATGTACCGTGCACTATTCAGTGTCCCCTCGACGATCACCAGTGGTGTACGGCCAGTGTAGGAGATCGCTCCCCACACCATGATGCCGGGTGTTGGCCCTGTGTGCCTCGGTCGTATGCAGTCCTGATTGTGGCGCTCACCTGCACGGCGCCAAACACGCATACGACCATCATTGGCACCAAGGCAGAAGCGACTCTCATCGCTGAAGACGACACGTCTCCATTCGTCCCTCCATTCACGCCTGTCGCGACACCACTGGAGGT
This sequence comes from Schistocerca americana, assembly GCF_021461395.2. Taxonomy (NCBI): domain Eukaryota; kingdom Metazoa; phylum Arthropoda; class Insecta; order Orthoptera; family Acrididae; genus Schistocerca; species Schistocerca americana. The sequence goes on from NC_060122.1 coordinate 142,769,072, forward strand.
GGGCTGCACGATGTTGGGGCGTGAGCGGAAGACGGCCTAACGGTGTGCGGGACCGTAGCCCAGCTTCATGGAGACGGTTGCGAATGGTCCTCGCCGATACCCCAGGAGCAACAGTGTCCCTAATTTGCTGGGAAGTGGCGGTGCGGTCCCCTACGGCACTGCGTAGGATCCTACGGTCTTGGCGTGCATCCGTGAGTCGCTGCGGTCCGGTCCCAGGTCGACGGGCACGTGCACCTTCCGCCGACCACTGGCGACAACATCGATGTACTGTGGAGACCTCACGCCCCACGTGTTGAGCAATTCGGCGGTACGTCCACCCGGCCTCCCGCATGCCCACTATACGCCCTCGCTCAAAGTCCGTCAACTGCACATACGGTTCACGTCCACGCTGTCGCGGCATGCTACCAGTGTTAAAGACTGCGATGGAGCTCCGTATGCCACGGCAAACTGGCTGACACTGACGGCGGCGGTGCACAAATGCTGCGCAGCTGGCGCCATTCGACGGCCAACACCGCGGTTCCTGGTGTGTCCGCTGTGCCGTGCGTGTGATCATTGCTTGTACAGCCCTCTCGCAGTGTCCGGAGCAAGTATGGTGGGTCTGACACACCGGTGTCAATGTGTTCTTTTTTCCATTTCCAGGAGTGTATGTCATAAACACGACGACAAAAAAAAGTTATTGCACACTGGTAACGACACACCACAAACCGCCCTATTTATCGATCATCCTACCGTACGATACAATTAATATTCAACCACATGATTCTAACCATTTTGTTCATTACATATAGACTTAAGTGAAGACTGCGTTAAGTTAGTTGAATGCGTGTAGATCCCATAGTAGCAGAGCAATATGCAGAACATCGTGCGCCAACGTTATATGACTTCGGCAACGACTCTTCACAAGCGCTGGCCGATGGCCAACTGATAACGCGCGCCCGGTACAAAGGCGGGCCAGATATCCTACCCGCGCGCACTGGATTTGCGTAACCGCTACAGCCTCATGCGGAACATTTTCTAAGAATAGCTGACAAAACATACAAAACCATACAAAAGGGATAGGCTGCACCGACTTTGTCAATGTTTGTAGGCATGTAAGTCATTATTTTTCCTTGTTCACGATAAAACTTATATCTAGAACAACAATATTCAAATTTAACGACAGCTTCCACTCTCTGGCCAAAGAATAGAAAGTGTAGCAACAACTGTGATTCGAGCACAGGTTGGCGAAGATTGGCTTGGCCACAGCCTCTATTAGCAAGCTTTTCCCTCCTTAAGTATATCTACAAGTAATCCATTTCTCGGAAACTGTTGCGTTCCTAACTTGATTAATATACTTAATATTTCATTACTATCACGTGTTAGAACTATTTGATCTGCTCCGAAACAATTCTTTGGTAATACTCTTAGGCCTAGCTTCGTCTTTTTAATTATTTTTGTTATTTTTTACACTTCTGTAACGATAGCTTAGTGGTCTGAGCAATTTGACAGGATCTACGCTATTAGGCATTAAAATAGAAACACCAAGAAGACGGCACGCAACACACTTCAAATTGGCATGCCTCGACATGCAAATGATTGCCGTTCAGCGGCATGCTTCGACATGAAAATGAATGGCGTTCAGCAGAACTGTACAAACTATGTACGGTAACGCCATTCACAACCTGTTTATAAGGAAAGAGTACGCAAGTGATTTCTCAGCCACAGATCACATTTGATTGTTACTTCGTTATATGAAGTTGGTGTATGTGCTTCGTACAAAAAGAAACATCTGCTACCACCAATTGGAATTCGACAGTGGTAGGGTCATAACCTATCGTGAGTGCAATTTATTTCTCCACTGTGTTGTTGCTTGCATTCAAATGTCATGGGAACGTGGAGTCGATGGGTCCAGCCGGGCCATACTTACTGGTAGTAGTAGTAGTAGTAGTAGTGGTGGTGGTAGCTATATTCATCCGTAGATCTCTTTTTACAAGGATATAGGACATGTCAAACTATTTACAAGTTTAGATCAATTTATAATAAGGTAATTCGTATACACATACATTTACAAACTTCTAGTTACAGAAAATCATTAGATTTACTCCTGGTATACAATACTTATTTTACAAATACTTATTAAATAATGTAATACCACACTGTTCACTCATATCCCACTATCAGTCACTGCACATACTATAAACACATTTCTTCATAACATTTCACTCACTACTCACACACACACACACACACACACACACACACACACACACTGGTGATCTCTGGGCCATTTTCTGTACCGCAACTTCCCTTTTGCTCTCTTGCGGCATGTGTCTATAATGAGTGAGATGTTGAGCTCAGAAAAAGGAAGAGCTATTAGTATTGTCCTATGCATAGCTTGGGGGTACGTTTTTCTAGAAAAGGAAAAAAGAAAGGTAAAAACATAGTGTGAAGGTGTTCTGTGGAATTTTGGACGTTTTATAATCTTTATTACTATTTATTTGCATAACTACTTTTTTACCAAACCACTACTCTGTTTTATCTAAGTAATCATTCAATGTATAAAATGTATTGCATAACAGGTACTTTTTAGCTGCCTTTTTAAATAAGTGTATTTCTGCAGTTTCTTTAATCTATTTTGGTAATTTATTGTACAGTTTTATTCCTTGGTAGAAAATGCTGTTTTGAGTTTTATGTTTATTTTTTTCTTGATATATGTGAGTTAAGTCTAGCTCTTGTCCCGTGGTCATGGACAGACCTCTTTTTGATATGTACAATTAACTGGTAAATGTATTCACATTGAGCACTTAAAATCCCCAGTGTTTTGAAAAGATCTTTACAGTGAGCTCGACTACTGTTTTTGGTTATTATTCTTATGGCCTTTTTCTGGAGTTTGAAAATTGTGTTCATATTTTCTGCATTTGTTCCCCCTAAAAAGTATGTGTAACACCATAGCTTAGACACTACATACCTTTTGTTGATTCATTTAGCTCTCTATTTTGTTCAACATCCCATTGTCGAACTTCTGTAATTAGTGTACGATTAATGCGATACTGTAATGAAGTATAACCTCTGTAATGATCTTTTGTCTTCCTCGTGTAATATCTTTGTTTATCTTTAAAATTAAATAATTGTATTTAAATAATTTTGTGTATAACTAACAATATATGCAAATGTTCTGTTTTGTTTAAAATGTTTGTTTGCTGTTATGTAAACTGCTGACCTTCACTTAGGGTTCTTAGTTATTTTGTATGTAAAAGGTGTTGTGGCTTCCCTCGGGAACGGAACTGTGTAGCACGCACAAATTGTGGTTGGCCTAGGTAGAAATGGTGGAACCAAGAGTCAGTCGGGGACGAGCTACCAAACTGTCAACTGCTCATGTAAAAGTTGTATATTGTGCTGGTGCCGAGAGAGGCTTTTCGTGCCGCTTTCCAATGCCTCGGATGATTGGATATAGAGCTGTAACTATTCTGAAATTGGTATCTATCATCGCCACCAAGAAATAGAGTCCAGCAATTCTACCTGCAAATCCACCTACCAACATGCAATCGCCACCACATTGCACAATCACTGTTATGGAACACTATAGTAATGTACAGTGAAGGATCAGCTCATAGGATGTTATAATGTACCCAAATATAAGGTAAAATTGGACTGAACTCTTGTACCTACTGTGATTTATCCTCAGTCACATATCCACTTAGGGTTCCTCCCACTCTAAAGTGTTTACCGAGTGTCCTTTATTGGATGCATATTAAAATTAATATAGCATTAGAATGTGCTAAAATTAATATTGTTTATTGAAAAGATCTTACAAATATCTCAAATTTGTGTTTAACTGCAGTAAAAGTTTAGAACTGCAACTGTTGAGAGTTATATGTTCATGCTTGCTAAGTACTTGTTTCTCTAGTGTATTGAAAGTGTGTTTAGTTTGCTCTGCTACAGTGGTTAAGATTAAGGGCCCCCCTCCTTTGAAAGCAGTTCAAATGCACAAAGTTACTTAATTATAGAAAGTTTTAATCACCCTTGCTATTCAATTCAAATTGTGTACAATATTGGGTTCCTCTTGTGTATTGAAAGTGCATATTAATAATGTAATAGGATCCACGGTTTATTCTTTATGCTGAGGATAAATAACAATTAATAGAAAGACCACGATCTATGAAAACAGTAACTTCTTTTATTCAAAATTCAGTGAGAAGTTTTTTGCTAGTGAAATACAATTAACTTTCATTAGCTGTGAGAGAGACTTAACCTATGACCAGTTCATAATTTTGCAGTGAACTATAATTACAATTCTTTGTCAGATAGGAAAATGTTTGAAAAGTAATATTGAACCTATGCCTATTTTATGATTCTATCAATGCTTACATTGATAGTAATATTATTGAGACCATTCAGTGTGAACAAGCCTTGAAGGGAAACGTATACGTCATTTTCTGTTACCATTATGCAAATAGCCACGTTCTCTTATAACTGTTAGCACTTTCTTTAATGTTAACATATGCAGGTGCCAGAGTTCATTGCACTCTGTGACAAAGTGTAGGTTGTGTTTGCCCATTAAAGGTACTCATACCTATTTTCATGAACAAAAATGTCAATCATTCTCTTGCCTAATTAGGCTTGCGACCGTTTTCTTTATTCTTTGAACAGTGTAAATAGGTAAAATATTGTTTGTTACTGTTTAAATATTTACGTACTTCTGACTTTCATTTCTTATAAGCCACATCCGTTAGGTATATCACGGTCAACAGAACTAAGATTCTTTCAGAGGGTAACACTGCTCTGCTTCTTCATACTATAATTACTGGAATAAAAATAATTTCACTATACGAACTGCTGCCAGCTTTAAGGTTATAGTATAACAGTAGCGGATGGTAGTGTTATAAATGCCATAGGTAAGAACTGAGTGCACATATGAATAGTATGTAACTAAAAGAACTGCATGTTACACACTGATGATAAGCTACTGAGGGCATAACATGATGATAACATTCTGTTTGCAAGTACATTTGTGTGTTCACACCACTTCAACTGAGAATCAATATTCATTCTTAGAAGATTTGCAAGTGTTACAGAGTCTGCAGAGGTGCCATCTTCATTTAATTTTACATTGTCACTTTCTTTCTTCAAACTGAAATTCATGGCATTGGTTTTTTTTTTTTTTTTTTTTTGTTTAATGTCACTTTATTGCTTACTGACCAATTGTAAACTTTCTTGAGAGTTCCATTTGTTTTCTCTGCAAGGAGTTCTCTTGTTTTCTCAGTGCCTTTAATATTGCTGTCATCATTGAAGAGAATTTTTTCACCATGAGTGAGTCATTGATGTATATCAGGAACAATATTAGTCCTAATATGCTACCTTGTGGAACCCCTATATTAATGTATTTTGGTTCTGATAAGTGTCTTACTAAACATTTATATCTATTTGAAGTATGTGTTATCTTTATTCTTTGTACCCCATCTGCTATGTATGATCGAATCCAGTCATTAGCTACCCCTCTTATTCCTAACGCTACTAATATATTTAATAGAATCTTGTGGTCGACTGCATCGAAGGCCTTAGAAAGATCAAAAAATATGTTTGTGAGACTCTCATCTTGGTCAAGCGCATCAAGTACAACTTTTGTGGATTCTGCTATGACTGACTCTGTATTTTTGCCATTTCAGAAACCAAACTGTGATTCGTTTAAAAGATTGTATTTATTCAGGTAAGTCATTAATCTATCTTTCATAATTACTTCTATTATTTTTTAGAATGCTGACAGCAAGAAAATTGACTAGTAATTTTCTATGTCTTTTGCATTACCTTCCATAAGCAAAGGTACAACTCTTGCCTGTTTTAACTGCTCTGGAAATGTCCCTGATGTGAAGGATTCATTAATTATATTTGTTAAGGGGCCTTGTATAATCTCTATGCAGTTTTTCAGTACTCAAATTGGTACTTAATCTAAGCTTACTGACATTTTATTTTTTAGTTTTTGGCAGCCAGAGAGGCCGAGCGGTTCTAGGCGCAACAGTCTGGACAAGATAGTTGTTGAGCATCCATGCCTCGGGCATGGATGTGTGTGATGTCCTTAGGATAGTTAGGTTTAAGTAGTTCTAAGTTCTAGGGGACTGATGACCTCAGAAGTTAAGTCCCATAGTGCTCAGAGCCATTTTTTTAGTTTTAGAATGGTTTTATTGACTTCGTTCTCTGTGGTTGGAAGTAACATCATTGTATTTAGTGTAACATTATTTACAGGTGTTATATTTGTTTTGGGGAATTTTTGCTGTTTCTTCTCTGCAATACTTGAAAAATGCTCGTTTACATAGTTTGGTAAGTGTTGTGGATTATTTGTACCTTATCTCCCTTCCTTATCAGTATGTTATTCTACGTTTTTTTCCTCTCCGTGTTTCCTTTTTTATAACATCCCAGACTGCTTTGCTTTCATTCTCTGCATTGTATATTATTTTGATATTAAACGACTTTTTTGGAGCTATCAGCGCCTTCCTGTAGATCTTTTTGTATCTATGATAGAAGTTTATGAATTCTGGATCATTGTGACTCTTTTTAATGGAACTGAAGTATTTAAGTATTTGGGAGGACTTCTTAATACCTACTGCTATCCATCGGGTTTTGTGAGATGTTGATACAGACATGTATACTCTTGGAAACGCCTTTTCAAAGTTCAATTTAAATAGTGTGGAGAATTTAGAGAATTTCATATTCACATTGGTTCCTTACACACTTCATCCCAGCTTTGTTGTTCTTGTTCTTTTGAAAAATCTTTTATTTTGATTTCTGACATGTTGTTTGTACGATTGTAGTTTAGGGAATGATTTGATGCCTGATTTCACTGTTGTTATGTAACGAAGATGATCTGGTAGTCAGAGATCTTTTACAGCTACATCACATTTTTCCCTGTCCATATTTGTTATTACATGGTCAATTATTGATGCAGTCATTGTAGTAATCCTTGGTGCACTATTGACCAATTGGGACATGCCCAAACTTTGAAGAATATTTACGAGGGTGCTGCTGGATTCATCTATGATATTATTATTGTTGTTAATGTCCCCACACAGAATTATGTTGACCTTTGTACTTGAGATTTTATCTAGAACTTCTGTTAATTTATTGAAAAAAGTGTCCACACTACCAATGGGAGATCTATAAACACACAAAATGATTAATTTCTTGGTGATATCAAGTCCTGCTAATTCAATAGCCGATATTTCAAAGTGTTTGTCTCCACATAATGCACTGAAGTCACGTCTTGATTTGAACTGTGTTCCTTTTCTGATATAAATGCATGATCTTCCACCCCCTGAAGCAGTTCTGCAGTAATAGTTTGCCCTTGCATACAGTGATAATACTACATTTTGGATTTCGGTGTCTCTACACCAGTGCTCAGTAACACAAACTACTGTGCAATTCAAAGGTTGGAGCTTAACATCTAATAGTTGCATTTTATTTTTTATTGATTGCATGTTTCGATGGAGGATTGTTAAGTCTGTGAAATGCCCCACATTACTCTTTCCAATCCTATGTATTTCTTTGTGACGTTTTGTGTGTGTGATATTTGGATTGTTAAAATCTGTCTTGTGAATGATTGTTTCAGTATTTTTTAAACTGCTGGAAATACTCTTTAAGCAGGGGAACTTGTTGTCTGGATTTATTCTAAAAAGGACTTTCTTCTCCTACCAATGACAACAGGTATTTGCCCATGTGTGACCCGAGATCCACCCACTATACTTTCATGAATCAGCTGTACCAATCTTCCCTCCCCATTCCTGATTTACGTGTAGGTCATGCCTAGTGAAACCTCATCTGTTGATAGTCCCAATGGGCTGCAGAGGAATATGAGCGAAGTTGGCTGCCCTCACAGCCATTCCTAATCCCACGTTGTTTCGCCTCATAGTTCCATCAAGGTGTGATCGATCATGACGCCAGAACAGCTCAACTAAGTGTACATTGGTGCCATGGGTGAGGGAAACTATCTTGTCCAGATCACCACCTATGTCATATGCCCCATACCCGTCCAAACTGTTTCCTACCCCACCATCACTATAGGGTCCTCTTTTGTACAGTCCTTAAATAAAGACCCTAAGTCCTCTATCACATGACTTAGCCCTGCATTTGGCTTGAAGATGCTGGTGGCCTGGTATACTGCCCCTAAACTTTCCTGTAACTGAGGGCCAACATCGCGCCCATGGCTACTACCGAGCAGCAGCACTTTCTTCTTTCTAACACTTTGTACATTCCCAGGGTTCTTGGCCTCAGTTGAAGTGTGCTGCACATTTCCTGCTCCTCGTTGTGCCTGAAGCTCTTCTCCACGTAACTCTGGCAGTGGTAATGTCATATAAGAACTGAACAGACCCAAGTGACTAGCGCCCCAAGTGACTAGCGCCCGACAGGATGCCCGTGTTCAGTTGGGTATGCACGATTGTATAGCCACATCACTACATTGCGTCTTGAATTGGGCTTGTTTCCAGGAATTAAAATAACAATCCAGACAAAGCGACTATATGTGGAGCACCATTTACTGTGAGCACAGAGAACAGTGTTAAAGGAAGGTGTCAATAAATTCGCCTCTCATATAATTTTGGTGGTTTTGCCTTTTCAAGTTTGGCAGAGTATGTTTCCTCTATTTGTATTTGGTAATACTTTCCTTGCAAATTAGAGAGATGATGCTGTGTACCTGATTGTGTGTGTCTTCATTTTCATATCAATTACAATCACCAGTCAATCCGACATGTATCTTTACCACAACAGTCAATACGACATGTACCTTTACCACCTATGCGAAACATGTACGCTTGTTTATTTTGAATGAATGTCGGCATAATAATAATTGCATGCAACTAGACAAATTGAGGTGGAGGATTTTGGTTTGGCTCTGCAGCAGCAGCCTGGGCTGACAGTTGAACGTTATTTTCGAATTCAGCTCCGGTGGCGTCAAGACGGCGAGTTTCTGTGCCGCCAGACGCTCCCAAACTTTGCCAGGTGTGGTACCTCGTGGTTGACCGTTTCGTATGTGTGCGTTGCGACGCGGTTTTCGAAACTTCATCCGTTGAACAGCAAGGAAAATTTTAGTCCGGGAGAAGCAGATGTTTCCTCTCCTGTCTTCTGATTGTAGGAAGCGCCTGATCTTTCTGGGCATTGGTCAATATACGTCCACCAAGTTTTGTCGCTCTCTTTATGGAGAGGCGAGGAATTTTAAGTTTCTGACATAATTTACCGGGACGTGGACGAAAACAGTCGCAGCAAGCAGTAGCTGCTCCGATATTAAGTAATGATCATGGATCAGAGTTATTTTTAATTTGTAGGTACTCTGTCGTTAGGAGGAATGCGTAATTATCATGAGAGACGAGCTCACAACATTTTTTTTACGTTTATCGAGGTGGTACAAGATTCGGTGTTTGATTGCTCAGGAAGTACTTCATACAACGTGTAGCTTATTGATTATTACGGTTTTTGTAAGTCACGAGCTGGCGTTGACAGTTCAGGAAAGCGGTCAATTTTTCTTTCGAATCTTGTTCGAGTAATAGCGCATACACCTTCTGCTTTTTAATCCACTCGCCCTTTTGCTAACAAATAATCGATACATTAGTATTGTTTAGTCGGATGGAACCATAGATTTAATGTTTTTGTTTGTGCAAATGTAGTCTCAGGAGTACGCTCCATTTGCGGAAACATATTAATAATGCAGCTACTTAGTTCATTAAACTGCTCCTCAAAGTGAACAACAGCAAATATACCCGTGTCCTGTAATGTTTATCGTCCGTAGCCTTTGAGAGAAAATTACTTAATGTATCTGCAAAGTGTGATCCCTGTTCGGTCATTTGGAGTCCAATAATTAAAATTCCGTTGCGCAGTTTTCTCTTTAGGATAGAGAGTAGGACTAATGATCGTTTACAATCTGATGGAACTTCAGGCAGATTGGCACCCACGTCCGAACAAATAATGTTAACAGCGGTGTTTCTGCACAGTTGCCGCTCAGCTGGCCAAATTCCTTGTTAAAAGGCGAAGTGATTTAGTTTTCCCTTGACGTAGCAGTAGATAGAGGTGCTCTGACAGTGAGATGTCGAACGACAACACTATGTGTAGGAGTGTCACGACGTCGATATTTCCCGATTATGTGTACCGCATCAGTATGGATACATTCGTGAGCAGCGGGGGGAGGGGGGGGGGGGAGGGGGGCGGAGTTCCAATTCCAATGAGAACTAGTTGTGTGTCAGACTGCTTAGTGCTTTCCTCGGTTCTGTGTACATCATTATGGACCCATCCAAAGGGGACCGGGGAGAGGGGGGGGGGGTCCAAGGAGACTGCATTCCTCATTTCTGTGTATTGCATCATTACGGACCTTTCAAAGGGAGTGGGCGGGGTTTCAGAGTAGAACGAGTTAGGGCAGACTGCATTCCTTGTTTCTGTGTACCGCATCATTACAGAGCTACCCATGAGAGGGAGGGGGCTCCAAGGAGAATGAGTTGTGCCAGACGGCATTCCTCATATTTGTATGCTACAACATTATGGACCTATTCAAAGGGGGGTTCCAAGGAGAACGAATTATGTCAGAGTGTGTTCCTCATTGTGATGCAGGCCCCACACCGTACGGGTGATGAGATGGTATGGGATGCCATTAAGTAGTGAACACAATCACTAATGAATCACACAGCCAGCGGATAGCTCGCATTACATTACCGACGTCTTGATCACACCGAGCGAGGTGGTGCACTGGTTAGCACACTTGAGTCGCGTCTGGCCATCTCAGGTTAGGTTTTCCGTGATTTCCCTAAATTGCTTCAGGCAAATGCCGGGATGGTTCCTTTGAAAAGGCACGGCCGACTTCATTCCCCATCCTTCCCCAACACTACGGGACCGATGACCTCGCTGTTTGGTCCCCTCCCCCAAATCGAGCAACCAACCAACCAATCTTAAGCCAATAGTTTTGCCCTATCTTCGAGCCCTCTTACATGTTATCTTTGAACAGAATAACACAAATCCCTGTATTACCCTTGCTGTCCTGACATACTTCAATACAAAGGATGCTCGCCTATTGCGCTGATCGTGAGTTGCCACAACTCGCCAACCCCTACAACAAATGAACTTCGGCGCAAAGTTGGAACAGTATGAATGAGGTACCTGTGTCTGTCATCCAAGGACGACTACAGTCAATGCTAACACGGGAATTTTGCCATTCCTGCTGCAAGAGGTGGCAAGTAAATGTAGCAAATTCCACTCGCCATGATATCACCCGTAAAGTTAATCACGTATTCTTCGTGCTGTACTATACGCTCACATTAACTAAAATTAGATTTAAAAGTTTTCAGTGCGTTGCATCTTGCAGTTCTCACTTATTAGAGAAAAGACTTTTTAAATACTGAACATCAAAGCTGTTGTTTATTTACTGGCTGACTAGTTCCAGCCTTTAACCATTTTCACAAGCCATCTGTTACAGACAGCGCAGTTTGTTATGGTTGGATGTGTTGAGTGTGTATAATAAAGGTGTCAGTGATAAAATGGTTCATATCGTAACTACTTACGGATTTGTATTTAGGACATATTTCTTGTGCACAGTTCTATTTATGTCATTACATTTCAATGTATCTCATATCTGCGATAAAAGATGTCACAGTTCTAGTTACATATTACAGTATTGTGCTAATGTATCTGTATAACATGTATTTTTCTTAAATGTAGTGCCTTCATTATCCACCATGATGTAATGCACGTGACAGCGATATTATAAATACAGAGGACACATTGTTCTTATTTGATTACACTGTGTGTCTTATTTATCGTGTTATCACATGCTGATACACACAGTTGCGATGTTCTCTGGTGTGAAAGTTGTTATCGTTTTGAAGATGAAGCGACACTAGCTCTCGAAGCGGTGAGAAAGAAGGCACTCACACACGCCATAAGGATATGTTTTAATAATTTTTCTCCTTAATTCACCAAATAATAGTTACGTTTTTGCATTAATAAATTACGACGAGTCATGAATTATTGAGAGGTAAATATAAAAACAACCGAATCTCATTGATTCAGTGATATGAGCTACAGTTTATGCACGAATAAATACAGGGTGACAGAAAAAAGGGAAAATTTTCACAATCCCATAAAACTAGAAGCAATGAAGGAAAGAGCTTGCATTCATAGTAATTGAAACCTTAAAACTTTGCCACTTACGAAACATTGATGTCATTTGTCTTTTTCTTTTAATTATGTCCTTTAGATGGCGTCCTCCTGTACCTGCTATTTGGATTCCTCATTGACCGCTGCAACATCCCATCTGGGATAGTGTGAAATGCATCCCAGATTCTCTGTTTTAACTCATCCAGGGTTCTTGGTTGAGTTGTGTAGACTTTGCTCTTGAGGTAGTTCCATAAGAAAAAATCACAAACAGATAAATCTGGTGATCTAGGGGACCAGGGAATGTTACCGAACCGTGAGATCACACGGTTGCCAAACAATTCTCGCACATATGCCATTGATTGCCGTGCAGTATGTGATGTCGCTCCGTCCTGTTGAAACCAGGCTTCTTCAACGTTTTGAAAGTTGTTCAATGCAGGTGTAAAGAAAGGTGGTAACATGTTCGCGTAACGATCGGCATTGACGTTATTGTGTTTCCCTGTTCATTTACGAAAAAATACGGTCCGATAATCCCATGTGATGAAACGCCATACCATACTGTTACGTTACTAGCTTGTAAAGGGTGCTCATGACCTCATTGGGATTTGTGTTAGCCCAGTAACCGTAGTTCTGTTTATTCACATAACCTATGAGATGAAAATGTGTCACATGTCACCCCGCAACTGTTTAGAAATTCATTGTCATTGTTTATTTTTGTTATCATTTGTTGACAGAATCCTAATAATAACCGGTAATCGTTGTGGTTCAATTGTTACATCATCTGTAGTTTGTACGGATGAAATTTGAAATGAAGATGAAGAATTCTGCGAACACTCTCCCGGTACATTCCAACCACTGCTGCTTGCTTACGAATTGAGCGCCGTGGGCTCCATATGACAGACTCGCACACAACATCAATGTTCGCTGGAGAACACACACTTCTTGGTCGTCCTGTTGGTTTCTCTTTGAGGGCACATCCAGTCTCTTCGAAGTTATTAATCCAACATTTTATCGCGTGGTTCGACGGAACGGCATCATGATGTCCTAAATTATGAAAACGTCGAAACTCCCTCTGCGCCGCTACCAAACTATCATAGTTTTTATAAAACAGTTTTATGGCTATCGCACGTTGTTGTCCGTTCTAGTGATCCATGATTACTGAAATGGCGGATTGTTTACTCGCTAACTGTCATGAACCCACAGTGCTGCCACCTGCCCACATCTGCAACTAATAATTTCAAACATTCCTGTTATTCTGCGTCACACTATACTTTCGAATATGTGTATAACTGCAGCTTACTCCGCTAACAGTATGAGAACATAAATGGTTCAAATGGCTCTGAGCACTATGGGACTTAATTTCTGAGGTCATCAATCCCCTAGAACTTCGAACTACTTAAACCTAACTAACCTAAGGACATCACACACACCCATGCACGAGACAGGATTCGAGCCTGCGCCCGTAGCGGTCGCGCTGTTCCAGAGTGTAGCGCCTAGAACCGCTCGCCCAACCCGGCCGGCTATGAGAACATAAATACATATTCCATGAATGAGCATCTTATACTTCCAGTTTTTGATGTTGCTGAGCAACAGTCATACAATAATTTTTAAATGAACATACCGCCATTTGACTTTATTTAATCAGAACCCAGGTTTCGGCCTTTTATGTCATCATTGCGACTCAAAGACATGTGTTCATCTTTTATATACCAAAGGAAAACTGTTTTTTTTTATTTTTTTATTTTTTTGCTAAATATGACGTCCTCAAACTATTATTTACTGATCCTTTTACAAGACGGTGATTTTACATCTGGCATTTCGTGGGGAGCCAATATTTTCCTTAATTTATGGCCATTTTGAACTTGATGTCCTGCAGTATATGTTAATGACATAAACTCAATCATTTGAAAATGGAAAAATGCCGAAACCAGGGACGTAATTAAATAAACAACAATGCAGTCAAATGGCGGTGTGTCTCTTATTACGTCAGATACTTTTTTTAGCATGTAAAATTTTTTATGGAGTCTAATGATTCAGCCTTACAATTCAGCCAACTTTCTGATATACGAATATATTTGTAGATGTAATTATGTTTGCTTCGAAAGGAATGCATTGAAGATTATTGCCCCTTGTGGCTCAGATGTAGCAACAATTATGGAATTGGTTTCTTCTTTGTTGGGAAACATTTGTATCGCTTTTGACGTTTTCTTATCGCATCTGTGTGGTTTTCCCTTCAGCTACAAGTGTGGTGGCTTATTGGGTACGATAAATAATGCTTACCGGTTTCCTACGTTCCACATTTGCTGATGTGACCGGAGATGTAGCGAACGAAATTTGGCATTGTTGGGTAATGACATCGTTCTGCGAAAGGTCAGGTCTTCTGTTGTTTACTAACCATTTTTGTTATTAAAAGGAAACGACATTCTTCAGTATCTGTATGTTACAAGGAAATCGTAAATAAACTGTTCTACAATGCACAGCTTCATTTCTCCAAGGGTCTACATCTACATCTACATCCATACTCCGCAAGCCACCTGACGGTGTGTGGCGGAGGGTACCTTGAGTACCTCTATCGGTCCTCCCATCTATTCCATTCTCTTATTGTTCGTGGAAAGAAGGATTGTCGGTATGCCTCTGTGTGGGCTCTAATCTCTCTGATTTTATCCTCATGGTCTCTTCGCGAGATATACGTAGGAGGGAGCAATATACTGCTTGACTCTTCGGTGAAGGTATGTTCTCGAAACTTTGACAAAAGCCCGTACCGAGCTACTGAGCGTCTCTCCTGCAGAGTCTTCCACTGGAGTTTATCTATCATCTCCGTAACGCTTTCGCGATTACTAAATGATCCTGTAACGAAGCGTGCTGCTCTCCGTTGGATCTTCTCTATATCTTCTATCAACCCTACCTGGTACGGATCCCACACTGCTGAGCAGTATTCAAGCAGTGGGCGAACAAGCGTACTGTAACCTACTTCCTTTGTTTTCGGATTGCATTTCCTTAGGATTCTTCCAATGAATCTCAGTCTGGCATCTGCTTTACCGACGATCAACATTATATGATCATTCCATTTTAAATCACTCCTAATGCGTACTCCCAGATAATTTATGGTATTAACTGCTTCCAGTTGCTGACCTGCTATTTTGTAGCTAAATGATAAAGGATCTATCTTTCTGTGTATTCGCAGCACATTACACTTGTCTACATTGAGATTCAATTGCCATTCCCTGCACCATGCGTCAATTCGCTGCAGATCCTCCTGCATTTCAGTACAATTTTCCATTGTTACAACCTCTCGATACACCACAGCATCATCCGCAAAAAGCCTCAGTGAACTTCCGATGTCATCCACAAGGTCATTTATGTATATTGTGAATAGCAACGGTCCTATGACACTCCCCTGCGGCACACCTGAAATCACTCTTACTTCGGAAGACTTCTCTCCATTGAGAATGACATGCTGCGTCCTGTTATCTAGGAACTCTTCAATCCAATCACACCATTGGTCTGATAGTCCATATGCTCTTACTTTGTTCATTAAACGACTGTGGGGAACTGTATCGAACGCCTTGCGGAAGTCAAGAAACACGGCATCTACCTGTGAACCCGTATCTATGGCCCTCTGAGTCTCGTGGACGAATAGCGCTAGTTGGGTTTCACATGACCGTCTTTTTCGAAACCCATGCTGATTCCTACAGAGTAGATTTCTAGTCTCCAGAAAAGTCATTATACTCGAACACAATACGTGTTCCAAAATTCTACAACTGATTGACGTTAGAGATATAGGTCTATAGTTCTGCACATCTGCTCGACGTCCCTTCTTGAAAACGGGGATGACCTGTGCCCTTTTCCAATCCTTTGGAACGCTACGCTCTTCTAGAGACCTACGGTACACCGCTGCAAGAAGGGGGGCAAGTTCCTTCGCGTACTCTGTGTAAAATTGAACTGGTATCCCATCAGGTCCAGAGGCCTTTCCTCTTTTGAGCGATTTTAATTGTTTCTCTATCCCTCTGTCGTCTATTTCGATATCTACCATTTTGTCATCTGTGCGACAATCTAGAGAAGGAACTACAGTGCAATCTTCCTCTGTGAAACAACTTTGGAAAAAGACATTTAGTATTTCGGCCTGTAGTGTGTCATCCTCTGTTTCAGTACCATTTTGGTCACAGAGTGTCTGGACATTTTGTTTTGATCCACCTACCGCTTGGACATAAGACCAAAATTTCTTAGGATTTTCTGCGAAGTCAGTACATAGAACTTTACTTTCGAATTCATTGAACGCCTCTCGCATAGCCCTCCTCACACTACAGTTCGCTTCACGTAATTTTTGTTTGTCTGCAAGGCTTTGGCTATGTTTATGTTTGCTGTGAAGTTCCCTTTGCTTCCGGAGCAGTTTTCTAACTCGGTTGTTGTACCACGGTGGCTCTTTTCCATCTCTTACGATCTTGCTTGGCACATACTCATCTAACGCATTATGTACGACGGTTTTGAACTTTGTCCACTGATCCTCAACACTATCTGTACTTGAGACAAAACTTTTGTGTTGAGCCAACAGGTACTCTGAAATCTGCTTTTTGTCACTTTTTCTAAACAGAAAAATCTTTCTACCCTTTTTAATATTCCTATTTACGGCTGAAATCATCGATGCCGTAACCAACGAACGACGAATATGGCATAATTTTTTAGTCATTGTCGGTTCTTATGGCCCTACATACGCTCTCTATTGTAAGACACTGTGGTACAAATTAGTATAAGCGGGAGCAATCGCACTCATCCGATATCTTTTTCAGATATTCCGAAATGTCGCTTGCTGGCCAATTGGCGCGCTGCTATTGAAGTGCGTAGCAAAAACGAGGCGGAGTGTCATGACTGTTGTGTTAGACTGTGGCGTTATCGTAATTTTGGCAGGTCTTGATACAAAGTATTTTGTAATAATAGTCTTGATGATGTTTGGTTAGTGGAGCGCTCAACTGGGCCCGTACAAAGTCCCAACTTTTTCACTGTCCAGTTTTTATGCAGTCCAAGCTAGCCAAAGTCACGAGTGGTGATGATGATGATGATGACGAAATGATGAGGACATCACAAACAACCCAATCCTCTGGCAGAGAAAATCCCCAACCTTGCCGGGGATCGAACCCGGGACCGCGTGATCCAGAGGTAGCAACGCCGGCCACTAGACCACGAGCTGCGGACGTAATAAGGTCTTGCATACTCTCTGATTTATTTAATTTACTTCGCAATTATATTAATATCGCCAACTATTTTGATTGTGAGACACACTGTTCCATCACATCACAGTTATACAATCATATGTAATGTGGGTTCCACTTAAATACGAAATTTAACGGCAATACTTCTCTTTCCATCCACCCAGATGGTCGAACTTGTGTGGGTGAGGCGATGAACTCGCTCCAGGGCCGGCCTTTGGTCGCGTGTGGACAGCAGCAGCACCACTCGGAGCTTTGCTGTAGTGGTGCGAGTGAGCAGAGAGGGGTCTAAAGTTTCGAGCGCCGGCGGCAACATCGACTTGGAGCACACAGAGACTGCTGGGGCCAACGATGGACAAATCGTGGTGGCTGGTAGCGCTTGATACGGCGGGCCGGCCGCACTGGTCTGCTTCGACACGACAGGACCAAGGCCTCAACGTGGCTGGAGCGTGGTGAAGACACTAGTCAGCGGGGCGGTGCAGGGGCAGCCACATCAAGTTGTGTCATGTGTTGAAGTCCTTTATGGGCAGTGCCGGTACAGTACGGGAAGTCAGCGATCCTTGTTCTCATGGTCAGTGTGGTTGGCCAAGGCGTGGCCGTATCTTCAGCTGTTCATTGATTGCCACCCAGAAAAACTGACTGTAGGGGAGAGTATTGTGGAACGGAGCAGGGCGATTCAGTAGCAGTCTGCGACGGTCAACCCGAGCTATGGCCAGCTATTCGTAGACACTGTCGGGCTAGATAGCTGATGGTGTTTTCTTGGTATTGTCCAGGACAAGACGGCAGCTCACAATCAGTAAGGGGAACTCCACAATGGTTGGTTACGGCGAGAATGTGCAATGCACGAAGCGGCGTGTGATTTTTTCAGCCATATCTGTTAGTGGCCAACATTGAGAGGCTGGCTCTGAGCACTATGGGACTTAACAGCTGTGGTCATCAGTCCCCTAGAACTTAGAACTACTTAAACCTAACTAACCTAAGGACATCACACACATCCATGCCCGAGGCAGGATTCGAACCTGCGACAGTAGCAGTCTCGCGGGTCCGGACTGAGCGCCTAGAACCACGAGACCACCGCGGCCGGCGCCAACATTGAGAGTATTTAAACCATTAGTTTAGTGTGTGTCATTGTGCATCTAGGTAGGAGAAGTCGGCTCTAATATAGTACAGTTGTCCAGAATCACGACCAGGTCGTCTTGCATGGTTGCACGGCACGGGCATGGAGTAACAGAGTCTAATACAATATTTTAATTGTGAATTTATGCAGATAGTGGGGCATTGGTTCCTGGGTTGAATACTAGTAATAAGTTATTGTGTATTGTACTACTTTTTCTTACGCTCTGTGTAGTAGTTAGTTCTGTGTAATCGCGTTGTGTTTTGAGGCTGTTCTGCCAGATGGTGAAGATCACTGGTAATAGATTTTAGATATTGCGGTGTGTCGGTTGTTTGTCTTAGTGATTCAGCGTGCGCCCTGGAAAGTTAATAATGGGCTAAAAAGTCCTCACTTTTAGTTGGAGCCCACTTACACGGGATGATTCAAAAACAAAGAACAGATTGTAGTTGTTTATTATAGACAAATTGTGAAAGATGAAAATACATTGCGCATGTCACTCGATAGAGAAAGGTTCACAGTTTTATGTTTGCACACTCTCAGTATGAGCATCATACGTCGCTATGGAAACATCGAAACGGTAGTCCATTTCTTTGACATACGGATCAACAGGTCCATGTTGATTGCATCGACAGCTTCAACTGTTAGATTTCTCAGCTCTTGAAGAGTAGCTGCCATAGGTGGGATAAAGGCTATGCCTTTTATGTACCACCACAGAGAAACAGTGCTAGGTTTGAAGTCTAATGACATGGGAGACCGAAATCAACAAAAAAGATCTTCTTGTCTAACTCTTCCAATCCAACGTTGTGGAATGGTGTTGTTAAGATAGCGCTGCAACTCAAGGTTAAAGTGAGCGTGGGTTGGAATTTGCAGTATGTCCTGGTATGATATTCGTATCACAATTTCCTACGCAAATAAGAAGGATCCATAAACTCTGTGAACAGAAACGACAGAAAACACATTCAGTTGCAGTAAGTTTGTTTCATGGTCGACGACAACGCCAGAAACTTGTGATCCCCAATTTATAATTTATGGCTCTTTACTTTACCCGATAGATGAAACGCCGTTTCGTTCGAAAATATGAGACGTCCAGGAAAAATATCCTCCGCAATATCTTGGAGAATTTAAATGCAAAATTCGTATCTTGCGTTATAGTCGCCGGGAGGCAGTAACTGTAAGACTTCAAATGCAGGCGTCGTTTCAGAGCACGCCACACTGTTGTTTGAGAAAGTTAAAGTTCCTGCCTGCCTGTCTTGTGGACTTCCGAGGGCTCCGTTTGAACGCGTCTCAGATATGTTCGACATTTTCATCAGAAGTGCGTGGCCGACCAGTACTCTTCCGTTTGCGTATGCAACCAACTTCCTAGAATTCTATATGCAGGTCATAAATCGGCCTGTGCCTAGGCAGCTTCTTGCTGAATCGACAGCGGACTTCATGTTGGACTTGGAAATTGGACTGACTTCGACTAAATTTCACACACAAAATGGTTTCTCTTGTCCTGTAGTCACCATGTTACTACAAAAAACAGGGTCGCCGTGTGAAAACTTTGCAGCTTCCTCTATTCAGTGACATACACGATGTATTTTTATCTTTCATAGTTTGGCTGTAATAAACAAACGAAATCTGTTCTTTCTTTCTGTATCACCCAGTACAGTTGCCGGCCGCGGTGGTCTAGCGGTTCTAGGCGCGCAGTCCGGAACCGCGCGACTGCTACGGTCGCAGGTTCGAATCCTGCCTCGGGCATGGATGTGTGTGATGTCCTTAGGTTAGTTAGGTTTAAATAGTTCTAAGTTCTAGGGGACTGATGACCACAGATGTTGAGTCCCATAGTGCTCAGAGCCATTTGAACCATTTTGAACCCAGTACAGTTTGTCCGGGACAAGTAAGATTGTTTTATCTAAGTAACGTATGAATGTGTTCTTGAATAAGCTCTGCTGTACATTATTGCTGCCCATTTTGAGTTAGGAATTATTATATTTCTGTCTGGGCGAAATAGTTTTATTTCTGGTTTCAGTAGTTTTCTGCATTCACAATTTGTGTCAATGGGCACCATAGTTTTCTTATGTACTCGCATGTTGTAATCTATTGCTTGATGAAGAAGATATTTTACCATAAACAAGCCCACGTTGCCGAACCCCAAATATAACTCCACTCCACTCAAAACGTGCACCAAGTAATGTTTCTACCTGGTTAGAAACGAATTTTTCGTTTTTTTTTTCGCGTGTACGAAAGCCCTGCGATCTTCACATTTTCACTAGAGCTGCACTGACGGAAAAAAGGAATCGAAACAGCAAAATATAATTAATGTAGAGTAATGATATCTCGCGAATACCTTTGTCTACGTAATATATTTAAGTCATTAGCAGCCCCGCGGGATTAGCCGAGCGGTCTGAGGCGCTGCAGTCATGGACTGTGCGGCTGGTCCCGTTGGAGGTTCGAGTCCTCCCTCGGGCATGGGTGTGTGTGTTTGTCCTTAGGATAATTTAGGTTAAGTAGTTTGTAAGCTTATGGACTGATGACCTTAGCAGCTAAGTCCCATAAGATTTCACACACATTTGAACTTTTTTTTTTCATTAACATTGTAAGATCACAGGATAATGGAAGCGCTAGATAAGCCATAGCAAATATGGAATGCTGAGACATTAATAACTGGTGTAACCGTCAGGATGTCAAATGCAAGTATGCAAATATGTATGCATCGTGTTGTACATATGTCAGATGTCAGTTTGTGGGATCGATTACATACCGGCTGCACTTGGTCAGGCAATGCAGTGCAAGGCACTGGAGTTACCATCCGACCTTGTCACATGTGTGTTCGATTGGAGACAGATGTGGTGATCAAGCAGACCAAGGCAAAATATCGATACTCCATAGAGCTTGTTGGTTTACAACGGCGTTATGTTTAGCGAGCGTTATCCTTTGAAAAAAAAACCTGTAATGTTGGTCATGAATGGCAACACAACTAGTCGAATCACCAAACATATGTACAAATTTGTACTCAGGGTGCGCGGAAAAACGAGTGTGTTGCTGCTGTCGTAACTCCAGGTGTAGGCTCAAACTATCTAGCATGCAGATAGGCTGGTTGTATGCCCTCAATTGGCCTCCTTCTAACCAACCGTCACTGGCACCGAGGCAGAAACAGCTTTCATCAGAAAACGCTACAGACCTCCACCCTGCCCTCCAATGAGCTCTCCTTTGACACCACTGAAGACGCAAATGGCGGTGTTTTGTGATCAGTGGAATGCACGCTACGGGGCGCCTCGTTCCTTGAACTAATCGATTTGTAACAGTTGGTTGAGTCACTGTGGTGCCATCTGCTGCTCTAATTGCTGTTGCACATGCACTACGATGCGCCAGCGCCTTTCGTCGAACACGATGGCCCACCCTCTCGGTAGTACCACGTCGACGTCCGGAGCCTAGTCTTCTTGCGAAAATACATTCTCGTGACGACCGCTGCCAATAGTCATTTACAGTAGTTTGGAAAGTAGGAGACGAGGTACTGGCGGAAGTAAATCTGTGAGGACGGGGCGTGAGTCGTGCTTGGGTAGCTCAGATGGTAGAGCACCTGCCCGCGAAAGGCAAAGGTCCCGAGTTCGAGTCTCGGTCCGGCACACAGTTTTAATCTATTAGGAAGTTTCAGTCATTTACAGTGGCTACATTCCTGCTAACCCTTTCTGCAGTACTGCAGAAGGCAAACCCGCATTCTCGTAGCCCTAATACACGGCCTCGTTTAGACTCAGTGACGTGTTGATAATGGTGTCTTTGTCGCTTTAAAGGTATTCTCGACTAATATCAATTCACCAAACCCCATTATCGAAGGTAGCTAAAGCTCATGAAACACGCGTACCAACTTTCGTTTATGGCGAATAACTCCTTCATAGTGTTGTGATTTTTTTTTTTTTTTGTCCAGCTGTTTATTTTAGAGTCTTGCTCCACTAGCACACCGAAGTTCGTTTAAATCGGTGAGATGCAGGGTCCGGCACCTCGCTGTAAGGTGATGAGGCGCCGTCCGCGTGTCGCGCCGCGCTGCCGCTCGCGAGGCGGGGGGGAGGGGGCGCGGCCACGCTCCCGCCGCCCCCGCCGCCCCCGCCGCCCCCGCCGCCCTCGCCGCCCCCGCTGGCAGACGTGACGGCCTGTCAGCTGGGAGGCCGCGCCGCGCCGCGCCACGCCATGCGATACCATCGCGGCGCGCCGGTTAGCCCAGCCGGCGCTGATCAATATTTCAGCGGCCTTCGCTGGCCACGGCGCGCCGAGCCGAGGCGAGGCGTAGCCGCAGCCACTCCCATCGGCGCTCGCGCCGTCGCCTTTAATCCCCACGCCGGCAACGCGTCTCCTCAAGGTCAGTCTGCCACTGGAGCACCCACTGTGAGGCCGTCTCGTCAGCTGTGGCCACCAGTCGGGGAGGCAGCTGAAATGGCCGCCTGAATCAAAAAACGTAGAATCACTACTACGATGCTGTGTGTTTCTTTCGGCTCTGCTGGTGCGCTTAACAGTCCGAAGACCAGCGTGATTCAGCTTGAGACTAAAACGGTTCTTCAGTCTGCTGCGAAGTGTTCGCTGGTATAGAACATCCTGGCAGATTAAAACTGTATGCCACACTGGAACTCGAACCAGGGACCTTTGCTTCCCCGGACAGCTATCTGCCGACCAATGTATCCCGGCACCTCTCACAATCCACTCTCACAGCTTTACTTTCCCCTGTAGCTCTCCCTTCCTTTCCAAATTTCATGGAAGATGTCCTGCATAGTTTGTGGGACTGGCATTCCTGGACGAAAGGAGATTGCGGAGATCTGGCTTACCTAAAGCGAATATCTTTTTTCCTGGAGCAATAATCCCGTAAGCTAAGTAGAATAACTTCTGTGAAATGTGGAAAGTAGCAGAGAGCTACAGGCAAAAGTAAAAGTTTAAGAGCGTGTCGTGAGAGCGATCTGGATACCTCGGTCGGTCGGACGCAACGAACAATTTGATCACTACTGAGGATGGCATCTCAATACAGGAACTTGTAATACTGGACCGAAAACGATGCCGCGGCCAGGAAAACGATATGGTAATCTGGCTGACGGTTCAGATCATACACCATCGTGATATCAGGAACACCGAATTTAATGAATTTTAAGTGTAGACTAACAACATTACACCGTCAATTGCAAAAAAAAAAAAAAACAAAAAAAAAAAAACGAAATTATCAAAACGACTTTGAACACTACGAAAGAGCGTGATACCCATGCATCTGTGATTATAAGACCAGTCTATAGATTGGTGAGTCCTCTACTTTTTGCCCGCATCTCGTGGTCGTGCGGTAGCGTTCTCGCTTCCCACGCCCGGGTTCCCGGGTTCGATTCCCGGCGGGGTCAGGGATTTTCTCTGCCTCGTGATGGCTGGGTGTTGTGTGCTGTCCTTAGGTTAGTTAGGTTTAAGTAGTTCTAAGTTCTAGGGGACTTATGACCACAGAAGTTGAGTCCCATAGTGCTCAGAGCCATTTGAACCATTTTGAACCTCTACTTTTTATTTTGAGTTGAAGATTAATAGCCCGCCGGAGTGGCCGGCGCTACAGTCTGGAACCGCGGGACCGCTACGGTTGCAGGTTCGAATCCAGCCTCGGCCATGGATGTATGTGATGTCCTTAGGTTCGTTAGGTTTAAGTAGTTCTAAGTTCTAGGGGACTGATGACTTCAGAAGTTACGTCCCATAGTGCTTAGAGCCATTTGAACCATTTTTGAAGATTAATACTTCTACTTATTATTTTATTTCTATTTTAAACGCAACTTACACACTCGATAGACAAAAAAATCACAACGAAGAAAAAGAATTTTATTTTATTGGCTTATCCACTTTTCCTTAACAAGAACTTCAGTTTGTGTCGATAACCAACTGGCAGCATTTAGACAAAACACCTGAATTCTATGCATTTATAAAGAAGCATAAATTTCGTGAACAAAGAGATACGTGGAAGGTTTCAAAAGAAGGAGAAATTACTTTACTAATTAAGAATCGTGGAATATGCATCTATAGTCATCATTACTTTTTTCGCTTTCGTGAAATAAAAGAATCGTGGAATACGCATCTATAGTCATCATTACTTTTTTCGCTTTCGTGAAATAAACAGTTCTCCTTACCATTTAAATTACAATGAAGAATCAGTTGAACTTACGTAAATAATAAAAAAGAAGTTGCTACATTAAATGATAATAATAACATTAATTTCTTCCATCAATCGATCAAAATGAAACGAAGACACTATAACACTGTAGTCAGATCTTTAGTCCTCTATGCAGCACAGTGTCTATCCCTAGCCAAGAAGACCCCAATAACATTCCCTGAATCACAAGAAACCAAATTCCTATCAAAGATTGTGGGACCAAGGATTCTACCAGATGGGAGACCCTTGTACAAACCTAACCATGAACTCTACCAGTACCGAGAAAACCCCACCGACGTCATCAGAAGTAAACGGCTAGCATTCAATGGCCACGTGTACAGCATGGACCTTCATAGGCCCTTCTATAAGATCTTCAGAATAGCCAACAAGGGTAAAGCTGCTGGACCTCTGTAGATCAAGCAAACAGATAAACATCGTTCCAAACTTCATATTAGGTAAGATTCAGTAACAGGGGTGACTAGGACTTACCTGTTGAAACTAGACCATTTCTAAAATCCCGTAGGGGAGTTAACCACAACGAGAGCGGAAACGGTCCGAGAAACGAAAGACACAAATCACCAGCAAAATTAAAAATTCTGGATTAATAGATGAAATCAAGGCACTTACACAATAACAGCTATTAAACTTCAGCAAGAACACCAGAAGTGACGACAACAGCACAGCAAAAACACAAGCACCGTGATCTTTATATGGGTAAAACGAGTTGAAAAAAGACGGAAGAACATTTGCCTACGAAAGATAGGTTCGAGTCTCGGTTCGGGTCATAGATTTGATCTGGAGGAATTTTCAGGTTGAGACCGTTTCTCTTTTTCGCTGTAGGAAGTAAGTGATACAGGACTTCAATAACAGGTAAAGTACACGTTCGTCTTTCTTAACTTTGTGGCCGTCAGGGGAACAAGTACTAAAATTCATTGCAGATATACATTGCTTAATGCAGTTTTTCTTGAAATAGAATTTTATTTCAGTCGACTCTCATTTTAATCGAGAATTCTTCGTTGCTTAACACTGTGACAGATAAAAGCATATACTGTAACATATTTCCAGGACTATATGTCGATTAAGCAAGCTGTGTAAATGTAGTTGTAACCCACATTCACCAAATACTATGCCTCGAAATCAAAAGAGAAGGGAAACAAAATCCAACTCTTGTCACCTGCCGAAGAACTGGGAAGACAGGGACGTTCTTATTGCCCTCTAGGATGTTAACGATCAATGCCCAGCGGCCAAGACGTCACAGACCGATGCAATGATCGATCAATAGCGAGTCATCACATTCATGCGTCTTCATGCTAGTCTGTCTCTCTAGTCCTTTCCGTAACTACGAACATGGTTACAGTAGTCCTGCCTTGATTTTTCTCTACAATTTTTACACCTACCCGGTCCCTCCACACAGACTTCCATCCACCACCGGATTACCTATTTATGAATGCCTCTGGATGTTTCCCATCAACCACAACGTCGTTTTATTCTCATTTCGATTCAATAACCACTTCATTTGTTACTCATCTACCCACTTAATCTTCAACGCTCTTCTCTTGTATCGCATTTCAAAACTCCCTTCTCACATCCAACGTCGTCAACCACGAATTACGTCCACATAAGACTACAGTCCACAGAAATTCTTTCAGAGCACACCTCCTAACTTAAATTTATATTCGATGTTAATATATATCTCTTTTTCGGGAAAGACTTTCTCGACAGTGCCGACTGACATTTTATATTATCCTTACTTTTAGCTTCTTCATTTCGCCGGTTACTGCTTTCAGATTCTCTTTTCCTAATCTAATTCCCTCAGTATCAACTGACTTATTTTGGCGTACTCCTTTGTACTTGTTTTACTTTTCTCTATGTTCATCTTACAATCTCTGTTCAAGTCACCTTCCAATACAACAATTAATACAATTTTTGCGCCTCAATTTACGTAACATTACAAACGTAAAATACTGCAATGAAGTATGAAATTGTCACTAGGATCCAAACATAAGTTGATTAAATTTTCACGCCTATGCAAGCTTGTCTATGATATCGAAAAAGCCACTCCAAATGCTGAAGAACAGTGTGTTATGGCTGCTGGGCGCATATAACGTTACTCAAACTTTTACGATCGACATCGCAGCACAGTGTGCACGGAGGACGTGCACGTGCAGATTATTCCCCTGTTTAGGTCTTTGTGATAGAACGTATCATTAGCCTGAGGGACTTGGGAGCATAACGACAGTACGCATAGATATATGGCTACATCTACATCTACATGGATACTCTGCAAATTACATTCAAGTGCCTGGCAGAAGGTTCATCGAACCACCTTCACATTTCTCTATTATTCCAATCTCGTATAGCGCGCGGAAAGAATGAACACCTATATCTTTCCGTACGAGCTCTGGTTTCTCTTATTTTATTGTGGTCATCGTTCCTCCCTATGTAGGTCGGTGCAACAAAATATTTTCGCATTCGGAAGAGAAAGTTGGTGATCAGAATTTCGTGAGAAGATTCCGTCGCAACGAAAAACGCCTTTCTTTCAATGATTCCCAGCCCAAATCCTGTATCATTTCTGTGACACTCTCTCCCATACTTCGCGATATACAAAACGTGCTGCCTTTCTATGAGCTCCGTCAGTGCTATCTGGTGAGGATCCCACACCGCGCAGCAGTATTCTAGAAGAGGACGGACAAGCGTAGTGTAGGCAGTCTCCTTAGTAGGTCTGTTACATTTTCTAAGTGTCCTGCCAATGAAACGCAGTCTTTGGTTAGCCTTCCCCACAACATTTTCTGTGTTTGCAGTCCAATTTAGTTGTTCGAAATTGTAATACCTATGTATTTAGTTGAATTTACGGCTTTTAGATTAGACTGATTTATCGTGTAACCGAAGTTTAACGAGTTCCTTTTAGCACTCATATGGATGGCCTCACACTTTTCGTTATTTAGGGTCAACTGCCACTTTTCGCACCAGTCATATATATTTCCTAAACGGTTTTTCAGTTTGTTTTGATCTTCTGATGACTTTATTAGTCGATAAACTGCAGCGTCATCTGAAAACAACCGAAGACAGCTGCTCAGATTGTCTCCCAAATCGTTTATATAGATAAAGAACAGCAAAGGGTCTATAACACTACCTTGGGGAACACCAGAAATCACTTCTGTTTTACTCGATGACTTTCCGATAATTACTACGAACTGTGACCTCTCTGACAGGAAATCAAAAATCAAGTCACATAACTGAGACGATATTCCATAAGCACGCAATTTCACTACGAGGCGCTTGTGTTGTAGTGTCAAAAGCCTTCCAGAAATCCAGAAATACGGAATCGATCTGAAATCCCTTGTCAATAACACTCAACACGTCATGTGAATAAAGAGCTAGTTGTGTTTCAAAGGAACGATGTTTTCTAAATCCATGCTGACTGTGTGTCAAAAAAATGGTTCCAAGGGCTCAGAGATCTATGGGACTTAACATCTAAGGTCATCAATCCCGTAGAACTTAGAACTACGTAAACCTAAGTAACCTAAGGACATCACACACATCCGTGCCCGAGGCAGGATTCGAACCTGCGACCGTAGCGGTCGCGCGGTTCCAGACTGAAGCGTCTAGAACCGCTCGGCCTCATCGGCCGGCGACTGTGTGTCAATAGACCGTTTTCTTCGACATAATTGATAATGTTCGAACACAATATATATTCCAAAATCCTGCTGCATATCGATGGAACGATATGGGCTTGTAATTTTGTGGACTACTCATACTACCTTTCTTGAATATTGGTGTGACCTGTGCAACTTTCCAGCCGTTGGGTACAGATCTTTCGTCCAGCGAACGGTTGTACACAATTGTTAAGTATGGAGCTAATGCATCAATATAGTCCGAAAGGAACCTAAGTGGTATACAGTCTGGACCAGAAGACTTGCTTTTATTAAGTGATTTAAGTTGCTTGACTACTCCGAGGATATTTACTTCTACGTTACTCATGTTGGCAGCTGTTGTAAATTCGAATTCTGGAATATTTACTTCGTCTTCTTTTGTGAAGGCATTTCGGAAGGCTGTGCTGCAGTTCAATAGGTGCAGAACGAGTGGAGACGCGGTTGTCTCACGGCAACAGTGTAGCAAGGATATTAGGCACAGATATTGCAGAACAACTGCACTGTGAATAGACCGTACTATTTCTTGATCGACTCTCATGAATAAACTGATGACACCAGCTGAAACCTAGGCAGTGCTTACCGGCAGAGTGTCACCAAGAATCGTCGGGAACTGATCATTGGAAGTTGGGTTGATATCTTCAGTTGACACACATCATTTACCGCTGACACCATACCACAGACAACAAAGACTTGTACGCGGTGGAGCCAGGGTCTACTGGAACAGTGAGCAAATTTTTTTTTTCTTCTGGTGGTCTGCTGGATGCAGTGTTTCCCTAGATGACCTGAGAAAAATTGCAGCAAACAGCATTTCTTGAGACCCATGCCTTGTCTAGTCCTAGAATCATGGCGTGAAGAGCTATTTAATATAAACACAACTGATTTGCTAATTGTCGAACGGTGAGTGAATGCTTGGCAGTACGTTGTGGCAGGCATGGTAAACTATGTTGTCATACTTTTCATGGCCAGGTACTAAAAGGCATATTCCAGTAGGATAACACAACTCCACACAGTTCATTTCATACCACAAACACCTTCTGGAATGTACAAACCGTTGACTGGCCTACCTGGCCCCGTAATTTGACAACCATATTGCATGTCTGCGATGTCATAAGAAGACGTATACTTTCAAAACACCCTCCAACCAACAATTTCCTTCACAATACACAGCATGTGTTTTAAGGATGGTAATATATTCCTCAAGATGACATTGGAAGGCTGTTTGTTTCCACGCCGCGATGATTACTAGAGTGTATCAGTTCCGAATGGGTGGAAGTTTAACACTCGTCCTGTAGTGAACGTTTACAGAAGTTGTTACATAGTGTGTCGTTCCATCAGTGTACTTAGCTGCAGGAGAAAGATAGTTTACCTGTAAATGAAGATTCGTAAGCGACTAAAAACCAATCTTAAGAATATGAAAGAACGAGTGTCAACAAAGATTACTGAGATCAAAATCGGCACACAGTGAAAGCAAAACTAATTAGGACAGCGACTTGTTGCGTTAATTTAGAAAGACTCTTTACTTCGCATTGGAAATATACCTGTGCTGGATCCTAAAAATATTTCATCATTCTATGATAATCCTACAATAGCTTACAGGTTACAGAGTTAGTTCAAAAATGGCTCTGAGCACTATGGGACTTAACATCTAAGGTAATCAGTCCCCCAGAACTTAGAACTACTTAAACCTAACTAACCTAAGGACATCACACACATCCATGCCCGAGGCAGGATTCGAACCTGGGACCGTAGTGGTCGCGTGGTTCCAGATTGAAACGCCTAGAACCGCTCGGCCACATCGGCCGGCACAGACTTTAGTGAATGTTCGTTTAGCGACTTTTATTGCAACACTGTAAGACGTTATTGTTGATACAAACCACAATTTTCCAGAAGTTGTTAAATTACATGTGGCAACGGCCTTGCCGCAGTGGATACACCGGTTCCCATGAGACCGCCGAAATTAAGAGCTGTTGGGCGTGGCCGGAACTTGGATGGGTGACCATCCAGCCGCCATGCGCTGTTGTCATTTTTAGGAGTGCACTCAGCCTCGTGATGCCGATTAAGGAGCTACTCGACCGAATAGTAGCGGTTTTGGTCAAGAATACCATCATAACGTCCGGGAGAGCGATGTGCTGACCCCACGCCCCTCCTATCGGCATCCTCCTCTGAGGATGACACGGCGGTCGGATGGTCCCGGTAGGCCACTCGTGGCCTGAAGACGGAGTTCTTTTTTTTGTTACATACATATACACTGTCCAATCACATTAGTGAGAACAACTGTCGAGAGCCTGAATAACCACGTTTTGCAGCACGGATCGCAGCGAGACGTGCAGGAGGAAAATAAGTGTTGTTCTGTAAGGTACCGAGGGGATGTAGAGCCGTGCAGAGTCCAGTGACGTGGCCAGCTGTGCTAAGATTCTCGGTTGAGGATCCATGGCGCGAACGGCATAGATCCTCGACTGGGCTTTAATCCGGGAATTTTGGTGGCTAGGGGAGTATGGTAAAGTAATCCTGGTGCTCTTCCAGCGACGCATTCCACCGTCCTGCTGGTAGATGCCACCGTGCAGAACAAAAACTGCATCGAGCGGTAGACATGGTCCCCAAGTGCAGATGCGTACTTGCGTAGACCCATTCCTCCCAGAACGACGAGACCATGCACGGAGTGCCCTCCGGTCCGGGTGGTTACCAAAATTGTTGCTGAGTTTTTGCTTTCAGATGTTTCATACCATACACACCAACGGCTGCCCGATGGAGAGTGAAAGGTGGTTCATCTGAAAAGGCCAACTATCGCCACTCAGTGGACGACCAGTTGCGCTATTGGTTTGCAAATTCCAGCCTTCGTCGCCAATGGAAAATGGAAATGAGCGCCGGCCGCGGTGGCCGAGCGGTTCTAGACACTCAGTTCGGAACCGCGCGGCTGCTACGGTGGCAGGTTCGAATCCTGCCTCGGGCATGGATGTGTGTGATGTCCCTAGGTTAGTTAGGTTTCAGTAGTTCTAAGCCTGGGGGAATGATGACCTCAGATGTTAAGTCCCATAGTGTTGAGAGACATTTGAACCATTTTTTGGAAATGAGCGTTTGGCGTCATTGGCCGGGATGCCCCTTGCGGGGCAGGTCCGGCCGCTTTGAACAACAGTCAGAATGGGTGCACATGCCAGTTTCCTGCTGAAGAGACCCATCCGCATCAACGTTCGCAGAACGGTCGTTGAGGAGACACTGTTGGTAGCCCCTTGGTTCATCTGGGCGGTCAGTTGCTCAACAGTCGCACATCTACTCGCCCATACATATCTCCGCAGCTGTCGTTGAAATGAAATGTTGTGTGGCTAGGGCCGCCTGTCGGGTAGACTGGTCGCCTGGTACAAGTCTTTTTAGTTGACGCCACTTCGGCGACTTGCGTGTCTATGGAGATGGTATGATGATGAGGACAACACAACACCCAGTCCCTGAGCAGAGAAAATCTCCGACCCAACCGCGAATCGAACCTGGGCCCCTTTGCATGGCATTCCGTCGTGCTGATCCCTCAGCTAACTGGCCGGACAGCCGTCGTTCATCTCTGTCGTATATGGCGTGTTGTGCGCCGCAACTGCCTCGGCGCCAGCTTTGGATAGTGCCATTTTTTCAAGCATGGTGTAGCTTAACTACGGCAGCATGTGACCAGTTTACAGGGTTAGCCCTTTGGGATGTGCTTCCATCTTTCGCCCGATAGCCAGTGATCATGCCATTTACGACATCAGATAAAACGCTTCGTTTCCGCATTAATACAACTACTATTCCATGTTCCACGGACGCGATTTATATACCCTCCACTGTTAGCTCTGTCACCTGCCGTCAGTGAGTGCTTGTTGAATGTTGTCGTCAAATGTATGCGGTGGTCACATTAATGTGCCTGGACCGTTTATTTATTTGATATGGAAATACGTGTGAACAGCTATTGAGACGTGTGACGAACAATTTATTTAGACAGCGATATGGTAGAAGTCATACCGTAACTTAGCTTCCGAACAAAAAGTAGTGGGGCACAAGAATGGTTCAAATGGCTCTGAGCACTATAGGACTTAACATCCATGGTTATCAGTCCCCTAGAACTTAGAACTACTTAAACCTAACTAACCTGAGGACATCACACAACACCCACTCATCACGAAGCAGAGAAAATCCCTGACTCCGCCGGGAATCGAACCCGGGAACCCGGGCGTGGGAAGCGAGAACGCCACCGCAAGACCACAAGCTGCGGACAGCGCACAAGAACTCAACTGTTTCAGAAACATTGTAACAGGTATCTTTGATAAACTGTCAGCATACACGCGATTCTCTCATAGCCAAACGACTCACATTTTGACGATAAACAATGGCGTGAAAGTCCTCAATACGATCAATGCCATTATATTGAACTGTGAGTGTAACTCAGGGAGATGGGCGGGGGGGGGGGGGGGCGGTATATCAAGGTGTATCAACAGGTGTTTATAAGCAATCAGTGAGAGAGTAGTGGGCATTTCAGAAGTATAAGAAATATGAGTGGAATTACGAGGTCAATATAAAATTTAAAAAAACTATAGAAATAAGAATAAAAGGACTTCAAGAAGAAGAATATAATAATTCCAACGCCAAAAAAGCAGTTGTTGACGGATGTGAAAATTATCGAACCATCAGGTTAATAAGTCGCGGCTGCAAAATACTAACGCGAATTCTTTACAGACGAATGGAAAAGCAGAAGCCGACCTCAGGGAACATCAGTTTGGATTCCATAGGAATGTTGGAACACGTGAGGCACTACTGACGCTACGACGTATCTTAGAGGATAGATTAAGGAAAGGCAAACCAACGTTTCTAGCAATGGTAGACTTAGAGAAAGCGTTTGACAATGTTGACTGGAATACTCTCTTTCAAATTCTGAAGGTGGCAGGGGTAAAATAAAGGGAGCGAAAGGCTATTTACAAAAAGCTTTCGAAATGTGGTGGTACAGAAGAATGCGGAAGATTAGATGGGTAGATCACATAACTAATTAGGAGTTATTGAATGGAATTGGGGAGAAGAGAAGTTTGTGGCACAACTAGACTAGAAGAAGGGATCGGTTGGTAGGACATGTTCTGAGGCATCAAGGGATCACCAGTTTAGTACTGGAAGGCAGTGTGGAGGGTAAAACTCATAGAGGGAGACACAGAGGCGCATACCCTAAGCAGATTCAGAAGGATGTAGGCTGCAGTAGGTACTGGGAGATGAAGAAGCTTGTACAAGATAGAGTAGCATGGAGAGCTGCATCAAACCCGTGTCTGGACTGAAGGTCACAACAACAACAACACAAGAATAAAAACAGATTTTCAGCATTTGCTATAGTCGAAATTACACTGCACCTTTACGTGAGACCTAAGAAATCGACGATTACTGACGGTCTTCTGAATAACTATTTCAACTTTCTGTCAAATGTGGACAATCTTTTGGTCATGTAACTCACATCTTATGCAGCGCTACAGGTCTGTCTCTTGCCACAGCTTGCTCACTAGGTTATTCTGTAGCGACCTTCCAAAGACTACTCTATATTTCATCATAGGCTTACATGGATTTAATGTCCAGTTAGTTAAGAATCTGTATTTCCTCCTGTAGTTGTGCGTGACATAAATAACCAGTAATAAAAGTTGACCAAGCCTGTTAAAGTCATTCTTTTAAAGGAAAGGCAACACATCTAAACAGGTTCATTAATTGAATATAAAATTATTCGGAGATATATATGTGTTTGATACGTTTTAAATGATATATTGTTCTGTGTTATATAATTCGCCTCATTATATTTAGTACGTCTACGTGTATACTTCCAAATCATTGTCAAGTGCATGACATAGAGCACGTCCCACTGCACCAGTTGTTAGGGTTTTTTCCCGTTACATTCACGTATCGACCATAGGAAGTATGATCGCTTAAACACATCAGAGTGCCCTGTAATTTAAGTAATCTTGTCTCCCTGGTCCCTATGGGAACGATATGTATGGCATTGTGGTGTACTTCTAGACTCATTATTTAAAGCTGGTTCTAGAAACAGCCAATCCGCAAGCGTCTCTCAGTTGAGTTCTTTCAACATCTTCATGGTACGCTTGCATGGGTCAATGAAACCTGTGACCATTCACATTGCCCTTCTTTGTATCCTTAACATCCTCTGTTAGTCCTGCTTCGTAGGCTGCCACATACTTGAGCAACATTCGAGGCTGGGTCGCACTAGTGTTCTGTTAGCAATCTCTTTTGAGGACTGACTGCATTTCCACAGCCTTCTACCAATGAACCGCAGTCTACCACCGGATTTACCTACATCTGACAATATGTGATCGTTCCACTTCATATCCCTACGAATTGTTACACCGAAGCATTTGTGTGAGTTGATGGCTCTGAGCACTATGGGACTTAACTTCTGAGGTCATTAGTCCCCTAGAACTTAGAACTACTTAAACCTAACCAACCTAAGGACATCACACACATCCATGCCCGAGGCAGGATTCGAACCTGCGACCGTAGCGATCGCGCGGTTCCAGACTGTAGCGCCTAGAACCGCTCGACCACTCCGGCCGGCATTGTGTGAGTTGATTGATTCTAACAAAAATAGGAGCAAGAAATTTAAAACTGTGTAACAATTACTTCACTTTCATTCTCAAGTAATTAGGGAAGTCTTTGCACAAAACGTTTTATACAGAGACCTGCTTCATAGAAGCTGTAGCTATAAAATGACGGGACTGTTGCTGTCGTAGAGTAAGTACGCAAGCGCCAAAGATGAATGCCCAATAACTGTGAAACGTGAAGCCTTCTCAGTCGGTTAAAGCGTTTCCAAGATGGCCCTGGATGCCCTTCAGTATCAAATACGCATGGAAATATCGAAAAAGTAGGTAATCCGATTCGATCTGATGGTCGCTTAAGTATTCAACCGATTGCTGAAACTAGAGCAATTGACAAAATATGGATAAGGCAAATTTCGCGTAACCAATTTAAAATGAGAACGGTGGGTGCAAAACTGATTCCGAAAATTCTCAAGATTGACCAAAAAGAAGCTCGAGAAAAGGTTTGTGCCGACCCTTTCAATACCATCTTTCTTGTGTTTTAAAAAATAAAATACTATATCAGTTAGGTTTTCTTCAGGCATATCATCTGGCGTTTCATTTATATTTCTGTTGTCAAATACTGTTTGAGTTTACATAAGTATTGGATGTGACGCTCGAGCTTGTGTGTATGTGTACGTTTTTCTGCCTGCCTTTCCCTCCAATCGTATATACTTGTTGACACATCGGTCGAAAAACTAGAAAATTTTATTCTTAGAGTGTTAGAAGTTAATCTTATAGGATAGAATTTTTTATGTCTACTTACAAGCGTCCTTCTTCACACAGAAATTCACACACATTCAACATGCCATTAACAGTTTTCTTCAGGTTAATCATAACATATAACATACATATCGCGACATTATTGCTTTCTAAAGAGTTTGGATTTAGTCAGAAGTATTCTATTATAGTGGATTTTATTCACGTTTACATTCAACAGTCACTTATAATCAATACCACAGTGTCTATTTTGAAGAACTATTATGTTTTACATTATATTTTTTATAGATTTAATGGAAGAATTAGAATGTTTTGTACAACACAAAAAGTTTGAAGTAATGATCTTTAATGACAAACTAAAAAGTGAATCGATTAATTTTTCTGAAGTTTTTCTTGTGTATAATAAATGTAGTAAATTCATAAGTACATTCAGATTTTCTCACATATTTCACACATTTAACAGCTACAACCACAGAGAAAAAAGTAAAAAAAACATAACGTAAATTCACTACATCAGTTTCGTTGGCGAATTGCAATTCTGATTTAAATTGTCGATTTATCTTGGCTTAATGTGCAACCAACCTCTTATTTTGAATTTTGATACAATGTGCATTCTGTACCTCGCAGCAGTTGAAGTCGCTGCAGGCTCGTCACCAGATGGAGGTGTTACAGGAACATTATGTGGACTATGTGCAGTTAGACGTTGTGGTCGTGGTGCTGGCGGAAATAACGGAAATTTAGCTACCGGAAACGAAATGTTTTTAAAACGAAAAGACTTGTGAAGTCTCAGGATATTTGTGTTGTACTGTCTCGTGATGTCCATGACAAATTCACCCTGATACCGTGCATGCTTCAGGTTATATACACACATACACAGCATTCACCTCATTCACACTAAAGAAAAACTGAATGTCAGTACAAAGAATATGAGTATGCTAGATACCACTCTTTTCCACATGGTGATCCTTGAGTTAAGAGGCATTCCATTCCAAGATCGACATTTACAAGCGTAGATAATGGATACCGTTGCTCACTGCAAACTACATGTTGACAATATAAACGTAACATGAATCAAAAAGTCGACTCAGAATCAGAGTGAAATACTTACTACGTAATTAAAGAGTGACTGAGTTACTACCATATGTGAGAGAGGCTTTCTACTTAGAGAGATACTAGTATAACTAATAAAGAACAAAACAGTCATGAATAAAGAGACAGAGTGACATAATTGTTACACAAATAATACAGTAATCATTTGTGCAGCAAGGTGAATAAATCATAGAATGATTTTTGTAAACTGCTTTGGTGCCAGGATATCTTGTAAATGTCCTTAAAAACTGAAAATCTTTGATTTTATTTGCAAAGGATTTAATCCACAAAAAATACATAATTCATTTGAAAATTCATAACTAAAACTCTGTAGTAGACTTGGTTTAATGTGACAGACTTTAATTCTGATGCTGAGAGGTGCCATGCATTCTGATGGATGAAAACCCCATTAATGTAACTGCGATCTATTCTGAAAACAAACTGAAAACGTTTGTCATTGACAACTGCCGCACTGTAGGGCGATGTCTATAGTTAGGGCAGACATCTTTATAGCTGATTGTGTCATAAGACTGGTCCGTTTCACATTATCGTAACAGTTGTTGGGAAGAGACCTGTTAAAACACATAGCGGTTTGGGGGACGGCGTCCTATAAACTTTCACTACCTTTAAATTAATTAAAAGTTTTGTTCTACTAATTCTTTTGCGGTTGTATTGTTGCTCTGGCGCTTCTATCCATAACAGCGATGTAAGTAATATAGCTGCTTAATAAATAGTTCGTAGTGCCTCAGTGTGCAGATCCAAGTTGGGCCCAGCTGATGCTGAGAGAACGTTAATTAAAACCGTACGTCTATCCGTGGTGAGTTGAAAATGTTTGTTGAATGTAAACTTCCCATCGATCATGATTCCCAGATGTTATAAATGATCTACCTATTGACGTTCTTTGCTTTTAAGGTAAATGCTAATTTTAGATCACATCGTCTTTTCCTTTTGATGAGAACAGATTTCGTTTCTGTTCTTTGAATTGGAGTTTGTTGTTGTCGGTACAAGTTGCAATTTGTTGCATATCCGTGTCGCTGATGTTCTGGGCTTCAATAGTGCTTTTTTCTTTAGTTAACAGAATTAAATCACCGCAAATGCAATTACGAGAGAGTGCTTTGAGCAAGGCAAATGGATTAAAGAATTATTGAATATATTCCACAGACTTGGACCCCAACAAAACCACTGTGGACGTCCCTTGGCTCTCTGTTCTCTCTTTCCGAAGGTTGTTGGTAATTAACGTTGGGTATGTGTGGCTAAAGTAGCTGCATGGAAAATTGTACAGATTACCAGCACATTCAAATTCACGCACCGTTTTTAAAATACTGAGCCACCAAGTTCTTAAACATGAAGACTTACAGTGATTACACAGGTTTTGGCTATGAGACTGCTACAACATTTTTTTTTTTTTTACTTCCATTAACCCATCATTCGTGTGTTTTTGTGGGATGAAACCGTATTGATTTTTATGGATAAGATCTCTGGAGTAAATGAAATGCATTATTCGATTTGTTAAAAGTTTTTCCAGGTTCTTCACTTCTGTGTATATAGAACGTATTGGGGAAGACATGGTGATATCCATGCTGCTGCCTTTTCCAGTCTTGGCTGTCGGTATAGTTTTAGTTCCCTTCCGTAGTTTTGGAAAATAAGACTAGAACCGGAGATTTCTGTAACAAACACACGGTCGTCGTGGAGTTGGCATCCGCTTATGCATCAGTGACAACCACTGGTGGCTCGACATTGGTATGGGGGGAGGGGGGGCGTCTGTAGGACGGCCATGACTGCCCAATAAATATATCGGTGGTTTATATTTCACAGCAATTGAATTTCTTATCAAAAATATCGCGATCAACACTTTCAATCTCTCACTAGCAACAAATAAATAGACG
Organism: Schistocerca americana; assembly: GCF_021461395.2. NCBI lineage: Eukaryota > Metazoa > Arthropoda > Insecta > Orthoptera > Acrididae > Schistocerca > Schistocerca americana. The sequence continues at coordinate 142,807,542 of NC_060122.1, forward strand.
CACAAACTCAGTAAACGAACAAACAAGATACAATCAGAAAATCACAGTCGAGTAAACTTGGAAAGTGTCCCCTGTTGGTTCACTTCTGTAGCCTCCATTCGCACCACGAGTGTGGAAACACATCCTATTGTGACAATAGGATAATTAAAAGAATTTTCTTAATATTGTAACCTCTGAACAAAATTGGCTCCGATTTATTGTCTGTGTGCAGAAATGCATTCACATTTAATGTTACCACAAAATTCTTTTCTCATTTTATGTCAAGTACGAAACAGAAATATTCCTAAACACCAAAAATAAGAAAAGAGTTTTGCAACCTGATAAATTTTATAAGGACAGCGGCGCTGACCTTCGGCCCTGTATTCTGAATAAAAAAAAAAAGCAAAATTTCTTACCTCAATAAAAACTGCGAATATATCTGCTCTTAATTAGTCATTTTTCGACACAGCTTCGTGCAATGCTGGCGTATATATTTTTTTTTGATTCTTGCAAGCAATGATGATGCATTGGAAATTGAAATGAATGCTTTTCTTTAAAAGAGTTACTTTATATTATAAAAATTATTATTGGGGCACTTTTTCTGAACAAATTAAATTACAATTAACATACATTATTAAATATGCGCAAGGCTGCTTCTTTACCTTCTACAACAATACTCATCCTCCAGAGTCCTGACCAGACTCGCGAGCAGAGCACACCGCCGACACATGTCGACTCCACCAGACTACACCAGACTACTACCGACTCGCTACTACTACTACTGTCGACTCGCGCAGTCAAGCGCAGACTAGCCACAAGCAACAACTAACGATAAACTACTCTCTGGTCAGAGATTCTGTCATGCCTCGCTCATCGCCGGCAAAGCATACGTCTTACAAGTGCAACAATATTTTTTTACGTTGGATGATCTGGTTGAGAACCTGTTTGTAGCAGTCTGTTTCTGGCTGTCCAGGCAACGTTCCACCTTCTAAGTTACCTTGTCATCGTTCTGAAAATGCGTAGCACACAATGTTTTCTCCATCCAGTGACACAGCAGGAAACCAGACCGTGCCACGTCAGAATACGGGGGTTGAGACAAAATTTGATAGCCAAAAGAAACAGCTTGTGTGACTGCGTCCTATGCAGAATGAGTCGGGGCATTGCCGTGGAGCAAAAGTAACTCGTTAGGCATCTTCCTACGACATTTCGTCTTGAAGATAACGTAACTTCGTCAGCAGATTTTGGTAGTCTGCTCATGAGACGATTTGGCCCCTACAAGCATAATCTATAAGCGCCACACCATGGGTGTCCCAAATTAACAGTTTGCACCATATTCCCCCATGATGGGGGGAACTTTGTCTTTTTTGACAGTACTGAATCCACACGTTTCCATTATCTCAGGCTCATACAGATACACCAAGTACTCGACCATGGCACTTAAGCAGCTAAAGAAGTCTGCTGGATCGGCCTCACACAGCTGTAATGTTTTCACAGCTGCCTCGGCTGAGAAGGCATATGAATGAGTCTGAGTAGTGGCAGAACCCAACAGGTGCCAGCATTTCTCAGGTGCAAAATCTCTTACAATATATTGAAAAATGATCCATGACTGACCTTCACATTTTTCACTATCGCGGTGACTGTGATGATCCAATATTCAATCATTCTCCACTTGGCTTGCAATTTTCTGTTCTTAACAGTGAGGTGGTCTGGCATTTTTTTTGCCACCGTTAACACTTATGTGTGACCAGAATGGAAGCATCTGTGGGATGCAACCTCTGCGTCAAGCAACGGCGCATTCCCGCTGTGCATGTCTTCCAGCTCAATAGGGAAGCAACGAACTGAATTTTGCTCACGTTCAAAAATATCTGAATGATCTTAATTTTGTGCTATGCTCAAGAGTATCCCACTTGAAAAATATATTATGCACACATCTTCAGACTTTAGTGCAGCAGGTCAGTGGACAAGCATGTGGTGATAGGCTGACACCTGGTCTATGATTTTCAGCTTGGGTTTTAATTTAATTAAGCCTGACGCAGGTTTGACGTTTTCAGTGTGGGATGAAGATAAACTGTTTGGAAGAGCTACAGGTAGGGTTGAAGTAATAAAATCTGCCATCAAATCTCTCCACCAACAGAAGTTCAGAATTGGCTCACACAATATGTAGGTCTTATTTCAATAGTGGTACAAGTCCATTTTTGTTCATTCTGAGATAGAGTCCTAAAGTTAAATGATCGCTAAAAATTCTGTTGAGATACCAGAAATATTCAAGTATATATACTTAAATATTTCTGATATCTCAACTGCAGATTTTTCAACGCTCATTTAACTTTATGTAATTAAATATTTCTGGTAGGTATCTCAACTGCAGATTTTTCAGCACTCATTTAACTTTAGGACTCTGTATCTTAGAATGAACAGAAAAGACTTGCACCACTATTGAAATAAGGCCCTTCATATATGTGCAGCTCCACCAAACAGTACATAAAATTCTTCACTCAGATAAATTGTACCCAAATTCTTCAATAGACATCACCCTCTCTTTGAAATATTCAACATATACATTCCTTGACTTCACAAATAAAATATGTCATGTGAGAAAGATAATCTTCCTAGTTTCGATAAATCACTTCACTTCTGTCAGATAATATGTAAGTCTGCATAACCGACTATCACCAGTTTATTCACAACATTTAACGTTTATTAACTTGTTAGTCTTTCATCTCTAAGCCTATCAGAGATACACATTAAATTAAAATGTTTGTCTCAAAGCTTGTTAAAATGGGAGTTTCCACACAGTTAACAAATTGTTAACAAATTTTCGTGCATAATAACTTCTGTAAGTTCTACAGGCAACACGCCTCAAGGTCGCAACGACCTTCGATAAGTTGACGTCAGTGGTCAGATACACATGGTCCTGCTTACTCCAGCAGCGCGCCATGTCTTGCCTGAATTACCCATTGGAACGAAACATAAATAAAACCCACTTCTGCAGAACTATCAAAAAAAAAAAAAAAATTCGAATACAATGACAAGCAAAAAGTACATCCACCTTCTCCCTTTAAACCATTTAGTAAATCAAATCGTACATTAATTTAGCTGCAAGACTAAACTGGTTTCCTATAATTTTTGGACACTAGATATGACAGAGAAAAAACATTCACTAGCATAGCATTAGATATCAAGTATGTCTGCAATAGCTGGCCTGAGGTAACACAAGTTTCATATGCAGGCACTACTGCCGCGAATGAGTCAACAAGCTGCAGCTTATTGTGTTAAAATTGTGTTACATCGTTTTTGATTAAGGATTTACGTTTGGAATTTGAAAATACACCTCTTAGAGCCAATAGTTTTTTCGCTCTTGTAAGCAATAGTTCAGAGAGCTATTGCCATTTTATCTTAGGCTTAGATGTTTAAAGCTATGAACATTATAATAAAAGTACATGATTTCTATGTCACTATGTTTTGAGCTACTTCTCAAAGTCACCAAGCTTTATAGTGACTCCATCTTATATTACAAAACTATAACTTGGAGTACTAAACGTTTATTGTGTTTTGCTGACAGTGGAAATGTGTTATATTCCTGAGTGGAGACTACACAATGCATTGTTGAAATAATGTGCTGAAAAGTAGTAATAACACATTCATATAGGTAAGAAATGAGAGTTGCAATACTTTCGACTGCTAACTTTCAACTAATTTTCAAATGCTGCAAAAAAGTATAGCAACTGCATGCTAGGGTAAAAACCTCTTTCTCGCAGTATAAAATGTTCTTCTCCCCTACATACAAATTATTTTTACAGAAAAACATGATGCAATTTTGCTGTGATGTTGCTTTTTTGTGATTTGTTGACGCCAGCAAGTCAAAACTTATTTCAACAAGCAAAACACATGCTGACAGTTTCATGCAATATGACATTGTATGCAGTAATTTCTTACAATTTTGTGTAACAGTTGTAATGTGTGAAGTAATTTGTGACAATTTTGCTGCATATGAGTCAGTTTGCTACAATTTTTCTGTACCTTGTCCATGTATGGGGCAGATGAACTGAATGCTTGGTACATTTTTTTTAACATACAGGTGTATGTGGCAATTTATTGTAATTGTTATGTAACCAGACAATTTAGGTGTAGCTTACATGTGTGTGTGTGTGTGTGTGTGTGTGTGTGTGTGTGTGTGTGTATTTGGCAAATAATTCAGATACGTTTGAACTTTGCCCTGATTTACGTAAAATTCGGATTGTTTGCATTTTTTGAACAAGGTGCCAATATACACAAAAGTAGATCTTATGGTATTTTTGAGTATAGTACAAAGTTACGATCATTGTGACAATTTTGTACAACATAAAAAAGTCAAATAGTTTAGTTACTTTTGAAAATGGTACAAAATTCAGATCAGCCAGACATTATTCAGTATGGTACAAATTCCAGATCATTTGGTTACATTTGAACATGGTGATAGTTTATGTGAAGTTTTATTGTTTGGATACTTTTCAACATGCCGTAGTTACATAAAGTCCTGATCATTCAAATAAGTTTGAACATTGTACAAAAGGAGATAGTTTACATATTTTTAACTTGGCACCCATTTACACAAAATTCAGATCTTGTAGATAGTTTTGAGCAGGGTGCATTCAGTCACATCCACCCCACAACCTACTTTCTTGAGATGCGGTGAATGTAGTATTTCTCTAAATGATTTTAGGTTTGTTTTTCGATAAGTTTAATCGGTGTTGGATAGAATCAATGATATATTTTATGTCTGTGACCAAAGTCTTTCCTTGAAATAAATAATTTGAGAAACTGAAGTGACATATCAGTGATGAAAAGACTGTCTTATGAAAGTGACTTTTTCTTGTGGTTAATTCGTAATATGGCAACGAAAAAACATCATGATCCCGATTTTATTCGATGAACACTGAGTATTTAAAATTTATTTTTACTGGTTTTAATGACACATTTAATATGCTAATATTTAATTAGCAAAATATGAAGTTCAAATTTCGGTAACAGTGGTTTCATTGACTGCAATCTAAAGACTATGGAAGCACTTTGGCTCTTCTTTCTTTGCACATGAACCGCATCGATTCCATTATCTCCTCCACGTATTAAGGTGGCCCTTATGCAGGAGTTTCTCAAAACCTTACCTAAAAAAGTAAAATATTTCAGTGTTTCGTCATCCATCGGGAGTGAAAGAGCAAGAAGTGTGTTTATTCGATATGATACACGAATAATGATATATGATTCCGACCGTGACTCAAAAATAGGTTCGAGAGCGAGGGAACTTGGTTACCAATCAGGAAACTAGTTTCTAATTTCTTAGAAGAGGAAAGACTGACAAGATAATTCGCAACAAATGTACAGTAAAAGATCACGAAATTACTCTGTTTGCTGAACGCCAAAGTTAACTTTTTCAGTGGTCACATAGTCTTTTCTGCGAAATTTTGGGTGATGTCAGTGTGAAATAATGTGATTGCCTTCATCAGTAGATCAGAGTGATGAAATACCACCAATACTAACATCAAAGTGACGGGAAACTACTGTTGTTCATTTCACAGAGACATAAAACTGATAAGCTGTATTGGATCCATAATACAGAACAGAGTGTGGAAATAAATGCCAATCGACGCGGTATACATATATAATAAAGAGTGGTTTCCATATCAATACTTCAATAAAACTTTTATTCATACTGAAGAGTTAAATAACTTCTAATTCCAGTGTAATATATTTTAATAATTTTCTAATTTATAACCAGTGCCCACTGCAACAGAACATTACGTGACAAAAACAAATTGAGGTTCGAAGAAAAACAACAAAAGTAATCAACATTTTTCTTAGCCTCTGTAATTGGCAATGCACATCTACATTACTAAATGGCTAAACTATTAATCCGCTTTCCCATACAAGTTACAGGCTGCCTATCTACTCGCTCTCTGGGGCAACAAAAATTTGATTTCAAATATTTCATATAGTTATTGGTCGAATTTAAAAATTTAAAATGTTGCTGTAACCTACTCACTATAAATTATAGTCCTAAATTTGGGGTTTAGCACAGTAAATTAGGTCTTGAAGTTAGAAACCGTGGTTCAAATGGCTCTGAGCACTATGGGACTTAACATCTGAGGTCACCAGTCCCCTAGAACTTAGAACTACTTAAACCTAACTAACCTAAGGATATCACACACATCCATGCCCGAGGCAGGATTCGAACTTGCGACCGTAGCGGTCGCGCAGTTCCAGATTGAAGCGCCTAGAACCGCTCGGCCACACCGGCCGGCGTAGAAACCGTGATTATGTCTCAAGGCAGCATAATTCACACCACATCACAGGCTATATTCACCAAGCAGGTGAGAATGAAAGTTCTTACCGACTCCCAAAAACTTTACACGCAACTTGAATGTCTTCGAAAATTCAGATCCCCACAAAATAAGGTAAGGAAGAAAGTTTATCATTTACTACATTTTTGCTGTTCATACACTAATACTTCAACATCAGCCATGATGTTTTAATTTATTACTTTTTATTACTAAATCTATTCGCAACATATTTTGCAACGTCAAACGGCATCTCGAAGACTCGTATGTTCCGAACGCCGGGTCCTGCATGGTCGACAGTCACTATATCCACGTTGCCGTCCTAGTGATGGAAACGATATCCGTCCGTGGAAAGGGGAATAACTGTCCGCACGCTGCTTCGTCGACAAATTTCACGTAAACTGTGGTGAAGACTCAAAATAAGGTAAGGAAAAAGTTTATCATTTGCTACATTTTTGCTGTTCATACACTAATACACTCCTGGAAATGGAAAAAAGAACATATTGACACCGGTGTGTCAGACCCACCATACTTGCTCCGGACACTGCGAGAGGGCTGTACAAGCAATGATCACATGCACGGCACAGCGGACACACCAGGAACCGCGGTGTTGGCCGTCGAATGGCGCTAGCTGTGCAGCATTTGTGCACCGCCGCCGTCAGTGTCAAGCCAGTTTGCCGTGGCATACGGAGCTCCATCGCAGTCTGTAACACTGGTAGCATGCCGCGACAGCGTGGACGTGAACCGTATGTGCAGTTGACGGACTTTGAGCGAGGGCGTATAGTGGGCATGTGGGAGGCCGGGTGGACGTAGCGCCGAATTGCTCAACACGTGGGGCGTGAGGTCTCCACAGTACATCGATGTTGTCGCCAGTGGTCGGCGGAAGGTGCACGTGCTAGTCGACCTGGGACCGGACCGCAGCGACGCACGGATGCACGCCAAGACCGTAGGATCCTACGCAGTGCCGTAGGGGACCGCACCGCCACTTCCCAGCAAATTAGGGACACTGTTGCTCCTGGGGTATCGGCGAGGACCATTCGCAACCGTCTCCATGAAGCTGGGCTACGGTCCCGCACACCGTTAGGCCGTCTTCCGCTCACGCCCCAACATCGTGCAGCCCGCCTCCAGTGGTGTCGCGACAGGCGTGAATGGAGGGACGAATGGAGACGTGTCGTCTTCAGCGATGAGAGTCGCTTCTGCCTTGGTGCCAATGATGGTCGTATGCGTGTTTGGCGCCGTGCAGGTGAGCGCCACAATCAGGACTGCATACGACCGAGGCACACAGGGCCAACACCCGGCATCATGGTGTGGGGAGCGATCTCCTACACTGGCCGTACACCACTGGTGATCGTCGAGGGGACACTGAATAGTGCACGGTACATCCAAACCGTCATCGAACCCATCGTTCTACCATTCCTAGACCGGCAAGGGAACTTGCTGTTCCAACAGGACAATGCACGTCCGCATGTATCCCGTGCCACCCAACGTGCTCTAGATGGTGTAAGTCAACTACCCTGGCCAGCAAGATCTCCGGATCTGTCCCCCATTGAGCATGTTTGGGACTGGATGAAGCGTCATCTCACGCGGTCTGCACGTCCAGTACGAACGCTGGTCCAACTGAGGCGCCAGGTGGAAATGGCATGGCAAGCCGTTCCACAGGACTACATCCAGCATCTCTACGATCGCCTCCATGGGAGAATAGCAGCCTGCATTGCTGCGAAAGGTGGATATACACTGTACTAGTGCCGACATTGTGCATGCTCTGTTGCCTGTGTCTATGTGCCTGTGGTTCTGTCAGTGTGATCATGTGATGTATCTGACCCCAGGAATGTGTCAATAAAGTTTCCCCTTCCTGGGACAATGAATTCACGGTGTTCTTATTTCAATTTCCAGGAGTGTACTTCAACATCAGCTATGATGTTTTAATTTATTACTTCTTTATTACTAAATGTATCGCAACATATTTTGCAGGTAGTAACCACATTAACAGAGAATGTACCTGAAAATTATATGATTATACAAAACGCAATTCAGAAAATATGACGTCGTAAACATTGCGATTAGTCAAAAACTAGTTTTTATTACAACGCATCGGGAATTTCACATTCTATACTAATCCAGTGTTAATGAGAACACTTAGCTACTTCCATTAAACATTAAAAATAATTTCAAACGCTTTTCTAAACGTTTCCCCCTCTTAAAGGTCCGCGAATTAATGCATGGGAAACAGTGTATCGTTTACCAAATATTGGTTATTCGTGCACCAAAACTTCATCAGAAATCATGTCTTTTTTAAATTTAACAACCAATATACAATACATTAACTCATTTGTAGAGTAATCAGTCGTCTGAAGCTATCCTATAAAAGAGTGTTCGATTCTTTAAAGAATCGAGGACGGGAGTTATTGCTCGAATCAAAGACAAAAATCCACTACGGATTGCGGAGAAGCTTTTCCTATTTTCCGCCTGTCTCTAGGAATGCTGCAATGTCGTTAGAGAACACGATCGTCATATCTTCTGTTTGGATGATTGTTTTTTATTATTTTTTTTTTAAAGTAGCAGTATGATCGAATGTTAAGTAATTTGCGTTGCCTGTGCACAACATGAATAAGTAAAAACTTTACACTACACGTTGAAAAAGTAGGTTCTCCTGTTCTCCATTTGTTTCGGCAGTTGCACATGGCTTGGCATAGGTTCAAATGGCTCTGAGGCATTTGACTTAACTTCTAAGGTCATCAGTGCCCTAGAGCTTAGAACTACTTAAACCTAACTAACCTAAGGACATCACATACATCCATTCACGAGGCAGGATTCGAACCTGCGACCGTAGCGGTCGCGCGGTTCCAGACTGTAGCCCCTAGAACCGCTCGGACACCACGGCCGGCTTGGCATAGGTAATCAAGAGCTTAAACCTTGTGTAAGACAACTCTCATTTCGAGCAAACTGGTGGCCATGTGACAAGACCTGGGAGTCTTATTTGTTTGGTTGACACGAGGACTGTACTATTGTAGCCGGCCGTGGTGGTCTAGCGGTTCTAGGCGCGCAGTCCGGAACCGCGCGACTGCTACGGTCGCAGGTTCGAATCCTGCCGCGGGCATGGATGTGTGTGATGTCCTTAGGTTAGTTAGGTTTAATTAGTTCTAAGTTCTAGGGGACTGATGACCACAGTAGTTAAGTCCCATAGTGCTCAGAGCCATTGTTTTGTACTATTGTAGTAGTGACCGACTGCAACCTAACTGTGCTAGGAGCTCCAGGAATGGAGTCCGCAGTGAGCTGCTTGACTCGGAGTGTCGGAGAGACCTAGAGGTTTATGTGCGGCGTTAATCGCTCGATCTGACATGTCGTGTGACCGTGTCCCTACGGGGCAAGACAAATGCGCGCGGCTCGTTTCTCACTGCAGGAGAATGGAGTGTGTAGACGCCATGAAGCTGCTTAGGAAATCTTACAGTCTATCTAGATAGCTCTGTCTGAGGGATGAAAACCTTGACGTCGATGAGACTTCTTCATTTAAGTTGTCAGTACCATGTATTAAAACACAGACATCACGCTCATTGGCACTATTTAATATTAATTATAGGCTGGTATATGACTACAGATGAATCTTTGTACCAAGCATTCAGTTCATCTGAATATTTAGAAATTGGTTTAAAAAAGGCACATCTGAGAACTACAGGGGATCTAGCTTACACCGTAAAATGCCTCAAGATTTTCCAGTGTGAACTCTCACGGGTAAAACTCGTCTCTAAAACCGAATTTACGATATTCCTATCACACTTTGTAAGCACAATTGACCTTAAAAAATATTTCAACACGTACATTAGCTGCATAACTTGTTGAAAAACACATAGCTCTCTTATCGGCAACATTAAATTCATCTAGAAAACTACTGCTTACAGCATAAAATACACCAACAATTAGCAAAGTAAACAATGACCACTTGACAAAATGCAGTTCACCACACATCCTGGAGTGCATTTGGGATTGCAGTATAAGAAGGATGCCTATCACTGACACAGCACAAACGCTGTCATATTCTCCTGCTACGCAGTGAAAAACTATATTGCCTCTATGATGTTGTTGCCTCATTAAAGTGAGACTTACAGACAGATGAAATACTGTATTACTTATTGAAAGCAGTGTGTGTTGGCAGTGGATGATTGCTATTAGGCATGTCAGCTGCTGGGGGAAGTGTTTGCTACTGGTGCGTGTTAGTGTCAGCTTATGGTGATTACATGGAAATCATAACCCATAAACTGTAAAGCATAACCTGTAAAGTGCATAACTTGTGAAGTATGACCTGTAACACTTAGCAGATAACCTGTAAACTATAACCTAAAACCCATAATTCCTAACCTGTAACCCATAACCCACAACCTACAACATGTCACCCATTACCTCTGACCTATATGACCTGTAACCTGTAACCTGTAACTCCTAACTTGTAACCTACAACCCATAACTTCTGAACTGTAACCCACAAACTGTTCTGTGTAATTTGTAACTTGTAATGAATACCCTGCAACCCATTACCTGCAACTTGTGACCAACAGCCTGTAACCCATACCCCACGCAGTGTTGTCTCAAAAATATGACTACAGTGCAATGGGTTATGGGTTACATGTCACAGGTTATGGATTACGGGTTGGGAGTTATGAGCTACAGGTTACAGATTATGAATTAAAGTTTGGTCTGAATTTAGTAACGAAAACAATACATTGGCAACATTTTCGTCAGTTTAGATAATTCAGGTACTTTATTAAGTATGTGAAATATTTTTGATAAATAATTCTGGTTGGTCAGATACACTTGAGAACAGCCCAATTGAAGCTACATGTATTTCCTTCTTTCATTTTGATGGTGGCTAAACTACTAGGCTCAGACTGGAGGAGATAAGAGTGATGAGGTACATTTTGCAGTGTGTTGTTGTTTATATGAGTGTATGTTTTCTATCTTCTTGAGTTCGTGGTTCCCCTTACAAACTATATTGTTTCCAGGGCTCACCTATAGGTTACACTGTAAAAACCGAAATAAGTAATAAAAAAGTTACGTATAAAATACTACTCACGTGAGTGCTACACTTGTACTTACTTCTTGTTACACAAATTATCAAATCTTGGCAGCAAATCAGAAAATCCTCATTTCCTTCTCCTCTCAAAATCTTGATCAATACTTGGTTTTAATGACGGCCACTGACAAAAACCCACGCTCGCAAAGACAGGCTGTTGCAAAAGGAATTAATACCTTCTGCTTTCTTGCTAAATCTTTGAAATTTTTGTTACTGAATACCAAAACGTTGGCAATATCGTTGATGAAAACTTCTGATGAAAGCGCTATGAACTCTGTCTCTTCTGCGGTTCTGAACTCAGAAGGAGGATTATTACTCAAGGGATTTTGAACACACTGAAATCTATCGCAGTTTTCGGAAAAGTTTTTGTCAAAACGAACTTTAAGTTCAGATAAATGTCCTTTTAGTCTAGAAAATATATCTGCAGGAACACCTGTCTCACTTTCGTATACGAAATGCTGCAACATGGAAAGCAGTCTATTCCTCCACATCGTTCATTTTTCTCATCCAAAGAACAAGTTTTTTTTCGAAGGCTGAAACTTTGTCAATAAGCTGAATGAAATGAGGTTCACTTCCTTGCAGATACTTATTCAGTGACTTTAACATCTCAAATATATCAAACAAGCATGCCACCTTTAACAGAAAGTCAGTGTCTCTAAAGCACTTAGCAATTATACGATTTCCTTCTTCCAGGTAAGTACAGGCTTCTCGTTCAAATTCAAAACTGCCTGGTAATACATTTCTCCTGGAAAGCCAACTGATGCTGCTATCAAATAGAGAGAGAGCTTATGTCCAGCCCCCATATAGTGATATATTTGACTAAAAAATTGTCCGCAGCTCGTGGTCGTGAGGTAGCGTTCTCGCTTCCCGCGCCCGGGTTCCCGGGTTCGATTCCCGGTGGGTCAGGGATTTTTGTCTGCCTCGTGATGACTGCGTGTTGTGTGATGTCCTTAGGTTAGTTAGGTTTAAGGAATTCTAAGTTCAAGGGGACTGATGACCATAGATGTTAAGTCCCATAATGCTCAGAGCCATTTGACTAAAAAATCTAGCTTTCTGCAGACGAGTTTTAATGAACTTTACCACATTTCTGAAAGTTTTCCGTGCTTGATTGAAATCAAAAGTCAAATGTGGCGAAGCAAGTGCTTGTCTGTGGGTAATACAATGAGTCCCCATATTATCTGGAACTTTGCTGCTCATATGTGCCTATAGACAGCTCTAATGCCTCGACCTGGAACGTGCACCTTGTACTCCAACAAGATGAGCTCAAGTCATCTGATTTTCTATCATGAAGTTGTCCACTAGTTCGACTGAATTTTTACTTGTATTTGCCTTTATTTCCTTACAAAAAAGATCGTATTCCATCATTTCTTCACTTTTTTCATCAACAAATCGTACATAGCAAACTAAATGAGCATGTCTATTGGTATCATTGGGTTTATCAAGCTGTAAACCAAAATCTATCCATCTAATTTTTTGTGTAATTCGTTCATGAACATCCTCTCCTATATCTTGAATTCGCCTTCTTAGAATATAATGGCTTTTGTTCTTTCATTTGATTCAGTTTTATAGAAAAATATGCTCTCGGCTTGACCACATCATCCTTATGAACACTTTCTAAATGGTGCTTTAATTTGCTAAGTGACATATATCCAACAGAAAGTACATTCAAATACAATACACACCGTGGACGCGCTTCACTGTTCACGGCAGCGTACATGAAACAAAAATATAAGTAGCTATAATCGTATTTTCAGTACTTGAGTTTCCTATCATCATTGCCATTTTCCTTATTGTTCTCAGTAAGTTCGTCCTTTTTACTTCCACTTCACAAATTTAAAAACTTTTCCACAGTTCATCGCCTTAATTAACTGTATAACGAAGTTGCAATGTAATAAAAACTAGCTGAAGACACAACAATCGGTGCAAAGTGTAACGTGTTGGAGTTCGAGGGTTCGACTACTTAATCGGGCAGTCCAGCATCTAAAGTGGAAGTCCTCTGAGGTCACATAGGTGTCACCAGGAATGATATTTCCCACAACTGTCTTCTTTGCCGCCGATTATCAGAGAAATCCACGATGCGCCAGATGATCATTCATAGTGCGCCATGTTGCAGCGGCACAGAGGCTGAATACCACTGGTGAATGTGAATAGCAACAATTTACACACTAATAATTTTTTTACTACGTATCTTCGAACTTGGCGCCATTTTTGACGCAGTTCATTATAATACAACACTGAGACTGGCTGGAGAGAAGGGGGTGCGGGAGGGATTGCAGAGAAGTAGGGAAAGGTGATACGTTCAACGAAGCACTTGATGTGGTATCGGGATATTCAACACCGCTTTTAAGTGGAAAGAAACGCCCCTGCGTCCAGGCAACCCACTTTCTATTGTCAAAAGCGCCCACCCCAGACCCTGAAGGCAGCCTCTCTAGACCCGAATCCAATGCTGAGGAGTGTGCTGGATGCTTCATAGCCCTGTTTATTCTTTCTGAACATTAAACTCGAATTGTGAACTCTGTGTTCCTAGTTTCACTACTTCACAATATAACGAACAGTACCTTATGGGTTGTGTTTGCTACGGCGTAAAGTCAAGCGACGGCACGCAAGTTGGGAACGAAAGAGCAGAGATGGCTGTGAAGAAGACGTCAGCTAATCTCACGCTGACCGACCCCTCTCCAGGACGACAATCCGACAGCAGCGGCCTCTACGCGAAGACGACATAAGCGCCATGCCCGACTTGTCACGACCCAATTCTACGAGAAGCTTCAAAACCAGCGACCTGAATAGAAGTGTCAAAGCTCATTACCTTGCTCGTACATTCTATGTAGCACAAACTTGGAATTGTTATACTGAAGAGATTTCTTATTTTGTCTGTCGCCCTTTGCTTACGACATATGTGTTTAACACAAAGTCAAGCACTGTCAATTTCTTTTCGTAATGAAACTCACTAATACGTTGTTGTCTAACGACCTGACAAAGCAGGTTTTCTAGACACTCCATGTTGACGACTAGGCATGATTCAACCGGAGGCGTGCCAGAGATAAATCCCTGCAGTCGCACTATCCTCTGTGTCCTCGGTGGCTCAGATGGATCGAGCGTCTGCCATGTAAGCATGAGACCCCGGGTTCGAGTCCCGGTCGGGGCTCACATTTTCGTCTGTCCCCCTTGACATATGTCAACGCCTGTAAGCAGCTAAGGATTTTCGTTTAATTGTAATGATTCAACAGTGTTACCTCCGGAAGTGTGTCTCAATATCAGTTGCTCATCATTGCTTAATAAGCTGAAAATATCTGCTGTTTGACCACTATTAATAGGTACAAGCTCAGTTCCTCCTCCTGAAGCCCTCAGAGAAAATGCATCAGCGTCAGACTTAACTTACAATCTGAAAATCACTGACGAATTATAAGTTCAAAGAGAACATACCATTGTCACATCTCTACCAGAATCTATGTATTATATGAGGTCGTTGAATGATTTCATTCAAAATTCTGACGTGGATTCCTCGTCACATGGCAAATCAGTTACTCAGAGAAACTGAAATGTAAATTAACTAATTAAATTGAGAAATATTACAATTGAAGAAAGAATTAAGTATGTTCTCAAACGTGAAATAAAAAGTGTCCTCTGGTATGCATCTCGCAGTAATTCGCAGAGTACATTCATTAGCAATGATATTCACTTGTAATATTTGAATTCGGAAATGTATCGCACACAAGGTGAAAACTAGAGTTTCCCAGATTCTGTTCGTCAGAGAGTTTGGTTGTGGATCGATGTAAAGAGAACCTAGTTTTCGGCTGCTAGAGGAGTCCTCACCTCCAGACTTTCTGACATTTAACTGCTCGCCGGCAGTGTCTCTTTCTTCAGCACTCCGAGCACCGCTGGGTAACCGCAAAACTTGGAATCGTGTTTACGGGATTGCCGTCTTCGTGCAGATTCTTTCATTCCGCGCCGAGGAACACAGCGCAGCGCATTCACCGGGGCCTTCCTCCTCCCCCTGCGTAAAGTTCCAGAAGGAAAATCTCGAAAGTTTGTGGAAGGAAATAGCGACGCAATCCCATCTGGATGGCCGCCCCCCGCTGTCAGAGATGGATGCCGGTATCTCTGCCGCCGCCAGAGATGCTATTGAGGAGCGAGAGTCCACATCCATCATCCAGGTGCCGCACTCCGGGGCACGCGATACTCCGACGCCGCGAGGGAACCCGACACAGCTCCCAACTGCAGCTATGCTGTTCTCAGTCTCGTTCCCGGAGTAATAGCTAATCATCTGGAACGAAACTCATCTTTATATTACGCTGTTTAGCTGAAATCACCATAAATACGCTTGTAGGAACAGAGTGCGCGATTGATTAATAATACTGCAGTGATAAAAAGAAATACAGGTTGTTTTAAAAAGAGCTCCCTAGTTTTAAGCATCAATTTAATGGGTAAATTAACGAGAAATCACATCAATGAGTACATATCATGAAAGAGAATTCCTTCAAGTTTGTTAGTAGACGTCAACGTGGGATCTATTTGTTTCCCTGCACACGTCGAGACGATATTCCACTTCTCGCCACGTATTCACTAACATTTCAGGTGTAACTGTCCCAACTACGTGGTTCAAATGGCTCTGAGCACTATGGGACTTAACATCTGAGATCATCAATCCCCTAGAACTTAGAACTACTTAAACCTAACTAACCTAAGGACATCACACACATCCATGCCTGAGGCAGGATTCGAGCCTGCGACCGTAGCGGTCACGTTGTTCCAGACTGAAGTACCTAGAACCGCTCGGCCACAGCGGCCGGCCTCTGTCCCAAACGCCGCGACGATTCTTTCCTGTAAATGACTGAGGTCTCTGATCTTTCACTGTAAGCAACATTTTTTATGTGGGTCCAAAAGAAAAAGTCCAGTGGGGTTAAGGCTGGGCTTCGTGGTGGTCAAGGTACTGGCCCAGCCCTGCCTATCCACCTTCCTGGAAAGAGAGTGTCAAGAGCCTCACGCACATGGTTACTGTAATGAAGTGGGGCGCCGGTCTTGTTGGAAAAACACAAGCCCCTCTTCCGCCTCAGTATTGTCCATTTGGGGAAAGACTTACTGTGTCTACATGTCACAGTCAACATCCCTGTTTATTGTTTTTTCTACAGAAATTAAAGGACTAATCACACTCTCTTCCATGAAAACCGCAACTGACGTTAACTTTGGGAGAGGTACGTTGATGCTGAATAACTTCATGTGGATGCTCTGCTCCCTAAATTCTGCAGTTATGACGATTAACTGTTCCACAGACATAAAATGTAGCTTCATCAGAAAAGAGAATCTTTTTTAAAAATTTGACATCAAGGTCAATTACGTGTAGAAAGTCGACAGTAAACTCATACATTTCGATTCTATCAGTAGGTTTTATTTCATGTAACGGTCGCAATTTGTAGGCGCGCAACTTAACTCTTTTACGCACAACCGTATACACAGTACCTCTAGGCACTCCTAATTGTAGACTACGTGTGGTCAATGACTTCTTTGGGCTCCGAACACACGAAACACGGATCTGTTCAACAACATCTTCAGAAGTTCTCGCTCTACCTGGTGATTTTCCTTTTAAAACACTATTGGCTTCCTTGAAAGACTTCAGCAAATGACGGATAATTTTTGCTGTAGGTGGTTCACCAACACACTGACGTCTAAAATTGCGTTGCACTGTTATAAGCGACTTAGTTTTCTCACAGACAAATAACGCAATGCGCTTTCTGTTTGTGAGTACACGTTGTTGCTGAGTTGCTCTGGACTGCACTGCATGCACGCCTGGACTGGAATGAGTGAACAGAGGAAGAAAACAGCACTGATACAGTCTCAAGGTCAAGCAGACCTGCCAACTGCAGGGGAGTCAAACTTGGAGAGTTGATGAATCAAATACCACAAACTAAGATAGTGTATGTCTCTTGGTACAGATTCTAGGACACATTAAAACTAGGGAGTTCTTTTTCAAACACACCGTATGTGGCCACGTCTAATATAAACAAGACGACAGTAACAGAAATCGCAAGTAATACTCTAAAAATGCCAATTTATGTGTGAAACGAAATTTGGTTGTTTGCAGATGAGAAGCTATATAAATTATAGTACATCAGTAACTCCTCAGCTCTGTTTCTTTACAGCATGGAACTCCCATGTGTAAATCAGCTGACTACGTAACTAATTATCAAACACTGTATGAATATAGTCTGGGTGACTTGCGCTCCGTTTTAAGAAAATCTAGTTTTTCACGCATCCCACTGTTTATGACGCCATTATCTCCTGAACTACGTGTTTTACAACGAACAGACACATTCACTGGAGTATATGGGTACTCTCCACTAAATATGTGGAGAGAAAATTTCGTAGTAAAAAGTACTCTCCAACTTTGTGACACTTTCTGCGGTATTTCACGTGGAAGACTGAGGATTTTACTCGACATCCTCTTTAAAATTCCATGTTTTCAGAAAGTCTGTCTCTTATAGGAGGAGATGAGGAATTTTTTTTTTTGTGATGAGACTGCAAGTTTCCCAGGTATGTGATACTCCTCTTTTTACACAGGAAACTCGTACATAGTGGATGTGCCACATTGTTGTAGTGCCTTTGCTGGACTCTACACATTCTACTTGCCAGAAGTTGTCAATTTTAACTGATAACATTGTCTTGTAGTTGTGATATTACTGGTGTCCACTGGGGTTTTTCATTTTCACCCTTTTGTAAATCACATTTCAGTGTATTCCGTTTCTTTTATAACCCTGGCGATCTGGGATTTCTTTATCCTTCACGTCATTCAAGGTCTTTTCAAGAAATCCGGATGAACAGATGTTATATGGCCAACTACTCACCTTTCTTCCACTCGCTACCACCCCAGAAGCTATTTCTGTAACAATGAACACGAACATACGTCACCTATAAGTCGTAGAATTGGAAAAAGCAAGAGTCACAGTTTTGGCTACCTAACATCTAATTTTTCGTATAAACGACTACAAAACCTGTATGAACAAACCAATCAAATTTATAAAGGTCGCATTTTGTAGCTGATATTATTCGCATGAATGCACAAACGTACCGCGTTTCTCAGGACACTGGATATAGTGAAATCAAAGAAGACTGCATCGATCTTATTAATACACAAACCACTCACACTGGATTCTGTAAGCGTGTAGAAACTTGTAATAAAGGCAAATACCACGTGCATTCTGTGCCACCTCTTCCACACAGGTGCCACAAAATCCTGGATTTTTTCCGAAACTTTAGCTTGTCCACCATAGCCACTAGAGAGCTCTGTGTGTCAAAAACCCTGAGTGTCACATTGTTGGGAGCCTGTCACATAGTTGGAGATTTTTACGGTAATACATTAAAGGTCGTGCCTTGTGCGACCATTACTACTACAGAAAAAATGTTGTTAAATGTTGTACTGGGATACAGTTTGGCTGCAGGGCACAGTTTTCGAGTTATTCAAGAAAAACGCGTTTGAAAGTCACTTTAGTACGTTTTTCTTGAATAATTCTAAATCTATGGCCTCTAGCGAAAACGCATCCCAGTACAAAATTTAACTGCATTAAATTTCCTACAAAAAAAGTCCTGTTCATTTTTTCGGTAGGAGTAATGGCTTCCGTGTAGCGAACTAGAGAATATGAAAATCTTGTGTGCGGTATTTGAGGGCGCTGCAGGTTGCATAAACCCCATAGGTAGAGGCAGTGATTCAGCTGAATTACTCTGTATATACAGTTCCTAACTTTAATACTTGTCTTGTTGTGTTAAATGTTTAACAAAAGGTTATACCTCTTCATGTGTAGATTATGACAGCGTATTAAATTTTTGAACTTGGTTAATAATTATATGAAGTACTGAAAATCACATTTTGTTGCCCCTGGAAGCCATTAGGTGGGACAGCTACAACTGGGACCGGATGGCTAGGTAACAGTTTTAGTGGTTTAGAAGTACAGATGCTACCAGTGCAAGAAACTGATACCGCTATATGTGAAGAACATAAACAGTTGTATCACGTTTTTATTTGCCAAAATTGTATTGTAGGCTTAGTTTTCAATGCAGAATTGACTTATATAAAACAGGCTGTTACAAAGAGTCCAGTTTCACTAGACAACAGCTTCTACATCTGCGTTCTGTTCCTAGAGGTCACTCAAGGGTCCCACGAAACTTACGCATATTTTTGCATAACGCACAAAGAGTCACATAAAAACAAACAAACAAGATCATAACTCTACTAAATTAATAAAATAGAACAGCAACTAACTCTAGCTTCCAATTACTAATTTCGACAGTAAGTTCGAATGTGACACCGACAGCGTACATGGCAGTACATATCAGAGACCAGACGACAGCCTTGCAGATAGCAAACTCTACAACGACGGAACGACTGCAAAATACGTGACTGTGTCACCAACGGGAATCTGAATCAATCTGACAGCTATCCTTAGTAATAAGCTTCTACACTTGTCCCTTAAAAAAAGAGAGCAAAACCACCCTCTATGTAACTTTATAAATGTAAGTAACCGTTTAAACTTCATCGACATTAAAAGGTAGCTGATACGACTCATTGTCTTCAAATCGCTTTAATATTTTGTTGCGCGAGGGAGAGCTGGCTTAAAAAAGGCATTCCATAGTGTTTATTACCAATGCGCGACCTTTCTGCGTACGATTTACTTTTGTCAAAAGGGTATTGAGAAAATGTCAAAAAAGAAAACCACACACACACACACACACACACACACACACACACACACATACACGCATAAACCACGCAATTGGAGAAAGTCGTGTAAATCGTTTTTTCAACAGTTTATATAACCGCCCTGTTTGGACTGCAGTAAGCGACACAGTGGATTGGTAGACCCCGGCCAGCGGAATACAATTGGAAACCAAGTGATATCTGTCACCTCTGGAAAGATCATTCTGTTTCTGAGATTTAACTTTTTTACGCTTTATTATTTTTCCTAAAAGTTTTATTCTTGCTTGTTTATTCACTTTTTCTTTGTCTGATCTGCGTTGGTAGTCCTCTACTCTATTATAGGTGATGAAACTACCTGACAACTGGCTCGTAGGATACGTTTTGGTCGTCATATTTTGCGCCTAATGCAGTCGAACATCCCTACCTGAATTTAACGCTGCAAACGCTGTATTTATCGTGGTGGAGACATCGGTGATACGAAAGGAAATTTGGAGAATGTCTGAGGAGGGAGACATTTCTTTGAAGATGGACCAAATCTGCAATGGTTCTGCTTCGTTAAGGGACAAACTTGTTACCAAAAACTGGAGATCCATCAGCCTTCTTTCCGTAATGTACAAAATGTCCACCAAAATTTTCACTGGAAAGGAAACGAACATTAGAGTTTAATCAGACATGGGACAACTAACGTTAGTAGCAGATATAGCGTAACTGAATATTTGTAAGTCGAGGACAATATTACACAGTGTTTGGCAAGACAGCCAATCCACAGTGACGGGTAGCCGAAAGGCACGCGTTTAAGCTCACGCAGGCTGGCGTGAGGTCTGGAACAGTTAAGGGAATTTGTAGTAGCAAAGAACGTAAGTAACTACTGGAATACTTAACTTTAATTCATAATTGGTGACCATCGGTCTGACGGTACATGCATCACAAGATAAATAGCAATTGAAAATGGCGCCTTGCTAGGTCGTAGCAAATGAGAGCGTATTTTGTCAGTGAACCATCGCTGGCAAAGTCGGCTGTACAAGTGGGGCGAGTGCTAGGACGTCTCTCTAGACCTGCCGTGTGGCGGCGCTCGGTCTGCAATCACTGACAGTGGCGACACGCAGGTCCGACGTATACTACCGGACCGCGGCCGATTTAAAGACTACCAACTGGCAAGTCTGGTGTCTGGCGGTGACACCACACACAGTGGAGCAATAAATGTGACTTAGGACCTAGGTTGGGGTCCATAGATATTGAGAGACCGTTTCATACGTTTTCTATGAAATCTGTACTAACAGTTCTTTAGAATCAGGGCACTGGTTCATGTACACTAGTATACCGGAAAACATGTACTTTAATCACACGGATACCATTACACTTTATCAGAATACGATGTGTGAAATTCAGTATTAAAGGCGAGTCAGGCAGAGAGTTTTGGTATTACCAAAGTTATTCTCAACAATCCTGGAGGATGTTTTCCGATCTTAAAACTGGTAAAGAGGAAATGTTAAAGCGACGTGTCTGAGCCACAAATGTCACGCAGATCAGGATGAACGGTTTGCTTTAGGCGCAGATAAACTTCACAACGAATGGAGAAATGTAATAAAGACAGTTTGAAAGGAGGGATTTGAATATGATTACGTAGGCTTTCCCGGCGTAATAAGTCTTGAAAGTCTCTTCGGGTTTGCTGCCGGATCCTAAAATCAACTTGACTCGATATTTCGGCGATCCAACTGTTCGCCATCTTCAGGAAAATGCGGCTTCTGCTGATGAGTCCCGCTGAGAACTGACGCAAGATTGCAATTCGCCGTCCTATATAGGCCACCGTTCAGTACACGGCGCATGCGCCGCCCATCACGGTTTCTGCCTTACAAAACAGGGAGGTGGCGCCGCCCTTAGTGAAACCCTGCTGGCAACGATATATCGCAATCCACGCCGCACCGAAGAACGTTCAGTTTTGATCCGAGACAATACAGGATTCTACGTTTTGCTAAGAGGAAACCCATTGTCTCTGTTGAT
Organism: Schistocerca americana; assembly: GCF_021461395.2. Taxonomy (NCBI): domain Eukaryota; kingdom Metazoa; phylum Arthropoda; class Insecta; order Orthoptera; family Acrididae; genus Schistocerca; species Schistocerca americana. The sequence continues at coordinate 142,829,587 of NC_060122.1, forward strand.
TAAATTATCAGCCAACCTAATTTCAATCGCCTCTTTACAGACACTATTCCAAAAACCGGAAATGTTGGCAATCACAACAGTTTCCTCAAATTTCATTTTGTGTCCCTCATTTAGGCAGTGTTCTGCTACGGCCGATTTTTCCGGCTGTTGTAGCCTCGTGTGACGGCGATGTTCCACACACCTGTCATGCACTGTGCGAATAGAACGGCCAACGTAAGCTTTCCCACATTGACACGGGATTTTGTACACTCCGGGTTTCCTAAGTCCCAAATCATCCTTCACAGAGCCGAGAAGAGCCCTAATCTTAGAAGGTGGACGGAACACACTCTTAATGTTAAAATTCCTTAAAATTCGTCCAATCTTAAACGATAAGCCTCCAGCATAAGGAAGAAAGGCCACAGACCTATGTTCCTCTTCGTACGCTTCCGGAGATGGTCCAAATTCCATAGCCCGGCGAATCTGTCTCTCGTTGTATCCATTTTCCTTAAAAAACAGTCATCAAATGCTCAAGTTCTTGGGTTAAGCTGTCTGCGTCGGAAATGGCATATGCTCTCCGTATCAAAGTCCGAAGGACGCCACTACGTTGGTGTGGTGGATGAAAACTCTTAGGGCTACCCATAGCCACTCCGTCATTCTGTTCAAAAGTGTTACCGTTAAATAAAAAATACGTGGAGGTCAGCACATGACGACAAAGCTTCACCAGCTCTTCATCCAGTTTTTCACTGATCAAGCTAAGGGACTCTTCCAGAGGAACTCATGTAAATAGGGATACCACATCGAAACTCACTAACAGATCTGAAGGATTCAACTTCAAAGATCCCAATCGTCGAATAAAATCCACCGAACTGGATATATGGTGCTCACACTTGCCAACAAATGGACTGAGGGCAGATGATAAGTACTTTGCCAGGTTATAAGTGGGTGCACCCAAATTACTAACAGTAGGGCGTATAGGAACCCCTTCCTTATGAAACTTAGGCAGACCACACAACCTAGGTGGAACGGCAGCACCAGGATGAAGTTTCTTACGTAAATCATCTGACAACGAACTCTTTTTCAACAGTGAAAGTGTCTTACGTTTGATCCTTTCTGTGGGGTCATTAGATAGCCTTCTGTACGCCGCGTCGTTGAGAAGTGAATCCGTTTTTAGGACATAATCATCCCGCGTCATTACAACTGTGGCATTCCCCTTGTCAGCTGGTAAAACTACTACTTCGTCATAATTCTTAAGGGAACGAATGGCTGCCCTCTCTGCGGAAGAGATGTTATTCCGCGGTGGACGAGCCCGACGTAATGTGTGCGACACTTCTTGCCTTATTTCCTCTGCTTGATCCTCGGGTAGGCTGTGTACTGCTTGTTCTACAGAGCATATGAACTCTGTGATAGGAAGTCTCTTGGGAGTGGGCGAAAAATTTAAACCTTTCTCGAATATCGACACTGCGGGCCCATTCAACGCCTTGTTAGAGAGATTAATCACAGTACGCCGACGTTTATCCACTTCTGATGCTGTAGAACGAGAAAGAAGCCGTTCAAATTTCGAGCATTGTCTGGTAACGGCGCTCCTATGTGTCCAATCTGATAGCGCCGGCCGGAGTAGCCGTGCAGTTCTAGGCTCTACAGTCTGGAACCGGGCGACCGCTACGGTCACAGGTTCGATTCCTGCCTCGGGCATGGATGTGTGTGATGTCCTTAGGTTAGTTAGGTTTAAGTAGTTCTAAGTTCTAGGGGATGATGACCTCAGAAGTTAAGTCGCATAGTGCTCAGAGCCGTTTGAACTATTTTGGCGCTGTTCTTCTTCTTATAACTGCCATTTGGGTTTTTATTTTCCACACTTCACAGCACTAGGAACTGAACAGTTGTTTTGAAGCTATGTTTTGGTTTGTGTCGCCGATGGTCGGATGTTATTGCCAAAGATCTAATGTTATTGCCAACACTCCAGACTTTTTTTTTTTTTTTTTAGATATCTGTGATTTGGGTGTGTATGCATAAGTGTGTGTGTTGTTATTAACCGTAGTAGGGAGTCTGTACTACTGTGTATTTTCTCATTTGTCGTTTGTTTGTTTTCTGCAATGGCTTTCTGGATGTGGAAGTCTTCACGTATTTGTATAAGTTATTTGTCATGGTAGTTTCTTCTCATTATTTTCATATCTTGTTCCACGTTTGTAGGATGGTAGTTACAGTGCTTTAAGCGTTCTGCAAATGTGGAATGGTTTTTCGTACTTTCTGCATCTGATGTGTGCTTTGTATTGTGTTATAAAATTCTTGCATGTCACACGCATGTATATTGCTTCACAACTTTGACATTCAAGTTTGTATATTACTGATCCCTGGAATTTATCGTTCTTTGTTGTTGGTTAGCTTAAGTTTGATTGGAGGGTTTACACAATTTTATTGCTATTTGGAAGCCTTGTTTCTTTAGTATGTTTGCCACTGTGTGTCGATTTATGTGTGTAAGTCATAGTGTATCGCCTGCTTCTTTTCTGTGTGTTGTTGTCATTGTGTGTGTGTGTGTGTGTTGAGTGTGATTGTGAGCTTGCCCCTTGAGAGTTATCTTGTATTCTGGAAATATTGTGTTTGTTTTGTACTTCTGTTTTCATCTTTTGATTGAGTTTTTGTACTTGATGCATGTCATAGCCTTTGTTCGTTGCTGTTTGTATGATTGTACTTATTTCTTTTTCATAGTTTCTCTTGTTGCATATTTAATCTATACAATGTAAGTCTTAGTGCAGCAAGATTCTGGTTGTGGAGATGATTATATGTGGTATGTATTATTGTGTCTTTGGCTGTTGGTTTTCTGAAGATGTTAAATGTATGTCGCCCATTTTCTTTTATTACTCTTATGTCGAGAAAATTTATTTAGTTTCCTTTTTCTTTCTCAGCTATGAAAAATACATGAGAACAATCATACAAATAGCAAGGAACAATGACTATGACGCAACGAGTACAAAAACTCAATCAAAAAATAAAAACAGAAGTACAAAACAAACACAGCATTTCCAGAATGGTAGATAACGCGCAAGGTGCAAGTTCACAATCACACTCAACACACAGACTGAAGCACCTATTACCCCTCGGCCACAGCGGACGGCCCAGTCCTAGTTCTTAGGTCGGATAGATGAGCTGGTAGCAGAGGCATACACACATGTTCCCTTATAAGATGCTTCGGGAATACAAACGGGAAACCCTGGAGGGAAGGCAATGTTCTTTTGGGAAACACTGTTGAGAACATTTAAGGAACTGGCATTTGAGGTTGACTGCAGAACGATTCTGCTGCCACCAACAACATTTCGCGTAAGGAGCGTAAGGTAAGATACGAGACATTACGGCTGATACAGAGGCATATAGACAGCCGAGTTTCGAACTCGAGAGCTTAGCGTGGGCAGGCAGTGATTCTACCTCTTCTCTTCTTGTCCCCCTCAAGCTAGGAACATCGTACTGCCGGCTGACGTCTTGTAAAAAGTTGACATGTGCATTTTCTATTACTGACACAGCCATTTCGAAGCTTCTTCGTCCAGGATAATTAGCGAGACGTTTGCTTACTCATACTACACTGAGGTACCGGTAATTCTATATCGCATAATTTTCAGGTTCGTTTTCGAGATTTGCTTTGAAACTGCGAATTCATGTAGGCAAGATTAGCTCTTTGTTTGGTTTTCGTCTTTGTTTGAACACACAAAGATCAATATCTCGTTTTCATTGAGTCATCCGAGCATATCGGTCGTCTTTCACATCCCACTCTGTAAATAATATTACGGGGATTAAAAAGCATGTGGGTTATTCTTCTCATAAAATCAAATCTGTCATCAATTATTTGCTCACGCCGCCATTTTTTAATCCTTTGGTCTTTAATCTTCTAGCTTTGTTCTTTGAAGCACCATGTACAAGTTCGAGGAACTGAAATGAACTATCTTCTGCATGATTACTCTTTCAAGAAACTATCTTAAACAGTCTCATTAATTTCCGTTTTTGTGCGCAGCTTTCTGCTAAATAAGACGAGTGCATGTTGGAGTGAAATTCAAGAGACAATTGCTTATTTCTTTCTCTGCTGTTGCGTGTGGAGAAATGGTCAGACTTGTTATAATGTACACCATTATTGTTATCAATGAGTTTGAGAAATGAAACATTTTCTACTATGTTTTTAGAATGATCTTTTCTGAATTTCAGTCGTCTGATGTAAGGTGAGTTATATGGATAACTGTTCTTGCCTCACTTAAACGTAGAGAAACACTTTATTACAATATAAATGTTTAAAAAACGTATTTCGGTTTACAAATGTACCTCCTTGTTTCTTTCTGTTTGATATTCTCGAATGTGATTCTCCAATTCCGATATTGCGTCCGATCGTAAAAAGTGACCATATTACCCGTCAGGAAAACTGTACCGTAATAAAAGTTAGTTCCACATGTCACACATACTATGCCGGTCAGGGTAGCCGAGCGGTTCTAGGCGCTACAGTCTAGAACCGCGCGACCGCTACGGTCGCAGGTTCGAATCCTGCCTCGGGCTTGGATGTGTGCGATGTCCTTAGGTTAGTTAGGTTTAAGTAGTTCGAAGTTCTAGGGGACTGATGACCTCAGCAGTTAAGTCCTATAGTGCTCAGAGCCATTTCTTTGAACACATAATATTACTCACTGATTTCTAAAATGATTCTACACACAAATAAGCATGTGTTATTCTATCCCTTTGTGAGGATTTTAACATTTTAATGCCGTTTACAACGGTCTCTGTTCTTTTATATTTGGTTAATACAAAAATCCGATTTAAAACGTTCTGCTACTGCCACTTGGTATTGTGTCAGGTACGAGAGCGTTAAGATACCTATGAAACATGTCCTAAAATTAGAGCAATAAATATGGAGCTCCATTGCAATGTAACACTGCGTTTGAGGTGGAGAAGCAGCAAAGCAATTTCTCGTTCAACGTAATACCTTGATAATACCAAAAAAATGGTTCAAATGGGTCTGAGCACTATGGGACTCAACTTCTGAGGTCATCAGTCCCCTAGAACCATACAAATACTTAAACCTAACTAACCTAAGGACATCACACAAATCCATGCCCGAGGCAGGATTCGAACTTGATAATAACAGATCACCGGAAAAACATAGATGTAGTAGGTGATAAAAAAATTGTGGTAATCTTATCGTGTATGCTCAATAAAGGACAAGTTCAGGAAATCCTAGTTTATGTTTGTTTTATGGATGTAGAATGAATGAAGTATGGGGATTAGCATTCCACTTGGAAGAGAGGTAAAAAATACCGCACTGTGTTAACAAAGAGTCAGAGAGGTAGGCAGAGACAACACCATATTAGATGGTCGAGTCACATTGATCTGATCACTGCCTATGTTCGACATCAACGTGAAATAACCCTCAGAGACGGCAGATGGCAGCACTAGCGCTAGCAGGTATATATCGTGCTGCAGAGACGCGGAACACAGTGTCGTAATGCGGAAACAGAACGATGTATCTACCATCCAAAAGGACACGATCATTGGCTCTCGGGGCGAGGGTGGAAGCATTTCCGAAAAGGCTAACATTGTAAACAGTTCGGATGCTGCCGTGGTTGAAGTATACCGTCAGTGGCAAAATGGCACTATCCGAAATCAGCTCTCGCAGGAGAGCTTCTGTAAAGTTTGGAAGGTAGGAGACGGGGTACTGGCAGAAGTAAAGCTGTGAGGACGGGGCGTGAGTCGTGCTTGGGTAGCTCCGATGGTAGAGCACTTGCCCGCGAAAGGCAAAGGTCCCGAGTTCGAGTCTCGGTCCGGCACACAGTTTTAATATGCCAGGAAGTTTCATATCAGCGCACACACCGCTGCAGAGTGAAACTCTCATTCAGGTCTTCAACCGTTTCCACCGGGGTTTCGTACATCAACGTCTTGATATAGCGACAGAGGAAAAAGTCGAGAGGTGTGACATGCCGCGATCGCGCTGCCCGCGAGACATCACCGCTCCTTACAGTCCAACAATGAGGGTACGTGCTGTCCAGGTGCTCGCGGACAGTAACATCGAAGTGGTTTGGTGCATCGTCGTGTTGAAATCACATCCTTTCGCTGTCAACAAGGCGCACAGTCTGCAAAAACTGTGGCATCACATTGTAAGTAGGCTGTCTAGGTTTTTATATTGGTAACGCCACGTAGCGCTCTGTATGAAAATCACTGGCTGTGCTGTGTGCAGTCTGTGGCTGGTTTGCATTGTTGTTGGCCATTGTAGTGTTAGGCAGCTGGATGTTAACAGCGCGTAGCCTTGCGCAGTTGGAGATGAGCCGCCAGCAGTGGTGGATGTGGGGAGTGAGATGGCGGAGTTTTGAGAGCGGATGATCTGGACAGAGACAGTAAATTTGTAAGACTGGATGTCATGAACTGATATATATATATATATTATGACTTTTGAACACTATTAAGGTAAATACATTGTTTGTTCTTTATCAAAATCTTTCATTTGCTAACTGAGCCTATCAGGCCTATCCGCAGTTAGTGCCTTCAGTAGTTTGAATCTTTTATTTAGCTAGCAGTAGTGGCGCTCGCTGTATTGCAGTAGTTTGAGTAACGAAGATTTTTGTGAGGTAAGTGATTTGTCAAACGTATAGGTTAATTTAGTGAGGGCCATTCTCTTGTAGGGATTATTGAAAGTCAGATTGCGTTGCGCTAAAAAATATTGTTTGTCAGTTTAAGCACAGTCATGTATAATTTTTGTAAGGGGACGTTTCATAACATCTCGCAGGAATTCCGTGTAGCACAGACCAGTGGAACGGCGAGACGGTTGGAACAGTTACTATGAGATACGTTGTTGTTTTATGGTGTACGCTGTGTACGTGCATAAGAAAATAAATATGCATTTCCGACCATTGGTTCCCTATCTCATTGTAATCTGTTGTGGACCCTTTGTCACCTGTTACAATTTGATCCAAAAGGTTTGAGACACCCTGTGCGGGGGGGGGGGGTAAGGAGGTTGCAGCTCGTAAGATGTTAGACGAAATATTTGAAAAATCTGAAACAATCAGAAGTAACTCGCGAAGACGGAGCACCTAAACCTAAAACGATGTACAGATCTTCTGTTCCAAACAAAAAGCAACACTGGTCCATCTTACATCAACAGCTGCTCGCCCATTACTTGAGCAACAGAATTTCTAACCTGATCATATTCCAGTGGCAAATCACTCGCATTGAAGGAAATGTTACAAGTCGACTGAGCAGAATCTGGAGAGGCGATATTCACTTTCTGTTTTTTCATCTATGTAATTAAATTTTTAAAGACTGACCGCTTATCCTGCAGGAAGCAGTGTGGATTGTGGAAGCGCAACCGAATAGCTGGCGAAGAAGCTGAAGTTTCCGACTATTTACTTTCGTCCAGGTGTGCCTCCTACTAGCCTAGGAGGCGACGAGCTTGTCGGAGGATGGTCAGTGGAAGCGGACAAGGCGGTCATTCGGCAGGGAAGGAGCCGGCTGGCCCGAGTTACTGACCAGTGCAGTTCCTAACGAGATATTCCGCTACGAGAAAAAGCAAGAATGGTCCACTTGACGTAATAGAGAGAACGGACTTTCACACCGTGTAGCCTATTGTACTTGAGTGCAGCATCAAATACAGGGTGGGCAAACACAAACCTAGCCCGGAAAATATTGCAGGAAGACTGACGTAGAACTGACACTTGTTAACGAACGCCACTGGATATTCTCAAAATGACCATCACTGAGGTCCACGCAGCGCTGTGCTCCCTTTATCAAACTGTGAGATACACGTAGCAGGTTCGCCTGAGTGACAGCAGCAACAGCGTCTTCAGTGTTCTGCTGTAGCTCTTCCTGTGTGTGAGGATTATTTAAGCGCAACTGATGCTTTGATCTGCCCTGCAGATAAAAATCACAGGGAGAACAATAAGCCGTTCGAGAAAGCCAGGAGATTTTTCTGCCCTGCTGACTGTTCTCTCCACACGGAACACCTCATGAACTCGTTCCAAGGTTGTCAAGGCAGTGTGTGTTGTAGATCCGTCTTTCTGAAAATATCCGTACAATCGCTTACCTTCTATAAGTTGATCTGCATGTGGACTAAACAGTTACTGGACAAACCGGTTAGCACTAATAGTTTGGTGAAAGAGTCGTGTTGCGGTGCGGACACCAGATATTGAGTATTTGGTACTCAATATCTTAGGATTATGCAGCGGCTCTTCAAAGTACTGATGGAATTGCGAACCTTCTGTGAGTTCACACGCTGAATCAAGCCCCATCTGAAGAAACGACAGACATAAGATCCAAAAGACCCGGTCCCTTTTCACTCAGAAACCATCGGCAGAATCCAATATGTGAAAGTTCTATCGGACGCTTTAATCGTGCACAACAGTAAATTTTCGTGGGCTCATTTCTGCTAACCTTTCGACACGACTGCCTGGTAATTCCGACTTTCACAAGCAAAACGGCGTCGATTTCGTGGAATTTTCTTCCAGACTTTCCATCATTAGAGCATCATTTCGTGCTGATCGAACTCTTTCCAATTTTTACGCAGATTCCGTACCTCAATCGGTAAAAACGGAAGCCCTATCCCATAGCTTACTTATCCGTCTATCTGTTTGTCCGAATGTTAAAAACGCGTTTTCTCAGGAACGTGTAGATGTATTAAGCTGAAATTCATCTCTGATTCCGTGGTCTGTGTTCCCACAGCAGTACAAGACACTGAAGCTTCTACGTCAATGTAATCAAAAGATACGACCATTTACGTCACGTAAACTAACTTGAAAAGTTCACGGGACACCTCTTAATATCGTGTCGGACGTCCTTGTGCAAGACGCACTGTAGAAAATCAGCGTGGCGTGGACTCAAGAAGCCATTGGAAGTCCACTGCAGTAATACTGAGCCTCGCTGCGAATATAACCATCAACAATTGGGAAAGTGTTGCTGGTGAAGGATTTTGTGCGCGAACTGACCTCTACATTACGTCCCGTAAATTTTCTATGGGATTCTCGACGGGCGATCTAGGTGGCCAGATCATACGCTCGAATTGTCCAGAATGCTCTTCAAATCAATCGCGAACAGCTCTGCCCAGGGGCATGGTGCATTGTCATCCATAAAAATTCGGTCGTTGTTTGGGAACATGAAGCCCACGAATGGCTGAAAATCGTCTCCAAGAAGCTGAATGTAACCACTGCCTGTCAATGATCGGTTCAGTTAGATCAGAGGACCCAATCCACTCCGAAGAAAGACCGCTCACGCCATTAAGGTGCCACTGCCAGCTTGTATAATGCCTTGCTGACAACATGGATCCACGGTTTCGTGGGCTCTGCGCCACACTAGAACCCTGCCACCAGCTCTTACCAACTGAAATCCGGACTCATCTGACCAGTCCACGGTTTGCCAGTCGTTACGGTCCAACGAATATGATCACAATCCCAGCAGAGGGGCTTTAAGCGAAGTCGTGCTGCCAGGAAGGCACCCGCGTCAGTCGTCTGCCATCATTGCCCATTAACGCCATACTTCGACGCACTTTCCTAACGGATGCGTTTGTCACACGTCTCACGGTGGTTTCTGTGGTTATTTCTTGCAGTGTTGCTTGTCTGTTAGCATGGCAAGTCTACGCGAACCCCATTACCCCTCGGTTATTAAGTGAAAGCCGTCGGACATTGTGTTGTCCATGGTGAAAGATAACACCTGAAATTTGGAATTCTCGGCACATTCTTGACACTGTGGATCTCGGAATATTTTCGAAATGTAATGGGCTATGCGTCTAGCTCCAACAACCACTCCGCGTTCAAAGACCGTTAATTCCCGTCACGTCGGAAACATGTTCATATGAATCACCTGAGTTCAAAGGACTGCTCCACCAATGCACTGCCCTTCTTTACCTTGCCTACGCGACACTACCGCCATTTCTGTATGTACTTGTCGCTATCCCACAACTTTTGTCACTTCTGTGTATTTTAATATTCGCTACCTAGTTCTGGAAGCTTTCACGTATAAACAACGTTAAAATCCGAAACTAAGTTTTTAGTATCACACGAAAAAATACTTTTTTGTCATTCACTATCTGGCACAGTGTCTGTCCAACCATACTTTAAGACCCCTTTTTCTTAGAGACGTATTGACGTATTATTGAAATTTGTCACGTGCTAAGGCGTACGGTTCCTTGCCGGTGTAAGAAACTGAAGTTTCCAATAAAGTGCGGTCAAAAGTTAGAGCCATTTATGTCACATACAGGGTGAGCACAAAGTCTTGCCCTGATTATAAAAATTTATAACAGAATAACCGTTTGATACAATAAGTTACATTTGATACCTTGACATAGGTTAGCGTTGCTAGTTTTTTTTAAGACCACTTACGTTAGTAAACCTCAACGTGTGCTCCCTTGGTAGCTCGGAGAATGTCGTGGCGATATTCCTGTTCCCGACAGGTGTTTCGTAACATGTGTTCTGTCACAGTACCCACAGCAGCTTGCATCCTAGCCTTCAGTCAGCAACTGGTGTGACGAAGACTCTGTTCTTAACATAGCACCAGGAAAAAAGTCAAGGGACGTAATGTCTCAACGGCGGGATGGCTAGGGTGCTGGACCTTACCTTCCAGTCCACAGATCCGGATATTACTCCCCTCTCCAGACGTTACGCCCCTTGACTTTTTTTTCTGGGGATATATCAAGGACAGTGATTTCGTCACACCAGTTGTTGATGTCGACGAACTGAAGGCTAAGATACAAGCTGCTGCGGGTACTGTGACAGAGCACATGCTGCGAAACACCTGGCGGGAACTGGAATACCGCCTCAATATTTTCCGAGCTACCAAGGGAGCACACTTTGAGGCTTACTAATGTAAGTGGTTATAATAAAAGCTAGTAACACTAACCTATGTAACGGCATCAAATGTAAATTATTATATCAAATGGTTATTCTGTAGCAAATTTTTATAATCAGGGCAAGACTTTGTGCTCACCCTGTATTTTGATACTGGTAAAGTCATAATCAAAAACTAGTGGGGTATTTCCTGTTGGCTTAGAATCACGCTGTTTGTCAAGAAGCAAATACTATCTGTACAACCAAATGGAAAATTCCAAAAATTTTTAATTTTTAATTTTATCACACGAACAAAACATTTCTTTTCTCATTTGTTACAAGACGTCAAACATGAAATCAAAACAACGAGTAGTTCTGCATTCAGGCTGACTGCGTCACATTGGTGAAAGCCGAACATCAGGTAACGTTCCGGAATTTATCCATCATCAGATATCCAGGATTGATTACTGTACACAGTACAGTACATTTTTGGAACACAACCTACGACTAGCTTAGAGACAGAAGTGATGACACTTTCTGCAGGACCTGATAATCATTTTGTAGGACAATGCTCAAGCACATACAGTACACGCTGTTACTGATTTTTTTGACTCGTGGGGCTGCTAAGTGCTATACCACCTACTGCACTCCCCTGACTTAAGCCCTCGCGAGTTCAACTCGATTTGTAAACTGAAGGAAACACTTCACAGCATTCGCTTCAGAACTGCTACAAATTCGTCGGGCAATAGACCGCGCGGCTCGAACTGTCAACACAACTGACACTGCACGACTTCCACATTGCTGCAACGGGTTATACACAATGCTGGTGACTACTTTGAAGGTCAGTCAATTCTGAAACACATACCTATTTTGTACGAGCTGTAAATAAATAGTTGCCACTATTAAAGTTCCAACCCTCGTATTTGTCTTGCAGTCACCGTTTTCCGTGACAGTTTTTGATATCCGTGGCTCCATCTGGTGTCATGGAAGCTACTTCCTGACATTGATATCCTATCAATGTGTCTCTCCTTTTAGTCTGGGTTGTTCACATGTTCCTTTATTGGCCGATTCTGCGGCGAAGCTCCTCACTCCTTACGAGTCCACTTCACTTGCAGCGTCCCTCTATTACACTACGATTCGAACGCCTCAATTCTGTCTTCTTCAGGTTTTCCCACAGCCCAAGTTTAACTTACACGCAATGCAGTTCTGCAGACGTAGAGACTGAGAAATTTCATCCTCAGATCAAGGCCTTTGCTTCATTCTGGAGGGCTTATTTTGGTGAGGTACGCCCTCTTTACTCGTGTTGGTCTGTTTTTTAAATCCTCCTTCCTTCAGCTGTCACGTGTTATCTTTCATCCAAGGTTGCGTAATTCTGTGACATCGTCGCTAATTTAGTTAAGTCTATGGCTAGTATCATTTCTGCTAATTGTCAATATTTTTTCTTTGTTTTGTTCACATTCAGGCTCAGTAGACATTCATTACATTAACACTTGTTCCGTAGATCATGAATACGACATTTCGTAATGAAGTGGAACGTATCATTTTAACATAAGGTTTCCTAACGCGACTAAATCTTTATTTAGTGATCATTATCCTTTCTTCTACTGTTGTAGCTATGCACTTTGCTTTATTTTTGAATTGGGATGAATTATTAATAACAAATTTCGTAAGTGAGTATATGTATTGTGAAGGTACTGGGAATATCCATAATGACTTAAATAGATGTCTGCAAGGTCATTTCGTGTGGGCTGCAGCTATTACTACACGATTTCACTGCACGATTTTGTGTAATTAACACTTGTTCTCTCATTGTTGTTGTTGTTGTGGTCTTCAGTCCTGAGACTGGTTTGATGCAGCTCTCCATGCTACTCTATCCTGTCCAAGCTTCTTCATCTCCCTGTACCTACTGCAACCTACATCCTTCTGAATCTGCTTAGTGTATTCATCTCTTGGTCTCCCTCTACGATTTTTACCCACCACGCTGCCCTCCAATACTAAACTGGAGATCCCTTAACGCCTTAGAACATGTCCTGCCAACCGATCCCTTCTTTTAGCCAAGTTGTGCCACAAATTTCTCCCCAATTCTATTCAATACCTCATAATTAGCTATGTGATCTACCCATCTAAACTTCAGCATTCTTCTGTAGCACCACATTTGGAAAACTTCTATTCTCTTCTTATCCAACCTATTTAACGTCCATGTTTCACTTTTATACATGGCTACACTCCTTACAAATACTTTCATAAACGACTTCCTGACACTTAAATCTATACTCGATGTTAACAAATTTCTCTTCTTCAGAAACGCTTTCCTTGCCATTGCCAGTCTACATTTTATATCCTCTCTACTTCGACCATCATCAGTTATTTTGCTCCACAAATAGCAAAACACCTTTACTACATTAAGTGTCTCATTTCCTAATCTAATACCCTCAGTATCACCCGATTTAATTCGACTACATTCCATCATCCTCATTTTGCTTTTGTTGATGTTCATCTTATATCCTCCTTTCAAGACACTGTTCACTCCGTTCAACTGCTTTTCGAAGTCCTTTGCTGTCTCTGACAGAATTACAATGTCATCGGCAAACCTCATAGTTTTTATTTCTTCTCCATGGATTTTAATACCTGCTCCGAATTTTTCTTTTGTTTCCTTTACTGCTTGCTCAATATACCGATTGAATAACATCGAGGAGAGGCTACAACCCCGTCTCACTCCATTCCCAACCACTGCTTTCCTTTCATGTCCCTCGACTCTTATAACTGCCATCTTGTTTCTGTACAAATTGTAAATAGCCTTTCGCTCCCTGTATTTTACCCCTGCTATCTTCAGAATTTGAAAGAGAGTGTTCCAGTCAATATTGTCAAAAGCCTTCTCTAAGTCTACAAATGCTAGAAACGTAGGTTTGCATTTTCCTTAATCTATCTTCTAAGATAAGTCCCTTAATAATGAATTATCCGAAAATATGATGCCATATGTAAGGAGTGAATGAAAAAAGGAACAGTAGATTAATTTACTGATATCTTTATCACCAAAATTTGCAATAACTCTTACAGCATAAGAAGCTGAACTCAGACGTTTCAGCAAATCATCAATGTGTTCTTTCTATTTAAATTTCTCATTAATGCATACACCCAGAAATTTTGAAAATTGTGGCTTGGCAACAGACTTCTGTTCGAAGTTAATTCTGATTAATGGTGTTATGCCATTTACTCTACAGAACTGTGCATACTGTGTTTTCTCAAAATTTAGTGAGAATCTATTTGCAGAGAAACACTTCTTAATTTTCTGAAAGATGTTATTTACAATTTCCTCAGATAATTCTTGTTTGTTGGGCATGATTACTATACTTGTATAATCACCAAGAAGAACTATCATTGCATCTTCATTAATACGGAGTAACAAGTCATTAATATTTACTAAATACAATGAAAGACACAAGACTGAGCTCTCTGGGACACTGTTCTTGATATCTCGCCAGTTAGAAGGTCTGCTGATTCTTGCAGTCCATCTGTACAATTAATTTCAAGCTGCTGCATTCTTTCAGTACAATAGGAATTAAACCATTTGTGCACTGTCTCATACCACAATACTTAAGCTTATATAGAAGAATTTTATGATTCACAGAGTCAAAAGCCTTTGAGAGATCACAAAAATCCCAGTGAGTGATGTTCGGTTATTAAGAGCATTTAATATCTGATCATTCAAAGCATTTAAAGCATTTTCTGTTGAAAACTTTTGTGGAAACCAAACTGACATTTTGTTAGTACTTCATTTTTACAAATATGTGAAGCTACTCCTGAATACATTACTTTTCAACAATTTTGGTACAAGCTTGTATTACTCTGTTGGACATGCTGTCAGTCTTATGCGAGCTTTTATTTGAGAGTGAATTTATTACTTCACTAGTTTCAGTAGGAGAGGTGGGTTGAATTTCAATGTTATCAAATTGCATAGGTATTGCCTCTTCGATATACAGTCTTGCATTTTCTAATGAACAGCTTGATCCTATTTTCTCTGCAGCACTTAAAAATGATTACTAAAATCATTTTCTACTTCCGTCTGTTTGTTAACGAACTCTTCACTGAGTCTGATAGAAATACAGTCTTCCTGTGCTCTCAGTTGCCCTATTTCTCCTTTAACAATATTCCAGTTGCTTTAATTCTATTATCAGTAGGGCTAATCTCATACATAATGCATATACCTCTGGTCTTTTTAATAACTTTTCTTAATACAGTGCAGTAGTTTTGATAATGTTTGACTGTTTCTAGACCATTATTCTTTCTAGCTAGGATAAATTTCCCTTTTCTGTTTACAAGATATTTTTATTCCTTTTTTAAGTCAAGACATTTTAGATGGTTTCATATTATTATGTTTCACTAGTTCCTTAGGGAAACTGTTTTCAAATGTACTCACAAAAGTACCACAAAATAGTTGAAATTTTAAATTACCATCACGTTCCATGTGCATCCCATCCCAGTCTAACTGTTGCAAGCTTTCCTTAAAACATGCAGTAGCTAAATCGTCAACTGATTCCACTATTTTGGAGGACTGTTCTGTATTATTGTATGACGCTGTGTCATACACTGTAACTAGCTGTGTATCACGATCAGAAACACCATTCGTACCTGGAAAAGTTTTTATTTGATTAAGCTTACCTTGCTCTATAAAAATATCATCTATCAGTGTGCTGCTTTCCTGTAGTGCCTGAATAGGAAAACAGTAATTTGTGTCAAACTGAAAGAACCAAGTAATACTTCAAGGTCATTATTAATGTCAGACTCTTTCATAAAATCTACGCTGAGATCCATACAAACAATAATTTGCTTACCTCTGTCTGGCAGAGAACACGAGAAGGAATCCAAGTTTTCAGAAATAGTTGAAAATATCCCAGTTGGCACCTAAAACAGCTACAGTTATGAAAGTATCATTATTTAGTTTATGCTCACAGGCACATACTTTTATGTGTTGCTCTACAAAAAAATTTTCAGTTTCTAAATTTTTAATACTATAATAAATTTTAACATATTTGGCAATTCCTCCTCTCTCCACAGTGTGTCTACTTACATGTGCTGAAAGCTTATAACCAGTTACAATTACCTTTTCCATATCTATGACTGTTTGATGTTCAGACAGGCATAGTACATCTATTCCATCCTCAGTTTCTAAATCTTCCGAACAAACAGGAAGCTCATCTACTCTCCTTCTTAACCTGTTCATATTCTGATGCAATATACTGGCATTACTTTTCATTGGCGTTTACAGGTCCTATACTTCTTCCTTAGTTTCCCTGAGAATGGCAATACTTCAGTAAATATTATTATAGACGACCTTCCACTCTGAATTTTAATCACACTCCTGAACTATATTTTAATTCATTCATAGCCTTTTTCGATTTACAGGCTGAACAGTAGAGCAGTAAAACTGTGTGACAGCCTTTCGACCATTTTAGTCTGACCACATTTCCGCTAATCTTCGATTCTTATCGTTTCCTCTTACTTCTTGCGACCTACATATCTTTCCAGATCCTTTGTGACTCTACAACAGAGTATGTGACACTGTACTACAGAATTACTGTTGAAGTTTATTGTTTTCCACGGATTTAATCTTTTTCATATATATTTATTATGCATAACCAGTTTCACTAGTATCTAAAAATTCTAAATTAAGTGCGAGAAATGTATTAGTAATAAATGAAATATTATCTGCAACTTTTAATGATAGTATTGTAAAGTTTGTAAAGCAGCCACACTGCTAATGTCCCTTACGTTGTACTGGGTGTTTATAATTGAAGTGCAGTTACTCACGGAAGTCCAGTGAGGGCTGTAATTATCGTATGGCAGCCAAAGTTGGTAGATGTCCTACTGGAGTAGCGCAGAACCAATGAGCGCAGGAAAAAAATAGTTCCAGTTTGGGCCACCAGGTCCAAATCTGGCGCTGTACAGCATCTTCTCGACGTCTCTGGTGCTCAGACTTAACAAACTGTGTAAGTGGCGGTTAATAATAAAATCTGTATTACGTCTCTTTCACTTGTTTGACTTTTCCTGCCCATGTCCTGTTCCCAATCTTTTACACATGGAAACGTCTTTCTTGCTTTGAAAGCGCCAGATTTGCAACTGGTGGCCAGAATTGGAACTAATTATTTCCAGTGTAAATCGATTCCTCATTAACGCATTAGAATATCTACCAACTTTCGCTGCCCTACGATAGTTACAGTCCACACGGGACCTCTGTGAGTTTCTGCGCTTTAATTGTAACCACTCGGTATTTTATCACGACACTCAAGCTGCCAGAGTTGTTGAAACAAAATGTTTGTTATGTGAACTGGCTTAGACAATTGCAGGCCATATGAAGAGTTTGTGTAACTGCTTGCAAGGAAGGACGAATGTGTGTATGTGGCTCTGGCACATCGAATGTGTGTGCAGCAATTGCTTGTGGCTGGTAAGAAAGAAGAAGGGCAGGAAGGAAGAAAGAAGAAAAGGAAGATTACAGTTCAATGTCCAAGCGAGAAGAGGTCATTAGAGACGGAGCAGAAGATCGGATTGTTTCCAGGATGGGGAAAGGAATCGGCTGCTTCCTTTTAGAGGAACCATCCAGGAATTTTCCTGGACCGATGTAGGGCTATCACGGACTTCGTAAAACACGGTGACCGGAAGCGTGTCTGAACCGTCGCCCTTCCGAAAGCGAGCCCAGTACGCTAACCACTGCGCCATCTCCTCCCTTTTCTTTCCCCTCCCTGCTTCATCTTCTATCTGTTTCTTCCTCATCTTTCCTCTGCGGGGCGATCAGACACGGGCGGATGTCACGTGACGTGTTCCAAAGTGTAACGATGAATGCTTCACTCTTAACTTTTGTTTTGTTTTTAATAACAGAGGGTGGACAGCCCTCTGAACGAACGCTCTGAGGTTCTACCACGTCGGCTCCTCTATCGGTTTGTGGCTGTGAAAGGCAGTATAATTTTCGAAGACCAGAGTACGTTGGTTTCGGTACTTATGACAACTTTTCAAGAGGAATAAAAGAAGTGTACTGTTTGACCACAACATGTAGGTTATGAGGCATATTTACGTCTTGAGACGAGATATTACAATTTTGGATTATGGAACTCTGTTGCCGCCGAGCGACTTCCTCTTGCCTGCAGCATCGGTAAGTGTAAGATCGACTCACTTCAGACTTATAACTTTATGTGTGTTTGTCAGTGTTTTGAGTGATCTGGACAGCGTAATTCTTCTGATTCTCTGAATACGAGAATTTAATTCCACGCAAGTAGTGACTGACGTTATTGATACATGTGTCACTGATAGTTACGTGAACTTAGGTCTTATTATAACCGACTATTTTAGGAATAAATTGTCCGCTTTAGGATTTTACGACAAACCAGGTACACGCAATAATGGTCAATTTTAGCGTGTACCGGACGAAATGGGTGGGTTGCACTTTCTAACAGTTTCATCCTCTTGGCTAAAAATCTGCTTTTATCCTAGCTAATTTTACGCAGAATTCACAGTTATGAATCTGGACGTTCTGTTCATACGATAACAAAATCTCTTTATTCTCGGCCATAATGGCTATGTTTGTGAACTGTGACCGTGTGGGATAATTATTTATTTGGAATTTCTGCTACCAGTCACTTTTTTATTTTTTGTTTTATGTTTCATCTAACATAATACAACGCTTTTCGAACATGTTCTGTTCATCTTCAGGCGTTTATATGTACATACATACATACATACAGAGAAATGTTACTTAAAAATAAACCATCTTAATCTAGATTAATCTAGAACTCTTTGTCCATTGATGTTTTTGTAGTGGTTGGTATGGCATCTGTGGTGGAAGAGGGGGATAGTGGATGGCCAGAAATCGAAGTCAGTGATTTCTTCTGCTGGTTTTCTTTCCTTGTGGTTGACTTTGTATGATATCACAGCCTGTATGCGATGCAGACAGTTTTGCGTCAGTTGTGTGTTACGAAAATAGCGTGGAAGGCGTTTATATGACAGTTGATCACTTACGATTTCATCACCTTGTAGCTTCACTCCCATCACTGGTGTAGTGGCAAAGCTATTGATTAACATTACACTACAGCACATTGTATTTTGTCACTGATTTCCAACGCAATTCACTGCACAAATTTCTTCGACATACATGTAAACATTATGCACGTAACACAAGATGGCGGACTTGTAGCACGTAAGTCAGTATCGATTATCGAGGTTTTGTATCGATATTCTTGGTACTGACAGATTTGTGGTCATTTATTTACATTGACACATCTTGAATCTATTGAGTCAACAGTCTTAAGCCGGTTCTAACTCAACAGATTGTCAGTACCAAGAATATCGATACAAAACCTCGATAACCGATACTGAATCACATGTTACAAGTCCGCCATCTTGTGTTACGTGCATAACGTGTACATGTATGTCGAAGCAATTTGTGCAGTGAATTGCTTTGGAAATTAGTGACAAAATACAATGTGCAATAGTGTAGTTTTAATCAACAGCTCCGCCATTACACCAGTGATGCAAATGAAGCTACAAGGTGATCAACTGTCACACTATTTTCGCAACACACAACTGATGCAAAACTATCTGCATCACATACAGGCTGTGATACCATACATAGTCAACCACAAGGAAAGAAAACCAGCAGAAGACATCACTGACTTCGATTTCTGGCCATCCACTATCCCCCTCTTCCACCACAGATGCCATACCAACCACTACAAAAACATCAATGGACAAAGAGTTCTAGATTAATCTAGATTAAGATGGTTTATTTTTAAGTAACATTTCTCTGTATGTATGTATGTACATATAAACGCCTGAAGATGAACAGAACATGTTCGAAACATGTTATATTACGTTAGATTAAACATAAAACAAAAATTTAAAAAAGTGAGTGGTAGCAGAAATTACAAATAAATAACAAAAACTCTGTTTCTCTCATTCTAAGATAAAAAAACACGAAATTTTCTGAGTGTTTTGTGTACGAATGTATGGAAAACTGAGAGGAACGGAAGGCAGTCGGACTCGCTGCACTTAATTTTACTTCCTGCGCTTCTTTTCCTCTCCAGTCGGGGGGAAACTTGGAGGTCCCGACTGAAGCGACGCGCAACACCCATCTCCGGAAAATCCGCCCCGCGAACAACGCTTAAGCCACAATACGGAGAGCAGTTCAGCTCCGTTCTATCGGAGACAACTGCGCGCAGGTTCGAGCAGTATATCTTCACTTACGGCGATGTTTCCGCATTGCCATTCAGCAAGCAAGACATGTGTGCTGGATATCTTCCAATACACAATACTGGATTGGAATGAAAACGTGAGAAGAGATTGTGGGATTGAGAGGATGATAGGAACCGTATTATTCACAATGTACGTAAACGACACAGAGATGGCATCGGTAGCTCCCGGAAGCAGTTCGTGGCAGTGGATCATAGCCGGAGCATTCAAAAGGGTATATAATTACATGCACGAAACTTTTTATCACCCACGTAGTTTATTCTGGGTCGCAGGGAAGCGTTAACATTACATAACATCCCACTTTTTTTCTCATTTCAGTGCAGAAACTCTTACATCAACTAACGTACGCATCAAAACTCGACACATTCGTCACAAGGGAATTGTGTTCGATCATTATTTAATCAAAACGCCTTGTTTTTCTTGTCTATCAATCGCTGATTTTTTTTATTTCAGAGTTATTGCAATGTCGCCTATCTTCAGATCTTATGTCGTAGTTACTGGCTAACCTCGAGCATCAGTTCACTGTCATACACACAAGCGACAGTGAACTGACAGTTTGGTTACGACGGGTTACTCTGTAAGTACGACATATGCCTTGGAAATGGGCGACATTGCCCGAACCTGCTAATTTTTAAATAAAATTAGAGATCGACACACAAAAAAGTAATTCCGATCTATATAATGTAGCCATGTTACAAATATAAATTATTAACTTTAAATTTACCGAACTGGTACGTCAAAGTTGTAAGGTCGACACAATCGGAAACAGTATATGTCGCGATTATTCCATAAAATAATCGATTAAGTAACTGACAAATTAACCACAGATAATATATGCTACTCTTATTAGCCTACATAGTCTTTTACTACTTGACTTCATCTAACATAATCTTCATTCATGCTCCAGTACAACAGTTTCTATATACGAGGGCTACTCGGAAAGCAATGATCAATCAGCAGCGAAATGGAAACCATTGTGAAAATCAAAATTTATTTGCAATAGTTAGCTAAATCTTCCAGCAAATTTTCTACATAATCGCCGTTCCGACTTAGTCATTTGTCGTAGCGTTGTACCACTTCCAATACCCTCGTCATGGAAGGCTGCCGCCTGTGATTTCCGCCAATTAGCTACAGTGGTGTGTGTGTGTGCGTTTGTGTGTGTGTGTGTGTGTGTGTGTGTGTGTGTGTGTGTGTGTGTTCGGAGGTTACGGGCGCTCCAAAGCAAGGTTAGCAGCGCCCTGACACTTATTGAAAGAAACGAACGTGGATAAAATTGCGAAAATGTCATAATGTTACCGTACAATCAACCTACAAAAAGACACTCATGCACTCACTCCCACCTCACTCGCGTTGACCAAACAATCGCTCTTAACTCGCACGTCTTAAGAGAACGGAGAAAGGGATAAAGATGACCTGGAACTAAAACAGAAATAAAACAACAAAGGAGCTAAAAGAAAGCCACAGGGAAATGTGACTGTCGGAACACTTAGAAAAAACCTTGGTGATCCAGTCACACATCTCATACATTAAAAACAGCTCCCTAAATTTTTCGGAAATACGTTGCACATACCACAAAACCTTAAAATCCTCACCACATTCGTTTGATCGTTACTTAAAATAGAGGGCAGATCTGTCAGCAAATATGCCTCTGCCCGCTCATCGGAAAGTAAAACACTGTTTAATAAAATATAGCCCACAGTGACCTGTAACCACAAGTACCACATATTGGAGGGTCTTTCGCCCGAGCAAGAAGCCATGCGTCATAGGGCTGTGGCTGGAAGGAGGTTTGTCACGGCTGCGCTCTGGACATTACTAGACGGAGCGTATTGTTTGCGACTTCCGTCCACTCGTCGCCCTATTGGTGCAAGACCCCGGATCTTAACTAATTGAGTATCGCGACAGGTCTGTTTGGCTGCTGCATCTGCCCTTTCATTCCCCACGATACCCATGCTCCCTGGCACCCAGAGAGAGATATCCTTCCCCAGCTCTTGTAGCTGGAGGAGGACGTCCTAGATATTCTGGACTACTTTTCCTGTTGGGCACAAACGTTGTAAAGAGTGAAGATCTTTCATAGAATCGCAACAGACAAGGAATTTAGTAATCGAATCACGTCTCATCTGCTGCAGTGCTCGCAAATTGCGTATACTTCGACATCGAAGACAGTAAAGTCTTGAGACAGTCTTGAGGGCACGAACAGCGAAAACAACAGAGCAGCCAACAGAGTCCCCATGTTTCGACTCATCCGCAAAGACACCTATACAGGTGTGGCGCTCAGTTAAAATGTCATTAAATAATGTATTAAAAACACATGCAGTAGTGCAACCTCTCGTGTATTGCGCTAAATTTAAAATTACCCCTGGCCCGTGCAGTAACCAGGGAGGCAGACGGTTAAAACGCTGTATTTGGCGTTGTACTTGCTTCACACTTCGTGGATGATTGGAAAAACGGCGCCCGAGATGCAGACGAGCAACCGTGTGGTATGCAGGTGAACTAGGAGCCGCGAGGAATTTTCTTGTCTGACGCACCCTCAGGAGCAGTCATCGGATTATAAGTGGTGGTCCACCGGCCTCAGCACAGAGACTGGGTATGGGCTTCGTCCTGTAAGCACCCAGGACCAGCTTAATCTCTACGTGGTGGGTGGAGTCAATAAACTCCAGATAAGAAGGTCTCGCCGATCCATACACTGTAATTCCATGGTCTAGCAACGAACGCACGAAAGCCCTGCTAAAGTGGAACAGACGAGCCATATCTGCTCCCCAATACCTGTCGCTAAGGCACTTCGTGACATTCAATGCCATCAGATTGTGACTTTCAGGTCTCTCAAGTGTGGCAACCACGAGAATTTGGAGCCAAAAATGAGGCTCAGAAACCCACTGAGTCTTTAAAAAGTAGAACGGTGTCCCTCAAATGCCACTCAGTGAATCGAAAATAAGAAGATAACGGTTAAAATGAACACACCCACGGTACCTGCAGAATACTGAAAACCCATCTTTGCAGACCATTCCGCTTATCTCAGCACTGTAAGTTGCACCTGCCAAGTTGCTGTTGCAGCACTGGAGAGCACTTGAGGAGGAACAGAAAACAGCGAAATGCTGAACAAATAAGGAACACTGGACAGGACTCCGTACCATAGATATGATACCGCTTACGGCTATGACAAAGGAGCCAACACTCAAAACAGTGCCCTGAAGGACACCACTCTCCAGCTCAAAACGATTTGGCAATATGTCTCCAACACGAGACCTAAAAAACTGATTAGATAGGAAAGATCATATGGATATAGGGAAGTGGCCACGAAATCCCCATTGATGAAGCTGCTCTAGAATATTGTGTCTTCGAGTAGTGTCGTATACCTTACTGATTTCGATGAAAATATCGACACAGCGATTTTTGCATAGGAAATCGTGCTGGATAGCCACCTCTAGCGGGGTCAGGTTGTCGACAGTGGAAAAAAATGTTCAAATGTGTGTGAAATCCCTAAGCTTACACACTACTTATCCTAAATTATCGTAAGGACAAACACACACACCCACGCCCGAGAGAGGACTCGAACCTCCGCCGGGATCAACCGCACAGTCCATGACTGCAGCGCTTGAGACTGCTCGGATAATCCCGCGCGGCCTCGACAGTGGATCGGAATCTTCGGAATCCTCACTGAGAGCGGCTAAGGAGTTGCCTTGTCTCTAAAAACCAGACCAGATGACGGTTAACCCTTCGTTCCAGGGTCTTTCCGAAGAAGCTTGAGGATTTCTTATAGAGATTTTTACCATCCTCCCGATCCTGGGGGTCGCATCGAGATCCCTGCTCCCTGTGACACAAAACGTTCCACCACTGCGCCAGACAGTGGCCGCTGAAGCATGCCCAGAGATTACGACGACAGAGGACTGCCGGAGCTTACCAGGCCACAGCTCAAGCACACCGGGGTCATCGAGCCTGTACCCAGCAAACAAATGCTCAGTCCTTGAGGGCTCTCTGGTCTGCAATTCGTTGCCTACGTTATAATGTTGTCTTTATAGCCAGCCAGTCATGTGAGCAGGTATGAAAATCAGAGGGACTCACCTGTTGGATGTACAGGGCTATTACAAATGATTGAAGCGATTTCATAAATTCACTGTAGCTCCATTCATTGACATATGGTCACGACACACTACAGATACGTAGAAAAACTCAAAGTTTTGTTCGGCTGAAGCTGCACTTCAGGTTTCTGCCGCCAGAGCGCTCGAGAGCGCAGTGAGACAAAATGGCGACAGGAGCCGAGAAAGCGTATGTCGTGCTTGAAATGCACTCACATCAGTCAGTCATAACAGTGCGACGACACTTCAGGACGAAGTTCAACAAGGATCCACCAACTGCTAAGTCCATTCGGCGATGGTATGCGCAGTTGAAAGCTTCTGGATGCCTCTGTAAGGGGAAATCAACGGGTCGGCCTGCAGTGAGCGAAGAAACGGTTGAACGCGTGCGGGCAAGTTTCACGCGTAGCCCGCGGAAGTCGACGAATAAAGCAAGCAGGGAGCTAAACGTACCACAGCCGACGGTTTGGAAAATCTTACGGAAAAGGCTAAAGCAGAAGCCTTACCGTTTACAATTGCTACAAGCCCTGACACCCGATGACAAAGTCAAACGCTTTGAATTTTCGGCACGGTTGCAACAGCTCATGGAAGAGTATGCGTTCAGTGTGAAACTTGTTTTCAGCGATGAAGCAACATTTTTCTTAATGGTGATGTGAACAGACACAATGTGCGAAGCTGGGCGGTAGAGAATCCTCACGCATTCGTGCAGCAAATTCGCAATTCACTAATAGTTTACGTGTTTTGTGCAATCTCACGGTTTAAAGTTTACGGCCACTTTTTCTTCTGCGAAAAAAACGTTGCAGAACACGTGTGTCTGGACATGCTGGAAAATTGGCTCATGCCACAACTGAAGACCGACAGCGCCGACTTCATCTTTCAACAGGATGGTGCTCCACCGCACTTTCATCATGATGTTCGGCATTTCATAAACAGGAGATTGGAAAACCGATGGATCGGTCGTGGTGGAGATCATGATCAGCAATTCATGTCATGACCTCCACGCTCTCCCGACTTAACCCCATGCGATTTCTTTCTGTGGGGTTATGTGAAAGATTCAGTGTGTAAACCTCCTCTACCAAGAAACGTGCCAGAACTGCGAGCTCACATCAACGATGCTTTCGAACTCATTGATGGGGACATGCTGCGTGGAGTGTGGGAGGAACTTGATTATCGGCTTGATGTCTGCCGAATCACTAAAGGGGCACATATCGAACATTTGTGAATGCCTAAAAAAACTTTTTGAGTTTTTGTATGTGTGTGCAAAGCATTGTGAAAATATCTCAAATAATAAAGTTATTGTATAGCTGTGAAATCGCTTCAATCATTTGTAATAACCCTGTATGGTGGGTGATCAAATACTTTCCACTGAAAATGCTGCAGGAGCTTCTTCAGTGCCCCTGCAGTGTACTGGCGAGAACTGTGATGAAGAAAAATATGCATGACAGTTACGTTGTGTGGGCTGCATAAAATCAGGAGAAATTTCGCGGCAGGCACCCATCCTTGGCGGGTGACACTATTTTATAGGCAACTTCACGAGCTCACTGTGTGCTCAGAACTGAAACGAGCGATGTGTCGCGGCCGAGGGCATACTAGAGACGCTGTCCGACACATCTGTGCAAAGCGTAATTGGATTTTGAGTATGGTTTCCGTTTTAGGCCCGATCGGACCTTGCTTTCCGAATAGCCCTTGTATTACTCCACATACCGCTGTTCACTCCAAACCCGACAGCAGCCATCTGTTTAGTGGAGCATGCAACGTGATTCATCTGGAAGGGCTACCTCTCACCACTCAGTGAACGTCCTGTTGCGTTATTGACGTGAAATTTCCAGCCTTCGTCGCCGACGAACAGCAGTCAACATGCATACAAGAAACAGGCGCCAGATGCAGAGGTCCATACTTTCATTCATCTTGGCGGTCAGTTGCTTAACAGTTTCACGACTTTTCACCTGTACATATCTGCGCAAATGATGTTCAAACCTGTCGTCTATGTCCCTTGTGCAGCATATCTTCCTCCTTGCCGATTTTGGGTAGCGCCATTCCAGCATGCAGTATACAGGGTGGCCCATTGATCGTGACCGGGCCAAATATCTCATGAAATAAGCGCCGAACGAAAAATTTACAAAGAACGAAACCTGTCTAGCTTGAAGGGGAAAATCAGGTAGTGCTATGGTTGGCCCGCTAGATGGCGCTGCCTTAGATGAAACGGATATCAAATGCGTTTCTTAAAAACAGGAACCCCCATTTTTATAACATTTTCGTGTAGTACGTAAAGAAATATGAATGTTTTAGTTGGACCACTTTTTTCGCTTTGTGATAGATGGCGCTGTAATAGTCGTAAGCATATGGCTCACAATTTTAGACGAACAGTTGGTAACAGGTAGGTTTTTTAAATTAAAATGCAGAACGTAGGTACGTTTGAACATTTTATTTCGGTTGTTTCAATGTGATACATGTACCTTTGTAACTTATCACTTCTGAGAACGCATGCTGTTACAGCGTGATTACCTGTAAATACCAGATTAATGTAATAAATGCTCAAAATGATGTCCATCAACCTCAATGCATTTGGCAATACGTGTAACGACATTCCTCTCAGCAGCGAGTAGTTCGTCTTCCGTAATGTTCCCACATACACTGACAATGCGCTGACGCGTGTTGGCCGGCCGGAGTGGCCGAGCGGTTCTACGCGCAACAGTCTGGAGCCGCGCGACCGCTACGGTCGCAGGTTCGAATCCTGCCTCGGGCATGGATGTGCGTGATGTCCTTAGGTTAGTTAGGTATAAGTAGTTGTAAGTTCTAGGGGACTGATGACCTCAGAAGTTAAGTCCCATAGTGCACAGAGCTATTTGAACCATTTCTTATACTTCATTTTTAGTGAAGCCCTAAGGCCATTCTCACTTGACCACTGTTTCTACTCAATAGCGGGATCTTTACAACATGCGAAACACAAGACTTGAAACAAGAAATGTAAATTACCTATTGCAAGTAGTGCAAGCTCTGTAGTAGATAAAGCCAATAGTACAAACTCACTCAGTATATAGAGCACACTTACATGTGCATAATATCGAATATTATAAAATATGTTTCTACTAAATTAATATGTCTCAGAATCTGTCAGAAAAAACGATGGTAAGTAAAAAATATTTGGATATAGGGATACATGATTTGGTTCCACATAAAATATTGATGTTGATCGTGTTAGGACAGCAACCAGCCACAAATTTACTTTGAGTCCCTTCATTCAAAGGAAACCGTTACCGGTTTCGAATCGTTGCGATTCATCATCAGACGGTTTACACGCTTTCTTTCTACATTTGGTGTGTTTTTTACAGATTAATTGTCCTAAAATATAAATAAAACACAATTACAAACACGCCACACACAGATGGTTGCGTTGCAGATTTTTGTTGCATGTGACTTACGTGAAACGTCGGTTTCGAGTGATTGTTTCTATAACGTTCATCCAATCGATGTAAATGCATTCCCACTGCATCCTCGTTGTTGCACACGTAATAGTTCTCACTGTACACTTTAAATTTGTCACTGAGTTCATTCCAATCACGCACCACATGTTTTGGTACATACAAAGAGCTTACAAACATATGGGTGTCACAGATGCTACGATATATCGTAACTTTTGACGATGATGTCCCATGTTTGGAGAGGATCGTATATTCTTTTACAAAACTGTAATGTCTTTTACACTAGAGTAGAGAGATAGAATTTTTTTTTAATATATATGTATAAATCTGTTATTGCTAATTTAATTATAAAGTTTTTTATATATATTTAGAGCTGTATAGGACAATTAATCTGTAAAAAACACACCAAATGTAGAAAGAAAGCGTGTAAACCGTCTGATGATGAATCGCAACGATTCGAAACCGGTAAAGGTTTCCTCTGAATAAAGGAACTCAAAGTAAATTTGTGGCTGGTTGCTGTCCTAACACGATCAACATTTGTCTTCAAAAACAGCCACGGTCTCCAATATGTCATCATATGACAAAATTGCATAAAATATTGATTCTTAAATCCGCATGTCTATTCATTATGCTAGTCTAAAATTTCTCAACGTGTGACGGTATCTTCCATGTTACCATATCCCGAGGATTTTAATCGAAATTTTATTAACTGACATTTAACTATAACAAACTGGACCAAGAAAAATACTTTTTGGATGGACCTTCAATGTGCTGTTCCCTTGAAATTGCATATATTCGTGTTACCAAAGTTACATTCTAAATTTCTATAAAAACCACTATGACAGTTCCCTTTATCTACTACAACAAATCATACCAATAACGACAGTTTTTCCACAGATCCTTAATTTTCTGGTGCTCTGAAACGGCATATATTCCTAGGACATACGTTACAATACATCTAAGAAAAAAATAAAAATAAATAAATAAATAAATAAATAATCGACACACCACGAAGGAATTATCCAAATGGAACGGACATTGCTAGATGTGATCCTCAGGTACACAAAAAGGAATGATTACAATTTCAGAACAAAGGGAATGATTTATTCATGAGAAAGAGCTTCACAAATTGAGCAACTTAACAAACTTTTTGGTCACCTCTGCTCCACATGCAAGCAATTATTCAACTTGGCATTGGTTGACCGAGTTGCTGGATGTCTTCCTGATTTGTGTCGTGCCGAATTCCGCCCAGTTGGCGCGTTAGAGCGTTAAAATCCCGAGATGGTTCGAGAGCCCAGACCATAATGCCCCAAACGGTTTCAGTTGGGGAGGGATGGCGGCCTTGCTGGCCAAGAAGGGTTTGGTGAGCATGAAGACAAGCAGTAGAAACTCTCACCGTGAGCGAGCTGGCATTGTCTTCCTCAAATGA
Organism: Schistocerca americana; assembly: GCF_021461395.2. Lineage (NCBI taxonomy): Eukaryota > Metazoa > Arthropoda > Insecta > Orthoptera > Acrididae > Schistocerca > Schistocerca americana. The sequence goes on from NC_060122.1 coordinate 142,858,490, forward strand.
AAGCCCAGGATGGACTGCGATGAAGGGCAAAGAAACGGGGCGTAGTATACCGTCGACGTACCGCTGTTCTGTAAGGCTGCTGCGAAAGACAACCAAAGGGCTCCTGCTATGAATAGAAATGGCACGCCAGACCATTACACCTGGTTGTCTGGACGTATGGCCGGCAAGTCAGGTTGGGATCACACTGCTGTCTGGGGCGACTCCACACACGTCTTCGGCACGGACTCTCATTAACTGAAGCAGAATTGCCTTTGGTGATGAGTCCCGCTTCGAATGGAGCCCTGACGACCAGCGACGATGTAGGTACGAGGGGGAGTTGGGAAATAAGTTTCCTCTGTCGACTGTGGGAAGAGTTGTGTCATATGGGCGAAAGACGACACGGCAGGTGAACACGCACGTGCAACACACCGATACACCATTGGGTAGAGGTCGACCGCGATCAAGCAGATGGTGCTGTCGCAGTGCCTGCGCAAAGCCCAGCCGCTCAGTCTTTTCCCAGAGTTATGGAGAGAAGGTGCGTTTTGGAGTCGTGGCCAAAGGTGGAAGTGCGAGCTGTTATCCGCTATGAACGGGGACGTGGAGTATCAGGCACAGAAATTCAAAACAGCCTTGTTGAGTTGTATGGGTCACGTGTGATCTCGAAGAAAATGTTGCGGAGATGGTGCCAGCAATTCAGTGATAGACGTCAGCAAGTGCAGGACATATCGAGACCTGGACGGACAGGCACAGCCATTACAAATGCAAATTTCAGGTTGGTGGATGACATGATTAAAGCGAACCGGCGTATCACCATCGATGGAGTAGCGTCAGAACTTGGAATTGGACCCAAGATCATCCACGACATTCTTCGATACAGGAAGGTGCCAGCACCTTGGGTGCCCTGCCAACTGACCCCGACACACACGGAACAATGTATGGCGCTCAACCTGGAACAGCTCGTGCGTTACCATGAATCTGGCAATGACCTTCTGTTTCGGATTGTGACATTAAACGCCTGAATCGAAGGCCGCATCCGTGGAGTCGAAACATCCGTCATCACCTGTCCGAAAGAAATTCAAAAGCACTCCGTCTGCAGGTAAAGTGCTACTCACCGTTTTCTCGGACGCCAAAGGAGTTTTCTGCTGGACTTTCTGGAGGATGCAACCATCAATGCTGCGCGGTACTGTTCCACTCTGTCGAAATTGAAAGAGGTGATTCGGAAAAAGCGGCCTGGCCTTCTCAAATCTGGCGTTCTGATGTTGGATGACAATGCGAGACCACATACGGAGACGGCAATGCAAAACCATATAGCAACTCTTGCGAGCACCTACACCATCCGCCTTGCAGTCCGAATCTCGCACCAAGTGACTTCCATCTGTTTCCTGCTTTGAAGAAGACTCTCAGCGGAAGGCGCTTTGGCAGCAATGCTGACGTAAAACAAGCCGTTCAACGCTACTTCCGTACGAAACGCCCTGATTTTTTCCTGGAAGGCTTTTTGAAGCTTATAAAGCGGTATGACAAATGTCTTAATGTTCTTGGAAATTATGTAGAAAAATAAAGATATGTCTTATCTTTAATGTCTCATTCTCTCTTTTTCTTTTCCTTTCACTCACAACTCTGACCACAGTCGACAGGGAAAAGTTATTTTCCAACTCCCCCTCGTACTACACTTCAGAACATGGACATCGTCGACATTTATTTATAATGCGAAACAGAACATTAATTTGCACTATGAAGATCGACGACGAAGTCCTTGGGAGTTACAAAACCGTGCAGGAAGTTCCGTTAGGTATTCATTCTTAAAGAATGCATATTGAATCACATTGGTGTCACAGAGTGATGAGAACTGATGGAATGTGATGGCATGTAACGAAACGCGAAAGAATCTGTCGTTGAGTTTTCCGTCAAACTGGCTACCCTGTAAGGCGTACGTACAGCTAATGCGATAATATGTTTCAATGACACGGAACAAACAAACATCATGAGGCTGAATTTGACCAGTGGTTCCAGGCGGTATGAATTGCTGTGTCAGAAACTTTTCAGGAGGGATAGTCTGCACTAATGGAGCACGATTTTTATACGCAGACCAGGCATCAAGCAAAAACAAGTTATCTTGACCAGCTACGGACCAAAAGTAGTGCTTATACCATAGCTGTGGTGTCCTTACGCCCATTTTTATACTCTTGATTGCGGTGACCTAAATATTCCCTACAGCCCTTGCAAGATCATGCAGACGAGAAAGAATCATAGGGGGCACAGCATCTCGCTGCACAATAAATAACTTTCCAGCCAATTTACCTGGCAGATTACAGTCGGCGCAACTGCATCAGAATGCGTTAAGACATTGATGTTAGCTGACCTTAACACAACTCGCTTGGTACCTCTAATTTCCAGGGTTCTTTTCATATGTTTTCTCTTCAAATCCTGATTGGTCGGAATTTAAAACAAATTCCTTACTGAACGATGGCACAAGTTCGTTTATGTCATCTACAAATTTTCGGACCGATTCCACAATTTGCTGCACATGGTCAAGTTGACTCTTTGTTTGAATTTCGTTATCTTACGTCTTCCAGTTCTATAGCACTGTTTGAAGTTATACAACCGTTCACTGATTCCTTTAAAACCACTGTAATCCATGTCACGTGCAATCTGATGTGCATAAGATAGCAGGCTACTATTACCTGCAAATTGCATCGAGCATCGTTGAAACGCGCAAACAGCAGTTTTTTTAACAAGTGCGCCTTGTTATCCTTTGAATATCCCTAAGTTTTCTTTTGCAATACAGGATCATATTGCTGCTCATTTATTCGAAATACGTTCATAATTGTTTTTCTGCTATGCTGCGGATGATCTTCCATATATATTTCTTCCCTGTCCCTTGGACAATGCTTGTTCTTTACTACGTTTCACTGGAGACGGAATTTGTAGCCCCCCATCCCACAAGGATGACGCACTAAATGGCTCGACACCTGTTTCAGTATCATTTGCACATGTTAAACACATATCACCGTCATTGTACTTCTAATGCACATTGTCCGCACAGTCGGGCACGTGCAACACCACATATGCCACTGATTGGTTCAAATGGCTCTGAGCACTATGGGACTTAACTTCTGAGGTCATCAGTCCCCTAGAACTTAGAACTACTTAAACCTAACTAACCTAAGGACATCACACACACCCATGCCCGAGGCAGTATTCGAAGCTGCGACCGTAGCGGTCGCGCTGTTCCAGACTGTAGTGCCTAGAACCGCTCGGCCACCCCGACCGGCTGTGCCACTGACTCATCTTGCAGAAACGCTTATATTTCAACTGTCACTTCTTTCTCACTCAACGAAATTCCTTGGGTCCCTTTCTGACGTCAGCTTCGGCGTCTGTTGTTGTTGATATAATGCTGTGTTTGCTTATTTATCGTTCTCTTGTACCCCTAATAAGTGCACTGTGGCAATCCCACTAGGTTAACAACGAGTCTCAGATATGACTGTTGCACAAGCAATCAGTACACACCCTTCATCTGTTTCCTAGCAACTTCCGCTGATAAGCCAGAGTATACCGAGTTTTTTTTTCCACCGTATAAAACCCTAGGGTTTGATCAATGAGAAGATACGGAACAAAAAAGAGGTCTGATGAACTTATGTCCAGAAATGGGTAGTTTCCATCCTGGAGACTATTTACTCATTCATACTTTGTTACAGAGATTGCGGTGTAATACGCGCTGTATAATACAGCCTCAGTTACAGCATGCACGGCTTCCTCCTAGAGAGTGGTACTGTTCCTCATACGCCATGCCACAGCGGCCTCTTCTGCCATAGTAATTCGTAATATTGTGTCTGATTCACTTCTCTTGCTGACTCAACTTGTAGTGGACGTGACACAGCGTTGAACACAGTGGCTCCGTATTCGAATCTTTCCGACTTACGGAAAGGCAAATGGCAACGAACGGCGGGCAGCAGGGTTGTATTAGGAGACCTATCCCCGCCGACAACAACTACAGCATCCAATGTTTGCAACAGTGTTTCATCGTTTGTCTGAGACAGGATCGCTCCAGGAAGCAGGAAATCATGAAGGACGTACCCGAAATGTTTGGATGCCAGACATGGAGGAAAATGTAATTAATACTGTGGAAGGCGGCCTCCTTGTCAGTACCAGGCAGTTGGACCACTATTACATGGTAAGACAGCCACCCCGTGGAACATCCTCGATGACAATTGTTACTACCCATATCGCTTACAGCGTGTGCAAGGCTTATGAGCGACAGACTTTCCACATCGGGAGCAGTTTTGTCACTGGTTTCTTCACCAGGCAACCACGCTTCCGGGATTTGTGCTATCCATTCTATTCACAGATGAGGTCAACCTTACATGGAGTGGTATGCTCAACTTTCATAACAGTCGTCTGTGGGGTGGTATGCGGAACCAGCGAATCATCAGCATCGGTGCAGCCAGAATGTATGGTCCGGGATAATTGGTGACCGTTTTTTGGGACCAGCCTTCCTCCCACGTCGCCTAACAGGCCGGAACTGTGGGAGTTTCTTGCAGGTGACTTTGCCTCCCCTGCTGGAAGAAGTGCCATTGATGATTCGACGGGTTATGTGGCTGCTACGTGATGGTGCTCCAGCCCACATCGCGGTTAACGTCCGGACACATCTCAATCGTGTCTTCCCTTGAATGGATCGGACGACGGGTCCAGTTGCATGACCTGCTCGTTCACCGGATCTCAACCCGTGTGATTTCTGGTCATGGGGCCATGTGAAAACTATCGTGTAAGCAGAGGCCATTCCAAATGTGGAGGCACTGCAGCACGGTATTCATGCTGCTTTTGACACTATTCGGATGCAGCCTGGCCGATGTGAACGTGTGAGACAGAACACACTAGGGAACGTGCATGCATGCGCTGAGGCACATGGAAACCATTTCCTACACATACTGTAACTGTGGCTGCATGGTATAGCGCGTATTAAACTTCAGTTCCTGTGCAAAAATGGTTCAAATGGCTCTGAGCACTTTGGGACTTAACATCTATGGTCATCAGTCCCCTAGAACTTAGAACTACTTAAACCTAACTAACCTAAGGACAGCACACAACACCCAGCCATCACGAGGCAGAGAAAATCCCTGACCCCGCCGGGAATCGAACCCGGGAACCCGGGCGTGGGAAGCGAGAACGCTACCGCACGGCCACGAGATGCGGGCTCAGTTCCTGTAACAATGTGTGATTGAATAAATGGTCTCTAGTATGGAAACAATGCATTTCCGGACGTAAGTTCATTAGACGTTTATTATTCCGTATCCTCTCATCGATCAATCCCTAGGAGTTTGTACACGATGGAAAAAATGACTCTGCTCTGTGTAAATGGAAGGAAGCTCAAAGATCCTTGTCCTATGTGCCAGGACACTGCATCCTTCCACGGAGAGCGCTGCAGCCTCTGCGGACATGCCAAGTGGGCCCGTTCAGCGCCCTTCTAGGGCACCGCACTTGTCCGGCAGTTCTCACTAATCTTCGAAGCCTCCGATATACTCTGCCATGTGGCGGGCTATAAGTTCTCCTCTGACATTTCATTCTGTCTACCTCAGTAAGCTCCTTGCTGTCTGTTCCCTTCACTCTGTGTTGGTGGATACTCACTCGCTCAATGAAAAGCAGCTATGTATGTCCCAAACAAAGGCCGAGTAACTCAAGCTTGAAAGCAGAATCTGTATGTTCATAAAATTTCGGACATTTCGCGATACTAAAGAAGTTGTTTGACAATATTCTAAAGTTCAAATAATTACGCTTTATTGCCTCCCAGTGGCTATCAAGTTCGTACGTACTGTCAGAGTGTTGCGGTGCAAGTTTATTACTATTTTTACAGCTAGACTGCACAATAAATCAACCACAACTTTACCAGTCCGACCTGAGTAATTTTCATGTCCTATATAGTCACTGACCCAGAACTATTTGCGAGTTGCTACGTCAAGTCGCAAAGCGGTGTTCTGAAAAAGAAGAGCTCGGCAAAATGTTCCGAGATGTTCGTGAAACACGCTACATAAAAGTTTAAGTACGTCAAGAAAATTCACACACAAAAAACTTCTAAATAAATCCTCTTAAATTTCCAGACTTTCAGTATGACATGCATACCGAAAGTCGCTTCACAATTCCGATAACATAACCGACAAAACGTAAGATTTCCTTCATCTTAATAAAAATTTTTGTAGTGCGGTTCGACATTGATCTGTACAGTACGACGGTTCACGAGCGACCACCAGAGACACAGAACTGTTGCATACAACACTCCACGAACCGAAGGAGATGATTAGTTTGTATTTGTTTATGATTTAGGAAACCACTCAGAACAGCTCGAGCCCTCAAATACACGCGGTAGTCCCTAATGCCGGGATTACACCATCATATTTCTCTGAGAATGTACGAAACAGATTAAATACTTTTTAACTTGTGGCATCCAGAGTTAAAAAAAATAGACAAAGTAGAATGGAAAGCTAAGAAAATTTTTTTTTGGAAGTATGATGACCACCTCCATTCCGGATTGCTGAAAAGCTGCCTGGATGTTTCCAAATTTAGAGATGGATAGTTGTAGCTGTGATTGTGGGCAGCATATTCCAACTGCCCTGCAGCACACGATTAACACGATGCATTGAGCCCCTTGCTCATCCACCAACCTAGTCGAAGCAAAGTTATTAAAAAAAAAGGAGTCGACGAAACACACCAACTTGAAGCCATGTTTACAAACATACTACAGAGACGTCAAATACCCGTAGCGATGCCAGCGCTCCAAGCGGTTACATTTCACATTGCACTGAACAGAAGATGAACGACTTTTATGATCCAATCTACGACGAGGCTCTAGATTTGATCATAGTTATTTGACGAAAGGTGACATTTTACAAAGTTCTCTATTACACTGTCAAATCTTTTAGATATAGATATTTGTCATATTTGCTTTGACAAAGAAATATGATATTGTAATACCGGCCCAAGTCATCCAATAGTATCGTAGAAAGCAATTTATAAAAGAAACTCTAAATTTACTAGAGCAAATTTAATTTAAATAAAACAAATTACAAATTATCCACAGAAGCGAAATACTAATTGATTTAACAACTGAAATTTTTATCTGACTACTTTTATACAAAAGCATTTACACCAGGCCATACAACCCATGTTTCATGATTGCATAAGAAATTTGCACACATATATTTTACAAAGTTTTTTTTAATAAAGTAAAACATCGACACTCTCCTCATGACCTCCAATCACTTTCTCACTCTCTCCAGAACATTCACACGACAAAACGTAATTAAACAACAATTTTTGAATGGTTACATTTAGGTGAGCAAGCTCTTGTAAAGAAAACAAAGAATATTCTGGAGTAACAATTTATATGAACTGGCGTTTTGGTTATGGTTTCAAGTGATATTGTAAATAAACGTATTGCAAGCTTCAGTTTTGTTTTGTAATATGAGAAAACTTAATTTGTGTTATAGGCAGAATTTTACACCTTATGAAGTATTGAAGATACTGGTCTGAGATTTCTACGGTAAAGTTGTATTATCAGTAGAAGTCTCTATTTATGGAGTATGAAAAAGATCGCATAAAATTTAATAGTGTTTCTTTAGATTCATATGGGATGCTGCCCGGCGGCAAGCGACAGCTAAGCTGATGTGCGGGAGGAAAAAAAGAAATAAATAATTGGTCTCCTCCAGGCTACACGAAAGACACACTACTACACTTCGTTCATCATAATAATAAACCTTATGCAATCAAACACAAACGCTGTGACAGGTCAGCAGCCGTAGCACACGTACACTGATGTTGTTACGCTGTTGAAAGTAGGTCCCACTTATTATCAGCTATCTTATTGCTAAGTTAAGGTAAATGATACTTAAAAATATTCTGAATTATTAATAGTCATCGAAATTTTTCTTAATCATGCTTTAGCTATGTAGTTTTTATTTCAAACATCGTGTACTGTCGCACTCTCTGTAGCACTGTTTTGCTCTGATTCTAACGATGTTAATACGCAGTGTGAAAATGGCTGACATAGCTTCCTGTTACGTAGTGAAACACGCGCGTGGAACACCGTGATAAAAATTGCGGAATCAGGTTGTTCTTAATATTTTTCACAAGTTTACAGAAATTATCGGCTTTGAAGTTTTTCGAGGTTCAAATGGCTCTGAGCACTATGGGACTTAACGTCTCAGGTCATCAGTTCCCTAGAACTTAGAACTACTTAAACCTAACTAATCTAAGGACATCAAACACATCCATGCCCGAGGCAGGATTCGAACCTGCAACCGTATCGGTCGCGCGGTTCCAGACTGTAGCGCCTAGAACCGCTCGGTCACATTGGCCAGCGTTTTTCGAGGATATGCACTTATTACAGTTAAAGGGTACTTTATTCAGATTCGATGCTTAGCTCAGACGCCGGCACGGTAGCTCAGCGTGTTCGTTCAGAGGGTTGGCTGTCCTCTGTAACAAAAAAACTGAGTTACTGGATCACAGATGAACCTGAACAGGCGTCATGGAACGTCCGCCCTCAACAAATAGAACGAACATTAACGAACGAAATGAGATCAACAAAAAAAGCGTGGTCGGTCAGAAGGATTAGCTACCATCTATAATAATAAAACTGACAAGGGGAGGCCACGACGTTTGAAACGCGGATTTACTGCAAACTTCGTACACTGGTAGTACTCCATTAGGCCAACAAAATGTGTAAGCAGTAGCGCGCACTTCTCAAGCGTTACTGAGAAAATCGCAAGATAATTTCGACCGTCAAATGTTGTCAAATATATATACCTGTGCGTGGTCGTTTTTACCAGGAAGCGCCAGCAGCTGAGTGGTTAGCGTTCAAGCCCCGTAATTGCTGGGTCGCTGCACTGAGTCCAATCGTCAGTTTTTTTTTAATTTCTAACACAGTCATTTTCTTTGCTGTTTATATAAAAATTGTTGTAATGGGAAAAATACGTGTAATCGGATGAGATTTTATTAAATTTACAATGTTATTTGGCAGTCTACAAATTTTTATTATCACAAATAATGTAATATTCATAACTACCGACTAATAAATGGCCAGACGCATGAAGTGATACTAAAAATTTATGCTTGACCGTGATTTGAGAAATCCCTTATACCCGGAAGGAGCCCGAAACGAGTTGTTACCTCATGTTTTGACCGGCACAGACGACTTTCGAAAGATGTACAATTAATCGTCGCTTTCGACATTACGATTACAAGTTGCGGGATGGTATTTTTCGTAAAAACATGAAAAACAAAGTTAAACGGCACCAGCTGCATTGAATAAATGCTATGTTTCCGCACACGCAACGTGTTTTGAGGTTTTCCGCGGAAAAACAAACCTCGTTAACAATTTCAAAAACTTCTCTTTTAGCCGATAATTTGGAAGCAAACCATGCATAACGCAGCATTTCCTTAAATATCGGCGCTGATCATTGGTCATGCAGTATCGGGTGTATTTTACTAGAGTCTTCACGAAATGCAATTTCTCGTTCTCTTTCGATGAAATACGAACAATTTTGAAGACACGGACAAGCATACATTTTCAGTATCAGTTTATGCGTTTGGTCGTTTAGTAGTCGGTAGTTATGAATATTACATTATTTGTGATAATAAAAATTTGTAGTCTGCCAAATAACATTGTAAATTTAATAAAAGTTCATCCGATTACATGTATTTTTCCCATTACATCAATTGTAATATAAATAGTAAAGAAAATGACTGTGTTAGAAATTAAAAAAAACTGAGTAGCGGGACTCGATCCAGCGACACAGCGATTGCGGGACTTGAACGCTAACGACTTCTTTCTTTTTTTTTAAATCTCATTTTGTTCGTCTTCGTTCTTTGCATCTGCTCGGGGCGGACGTCGCAAGACACCCGTTTCATTTCGTCGTTCATCCATTAACTCAGTTTATTTTATTACAGAGGGCAGCTAACCCGCTGACTGAACACGCTGAGTTACCGTGCCGGCATCCAATTCGGGTGCCGGTGCTGCCTGGTAAAAATGACCACGCACAGGTGTATATATTTGACGACATTTGACGGTCGAAACTATCTTGCGATTTTCTCAGTAACTCTTGAGAAGTACGCGCTACTGCTTATACATTTTGCTGTCCTAATGGAGTACTACGAGTGTACGAAGTTTGCAGTAAATCCGCGTTTCAAACGTCGTGGCCTCCCCTTGTGAGTGGACGGATCAACGAACAATCTGAACGGGTGTCATCGGACGTCCGCCACGAACGAATTCAACGAACAATATATAGAGCAAAATAAGATCAACTAAAAAAAATGAAAAGTCGGTAGCGTTGAACTATGGTAGTTACAAACTTCGTACAGTCTACGGATCGGTGGTTCAAATCTCGCTTCGGTCTCTTCTCTTTTCCTTAAATTTGGAATAGCTTCACCTTTAAAATGTAAAATTCATCAATTTTTTGCTAATTACAACGTACCTATTCATCAGTTTTTTTTAATGAAAAACGCACGTCTACTTGCTTCTAATTACATATTGTACGCAAAACACCAGATTTCATTGCAAATTCTTAAGTATCGACAATTTATAAAATTTTGTTAAGATAGATTGTTTAAATTAAGGAAATATGAATTACTTTTTTACGGCAGAAATGAAAAATCAAATACTCTTCATTTGGACTACATGGTTCCACACGAACCAGAGTTAGGAGCGTCGTAGAAACATGAAAAACAATTTTCAAAGCATCATACCATGCAAACGCTGCACTTCTAAGTTGCCACTGTACCACTGCAATATGAACCCAACCCAACAGAACTGAAAAAAATGGTTCAAATGGCTCTGTGCACTATGCGACTCAACTTCTAAGGTCATCAGTCGCCTAGAACCTAGAACTAATTAAACCTAACTAACCTAAGGACATCACACACATCCATGCCCGAGGCAGGATTCGAACCTGGGACCGTAGCGGTCACGCGGTTCCAAACTGAAGCGCCTTTAACCGCACGGCCACACCGGCCGGCAACAGAACTGATCTGGAGCCAAGTTAAGGGCCTTGTGACGAGAAATAGCAAGACAGTTTAGTTGCCAGATGTGCTGGAGCTAATTCACAAAGCCTTGTCACACGTCACTGTCGAGCGCTAGCTCGATACATAACGGCAGGCCACGTCAAAAGAAGAGGAGGAAATGTGGCGCTCGGCTGGGACGTGGATTCTGTTGTGATCGACTCGTTATCAACGTCACACATGACAGTTTCATTGCTCAAATGTTTTTATCGGATTCGAATGTGGAAGGGATTCAGATATTACTAGACGACTGACTTTACGTAATACCTTCAGTGGCTCCCACACAATAAAATACTTGAAATACGATTTTGCGTCATACGTAGCTCGCTTGGAAAAATTAGTTATCTATAAACGAGAGCACTTTACGCTTTGCGTCTAGTCCCCTAAGAAGAGTGTGATATTTCTGGAGTTCCGCCGAATACTATTTCATTCTCTTTAAAAATTTAATTACTTTTGAAACTGTGTTGTTTCTCTGCTCGTCTCTGTTTACGTCTTAACTGCAGCTGATCACTTCACTGCAGGATGGTTGGACCAGCCATTGCTGACCAAGTTAAATGCGCCGATAAAGCTATTCTCCCTTATTATCGCTCAGTCAACGTGCGTGTAACGCACAGCATAAAGCGTGTCCTCTTTATCGTACTTGATTGTACTCGAGACAGTTTGGCTTCCGCTCTACTTGAAACGGAATCCAATGAGATTCCAACAAACGTGCGAAAATACATAGTATAATGCTTCTGTCAGGTTTAGTTTATGACGAACACAGTAGACATCACTGTCTTCACTGCAAGGAGGAAACACTCGGAATAATTTGCTGCGTTTACAGCGCCATTGATAGTAAAATGATTGACCTTGCCTGTGTACTTTTTTTTCGAATCGGGTCGCTCCATGGGCTGTTTGTGCATGCTCATGACTACTTGCGGTAAGCTCTGAATTTTGATTCTTGCCTACCGTTCACTTTCTGAACACTGCTGTCGTCGACCATACGAACTGTCTTTTTGTTCCACGATTTCCGCTTGATCGTCACTGCAAGTGATCAGACACTGTGTTCTATCTGTGCCAAGTAGGACAGAAAAACTCCTTCATAAACAAAACTAGATAAAAGTTCAAAGTAAAAAACCCAAAACAAGACTAACACAATCTTCAGATTTCCGCGGAAACAACCAGTCAGGTTCCTCTCAGAGTATGCTGCTACAATAGCTCCATATTAAGCAATTATATAAAACCGCTCGCTCACAGAAAGATCCGTATCTAAAGACTGGAAAACTGCTCAAATCACACCAACACCAAAAAGGGAAGTAGGAGTAATCCGTTGAATTACAGGCTCATATCAAATGGTACAAATGGCTCTAACACTATGGGACAAAACATCTGAGGTCATCAGTCCCCTAGACTTAGAACTACTTATACCTAACTGACCTAAGGACATCACACACATCCATGCCCGACGCAGGATTAGAACTTGCGACCGCAGCAGCAGGCCCATATCACTAACGTTGATTTGCAGTAGGGTTTTGGAACATATACTGTACTCGAACATTACGTACCTCGAAGGAAACGATTTATTGACACGTAGTCAGCACGGATACAAAAAATTTCGTTCTTGCGAAACACAACTCATGAACTAATGAGTGCTATCGACAGGGGATGTCAAATTGATTCCTTTTTTTTTTTATCTCCAGAAAGCTTTCGACACCGTTCCTCACAAGCGTCTTCTAACCAAACTGCGTGCCTGTGGAATATCGTCTCAGTTGTGCGACTGGATTCGTGATTTCCTGTCATAAATGTCACAGTTCGTAGAAACATAGAGAAAGTCATCGAGTAAAACAGAAGCACTATTCGTCGTTCCCCAAGGAAGTGTTACAGATGCTCTATTGTTCCTGATCTATATTAACGACATAGGAGACAATCTCAGCAGCCGTCTTAGATTGTCTGCAGATGATGCTGTCATTTACCGCCTTGTAAAGTCATCAGATGACCAAAACGAATTGCAAAATGATTTAGATAAGATATCTGTATGGTGCGAAAAGTGGCAATTGGCCCTGAATAAAGAAAAGTGTGAAGTTATTCACATGATTACTAAAAGAAGTCCGCTAATTTTCGATTGTGTGATAAACCACACAAATCTGAAGGCTATAAATTCAACTAAATACTTAGGGATTACAATTACAAATACCCTAAATTGGAACGATCACATAGATAGTGCTGTGGGCAGAGAAAACCAAAGGTTGCGATTTATTGGCAGAACACTTAGAAGGTGCAACAGGTCTACTAAGCAGACTGCTTACACCACGCTTGTCCGCCCTATTCTGGAGTATTGCTGTGTGGTGTGGGATCCGCATCAGATGGGACTGACGGATGACATCGAAAAAGTACAAAGAAGGGCAGCTCGTTTTGTATTATCGCGAAATAGGGGAGATAGTGTCACAGACATGATCGGTGAATTGGAGTGGCAATCATGAAAACAAAGGCGTTTTTAGTTGCGACGAGATCTTTTAATGGAATTTCAATCACCAGTTTTCTCCTCCGATTGCGAAAACATTCTGTTGGCACCCTCCTGCATAGGGAGAAATGATCATCACGATAAAATAAGAGAAATCTTGGCTCGCACAGAAAAATTTAAGTGCTCGTTTTCCCGCGCGCCTTTCTAGAGTGGAACGGTAGAGAGTCGGCCGAGAATGACGGGTCACTGGGTGTGTGCAAATCATGAACAGAACTAGGTACGATGTCCCTCCTCAGGACATAAGGAACTCTTTCAATCAATTCCTAGCCGAATAACTGCTTGCATGAGTGAGAGGCGGACCATAACTTTTTTGCTCAATTCGTGAAGGCCTTTCTCTTGAATAAATGATCCATTTTTTCTGAAATTGCAATCAGTTGTTTGTCAGTACATGTACATCAGATCTACGGATTTCCGTCTCATTCGCATAATTCCTTCTTGATGCATCCTTTATTATCTTACACATGACGCTACGAGACACCTTGAATGCGCTAGAGGAATAAACGAGACGACTATTCCGTGAACACTATATTCCAACGCATTTCACCCATACCACGGCTCACTACATCAATAGCTTCATGACAGTGAATTTCAGAATCGGTTTCAGCTCTCCGAATAGTTTCTACGAAAATTGGGGAATAATGTGGCTTTTCTATGAAGGCTTTAGTTTAGAGTGGACGTATCGTTTTCAAACTATGAGCGAATCAATCTTCGCAGTCTACAGCATAACAAGCAACTATCTCGGGACACAGCTCCCAATTCCACTTATAGGTTGACTATCTAACGGCTTCCCGGAGCAACAAAAATTTGGTTTTCAATATTTCATATAAATAGTGACCGAATTTAAAATTTGAAAATACTGCTGTCACTCTCAGACATTGCATCCTCTAAACTTCACTGCTGCTTGAGAGCCATCCATGCACAGTTGTATCATCCTAATGATTTTAGTCGCTATACTAAATTCTCGTAATGTGCTGTAGAGGCTACTTCTGTGGATGCTGTCATAGGCTCGCTAGAAGTCAACAAAGAGAGAGTGGGTGTTTTTGTTTAATTCCCAGTATTTCTCAAACATCTGTCGTATAGTAAACAAATTATCAGTTGTGGAATAAATGGTTCAAATGGCTCTGAGCACTATGGGACTTAACTGCTGAGGCCATCAGTCCCGTAGAACGTAGAACTACTTAAACCTAACTAACCTAAGGACATCATACCCATCCATGCCCCAGGCAGGATTCGAACCTGCGAACGTGGCGGTCGTGCGGTTCCGGACTGTAGAGTTGTGGAACAGTTTGTTCGAAATCCAGCGTGGTAATCTTGAATAATGTTTTCTGCGTATGGTTTAAGTTTTTCCAGAATGATCATTGACAGGATTTCGTATGTTATGTTCAGCAAACGGATTCCTCTGTAATTTCCACGTTCCATTCTGTTTCCTTTCTTGTGTATGGGACAAATTATTGAAGGTTTCCGATCTTCTGGCAGTGTTTCAGTTTTCTAGATCATTGTGATAAGGTTATACTGCATGCAGTAAACTGTCAGTTCTGAAATGGACCGGCCCACCCAACCTCCCGACCTGAACCCGATGGAAAAACTTTGGGATGGGCAAGTTCTTCAACTTCGCATGTGAAAGGATGGGCTGCCACTCCATTACAGACATTCAGATATTTCATTGCAAGTGTTCCCAGCAGGGTTCAAGTCATCGTAACAGAAAGTATTGACACAAACCGTATTAATGCTCACTAATATGTATCCGGATACTTTTGTATCAGATAGTGTTGTTACAATAACGAAAACGAACGTCGTTGTCATAGTTTAGGTCTATTCTGACTTGTTGACAGTGTCGGTAAACTCCCAGAACGCATTGTTGCCGGCTGCCAAAGCATGCGGAACAGGACTGCCATGTATGAACGTTCATGGACGGTCTTACATTACTGTGGCCCTGTGGATCACTTGTTATAATGCGTTTGTTCTCATGTGCTAACCGGCAGTTTGGATCCTCATGGACTCTGTTACAATATTTTCATAGAGGCTGAACGTTAATAAAACTGACAAACTGCGTCGATGTATTTCTGACTGGAAATGGAAGAAAATATGGCCTATGAACTTCTGTCTGGTAACGGACGGTGTGCGTGCAACGACAACAAATCGTTCCGGAACACAGTACAGAGCTGCATCGTATCCATGTCACAACATATGTTCACAGTGGACTTCATGGAATTGCAGGATACACAGAATCGTGCTCCGGTTTACACCGTCTTGGCGGGCCACTTGCCTGGAGCTTGTACTAGGTTTGGTCTCAATACATTGCAGAATCCAGTTCTCGAACGCTGATGTACTTACAAGGGGAGGCCGCCAATTGTGAAATTCAGATTCGATTCATACTGCGCATAATAAAAGCTCATGGCCAGAGGTGTAATGTGGTAAAGCACCAAGATGCACTTCTCAGGCGTTGTCGAGAAAATCTACAGTTAAAAGAAACCGCTGCGGTGAAATACTCTCTACGATTATTAATTTTCTACAGCGTCGTGGCGCAGCGGTAAGCGCTCGGGTTCGTAATCCGAAGGTCGCCGGATCGAATCTCGCGCCATGCAACTTTTTTTTATTATTAGTTTATTGTAATTCAAATGTATATATATATATATATATATATATATATATATATACATATATATATTTGCTTATGCATGTTGGTGAAGGCGGATCGCTCTCCAATTGTACCGCCTCCATTTTTCCGTTTGTTTAACAGGGTGTACCAAAGCTCTCACGTCCGCACTGATTTTCGACGATGTTATAAGTTACGCTAGGGACCGCATCTACCTTCTTTCGAAGTTAGCAGGCAACTACGCTGGTAATCGGCGGATCGTTTCGGCCCATTCAACATCTGTCCTTCAAGTGTAACGAGCGAAGAACGGAGTTTATATTTCATACCTGCCACAGAAAATGCTATTCTAATTCGAACGTTTGACTTACGCTACACGTATTCGTTTCGGAATATCGTTTCTACGTCTTCCGTTAACTATACGTGGTTAACATTATGAAGACAATTAATAACATTTGTGAAATACAACTTTGTTTGCGGAAAACATAATTATGTTCGAAGTCGCCAGTTTTTCCACGACAAACGACTTTCAACAACTTATTATATGCATAATTGTTGCAACTGATTGCCGGGAATTATATATATATATATATATATATATATATATATATATATATCATTTGAATTACAAAAAAAAAGTTGCACGGCACGAGATTCGATCCGGCGACCTTCGGACTACGAACCCGAGCGCTTACCGCTGCCCCACGACGCTGTCGAAAATCATTAATCGTAGAGAGTATTTCACCGCAACGGTTTCTTTTAACTGTCGATTTTCTCGACAACGGCTGAGAAGTGCATCTTGGTGCTTTGCCACATTACACCTCTGGCCATGAGCTTTTATTATGCGCAGTATGAATTGAATCTGAATTTCACAATTGGCGGCCTCCCCTTGTTAGAGTCCGGCACCTCCCTACACGTTCGTCTATCTGAAAGGACCCGTGACTACACAAAGGCCCAAAAAGGCTTGAAATTTCCTCTCAATATCCTGTAGAAACCGGTCCTCCAAATCTGGTGTACGCACAGTCCGTCGCGTCATTGTTTATTCGTCTGTCTGAAAGGACCCATGATCACACAAAATGAAATGCCGTTGGTATATGTGCATTTGTTTTGTTATAGTCGCGTTGCTTCTCGACCGTTTCCATCAGCTTGGCCGTACGCAAACACCATCTCTTCTTGTTCCCGACATGAATAACGGACCACTGTTCTGCTTAAAGTACGCTGCGTCAGTTACACAAACTGCAACACACAGGGACTCGCGCACGTTGTCAGAGGAACTTTCATTCGTCTGCGCCATCTACTGGGCCAACAATGCATTTTCGGACTCATGATCATACGACCTTTCTTGCTCCATTTCCAGTCAGCAATCCGTCCCTGCAGTTTGTCGATTTTATGAAGGCCCACCCTGTACATTCAGGGGTGATGCGTCGTATCGTGAAAACTATTGGTATCTTGGTCCATGTTTGCAAGGATCATTTGCTCATTTCATTGCCCTCTACTCGCCTCTTTCGTCTGGTTCTACTTGTACTTTTTGTGGCTTGACTTAGCTTCCTCACCCCTATCAACTCCTCCAAGTACTGGTCTGCCTTCCATCGTCTTACTGGTTCCCTTTCCGCTCCCCACTACCCCCTTCTCCATAACGATCGCCCCCTTCCAGACGACCTCAGTAAGGCCAACCACTTCGCTTCCCACCTTTCCGAGGTCTTCTCCATCCCCGATGATCCCCACTTTGATTATTCTCTTTTCCCCACCGTCATGGAACGTGCTGATACCTCAGTCGCTCCACTTGCTCCTAGTCTCCAAGTACTGGTCTGCCTTCCATCGTCTTACTGGTTCCCTTTCCGCTCCCCACTACCCCCTTCTCCATAACGATCGCCCCCTTCCAGACGACCTCAGTAAGGCCAACCACTTCACTTCCCACCTTTCCGAGGTCTTCTCCATCCCCGATGATCCCCACTTTGATTATTCTCTTTTCCCCACCGTCATGGAACGTGCTGATACCTCAGTCGCTCCACTTGCTCCTAGTCTCCAGTACTTGGGGCAGTTGCCCCCCTCCGACGTCAACACTCCCATCACAGCACAAGACATTAAACTTCTCCTCCAGTCCAAACGCAACACGGCCCCTGGTCACGACTGTGTCACCTACCGTCACCTTCGAGAAAGCCCCTATTCCTTCCTAACTGTCCTCGCCCATCTCTATAATGTCATCCTCTCTACTGGCTTCTACCCTGACCTGTGGAAGACCTCCCACGTCCTCCTCTTCCTCAAGCCCAACAAACCCCCTTCTGCTGCCTCTTCCTATCGTCCCATCTGCCTCACCTCCATCTTCAGTAAGGTCCTTGAATCCATCCTCTCCCACCGTATCCATCGGCACCTTGCTCAACACCACCTCCTCCCCCTTACCCAGTGTGGCTTCCGACCCTCCTTCTCTGCTGACGACCAACTCCTCAACCTTGTTCACCTTCTGTCCCTCCAGCTCAACTCCCGTCGCTCCGCCATTTTTGTTTCCCTTGACCTCCAAAATGCCTATGACCGTGTATGGCATCCCGGTCTCCTCTTTAAACTCCAAACCTACGCCCTGCCTATCAATTTTGTCCGTCTGGTCGCTTCCTTCCTCTCGCACCGTCCTTCCTATGTCACCCTCCACAACACCAACTCCCGTATCTTTTATCCCACGGCTGGCGTCCCCCAGGGTTCTGTCCTCTCCCCTCTCCTTTATCTCTTGTATACAGCTGATATGCCCAAGCCACCCCCACCAGTTCACCTTCTCCAATATGCTGATGACACCGCCTTCCTGGCTCTCTATCCTACCCTTCAACGGTCTCAACGTACCCTCCAAACCCACCTTAACCAGTTCACCACTTGGAGTAACCAGTGGCTCCTCCGTCTCAACCCCTCCAAAACCCAGGCAATCATCATAGGCCGTACCACTCGCTCCTTTCGCCTCCAAGATTTCTACCTCACCCTTTATGGTCGTCCTATCCAACTCACCCCCACCCTGAAATACCTTGGCCTCACCCTTGACCGACACCTCACCTGGACCCCTCATCTCCTGACCGTCCAGCAGAAAGCCCATTCCCGCCTCCGCCTGCTGAAACTCCTGTCTGGCCGGACATGGGGACTGCATCCTTCTACCATCCTCCACACCTACAAATCCCTCATCCGTCCTATCCTCTGTTATGCCAGCGTCGCCTGGATCTCCGCCCCCACCCGCTTTTACAAGGCTCTCCAAATCCTTGAACGTCATGCGCTCCGCCTTGCCTTCCGTATCCGCCTTCCTTCCCCCACACGGCTCCTGTATGAACTGATCCCCTTCCCCCACCTCCTCTTGTTCCTCCAACATCTCCGCATCCTTTACATTGTTCGCAGGGTTGATCCCCCCCACCCTCTGGTTTCCTCCTTCTTCTCCACCCCTCGCCCGTTGCCGCGCCTCTATCGCTGTATCCCTCCCTCTCTCCACCTCCACACCCTCCATCTCCTTCATCAGGGCAATTTCCAACGCCTCCCCCTCCCAGATGACGAACTTCGCCGTGACATATACCCTTCCTTCCGACTATAACCCGGCCTTGTTCCCCCCCCCCCCACCCCAGGGCCCCTTCTCCTCTTTCCTCCTTCTCCCAGAGCGGATTTTCCTCCATCCCCCCTCCCCTGAGACCCTGCACCCCATACTTGCCTCTCTCCTTCCCACATCCCCCCCTACCTGGCCCTCTTCCGAGCGCCCCCCATTCCCCTCCCCCATCTCTTCCCCTCCCTCCCTTCTTCAGGTCTCCCTCATCTCCTTGAACCTGGCAGATCCTCTGTCTTGATCATCATCAGTGTGCCACGTCAATGTTGTGTTTAGTTCTGTTTTCTCGTGTGCGTCAAGAGGTGTGATTTTCATTGTGTACTGCCATGAGGTTCGCCGTGAGTGTTACGTTGTGTGCTATGCCATCCGTCAACACCTTTATGCTCTAGTCATACTGTGCCTTGTGTTCTTTTAATCGTCGCAATGAGTGGCTTTTTGTGTGTGCTACTTTTAAACAGTTTTTTTATCTCCATTTTACAGTCACCCCGTTTTTTGTATATTGCCTTCCATGATGTTCTCCCTTTTTTATATCTATGTTCGCCTTCTTCTCTCCTTTGCTGTTTTTAAATGTCTTCTCTTGTTTTGTTCTATGTCTTTCGGCTGAAGAGCAGTGCATGTGCTGCTGCCAGCCCGCCCCGATGGGGAATTGAAATACAATAAAGAAAAAAAAAAAAAAAGCTTCCTCACATTCGGGCTATGACTGACGATAGGCCCAATACGACCACGATTTTCTGTCCGTTTCGTACAGTCACTAGCATTGGCCTTTATCGTCCAGGCACTTCTTTTTTTACCACAGAGTTGGCGCATTACTGCGACCCTCCTCTGTATTTACACCGTCGGAGGGTGCACGGAACTTAAAGTTCCACCGCCACACCTTCAACGTGCTATGCTCGGCTGTTATTCAGCTGTTGCTTTGAGTCCCCTCTCACCTCTCATTTGTCCATCGAAACAGTTGGACCGGATCTGAACCAGTGACGCTGTGTATTAACAAACTGCCACAAGGAAAAAAAAAAGCTTCCTCACGCTGTTGATAGTAACTTTGTAGGAGAGTTCCTGTCCAGTATTTCAGTGTCGACTCTGTCATCATCATCATCATCATCACCATCATCATTATTTCAGCCTTTTCCCACGTCATGCGGTGGCGTTGCTTTACTGGATCCTTCTCTTCCATAAATGCCTATACAGTGCTGCTTCTCTGAGCCATCCTTTCGCCCGTAGGTCCCCTGCTACCTTGTCCTTCCATCTCAGTTTCAGTCTCCCTCTTCTCCTTGGTCCTTGGATTTCTAGGTCTTTAATTCTTCTCTCCACGTAGTCCTTCCCTCTTCTCTGCTCATGTCCATACCATCTTAGCCTAATTTATTTATTTTTTTTTATTTTTTTTTTATTTTAGGTCCGCAAAACACCATTAATTGGCGGGCCCCAAATCCAAAAAAAGAAAAAAAAATTAACTGCAAACACGGCCAATACAAGGAGCATGGATACATCTCAGCCTGCTTTCTTGGATCTTCTTCCCTATGGGCCCCACTTCCATTGTTCGACGCTGTCATTCATGGCAATTAATGTGACATGGTGCACACTAACTTTTACTATTTTTTCAACGATTATATTTGTCTAATCGTACAGTGTACAAATTTTTGCGTTTTATAAACCTGAAGATGCCTTGTAAAAGCCGAAACCTATCATTATTCTTTATGTGTTCTCGTTAGTGTGACTGGAATAAGTAAGTAGGTATTACTCATTAATAGTTGCTGTGTCTCTTGAGGACACACTGTCTGTCCTCGTAAAATATTGTTGTTACGGCCACAGCGTTATCTGTTGAACAGATTACTCCCATTGTGCCCATAACTCCGCGCTATAAACGATTTGTTCTTTCTGTGCTCCACGCAAATACGGTTCTTATACGACGCATCTTTAGAGGGATTCGTTTTCATTTTCCTCTAGTATCTGTTACCCAACTTGTGTTTTAATTAGTCTGTAGTTTATTTTGTTTGAGCGTTTTGTATAACGCGTAATTTTAGCACTACATATTCTGGATTACATCTGCATTAAATGCACCTTGGCTCTCATCACAGGTATACTTGGTGTCTCGTGTTGAGTCGTAATAACTAGTTCGAGGCGCTGAAATGATAGTGAGGGCAAAACAGCAGTTAACAAAGTTTCAGCCAATTTGTGAACTGTAATTGTAGTTTCCCCAGCTCACACGCACAGCTGCATCTACATTTGGACATTGCAAACTGCCTTACCGTGTATAATGCTAGATTTGTAGTGTTCTAGGATCATTTCCTCAACTTCACGTTTCACTTTCGGATGGTACTTGGAATAACAGTTATTGGTGGCCTATTGTATGTCATTAATTTAGGTGATATGCAGTTAAAAGAAGAAATATACAAGGGAAAAACCAAACAACATTGTCTAAATTTCCGAGGCTCTTCTGGTTTTTTTTCTTTCTTTTGAGTATTTTGGTATAAGGGATTCTCCGCAGATCATTTGCATTCTGTTTGACTTCTTACATCTCTGTATCTCTGTGTCCGTATTTCACTGAAAATAATTGTACAAGAATACAAATGTCGACGGTATTCGTTGTGTTTCCTGTCTGGATACAAGCCTGTTCCATTTACTTAAGGTAAATAGTGTTGATAGCAGAAACGCGAAGTTTACTCCTCGCGCTCAGATTGGCATTCAGCAGTGTTCGTTTCCGTCTTAGGGCTATTAACACAGATATACAGCAGTACGGACAGATTTACTGATGAAAGACTGGGCGATGTTCACTTCGTGTGTGGGTTCACTGAATACGGTTGCAGGGTAGGAAACTAAGCTGTGTTGGATTGCTCCCGCAGCGATGGCAACCCCATCTCGTGACTTTTGCGCCTGCACGTGCACTGCGTTCCGTGTTGCACATTTTTGCGTGTACGTATTGCAGGGTGTTTCATTGTTCCAAAGATATTTTGACAGCAACGGTAAATGGGGTAACGAGTCGAGTAAGTCATAATTAGAAAGTTACTCTGCGACGAATCACCGAGCGACCACGTGACTCTTACACCAAAATATTCAGACATTACCGGTGAAAAACCTCTGCAATTTTGTCGAAGAGTTCCAGTCCATCCAACATGCCTTAAACCGTGTTCAAACTGGTCTTTCTGATTTTTCGGAGTACAGATTTCCCTACATTTGCTGATTCCATGGGTCTATCCCACTGCCTGCTACAGTCAGCTTGTATGTTGTGCCTGGACCAGTGTTTTTAGTGTTAATACCTCTTTGCAGTTCCAATATACTCTTGCGAAGCATTTTTCTGAGGCCGGTTGGAGGACGGAAGTCCTTTGCGGGATTGAAGTACTTACGTATCTAGTTCATTAGCAATACTGTGTACATAAAGTATTTCATGCAAAATGTCACAACGCAAAACATTGTTACAAACTGGAGGAAAACTATTGTTTTAAGCGGTTGTGTTTTGCCGACATTTCCTTGTCTTCTAGGAGGCACTGCTCACATTTTCTCTTTGTTGGATAAGTCCTTCCTGCAGAAGAAAGCTATTCTATTATCTAGCCAAAGCTCTGACTTTTGTGCATTTTGGTTTCTTTTATTACGCTCCGCCAATGGCATGACTATTCTTCTCTTCTATTTGTGACAGTGATAGTAATGTGCCTTTCTGAATGGGGGGTACAGTAAATCTTGCGCCGCCAAGTGCATACAGTCCCAGTTCGTGCTGGAATTCGACAGCGGAAAGATCGTGACCAGTCGAGATTGCATATTATCGTTCCGTCATTTTGTGGCTCCCATTGGTCAGGATCCCATAACTGGATAAAGAATTAGGGATCGTCAGATTCAGAAGGGCAACACTCAACACCGTTCAGGATACAATGGTCCCACCTGACTAACGCCCGAGTGGATAAAAATCGTTTAGTGCGTTCGGAACAACTTCCATAGGGACCGAGTGCAGGGAAGCGTGACCGAGGCTTACGTGAAGGGCTCCAGGCTAGGGCTGAGCGTGTCAGCAGGTGGCGCCAAAGCCATGCCTACCTTCTGTCGCGGCAGTTAGCGATAAAGAAACGACCATACTGAAGAGAGTAGTTATCTCAACGAATCTTTTGTACACGCAGTTACAGTGTGGCCGGTCGGTGTGGCCGAGCGGTTCTGGCCGTTTCAGTCTGAAACCGCGCGATCGCTACGGTCGCAGGTTCGAATCCTGCCTCGGGCATGGATGTGTGTGATATCCTGAGGTTAGTTAGGTTTAAGTAGTTCTAAGTTCTAGGGGACTGATGACCTCAGATGTTAAGTCCCATTGTGCTCAGAGCCATTTGGTTGGTTGGTTGGTTTGGGGAAGGAGACCAGACAGCGTGGTCATCGGTCTCATCGGATTAGGGAAGGATGGGGAAGGAAGTCGGCCGTGCCCTTTCAGAGGAACCATCCCGGCATTTGCCTGGAGTGATTTAGGGAAATCACGGAAAACCTAAATTATGATGGCTGGACGCGGGATTCACCCGCCGTCCTCCCGAATGCGAGTCCAGTGCCTAACCACTGCGCCACATCGCTCGGTAGCCATTTGAACCATTTGAGCTACAGTGTATGTGGATTGACCCCACAGAAAGAATCATCACTGTCCCCTTCCTTGGACGTGAAACTGGTACTTCAGTCTGTTACTCCAGGAGTCTATCACAAATCCATATCTTCTGAACTACGTTCTTCGTTTGGCTGAAAACTCGAGACCCGTCCAGAGTGTTAACGTTTCAATGGCTTCTTTTGTTAGCATTTCAACCTCATTGAGGGTAAACTTCTCGTTTCTTGCCACATTACGTTCCACATAGGTCAGTATATGCTCAATCGGATCCAAATGAGCATGATACTGAAGAAGCCTGATTACACTATGGCCTTTAGCGTTAGCCGTTTAGTCGTCCTGGTACCATGCAGATTTTGGCTTGTACAGCCTTACAAGTTCCATTAAAGCCCCGTTATTCACACCAAGTTCGATATTAAACGATATAACATTTCTTTCTACCCAAAGCAAAATATCCTCTGCCAATATTTCACAATAGAATGTTAGAAAACCACTCCGTGAAAACTAAGGCGTCCCTTTTCTCTTGATAGTTACCTTTCTTCTTGGATCGGGACAGCAATAAGCAGTTTGAAACGAAGCCTTGAACAGAGCCCGCATGGAAAACTATTATCCTGCCGACTTCCCCTAATGGTGCGTCCGTTCACCCCTTTGACAACGTGCGCCCGTTCACCCCTTTGACAACGTGTAACGCGTATTAACCCACGTCTTGTCGAGCTACACAAGTTTTTAGAACGAAACGCTCCTCAGGCCATTATATTACTTTTCTCAATGGTAAGTGTCCGAGACGAAAGCTTGGCGTGCTGGAAACCCAGTTCTTGAAGAAAATTTCGAAGTCACGACTTACTCCCACTGAACAGCGCCACTTCTCTGATGCTGAAAAGTTTCTTTAAAGTAGGATATTCCTTGTGTTGATGATAAGCGTACGTGTATCTGTGCATTGCTCCCAGCTGGACTGTGTTCATCTTGGTTACACGTCAGTCGCAATTTCTTTTCTTGCCTGGAGTTTCTAGTAAACAATGAGCCAGTGTTGCTTCATCATGCGCATATCCCTTTCTTTCTCGGCGCGTTGTAGCAGCGCGGTCTGATGGCGTCTTGTCACGGTCCGCGCGGCTACCCCCATCGGAGGTTCGAGTCCTCCCTCGAGCATGGGTGTGTGTGTGTGTGTGTGTGTTGTCCATGGCTTAAGTTAGTTTAAGTTAGATTAAGTAGTGTGTAAGCTTAGGGACCGATGACCTAAGCAGTTTGGTTTCATAAGATCTTACCACGAATTTTCAAATATTTTTCCTTTCTTTCCTTCTCGTTCCCGGTTCTCAGCAACGTATATCGGTCAATGCTATGGGCAGTTGCTGTCCTGTCCACCACTCTTGTTACATCTAAGGTCGTACTGCTACTGTTGTACTCGAGTTCAAAATAACTGCACACAGAGCACGCAAGTTTGTGGCATTGTCCACGATCTGAACTCCCCTTCCAAGGCTCGATATCTTCGAAGCTCGCGAACGTGCTCTTGGGGGACCTCTTTTTATTGCGAATCTCGTGTTCAGACATGCTGCACTGTTATTATTAGTGGAACGACAACACGGAACACTCGTTCACAACAACACTTCAACGCCAACAAATATCAGTTCACTACGAGAGCAAGCGAACATAGATGCATCGTGCGGCACCACGTGGTACTGCCTATCCACGGCTTGGAAACAGGCGTGTTTTACCAATCGGACCGTTGGCAGCGCACTAGGGAAAGCTGACTCACCACTGATGTTACCTGGGCAATGGCGTCACATCCCCTCCGGTAAGCCAAACGTGGCAAGCATGCCAAATGTACCTTGTGAATTGCCCAATGTATTCCAGGTGACAGAATCTGCGAGCAGTGCAGCTGTTAGAGCCTGACTAAGATACGATGGTCGATGCGCCGTGAGCAGTTTTCGTCTAAAGCGCTGGGCGAGTTCATTTTCTAAGTGGGCTGCTTCTGTGTTGGCAGTGCTGTGTAGCGTTTTGCATTGGATCTCTGACTGCGCTTTCTTTGTAAGTGACTCTGTGGCTAGTCGGGCTCGTTATTGGAAGTTAATCGGCAGAACTGTCGGGCAGTTGGAAGTTAGTCGCCAGCAGTGATGGAAGTACTAATGGGCAGTTGGAGGTGAACAGCCAGCAGTGATGGATGTTAGATGTGAGAAGTTAGCATTGATGGAGGGTAGAGGTCTGAAGTGTGAGCGTAAGCTAACGATCTGTACATGTTCGACTTCGAGACTGAATATTATTCATGATTATACAGGGTGGTACATTGATAGTGACCAGGCCAAATACCTCACGAAATAAGCATCAAACGAGAAAACTACAAAGAACAAAACTCGTCTAGCTTGAAGGGGGAAACCAGATGGCGCTATGGTTGGCCGCTAGATGTCGCTGCCATACGTCAAACGCATATCAACTGCGTTTTTTAAAAATAGGAACCCCCATTTTTATTACATATTCGTGTAGCACGTAAACCAAATACCTCACGAAATAAGCATCAAACGAGAAAACTACAAAGAACAAATCTCGTCTAGCTTGAAGGGGAAAACCAGATGGCGCTATGGTTGGCCGCTAGATGTCGCTGCCATACGTCAAACGCATATCAACTGCGTTTTTTAAAAATAGGAACCCCCATTTTTATAACATATTCGTGTAGTACGTAAAGAAATATGAATGTTTTAGTTGGACCACTTTTTTCGCTTTGTGATAGATGGCGCCCTAACAGTCACAAATGTATAAGTACGTGGTAACACGTAACATTCCGCCAGTGCGGACGGTATTTGCTTCGTGATACATTACCCGTGTTAAAATGGACCGTTTACCAATCGTGGAAAAGGTCGATATCGTGTTGATGTATGGCGATTGTGATCAAAATGCCCAATGGCCGTGTGCTATGTATGCTGCTCGGTATCCTGGACGACATCATCCAAGTGTCCGGACCGTTCGCCGGATAGTTACGTTATTTAAGGAAACATGAAGTGTTCAGCCACATGTGAAACGTCAACCACGACCTGCAAAAATGATGATGTCCATGTAGGTGTTTTAGCTGCTGTCGAGGCTAATCCGCACATCAGTAGCAGACAAATTGCGCGAGAATCGGCAGTCTCAAAAACGTCGGTGTTGAGGATGCTACATCAACATCGATTGCACCCGTACCATATTTCTATGCACCAGGAATTGCATGGCGACGACTTTGAACGTCGTGTACAGTTCTGCCACTGGGCACAACAGAAATTACGAGACGATGACAGATTTTCTGCACGCGTTCAATTTGGCGACGTAGCGTCGTTCGCCAACAGCGGTAACCTAAACCGGTATAATATGCACTATTTGGCAACGGAAAATCCACGATGGCTGCGACAAGTGGAACATCAGCGACCTTGACGGGTTAATTTATGGTGCGGCATCTACATCTACATCCATACTCTGCAACCCACCTGACGGTTCTCCCTTCTATTCCAGTCTCGTATTGTTCGTGGAAAGAAAGATTGTCGGTATGCCTCTGTGTAGGCTCTAATTTCCCTGATTTTATCCTCATGGTCTATTCGTGAGATAGACGTAGGAGGGAGTAATATACTGCTTGACTCCTCGGTGAAGCTACCGAGCTACTGAGCGTCTCTCCTGCAGAGTCTTCCACTGGAGTTTATCTGTCATCTCCGTAACGCTTTTGCGATTACTAAATGATCCTGTAACGAAGCGCGCTGCTCTCCGTTGGATCTTCTCCATCTCTTCTATCAACCCTATATGGTACGGATCCCACACTGGTGAGCAATATTCAGGCAGTGGGCGAACAAGTGTACTGTAACCTACTTCCTTTGTTCTCGGATTGCATTTACTTAGGATTCTTCCAATGAATCTCAGTCTGGCATCTGCTTTACCGACGATCAACTTCATATGATCATTCCATTTTAGACCACTCCTAATGCCCACTCCCAGATAATTTATGGAATTAACTGCTTCCAGTTGCTGACCTGCTATATTGTAGCTAAATGAGCAAAAATCTTTCTTTGTATGTGTTCGCAGCACATTACACTTGTCTACATTGAGATTCAATTGCCATTCCCTGCACCATGCGTCAAATCGTTGCAGATCCTCCTGCACTTCAGTACAATTTTCCATTGTTACAACCTCTCGATATACTACAGCATCATCCGCAAAAAGCCTCAGTGAACTTCCGATGTTATCCACAAGGTCATTTATGTATATCGTAAATAGCAACGGTCCTCCGACACTCCCATGCGGCACACCTGAAATCACTCTTACTTCGGAAGACTTCTCTCCATTGAGAATGACATGCTGCGTTCTGTTATCTAGGAACTCTTCAATCCAATCACACAATTGGTCTGACAGTCCATAAGCTCTTACTTTGTTCATTAAGCGACTGTGGGGAACTGTATCGAACGCCTTGCGGAAGTCAAGAAACACGGCATCTACCTGGGAACTTGTGTCTATGGCCCTCTGAGTCTCGTGGACGACTAGCGCGAGCTGGGTTTCACACGATCGTCTTTCGAAACCCATGCTGATTCCTACAGAGTAGATTTCTAATCTCCAGAAAAGTCATTATACGGAACATAATACGTGTTCCAAAATTCTACAACTGATCGACGTTAGAGATATAGGTCTATAGTTCTGCACGTCTGTTCGACGTCCCTTCTTGAAAACGGGGATGACCTGTGCCCTTTTCCAATCCTTTGGAACGCTACGCTCTTCTAGAGACTTACGGTACACCGCTGCAAGAAGGGGGGGGGGGGGGGGGGGGGCAAGTTCCTTCGCGTACTCTACGTAAAATAGAACTGGTAGCCCATCAGGTCAAGTTGCCTTTCCTCTTTTGAGCGATTTTATTTGTTTTTCTATCCCTTCGTCATCTGTTTCGATATCTACCATTTTGTCATCTGTGCGACAACCTAGAGAAGGAACTACAGTGCAGTCTTCCTCTGTGAAACAGTTTTGGAGAAAGACATTTAGTATTTCGGCCTTTAGTCTGTCATCCTCTGTTTCAGCACCATTTTGGTCACAGAGTATCTGGACATTTTGTTTTGATCCACCTACCGCTTTGACATAAGACCAAAATTTCTTAGGATTTTCTGCGAAGTCAGTACATAGAACTTTACTTTCGAATTCATTGAGCGCCTCTCGCATAGCCCTCCTCACACCACATTTCGCTTCCCGTAATTTTTTTTTTTATCTGCAAGGCTTTGGCTAAGTTTATGTTTGCTGTGAAGTTCCCTTTGCTTCCACAGCAGTTTTCTAACTCGGTTGTTGTACCACGGTGGCTCTTTCCAATCTCTTACGATCATGCTTGGCACATACTCATCTAATGCGTATTGTACGATGGTTTTGAACTTTGTCCACTGATCCTCAACACTATCTGTAATTGCGACAAAGCTTGTGTGTTGAGCCATCAAGTACTCTGAAATCTACTTTTTGTCACTTTTGCTAAACAGAAAAATCTTCCTACCTTTTTTAATACTTCTATTTACGGCTGAAATCATCGATGCAGTAACCGCTTTATGATCGCTGATTGCCTGTTCTGCGTTAACTGTTTCAAATAGTTAGGGTCTGTTTGTCGCCAGAAGGTCTTATATGTTATCGCCACGAGTCGGTTCTTTGTTTAACTGCTCAAGGTAGTTTTCAGATAATGCACTTAAAAAAATTTCACTGGATTCTTTGTCCCTGCCACCCGTTATAAACGTCTGAGTCTCCCAGTCTACATCCGGCAAATTCAAATCTCCACCCAGAACTATAACACGGTCGGGATATCTACTCGAAATATTTTCCAAATTTTCCTTCAGGTGCTCAGCCACAACAGCTGCAGATCCAGGGGGCCTACAGAGACATTCAATTCCCATGTTTGAGACTGCTTTAACCGTGAGTTTCACCCAAAGTATTTCACATTTCGGATCTCCGTCAATTTCCTTCGATACTATTGCACTTTTTATCGCTATAAACACGCCTTCCCCTTCACTGTCCAGCCTGTCTTTGCGGTATACATTCCAATCTGAGTTTAGAATTTCATTACTGTTTACATCTGGTTTCAGCCAACTTTCTGTCCCTAGTACTATGTGGGCACTGTGGCCGTTTATTAATGAGAGCAGTTCTGGGACCTTTCTATAGACACTCCTGCAGTTTACTATTGCCACAATAATATTGTTATTCCCTGTTGCTTTTTGCCTACTACTTCCTTGTCGCGTCTCAGGAGGCGTCTTGTCGGGTCTAGGGAGGGAATTCTCTAACCTAAAAAACCCACATGTGCACTCCACACCTACTCTGCTACCCTTGTAGCCGCTTCCTGCGTGTAGTGCACGCCTGACCTATTCAGGGGGACCCTACATTTCTCCACCCGATAGCGGAGGTCGAGAAATTTGCACCCCAGATCTCCGCAGAATCGTCTGAGCCTCTGGTTTAGCTTTCCACTCGGCTCCAAACCAGAGGACCACGATCGCTTCTGGGAACGATACTACAAACAGTTAGCTCAGATTCCATCCCGCGAGCGAGGCTTCCGCCTTCACCAACTCCGCCAACCGCCTGTATGAACTGAGGATGTCCTCTGAACCCAGACGGCAGGGGTCATTGGTGCCGACATGAGCAACAATTTGCAGACGGGTACACCTAGTGACCTCTAGCGCCGCCGGCAGGGCCTCCTCCACATCTCGGATGAAACCCTCCGGCAAACAGACGGAGTGAACACTGGCCTTCTTCCCCGACCTTTCCGCTACTTCCCTTAGGGGCTCCATCACCTGCCTGACTTCGGAGCTCCCAATCACTAATAAACCCCTCCCCCCGTGTGCCTGCTCGGACCTTGCTGAAGGAGCGGCCACATGCCCACTCACAGGTAGAGCGGGCGATGCCACACGGCCAGCCTCCACATTGACCCTCCGCCACGTGCGCCGCGAAAGCCGCTGAACCCGCCACTTCCCTTGGAGAGAGGGTGGCCCAACCACGCCCGGTACCCGCATAGATGTCTCGACAGCAGGGACCGTGGGTGAAGCATGTAACAGCTGGGGTGTACCGTGCGACGCACCACACTCCCCACTGCCGCTACACTCCGTGGTAGCAGCCTGAAGACGGCTGACCGCGGGCATCAACACGTTCAGCTGTTCGCGAACAGTGGCCAGCTCCTCCTGCGTCCGTACACAGCAGTCACACATCCTATCCATCCTAAGAAATCAACTTACTGTAGAGAGTGAATCAACTTTTAACTAGACTGCTAATTCACTAAAGGCATTACGGGAGGAAGGTTAATTGGCCCCCATTTTATCGATGGCAATCTAAATGGTGCAATGTATGCTGATTTCCTGAGTAATGTTCTACCGTTTTTACTACAAGATGTTTCACTGCATGACTAAATGGCGATGTACTTCCAACATGATGGATGTCCGGCACATAGCTCGCGTGCGGTTGAAGCGGTATTGAATAGCATATTTCATGACAGGTGGATTGGACATCGAAGAACCATACCATGGCCCGCACGTTCACCGGATCTGACGTCCCCAGATTTCTTTCTGTGGGGAAAGTTGAAGGATATTTACTATCGTGATCCGCCGACAACGCCTGACAAAATGCGTCATCGCATTGTCAATGCATGTGCGAACATTACGTAAGGCAAACTACTCGCTGTTGAGAGTAATGTCGTCACATGTATTGCCAAATGCACTGAGGTTGACGGACATAATTTTGAGCATTTATTGCGTTAAAGTTGTATTTACAGGTAATCACGCCGTAACATCATGCGTTCTCAGAAATGATAACTTCACAAAGGTACATGTATCACATTGGAACAACCGAAATAAAATGTTCTGTCTTTTAATTTAAAACACCTACCTGACAGCAACCGTTCGTCTAAAATTGTGAGCCATATGTTTGTGACCATTACAGCGCCATCTATCACAAAGTGAAAAAAGTGGTCCAACTAAAACCTTCAAGAATGGTAATTCCCCTTCAGCGCCTCCCCAAAGCCCCCACCATTACCGCCCTCTCCAAGTGTGCTCTGCTGCCTGCACACCGACTGGCCACAGTATTCAGCTTGGACTTTACTGGGAGTGCATGCCATGTGTACCAGTGACTGGTCGTCAGTGAATGTATGAATCGTTAGTGGGAATCCCTCAATGTTGTCACAGAAATGTTTAACGGATTTGCACAGAGCCAAATGCTCCTTGTCATAAGCTGACTTCATGTCATCAAATTACCCTCCATTGTCCGCAGCTCGTGGTCTTGCGGTAGCGTTCTCACTTCCTGCGCACGGGGTCCCGTGTTCGATTCCCGGCGGGGTCAAGGATTTTCTCTACCTCGTGATGACTGGGTGTTGTGTGTCCATCATCATTGACTCGCAAGTCGCCGAAGTGGCGTCAGCTAAAAAGGACTTGCAATACGGCGGCCGAACAACCCCGCATGGGGCCTCCAGGCCAACAATGCCATACGATCATTTCATTTACCCTCCATTACCAATGTGGAGTGCTCTCAACGGCTGTGATATGATTTTCAAAATGATGGAGAGCTTTACTAAAGCAGATCCAGAGTTCGACTAATAACTAGCCATTAATAACGCAATATATCAGATTTTTAATACATGTACTAGTAATTCAACCCCTGTTGTTCAGGATTCTTTCACAGTTCATTCTAGACTGCTGTACACAATAATTACACAGTAGTCTTGAACAACAGGCCTGACGTACTGTAGTGTCGCGAAATAGTAAAGAGTTCAAAACGTGGAATATTGTCAAAGTTAAGTTGCCTATGCCGAGAGCCAGAGGCAGTAGGTTAGCCAAGAGGTAATAGGATTGCACATGTATCAGAATGTGTTGTCACGCAAGGGCAGTGGCCTGGTTATACACAACAGGCGAGAGAGAATTGCTTAGCACGCGGGTTTGTGTTAGACGGAGACTTTCATAGAGTGTAAGACAGAGATATAGCGTCAGCTGTACTGCATTTCACAACTTCGCGTAAGTTTGTCGTAACAACACGTAACTCTGTCGCAAGAATACCTAAGGGGCGAGAATGGTAGATGAATCAGCAGTATAAGTGGAACGAATGCGGTCAATACAAACGAGCATAACGTCAGGACGTCGCTCGTGCTTCCTTTAAATACGCCAGCTTTGATAGCAACAAGGCACTCGCAGTTAGACTTGCAGTTTGCAGTTAGATGTGTACTGGGTCGCTGCGTAGCGCTCAGGTCGGTGATCGACATGTTAATCTTTATTAAGGAGATGTTGCAGTAAGGGCGACCCATCCAGTAGCAGACGTGAGGGGACAGTACCAGCTCTGGTCCTCTCTGCTGCCGCTGTCAATCATCAACCCAGGATTAGCAGACATCGTGGCAGACTCGCTCGCAGCCAATGCTGACCACATCAGTGAGCCGTCGTCGAGATCGTGCGGGGCCTAGGCCCTGTGCATCCGCCGTCACAACCGGCTGAGCCGACGCCGCTGGGGGACTGCAGCCCATTCCGCCCGTCCACCGCGGACGAGCCACCAGGAGGAGCAGGGAAGAAGATGGGGTGGGATAGAGTACACTCCGCACTACGAGAACGCTTCTAGTGCCGACAGCGCCGGGACTCCAACCCAGACCCTCCTACGCGCAGCGGCCTACTGTCCGCCACTGAGCCGACATGGCCGAAGTAAGGGCATTCCACCGCCACGTCACAGCATGCGGCACTGCGCTAGCAAGACTGGTGCGGTCCAGAGCTGGTGTCATCGCTCTGAGTCAGCGAGGACTCGGGGAAGGTCGTTGGTATCACCAAGCTCAGCCAGCCTGTGTTACGTGGGCCACATTGTACTCAGCAGGAATAAAGGTGTCATGAATCAATAATGTTTCTTTAGCGTTTCTGACGCGTCCACAGTCATTTCCTAGCATCCTGACAACTGGAGAGGTCACCACTCGGCTTCCAGTCCACCGTAGGCGACTGGGACCACTGGGGCGACTACAGTGCTACAGTATGCATTAAAAATCTGAACTACTGCATTGATAATATTTAGTTACTGGCCGAAATCTGGATTTGCTTTAATAAAACCAGAAAGCAAACGACTTATTGCTGCTTTCCATCATTTTGAAACTGCTGTCACCGAGCGAGGTGGCGCAGTGGTTAGCACATTGGACTCGCATTTGGGAGGACGACAGTTCAATCCCGTGCCCGACCATCCTGATTTAGGTGTTCTGTGATTTCCCTAAATTGCTCTGGGAAAATGCCGGGATGGCTCCTTTGAAAGGGCACAGCCAACTTCCTTCCATAATCTGATGAGACCGATGACCTCGCTGTTTGGTCTCTTCCCGCAAACAACCCAACCCAACCCAACCCAAACTGCTGGCATTTGTTGAGACTCGACGAGTTTCTGTGAAAAGAATCGGAGTGGTTGACTTTGGCTGTCTAGTGTTTGTTTGTTTGTTGCATGACAGTTGCGGCAGTGGTTTCACTGGTGTCTGCCGTTATGCACAATTCGATGGGTGTTCCAAACTAACAGCGTTGTAAAGACAGTATCTGATAGTCTGAAATGCATGTTGCAGCTCAGCGATCCACTGCAGAGGTTGCTTACGCTGAGTACTTTTACCTGCTAAAGCATTAGTTAGAAGGGCTTGAATCTTTGCAGCTTGAGTGACATGATGTCTACGAAAGTTTATCATTGGAAGAAATCTCCATAGCCATGATTCATTACTGGGCTTGGTGTCTGTCTGGTGAGTTCTGTACATTCTTTTGTGGGACTGATTCTGTCCATGTCTATGAATGGCCTAATAATGTAATTTCGTGCTTGCATAGCTGGAATTTGTCCTTGTTTATTGTTGTTCCGAATTCCTGCAGCACAATGAAGATCGTGCATATGTGCACTTCCTACTGTTCAGCTGAAGAGATGAAAATCAATATATCGTCCAAGTACAAGAAAAAGAATGGAAGATATGTGAGGTGCCTACCAACGAAAGGCTGCCATTTGGGGATGAGCTTTTAACCCAAATGTTGTTTGCGAGAAAGACAAGTATCCTTAAGGACAATGCGACGACGTATGGAACACCATGGACTGTTAGCACAACAACCATTGTCATGGCTTCCTTAGAGATGGCAGCAGAGAGAGGTGTGCAGAGGCTTCAAGGACACAGAACACTACCAGACTACTATTGTCATATGGGCTGAGCACCGGGCATGATTGTAAGGTGTGCCATTGAGTATTCAATACAGTAACCTATGTTTTGTACAGCCAGTAATTTTGATAGCACCCATTCCA
Organism: Schistocerca americana; assembly: GCF_021461395.2. Classification (NCBI taxonomy): domain Eukaryota; kingdom Metazoa; phylum Arthropoda; class Insecta; order Orthoptera; family Acrididae; genus Schistocerca; species Schistocerca americana. Next base: position 142,893,933 of record NC_060122.1, read on the forward strand.
TTTCTGGTGTGTTATGGCTGGAGGTTGTGCCCCATCTTCAAGATGTCCGTGATGCTGTCCTTTCAACAAGACAGAGCATGTTGCCATTGCTTTCCTGACAAACCTCGATACAGTGTTCGACTGTTGCCCTGGCCAGCATAATCTCGAGACATCAGGTTATGCATTACCGAGTATTAGTATGTCACTACTCATATCCTCTATAACTGATCAACTCTGGCACAGAGTTGAAGCATCATAGAAAAATGAAACTGTACCTGTCATCCATGCTCAGTTTGACTACACCGACATCTGTGCTAAAGCCAATGTTGCTGTCACAGGTGGCAGTGCTGCGTATTATCACATGCTGCGTACCTCCAAATCTCCGACAATTTTATTAGTCATATTTTCTTGCTGTTATCCTGCTCAAAGACAATAAGCAATACTTCGTTATTTGTTACTGCTTCTGGTGTTTTAATTCTAATGACAATCAGTGTAGAAAGCTACTAATATTTGCAAACGAACAAGCCTTTAGACTCGAGGGTAGGTCAAAACATCTGCAAGAAAGTGGCCAAAAACTGTCATTCAGATAACTACTTGAGGGCTGTGATGCTGGTGTATAGCGAGGCAGAGTATTAAGCACATTCTGCTACGTCACAACTTTTGCAACGTTATAAATTGTGGTGTCACCGCCAGACACCACACTTGCTAGGTGGTAGCCTTTTAAATCGGCCGCGGTCCATTAGTATACAACGGACCCGCGTGTCGCCACTGTCAGTAATTGCAGACCGAGCAGAGACTTACTAGCACTCGTCCCAGTTGTACAGCCGACTTTGCTAGGAAAGGTTCACTGAGAATTACGCTCTCATTTGCCGAGACGATAGTTAGCATAGCCTTCAGCTACGTCAATTGCTACGACCTAGCAAGGTGCCAATTATCCTTTGCTATGTATCTAATGAAGCATGTACAGTAACAAGACCAATGTTCACCAATTGTGGATTAAAGTTAAGTATTCCAACAGCTACGTACTTTTCTTTATAGCATTAATTACGTATCCTGTTTCAGACCTCACGCCAGCCTGCGTGAGTTTAAGCGCGTGCCTTTCGGTTACCCGTCACTGTGGATTGGCTGTCTTGCCAGTCCACAACATAAATACATTACTGGACTGAAGTGTGGGAGGGAGGGAGGTAAGAATCTAAATGGAGACCATGAGATGAATACAGTAAGCTGATGCAGTAGGATGTAGCTTACAGCAGCCACTCGGAGATGTAAAGAGGCTTGCAGACAATAGAGTAGCACGAAGAGCTGTATCAAAATAGTCCTTGGACTGAGACCATCACAACAACAACAGCAACAACAGATCATGTGAAACTCAGATTTAGTGTTTCTCAATATCCCTACATCATTTGACTCAATGCCACATCGTCGCTTATTATCGAAAGAACGATCGTATCGGGTTATCAGACGAAATCTATGACTGAACTGAGAATTTCTTGGTGGGAAGAAGAGAGCATGTTGTCTTGGATGGTGAATCTTAAAAGAGACGTAGAACTATCTTCGAGTGCATCCCAGGGTAGTATATTTTGTCCCTTGCTGTTCATGTTTACATTAATGACCTAGCGATCACTATTAATAGTAATGTCAGCGATGCATTTATTTACGGTATAATACAGTCTGAACGAAAGTGTACAAATATTCAGTCAGTTGTTGATAAGATTTCAAAGTGGTGCAAAGACTGGCACGTAGCTTTAAATGCTCATGAACTTAAAATTCCGCAGTTTACCGAACGACAAAAGCTAGTATCTAATGAATATACACTAAGGTGACAAATGTTACTGGATACCTTCTAATGTCGTGTCGGATCTCCTTTTGGCTGGCGTAGTACAGCAACTTGACTTGGCACCGATTCGACAAGTAGCTGGAAGCCCTGTACAGAAATACTGAGCCATGCTCCCTCTATAGCCACCCATAATTGCATAATTGCAAAAGTGTTGGCGGTGCAGGATTTTGTGCATAAACTGACCTCTCGATTATGTCCCACAAATGTTCGATGGGATTCATGTAGGGCAATCTGGGTGGGCAAATCATTCCTCTCGAGCTGTCTAGATTATTCTTCAAACCAATCAACAACTGTTGTCCAGTGACATGGAGCATTTTTATCTATAAACATTCCCTTACTGTTCGGGAACATGACGTCCATGAACGGCTGCAAATGGTCTCCGTGTAGGCGAACACAACCGAGGACCTAGTCCATTCCCTTTAAACACAGCCCACACCGTTATGGAGCCACCACTAGCTTGCACAGTGCCAACTTGGTTCCACGGCTTCATCGTGTCTCCGCCACACCCGAACCCTAACATCAGCTCTTACCAACTGAAATCTGGACTTTTGTGACCAGGTCACGGTTTTCCAGTTGTCTACGATCCAACCGATGTGCTCACGAGCCCAGGAGGGGCGCTATAGGCGACGTCGTGCTGTAAACAAAGGCATTCGCGTCGGTCGTCTGCTGCCATAGACCATTAATGCCAACTTTCGCCGTACTGCCCTCACGAATACATTTGTCGGGCGTCCCACGTTGATTTCTCCGCTTATTTCACGCACTGATGCTTGTTTATTAGTACTGATAACTCTATGCAAACGCCGCTGCTCTCGGTCGTTAAGTGAAGGCTATCGGCTACAGCACTGTTCGTGCTGAGTGGTGAAGCCTGAAATTTGGTGCTCTCGACCCACTCTTGACACAACGGTGTGGGCTGTGTTTACATGGAATACAGACTTTCCTAACGATGTCTGAAATGGAATATCCCATGCGTCTAGCTGCAACTACCATTCCCCGTCCAAAATCTGATAATTGACGTCGTGCGGCCATAATCAGGTCGAAAACTTTCCATATGAATCACCTGAGTAGAAATGGCAGCTTCGCCGATGCACACCCTGTGCAGTCGATATCATCGCTATCTGTATATAGGTACATATCGCTATCCCATGACCTGTGTCACCTCAGTGTAATATCTGTGAGCCACAGTTGGAATCGTACATGTACCTGGATGTAACACTTAATATGGAGAAGAAAGGGAACGACCACATAGGTTGAGTCGTGATTGAGGCGGGCTGTAGAGTTCAAATTCTTGGTACAATACTGGAGAAATGCAATCAATCTACGAGGGCAGTTCAATAAGTAATGCAACACATTTTTTTTTCTCGGCCAATTTTGGTTGAAAAAACCGGAAATTTCTTGTGGAATATTTTCAAACATTCCCGCTTCGTCTCGTATAGTTTCATTGACTTCCGACAGGTGGCAGCGCTGTACGGAGCTGTTAAAATGGCGTCTGTAACGGATGTGCGTTGCAAACAACGGGTAGTGATCGAGTTTCTTTTGGCGGAAAACCAGGGCATCTCAGATATTCATAGGCGCTTGCAGAATGTCTACGGTGATCTGGCAGTGGAAAAAAGCACGGTGAGTCGTTGGGCAAAGCGTGTGTCATCATCGCCGCAAGGTCAAGCAAGACTGTCTGATCTCCCACGTGCGGGCCGGCCGTGCACAGCTGTGACTCCTGCAATGGCGGAGCGTGCGAACACACTCGTTCGAGATGATCGACGGATCACCATCAATCAACTCAGTGCTCAACTTGACATCTCTGTTGGTAGTGCTGTCACAATTGTTCACCAGTTGGGATATTCAAAGGCTGGGTCCCTCGTTGTCTAACCGAACACCATAAAGAGCAAAGGAGAACCATCTGTGCGGAATTGCTTGCTCGTCATGTGGCTGAGGGTGACAATTTCTTGTCAAAGATTGTTACAGGCGATGAAACATGGGTTCATCACTTCGAACCTGAAACAAAACGGCAATCAATGGAGTGGCGCCACACCCACTCCCCTACCAAGAAAAAGTTTAAAGCCATACCCTCAGCCGGTAAAGTCATGGTTACAGTCTTCTGGGACGCTGAAGGGGTTATTTTGTTAGATGTCCTTCCCCATGGTCAAACGATCAACTCTGAAGTGCTACTGTTCAGAAATTGAAGAAACGACTTCAGCGTGTTCGTAGGCACAAAAATCTGAACGAACTTCTCCTTCTTCATGACAACGCAAGACCTCACACAAGTCTTCGCACCCGAGAGGAGCTCACAAAACTTCAGTGGACTGTTCTTCCTCATGCACCCTACAGCCCCGATCTCGCACGGTCGGATTTCCATATGTTTGGCCCAATGAAGGACGCAATCCGTGGGAGGCACTACGCGGATGATGAAGAAGTTATTGATGCAGTACGACGTTGGCTCCAACATCGACCAGTGGAATAGTACCGTGCAGGCATACAGGCCCTCATTTCAAGGTGGCGTAAGGCCGTAGCATTGAATGGAGAATACGTTGAAAAATAGTGTTGTGTAGCTAAAAGATTAGGGAATAACCTGGTGTATTTCAATGCTGAATAAAACAACCCCTGTTTCAGAAAAAAAAGTGTTGCATTACTTATTGAACTGCCCTCATACACAGTAGATTGCTTAGAAGTAACTCGTGTGATCCATTCTAGAATACTGGTTAGAATACTAAATAGGACTAACAGGGAATATTGGAGTTCTACAGAGATGGACAGTACGAATGAGCGCATATTTGTGTGACCAGCGAGAGGTTGTCACAGAGATGTTGAAAGAACTGAAATGGGAGATAGAAGGAAACTATCCCGAAAAAGTCTACTAACATAGTTTTAAGAAATGGCATTAAATGATGACTATGGGAGTATACTATAACCCTCTACGTATCGCTCCCACAGGTATGGCGAGGACAGGGTTAGGTTAGTTACAGCACGTACAGAAACATACAAACCATCATCCTTCCCGCTCTCCACATATGAGTGAAAAGTGAAGAAGTTCTATTAACTGGTACCCTCTACCGTCTGCTTAACAGTAGTTTACAGTGCACAGATACAGATTTCATAGATAGGTAGTGGTACATGTGGCAGGTCGCTAGTCATTAATAAATGAAACTGAAGTGAAGTAATTATCACACCGTTGTAGAGGTTATTCGTACAACACACGAACACTTTATTAACGATGCAGTGCTTGTGCTATATTTATCATTCTATTACCTTCGTCTTTCGTGTTGTGCAAAGCTACGTAAGCTAACGAATGTGCCATAAACCTCTGTTGTTTATGCATGAGCTACGCCTCATTCGCGGCCACGTCTTCACTATAAGCTGCCACTGTTTCTCTCCTCGCTACATGGACTCCTCGCCCACACGCACTCGCACCACAGTTATTAGACGAATTGAGAGGCAGCAAGTAGTTGATTGCGACGTGTAACCTCAAAGCACTAAACGCAGAGGATCAGGCAGCTCATGAAGACTCCCGACTAATTCTCTCCCTCCACCTCCGAAGGTCTGACTAGGCACAGACTGTGCCCCATTGTGAGGAGGATAATATCTCTCTTTTTGAACAGATGCGCTCATCTGCGGGACGTCCTCCTCAGCGACTGCAACTATTAACAGTTCTTAGCTGCTCCTCAAGTGACTACGAGCTGATATTTCGCGCGGATCCCATAAAGGTTTTAGTACAATAATTCAATCTGAAACGTTCATTGAAATAATGCGCAATAACGTAAAAGCCCGGCTGTCCGTAATGGGAGGCGGAGCCCCCAGAGAAGGGCCGTGCCGTAATGGGGCGCCGTAAACTGGTCCCATAAACATCGGGCCCATCAAGTGACAGTGTGCTGCAGTTAACGCGCCGGGCACCCATAACCAGTTTACGCATCCCGGCGCATAACGATCCCTGAGTTATGAGCCTGCTGGCTCTTCCAGGCGCCACGTCTGCTCGCAGCTCAATGCTCGGCGCTAAGACTCTTTAACAGAAGTCTGCCCCCCCCCCTTTCCCCCCCAACCCGGCAGCCTGGGACGCAGTAGCGGTAAACACGGGCAGAGAGACTCTGCGCCGTCAGTGGCGGCATCCATCACTTGCCACCCACTCCAACTAACTCAATCTCGGATAGCCCTTGCAACTTCAGCTGCACCGTGAACAGTTTACGGATGGGTCAGAGAACGAAGGCGGCAATTGATGCGTTTCTGGGACACAGAATAACGGTATAATGGTAATGACGTCCCTATCATGCCCACAGAGCTTACCGCCTTATTGCAAGCTGCAAATTATGCCCACTAATTGACAAACGAACATGCACTCTAAGGAAAAAGAAATGAGACGGAAATCGTTACATGTGAGGTACATGCAAAGACTGCCGCTGATTAATACAGTCGTTGGATGTCCACAGAGGGATATAGTGCCGAAATTTGTCAAACTGGAGCATTAGAGCGTCGGAATCTTGCTTATCAGATCGATGGAGTCTTTCAGTGGCACCCTAGTGAAGAGGGACACTACGTCGAAGCTCACTAACAAGTCGCTATCCTGGAGCCGAAGTTCTTGTATACGTTGCACAAAGCGGATGGAATTGCGGATGTGGTGTTCGCATTTTCCCAAAAATGGACTAAGGAGACCCGTCAGGTGTTGGGCCAGTTCATAGGTTGCTGTCCCTATGTTGCTGACTATCGGACGCATTGGTGTCCCATCCTTGTGGACCTTTGGTAGCCCATACAGTCGTGGCGGTGCAGCCACTCGTGGTCGACATTCGACAACAACCTAACAAGGCTCTTCGAGTTCGTGCTCACCTCAACATACTTCCTGTTCGACGGAAATTATTATGAACAGACAGATGGCGTCGCCATGGCATGCCCGCTTTCACCGGTTGTAGCTAACTTTTTTATGGAGAATTTGTTTCTTCCGCTACGTGAATGACACGTTCGTTGTTTGGCCACATGGACGGGAAAGCTTAAATGAATTTCTCGAACACCTCAACTCGCTGCACCCCAACATACAGTTCACGATGGAGGTGGAGCAGGATGGTGCCCTACCGTTTCTTGACGTCCTGGCGAAACAGAAACCTCACGGCAAGCTGGGACACAGTGTATACAGAAAACCTACACACGCCGATTTGTACCTAAATGCCTTCAGTACCGAACTACGCCAGGCACTAAATCAGCCGTGGCTGACCATTGTATAAAGACTGGCCATACTATGGACTTTGAAAAAAAGAAAAATACTCTGTCAATCCTCCTACTTCTGGGACTGCGTTACTAAAGATGTCATCGAAATCCGATTAGAGGACGATCTAATTAATAAAGACAGCGGCCTCCAACTTAGTCAGGCTTGGAACCCTGCACTCAGCCTGGAGAGAAAGATGCGGTCCCAGAGATCGAGGACCGTCTCCGACGGCGGCAGCAGGGAGACTGCAGACCCCAGTTCAGACCCAGGCGCCGCTTCCCCCACCGCCTCCAGTAGCCGCTGCGCCGGCCGCACCAAAGACACCAGGAGAGGAATGGTGGAGGGGGTAACGGCTAGTATATATAGGGCGCCGAGAGGAACGCACGTCGTGTTCCTGTACCTGTTGGTTGTGCAGTGCTTTCTTCAGGAATAAAACACTGCACACCTAGCGACCGTTAGTGAGGGATTTTGCGAGTCAGGGCCCCCTTCGCATGGGACAAGCCCGCGCTCGCAGAGGCCAAGGCTAGCTTTCCTTCCTTTGTGTGCAAATCTCTGCGCCTTTATTGGCACTATGTCTGGCACGTGTAAGGCGCCCCGCTCGTCCGAGGCTTCGAAGAAGAAGCAAGAACTCGACGCCAAGAGAGACACTGACTTGCATCACACTGGCAATGCAACGTCCAACCAAGCCGAGCAAGATTCAAATGAAAGCTTGAAGCTTCTTACCGACTTGATGCCAACGATTATTATGTGTTCTACGCCAACAGAAGAACTTTCTGGACCTGCCAAGACGAAAAAGACGGACGAGACAACCCCGAACTCGTCAGCTAGCGAAAACCGACACAAGAAGTCCCGCCCCATCGCCGATGAGGAGGGATTCATTCCAGCCACTCGGACGGCTCCTGCACGAAAGATTACGAGTGCTGCTCCTATATCAACAAACAACTCTTTCGCGGCTATGGACGCCGAACCAACCGACCAAAGTGACACCTAGGCCACCACAGCCCAGACTTCTACAAAAACACAGAAACCTCCTCCCATCATCATTGAATTCAAGGAGGCGTATAAGATACTATTGCAAACTATTAAGGGCCTTCTTTGCAACCCTTTTCAATTCAGAACAGCTGGTAAAGACCTCTATAAGCTTCAAACCGCAAATACTACGGATTTTATGAAAGTCACAGAAGAAATCTCAAAAAGGCAATGGGGATTTTATACCTATTCGCCTGACAAGGCCATCAAAAAAGTCATTCGAGGGTTTCCCTTCAGTTTCTCGTGTGATGATCTGAGGGAAGAACTGGAAGCCATCGGAATTGTCCCCAGGTCAGTTTCCAGAGTGCAATCGCCTAGAACTCATAAAGACACCCCCCCCCCCTTCTTTATGGTAATGCTCACTAACACACCAGATAACCGAAAACTACTGACAATGAAGATCATAGCCAACACAGACGTCACAATTGAGGAACCTCGGGGCAAACGTGGCCCCACCATCTGCTATCGATGTCAAGGCATTGGCCATGTAGCCAGACACTGTGCAATGCCCTTCAAGCGTGTGAAGTACGGCCAAGAACACACTTCCAAAGATTGCTCCAAGGACAAAGACACTCCTCCCACATGTGTACGTTGCAACAAAGCTCATCCTGCTAGCTACCTTGGCTGTGAAGTCATTAAAGCCTATAGGACTAGACAATAGGCAACCACTCACCAGGGTCTCACTTATGCTGCTATTGCAGCTGCCAGGAGAAATACAAACGTAGCAACAACCAACACCAATAATGCTTCATCCTCTAAGGCCAATGCTTCCACTGCAGGCATACAGAGAATCAACCTACACCACCATAGGCGTACTCAGTTTACTCCCCATCGCCCAGCTCCACCTCCTCCGACCATTGCTGCACCTCAGCAGCACATAAGCAGTGCCGGACCGCCAACAACTCAGGCACAACACAACACTTCCCGCCAATAGTTTAATCTGACCTCAGTCATGCAAGTCATGACGAAAGCTATCACTGATGCCCTTCAGGCTACCATGGCTACTATTCCGCAACAGATTTCTACTGCAGTTCAAATTGCCCTACAGGCCATTCCAAAGCCAACCTCCACCACCCAATATGGCAGCTAGATTTGGGCTAACTGTGTGCACATGGAACGCCAATGGAATTCGCAATCAAGTAGGAGAGTTCCGTCAATTCCTCCAAGATGAAAGAATCGACGTGTGCCTGGTCACCGAGACACACTTGAAACCCGACATCCAAGTACGAGTCACCAACTACAGCTGTTTCCGGACGGACCGGCCAACTGCTGGTGGAGGAACAGCAGTATATGTAAGAAACTCCTTGATGCATCACCAACTGCCACTTCCAGCATTAGCCACAGTAGAAGCCACATCAGTTGCAGTCCAGACATCAAGAGGCCGCATACAATTCATTGCAGTGTACAGGCCCCCCCGTGGCAATATAGATGAAGCAGACTTTGAGGTGCTACTGTCACAACAAGGAAATCTTTTTCTTGCTGGTGACCTTAATGCCAAAAATACCAACTGGAATAGCCGCATCACTAACATCAGCGGACGTCGTCTCCTGCGAGTTGCTGAAAGAAACCACGCCATCATCATAGGACCATACGACCCCACTTGCTTTCCGAATAGAGGCCAGAGTGACGTGCTGGATATAGCCATCATTAAGGGATTTCCCAATGGTGTTACTGCCACTACCAGAAGGGCCCTTACATCTGACCACGAACCTGTCATTTTTTATGTCGACCTCGTCGGCATCAGTAAACCGCCTAGACACTATCTTGATATTCGAGGAATCAGCTGGGAAATGTATCGTCAACTGCTTGAAAGAGACCTCCTGGATACACCAGACCCAGGGACAGCAGGAGCAGAAGCCACTCTATTATACCTAACATCTAAAGCACTAGACGCTGCAACAGAAGCTACACCTCCGAGACGGCCTATACCACCAAAAACTCACCAACTGCCTCCACCTATCATAGCAGCCATCAGGGAGAAAAAAACGGAGCATTCAGAGAATGGCAGGTAACGCGCAATCCAGCCTCAAAGCGCCTAGTAAATCGACTACAACGAGAAATTAAGGCAGAAGTAGAAAAACACAGGAATCAAGTCTGGGCAGATAGGGTTGCACTGCTACAATTACAAGACCAATCGGCCTGGAAGATGACGAAGTCTCTACTAAGAAGCGGACAGAAGTTACCCCCACTACATGTGGGCAACCATATAATCAGCGAACCAGATGCCAAAGCAAATGATTTGGCAGATGTATTCGCAAAAAACTTCACACCGATGAATGACCCTGCCGACGCTGACCACACTGGCCTTGTCAACGAGAGACTTCCTAGATTCTTCGCCAGTCGAGCCGAAGATGACCATATTCAACCGATCACGACAGCAGAAGTTACAAAATAGCTCGAAGAATTAAACGGAAAGAAGGCTGGAGGACCAGACCTTCTAACTAATGAGCTGTTGAAACAATTACCACCTACTGCAGTACCAATAATAGCGGCCGCGTTCAATGAGATCCTGGCAACTGGCGACTTCCCCCTCACATGGAAACATGCAGAGATCGTCGCCATACCGATGGCACGAAAGGACCCTCGATCACCTGCTAGTTACAGACCAATCAGTCTTTCACCTGCCATATTGAAACTTTTTGAACGTTTATATACAAAGAGACTTCAACAGCATGTGGAAGCAGATCATCTGATACCAGACGTCCAGTTTGGCTTTCGCCAAGGCCTTTCCACCACCCAGCAGCTACTACGCCTTGTTGAGGAAGCATTCAGCGCCACGGAAAGGAAAGAATTCTTCGGGGCTGTATTTCTGGATGTTTCTCGTGCATTTGATTGCGTGTGGCACGAGGGACTCCCGTATAAACTCCTAGATATAGGGGTTCCCGTGTCACACGCAACACTCCTGAAGAGTTATCTAGAAAACCGGACTTTTCATGTCCGCACTCAAGATGGTATATCGTCCACCAGACCAATCAAAGCAGGAGTACCTCAGTGCAGTGTTCTGGGACCACTGTTATACATCTTGTATACATCCGACCTACCATCGACGGCCAGAACACACCTACCCTTATACGCCGATGGTACAGCCATTTACTCCCGACGTATGAATGCTGCACACCTCCAGGCAAGACTGCAACAAGCATGTAATAAGCTGAGTGAATGGGCAACGAAATGGCGACTGTCTTTCAACGCCACAAAGACGCAGGCAATAGCAATCTGTAGAAGACCACTTCCACCTAACATCCAGCCCATTGAGATAAGGGGCGCCCCAGTCCCGTGGTCAAAAACAGCAAAATACCTGGGTGTGACCCTTGACAGGCGATGGACATGGTAACCTCATATAGAAGATATTCGAGAGAAAGCCAGGAGAAGAATGGTACAGCTCTACCCATTATTAAATCCAGCGTCAACACTACCATCAAGACTGGGGGTGATATTGTACCTCACACTGGTGCGACCAATGGTAGACTACGCTGCTGTCGTGTGGGGCAATGCTGCTCCAACCCACATACAACGGCTACAAAGAATTCAGAATCGTACTCTGAAAAGAGCACTCCATCTTCCATACCGGTTCCCAACGAATGAACTTCACCAACTCGCAGGGGTACCCTATTTGAAAGACCGATTTAGAACCAGTGTCAAAACCTTCTATGAAAACACGCAACAGTCAGATAACGAACTTGTACGACAACTTGGACACAAGGTGCACTACCTGGCCTCCACAAGATGGCCCGATGACTTACGCGAATAACGAGACTACAGATCTTGTATATATATTTTTATACAATTTTAATAATTTTAGTTTTTAACAATTTAATAATTTTACTCAATTTATTTTATTTTAATTATATTTTAATCTTATTTTATTGTATTTATCATTTATTTATTTATTATTATTATTTTATCAAATGGTGAATGAATGAGTGTGAGAATGTGTTAACTGTATATGTATGTGTGAGTACAATGTATATATTGTGTGAATGTGTGAGCGAATGGAAAAAAAGGAAAAAATAAATAAAAATAATAATAAAAAGAAAAGAAAAAATAAAAGAAAAAAAATACAAAAAACTTTCCACACAGCTAATGTATTTTAAATCATTTAAAAGCAGAAAAAAATATGACAACCGAAAAGCTATTGTATTAATGTCAATTTTTATTATTGAAGCCGCATGGCTTGAACTTCTATTTTCAGACTGGGCGATCCTTGATGCCCCAATATATTCTGCAGCGCGGCGGCACAACATTCGTCAGGAACCACCTGAAGATGGCGGCGTGTACGTCTGCCGAAATATTGTGGAGAAATTACGACGGTACCCGGTCGGATACCAGAGAACTGTTCAATACTCCAAACTTTCACAATTGGGGAGAGATGAGGCGCCGTTGCTGGCCACTATAGGGTTTGACAAGAACGAAGACAAGCAGTAGAAACACCCGCCACGTGCGGGCGGCCCAGGATGATGGCTTGCCATGAAGAGCAACAAAACGGGACAGAGAATATCGTTGACATACCGCTGTCCTATAAGGGGGCCACAGATGACAACCAAGGGGGTCCTGGTATGAAATGAAATGACACGCCAGAACATCACTTCTGCTTGTCAGGTCGTACGGCAGGCGGCATTCAAGCTGGTATGCCATCGCTGTCCATTTCGTCTCCAGACAAGTCTTCGGCACGGAATTTCATTGACTGGAGTGGAATTATCGTCAGTGATGAGTCTCGCTTCGAAATGAGTCCCAATGACCAGCAAAGACGCGTCTGGAGATGCACCAGACAGTGGTGGGGTGCACCCTGACTGTTGCCCCGCTATACGGCCGGCAACCATTAGTGATGGTGTGATGCCCCATTTCCTTTCATAGCAGGGCACTTTTGGTTGCCATCTGCTCTACCCTTACGGCACAGTGCTACGTCGACGATATTCAACGCCCCGTTTTGTTTCCCTTCATTTCAAGAGTTTTAGGGTCATTGCAAGGCTTCTTAGAACACAGAACTATGTGTTTAGTCACCAATAAAACATCATCACGCCATGTCTCTTTATAATGGGCACTTCACGCCAGTACAAATAAGATCCATGTGGTACTTCAGTGACAAAAGGGGCTAAAAGTGTCTTAACACGTCTGAAAAACACTTAAAATAACTGCCAAAAATTAGGTGACACTGGAAATCCTGCAAATTCATTAAAATATTTCCAGGTGCGCCTGCCACCAATTGGCGGGTAGAGGAAGGCTCTGCAGATATGCAAGACATGTGGGAAGTAAACTACCACCCATAGACCAACACAGAAATGAAAATCCAATGGCGGCAGTTCCCAGATTCGGAGGTCTTTGATCAGCGTCTGTTTCCCATGTTAGAAGGGTCTGAAAAAAAAAAAACCTCCAGGGCTAACAGCCGTGGTTGTAAACCAGTCGCTCTAACTATAGGAGTCATTCCAATGCGCAATATTATCAATCATGAAAGAGTGTGATGTGACAAATAACCCAAGGTAGAAAATCCGTCGCACCAAAGTGCGCAAGCAGAGAATCGAATTCTGAGGAGTCTGCAGCATTGCACAGATACGAGTCAGAGAATCTTGAAACCTCGAGCAAAATTAAGTATAAAAAAGCAAGTTTCATAGCTGGTTTCAACGTAAATTGTAAGAACTGGAAAATTAAAAATGTTACAGGCCCCCTTGGCTTCTTAATAATAAGGAAGTTAGCGAGCAAAAATATCAAAAGGGTAAAAAAGCCCATGAAGACCAACTCCTCTTTCAAATCAATGAAGACTTTATCAAAAACAACAGACTTTTAAACAAAAAAAAAAAATACAGCCCACTGACCCTTCAGCTCCAAGACAAAAACGGAAATATTACCACAACAATGAGGATAATTGCAAAATATTGGCAGAATATTTCAGATATCTTCTCAGCCGTGAATAGCTCATAGAAAATATCGACTTTAAGACCTCAGCAATAACCACCCTCAATCGACGAACTAGAGACGGTCATTTCAAATCTCAAAAAGTGTAAAGACCTGGTAGAAAACCAATTCACAGCTGAACTAAGGAACAATGTCAACAAAAATGCTATAATCTGTCTCCTCTCTCCGAAACATTTTTAAAGGAACCTGGACAAATGAAGAATCCCAGATGAATGTAAGACGGCTATCATCCACCCACTCTGTAAGAAAGGGTCTGTCCGAAACACACCCCAACATCTACATTGGATTTCACTCATAGATGTAACAAGCAAGATATTCTCTGATGTCCTAATAAACAGGGCAGACCCCAATTAGATCATCAACTTGGAGAGTAATAAACGAATTTCAGGAAAGGCGAATCCTGGCGAGAACAAATCTTAAACATCAAAAACCTCATGGCCTATCCAAATAAAGAACGAAATCGAAAATCATATTGGATCACTTCCAAAGAGTTTCGTAGATATGCAGGTCAATAGAGCGGGAATCCGTCATATGTGCACAAAAAGAATTAAACTCAGGCAACAAAACCGCAAACTTAATCAGGGAAGCCTTTACGAACACGGACTCCAAAGTCAAATTCATGGGAGAACTCTCCTACCCTTTTGGAATAAAAACTTATGTACGACAAGGAGATGGATTCCTTCCACTGCTATTTAGCAGCGACCTAGAAAAAGTAGCAAGAGAGTGAAATGAAAAGAGACACAGTGAAATCCGCGTAGAAACAAAAAACAAAGGCGTTAAAGTCAACTGTCTAGCCTTTGCTGATGATGTGGCCGTACTAGCCGAGACCTGGAAAGAAGCGAAAGAGCAGATCCTCGAGCTACAAAAGCAAGCTGAAAAAATAGGTCTCAAAATCTCCTGTGGAAACACCAAGACAATTACAAATATTAAAAAGTTGGAGAACAAAAAACTGAGCTCGTCAAAGAATTTAAATATCTTTGAGAATGACACAGCTGGAATTCTCTCGAGAAAAAAAGGACGGAATCTAGAAGAAGTAAAGTTGAACTGGCCTTCCAACTCACCCAGATCACTTGTAAAAAACGTCCCTGTCGTGGAATGCAAAAACAAGACATCACGATACTGTACTCAAATTGAAAGTCCCGTAAGAAGCCGAAACATTGTCCATCACCAACCGTTGCCAGCTGAAAGACTGGAAACAAAGGAAGATATTAAGAAAAATATGTGGCCTTAGATTCCACAACAACAAACTAATTCACATCAAAAATGAAACCAGTCACCGAACTACCGAAAAACTCTCATATACAGTGAGGAAAAAAGAACTGATTTTTATGGACACATCCACAGAATGAATCCAAATAGATTAACAAAATTAAAAAGCACAGAACATTAAGAACTGATTGATTGATCATACCGCAAAGTAGAGTAAAATGAAAGGAGGACAACATTTTTAGTTTCTTAAGATGCAAATCGGAAGCCTGGCGTTTTCGATGAATCGCTATCGACAAGCAGTGGGGAACCAATTACCTCAGTCCTCCTTCCAATTCCTCGCAAAAACATTTGCGTGCGAAGAAAGTCAAATGGCTCTGAGCACTATGTGACTTAGCTTCTAAGGTCATCAGTCCCCTAGAATTTAGAACTACTTAAACCTAACTAACCTAAGGACAACACACTCATCCATGCCCGAGGCAGGATTCGAACCTACGACCGTAGCGGTCGCGCGGTTCCAGACTGTAGCGCCTAGAACCGCTCGGCCACCTCGGCCGGCGTGCGAACATATTCGCGTATTTTTGTGCTAAAAAAAGTAGCGGAGATATAGTGACAATGGAAGAGAGGGGAGACAGTGCCATTGGGGAGAAAGAGAGAGCAGACAATGATGGTAGGAGGGGGTATGTGGCAGTAATAGAGAAAGAGAGATGGATGAATGCAATAGCAGTGGGAGCCAAAGAGTGAGGAGATATTGATGGTCAGTGAGAGGCTGCGGCTTTAAATACAGATGGATGCAGACAGAAGCAATGGGATCAAAAGAGAGCAGAGACAGGGGAGATATAAATGCAGATGAATGGAGACCTTACATACACTTGGAGGGTTTGGACTAACCCAGACCGGCGAAATTTTAAAGATCTCGGCCTAGCAGAAAATGTAAGTTGTATCCTCCAGAACTTTCGATCTGCTGACATAAGGTGGAGACAATGGTAGTGGGAAAGAAAGACAAAAGGAGACAGTGTAAGTGAGAGAAGAGGAAATGGCAGTGGAATATACTGCAAATCAATGGGAGAAAGGACAACTGGAGACAGACATATATAGATACGTAATGGCAGTGAGAGGGTGATGTTGAGTATGAAGGCATAAGGAGAGTATCACGTCCTATCCTGGTAATGTTAAATTGAACATGTTTTTATCCTATTTTCTCGGGAATTATCCAAGTTAATAAAACCAAATTTTGCCAATATATGGAGTCATATATTATACATTCACTGATGTACTATCAAGTACCTAACTTCTTTTAGGAATCAAGATATGAATTTTTCTTGAAAACTTTGTTTAATTTCTTAAAAACTAGTTTTATGATCAATAAGAGAAAAATTTCAGAGTTTTATGTTATGCACTTTCTGAGTTAATGAGAAACATTTGCAAAAATGTAGTTTTTCACTGGGAAGTTTAAGCAAAGGAAAAATTTCTATTGAATGAAGGAACACCCTAAAACTCTCCAGCTTTATAATCTTCATATTCTTGAGTATCAACCTGATACAGTCTCTTTCTCCGTCTAGGGGATCTTGTTGCTTCTGTTGGGTTCTTGAGTATAATTTCTGCCTTAGAGATCGCTGTCTGTTCAATTCTTGTACTATTGCTTCTGTATTATGGCCGGAAGTATTTCCACGTTTCTTCATAACCTTTATTCTGCCTGCATTTCCTTCACGGAAGGTGATCACAGCATCATTGGACGCAACCTTTAGTGTTTTAAAGTCAACAATGACGTTTATGGGCACTCTGGTCCATACAACATTGTAAACTCATTTACATTTTGAGATTTTCCTGTGAGGCTTTTTTCGGAAGATATGGATGTGCTAGATCTCTTCTGTATTATGGCCGGAAGTATTTCCACGTTTCTTCATAACCTTTATTCTGCCTGCATTTCCTTCACGGAAGGTGATCACAGCATCATTGGACGCAACCTTTAGTGTTTTAAAGTCAACAATGACGTTTATGGGCACTCTGGTCCATACAACATTGTAAACTCATTTACATTTTGAGATTTTCCTGTGAGGCTTTTTTCGGAAGATATGGATGTGCTAGATCTCTACATACTGGTTTTATTACTGCTACAACAGTTTCAGGGATTATGTTTCTGTGGTTACACGCAGTTCCTGCTGCCTCAGCTAAGTGGAGTTTACACTGCTCAAATGAACGCAAGTTGTGTAGTGGCCGTACATTACTTGACGTCTTGTGGAAGAACGTTACTCATACCGCTTTTTTCATTCCTATCAGGTCGTTTGTATCCTTTTCAATGGCTTGGCAAATTATTTTGTCAGTCAAACAACCTCTAATAGTCTTGCCATCTTCAAGCC
This sequence comes from Schistocerca americana, assembly GCF_021461395.2. Taxonomy (NCBI): domain Eukaryota; kingdom Metazoa; phylum Arthropoda; class Insecta; order Orthoptera; family Acrididae; genus Schistocerca; species Schistocerca americana. The sequence continues at coordinate 142,911,433 of NC_060122.1, forward strand.
TTTTGCTAAGAAATTTCTGTCTGAGTTTACGCAGTTGGGCCCTGCAACAGGAGGCCTTGTAGCATTACTTCTCAACAGTATTTGTCGATACCAGTATTACTTTTTTTTGAATTTTGGACAGGCAATATTATCTCAGTTGCTTTGCTGAAAACTTTCATGTAATTCTATATACGATATGTTCTACTTCAAGCTAAAATTTATGGACATGAATTACTTTATAAAATGTTTTAGAGTCGATGTTATACGATAAGTACTAGTTCTGAATGTACAGTTAAAATTCTTTTTTTAGAAACATTTGAAATTACGAACTATTGGCACACTTAAAATATCTATTATTAATTACGCAATACTGTACTGGTTACTATGTTTATTTCTGGATTTATTTACGAAATAATAATCGAAAGTAATAATGTAACAGAAAATAGTAGAAATTCATTTGTTAAGAAAAACTTTAAACCTTTTGATGTTATTTTCCGCAGAGTGTGAGAGTTGTAACCATGCCTCTGATGTGATTGGACGTAGTTTTGTATTTTGTGCGAACAATGTAATTTCCGTTTTGTTAACGTGAAAAATCAAAAGACTGTATGATAAATAAAATATGACTAAATGTATTTACGTAATAACAAAAATTCTGCAACAACAATCTTTAAAACTTATTTAGTTCTACTCAAGCCTGAGGACCCAAAATGTGAGAATTTCAGCTTCAAGAATCAGACTCCTAGACAAGAAGAACCGGAGCCAACACAACACGACGAGTTAAGTAAACCAGAAAGTTTAGTGTAATCTTAGCTCCTTTCAAATTGTTCATAAAAGACTTTGCTTATTGTGGACAATAGCTGGAATTAGGGAGGAGGGGGTAGATTACAGCATCCATTCGTTTCTGCGTATGAGAGACACATTCTAACTTTTGCGATGTTAGGTCATCATAGGGCCTGTTTGTTCTTGAGAGCGTTGATAAATCACAGCTGAGGCACTCTCCACTCCTCCACTGGATCCTTCATACGTTTTCTGACAGTTGTTTTCATGCAATTACTTCTTTTCATTATTGGTACAAACTTTTGTGCATCCATTTCAATGTTTTTACAATACTTCCATATCAAACACCTTCCCAGTATCAATACTTACGGCAACTGCACAAGATATTTTAAATTGCTGGCCCCTTCTCTGCCATGATTCGTCAATTGTCATTGTTAGCATCATGTTGTTCAACTGCTTGCACTGCGGCAATTTTATTGATTCTTCTGCAATTACATTTGTTGTTTCCCCTAAACCATCTGTTTATCTTGAAACACTAGTAGCCTAGAACCGCTCGGCCACATCGGCCGGCCGAGCCATTTGAACCAACCCATAGAAATATCTGATGTTCGTCTCTAAAAGCTTATTATTTTTACACTTGTCGGATGTCCAAAATTCTTTCTTACTCTCACGATTGCAGCAAGCGAGTTCCAATCTAAGAACTAAACCGTTTCTTTTGACGGCATTTTAAGAAATTATTACGTCCCCGCCACACTAATTACAGCGTGAAGTTTGATTAAACATTGTTTTTAGTGCACTTAATCCCAATGTTACTATCACCGGCAATGGTTTTGTTGTACACTTCATTACAGTTCACAGGGTTCTTATCGGAAGCACTTGGTGCTGAAAAACTTTGTTCAATGTTGCTTTCCCTAACCTTATTCCCTGGAAGTAAACTTTCAACCGAACAAGTTGTGCACAATCTTCACTTTTTCCTTCTTTTCTTAAATATTGATTTTGGTGGAGTCATATTAAAGACAGAAACACAACTCAATGGACAACGAGTCGAAATACACACAACCAAAGCTGTAATGCGTCTTACAAAATGCGTATGATACCAGACATTATACTAATGTAGGCAACCTATGCTGCGGGATGTTTACTATGGATCAAAACAAATCACAGCCTTGCAGATCAAACAGTTCCCGAGATACCTTGTCACATCTGAACAAGTGCTCAGGGAACCTGCAGAAATTGCTTGTGCAGTAGATTATCTCAAATTAAATTACAAACATTTACAGTTATCCAAAATCAACGACACAAGTCAAAAACCTCCAAACAACAAATTTCCATAAAAAAAAAATAATTAACCGCTTATACCCACACCATCTTTTGTACTTCGCTTAACTACAGACAGAAACTGGGTAAAAGAATTCAGAATGTTCTGTGTTAAAAGGGTGCGAATACGTTCGTACGCCAAAATGTTTGGGGAGGAAGGCGGAATGAGACTTAAGGCAGCCGGTTCTCCGCTGTTCTGTCAGCTACTTTAAAGAGAAGCATATTCGCTTTATTTTGTCCTCCAATGACATCATATTTCCTATGGTCATGTGACTGGATAAAGAATAATTGTCAAGATTACTTTAATGCAATATACAGTATCTGAAAGGACGAATCATAATATGAAGCAATAGTAATTTAAAAAATTCAAAGAAAATTAACAAATGATGAGGAATATTTCTCGCAAAAATATTTGCGGAAAGTGACAGTATACGATTAAAAAGCAAAAGATTAAATCACCGAACAATTAAAAAAACATATATCTCATAATTATGCTGGCTGTTCACGTCAGCTCAGGATTTACCGAAATAGAATCATCGCTTATGTCCGCGAACCACTGGGAAGAAAGAGACAGAGCTGAATTAAATGTAAATAAAAAACTTATTGTTCATGTATTTAAATGTTTTAAATTTCATGTGGCAAGGGCCTAATCGACCATGCGCCTTCTCTACGAGCCTCTTTGATTTCTTTCTGTCAAGTGCACTGTTTGCCCGTCTGGTGTTAATGTTCATCCTAGCTGTGACCTCCTGGATGCTTTATCACCATCTAATTCTGGATCTTTCTCTTCCTCTCGTTCCATCTGTTGTCCTGCTGAACGCTATTTTAGGTAGTATATTCTCCGCCATTCTTCCTATTGGCCTGTCCAGTTCAACATTGTCTTCTTTAGCACTTCAGCGATGTTACGGTGTTTGTACAGCTAATTCTACATTTTTGTCTTAGCCTTCATTCTACGCTACTTTCGTCAAATATGGGTCCTAAAATTAAAACTAGTCTTTTTTTTCTTCCGAATATTAACAGTTCTTCTTCATATTTCGTTCGAAATGTTAGTGGTTCACGTCTGTATTATATCACAGGTATAATAATTGACTGATACAAGCGAATTTCGAAGTTAGCACTAAGTGGCCTTTTCTTTAAGATTGTGCAAGAACTAAAAAGCATTTTTCTTTTGTTAGACGGGCATCTATTTCTACATCCATTATAGTTAGTAAACAGACTCCCTACGTATTTGAAGCGGTCAAACATTTCAATTAAATATAAATTTATAATAGAACACTAATTATTAGGCTTTTAAAAGCAGCAAAAAACCCATATTTAATACCAGAATTACGAAAAAACTGCATTAAGTAAATAATTACATATATTTTGAAGACATTCTGTTTGTCGAAATATATTTTCATCAACATTTTTTTGAAATAAGGTAAGTTATTTGCCTCTAAGGCAGTCGGCAACCCCAGTCATTGTTCTTGTATAAGGTTGAAGAGCTACGTAAATGAAATCTCAAACATGGCAGTCATTTGCGTCGCACTGAGTCAACCCACTCAAACCCAGAGAACGAGTGAAACATGATATTCTGCTTTTTTCTTCCACTTGTGTCTATGGAATAACACGCAGAGGCAACTGCTCCTTAGGCAACAAGTATTCATTTCACAAAAGACAGCGGGTACGGTTCACACATATACGCTTTACAGGCATCTCTTGAACTCACAACTACAGATTGGAGTCAGACTAATTCCACATTGTCAGATACTTGGAGGTTTCACGTTATTGCACTTCCGTTAGCTACACCATACTTTCAGTAACTTCAAATTAATCTTTCATCAGCCTATAAGTGCGACGTCGAGATTCAACTTCTGTTTCTTAACGAGTTATTTGTTGCTGAATTTAGCGATGCGCTTTGCGGAGTCACTTTTAATCCACGTCTCTGGTTGCATGAGAAAAACATTGCTTGGTCTCGTGCCTTAATTTCGGTACTTCCGAAATGATTTTAATTATTTAATCGCAACAAATGCTCTTTAAATCTTCTTCTCGTACTGATAACTTTTGTTTTGCAGCGTATGATAGATTTTCTGCTTAGACCAACCATAAAGAAAACTCGGCCAAGAAATACAGATTTTGAAGAGGTTTTCATGTTATGATTTGACGAAACTGGGACGCCAAATGATGTACAGAAGGGGCGTTCAGAGAAAGAACCGGATGAAAATAACAGAGATATTTGGTCTGTAGAAAATGGCTTCCAATGCTCCCAGCATCCCGTTGCTAGCTCTCGTTCTACGACACCACCACACAATATCGTGATGCAAGCACCTGGACTCAGCCAACAATTTAGGAGACCATCGATGAATGTAAAAGAAATTTAGTCCTGCTTATTTTCCATCGACGTTTTGGAATTAGTTGTGAAATACAGTAGCCAGAAATTGGCCGGGGTGTGAAGAAAGTACATAGAGAATGCAAAATAAGATCTGCGAGATTTGGATGTGACTGAATTGCGCTGTTTCCTTAGCTCGTTGTTTTACACTGCTACTTTTTCGGTCAAACCAGGAAAATACCAGATAGTTATTTGCAACAGATGGAACTGGAAGGATAAATCCCAATCCATCATGAACGTGAATCGCCTTCCTATTCTTCTTCAGATACAAATACGCGAAATGAAAGGAAAAAAGGTGAACCAACAGCAACAATATCAGCAGTATTGAATACATCTACATCTACATCTACATCTATACTCCGCGAGCCACCTTACGGTGTGTGGCGGAGGGTACTTATTGTACCACTATATGATCCCCCCTTCCCTGTTCCATTCACGAATTGTGCGTGGGAAGAACGACTGCTTGTAAGTCTCCGTATTTGCTCTAATTTCTCGGATCTTTTCGTTGTGATCATTACGCGAGATATATGTGGGCGGTAGTAATATGTTGCCCATCTCTTCCCGGAATGTGCTCTCTCGTAATTTCGATAATAAACCTCTCCGTATTGCGTAACGCCTTTCTTGAAGTGTCCGCCACTGGAGCTTGTTCAGCATCTCCGTAACGCTCTCGCGCTGACTAAATGTCCCCATGACGAATCGCGCTGCTTTTCGCTGGATCATGTCTATCTCTTCTATTAATCCAACCTGGTAAGGGTCCCATACTGATGAGCAATACTCAAGAATCGGACGAACAAGCGTTTTGTAAGCTACTTCTTTCGTCGATGAGTCACATTTTCTTAGAATTCTTCCTATGAATCTCAACCTGGCGCCTGCTTTTCCCACTATTTGTTTTATGTGATCATTCCACTTCAGATCGCTCCGGATAGTAACTCCTAAGTATTTTACGGTCGTTACCGCTTCCAATGATTTACCACCTATGACATAATCGTACTGGAATGGATTTCTACCCCTATGTATGCGCATTATATTACATTTATCTACGTTTAGGGAAAGCTGCCAGCTGTCGCACCATGCATTAATCATCTGCAGGTCCTCCTGGAGTACGTACGAGTCTTCTGATGTTGCTACTTTCTTGTAGACAACCGTGTCATCTGCAAATAGCCTCACGGAGCTACCGATGTTGTCAACTAAGTCATTTATGTATATTGTAAACAATAAAGGTCCTATCACGCTTCCCTGCGGTACTCCCGAAATTACCTCTACATCTGCAGATTTTGAACCGTTAAGAATGACATGTTGTGTTCTTTCTTCTAGGAAATCCTGAATCCAATCACAAACCTGGTCCGATATTCCGTAAGCTCGTATTTTTTTCACTAAACGTAAGTGCGGAACCGTATCAAATGCCTTCCTGAAGTCCAGGAATACGGCATCAATCTGCTCGCCAGTGTCTACGGCACTGTGAATTTCTTGGGCAAATAGGGCGAGCTGAGTTTCACATGATCTCTGTTTGCGGAATCCATGTTGGTTATGATGAAGGAGATTTGTATTATCTAAGAACGTCATAATACGAGAACACAAAACATGTTCCATTATTCTACAACAGATTGACGTAAGCGAAATAGGCCTATAATTATTCGCATCTGATTTATGACCCTTCTTGAAAATGGGAACGACCTGCGCTTTCTTCCAGTCGCTAGGTACTTTACGTTCTTCCAGCGATCTACGATAAATTGCTGATAGAAAGGGGGCAAGTTCTTTAGCATAATCACTGTAGAATCTTAAGGGTATCTCGTCTGGTCCGGATGCTTTTCCGCTACTAAGTGATAGCAGTTGTTTTTCAATTCCGATATCGTTTATTTCAATATTTTCCATTTTGGCGTCCGTGCGACGGCTGAAATCAGGGACCGTGTTACGATTTTCCGCAGTGAAACAGTTTCGGAACACTGAATTCAGTATTTCTGCCTTTCTTCGGTCGTCCTCTGTTTCGGTGCCATCGTGGTCAACGAGTGACTGAATAGGGGATTTAGATCCGCTTACCGATTTTACATATGACCAAAACTTTTTAGGGTTCTTGTTTAGATTGTTTGCCAATGTTTTATGTTCGAATTCGTTGAATGCTTCTCTCATTGCTCTCTTTACGCTCTTTTTCGCTTCGTTCAGCTTTTCCTTATCAGCTATGATTCGACTACTCTTAAACCTATGATGAAGCTTTCTTTGTTTCCGTAGTACCTTTCGTACATGATTGTTATACCACGGTGGATCTTTCCCCTCGCTTTGGACCTTAGTCGGTACGAACTTATCTAAGGCGTACTGGACGATGTTTCTGAATTTTTTCCATTTTTGTTCCACATCCTCTTCCTCAGAAATGAACGTTTGATGGTGGTCACTCAGATATTCTGCGATTTGTGCCCTATCACTCTTGTTAAGCAAATATATTTTCCTTCCTTTCTTGGCATTTCTTATTACACTTGTAGTCATTGATGCAACCACTGACTTATGATCACTGATACCCTCTTCTACATTCACGGAGTCGAAAAGTTCCGGTCTATTTGTTGCTATGAGGTCTAAAACGTTAGCTTCACGAGTTGGTTCTCTAACTATCTGCTCGAAGTAATTCTCGGACAAGGCAGTCAGGATAATGTCACAAGAGTCTCTGTCCCTGGCTCCAGTTCTGATTGTGTGACTATCCCATTCTATACCTGGTAGATTGAAGTCTCCCCCTATTACAATAGTATGATCACGAAACTTCTTCACGACGTTCTGCAGCTTACTGCCGGCCAGCCAAGAGTATTGATTCTTTGGCTTGTGTAGATGAGATGGTTGTAGGTTTTAGGGGAATGTGTAAATTTAAGATGTATTTATCAAGTAAGCCATGCAAGTATGGACTAATTGTTACAGTTTACCTGACGCCAGAAATATTTTTGGAACGGGTAAACGTATTACTGAGGGGAGTCTAATAATATGACACTTTCAGAACAGAAAGGGGAGCTGTAGAAACCAACTCAAACAGTGTTAAGTTTGTCTTCTCCTGTTCATGGCTCAAAGAGGATAACACTGCAGATAATTTGATTTTATCTGTTGAGCTGGTGACGAACATGACAGTAATAAAGAATAAGGGGGAAATACCATCAGAGTTTTTATCCCTAAAAACAAGAGAAGTTGTAAGTCCCGTTTATGGTGTCCTAATAGATATGAGATTGGTATCGTGTGTACAAAAGGGGAACAGAGCTGCACTCTTCTCCAGCTCAAAGTGACGAAGCCAACGAGCCAGAAATTGTAACTTTCCACAACAATGCAAAATCTGAATTCGAGACTCTCGATGAAAAATGTGTGATATACAGCTGGTCGAAGGACTAGCAGATGGCCAATGGCAATCACGTTTCGTGTTCTGGACATCACTGCAGTCAAAGCCTTTACTCATCACTAAGCTGTACGCGGTGACAGAACAAACTAGGCTTGAGTTTACGAAAGAGCGTGCGAAACAACTACTTGCCGATTCTCTAGAGAGAAGCTAAGATAATTCTCGTATTCGCCAGGATGTAAAAACATCAATCAGGAACGTTCTTGCTGAAGACGACGAGCAAGCAGTATCAGGTAGGGACAAGCTAGCAACTAACATTATGAAACTTCCTGGCAGATTAAAACTGTGTGCCCGACAGAGACTCGAACTCGGGACCTTTGCCTTTCGCGGGCAAGTGCTCTACCAACTGAGCTACCGAAACACGACTCACTCTCGGTACTCACAGCTTTACTTCTGCCAGTACCTCGTCTCCTACCTTCCAAACTTTACAGAAGCTCTCCTGCGAACCATGCTGGAAGGTAGGAGACGAGGTACTGGCAAAAGTAAAGCTGTGAGTACCGGGCGTGAGTCGTGCTTCGGTATCTCAGTTGCTAGAGCACTTGCCCGTGAAAGGCAAAGGTCCCGAGTTAGAGTCTCGGTCGGGCACACAGTTTTAATCAGCCAGGAAGTTTCATATCAGCGCACACTCCGCTGCAGAGTGAAAATCTCATTCTGGGAACTAACATTATGTTCCAAAAAAGTGAAAAATGCGAAAGTTATAATCATAAACACTGTGAACAGCGCCCATCAGTTGTGTGTCACATTCGTATTTCACATAATTTTTTTTTTCTAAAAGAGTCTACTGTTTTACATTATCATATCTGACATTATACGACCGGCGTTCAATAAGTAGTGGAATATACTTTTTTATTGGCCAGTTTCGGTTCAAAAAATGCAGAATCTGCTGTGGGATATCGTGGAATATTCCCGCTTCTGTCCTATAGTTTCATGTAGTTCCGATAGTTGGCAGCGCTATAGGTAGCCTTCAAAGTAATGTCTTTAATGGCGGTGGGTTCCAAGGAGAGGATTGTGATTGAGTGTCTTTTGGCTGAAAACCAGGGCGTCGCAGGTATTCACAGACGCTTGAAGAGTGTCTACGGATATCTGGCAGTGAACAGATGCACAGTGCGACGGGAGAGGAGCCTGTCATCGTCACATGTCGCCCGTGCCGGCCGACCGCACGCAGCTATGACTCCTGCAGTGTTGGAACGTGTGGATACTCTCATTCGACATAATTGAAGGAACACAAACACCTCGCTGCACAACTGGACGTTGCTGTTGGTAGTGCTGACACACTCGTCCAGCAGGTGGCGTACTCTACAGGTGTGCACCTCAACTTCATAGAAGACCATAAAGAATAACAAAGGACCATTTGCACGGAATGGCTTGCACGTAACGAGGTTGATCATGACAGTTTTCTGTCGGACATCACTAGAGACGATGAAAGATGGGTTCATCAGTTAGAAGCGGAAGCAAAGCCGCACGCTCAGCCTGTCAAGTCATAGCGACGGCCTTCTGGGACGCTGAAGGGATTAATCTGTTAATGGTTCAAATGGCTCTGAGCACTATGGGACTTAACAGCTGAGGTCATCAGTCCCCTAGAACTTAGAACTACTTATACCTAACCTAAGGACATCACAGACATCCATGCTTGAGGCAGCATTCGAACCTGCGACCGTAGCGGTCGCGTGGTTCCAGACTGAGGCGCCTAGAACCGCTCGGCCACACTGGCGGGCTGATGTCCTCTCTCCCGGTGAAACGATTAACTGTGAAGTGTATTGCACTACCCTCAGGAAACTGAAGAAACGATTTCAGCATTTTCGTTGCCACAAAAATGCAAACGAATTTCTCATTCTCCATTACAACGCCATGCCCCACACAAGTCTGAGCATCCGAGAGGAGCTCACAAGACTTCATTGGACTGTTGTTCCTCGTACACTCTAGAGCCCTGATCTCGCACCTTCCGACGTCCATCCGTTTGGCCCAATGAATGATGTACTCCGCAGAAATCAGTACGTGGATGAGCGGCAGGTTATTGATGAAGCAAGTCGCTGATTACGAGGTCGAGCAATAAAATTGTACCATGCGGGCACATAGGCCCTCCCAGCAAGATGGCGTAATCCCGTCGCATTGAACAGAGATTATGTTGAAAAACAGGGTTTTGTATCCAAAAGAGTGAAGAATAATACGGTGTAACGGAATCCTAAATAAAACCAACCCGCTTTCAGAAGAAATGTTTTCCGTTAGTTACTGTGGAAGTCAGTACTTTCAATTCCTCTTCTAAAACTGCGTGGTTTTATAACGCAACCAACTTCTTTACTAAAGGTGATAATTTGCTTCCCTAATTCTTCTAAAATTCTGTTAATACTCACAATAATAAAAAAAAGTTATGATAATGAAAGTAAAAGACAAAGCGAATATACGGACTCAATTTGACTCAATTTCTAAAGTTATTGATACTAATTCGCATCTGTAATAATGGGTTAAACAGCTGAGAATACTAACGACATCTTCAAAGTAACGGATGATCAAAAAGTCAGTATAAATTTGAAAACTTAATAAACCACGGAACAATGTAGATAGAGAGGTAAAAATTGACACACATGCCCTTGAACGACATGGGGTTTTATTAGAACAAAAAAAAAAAAAAAAAAACAAAGTTCACAAAATGTCCGACAGATGGCGCTGGACAGCAAAACGTCAGTGACTGCACATGACAATCTTGTATAAAAGGAGCTGTAATGAGAGAGAATCAGATGCGCCAGCAATCGCAGCATGTTGACGTTACCTGAAAAGGCGCTTTTAGTGAAGCTGTATTATCAGAATGGCGAATGTGCTAGTTCAGCGTTACGATCCTATCGCCATAGGAAGGGGATTCGAACGAGTAAAGGTCCGTTGACAAATGCAGCTGTGGCGAGAATGATTTAGAAGTTCGAAGCCACGGGTTGTTTAGACGATAGACCCCGTAGTGGCCGACCGAGCACAAGGCGTAATGGTGCTGAGAGAGTTCATGAAGAAATGGAGACTGCAGCGGGTTCGTCTATGCACGGGGAAGTCAGCGCCCGTGCAGTCGCAGGTCGAACCGGCATTCCATACACTACTGTTTGGTTGGCACTTAGGCGTACCCTCCGATGCTATCCGTACAAAATACATCGGCATCATAACTGTTACCTGGCGATTTAGTGAAGCGGAGGGCATTTGCGGTGTGGGCGTTTCAAAAGGTGGCGGAAGATGACGATTGGTTGAGTAACGTGTTGTGGACCGACGAAGCTCATTTCACGCTCCGAGGTTCTGTCAACGCCCAAAACTGCAAAATTTGGGCTACCGAAAATCCTAAAACTGTCGTGGAAACTCCACTGCACAACGAGAAAGTCACGGTATGAGTTGGATTTACCACATCTACCGCTATCGGGCCTTTTTTCTTCGAGGAAATGCGTGATTCTGGTTTTGTAACTGCTACCGTGACGGGTGAGAGGTACGTCGATATGTTACAGAATCGCATCATCCCCAGTCTAGCTGATAAACACCTGCTGGAACGTACGATGTTTATGCAGGATGGCGCTCCACCCCATATTGCTAGAGGCGTGAAAGATCTCTTGCGTGCGTCGTTTGGTGGTGATCGTGTGCTCAGCCGCCACTTTCGTCATGCTTGGCCTCCCAGGTCCCCAGACCTCAGTCCGTGCGAATATTGGCTTTGGAGTTACTTGAAGTCGCCAGTGTATCGTGATCGACCGACATCTCTAGGGATGCTGACAGACAACATCCGACGCCAATGCCTCACGAAAACTCTGGACATGCTTTACAGTTTTTTTCACAACATTATCCCTCGACTACTGCTACTGTTGAGGAGTGATGGAGGACATATTGAGCATTTCCTGTAAATAACATCATCTTTGCTTTGTCTTACTTTGTAATCCTAATTATTGCTATTCTGATCAGATGAAGCGCCATCTGCGCGACAGTTTTTGAACTTTTGTAATTTTTTGGTTCTAATAAAACCCCATATCATTCCATGCATGTGTGTCAATTTGTACCTGTCTATCTACATTATTCTGTGATTTATTCAGTTTTCAAATTTATTCCGACTTTTTGATCACCCTGTACGTTTATTGACTTAAAAATATTTGTAAACGATCCAATGAGTTTTCAAAGCAACACATACATACAGAAGCTCAACACTAGAAGGAAAAATACACACATAAAAATAAGGTTTTGCATCACCCCGGTTCCCAGCAATCCTGACTATGGGTATTGTATCACAGACACAATCCCTTTGACTGTTCAGAGATGTCACTAAATCCGCCCAAAGATGTAAACAACCATGCATGAGCAACGCCTATTAGACGGCGGGGGATCCGACAGCCGATCAGTTCCAGTCATTCCACCAGGTAGGAGGTACACGGCTCATGTTGTCTGCAGTTCAACCATGCCTAGACGGTTAATACCGCGGTTCGACCGCGTCCGCATTGTTACTTTGTGCCAGGAAGGGCTCTCAGCAAGGGAAGTGTCAAGGCGTCTCGGGGTGAACAAAACCGATGTTGTTCGGACATGGAGGAGATAAAGAGAGACAGGAACATACGATGACAAGCCTCGCTCAGGCCGCCCAAAGGCTACTACTCCAGTGGATGACCGCTACCTACGGATTATTACTGGGAGGGCCCCTGACAGCAACGCCATTATGCTGAATAATACTTTTCGTGCAGCCACAGGACGTCGTGTTACGACTCAGACTATGCGCAGTAGGCTGCATGATGCGCAACTTCACTCCCGACGCCCATGGCGAGGTCCATCTTTGCAACTACGACACCACGCAGCCCGGTGCAGATGGGCTCAACAACATGCCGAATGGACCGCTCAGTATTAGCATCACGTTCGCTTCACCGATGTGTCTCGCATGTGCCTTCAACTAGACAATCGTTGGAGACGCGTTTGGACGCAACCCGGTCAGGCTGAACGCCTTAGACACACTGTCCAGCGAGTGCAGCAAGGTGGAGGTTTCCTGATGTTTTGGGGTGGCATTATGTGGGGCCGACGTACGCCGCTGGTGGTCATGGAATGCGCCATAATGGCTGTACGATACATGAGTGCCATCTTCCGACCGATAGTGCAACCATGTCGTCAGCATATTGGCGAGGCATTCGTCTTCATGGAGAAATTTTGCGCCCCCATCGTGCACATCTTGTGAATGACCTCCTTCAGGATAACGACATCGCTCGACTAGAGTGGCCAGCATGTTTCCCAGACATGAAAGCTATCGAACATGCCTGGGATAGATTGCAAAGGGCTGTTTACGGACGACATGACCCACCAGCCACTCCAAGCGATGTACACTGAATCGCCGTTGAGGAGTGGAACAATTTCGACCAACAGTGCTCTAATGAACTGGTGGATAGTATGCCACGACGAATACAGGCATGCATCACAGCAAGAGGACGTGCCACTGGGTGCTAGAGGTATCGGAGTGTACAGCAATCTGGATCACCACCTCTGAAGGTCTCGCTGTAAGGTGGTATGACATGCAGTGCGTGGTTTCCATGAGCAATAAAAAGGGCGGAAATGGTGTTTATGTTGATCTCTGTTCCAGTTTTCTGTACATGTTCCGGAACTCTCGGAACCGTGGCGATGCAAATCTTTTTTTGATGTGTGTAATAAGCGTCGCTCTTTAAGGGATCTAGCAATGAAACAAAAAAGGGTGACATGCATATTCTTTAAAACTCTACCTATAGAAATAAAATGTCTGATACATAGCATAATTGTTTTAAAATATAGGTTAGATATGTTCCTCCTTAACAGTTCCTTCTTCGTCTGACGACATGCTCCGTTTATCGTTAATATCATCTATTCATATATGATCTATGTTAACTGAGTACCTAATTAACAAAGAAATACGAGTCGGGTGACTACAGCGGGACATCATACTGAAAATACTTTGATATCTACATTTACATCAGTACTCCTGCAGTTGAGACGTAAGGGCCTGGAATATGATACCTCTAACCGCCTTTGGACTAATACTCTAATACTAATACTAATACGTTCCACTTTCGTACAGCGCGTGTGAAAAGTGAACACTTAAATCTTTGCCTAGATTACTCATTTATCACGTAACTGTCGATAGCACTCATTTCTTTGTATGAATAAAGTGGATAAAAGGATGTATGAACATAACAGTCAATGGAATGACTGACACTCTTCCGAAGAGATCCATTTATGAATGCAAAGAAGAACACAAACTAGAATCGCCGAGTGACTTTATCCAAATGAGGCATCTCACAGGTGAAAAGAACAGACGCTACGGCATGACGACATTAACAATACGAACAAGACCTTACTACCCTGGATCAGCTACGGACTGGGATTGTCAGTCATTACATCAAACATCGTGCTGAATCAACGTCACTTCAGGCAACACGTCTATCGAATCAACATCGTACTGTACTGTCTATGCGACTATAGTGAAGACGAAGACCTAAATTACATTTGCTTTGGCTGCATATGTCGGAAGGACTTGTCTACAGAGTTGTTAAATAACATTAGGTCTCTGAAACTGCAGTTAAAAACCTGATTTCCCGTGCTGTTATCATCAAAAGACATTTTAATAAATACGATATTATACTGGGTGATACCGTGATATGTTAAAACTTTCGGGGACGTTCGAGAACGGGAAGTGTATCGATTTGAGGCAAGGAACCCCGGTCCGGAAGTGACCGAGTAGAAAATTATAAGCGAAAATCGTTCTGATTCCTCTCACAGTGGGATAAACGTATCGGTACTGTCGTTGCTATAATTGTAGGGTATGCAGTCCCAACGAGCTCTTAGGTGTAGCGACTGGGATGATAACTCAACTGATCAAATGCACATGGCATATTGTATACTGACATGAGCAAGCCTCGTGTACAGTGTCTGTACTGTAGTATACAATACTCTGTGTTTAAAAGTTGAAGAACTAACGTCGATCATCCATAACCGAATGGAGTTGTAGCCGGGAAAATAACTTTTAGACATTATTCTTGCATATGGGCAAGCAGATGGAAGCAGCAGAGAAGGGAAAAAGTTATACGGGGCCAGAAATCCGTGTTTAAGACACCTGCCTTACTCCATGATTCTAATACTGCTCCAACGTTTTAATGAAACAGGGCAATTGATACCACCGTACAGCGACCGACGACTATACGGACTCCCGAAGGACTTCCACGTTGAGGTAAGTGGCGGCCTCTGGCAGCGACGGACGTTTGATTTCGGCACTGGCATGCGACAGATCTAGTACCGAGTTCCAGGTTCGCGGTTCGTAGTTACAGGTCACAGTGGAGATGAGCCGGCGAGACAGTCTTACAAGTGGAGCCGCCTACAACCCTGTTTTCCACTGTGATTGATGGTGTGGCGCCCAGGACGGACATAGTCTTGTTGAGCTGTATTCAATAACGCCCACTGCTTAGCTGTATCTGTCCGCATGTACTTCCAAAGAGTTGCTGTACTACTGGTTGCTGTAGAAATTTACACGAGGTATGTATCTCTGTTACTGATTTGTTTGCTCTGTCACAGTTCCTCCGTCCATCTCGGGACACCTAAACCTATTAGACATGTGCGAGTCGTTCTACCCAGACGACCCATACACATCACTTTGACTCCTAGTGACTTCTGACGTCCCATCATGGCCATTCAATGGTTCTTACTGCGCCTTACTGTCGGTCATCGCTTTCCTACGTATGCACTTTTCGTGTATGAAGCCAGTTTCACACAGACGCAGTCCCTTTGACTGTTCGGAGATGTCACTAAGCCCGCCCAAAGATGTAAACAACCATGCATGAGCAGCGCCTATTAGGCGGAGGGGGCCCAACAGCCGATTAGTTCCAGTCATTCCATCAGGAAGGAGGTTCACGGCTCGTGTTGTCTGTAGTACAACCATGCCTAGACGGTCAATACCGCGGTTCGATCGCGTCCGCATTGCTACTTTGCGCCAGGAAGGGCTCTCAACAAGGGAAGTGTCCAGGCGTCTCGGAGTGAACCAAAGCGATATTGTTCGGACATGAAGGAGATACAGAGAGACAGGAACTGTCGATGACATGACTCGCTCAGGCCACTCAAGGGCTACTACTGCAGTGGATGACCGCTACCTACGGATTATTGCTCGGAGGAACCCTTACAGCAACACCATCTTGTTGAATAATGCTTTTCGTGCAGTCACAGGACTTCGTGTTACGACTCAAACTGTTCGCAAAACGCTGCATGATGCACAACTTCACTCACTACGTCCATGGCGAGGTCCATCTTTGCAACCACGACACCGTGCAGCGCGGTACAGATGGGCCCAACAACATGCCGAATGGACCGCAAAGGTTTAGAATGACGTTCTCTTTACCGACGAGTGTCGCCTATGCCTTCAACTAGACAACTGTAGGAGATGTGTTTGGAGGCAACCAGGTCAGGCTGAGCGTCTTAGACAAATTGTGCAGCGAGTGCAGCAAGGTGGAGGTCCCCTGCTGTTTTGGGGTGGCGTTATGTGGTGCCGACGTACGCAGCTGGTGGTCATGGAAGGCTCCGTAACGGCTGTACGATACGTGAGTGCCATCCTCTGACCGATAGTACAACCATATCGGCAGAATATTGGCGAGGCATTCGTCTTCATGGACGACAATTCGCGCCCCCATCGTGCACATCTTGGGAATGACTTCCTTCAGGATAACGACATCGCTCGACTACAGTGGATAGCATGTTCTCCAGACATGAACTCTATCGAATATGCCTGGGATAGATTGAAAAGGGCTGTTTATGTAAGACGTGACCCACCAATCACTCTGAGGGATCTACGCCAAATGGCCATTGAGGAGTGGGACAATCTGGACGAACAGTACCTTGATGAACTTGTGGATAGTATGCCACGACGAATATAGGCTTGCATCAATACATAAAGGACGTGCTACGGGTTATTAGAGGTACTGGTGTGTACAGCAGTCTGGACCACCACCTCTGAAGGTCTCGCTGTATTGTGGTACAACATACAATGTGTGGTTTCCATGAGCAATAAAAAGGGAGGAAACGATGTTTACGTTGATCTCTACTCCAGTTTTCTATACAGGTTCAGGAAATATCGGAATCGAGGTGATACAAAACTTTTTTTTTTGTTAGTGTATCACGACCGCCGTCGGCCTCAAGAATGAGTGCCGCTTATTGGCGTTGTGTTAGGAAAATGGATAAGCGGAGAAGAGATAAATGGTGAACCGTTACAGCGACGATTCTAGCGGCAAATAAGGGACTCCAGTGACGTAAGTGACTTTGAAAGGGCAGAATGTTAAGACCCGGCTCATGGGAACAGGCATCGCGGGAAGTTAACGCTGGTCGGCTAATCGCGTGCTGCTGTCCACAGCGTCAAACGGTGAAACGGCGAGTAGGTGACAATGTTTTTGAGGTCCACGCCTCATCAGAGATCGTGGAAGTCGGAGGCTTACCCTCTCTGAAAAACAAGGTAGATAGCGGTCTGAGGCAGGGGGAGCGGAGGACAGAGCACAATGTCAGTATAGGTACAAGTGTTTTGAAGCAGAACGTTCAGCGCAAATTGTTGTAACAGGGGTTCCAACGATAGACAGCATCTACGTGTTTCCATGTGACATCGTCACTTTCAGTTGCAGTGGGCACAGTGCCACGAAGATTGGACGGTGTATGAATTAAGATGTGTCACTAGTCGGATCGATCACGTTTCTCTTTACACCAGATCGATGATCGTGACCATATGCTCCGTCAACCAGGTGAAGGGCTGCTCGTAACATGCACTGCACGTCAGCGTAGGCCTGTCGGGGCAGTCTTTTGCTATTCGGGCCATTCACCTTGACTTCCGTGGTACCTCTGTTACTAAGTGATTGTACCATGAAAACTGTACACTACGTGAACGTTACAGCGGCCAACTATCCCTTCATGCTTGATGACTACCACGAAGGCAATGGTGTTTCGTTGCTGGGTAACCGTTCTCATCACAAAGCCAGAAACGTGCTACAGTGGTCTGAGGGGCACCGTATAGAACTGAAGTTGTTATCTTTGCCATTCGATTTGCCTAGTCTGAGTCCAGTGGAAGACATCTGGGACGTCATCAGCCACCAGCTCCCCGCCCGTAAACCACCGGTTCGTAATTTACGGGAACTGCGTGCTTTGCGTAGACGTCTGACATCGCATCCTGTACCCTACCAAGAAATTGTCGTATCCCTGCATTCCAGTATCACTGCTTCATAACGCTCCAAAGGTAGACCAACGCGCTGTTAAACAGGAGAAAAGCTAATGACACAAAAGAACTCTGAACAGAAGCCGTATCATAGTAACCGACCACAATGTTACTGCAAGGGCGTTATGAAGAACAATTAGTGACGTTGCAGTAGCCGGCCGCTGTGGCCGAGCCGTTCTAGGCACTTCAGTCCGGAACCGAGCTGCTGCTACGGTCGCAGGTTCCAATCCTGCCTTGGGCATGGATGTGTGTGCTGTCCTTTGGTTAGTTAGGTTTAAGTAGTTGTAAGTCTAAGGGACTAATGACCTTAGAAGTTAAGTCCCATAGTGCTCAGAGCCATTTGAATCATTTTTTGAACCATTTGAATTTTGACGTTGCAGTAAACAAGTACAGTGATGGATAAGGAATACGCATCACACTGCGAATGACTAAGATAGTTGTGGGTATGCTATCAAAAGTTTCATCATGTCCTTATGAAGTATTACGATAAAAACTGACGATACGCTGACCCGATCGCCTTCACTGCCAGGTGCAATGTTATTATGGTCGACTAATATACCCCGATGCCGCAAGAGTAAGCGACTGGATGCTACCAGCCACTGATACAAGAGTAGGTGGAAACGGGAAGACACTGATTTGTGAACAATCCTACCTCGCCCGAAAGAAAATCGTATTAAAAATATTTATCGTCCATCAATTTCCTTATTGCTCATCTGACTTTCGGAGAACAAAAGTTGCGTGAAATCTAACAGTTTCTAAAACATTAAGGAATTCTAGGAAATTACATGCCACGTTTAACACAGGACACTTTTCATTTGCTTGGCTGTGGGCTACTGTAAGTGGATCGGCTTACACCATCGCCGGATGCAGAAAGCGTTGCAGCCAGGTAAAGCTAATGGTGCCTATTGCTAGCGAAAAATCGCCACGGTTAGTGAAACCACAGGTAGATCCGGAAAAACCTCCGAGCAAGGTTGCGCAGTGGTTAGCACACTGTACTCGCGTTCGGGAGGAAGACGGTTCAAACCTGCGTCTCGTCACACATACTTAGGTTTTCCATGATTTCCCTAAATCCCTCCATGCAAATGCCGGGATGATAACTATGAAAGGGGACGGCTGATTTACACCCTTGACACAATCCGAGCTTGTACTCCGTCTGTAACGACCTCGATGTCGACGGGACGTCAAACACAATCTTCCTTCTTCCTTCCAGGGAGCCAAGCCAGGTAGAGCAGTACATCTACCACTAAAAAGAAAAGAACAGCAAGACTTATTTTGGCGGAAACCAGCAGCATTCATTCTACTTACACGCTCGCGTAGTCGTAATCTGCAGACCTGTTTTGTCAATCGTAATTTGTGGTAAGTTCCTATGGGACGAAACTGCTGAGGTCATCGGTCCCTAGGGTGACACACTACTTAATCTGACTTAAACTAACTTACGCAAAGGACAACACACACACATACCCATGCCCGAGGGAGCACTCGAAACTCCGACGGGTGGAGCCGCGCGAACCGTGGCAAGGCCCCCTAGACCGCGCGGCTACCCCCACGCGGTGACAATCGTAATGCTAAGTGGCTAATAATGGTCAGTGGACGCTTCTATTTTATATCATTTAAATTAAGACATTGCTAATGTTTAAGTTTTACTATAACAGGTCTTAAATCAACTTTCTGAGGCACACACTTCTCAAATTTCCATACGAATGCTTTCGAAATTATGGAATTCTCAGAACCGCAGTTTCTTGGAAGTCGTGTAGAAACGATTTAATGGGGACTGATTTAAATAAATTCTTATTGTTACATTAAAACATTGTACATATTTTTTGTTATTATTAGTAAAATTCTAGGCACTTGTGTAGCGTTAAAATTGCGGACGACAACCAGTCATACACACATCCAAAAAAGTTTTGCATCACCTCGATTCCGAGAGTTCCGGAACCTGTACAGAAAACTGCAATAGATATCAACTAAAACATCATTTCCGTCCTTTCTACTGCTCAAGAAAACCACACATTGCATGTGATTGACCTTCAGAGGTGGTGGTCCAAATTTCTGTACACACCGGTGCCTCTAATACCCAGTAGCACATCCTATTGCATTGATCCGTGCCTGTATTAGACGTGGCATACTATCCACAAGTTTATCAAGACACTGTTGGTCCAGATTGTCCCACTCCTCAATGGCCATTTGGCGTAGATCCCTCAGAGTGGTTCGTGGGTCACGTCGTCCATAAACAGCCCTTTTCAATCTATCCCAGGCATGTTCGATAGGGTTCATGTCTGGAGAACATGCTGGCCACTCTAGTCGAGCGATGTCGTTATCCTGAAAGAAGTCATTCACAAGATGTGCACAATGGGGGCGCGAATTGTCGTCCATTAAGATGAATATCTCGCCAATACGCTGCCGATATGGTTGCACTATCGGTCGGAGGATGGCATTCCCGTATCGTACAGCCGTTACGACACCTTCCATGACCACCAGCGGCGTACGTCGGCCCCACATTATGCCATCCCAAAACAGCACGTAACCTCCACCTTGCTGCACTCGCTGGACAGTGTGTCTAAGGCGCTCAGCGTGACCGGGCTGCCTCCAAACACGTCCCCGACAATTGTCTGGTTGAAGGCAATTGCGACACTCATCGGTGAGGAGAACGTGATGCCAATCCTGAGTAGTCCATTCGGCATGTCGTTGGGCACATGTGTACCGCGCTGCATGGTGTCGTGGTTACAAAGATGGACCGCGCCATGGACGTCGGGAGTATAATTGCGCATCATGCAGCCTATTGCGTACAGTTTGAGCCGTAACACGGCGTCCTGTAGCTCCGCGAAAAGCATTATTCAACATGGTTGCGGTGCTCTTAGGGTTTCTCCGAGCCATAATCCGTAGGTAGCGGTCATCCACTGCAGTAGTAGCTCTTGGGCGGCCTAAGCGAGGCATGTCATTGTATGTTCCTGTCTCTCTGTATGTCCTCCATTTCCGAATAACATCGCTTTGGTTCACTCCGAGACGCCTCGACATTTCTCTTGTTGAGAGCTCTTCCTGGCACAAAGTAACAATGATGGCGCGATCGAACCGCGGTATTGACTGTCTAAACATGGTTGAACTACAGACAACACGAGCCGTGTACCTCCTTCCTGGTGGAATGCCTGGAACTGATCGGCTGACGGACGCCCTCCGTCCAATAGGCGCTGCTCATGCATGGTTGTTTACATCTTTGTGCGGGTTTAGTGACATCTCTGAACAGTCAAAGGGATTGTGTCTGGGATGCAATATCCACAGTCAACGTGTGTCTTCAGGAGTTCTAGCAACCGGGGTGATGCAAAACTTATTTTGTCATTTGTATTTTTAAGACAATAAAGAACTGAGATTCCTCCTCCCAACCCTGCCGTCCTCATCCAACAGAAGCAAACCCTAGGTCCACCCCCAGCAGCTACTTCAGCAATGCAAGCGTTGTTGAGTACAGATTAAACTTCAGCTATTTCATTTACGTGCCCGCCCCCGTAGCTGAGTGGACAGTGAGCTGCGGTGAGGCGAACACGCCTTGTTTTGCATCTCCCGTGTTGTGCTGCTCGCTAGCGTATGCGCGTTTGTTTACCTTCCACGTAGCGGCTTGTCTTAGAGTCCGACTTCATCGATCATCATGGCGTTTTCCTGCCGCCAAGCCCCGATTAAATTAACTTTTCCGTGGTTTACGAACGACCAGAGGTTTATGAAGTAGAACGGTTTATACCGTACGAAGTGCGGGTCCCTTCGAACGACGTTCTCAGAATTCATTTTTCGATCCTTAGTACTACAGCGTACGTAAAGCAGGCGAACGAAGAGATGCCCGCCGACACTGTGCAGTGCCAAGGTAATGATCAAGTTCCGATATTCTGATGGCCATATAGGGACTGTCGGGGCTCATCACGCTGATTTTGGTCGCCGAACTCTGAACTCCCGTTTGAGGTGCCGCCGGACGTTGTGGTGGCTGTCTTTATACGGCAACGTCGACAGTCATGTTGCTGAAACGTGGAAGATGTTCGAGACAGTTGTGCCCGACTTCTTGGACACTTAGGTGACTAGTAGGGCGTTCAAAAAGTTTTTCACAGTCGTCTGTATTTTTTTTTCACAAGAGGAGAATGAAATTTTTTGTCAACATACTTGGAACATTTAGCTATACATTGAGCCTGCTCAGTGTAGGCTCCATCAGCTGTGACGCATCTGGCCCAACGTTCTTTCCATGATGTAAATGCACTTTGGTAAAAGTCTGGTGATTGACTTTTACACCACCGCTTGACACAGGATATAAGGTTTTTCTCACTATCAAATGTTTTAGTCCGCAGGTAGGCCTTCAGACGACCAAAGAGGTAAAAATCAGACGGAGCCAAGCCCGGACTGTAGGGAGGATGAACAACAATTTTCCAACCCATTTTCCTGATTTTCTCCTGCGTCGTATGGGCTGTATGGGGTTTGGCATTGTCATGGTGTAGTCTGATGAGCTGACCCTGAAACTGTGGTCTGTGGGTCTTGATGGCACTTCGCAGCTTGTCCTATGACAAACAGTAACAGTCCCGGATAATTGTGGGGCCAGGTTCCACAAAGTCAATGAAAATGACACCACACTGATCCCAGAAGAAGGAGGCCATCAGCTTTCCGCCTGCTGTTCGTGAAAGTCTTGGTTTGTTCTTCCGAGGGGAACCCGGATGACGCCATTCCATGGACTGGGTTTTGCTCTCAGGTTCGGACTAAGATAACCATGTTTCATCCTGGGTAATGACGCCGTCACAACACTGTTTCCACGCTTCAGTAAAGGTGTTCACGAGACCCTCGCTAACATTCTTCCTCATCGTTTTCATTTCTCTTGTCAATAATCTAGGCACCCAACGTGCACAGATTTTTCTGTACCCTAGTGACTGTACCAGTTATACCACACTACCCAATGAGAAACGAGTCATTTCAGCAAGCTATCGTGTCGTCACACACCTTTAATTTTGGATGATTTGATCAATGGTCTCCTTATTGACATCACTCACTGCCGTCGATGGTCTACTACATCGCGGACTGTGCAGTAGAGAGGAATCACCTCCTTTAAACCTCTGCAACAACCGCTGGATACTGCTGCGATCCACTGTGTCCTCCCGATAAACAGGGAACAACTTGCTGTGAATCGATGTGGCAGAGTCAAAAAAAAAAAAAAAAGGTTCAAATGGCTCTGAGCACTATGGGACTTAACATCTATGGTTATCAGTCCCCTAGAACTTAGAACTACTTAAAACTAACTTACCTAAGGACTTCACACAACACCCAGTCATCACGAGGCAGAGAAAATCTCTGACCCCGCCGGGAATCGAACCCGGGAACCCGGGCGCGGGAAGCGAGAACGCTACCGCACGACCACGAGCTGCGGACTGGAGGAGTTATCGCCGGTCTTGACGACGAACTCCATCACCGACTGTTGTGGCAACCTGACGTCTACTTCACGGTCCATTATTACTCACCTGTAAATATAAGAAAATACTTTTCTATACGAACTTGTAGCTAAATGTTCAAAGTATGTTCACAAAAAATTTCACTCTCCTCCTGCAAAAAATAAAAAATTTAGAGACGACTGTGCAAAACCTTTTGAACGTCCTTTGTACTCTCTGAATGAGTAATAATTTACCAATTACAACAAAACATATCTTGCTCGCGAGCCTCGGCTGTGGCTATGAAACTACACCCGTAGACTTGCGGTTCAGAACACACTAAATGATTCGCGGTTACTGAGTGGCAAATTGATACTAGTTCAGAATACCCGTACAGTGACTTCACTACAGTCACTAGAAAACACATGTTCGTGGACATTTGTTGCCATAGTTTTGATGGCGTTGACTTGAGCCAGGTGTTCAATAGGACGATCTCGACAAAATGGAAGGGGTGCTCCGCTGTACTACTGATTCTACCGTCGACATCGTAATGCGTCCCCTTCGTGGAGCTACGTTCCGTGTACTCTACAATGACCGTGTTATTCCTCCCATCTTGATCTGTTGTTCAGTGCATCAAGATTGCCTACTCTCTGCACTGTTGTATGCTTTCGCCATGGAACCATTACTCTGCGACCTACGTCAACGTCCGGGGTGTCTCTCTGTGGCCACGTTTTCAGCTGCTCTGCTCACACAGATGATCTCGTCATCGTTCATCGTAGCGGTGCTGAGGTCAGGGGCTCACTGGCATGCGTTACCAGCTACGGCGAAGCTCCTGGTAGCTGCCTTAAAGTCCGCAAATCGAGCGCCATTGCTGCAGGTGCCGGGCTTCCTGCAGACAGAACTGCTCCATTGCGTGTAGCTGATACTTCCGATACTTACAAGCCGATTTCGTTCAAATGTTCAAATGTGTGTGAAATCTTATGGGACTTAACTGCTAAGGTCATCAGTCCCTAAGCTTACACACTACTTAAGCTAAATTATTCTAAGGACAAACACACACACCCATGCCCGAGGGAGGACTCGAACCTCCGCCGGGACCAGCCGCACAGTCCATGACTGTAGCGCCTTAGACCGCTCGGCTAATCCCTCGCGGCAGCCGATTTCGTACGTGATCTGCGAGGCACCATTAACTTCAGCTGTCGGCACGTACTTTCTCAACTACTAACTGGGATCTTAGATTACCATTTACGAGCACTCGGTCTTCTACAACGGACATAATATGTACACTGCCCTCCATAAGCTTGGAAATGCAATGCTGCGTATTACAACGGAGCAATATGAAAGTGATCTATGTGAGTTATTTGTTAGAATACAGAAAAGCAAGCTCAAATAGCGGTTAATAATGACACGTACAATACTGTACACTTAATTATTGTACATATTCATACATATTGGAACATACTAGTATTGCTCCGCTTTATGTAAACCGAAGTTCCTGTCCAAGCAGTTCTACTAAACACACAAGGTGGTGCGAGTAGACCGCATGGCTATGTAGAAGTACGATGTTTAGATTTCTGTTCACTTGTAGTTACGCTTGCATAAAGGTATAACACGCCGCGAAAGTAATTGAAAACGGCCCCAAAGTGCCAGATTGCTTATGAATCACGGCCAGTAATAATCACTTTGCACCTAGAAGGCAATAGTGTCCGACAAATAGCAAAAAAACAAACAAAAATGATGATTTCCATCAGCGGAGTTGTCAAAACCATACACCAGCATCG
This sequence comes from Schistocerca americana, assembly GCF_021461395.2. Lineage (NCBI taxonomy): Eukaryota > Metazoa > Arthropoda > Insecta > Orthoptera > Acrididae > Schistocerca > Schistocerca americana. The sequence continues at coordinate 142,936,583 of NC_060122.1, forward strand.
AGAAAGAGGCTCATTTAGAGATCGTCCTCGCTCAGGAGCACCCAGGAAAATATAAGAACACCAGGAAAACTATTTGGTAGTGACCAGTGAACGTAACAGATTGTAAACTGGCCGTGAATTGACTGCTGAACTAAACTCAACGAGGGATACACCGGTGAGTGAGCCAACAGTGAGACGACGCCTGGCAGACAACAACCTCCGAGGTTATGTAGCAACAAGGAAACCTCTGATGCACCCTGTTAATAAGAAGAAAAGGCTTCAGTGGCCTAAGACACACCTACATTGGACAGCGGGGGATTGGGAAAGAGTCTTATTCATTGATGAATCGAAGTTCGAAATATTTGGAAGTGAACGCCGTCAAATTGTACGCCGTTTACCCCATGAACGATTGAATCGTCAGTGCGTAATTCCAACTGTAAAGCATGGAGGCGGTTCTGTGATTGTATGGTGATCCTATGGAGGGATTAAAGTCGGATATTTGGTGAAAACAGATGAAAAACTGAACCAAAAGGATTATCATGCCATTCTCCAGCGACATGCTAGGACATTTGGTTTGCGTCTGATTGGGAAAGGGTTTGTCTTGCAGCAAGACAACGACCTGAAACATACGTCTCGCTTGTGTCAGAACTATGTGAAGTCTCTAGAGGTTCGTAAAATATTGAAAAACATGAAACGGCCGCCCTAATCCCCTGATTGTAACCGAATCGAGCTGCTATGGGTTGAATAGGACAGGAGGATCCGAAAACGGGAAATCATGAGTGGGTCACAATTGTGGGAGGTCCTGCAGCAAGAATGGAGATTAATTCCAACTGAAACCTGGTAAAACTGGCGCAGCGCATGCCGAGAGTGTGCAAGGCAGTGATGAAAGCAAAGGGCGGCTATTTTGAGGAATCGAAAATTTAATTGTTGCGTCTTCCCGTGTATAATTTGAGCTTAATAAACATTCGGAAAACAACAAAATGCACTTTTGTACTGTATTTCCTTTCCATTGTCTATAATTACTAGGTGTTTCCAGACTTATGGAGGGTAGTGTAAATGTAACTTCCTGGCAGATTAAAACTGTGTGCCCGACCGAGACTCGAACTCAGGACCTTTGCCTTTCGCGGGCAAGTGCTCTACCAACTGAGCTACCGAAGCACGACTCACGCCCGGCACTCACAGCTTTATTTCTGCCAGTACCTCGTCTCCTACCTTCCAAACTTTACAGAAGCTCTCCTGCGCAGGAGAGATTCTGTAAAGTTTGGAAGGTAGGAGACGAGGTACTGGCAGAAGTAAAGCTGTGAGTACCGGGTGTGAGTCGTGCTTCGGTAGCTCAGTTGGCACTTGCCCGCGAATGGCAAAGGTCCCGAGTTCGAGTCTCGGTCGGGCACACAGTTTTAATCTGCCCGAAAGTTTCATATCAGCGCACACCCCGCTGCAGAGTGAAAATCTCATTCTAGTGTAAATGTACATTTGGCTTCACATATCCCCCCGTATGGCACAGACTCTTCCTATTCTACCATCCATGGCCCGCCGCATGCTAGCGGCGTTGGGTTTGTATGTTTGCCACGGCTTGCTGTTTAAGATAGGTTACGAGACCCTCGCCCTCCCACGGTGCAGGGGCGGTTAGGTCTGTATCATGCCCCTACAAGAGCAACAGCCCCATTCGTCAGCTCTCAAACGGCACTGTGCCGCCGTTATCCTACGTGCCTTACCAGCCTTCTGCTGGAGGCGCTTGCACCACGCTTTTTCTCAGCTCCTATACAGCTGCCGGACGTCCCGGCCACCCTTCTTTTACTTCCTCCATTTTTACCTCGAACTGAGCTAGTCCTAGATACAGCCAACGCACTAGGCATCCAGGACAGCAATGTGGTAGAGGGGCAGCATCTCCATGTCAACTGGCGCGCATTCTGGCGATCGGTTGCCACTGACGTCAAGTCTGCTTGGTGCCTTACGGTCAATGGGAAGCAAGTATGCTGGCCACGCCTTCACGGGATTCACCTTGCGGACAACTCGTTGTGTGTCACCTGCGATGCTCTGGACACGGACGAGCATCGCCTGGTGAGTGGATCAGCGATGGGTGTCTGGTTCTTGGTGTAACAGATGCTGGCCCTAATTACCATGACGACTATTCATCAGATACCTCCTCACCTGCTCCTGTTTTTGGACTCGGCATACTTCCCACAAACGTGCAGGAGTTGATCCACGCCTTTTCCACTCTTAGAACCGGTTATTCTGTGGTATCCGTAGGACTATGCGTCGATTGTCTCACTGAGTCTGGCGACTTACCGCTCCCTCCTCCCCTCGACGTCGGTTTCCTGCTGTTCACGGTGGTATTAATAATAATTACAGCGTGAGCTGCACATTAGTGAAGTATTACTTAATGGCGACCACTATACTGGGCCTGTTTTTAATATTATGGATGTGAAATTTTGTATTTTACTGCCGTCTTTCGGCTATTTTTTGACGTAACTTAGCTACATGATATAAACCAGTTATTACTAATATCCTTCTAAGGAAGACTTTTTTATAAACGTTGAAACAATGGTCATAGGGGTTCAAGGGGTTTAAATAAACCTTCCATTTTGCAGATGATTGGCTACTTATTATTTCTTCACGAATATTTAATAACTTTCATCTATTTTCTAATATAAACACTTTACGGCATAGCGGCACTGAAGAAGCGAAGCTTGAAACGCAGAATTCTCCTAGCATCTAATATGCCAAAAATGGAATCTAACAATTACTGTTTGATAGAGAAAAGTCTTATTTTCGGGCCTACATGTTGGTGGATCCCATTCGTTGAGAATTTTCGAGTAAGACTCACACTCACGAGTTACTCATAGCTCCTCACATTACTGGCGTATTTGTCATATGGCACGGCCAGTCTTGCTGTCTCGAGTCACGAGAATGATTTCTTATTCACTGATGCTTAAGAAAGTGTGTTATTCCACTTAACCGCAGCGACCCAACAGTCTTAAAAACAGTAAATGAAACGTAGTCCAAAATAAGGAGATCACATATCCCTTTCGTGTTTCCCTTTAAGCAGTGGGGCTTTCTGTTGCAAAACTCCAGTTTTGGAAATACATGGTGTCACAGTATTATAGTATGTAGGAGTAACCTACACATTTTCTCATTTTCTCTCTATATCAAACGCGCATTTCGTAAGAATCAAACACACAATTTTACTGAGGCCTTTTGATTGCTTATTTAACTTTAGTAATAAAGAAAGAGATTTTCAGTACGCACTGCCCGAAACCCAAATCTTCATTAACTGAGTTTTTGGGAATCTTATTATAGAGTCACCAAATTTTGAAAAAATTACTTAAAATTTATAATAACTTTCTTTTCCTTCAGATTACGATAATTTTCAGATCCCACCCACCATGGTCCCGCAATACTAATATTAAATGCCATTTTTTAGTTTAATAAACAAATAAAATTGGTTTAGCGTAGAATATACAATATTTTAAATCAGTCCTTCAAGATAATAACATCGTTTACCAAATCGAGCTGCTTCTTCCGTTCAGAACAAAACCAATACTTACTTATCATAAATTCCTTTCAAATTGTACATCACACAAACTTTCAGTTATTGACGCTAATTAATGGTTTGGAGGTAATCTGTACGCAAATCTCAGCCTTTACAATAATCATCAACATCATCTACATCATACTCCGCAAGCTACCTAATCGTGTCTGGCAGAGGTACTTTCGGTACAACTATCTGATCCCTCCAACCCTGTTCCACTCGCGAATAGTTCATGGGAAGAATGATTGTCGGTAAGCCTCTGTATTGGCTCTGATTTCTCGAATTCTCTCTTCGTGGTCAATACGCGAGATGTGCGGTATGTCGGGGGAAATAATATGTCGTCTGACTACTCCTGAAAAGTGCTGTCCCTAAATTTCAATAGTAAATCTCACCGTGATACACAACGCCTCTCTTGTAACGCCAGCGGAGTTTGTTCAGCATCTCCGTAACGCTCTTTCGCCAGCTAAACGATCCCGTGACGAAATGTACCGCTCTTCGTTGGATCTTCTCTATCTCCTCTATCAGTCCTACCTGATAGGGAACCCAGATGGATGAACAATGCTGCAGAATCGAGCGACCAAGCGTCTTATAAGCCACTTCTATCGTGGATGAGTTACATTTCCTTAATATTCTTCCGATGAACCTGAGTCTGGTTCAAATAGTTAATATGGCTCTGAGCACTATGGGACTTAACTTCTGAGGTCATCAGTCCTCTAGAACGGAGAACTACTTAAACCTAACTAACCTAAGGATATCACAAAAATCAATGCCCGAGGCAGGATTCAAACCTGCCACCGTAGCGGTCGCGCGGTTCCAGACTGTAGCGCCTAGAACCGCTCGGACACTCCGGCCGGCTTATCTGAGTCTCGTGTCTGCTTTTCCCACTTTCTGTTTTTTATTATCATTCCACCCAAGGTCGCTCTGGATAGTTACGCCTAGATATTTTAAGGCAGACGCTGCTTCCAGCTGTTTGTCATCAATAGTGTAGCTGTACTGTACTGTATTTCTTTTCCTGTGCATGAGCAATATGTTACGTTTATTTAGTTCAGGGTCAACTGCCAGTTTGCACCATTCATCAGTTCTCTGCAGGTCGTTCAGCAGATTCTTAGTATCTTCTGGCGTTGCTACTTTGGTATAAACAACTGCATCATCTACGAATAGCCTTAAAGAGCATCCGACGCTTTCTACTAGATCGTTTATATACATTGTAAACAGCAACGGTCCTATCACACTTCCCTGTGGTACTCCATATATTGCCTTTCCGTTAAGGGTGACGTGTTGAGTTCTACCTGCAAGGAATTCTTGAATCCAATCGCAGGCCTGCTCCGATACTCCGTAAGCTCGTATTGTTTTCATTAAACGGCAGTGTGTGACGGTGTCAAATGCCTTGCTGAAATCAAGGAACACAGCATCAACCTGAGCGCCGTTGTCCACTATTGTGGGTCTCATGGAGGAACAGAGAGCTGAGTTTCGCAGGATCTTTGTGTTGCGGAATCCATGTTGATTTTTATAGAGGAGATGTTCATTTTTCAAGAACGACATAATTCTTGAGCATAAAACATATTCCATAATTCTATAACAGATTGACGTCAACAATACAGGTGTATAATTGTATCTGTTTTACGGCATTTCTTAAAGACGAGAATGACCTGCGCTTTTTCCCAGTCGTTTGGTACCTTTAGTTGCTCAAGCAATTTACGATAAATTACTGCTATTCTGTACATGCAAAGAAAAACATTACACTTACATATTCTGCATCCTAGGTAGCACCCGACAGTAATCACCATCAGCGCTCCTTTGTATCTCACCGTGCCACAAACACAAAATTTGATTATGATGTCTTTAAGTCCGGCACATTACCGTTCATAATACACACTATACAGGAGATATTTATTTTATTTCTATCATTATCGTTCACCACAACTCGTTAATGAAGCACTTATGACTCTGCATATTCGGAATAGGTATTAAAATCCATGGAGAAGAAATAAAAATGTTGAGGTTCCCCGATGACATTGTAATTCTGTCACAGACAGCAAAGGACTTGGAAGAGCAGTTGAACGGAATGGACAGTGTCTTCAAAGGAGGATATAAGACGAACATCAACAAAAGCAAAACGAGGATAATGGAATGTAGTCGAATTAAGTCGGGTGATGCTGTGGGAGTTAGATTAGGAAATGAGACACTTAATGTAGTAAGGAGTTTTGCTATTTGGGGAGCAAAATAACTGATGATGGTCGAAGCAGAGAGGATATAAAATGTAGACTGGCAATGGCAAGGAAAGCGTTCCTGAAGAAGAGAAATTTGTTAACATCGAGTATAGATTTAAGTGTCAGGAAGTCGTTTCTGAAAGTATATGTATGGAGTGTAGCCATGTATGGAAGTGAAATATTGACGATAAATAGTTTGGACAAGAAGAGAATAGAAGCTTTTGAAATGTGGTGCTACAGAAGAATGTTGAAGATTAGATGGGTAGATCACATAACTAATGAGGAGGTATTGAATAGGATTGGGGAGAAGAGGAGTTTGTGGCACAACTTGACAAGAAGAAGGGACCGTTTGGTAGGACATGTTCTGAAGCATCAAGGGATCACAAATTTAGCATTGGAGGGCAGCGTGGTGGGTAAAAATCGTAGAGGGAGACCAAGAGATGAATACACTAAACAGATTCAGAAGGATGTAGGTTGCAGTAAGTACTGGGAGATGAAGAAGCTTGCACAGGATAGAGTAGCATGGAGAGCTGCATCAAACCAGTCTCAGGACTGAAGACAACAACAACAACAACATGACTCTGCAACGTTATTTTAGAACACACGCCACTGAGAAATTTTCTTTTATACCAATTTTCACTCATTCATTGGATGTTGTGGTCTTGGTACTGCGGTTACGCCGAAACCCAGTGATGGCTGTCATCAGCACACAATTTTCAACATCGTCTACTTCTTTCTGGTATACTGACTTTGACGTTTCGCTTCAGCCATGTCATCATCATGACTTCATTCTATCCTGTGGCATCAGGCGTCATTGATTATACTGGAACTCCTTGTAACAACAGAAATATATTTTAGACAATGTACACAAAATATTTTTACATAATCCAAAATGCTGGTATATTATTACGAACTTTTCTTGCCTAAGTAGCATATAAATACTATTAAACTTTCCAAACAGCATTCGGCGTTACCAGTGATAGCCCCAAGGTACTGTCAATGTAGCAGTTAGTCAGTCATCCACTACTACTTCTAATTTGTGAAATCCACTTTTCAGAGCTATTGTGTAAATGCATTCACACTGTACCAAATAACGCAGGGTCTCCATAATATCTACTATGCGTTTGTAAACGTAGTATTGTTTAAATGAAAAATGTCAGTGCAGGATTCATGTTTATATGTTTTGGCACAATTACGATATGTGAGCACCATGGACTACTACAAGGCTGTCCAACATGGCGCCCCTGGTTGCCATGCTGCCCGTGACTCGTTCTTCTGGCAATCTTCATAAACAAATTTCTGTTCCAAATATTTCTGATATTAAATAAAATTTCCGGGCAAAACTTGGTTTTTAGACACGCAAATCTCTGCTTATTGTTTCTCTGAGAAAATTAGACAGCAGTTGCCGGAAATTCGAGAGGGAGTCACTTCAGTCCCAGCAAATTTTTGCCGCAAACAATAAATTCAGTTTATTGAATATCATTGTTGTATCGACAGTTTCTTCCCATTCACTAATTTTAGTGATATCCAGCGTAATTCAGGAGATTGTGAATGTAGGTGAAGTCATATGCCTTGTGAGTAATCGATTATTCTTCAAACAATACGGCTTGGTGACAAAGATCTTACAGTTATAACAATGATTTGGAGGAGCATTATTGTTTTGTTGAATTCAGAGGAAAACCTATGAGTCTACTGATTAACAGTAGTGTGGCTGTTCCAGGTAAAAGTAGTACAGTGCATAATTTTTCAACAAATCTTGCAAACTTTAATAGTAACTTTCCTGTTAGTTCTGAATTATCAAAACAGAAAGGTAGAGATATAAAATCTACATTAACATTACAGGAAAGTGTGTTTACAAAGCCAGATCAGCGAAATAGTAACACAGATATGACCTCATACAAAGTTTGTTACGTTTTAGCGAAAAGGGAAACCCTTTTAGTGATGTGGAAGTAGCTAAAGAAGCAATGATCAGCACTTCAAAATCTCTGTACATTGGTCGTAAAGGTAAATCTGCACTTAGGTTTTCTGTAATAAGGCTTCAGTCGCCTCACCAAACTGTTCCTAGATATGTTGAACAGACTTATAAAAATTTATAATCTCAATTATATCTTGATTTACAATCGTATTAATATTTTTCGCTTTACTTTGATGAAAGCAATGATGTTTTCGATATCGTAGAATTGTATTTATGTATTAGAATGGTCTTTCATCATTTTGCAGTTAAGGAGGAGTTTGTAAAAGTGCTGTCCTGTCGTGGACATCCTAGGTCCAGAGACATATTTAAGGCATTCCTGAAATCTGCGAACGGTAGCAACTTTCCACTTTATGTCACAACAGTAAGGGTGCTTTCACTGACTGGAAAGAATAATAATGGGCTTCTTGCTCTTTGTGCTTAAGATGATTCATTTGCAAAATTTCTTCCTTTTCACTGTAATATCCACCGACAAACTATTTTATATGGAGAGGTTTTGACTTTTGACCATGTCATGAAATTTATAATTCATGTAGTAAATTACATCCGATCATCTTCTATACTCCACTAATTTTTCACAAATTTTGGTTACAGAAAATTCTGAGCTCAGTGACCTAGCTCCTCATGTAGACATAAGGTGGGTTAGTATGGGGAAAACTGTGGAACGATTCTGTAGTCTACTGGATGATATAAGATATTTTATGAAATATTCTGGGCAGTATTGTGAAGAATTTGACGAAGTACCATGGCTCCTAGATTTACGTTTCTTGGAAGCTATCATCTCGCAACTAAATTAGGTAAACCTCAAGTACATTTAAAAGGAAATTCCTACTCGCACTTTCCAGATTTAAATTCAATCATGGAAGCTGTAGCTGTCGGCGAATGTGATTATCTACCTATTGCAAAGCATCTTGAAGTCCTAGTCACATAATTTAGTAACAATTTTAGATAATTTTCAGTATTTTAAACGTGATTATATTTACTAATACTCCAGTCGGTTCAATTGACGTTACTTAACTTGGCGGTAGGATATATGAGATCTCCTGTAATTGTGATCTTGAAGAATTAGAAATGGAAATTTTAAATCTTTGAGATTTTCAAATCATTTTTTGCAACTTCAGCAATTTCTGCACTGTGGTGGACAGGAATAAATATCACGTGGTCGTTAGTGTTGGTTTGAAAACTTACTCTTGTTTTGGCTCTACATATTTTTGCGAACTCACTTTTTCATCTATGAACATCTCCAAGAACAAATACCGATCCAATGTGATAAATTTACATATAGATGACGCTTTAAGAACAGCTTGTTACAACTACATAACAGATTTTTCTGAACTTACAGCGAACATGGAGCGCCAAAGCTCACATTAATTATGTAAGTTGTAAATTTAAGCAATTTGAATTATAATTCTTTGAAATACTCTCACGGCATTGTATGTTTGTAATAATGATAGTAATAATAATAATAATAACAATAATGATAAAGTAGTGATTGCGCTGCTGATCGCGACCACGCCATCTTAGGCATGAATTAAATGTGCCCAAGCACATTAGAAATTTGGACAGCAATGGGCCAGTTCTTTCCTTTGTTCAACTGTAGGTTAATGAATTGGTTCGTAATTCGTTATAGCTGACTGGATATCCTGTATGACTTTCGGTACACAGGTGACTTATCTCCAGTTGAAATACTGGGCTGAATCACTGGGTTCTGGCAATGGTCCTGAGTGATTAAAGAGGTTCTTCAACTTTGACTACAGTGTCTTTGTTGCTACTGTCTCCGCTCCATCCAGATGTTCCACTTTCGTAAGTAATGCGGTTACATATTAGGGCCAGGCAGTTCTTCAAGAAGAAAGGGCTCGTATGGTTCTGTGACTTGCACAACCCAAACGTGGGGAGGGTTCAAGAAGACTTACCCAGATAATTAGCAAAGTATTGGCGGTAGTGCGGGTGGTGTCGTAGATGAGTGAATCGCCCCCCAAAATCGAGAAGTCTTCGTTATCATCGCAGTAAAGAACCAATGTGGTCAAACCCTTGATCCATATCACTGCATTCGTCAAGGTATGTTCATCTTAGTACGTGGGTAAAACGTCATATCTGTGATTACAACGGATATCCGAGCCACTGCTGCAAGGGTCAACCTACACTCCGGACCCATATTCCGGACAGTGATCATCTGTATCAGGTAGATGTCACTGGAGACATAACGGAGGATCGGTCATATTTTTTTGGAAATTGGTTGTAAGGTCTTATTGGACCAAACTGCTGAGGTCATCGGTCCCTAAGCTTACAGACTACTTAATCTAACTAAAACTAACTTACGCTAAGGACAACACACACACACACCCATGTCCGATGGAGGACTCGAACCTTCGATGGGAGGAGCCGCACTGACCGAAACAAGGCTCCTTAGACCGCGCGGCTACCCTGAGCGGCTGATCGGCCATACGTATGGTTCAAATGGCTCTGAGCACTATGGGACTTAACATCTGAGGTCATCAGTCCCCTAGAACTTAGAACTACTTAAACCTAAGGACATCACACACATCCATGCCCGAGACAGGTTTCGAGCCTGCGACCGTAGCAGTCGCAGAGTTCCGGACTGAAGCGCCTAGAACCGTATGGCCACCGCGGCCGGCTGCCATACGTATGGAATGGAGTCTCTGGTTCTTCATATATTTTTGGTTGACCACCAAATACCAGGGTGCTCTGGCGTCGGAACTGAGAAGAGCGCAATGTACTGAACGCCTGATCAGCGGCCAAGTAACCGAGGGTAGACGTTTTTCATTCGGATTGCGGGGACGGCCTCGCGTCATGTGGCAATAAACATCGCGGGCCTTCTGCTGCCGCTCACTCAGCAGATCAGTGTTTATATAACTTAAGTCCACAAAAAACTCCATTAGGTGATATAGTGTCTACGAAATATACGCCACTGTACTGGGTGGTTCGTGAGAGATGAGGGACAGTTTTTCAATCACAGTTCCTGTGAAGCTGTGTTGGCGGTGGTTCTGCATCGTCATCACCGTCGCGACATATAAAGCAGCTGTTCTAACCCTCCCATTGACCATTACAAGACCATTTTTTCTAGTAAGGAGGGTGAGCGCTTCGTTCTTCACTTTGATGATAATTCCCACACTGGCAAAGTAACCAATGATTGCCTTTAAACTGCATGCTACCGTCTTCGCCATCTGGAGGAGCGTCACCAGATGGGTTATCGTCGATGGCAGACAAATGCTGACAGGAGCTACGATTTAGCTATATGCGCACGACTCACAAACGGACCAAAATTCTATATGTGACCAACCATGCGTCTACAACCTGCAATCATACGTCCATTACGTATCTCCCCGTACAGGTGAGATACCTTACTTGAAAGTCGCATGCCCGGTGTCGGTGGATCAATATGATATTGCAATGCCTGTGTTATTCTGAATTAAGATACAAGGCTCGTTTGGACATGCCTGCTACAGTGTCCTCTATCAGCAGTGTGGTAGCGAAAAACCGCCAAGTGACGACATCGGCTCGGTGGCGTACAGCTGCAGCGCCTCCAGGAGGACGTCTGCAATTGATAGCATAGATACACGTCACAGTGCGGGTTGCATCCAATGTGCGCTGAGACGAACAGTGCGCCCCAGTGCAACGCTGGCAGCTGAGCAGTGTGCCCGCACAGAGCGGTAAGCAGGAGAGGCGTCTGCTCGCACAAGGCTATGACGCTTGGCAACTATGTGGCCCAGGCAAGAAACACTGATTCCAGTTTCAGCCAGTGTCTTTCGGTTACATACTATTCATATACAGGGTTATTACAAATGATTGAAGCGATTTCACAGCTCTACAATAACTTTATTATTTGAGATATTTTCACAATGCTTTTCACACACATACAAAAACTCAAAAAGTTTTTTTAGGCGTTCACAAATGTTCGATATGTGCCCCTTTAGTGATTCGGCAGACATCAAGCCGATAATCAAGTTCCTCCCACACTCGGCGCAGCATGTCCCCATCAATGAGTTCGAAAGCATCGTTGATGGGAGCTCGCAGTTCTGGCACGTTTCTTGGTAGAGGAGGTTTAAACACTGAATCTTTCACATAACCCCACAGAAAGAAATCGCATGGGGTTAAGTCGGGAGAGCGTGGAGGCCATGACATGAATTGCTGATCATGATCTCCACCACGACCGATCCATCGGTTTTCCAATCTCCCGTTTAAGAAATGCCGAACATCATGATGGAAGTGCGGTGGAGCACCATCCTGTTGAAAGATGAAGTCGGCGCTGTCGGTCTTCAGTTGTGGCATGAGCCAATTTTCCAGCATGTCCAGATACACGTGTCCTGTAACGTTTTTTTCGCAGAAGAAAAAGGGGCCGTAAACTTTAAACCGTGACATTGCACAAAACACGTTAACTTTTGGTGATTTGCGAATTTGCTGCACGAATGCGTGAGGATTCTCTACCGCCCAGCTTCGCACATTGTGTCTGTTCACATCACCATTAAGAAAAATGTTGCTTCATCGCTGAAAACAAGTTTCACACTGAACGCATACTCTTCCATGAGCTGTTGCAACCGCGCCGAATATTCAAAGCCTTTGACTTTGTCATCGGGTGTCAGGGCTTGTAGCAATTGTAAACGGTAAGGCTTCTGCTTTAGCCTTTTCCGTAAGATTTTCCAAACCGTCGGCTGTGGTACGTTTAGCTCCCTGGTTGCTTTATTCGTCGACTTCCGCGGGCTACGCGTGAAACTTGCCCGCACGCGTTCAACCGTTTCTTCGCTCACCGCAGGCCACCCGTTGATTTCCCCTTACAGAGGCATCCAGAAGCATTAAATTGCGCATACCATCGCCGAATGCAGTTAGCAGTTGGTGGATCTTTGTTCAACTTCGTCCTGAAGTGTCGTTGCACTGTTATGACTGACTGATGTGAGTGCATTTCAAGCACGACATACGCTTTCTCGGCTCCTGTCGCCATTTTGTCTCACTGCGCTCTCGATCGCTCTGGCGGCAGAAACCTGAAGTGCGGCTTCAGCCGAACAAAACTTTATGAGTTTTTCTACGTATCTGTAGTGTGTCGTGACCATATGTCAATGAATGGAGCTACAGTGAATTTATGAAATCGCTTCAATCATTTGTAATAGCCCTGTACTATGTGATCAAAAGTATCCGGGCACCTGGCTGAAAAAGTTCGTGGTGCCCTCCATCGGTAATACAGGAATTCTATATTGTGTTGGCCCATCCTTAGCCTTAGTGACAGCTTCCACTCTCGCAGTCATACGTTTAGTCAGGTGCTGGAAGGTTTCTTGGGGAATGGCAGCCCATTATTCACAGAGTGCTGCACTGAGGAGAGGCATCGATGTCGGTCGGTGACGCCTGGCACGAAGTCGGAGTTCCAAAACATCGCAAAGTTGTTCTATAGGATTCAGGTCTGGACTCTGTGCAGGCCAGTCCATTACGGGGATGTTACTGTCGTGTAACTACTCCGCCACATTCCGTGCATTATGAACAGGTGCTCGATAGTGTTGAAAGATGCAATCGTCATCCCCGAATTGCTCTTGAAGAGCAGGAAGCAAGAAGGTGCTTGAAACATCAATGTAGGCCTGTGCTGTGATAGTGCCACACAAAACAACAAGGGGTGCAAGGCCCCTACATGAAAAACACGACTACACCTTAACACCACCGCCTCCGAATTTTACAGTTGGCACTACACACGCTGACAGATAATGTTCACCGGGCATTCGCTATACCCACACCCTGCCATCGGACCGCCACATTGTGTACGGTTATTCGACACTCCACACAACGATTTTCCACCGTTTAATCGTCCAATGTTTACGCTTCTTACACCAAGCGAGGCGTGGTTTGGCATTTACCGGCGCGATGTGTGGCTTATGAGCAGCCGCTAGACGATGAAATCCAAGTTTTCTCACCTCTCGCCTAACTTTCATAGTACTTGCAGTGGATCCTGATGCAATTCCTGCGTGATGGTCTGGATAGATGTCTGCCTATTACACATTACGACCCTTTTCAACTGTCGGCGGTCTCTGTCAGTCAACAGACAAAGTCAGCCTGTACGCTTTTGTGCTGTATGTGTCCATTTACGTTTCCATTTCACTATCTCATCGGGAACAGTGACCCTGGGGATGTTTAGGAGTGTGGAAAACTCTCGTACAGACGTATGACGCAAATGACACCCAATCATCTGACCTTGTTCGAAGCCCGTGAGTTACACGGAGCACCCCATTCTGCTCTCTCACGATGTCTAATGACTACTGCGGTCGCTGATATGGAATACCTGGCAGTAGGTGGCAGCACAATGCACCTAATATGAAAAACGTATGTTTTTGGGGGTGTCTGAATACTTTTGATCACATAGTGTATATTGGTCAGTTACATACAGTGAATGGATTTTCTTGACCGGCAACTACTTAGATTATAAGCGAAGTAAGGTGAAGAAAATTATCATTATTACACGTACTTTCATGTATTTCATTCCTGTGTAATTTGTCTGTGTTTGATCAGTGTCGTTCATTGCGTTTATGACGTCGCAAATCTGCACTGTAAAGCTTTTGTATACAAAAATACGCACATGTTTCGAGCAAGAAGTAGACTGATGACTGGAGGTGGATAGCAGTTGAGATCAGTCATTATGTACGTACACTCCATCCCAAACCGTAGCATTCTTATCTTGGGATCAAATGCACGAAGTATGAGAATAGTTTTCAGACTGCAGAAAAGCTCCATAAGAATTATAACCAAGAACACTGGTCGAACTCATTGTAAAGGTCTCATAAAACACTGGGGATTTTAATTGCACCGTGTGAATACGTTTACCAAACACTTGTACACATTAAAAGTGACATTGGTAATTTTTGCACAAACTGCTCTGTCCTTGACCATGGAACAAGATATAGACTGGAATTCCATTTACCGTGAAAGAATGATAATCATAAAACTCAAAAGAGCATTTTCTACCAAGGAATAAAAATCTACAACAAATTACACAGGAACAGACTAATTATAAAATGCAGTAAAAAGTACCTGTTAACCCAAACATTATATAAATTGAAGCATTACTTAGAATTAGATAATACAGTGTAGGGGTATAGTAAAAAATGTAGCACAAATAATAACTGTAATAAAAGTCTAACCCCCTAATAACACTTTCGCACTATATTCTTTCAATTTTTATTTATTTTTTCTGGAAAAACTGCCAAAGCTATGCGATGTGCGATACAAACGCCTTATCCTCTTTCTGAGTTCAGCATGCCATTCATTATAGAGGGTTGCTGAGTCCGCGTTTCAGGTTAGTGAACAGAATGTTGCGGTGCACAAAATGGTCCTGATATCAGTTGAAAGTGTGTGTGTAGTGTTGTGAAACAATTTGTGCCCAATGTGTGCAGCCCGCATCTCGTGGTCGTGCGGTAGCGTTCTCGCTTCCCACGCCCGGGTTCCCGGGTTCGATTCCCGGCGGGGTCAGGGATTTTCTCTGCCTCGTGATGGCTGGGTGTTGTGTGCTGTCCTTAGGTTAGTTAGGTTTAAGTAGTTCTAAGTTATAGGGGACTGATGACCATAGATGTTAAGTCCCATAGTGCTCAGAGCCATTTGAACCATTTTTGAACCAATGTGTGCAGTGACTGGAAGGGAGAAATGAATGAACAGTGTTGGTTCAAATAGCTCTGAGCACTATGGGACTTAACATCTGAGGTCATCAGTCCCCTAGAACTTAGAACTACTTAAACCTAACTAACCTAAGGACGTCACACGCATCCATGCTCGAGGCAGGATTCGAACCTGTGACCGTAGCAGTCGCGCGGTTCCGGACTGAAGCGCCTAGAATCACTCGCCCACGGCGGCTGGCTTAACAGTGATGCATCAGCCTTTTATCATTACACAATAACTTATTTGTAGAACAGTATTGTACACTAGAGGTAAACCGATTTAGGCAGCTCTGTTTTAGACATAGTGCCCTTGTATACTGCAGGGTAGAGGCTCCAGTCTTTATCCAGGCATCCAGATCTACGTTTTCCGTAGTTTCCCTAAATTATTTCAGGCAAAAGCTGGCCGAGATGGCTCCTAATATAAAGCGTGGTCAATTACCTATTCCATCCTTATCATTCTAGACCGGTAAGTACGTAAATGTCTTTACATGAACTCATATAACGTACGGGAATGTAGCCGGGTGACGTTTTCAACAACCACCGATATATCAGCAGGTGCCCACTATGTCATTTTCAAGGCAAAACTACAGCAAGCACGCGCTCTGCAAGTAAATTGAAAACCTCAGTCTGCAGAAAAATTCAGAAATATAACACATATACGCATTGTAAACAGCTGCGCTACTAGACAACCAAAGATGACCATGAAATACTTCCTATTAAACCCTCAGTTATTGACTAGTGGATTATTTAGCCTAACAGTTTAAAGTAGTTTGACCGTATGCAACTGATAAAGGCTGATCGGTCAATATTTCAATGAAGTTGTTTCATATCAAAACCAACAAAGCTAATTAGGATGTCAGGTTGCCCTGCTCGCTTAGCAACGAACAACTTACTTCCTCGGAGGCTCAACAATGACTACTCTTTGGCGCACTGGGCTCTCGACTCTCTATAGTACCTACTAAGATCTGCGTGAGGGAAAGATATATTGTTCTCAAATCGTAAGGGGCGGTTGACCCCTTACGAACGACATCAGACGTTATCGATAGTGATAATTACTAAACAACGGCTGAGGTAGCATTAACTCTGTCCCTCTGTATTTTGATAAGAGAGAGAGGATTCCACACAGAATTTAAGAAAAACCTTAACCTATATTTATTCGGATACTTGTTTAACGGACCCCCGCAATTAGTATCCCCGAGCGTGTTACAATATGGAACATTGTTTTCATGTGCGGCGTATTTTTCGAGACATTTAGCTGTCCCAAGTCAAGACAGACACTGTATTCCAACATATATGTTCACTTATAGATTTAAGTGTCTATAACTCTCCCTGGTACTATACAAGTTATTACCTGATGACTCAAGAAATGCTCTATCATTTTGTCTTTTATAGTCAGTGTTCTCCAAATGTTCCTTATCTCACCACTTCTACGGAAAAGTTCACCATTTCTTGGCTTATCAGCCCACATAATTTGCAAATCTTCGTATAGCATCACATCTTCAGGGTTCGATTCTCTTCTTTTCCAGTTACTCCACAGTCCTTGATTCAGTAACATACAATGCTGTGCTCCAAAGGTACACTCTCATAAATTTTTATCTCAAACTAAGGCCTATGTCCCTATGTCCCTATGCCCCCCCCCCCGCCCCCCCCCCCTCCCCATGAACCATGGACCTTGCCGTTGGTGGGGAGGCTTGGGTGCCTCAGCGATACAGATAGCAGTACCGTAGGTGCAACCACAACAGAGGGGTATCTGTTGAGAGGTCAGACAAACGTGTGGTTCCTGAAGAGGGGCAGCAGCCTTTTCAGTAGTTGTAGGGGCACCAGTCTGGATGATTGACTGATCTGGCCTTGTAACAATAACCAAAATGGCCTTGCTGTGCTGGTACTGCGAACGGCTGAAAGCAAGGGGAAACTACAGCTGTAATTTTTCCCGAGGGCATGCAGCTTTACTGTATGGTTAAATGATGATGGCGTCCTCTTGGGTAAAATATTCTGGAGGTAAAATAGTCCTCCATTCGGATCTCCGGGCGGTGTACTACTCAAGAGAACGTCGTTATCAGGAGAAAGAAAACTGGCTTTCTACGGATCGGAAAGTGGACCGTCAGATCCCTTAATCGGGCGCGTAGGTAAGAAAATTTAAAAAGGGAAATGGATAGGTTAAAGTTAGATATAGTGGGAATTAGTGAAGTTCAGTGGCAGGAGGAACAAGAGTTCTGGTCAGGTGACTACAGGGTTATAAACACAAAATCAAATAGAGGTAATGCAGGAGTAGGTTAATAATGAGTAGGAAAACAGGAATGCGGGTAAGCTACTACAAACAGCATAGTGAACGCATTATTGTGGCCAAGATAGACACGAAGTCCAGGCCTACCACAGTAGTACAAGTTTATATGCCAACTAGCTCTGCAAATGACGAAGAAATTGAAGAAATGTATGATGAAATAAAAGAAATTATTCAGATAGTGAAGGGAGACGAAAATTTAATAGTCATGGGTGACTGGAATTCGAGAGTAGGAAAAGGGAGAGAAGGAAACGTAGTAGGTGAATATGGATTGGGGAAAGAAATGAAAGAGGAAGCCGCCTGGTAGAATTTTGCACAGAGCACAATTTAATCATAGCTAACACTTGGTTCAAGAATCATAAAAGAAGGTTGTATACATGGAAGAAGCCTGGAGATTGTGACAGGTTTCAGATAGATTATATAATGGTAAGACAGAGATTTAGGAACCAAGTTTTAAATTGTAAGACATTTCCAGGGGCAGATATGGACTCTGACCACAATCTATTGGTTATGAACTGTAGATTAAAACTGAAGAAACTACAAAAGGGTGGGAATTTAAGGAGATGTGACCTGGGTAAACTGACTAAACCAGAGGTTGTACAGAGTTTCAGGGAGAGAATAAGGGAACAATTGACAGCAATGGGGGAAAGAAATACAGTAGAAGAAGAATGGATAGCTTTGAGGGATAAAGTAGTGAAGGCAGCAGAGGATCAAGTAGGTAAAAAGACGAGGTAACAGAATATTGAATTTAATTGATGAAAGGAGAAAATATAAAAACGCAGTAAATGAAGCAGGGAAAAAGGAATACAAACGTCTCAAAAATGAGATCGACAGGAAGTGCAAAATGGCTAAGCAGGCATGGCTATAATGCAAATGTAAGGATGTGAAGGCTTATCTCACTAGGGGTAAGATAGATACCGCCTACAGGAAAATTAAAGAGACCTTGGGAGAAAAGAGAACCACTTGTGTTAATATCAAGAGCTCAGATGGAAACCCAGTTCTAAGCAAAGAAGGGAAAGCAGAAAGGTGGAAGGAGTATAAGAGGGTCCATACAAGGGCGAAGTACTTGAGGACAATATTATGGAAACGGAAGAGGATGTAGATGAAGATGAAATGGGAGATATGACACTGCGTGAAGAGTTTGACTGAGCACTAAAAGACCTAAGTCGAAACACGGCCCCGGGAGTAGATAACATTCCATTAGAACTACTGACAGCCTTGGGAAAGCCAGTCCCGACAAAACTCTACCATTTGGTGAGCAAGATGTATGAGACAGGCGAAATACCCTCAGACTTCAAGAAGAATATAATAATTCCAATCCCAAAGAAAGCAGGTGCTGACAGATGTGAAAATTACCGAACTATCAGTTCAATAAGTCACGGCTGCAAAATACTAACGCGACTTCTTTACAGTCGACTGGAAAAACTAGTAGAAGCTGACCTCAGGGAAGATCAGTTTGGATTCCGTAGAAATATCGGAACACGTGAGGTAATACTGACCCTACGACTTATCTTAGAAGTTAGATTAAGGAAAGACAAACCTACGTTTCTAGCATTTGTAGACTTAGAGAAATCTATTGACAATGTTGACTAGAATACTCTCTTTCAAATTCTAAAGGTGGCAGGGATAAAACACAGGGAGCGAAAGGTTATTTACAATTTTTACAGAAACCAGATAGCAGATATAAGAGTCGAGGGACATGAAAGGGAAGCAGTAGTTTCGAAGGGAGTGAGACAGGGTTGTAGCCTCCCCCGATGTTATTCAATCTATATATTGAGCAAGCAGTGAAGGAAACAAAAGAAAAATTCGGAGTAGGCATTAAAATCCATGGAGAGGAAATAAAAACATTGAGGTTCGCCGATGACACTAATTCTGTCAGAGACAGCAAAGGACTTGGAAGAGCAGTTGAACGGAATGAATAGTGTATTGAAAGGAGGATATAAGATGAACATCAACAAAAGCAAAACGAGGATAATGGAATGTAGTCGAATTAAGTGGGGTTATGCTGAGGGAATTAGATTAGGAAATGAGACACTTAAAGTAGTAAAGGTATTTTGCTATTTGGGGAGCAAAATAACTGATGATGGTCGAAGTAGAGAATATGTAAAATGTAGACTGGCAATGGCAAGGAAAGCGTTTCTGAAGAAGAGAAATTTGCTAACATCGAGTATAGATTCAAGTGTCAGGAAGTCGTTTCTGAAAGTATTTGTATGGAGTGTAGCCATGTATGGAAGTGAAACATGGACGATAAACAGTTTAGACAAGAAGAGAATAGAAGCTTTCGCAATGTGGTGCTACAGAAGAATGTTGAAGATTAGATGGGTAGATCACATAACTAATGAGGAAGTATTGCATAGGATTGGGAAGAAGAGAAGTTTATGGCACAACTTGACTAGAAGAAGGGATCGGTGTGTAGGACATGTTTTGAGGCATCAAGGGATCACAAATTTAGCATTGGAGGGCAGCATGGAGGGTAAAAATCGTAGAGGGAGACCAAGAGATGAATACACTAAGCAGATTCAGAAGGATGTGGGTTGCAGTAGGTACTGGGAGATGATGAAGCTTGCACAGGATAGAGTAGCATGGAGAGCTGCATCAAACCAGTCTCAGGACTGAAGACTACAACAACAACAAGGCCTGTGTTTCATGCAAGTGGACCTGTCCTGGTCAGTAATAGTTATGTATACTAACATCATTGGAGGACACTGATTTTCAGCAAAATAGTTTGTTTTTTTCGGGACGACTGTGGCATTTATTTACTGGACAACCAACATCTTCCCTGGCTTATTATTGAAATCAAAGTATCCAAAAGTGTCAGCAAAGGGAGTGCAAAGTCGGCGGGACTCGTGCAGCTAAATTTAGGCAGTTGAGCCTTGCAGCGTTGGAGACCTCGGAGGCGCGTCTGAAACCATCGGCGTTCGAACGTCAGTGTGAGTGTTCCAAGTTTCTAACGTTATAGCGTGGAATTTTTCCGAACATGTAGAGCACTGCCAAACGTGACATTTTCTGAACGCGTTTTAGAACGAAGACAAGTGAGATTGAAAGACGTCATCCACGTGACATGCTCGCCATGTTTTTTCAGTACAAGGGCTAGAGACGCCATGTTGGCTCTCAGTTGAAGCCTATATTTGGTGGTGCTTGTACTGTAATTTACTTCCTATGAATATTAGCCGTTTTAAAGCACCAACAAATTGATGTCTCGAAAACCTGTCGTTTGTTGGCACTATCTGTTGGGATAAAATGACCGGAAACGTCATATTGTTGGTCATTTTATTTTTGAACTGGAACTTGCGTGTTATGAAAGAACGCCGATTTAACGGAATGTCCCATTTACGGTCCACCAAAACAAATAAAGGCCCATTTAAGATCCACCGAAACGTATTTCTCTTGGTACGATTTGTTATAATTAAATGTCAGTTAATGACAAATCTGCGATTAAAGTGATCAGGAGATAGTGACATACAAGACAAGGTTGCAGGTTCGCGTCTCATTACATCAAATTATTATGTAATGACCTTCGTATTTTATAATGGTTTCTGAGAATTTATTATTATTTTAATAGAAGTCTTTTCTATAATATTCTGTGTTACTTAAATATAAGTGCACTCTCTCTCAAGAGTGTGTGTGTGTGTGTGTGTGTGTGTGTGTGTGTGTTTATGTCCCATTAGGTTTATCAAAAAGAGAGTTCGCGCTACATACAGTAAGATATTTCGTACTTTCTTGTTTATTCTTGTATTTCCCATGTTTCACTGATTCTGCTGCTGACTAGAAACAGCTGTCAAAGACGAATGACCTTTGAGTCTTACTAAAAAGTGAGAACTACGAAGTAGTTCTTATCTTATGTGGAATACTATAGTAAATTTGATTCGCAGTATCTGTAATAGAATTTTCGGAACCTTATATCCCTCCTGACATTATATGGGACTTTTCTTTTTTCCTTATGACATGTTACTTATATAAACACTGAAGAACGTGACTAGAATATGAACAAGGAAGGAAACATGCTTTTTAATGGAGCTGGCGTGGAAATTTTACGCCCATCCATTTCGTAAACAAATTGTGTGGTTTACGAGCCAGATGCAGCAGAAAACTGCCACTTGGACGCGCTCTGCGATTACTTTTGCCATGTTGAGACACACGTACTGTCTGCACATGCCGCATCGGTTCTGAGCCATCAGCAGCGCCTTGAACCAAAGCCTTCTAGATACAAGGCCTACGCACAACGGCCATATTGGTACGTGACGTCACAAACTGTTGGCTATCTTATCTTCAGTCGGTAGTCCTGTTGGCATGTATGTTGTGTTTAAAGTGTGTGCCACGTGAAACTGATATGTACTTCATACAGTATTCGCCTACAGTTCTTCGAAGTATGGGATACAAGTGTTGCGTTTCCTTTTGCCAGGGAAATTATAAATCCCAAATAGGCATGAAAGTGCATATGTTTCGATTTGCCAAATGTGTGAAGTTGAGAAATTGCTGGATTGTAGCTTTTCCCAGACAGGAATTTGTGTCAACGCATCATCCAAGGGTAAGTAAATGACAAAAAATTTATAGCGTGTTATTTGTTTCCATTGCACCACATTTCGCAATTGTTTTTAAAAGCAGTTATGTATCATCTACCAGTATAATTTGTTTCTTAATTCTGGACCATTACTGCGAAGTTAATACGAAGCTGGCTGTGAAATGTCTCTCATATTTGCAACTATTGTCACACAGAATAGTTATATTAATTAGTGTTAGTCGAAAATGTTTAGTATTCCTTATGATTCCTACCAGATTATTGAGTTTCCAGTACTTTTATTTGGAAGAGCTACAGAATGATTTTATTCAGTTTTACATATACAGCTATTCGGAAATAATTTCAATTTGAGTTAACTACCTTAGAAACTTGCTTTAATGAATTCAGTGTTCGACAGATTAAGCAGTACAGAAAGCAGAATTTCGAGGTAATTGCATTGTGATTAAATGAACAGCACTCTGTGACACGAATTTCAGTCAAGGATATAGGAGAAACAATTTTTTCATGTTTAAGGTTCTAAAGTTCTGGAGGAACAGGGAAATAAAATATTTTTTTCGGGTTTTTTGATTTATTAAACATTATGTCACTTAGTCGAATGATCTGAGTTTCGTGTGAGGTCAGCAAATTTTCAAGTAGAGAGGAAAATTTACGAAAATAACCGGGGAAACAAATTCTTAAATTCTGTAGGAGCCCCGGCTACTTTATTTAAAACCGAAAACGTCTGCTTGTTGTTGCATATTGCCGATTTCTTACTGCAAGAAAACGTAACTCCTGAGGTAAAAGACAGAGTTTAAAATTACAGTTTGTATTCAAGGCTAGAAACTCGTATTTAAGGCAAATCGTCAAAATAATTTTACATCTTGAAATAACATAGAGCAGTTTTGTTCAGTTACTTTACGCAATGATATAAATTTCCATACTTTCATTACAAGGTCATGTAGAAGAGGAAAGCATGAGAATCCCTATGCGGTCTCAGCTCTAAAAACTCGTAAAGTTCGTATAGCTGCAGAGTGCTTAACAGGAGCGTTCCGATACAGACCCTGCCATCAGTATGTGACGTCACAAGTGTACGCGCAGGCCTGTAGTGTAGGTGGTGTTGGTTGAACGCGGCACGCTCGACATTGTGGTTAGAATCTACAGTCCGTGTCCGATGGCTTAATAAAACAGATACTTGCGAGTCTGAGTTATTGTGTGTGACTGTGACTTTGCTAGGGTTCAAAAATGGTTCAAACTCGAACCTGCGACCGTAGCAGTGGCGCGGTTCCGGACTGCGCGCCTAGAACCGCGAGACCACCGCGGCCGGCAACTTTGCTAGGGACGCTGTATTTGTACCTTTATACAACTTGTTTCAAAATCGGTTGAAGGATGCGATGTCACTACAGACGGTTACCAATATGTCTCCACGAGATAAACGCTGAAGTAAGACGGACAGAGTTGGAATACCCGTAGGACGGGAGGAAGAGGGAGGAAATGGATGTGGGGAACGTGGGTGCGTTGCCCTGCGTGTCGTGGAGCGGCTGAGTGCGTGCGAGGGCAGGGCGAGTAGCCGGCGTCTGCTTGCTGGCGTCAATATTGACAGCGGGCTCGCTGCGTGGCGCAGCGTAGCCGACACAGCCGGCCGCCCGTCTCTGCTCGAGGGCGCGCCCTGCCGCTGCCCTCTGGCCGCTCCGTGTGGGCCTCGGCACCGCAGCCGACTCAAACTTCCTCGCTTTCTCCGCTGCAGCGGCCACCATGCGGGGTGGACGTAGAAACTTTCCAATACTGATGTGGTTAAACTGAAATGACCTTCATGATTATGATGTTCAGATGAACGGCCAGTGGGCAAAGTTTTCATCTGTTGCTGAGAAATAAGTGGGAGCACAATCGTAAAAGGAAGAAAAATTTCAAAAGCATTGCATGAGACGATATTATGAATCAATAGCACTATTAAGGAATTTAAAACTGAGCAGTCCTGTTTCTCTAGAAATGTTTTGACTCAATGTGGTGGGACTCACTCCACTCTTGACTAAAAATAGCCCTCATAGCATTCTTCAAGCAGCGAATTAGCTTCCTGCTGATAGTGAGTTATGGTTCTCGCTGAGAGATGTTCCCCTTCCCCCAGGAGACGCACAGTTTTTTGGGGGTCCATGTGTGGCTTGTACAGGGCCCCCAGCTATTGTAGCCCCCTTCCCTCCCAGGCTCCTTCCACTTCCCCATAGCCGGCCTTGTGGCCGAGCGGTTCTAGGCGCTTCAGTCTGGAACTGCTCGATCACTACGGTCGCAGGTTCGAATCCTTCCTCGGGCATAGATGTGTGTGATGTCCTTAGGTTAGTTAGATTTAAGTAGTTCTAAGTTCTAGGGGACTGATGACCTCAGATGTTAAGTCCCATAGTGCTCAGAGCCATTTGAACCATTTTGAACCACTTCCCCATATCCACTCCTTCCCATCCTAACTCCACACACTCCTGCCCTCTCTTTCTCCCTTGGTGTTTACTTTTACAACGACCCAGCTATTCCTTCGGGTCTGCTATTCCTTTGCAGTCTTGTCTCGCTTTTCCATTTTCCCCTTTTTACGGAATTTACTGGTCCCCCTTGGTCTGTGACCTAAATTGTTTCTGTACTGGAAGATAAATGGGAAGAAAACCCTTCTCCAACATCTCGATGTGGGTTCCTGTCTCCTCCCCTCTTTCCCCCCTTCCTTCCCACTATAGGTTCACACCGACCCCCCCCCCCCCCCCCCGTCACACTACGTCACCAGCATGTTTGCCATTCTGTCCCAGTACTGTTACGTCCACCTGTCTGAGCCCCCTGGTAACACAGGTGTCGCACTCCTGGTACCTGAGCTGTCGCCACCTCAATAAGCCTAGCAGTAATTGCTAATCTTTTTTGGGGCATCGAAACTCTTGGCAACGACCACTGGGACTTAGCATCTGAGGTCATCAGTCTCCTAGAACTTAGAACTACTTTAACCTAACTAACTAACTAACTAACCTAAGGACATCACACACATCCATTCCCGAGGGAGGATTCG
Organism: Schistocerca americana; assembly: GCF_021461395.2. Classification (NCBI taxonomy): domain Eukaryota; kingdom Metazoa; phylum Arthropoda; class Insecta; order Orthoptera; family Acrididae; genus Schistocerca; species Schistocerca americana. The sequence goes on from NC_060122.1 coordinate 142,961,729, forward strand.
AACCTGCGACCTTAGCTGTAGCGCGGTTCCAGACTGTAGCGCCTAGAACCACTCGGCCATTCTGGCCGCCCTTTAAATATGACTCAGGGCATTATTTTCTACACAGATCTTCTTCTTCAATGAGGAACTTAGTACTAATCTGGCACAGCACTGTGTTAATTTTGTTTGGTAAGTCAAGACAGGTCCTAACGCCAATTGTGTTGATACCAGTACTTCCAACCTGGCTTTTGAGGGCTATACCCTTCTGGAAAAAGTCAAACTTATAGTTCACTGTTGCGACGTGAAGCTCTATATCGCACCTCCCGCACACTGTTCCCAATGTTTCCGATTTGGTCACATGTTTCGCTATGTGAGACGACTGCTATTTGCGACAATTGTGGCCGCCCTCTCAATGTGGAGAGTCCTTGCACCCCAACGCCGATGTGCATGAACAGTTCCAGTCCACATTGTACTCGCTCACCAAATTTCCTGATCTATGAAAAGGAATGGAAGATTTAGGAAATCAAAACTCACGACTGTCTATCTCAGTATGAGGCCCAACCGAAATTTGACAGCCTCCACCCGATATATCTAATACCTCCCTAAGCTTCTGTTGGTACGTTTCCTCCTACTCCTTCCTCCTTACCTCGATCCTACCTCTTTCTCTGTCCTCTCTGGCAGTCTCCATTCCCTCCCTTCACAGAAACAGTCCTTCCTCTTGGCCAGAGAAGAAACCCTCTTCTCTGGCACCTGCTCTCTCCACGGCATCTCCAGGACAAGAAACTTGTTACTTCAAGGTGTATGTAGGGCCTGAAGACCACTCCTTCTCTCTCAGATCCTGATATTGCATGATTTATTCTTTCCCAATCACACATCATCTTGCCTTCCAAAGGAGAAGAAGAAGATATGTAATTCTCAACACAAGGCGCCCCTGACATCTCAGGAGGTGTTGACCCCTCCCTCTCAATCAGGGCCTGATCTTACATTCACGGATGTTACTCTGTCCTCAGCATGCAGGACACTGATTCAACACAATGGTCCATTCTACCATGTTCAATGTCCATCTGGACTCTTGTACTACTCTTCTCCAAGGGAACTGTAATGGTTACTATCGCCACCTTCCAGAATTGCAGTCTCTTCTTTCTCTCTGCTCTGTAACTTGTGTTGCATTGTAGGAATCTCATTACATGGATACTCGTTCACTGAATCTTCATTGTTTCCAAGCCTTCTGCATGATCTCGATCAGTCTTTTGTTGGCCGCCGGCGGTGTGTGTACGTTGGTCTGCATGGACATTGCTATTCCTGTGTTCCGCTTCGAACTACACTGGAAGTGGATCCATTTGGATTTTATGGTTACAACATGCAATCTTTGTCTCCCCTCAGGCCGTTCTCCTACGCCTCCTGCTCTTCTTGCCCTCCTTCGACAGATTTATCCTCCCTTCCGTCTCCTTGGGGATTTTAACGCCCATAACCCTCTGTGGGGTAGGATTGCCACCACTAGCCAGGGCAAGATTGTTGAAGACCTGCTGGTACGGTCTGATCTCTGTTTCCTCAACACTGGAGCTCACACACTCTTTGGGGAGTTCATGATGATTTGTGCAAAAGCAATTATTTTGCGACTGTTTTATCTGGCCTTCAGAATCATTCCCCTGGACGCCATTCCAGGTGGATCTTTACTAATGCAGATTGTGATTCCTTTCCCTCAGTTGCCATCTCAAACCCACCACCACATGATGACACTGATGAGTCTGTAGAGGGTTTGATTGACATCATAATTTTGGCAGCTACTGCAGCGATTCCGTCTTTGCTGGGTTCTCACTAAAGGAAGACTGTCACTCAGTGGACCCCCAAAATTACTGTTGCTCTTAAAGACCGTCATCATGCCGAGTGGGAATTTGTCAGTGTCCTTGCTCTCTCCCTGACATGGCTCCTGGCCCAGACCAGATGCGCAATTAAATGCTCAACACTTATCAGTGGCTAGCTGACATCGTATATTTGTCCTTTGTAACTGTCTCTGGAGAAAGGTTGAATTGTCTTCCCAGTGATGAAAAAGTATCGTTATTACAATTCTGAAATCAGGTAACCTAGCTCTTCAGATGGACAGCAATCGTCCAATTAGTTTAACCAATGCCCTCTGCAAGTTACGTGAAATATGGTGAGTCAAAGGCTGTACTGGATCCTTGAATCCTGGGACCTTTCGACTTCAACTCAGGATGGTTTTCACCGAGACCTTTCTATTATTTATAATTTAGTCCACCTAGAGTCTGCAATTCAAATGGCTTTTGCCTGGCGTCAGTGCCTTGTTGCAGTCATACTTGATGCCACATGATGCCACTACATCCTTGCCACCTTACATGAGTGGGTCTGCCGTAGTCCACTCCCGATTTTATCTGGAACTTCCTCTCGCACTTTTCACATATAGGATGGCGCCTCCCATAGGACCTCCCATAATCAGGAGAAGGGGTTCCACAGGATTCTGTTTCGAGTGTCCCTCTCTTTTTAGCGGCTATCAATGGTATGGTGACAGCTGTGGGTCCTGTGGTGCCCCCTATTTTGTATGCTGATGACTTTGCATTTATTTTTGGTCATCAACTACACTGAGTGCAAACTTGGGCTCTCACTCATGGCTTCCAGTTTTCGGTTGCCAGGACCTGCATTATGCATTTGCATCCGCATCTAGATTTGTAACTCGGTGGCCATCAGCACCCAGTCCCATTTTCTCAAACTTCAGCTTTCCCCCGTGACACTTTTACTCTATGCCTGCTCTACTACACGTCCATGGTCATCCCCTATCCATAACTCTGCCTTGACCTATCACAAGGTCTGAAAGCCCGAGATCCGCCTGAGGCCTTTCACCACCAATTCTTCTCCATTCTTGGCGCTTTTTGGGGGTCAGCAGTAGTCTTTACTGATGGCTTGATGGCTTTGATCACATTCATGTGGCATGTAGTGAACTCAGTTCCTTGCTGGGTAGTTGCAGCGTGTTCACTGCGGAGTTGGTAGCCATCTCTCATGCTCCTAAGCATATCTGTTCCTGCTGTGATGAATCCTTCCTTATCTGTAGCGACTCCTTCAGCAGTTTGCAAGCAGCTGACCCAGTTCCTCTTATGCCTAAATGAGGCCATTTTACTGGTGATACAGTAACGACCTTTCAGAAACTGACATAGCTCCATTTTAGGAGGTACAGCAATCTTTTTCCTTTGCAATGGACGTACAGCTGCCTGAGTTCAAAGAACGACATATTTTAATATTCTATTTTAAATACAAGTTTTTTTGCATTTACTCAGTGTTATAATAGGTAAGGCAAAACTGTCAATATGGGAACAAAATAAGGTTACAATAAAAAATAGCAAAACTTATAGAAAGAGAAATGAAAAACAGGAAATGTGACAACAACAACACATATGTTGAGCAAAACAAATATAAAACATAAACTAACACCATAAAACACAATATCAGTAAAGGCAGACAAAGATAGCAGTGTAGTTGCTATAAAACTAAACGATTATGTAGGAAAAGTTCTAAATTTCTTTCATGATAACAGTATCACACACGTACAGTACAAGCACACGAAGAAATTCAATGTGTAAATCGAGAAAACAACTAATTTTAATGTCATTTTACAGAAGAAGATATGAAATCATCCACCATCATGAATCCCTGAATTCTATCTTTGCGTTCACGCCCAGAAATACATAATGAACTGATTACGATTTGTCCAATAAATAACTATATAAATAGCCCAACACATCTCTTAAGCAAAGGAACTCAGTAAACTGATGACTGTAGTCTAAACATATTAAAAATGCATTATAATAAACCTTAGAGTATTAGTCCAAAACATAAACACATACAAATCCCTCAAGTAGGAATATTTATTTTAGTTGACATAACCAATTCATATATAAATGTACCAATATTGGAAAGAATGAAGACCATAAAGAGAAATCTCCTACAGACAGAAACGTAACCGTCATTGAAACTTATGAAGTAATAAATCAATTACAACTTACTTTATCTCAAGACTCTTCTCAATATGAAAATAGAGTTTGTACACCATCAGATGGAGTAGCTGTGAGAAACTGCATTGTAGGCACCACAGCAGCCATATTTATTAATACATTGGCACATTCTTCAATTCAGAGTGGCCAGTTCGAAACAAAATTATCTATTACCACTACTAGTAGACAGATATGGCTAAGAGATACAAATGACCCATCAGCAACTGAAATACTTGTACTGTACCATAAAATTTGCAATAGAAATAGAACAAAACAAATCGATACACTTTTTAGACCTAAAAATAACAACAACAAGAGCTACCACCAATTTTAAGTATACAAGGATACTTTGACTGACATTATATAAAAAAAATGATTGTCTCCCAAATTCACATAAATATGTATATTTCAAAGCAATGATTAACAGAATTTCAAATTTATCTCTACATAATAATGCAATATAAAGTAAAATAAAAACGCTACAATATATAGTGCAACAAAATTAGTTTAACATCAAAATGGTGTTAATTATATGAACAGCATTCAAAACCTAAAACAGAGGGTATACATAAGGAAATAACATTAAAACACAAAGTGTAACTTTTATTACTACGAGTAAATCAATAAATAGTGCAGCAGAAGACTTGTACTTGCAATAAAACAATGAATTATGGTACTCATATTGAATTTTCTCTAAGTTTTCAATGTGGTTTATCACTAAAATTGCCATCTTTCAGATGAGCAACTACAAAATGCAGCAAATGTGACATGGCAGCCTTGTGAACACTACTTGGTTTGCATATGTCAAAGACAGTGATGGACAAGGTTCCATAAGGGTCTCTAATCATGAACGAAAATTCAATCTTTGCACCAAAATAAAACCATATGTATTATTTATCAGAATACAGGACGATTTCTTCTATAACAATAGAAAACATACATAGGTCGCTTACTAGTACTATTGATCTAACTCACAGATTGAAGTGCACTTGTCAAAGATAATACTTCGTTCTTTGTACCACACTTAAAGAAACCAGATTTGTCTGTGTTATTTATCAAAGTATGTCAAGATATGTTCTATAACATTACACAACACATGTAGTACTAAAGATCTAACTTACGCTTAAGGTGCACTGCTCAGTGAGAATAGTTCAATCTTTGTAACACACTTTAAGGAAACCAAAATGTGTCTACATTACTTACCAAAACATGTAAGCATTTCTTCTATTAAAGTACAAAGAGAGTGGCTCACTTATTGTGTACTAAGCTACATGTTAAGGTACAATTGGTGACGATTGTCTTTTACTGTCACACAGCGGAAACTACATGTCACTTTGACGAAACAGCATACTGAACAGCACTTTTAACATGTGAACTTAATACACATTAGTATAGGTAAGAAACTGGGGTTACTGTACTTTCAGCTACCATCTTCCAATTCCTTTTCTAAGTGACCCAACCATTCAATCACTCCATGATCTTGTCTGGTTTCTTTTCTTTCTACTGCAAGCACTATCTGGTTATTGCACACTCACACTTTGTCAGCTGCTGATATTAGATTACTATTTGAATTGTGAATGCCTATTTTTTTCTTTGGAATTGTCAGCTATCTTTGGCTTTCCAAGTTACCATATTATTTAAACCTACATGTTTTTACACAGTTATGGTACGATAACAGAGCTACCTCTTTATTTGAAACTGTCGACTATCACTGCCCTGCCTGATCTGCATAATATTTTAGCAATTGTGTGTTTTGTACAACTGTAGAACAGTAACACAAATTACTTAGATGTGGAAGTATTTTGTTTGGAGATTCATTGTACCGTGTACCAGGTGAGGTACAAAGATTGAAGTTCTCAGTGCCAAGTGCATTTAAAGTGTAAGTTAGATCAGTAGTGTCATATGTTTTTTGATAAATAATAAAGACATCTAGACATGGAAGTATTATAAGTTACAGCGTCATTGACAATATCTTTACATATTTTTGATGAATAATATTGACATTTTAGACACAGAAATAGCATTGTGACACTTGACAGCTGCAATGTGTGTGTGTGTGTGTGTGTGTGTGTGTGTGTTTTGCTGATGAAGCTTAGGTATTTATGATAAATAATTCAGGAACTTAGATGTGTTAGTACTGTAAATTACACCAATTTTGCAAATATGTTTAGGTATTTTTGATAAACAGTAATAAATAATATACATATTATAGGTGGAAATACTGTAAGTTGCAGTAGTATGGTCAATATCGTTATGTGTTGTTCTTAAATAATTCAGCTCATTCGAATGGTTTTGAACATGGCTTCAATTTAGGCATACTAGTCCTTCATATGGTTTTAAGTAGTGCACCAGTTTATGCAATTCAAGTAATTAAGACACTACGGAATATATAGCCAGTTTATGCAATATAGGTCATTTGGAACTAAGGAACTGGCTCCATTAGGAGGGAAAGATAGCTGCCTAATGCAGCACTACCTAAAGGAGGCTTCCTCAACTCACTGTTGTGCCAAGGAACTCTGTAACATCAAGTGGAGGCAACATAAACTCGTTGGAATGTGATGTCATGAATACAGTAACAAGTATGTACTGTTACTAAGCATATATACCATGGGGCAGAGAGTACCTTGACAAGTTATTGTGATGCCAACCAAAATCAGAATTTTTCCTTGTCTTACTTAAACTCTTATTGCCTTCAGTTGTTCCTCGCATTCTACAATAAAATGTTATCAATTTAACTTTTATTTGCACTTGGTATTGTAAAGTCCATTTTGTATTTGTTTTCTTCTGGAGGAATGGACTGAGGACAACCATGTTGTTGTATCACCTTTCAGGCATACATCCCAGAAAGCAGTTTATCTTTTTTCGATATTTCAGTCGATAACCACACACCTATCTTCAAATGAATCGTTGTCTGAATTATAAATAACTGATGCAAAGCTATACTGTGCAGTAAATATGTATGCATCAGAGATGCAACATTTAATACAAGACTCAGCCAACAATAAAACTTTGTGTGTCTAAGAACAAAACATAGCAAGTGCTGATCCAACAAATTAATAGTCACTATGAATTATGTGGTTAGTCATTAAAATGTAAAGCTTGTGTTGGAGTTTCAGACAGTGGAAACTCATAACCTGACAGAGTGGTTTACGTAAATTGTCAAACTGAAACCGTCGCCTCGGTCGAGCATGTTGTCTACTAATTATATTTGTACTTCCACAGCTTCATTGACAAATAAATCATCATCTGTTGACTGACATTCTTGTGCCTGCTGTTTTGCTGCAGATGTACACAAATTTATTCTGCAGTATATTATTGAGTCAAGTGGTTTTAATTCAGTCACTGACTCACTTTGAATACGCCAGTTATCAGCCTAAATATTGGAAGAAGAAATTTAGCTCGCTTGCTGTCTGCTCAAAAAATGACAATGTTCTATTCACTACCAAAAGGTCTGAACTAATTGTACTAATTTTTGTAACATCTTGCACTTTCTCACTTTGGACTCAATGCTATTCACTGAAGAATTTTTCTTTAGTTTTTTTGTCTTCGCATTTAAATCCCACATTTGCTGTTATTTAACAGCTTGTGTAACTTTTTACAGAGGCCTTCATCTCTGCAACAGAAAATAAGTACTTTGGCGCATACACATTCATAATTCCGAAATAACACATTTCGTTTGCCTTTGAACAATTGTGGCTATTTCTGAAATTCCTACAGGATCGATAATGATATTTATAAGTTTCTTCTTCACAGTAAAGCCAGAACCTGGATGTCCTCCATGCCCTGTTTTCCCACAGTAAAATGTATTACCTGATTTTAAATATAATTATATATATATAATTATAATTAATTTATTTCATCACATTTTAGGACTCTTATTATATACATTTGATCATATTTAATTACTCTTCCAGCTCTACTGCCATATCTTTGTATCCAAGATTCTTGCATTTCTTTGTTCCAAAACAAAAAAGGTAGTACATGCATTTGAGTTTCCACAGTCCTTGTTACTATGCATTTCTCAAACTTTATGTAGCAGTTTGCAGGAGTAGAAGCAGCTGAGTGTTGCACATAGCCTGTAGCTATTAGTGACTTCCCCCAGTCCACTACTCTCAATAGTTCTTGACACTAGGCAGAACACCCATGCCCCAGGAAATCACGAATGGCACCAGGGCAACTGACAACCTTTGATGTAATTGTCCAAATCAACTTTGTAAACTTGATAATTGTTCCACGCTGATGAGTTGAATAATGACAAATTCTGTTAGACGTATCTAGAGAAGTAAAACTCCATAAACTCACTGCAACCTTCATATTAAATTGTCTGAGCTAAAGTTTTATAAATTATATATATGAGTATCAAGGAAGAAAGATAATAATTTCAATGTTTTTCAGTCGATTCCGTATTTCTGATGTACTATACACAATTAATATGTAAATGTTACAATATGATCCAATTTGTTGAACTTGATGCATTCTAAAATTTGAAAAATTTCCATAGTTATAAATATTTTGTACTTGTCAACAAAAATTTTCATTGCTCAGTAGGAGCATTTTTCTGGCAACCACACTGTTAAGGTGTATGGTAGTAGTTCATTTTCAGATGCAAGTAAAGCAAGTAGTAAGAGCAGTACGCTGATATGTCACCAGTTTCTTATCTAGTGTTAGTGAGATGGATACATAAATCATGCTACAAAGAAAAATCACGAAATAATGTATAATTACTAAGAAAAAACTAATCAAATCCAGTACTTACATGCAGAAACAACCCTGAGAAGAAGAAGAAAATGTATCCACAACAAATAGAAGTGGTCTCAGTTTATGAACAAGATAATTAACAAAAATGTCATCTGTATTTCTCATTGCATCATACTTTCAAAACACATTCAAGAAAGCTGTTGACAAACGAAATAATACACAAAATGAAAAACTTGAGCCTACTGGAGAATGTACAAAGTTCGAAGCCAAACCTATGATACACTAGGATGTAAGGACCACTTTGGTTTGGCTGGCCTCATGAAAACTTCTGAACCTCATACAAGCCTCACCCAGACTTGCATAGGTCTCCATCCCAGAGCCTGTCCTATAGTTTGGTTCAAAAATTGGAAGGAGTTACTGCTTCTTACTACTGAGCAGTGCATGCACATTTGCTGCAACCTATCACTGTGTGAAGCAGTTTTTTACTGTAACATGCAGCCTGACGATGTATGAATCAATTTTTTATTGTTTTGCTGTAACATGCCCAAGTATGGGGAAATTCAGTACAATTATACTGTGATATGTCGATGTATGGGATTTTGTCACATTTTTACTGTAATAGAGGAAATTTTTACATTGTTGGTGTAACTCTGCGAGATTTGTCACATTTTTGTTGTAACAATAAGCAGATTGTTACATTTTTGGTGTAACATGATGTTGTATGGGACAGTTTGTTACAATCTTTTCTTGTAACATTGTGACATATGGGACAATTTCTTACAATTTTGCTCTAACACAGTATTTTATGATAGGTGTTTGGAAAAAAATGTACAAAATAACAATGTGGGTGTAATTGATGTCTATATTCAAATGTAATTAGCAGAAGCCTGAGAACAACTAACTCATGCTTTGATAAGCCAAAGGATTCCCTGTTCCCAGAATTTATGTATCTATGACAGAAGCCAGACCTCCACTGTGACCTCCAGTTCACTGTCTGAGATGAAGCACTTCTCTTTGAGATGTTTTTTTAGTGGACCAAACACATTGAAGTCGTAGGAAGACATGTCAGGGTTGCTGGACAGATGTTAAAGCTGCTGTTACCTTGAAGACATGTGGATAATTCTTATCATGAAGCAGAATCACTACCGCATAATCAGCCCAGGCCATTCACTCTTGATGGACTTGCGGCATATATCACGGGCAAATCACTGCTACTGTTTTTTCCATGCTCAAGTGATTCCATGAGTATCTTACTTCAGACATTGAGAAAGATGGTGAATATCACCTTACCTGAAGAGGGCAGACCTTTGAATTTTTAGGGGCAGGTGACGACAAATAATTCCTTTACATGGGTGTCTCACTGTATTATCCCAAAATGGCCATATGCTAATGACAACTGGTTTGGTTGTTACAACATTTTTGTCCTTTATCATTTGAACATTCCTTGCATTTGTTCAATTTTTGCAGTAACACAGAGCAATTTCTTACATTCTTGCTGTAACATTCGATGAATGAGCAATATCTAACAGTTTTGCTGCAGACTGGCGATGTGTGAGGCAAAGTGTTGTGTTCTCTCCATTGTACAACAACAGAAAGTGACAAACATTTTGAACTGCAAGATGAAGTTATTACTTTAGCATGAGGTCATTGTACTGTTTGGCTGATTTTGATAAAGATTTTATCCCAAGTAATACAATAATCTTATCCAAAGTAATACAGTTTGTTAGCAGAAAACTTCAGCTGCCACCTACTGATATGATAATTGAATCTGATGTCTTAATTAGAGAAATAAAAAGGCTTATATAAATGAGGATGAACTTAACTCCATTCGGCCAAATTCTTTCTAAATTGCCTATTGGACCCAGAGTACGGAAGGTGTTTATAATAGGAAAGACGATTTTTGTAGTGAACCATGGCTGCCTACAGTTTTTGTTACTAGTATGGACAGTCTCCATTTGATGTATCAGAAACATTTACTGGTGTTAGGCATTCTGATTACTTTGCTATTCTAAATGCATTTCAAGAGAAGATGTATGGATGACTGGTAAAATAGCTGAAGCTGTATTTTGTGGGTATAAAATGTTAATCCCAACACTGTGGGAAAATATTGTTTAATTTGATAATTCTTTTCAACAAGTTCAATTGAAACTGTAAGTTAGATTAGCTGTAGTGTCCACGTGTGTTTTGTAGTGTTATAGAATACACTCCTGGAAATGGAAAAAAGAACACATTGACACCGGTGTGTCAGACCCACCATACTTGCTCCGTACAATGCGAGAGGGCTGTACAAGCAATGATCACACGCACGGCACAGCGGACACACCAGGAACCGCGGTGTTGGCCGTCGAATGGCGCTAGCTGCGCAGCATTTGTGCACCGCCGCCGTCAGTGTCAGCCAGTTTGCCGTGGCATACGGAGCTCCATCGCAGTCTTTAACACTGGTAGCATGCCGCGACAGCGTGGACGTGAACCTTATGTGCAGTTGACGGACTTTGAGCGAGGGCGTATAGTGGGCATGCGGGAGGCCGGGTGGACGTACCGCCGAATTGCTCAACACGTGGGGCGTGAGGTCTCCACAGTACATCGATGTTGTCGCCAGTGGTCGGCGGAAGGTGCACGTGCCCGTCGACCTGGGACCGGACCGCAGCGACGCACGGATGCACGCCAAGACCGTAGGATCCTACGCAGTGCCGTAGGGGACCGCACCGCCAATTCCCAGCAAATTAGGGACACTGTTGCTCCTGGGGTATCGGCGAGGACCATTCGCAACCGTCTCCATGAATCTGGGCTACGGTCCCGCACACCGTTAGGCCGTCTTCCGCTCACGCCCCAACATCGTGCAGCCCGCCTCCAGTGGTGTCGCGACAGGCGTGAATGGAGGGACGAATGGATACGTGTCGTCTTCAGCGATGAGAGTCGCTTCTGCCTTGGTGCCAATGATGGTCGTATGCGTGTTTGGCGCCGTGCAGGTGAGCCCCACAATCAGGACTGCATACGACCGAGGCACACAGGGCCAACACCCGGCATCATGGTGTGGGGAGCGGTCTCCTACACTGGCCGTACACCACTGGTGATCGTCGAGGGGACACTGAATAGTGCACGGTACATCCAAACCGTCATCGAACCCATCGTTCTACCATTCCTAGACCGGCAAGGGAACTTGCTGTTCCAACAGGACAATGCACGTCCGCATGTATCCCGTGCCACCCAACGTGCTCTAGAAGGTGTAAGTCAACTACCCTGGCCAGCAAGATCTCCGGATCTGTCCCCCACTGAGCATGTTTGGGACTGGATGAAGCGTCGTCTCACGCGGTCTGCACGTCCAGCACGAACGCTGGTCCAACTGAGGCGCCAGGTGGAAATGGCATGGCAAGCCGTTCCACAGGACTACATCCAGCATCTCTACGATCGTCTCCATGGGAGAATAGCAGCCTGCATTGCTGCGAAAGGTGGATATACACTGTACTAGTGCCGACATTGTGCATGCTCTGTTGCCTGTGTCTATGTGCCTGTGGTTCTGTCAGTGTGATCATGTGATGTATCTGACCCCAGGAATGTGTCAATAAAGTTTCCCCTTCCTGGGACAATGAATTCACGGTGTTCTTATTTCAATTTCCAGGAGTGTATATATAAGCTCTCCCATCTCGACCCTCGCATCTCACCAGTGGGGAATTTTAGTGTGCAGTTCATGACACAATCACTGCATAAAAATGCGCGGCTGCATGACTTTTCCCCTATTCGACCTTTCTTGGTCTTCATTGACTAGGCTATTTCTGCCACTCTTTTTGTCATTACATAACTTTCTTGAAATTTAACCATTTTCCTCACTTGGCATCTTTTCTTCCCTATTCTTGTTTTCTTTTTCATTATCTCCTATAATGTATTTATTCCTATGGACTATCTTTTTAGATGCTGTCCTAAATAGTTCATTTCTCTCTTTAAAACTCCTGCAGTATTTATCTTTTTCCACCAACTCTTCTTAGTACATCTTTATTCCTTACTGTTTCTGTCCAGGTTATCTTCTTCATCCTGCTCCACATCCATTTTCCAAGGGCCTTCAACCTTTTTCTTAATTTTTTTTCTCTTAGTGACCACGGTTCTGTGCCATATAGAACCACACTCCACATAAAACATTTCACCCATGTTTTTCTAAGTTGTCTGTTCAGTTTTCCACATAGTAAATGACCTTCCTGTTGAATGCTTGCTCCCTCATTGTAACTACAGTTTTACTTTCTGTTGTTGTTCTTTTTCCCTCCATACAAATGATAATACTGAGGCTTTTCTTAGTAAAAGTTCTTATCCTGTACTTCTGGTATGCCACAATCAGATTTTCTATCATTTTGTTGATTTTCAGCCAGAAAGTACCATGTCATCAGGGAATTTTCCTCGTTCTACTCTTTTACCATAATATATATACCATTCTTCTCTTCAAAACATTTCTTTTCAATTTTGTCCAAACATATAATGGACAAGGTTAGAGAAACAAATTAACGTATTACCAATATAATACCAGCAGACAGTAACCTTAAGAAGCGGCAAGTATTCTCTAGAAAAGCAAGCTTCTGCTGGAGATTCATCATTAACGAAGCATCTGTATTTATAAAAGGCTAGAACGATCACCTAGCTGCAATTGAAATTTGCTATCTAACAGTTTACAGGGCAAACAAAAATTTGATTTTGAGAATTTCATATAATTACTGATGTATTTAAAAAATATAAAGTGACACCATAATCTCCTCATTAAGAGGTATAATCTTACGTCAAAGGTCTAATACAATAAGTCATGTATTTAAAGTCATAAACTGTGTGTGTGTGTGTGTGTGTGTGTGTGTGTGTGTGTGTGTGTGTGTATGTGTGTATGTGTGTGTGTAGCTCACTGCTTGCAGGTTACCCGGAGTATATTCATCCAGTATTTGAGTATGACAGCACTTAGAGACTTCCTACAAACTTTGTAAATACTTCCAACCTTCGTAATTTTTTCAGCTGACACCTGCTACAAAATAATGCAAGCAAAATGTTTATTTCTTACTACATTTTCTCTGTTCTTCCAGTCCAATTTCAGAATCAGGCATGAAGCTTTAGTTTAGTACTTCTTTACTAATTAACAGTATTTGCAACTTATTTTACAGACAGTGCCCACATCTACGACTAAAAGTACCTACAAAACTATATCTTTGTACGACACATATTTCAGAGGATATGACGGTATAAACCTTGAGAGGTGCAAAAAAATTGCTTTTCTTAAAAGAGCTGTTTTATTCATGAAAGTTTGATTCTTTAGAGAAGCAGGGACAATGGACGTTATGGCAAGTTTTATTGCGGTACATGTAAGTATGTAAAAAAGGGTTAAATTTGAAAATTCACGAGACTTTGATAGAGGTATTCGTTCTTTAGAAGCCATCGTGCATTCAGTGCACAGCATCTGGTGACCCTATATCAGATCACACTAAAAGCAGTTGTAAGAAGACGGGGATTGGAGCACACGTTACGACCCACCCGGACTCCTGCAAGCCGTGGGATTCGGCAGGTATCAGCAGGAGAACGACTGTTTTATGGCTGCCTGGTCTGAGGGTTAACGGGGAGGGCTTTATGGCTGCTATGCTGAAGATGTGGTTCTCATAAACGGCAGGCATCACAATACATCCCACCTCCCACACACAGGTGAGAAGTAACGAAACTGCCATATAATCCCAGTCAATGAAACAGGCCATTGGCGGTGCCTGTACTGAATCGTTAACAAGATGAAGTGAGCCGGAGTTACATTAAATAAGAGGCGTTCGAAATGGCCTTTCATGGGAGACCGAACTAAATGAATAACTCTTCGTTCAGGGCCAAACGTCTATACGGCGTCCTCAGGCTGTGGCGCCATCCTACGCCATAGGACGTCGTTTCGATGACGTACGAAGGAGCATGGGATCAGCATACAGCTCTCCCAGCTGTTATCAGCACTCTGAAACTTGGTGCCGCTACGTCTCATTTAAGTATCTTCTCTATTGACCTCAGAAGCCACAGTACTGCCGCCAAGGGAAAAACCCCGTGAGTACTGAAAACTGAATTCGGCTCCTCCGCAGTCAGAGATGCTGATACGCAGCTCCTTTTTTTCCAAAGATAGTTGCTTCGACATCCACAGGATGACAATTATTGAACTGTATGAAATAAAATCGTTATAACCTCTGAGCGGTTTGAGTTAGGACGTTCAAACTGCACGGTTGGCCGCGGGGCATGATGGGAATTAGTAAGCGCGTGCGCACGCACTTTGTTGTTATCGGCCGTTTGCACGTGAAACGTCAAGCTACAGCATGCCTGAGCGTATAGCAGTTGTGACGGCCTACTATGCGAGCAATAGCAGCCTAACTGCGACTCAAAGGCAGGTTGCGGCCGAATCCAAGCTAAAGACAACCCGCCCAAGTGTGTCGACATTCAAAAATTTTATTCGGAAGTTTGAGAGAACGGGTAATGTTCGTGACGACAGTGTTGGCACTGTCGGTCGTCCAAAAAGGGTGAGAACGCCTGAAAACTTCGAGAAGACAGCAGCTGTGTTTCAAACCAGTCCCAGGAAATCGATCGGACAGGCTGCGCTACAGGTGGCAATCAATCAGGAGACACGGCAACAAATTGTTGTTGATGAGCCATGTGCGGCTCGCGTTGATGCCGTTCATAGCTTGGCATATTGTAACAACGATAGTGGCGTCTCGTTTTCTTAGTGTGTTCACTGGCGCCACAACGTTTTGCTCGCCTTGGTTGTCCGCGAGTGGCAGCAGCAGCGCTTACTGTGGTACCTTCTTTGGAGCTGCTCCTAGTATTTCCGGGTCTTCGTGTGTCGAGTGACGGGAGTTGGCATGGAGCATCAAGGAAGTCCGGACAGCCAGTACTCGCCGAACTTCTGGTGACACATATGCACTGTCCAACGGCAGGATGTGGTCGCGAGAGTGCACGACCACGCCAAGGACCGGATTCAGCGAATTTTAGTTGAATGGACCGTTATATTCGAGTAGTGCAACTTTCACTTGTGTGTGTGTTTGTGTGTGTGTGTGTGTGTGTGTGTGTGTGTGTGTGTGTGTGTGTGTGTGTCCGCCAGTCGAAGTCACCTCATGGCAATAAGTAGTCATATCTTCTGGTAAACCTTCCGGGATGTAAGGTCGTGGTCCATGAAACTCTTCAGCTCCTAACGTTACGTCCAGAGCTACGCTGGACATCTTCAGAGGGGTGTTTCTCCTCCGGTGAGTCTCCGGTGAGTCGGCAAGACTCACCGGAGGAGAAACACCCCTCTGAAGATGTCCAGCGTAGCTCTGGACGAAACGTTAGGAGCTGAAGAGTTTCATGGACCACGACCTTACATCCCGGAAGGTTTACCAGAAGATATGTCATCCGGTCGTGAAAGCCTTCATACTATGAATAAGTAGTCAGTCGACGATTTATACTGGGATCTTTCCCGTGCCTGACTTGAGTGGAGAGGACCGATGGTTGGTCGTTCGGTCGGGTGTCGCAACGGACGACGTGCGTTTGGTCTTCCGACCGCTTCTGGTTTTTCTGCGTTTGTGCCGATTTACAATTCGTCCGTGTTGTTTCGCAGTGACTGGTTTTAGTATTGTGAGTTGTGGTTGGAATTGTTTTCCTGAATCACTGTGCATCTTGTGGTTTATTAATGTGTTTTAATTACAGTTGTCCTTGAGACGTGTAGTGTAGGCCTTCAGCCGCTGATTGTATTCAACTGCATGTTTTTTAAAAGGAAAAAAATGCTTACCTTCAATTTTTAATTGCTTTTGATTTCTAAGCCAGGGATTCAGCCGTTCTTGTTTTTGGTATGGCTTTGGGACTTCAGCCCAGAAAGCAAGTCAAGTTCTTTAACTAGGCCTTCAGCTGTATTGTTTGGTTGTGATCTTTTAAAGCAATGTGTGAATGAGTGGTTCTTAGAAAAATAAAGTTGTGTGTTTGATTGTGCAACTCACAGTAACTGTTTACATCCCCATCCACAATCATAACCTTATCCTGTGCGCTCTCTGAGTACCTACCAACCTCGTTTCAGTGGAAGACCTGCATTTCTTCTCATACAGAATTCAAACCCATCAAGCACCAATCCCCTGGGCCATGGAACAGTCGTTGTGTTTCACCAACTCTATTGTCCACAGAATTGACGAAGAGGACTATGATGTGAATATGGTTCGGTTTAGTGACGAAGCCCACTTTCGTGTGGATGGGTTCGTCAATAATCAGAAGTGCCGCATTTGGGGGACTGAAACTCTCCATTTTGTGATCGAAAAGTTGTCACGAAATAATCGGTGTGATATTCCTTAATGGCATTGTGACTACCGAACGGTACATGAAGGTTTTGGAAGACGATTTCATCCCCATTATCCAGAGTGACCCTGAGTTCGGCAAGATGTGGTTCATGCAAGACGGAGCTCGACCCCATCGAAGCAGGAGAGTGTTTGATGTCCTGGAGGAGCACTTTGGAAACCGCATTCTGTCTCTAGGGTAGCCGGAGGCCACTGGCATGGGCCTCGATTGAACGCTATATTCTCCGGATCTCAAGACATGCGACTACTTTTTGTGGGCCTATAATAAAGACAAGGTGTACAGCAATAACCCCAAAGCCATTGCTGAGTTGAAAACAGACATTCAGGATGTCATAGACTGTATCGATGTTCCGACACTTAAGCCAGTCATGCAGAATTTTACTATTCGTCTGCACCACATCATCGTCATTGATAGCAGGCATATCGAACATCTCATAACCTAAATCCGAACACCTGTAGTGACGTTTACATGTAGAATAAAGTGTGTGCACGCTGTAGTTCGTAACTAATTTACGTTTTTTCTTCAAATATTTCAATAATTGTCACCCAGTATTTTAATCACGATATTTCTGGAATCAATTGAAAGGAAGAACAGTTTCATGTGCATAGACCTCAGAGATTTTAAATTAATTTCATAAATGAAGTCTGACAAGCTATATTCCGCTCATATCCTTCACACAGGTGTCACTATTGAAATCTTTTTAGTGCTTTCTGACTCCCAACGAAATTTTCATTGTTTGTTATCAGTGAAAATTGCTGAACTGAAGCACATGTCCACTGTTAGCCAAAACAAAAAAGTGACAAAGTCTACTGTCGATATTTTGTTTAAAAAACATTTCCGCAATGGTTACTATGCTACATGAGGATAAATATAACAATGAAAGTAAATGAAAACCTAATGCAAGACAATGCCTTTCTGGCCAACTGTTATTACTTCGTACTGTATAAAAATATTTTTCTCCCTGCAGTGTATGTGAGAAAACAATCATTGCCTTCATGATACCTGAATCTGTAAAAGTAAATTTAAATACTGATACACAGAGTTAAAAAGTGACGTATAGTTATTAATCTGTGTACAGTAGATTAAGTTAATCAAATGCCATTGACATTAAATGAAGCAACAATTTTACTGTTACCAGTCACCGATTTATTTATTTCCACGACGCGTTTCAAAGGTTTAAACCTCCATCATCGGATGGATTTACGTTAATTATTATAACATTTGTCTGTGTGTTGTGTTACGCTTTTTTGGAGGAACTTGTGGCACTGCCTAGTGGAGAAACAAGACACTATTTCAGAACATGGTTTTGGATTTCTTCTGACGAAAGATTAAAATGATATCTAATGGTAAACATAAAGTAAGTAAACTAGAGTACCTCCAGTGGTCACAGGTTCCTTTCACTGTCGTAACACATCACATGTATACTGTCACGGTGACTGGTAACAGTAAACTTGTTGTTTCATTTAATGTCAATAACAGTCACGGTAAAGCCTAACCTAAAATGTTCGCAATGAAATGGCTTTGTATGTGCCATACGAACCAAAATTCAACATAGTCAATAATAAAATTTGTACCCTGTCTTTTACGTCACCTTACTTAGAGCGAAAATAGCCGAAGGTTCAAAATCATTGAGTAGATTAAGCGGTTAACATCCAATGTGCTTTTTGTGACTTCTACTTGCAACACATTGAAATTTACATTAGCTACAGACATAAATAAATAAATAAATAAAAGCACAAGAGAGTACAAATCTGAATTCATTCAAGCAATGTGGTCACTAGCTCTTCAAGACAGAAAAAATGCAGAGTAACATGTAGACAGTCTAAACATTCCAACAACTTCGAGAGTGTACAAATATGAAGAACAATGAGACTCTGGGTCTTATTGAGGAAAAATGAAATGAAATCAGGAATATCTGGTGCAGTCAACCGAGTACATCGTAATTACATTGTCCTGCCACGAGCTCTGGAACTCACGGATCATAATGTTAAGAAAACGTTCTCGCATTATCTCCGAATCTTTGTCGGTAGATTTTGGGTTCACCTTGTACAATGGCTGCAGGGAGCGTTAACCTCTGCTGGACTGCTCTATGGTCCCTAAAACAAGCTACTCCGTGCAGAAACTAAATGCTTTTGGTCCCAAGATAAAGTTGCATGTGATACCTCACAAGAGAATACTGGTGAACATCTCAGCAACCATGCCATGAGGTCTGTTGGTACCACCACTGCATTCCAATTAAAGGAGTCTCTACTTGGGGCCCTGACGACATAAAACGGAGAATTGGCAACCGGCCTACAGACGGCGCCTGCGTAAAGTACAGCTCAGTCTACAGGTGAAGTATGGTCATCTTTTTTCCCTCCATTTTCCACCGCCTGCAGTTCAGAATAGGCTGAATTTGCGTAATGTGATATTTTCCGCCATATTGGGCCCTTACGGACCTTAAAAGGAATTGGAAGTATTGTATATTTTTTTAAATTTCGAGTTTAATACTCTCACAGTGCTGGGATTTAGGCTACACTTTTCGAGGCTAGAAGTGAGAGAAACGTGTAGGACTCCGTCTGGAACGACAAACATAGCAAGAAGAAAAATTTTTATTTACTAGCGTAAATCATCTTAATATATAAGATTCTCTGATGAGTACTGTGTAATATGTAACCGAGAACTGTAGCTGAACAAATTCGTGACCCAAGTGGTTGCCTAGAAGATACCAAAATAATAAAAGACATGAAAATCTCATCGAAACAGCCAGCTGATTATTTTACTTATAAGTAATTTGCAGCTGCCGTTATAGTGGACTACTCAATTTCAAAGGTAATTCCAGGTACAATATGTACGTTAGACAGTGTTTGTTGTAGATTTTTGCATGAAGTTTTGAACCTAAATACGTTATATTTATATTAATTACACTGCAGTGGAATTATGCATCTGAAAGTAGAGGGGCATAGTCAGTTCAAGAGAGAAATTCCTTACTTTT
Organism: Schistocerca americana; assembly: GCF_021461395.2. Classification (NCBI taxonomy): domain Eukaryota; kingdom Metazoa; phylum Arthropoda; class Insecta; order Orthoptera; family Acrididae; genus Schistocerca; species Schistocerca americana. The sequence continues at coordinate 142,981,679 of NC_060122.1, forward strand.
AATACTTTGGGTGACAAGTTAAGACTTCTCAGGTTATAGGCTACACCTGAGGAAACTGAGTTATTATCTGCAAGGTCAACCCTCCCACACTCCCACCGACAGGAACCCCCACCCCCTTCCCTCAGCCACCGGCCTGCTCACGCTCCAGAGGCAACTGTTTTTGGTCAAGGCCACCCCCTCTCTCGTCCACCTTCCTCTCTATGCTAACAGGAATCAAGTTCACCTCCCTCTTTTATTTTAAAGAACTCAACAAAGACAGGTTGTTGGTGCTGGGGGTTTTGCCCAGCTGGGTATTCTTAGAAGGAACCTCCACTGTTTTATTAATGCATGCGCCAATGTCACATCCGCCTGTGGTCATGTCACAAGGGACGAAACAGGAGGAGTAAAAGAAGCATAAGCACCCTTTGCTGCTCCAGACCGCGTTCAGATATCGTCCAGAGGTTTTCAGCTGTCCCCAGTGGTTCCACCCTCTACATGAGACCAAATATTGCGGTCGGACTTTACTCCAAAGGAGTGTGATTCAGTCGCGTTGTTCTTCTTCAGTGTCCTCTGCTTAGAGGAGAATTCAGGAGTCTGGGGCTGTCAGTGGTGTCAAAGGTTGTCAAGAATGTCGTCCTGGTGATCATACTACGAACTGTCAAGTGGCTAGCGTTGCTGTCTCTGGATCACAGTGCCCCGGCTTCGATTCACGGACGGGTTGGGGATTTTCTCTGTATTGTAATCATCATCATCATCATCATCATCATCATCATTATCATCATTCGTGACAGTGGCAATATTGGACTGTGTAAAAATTGGACTGTGTAAAAATTGGACTGTGTAAAAATTGGACTGTGTAAAAATTGAGACTTTGTAAGGGCCCTGATGACCGCACAGTTAAGCGCCCCACAAACCAATCATCATCATCATCATCATCGTCATACTACGAACTGTCGTTGCTGACCGCGATATTTGTGGACCTCAACTCCACAAAAAAAGAGGTGGTTTCATTGACACCCTTTATGATACGTTCTGAGGCCTTTTTTCGTCTATTCTGAGCGGTCGAGTGTCTGAAGTGTTTTCCTCTGTCATTCATACGAAAACTGTTTGATTTCAACGCTGCATGTCGCAGTTCTGACCTCCATCGGAAAGGGTCAAATAAATGGGCGAAATATGGGTGAGAGCGGGGTGTGACGCCCTTCTCATCTTGTGACACGTCCATGGCGGCGTTGGGCAGAATTGTGGTGCTTTTTGATGCCAATGTGACACCATTAACCCACATTACACCTCCTGAGCTCTGGTATTTTTTTTCGCCTGTGCTGACATTTCGCTGTCTGAAATGTCGCCGAGCCCGACGGTGACGTCTCAGGGTGCCACGCTTTTGCATCATTACAGAGGAAGATTACGGGCACCTTTAACCCAAATTTCGAACTTCTACGTCGCAATGGGTAACAGTTACCGCGTTCCTATAAAGTGGTCCATTAATTGCTTTGAGCAGTATACTTTCTCGCGCTTAATAACACAGAATGCAGTCCAGTTACTGCTGGGAAAGCTTTGTGTATGTACTTTAGTTACAAGATTTGATGTTACAGATGGAAATAACAATAATATTTCATGAACTGACTTTGTCCTGTTATAATCAAACATGGATCAATTACGCTATTTGGTGTGTCGGTTGCTCATGGGGGCATGTGAAGGAGAGATTGTACCAATGTCCTGGATGCATGCACTGATTCGGCTGGTATTGGTATTAGATGTGTCATCTGCTTAGGTAAGCTACCCCACCACTGTTGTAACTGGTCGTTGATATCCTGGGATGGAGTTGACGTCCGATGTGCTCTCTCATGTTCTTCCGCAGACAGATCTGGAGATCTTGCTTCCCAAGGAGTGCCTCAGTACCACGCAGGCCGTTCATAGAGAACAAAAATAGTTCAAATGGCTCTCAGCATTATTGGACTTAACATCTGAGGTCATCAGTCCCCTAGAACTTAGAACTACTTAAACCTAACTAACCTAAGGACATCACACACATCCATGCCCGAGGCAGGATTCGAACCTGCGACCGTGGCAGCAGCGCGGTTCCGGACTGAAGCGCCTAGAACCGCACGGGTTCATAGAGACACATACCATGTATAGTCAGGCACTTTCCTGTTGAAAAATGTCATCGTGCTTCTGTCACGTGAAAGGTAAAGTGTAGAATGTCCATGATGTAATACTGTGCCATCACGGTTCCCTCGATCACTGCGAACCATGATGCAGTCTTACGTGGTGGCTCTTCATATCGTGATGCCAGGAGTAACACTGATGTACCTCTCCAAAACATGGAGAACGGGACCTCTTCCTGGATTACCTCCATATTCGCCGACGGCCGTCATCTGGGGTATGCAGAAATGCGATTGTTCGCTGAACACAGCTCATCAGCATTTCATGCTTCGTGGTCATGGCACAACTCCAAACGCACACGTTAGCATTGTGGAATTAATGGCAGCCTACAAGTGGAACGGTAATTCCCTAGCCAGGCTGCTCCTATTCTTAGACCAACAGTGAAAGACCACACAGAATTTTGGACAGAATCTTTTACTTGTTCTCCGACAGCGGACGCAGGTGTGAAGGGATTACGATGTGCTTGGTGTACAATACGGTGTTCCTCCCTTGTGGTGGTGAGATGTGGTCGACCGGAAGGCTAGCGACGAGAATGACAGCCCTAACCTTAGCATGCTATCTAACATTGCGCCCTGTCACATCTGAATGTCCCACAAATCTGTGTATTGCACTACTCGACCGTCAGGCCAAATCGAGACCCTCCTCAGTGAGGTCGTTTCTGTACCTATCAGGTGCTGTTAGTACTGCCTCACTAGAGTACGCACCATCTCCGCGTCCTTCACAATGTTTACATCCTTTATATCCTACCAGGTCTGCTAACAACTGTAAACACGAACAACACTAATACAGTGTGGTGGCCGTACCACCTGTCACAGAGAAGTGCAAGTCTAATCGTAAACATACCCACCGATGTGCGTGTACGAAGTTACGTTGGCATCTGGCCAACTCTTCTGTGCGCTTCCCTTTTTCGTCGAGAGTTTGACAGAAATAAACATAATCTATCTCCCAATGATCAAGGAAAGATTTTGCCTAATGCTGCACGGAAGTATAAATGGTTCGAATGGCTCTGAGCACTATGGGACTCAACTGCTGAGGTCATAAGTCCCCTAGAACTTAGAACTACTTAAACCTAACTAACCTAAGGACATCACACACATCCATGCCCGAGGCAGGATTGGAACCTGCGACCGTAGCAGTCGCGCGGTTCCAGACTGTACCGCCTAGAACAGCTCGGCCACTTCGGCCGGCTCGGAAGTGTACTACAGCACAAAGGCCGTCCACTGTCTTGTGTCAGATGAGCCCCTACTCCATTTGCTCGTAGCCGCCTGTGACTGTACCTGAAGCCCTCGTTCGGAGCCGCAGTGGTCGGTAACTCCGAATCTCCCGGCCGACTCTACTGCCGAATGAACGCCAGCCCCGTTTCCGCTGCAGTGATAAGCCTCAATTAGGTTTGGAGTCCTATTATGATAGAGACATTATTTGTTATCGACTTGCTCATCACCTCCTTCTTTAGTACCTGTGGCAACAGCGGGAAGCTCTTTAGTCAGGAACGCCTGTGCCTCGCCAGTTTGCCAGATCTGCTGCCTGCTTTATGATTGCTTCTTCCAGGATCCACAGCATTTGGTGCAGAAAAATCGTCCAGTCTTCAGAAAATTAATTATATACTGGTGTGTTGTTACCTCTTCTCCTGCACACGGCTTCTGCTAACAAATGGAATACAATGAAGGCGATGTCTTACCGTGTGGCCTTGAAATTATCTGACTTGTGCTAATAGATTCAGTGGTAAAATACCTTTTTTTCTGTAGTATCCCAGCGAGGTGAACGCTACTTCCTTTATTTTTTATAGCGTATTATTATTATTATTATGCTAAAAACAAACCCACTAATAGTCTTCAAATAGCGTGTGTGGAATCTGCAATGAATCTGCGCTGGTGATCACAGTCAGCGCACGAGCGCGCTACTGGGGGTGCAGCAATTCGCTGATAGGTCTTAAAGGGCGCCTGAGGGAAGGCCGTCAAGTTGGCGGCGTGGGCGGAAGGAGAGCTGCCGCAATCACGTGATTGGTTATCGGCGGAGGACCCACTAGACGTCCCCCCACTGTGTCGCTTGACGCCCACACGCTCTCTTTTCTCCGCTGTCGTCCTCACTTGCCTTGTTTTCGTCCTGTTGATTCTTCCCCGTACCTTAGCGAGCAGTTTTGTTGAAACGTACTTACAACATACTTCGACTGAGTGGGGAGCGTTGCGTCCCGTGTAATACCAACTAATACGTGCGAAAAATTCAAAACCCCTATAGAATGACTCGTATGACCTTATAAACTCGGAGGAAGTATGGAATTACTTTTTCCCGAATTGTTATTTCATACCCTCGTCCGTCAGGGTACATTTCTGTTCTTCAGCCGAGAGCTTTAATAATTTGTATTCAGGGTGACTATAATTAAAGTTAAACTTTCCAAACACGCTAGAAATAACGCCACTGGACAGAATGATGTCAAACTGCAACGGAATATTATCGAGGAGGGGGAAAATGTACGGCAGAAGAAAAAACAGTGTATAAATTGATCAATAGGTGGCGCTGTATGTGTCAGAATACGTAAATGAAAACACCTGTCATGCGCACAACCCTTTGAAGTTGGTATAAACACGCTGGGTACACGGTTTTTCCTCCATCCGCGTCTGCGACGTTCGTCATGACTGTTTCAATGCAGGATGGCGCTCTGCTTGTTAAGCTATATTACAAGGATGACTACTGTGCACACGTCGCTCTGCAGAAGTTTCGGACACTGAAGGGTTTGAAAAAAGGCGATGGTCCGATGACTGCCGTTGGTCTGGAGAAAATGATTCGGAAATTCTAAAAGACGGGTTCTTTCGGTGTACAACCTAGTAGAGAGAGGAAACGAATTTATTCCATTTCAGTGAAAGCAGTGGCCACAGAAATGCAGGAGGAGACCGAGTGGTGGTCTGCAAACGTGTAGTGCACGGAGAACTTGCGGAACATTAGACATACCGTAAGCACGGTGCATAAGATCCTACGAAACATCATTCTTTGCTATCCATTCAAAATTAGCCATGTACACGCGTTGCTTTCTGTTGACCTTCCAGCAAGAGAGACCTTTGCTTTAGAATTTCTTGCTCGCATGGAAGTGGACAATGATCGGCCATGGAAGATTTTGAGTACAGACAAAGTCCACTTCCATCTGACAGAATATGTCAGTACACAGAACTGTGGAATATGGGCAACGAAAACTCCGCACGCAAATCAACCAGTACCACTTCATCCTGAAAATGTCACTGTGTGGTGAGGGTGGGGCGGCGTCATTTGTAATAGGGCCGTATTTATTCGAAGAGACAGGTGCTTCCGGTCCTGTTACTTGTTCCGTCACTGGTAAGCTCTATAAGTGTCTTTTGCGCAACCACGTCATTCCAGCTCTCCAATAACGTGGAAGTGCGGATGGGATCATTTTTAGGCAATATGGCGCACCTCCGAACATTGCAAACCTACTGAAGCAACTGCTGAAGCGCCATTTCGGAAATGCTAGAATTATCAGCCGCCATTTCCCTACAGCCTGGCCGTCCTGATCACCTGATTTAATCTGTGTGACTTATGGTTGTGGGGTTATCTGAAAGATGTCATGTTTAGTGTTCGGATTGCAAACTTAGCTGCACTGGAGGCAAGCATTCTGAACATGACCCTGGAAATACTTAGATCAGTTATGGAACATGCTGTTCCTCGATTTCAACTTTTTGCAGAAAGTGGTGGACAGCACATTGAACATGTTTGGCGCCAGTCGCTGGGAAATTAATAATCTGATTTGATTTTGATTGATGCTTTTCCTGCGGTTTTTGGCCTCAGGACATTTAAAACCAGTTATGATTGATGATTTTTTATGTGGTTTTTGGCCCCAGGACAATTAAAAATCTATTTGTCTCATCCGATGTGATATGATCCTGCCATGGTGTATGGGCTTACTTAACCAACAGTATCACACCTGTACACCCATACACACTGAGTAGCAGAGTTTGTTTAAGTCATACGTACATCTTAGGCATTTTTGTATGATTCATTTGTCATTTGTAGTTCACCACTATTAAGTGATGACGCTTACAGCGCCACTTATTGCTACATTTTGTAACTATTTATTTTTCTACTGCCATACGTTTTCCCCCTTCTACAATAATATTCCGTTGCAATTTGACATCATTATGACCTCTGATGTTATTTATACAGCGGTTAGAAAGCTTAATTATAATTATAATCACCCTGCAAATAGATTTTACAAAAGAAATCAAGAAAACAGGAAGTCTACACTGAAGTTTTTTAATAAAATATTGTTGTCTTCTTGGTCGAATGTTTTAGTGGAACGAAAGCAAGACTCTATGGAAATTACACAACGAATTTTTATCCGAATTTTCATAACTAACCGAAGAGTGGGAAATAGACACTTTGGATATCAAATTGACCAGCGTGAGGTCTCATTTGGCAAAAATGGTTTCATATCTTCAAAGTAATATTCGTAAATAAGAAAACCTTAATTCCTGATTTCAGGGAAGATTCAGATATTTCACGAACAGCTGCTGCTACCTATGGAAATGTATCAAAAAATATCAGCTTGTAGCATAAAAAGAACTTCCCTGCTTTCGCTAGACCTGTACATTCTTCATAATAATAAAATATCGATCCATATTTAAATATTGAGACAGATCTGTCAGACTCCTTTCATATTTTTTGCTTTTCTAAACTGTCGATTGCCTTTTGTCACTCGCTTGCGAATATAACGAACCTCTCGGAACGAAGTGTGCCATCAATTTCTTTAGCTTTGCGGGTTTGTTAAGTGATAATCCAGGTCCGGACTCCTCATTTCCCTCCTAATCGAACGATTGTGAAAATCCATTCTCAAAACAGATGACAAAGTGGTAGGCTAATAAAAGCAGCGTGAAAAGATGCTGGCGAGTGTCTCACTACACGCACGAAGACGGGGACATTCACCTGTTGTGATTATGAGACAGTTGAGATTGGTTTTCCCCTTTAGTTTCAGTGTGAAAGGAGCAAAAACAATTGCAGCCATCCACGTAATCAGATCATTTTAATATGATTAAAATAGACAATTTGATACCCCTCTTAACAGAAAGAGGAACAAGCAAGTCAGAACTTATTGAAATAATAGTTTCTATCTTCTTTGAGGTGATGTTCGGATGGCTGAGTTTTACACACAAGTCGTGTGCTTCTCAAGACAGTGAGCTCTCTTACAACATGCAGTGCCTTCACGTAAGCGAGTTCAGAAGAGAGGCTGCGAGGACGATCGCTTTACAGGCACGTCAGGGATTCGTCAAGGTACGTTCTGTCCGCCCTGAACCGAAGTGAACACTTAACTGATTAACGGCGGAGACACGCATATTGCAGACTCAATGGTTCCAGTGCAGAAATGGCAGCTGAGAAACTAATGGCCGCTTAACCCTCAAGCGGCATACTGGCGCCAGTCGAAAGCTGATAGCTTTCTGATTAAATCGGAAGTCACGCTCCTCGAAGATGTACTCATGTCAAAGGTGGTTAGAAAACTGTGGAAAGAGGTAAGACGTTTTCAGCAAATATTCAGCACGATAGGGGAGAAATGAGCATTTCGCTCATGTCTAATAGGCTAACGTCAAGACCACAGACGTCATTGACTATATCTGGCGTGGATCTTTCTGACACTCGTAAGATCAGGGAAGGGTAGTCGTGTGGAAAATGTTCCCTCTTCTGAATGGTGAAACAAATAAGCACGAGCCCTGGTTGTTTGACGCGGCGTTTTGGCGGAATTAGTTTTGTGGAGACGTGAGAGTTACAGAAACGGAAGAGTACAAAGGACATTTGGTTTCGGAAAGTTGTGCAGAGAACATTCTGTTCCAGAAGGCGGTAGGGAGAAGATTCTGAACCGCAGAGCGGTGGAGAACAGCGGCTTCCCGTTTCGGAGATCGACAGAGAGGAGTTGATCTCTGTTAGAGATCCGAGGCAGCAGCCAGAAAGGTAGTATTCTCGTTGCTGTGCTGGGATTTAACTGAGGGGAGTATCATGCGAAGTTTAGGAGCATGTGATCAAGCTAGATTGGTTTCATAGCCGTAGTGACATTTCGTAATTTTACATTTCACTTCTTCCAAGATTCGGGGTTGGGTTGTTTGGGGAAGGAGACCAGACAGCGAGGTCATCGGTCTCATCGGATTAGGGAAGGAAGTCGGCCGTGCCCTTTCAAAGGAACCATCCCGGCATTTGTCTGGAGCGGTTTAGGGAAATCACGGAAAACCTAAATCAAGACGGCAGGACGCGGGGTTGAACCGTCGTCCAAGATTCGGAACGCAGAATTTATTACAGGGAATCTTCTAGTTACTTCTGACTTGCTCGTTAACATGCCTTGAGCACGTACGAATTCTGTTGCATGTCTAACCTTCCCTTAAAACCATATTTCTGCCATATCATTTAAAGTCTAATCAGTCGCGATCTTTGGAAGCATCGCCTTTTTGCCCAGTAGTTAGCATACCCACCACATGTGCATTACATGTGTAGCTGACACAGTTTAATAATTCGCGTACTTCTTGTTATTTGTCAATGAAGACGTACGCCGTGTTTAGTTTTTTTTTTTGTCATGTGTAAATCTTAGTAACATTAGTGTGCAGCAATCGAATTCCTCTGGATATCATTTCGCGAATTAGTTAACCCCATGTCACTTGAATGTAGTTCAAACAAGGCGATCAGTTATATTTGTATGTGAGGAATGCTGTTTCTCGTGACAGTCCGCGGTGCAAATCATCTTCTGAATCAGACAGCTTCCGGTTAGCCTGTAGGCCACAGGATATATTCCTTCACTTTTTGGTGTTCAGGGATCTAGCGATCATTGTATTTAATCATTAGTAAACTAAATACTGACAGTTTAATTTCATTTAGTTCATTCCCGCATATTCTTTAGCGATAAGCATCTTTTATTTAACAGACGCTGCCAGGATATTTGGTTCTGCTCATAGTTTCCCATCTTTTATATCAGCTAACTTTCAATAATTTATTTTCATGATTACTGAATAAAACTTTGAAAAATTGAAAAAAACGGCGGGGAAATGTTTTGTGAAACAATTTGTCTAAAAGCAAGAAGTAAGAGAAGCGACATTTGAGAATTTGAAGTACAGTGTTTAACGTGGAATCTACTAGAGGATATTTCTCTAGTATTTCACACAGCGGTCTCGTTACGTCATTAACGTATGAGTATTTCAGTTTCAGTACACGATTTCGGGCATCATTCAAAGGTGCTCCAGACGTCTCTCCGACATATTTTATTTTGTTACTTTTAGACAAAACTTTTCACAAAATACTTGACAGTTTTTTCAAGATTTTATTTCTATTTTTAAATGGAGCTAGTCAATGACAGTCTTTCCTAAAACAAAGACTTTCGCTTTGTCGAAGTTTCAATAAAGAAATGGTAACTGAGGAAATTTGTTGCAGGAGTGTTTTGGAAAGGCCGTGAATACAGGATTTTGATGAAAGAGGTAAGAAAGAGGGGGAGGTGGGATGGGGAGAGAGGGGAAAAGAGGAGCCTTGGTACGGAGAGGAAAAGGGGTACTCTGTGAAAGCTGGTAGGTTTGAGAGACACTTCGGTGCGAATTCATGGTCAAGTAGGGAGAGGTGGTTAAAATTCCGTTGTAATAAGATGTGAAGAATGGAAGGTTGATGAGATACGTTTTTACAAGTACGACTGAGTACTAAGATTAATAGTCAAGTTTTAAACAGTATGGTATCTGCTGTAAAGTTTGCGGGAAGTGTAAGAAACACGAAGGTGTTCGGTGTCTGACGGGAGAGTAGAGGATTTATTAAGTTCGTATAGGATCCTAGTGGCATATGGTAGACGGATGCGGGTGGCAATATAGGTGTGTCTGAGTGGTGTTAGAGGATTTGGAGGGAGTGGAACATTTGGGTGGAGCATCAGTTCAAAGTCATTGACATACGAGAAGATTCATGTGTAGAAGTGCTTCATCCTGGTATAGATGACGAGGAATACTGTTTTATTATAAATATAACATGAAATATGTAAGTATGGTTGACAGGAGGCCGATCTGCTCCTAAGATGAATGAATGTGCACTGACAGTCTTCAGAGTGAACTATTACTTGAGAATTCTTCAGTGCCTGAACTCCGTAAATAAATTTAGTTAGAGCCGAGTTGGAAAGTACTGTGCTTTATTTCCTAAAACACTGCACCTAAAAATGTAGTTAATATTACCGAGCGATTGGGGATACATCACACCAGCAGCGCCCTCCTTTGTGTGACAAGGAAGGACCGTGTTCAGTGTTATATCGAGCACATTTACTAAACAGATATCACAAAAAGAGGTAATTTGAAAGCAGTTTCTAGGTTGCCTATTGAACGTCAACTATTACAATACAAGACTGTTGAATAATATAAATGCACAGCATCACAGGGTGCTCCTAACATTTTTCCAAAGTATTTCGAGCCGCATCTCCTAAAAAAAAAGAAAGCCTTTGCACTTAATTCGTGACGTCACAACATGGCGTCGTGCGTGGGCAACAGAGGAACATTTGCGTTGCACACCACTTATCGTAATTGAGCTCGTTCGTGAGTTTTATTGCTACGTGAGCGAACGTGAAGTGCACTAGGATGGACGATCTGTTTGTGTTCGATCAATCTATGAGCGTCTTTTTACTGCCAAATATCGTTTCGTTGATCCGTGCCTAAATATAGAAGAAATTACGATGGAGGCTAAAAATGTACTGATTTCAATTTCTGGAGGATGAGACGATGAGAAAGAAAGGATTATCAAAGATTCGCAGGAAGACCTCTACTCTTTTTTCAAGTTCAAGTGTGAGTTTTTGTTTTGTTTAAGTTCTTAAAGGATATTAATTTAAATGACGAAGAGTATAGTTTCTGGTATTTTAACCAACGTCATGCAAATGCTTCTTCGGTTAGTTTCCCTGCATTCACATGAAACTACATTTCCTCTTAGGCATTTGTTGATAATGTTACAAATAGGTCTGGCGAAAGTATACAGTTGTGTATTCTGCTTCAAAAACTTTCAATAAGCTGCTCGTGGAAAAACTAGAATAAATTTCGTGTAGTTCTATCCAATAATGAAAATCAAATTTAGAGTAACTAGTGTATCAGCACATCTTCCATACATTAGGCTATCTGTAGCAACCCATTGTTCAAAATCCGTATCAGTAGTTCAGTGCATAACAGTCTGAACGAAGAATGCTTCTGTCTTATTATGCACAAATAGGCTACCTATTTTTCTTTAAAATTATCGATAGAGTTCCACAAACTGAAAAAAAAAGCATGAGTGGGTGAATAAACAAATGGAAAGACAAGATTTTTTTTTATTTTCAAGTATTTGTAGTCAGTCATCAGATACAAACGTAATAAATTTGTTAACTCTGGTGCAAAATGTGACAAGTGTATCTTATTAGTTCTTTGTGCAAACTGTCTGAACTCCTGGTTCAGAATTTATACACTTCCTTCCTCAAATATAGAACTAAACTGAATGAAAATAGCTGTCTAGATGTGTTTCTGTTATTATGCAGCGTTTAAGTGGCGGTGCCTCAGCTTTCTTCACGCTTTCGGTTTTTATAGCTGAATTAAGACTCTGACTTTGAAATAATAGTTGAAACACAGACCTAAAAAGGCCTCACAGATATTCCATAAAACGCTATCGTTTACAATAGTTCGTAGTTAAACAAAATACACAAACGTTCTTGATAGCTACATAAACTCACAACTTGTACCAATTACACTACTTTCTTTCACAATAGCTTCTACGGAACGTTTCTCTGCGTGTCTACTGTCATGGTTTCTGTGTGTATGTCTAAGTGATGCGTGTGTGTTTTCACGGTAGTTGTGGAAAATTTCTGTCTTCGGGGTTTCTGTGTGTGCGTGTGTGTGTGTGTGTGTGTGTGTGTGTGTGTGTGTGTGTGTGTGTGTGTGTGTGCCACGCCTTCCACGTGTTTCATATTTGAGTAAAATGGTTCAAATGGCTCTGAGCACTATGCGGCTTAACTTCTGACGTCATCAGTCGCCTAGAACATAGAACTACTTAAACCAAACTAACCAAAGGACATCACACACATCCATGCCCGAGGCAGGATTCGAACCTGCCACCGTAGCGGTCGCACGGCGCCAGACTGTAGCACCTAGAACCGCTCGGCCACTCCAGCCGGCCCACATTTGAGTAATTCTCTGCAGGACAAGAACTTTAAATACATAGAACAATTACACAATTTTAATGTTGACACGACAAGAAAAGGACCTCGTGATCATTGAGTATTATGGTAAATTTAAGAAGTACAAAAACCTTGCTTGAAATATCAGGTTGTGCAATTTCCATTGCATATTCATTTTTACTTATAGGTATGCCATACCCACTTTCAGAAGAATGATGTTCTTTGGGAAACACAAATTTAGTATGAAATGATAGTACAGTTATTAAGTGCCTCCACCCTCTAAAAATCACATTTGATGCCAGCTGCAGTTCTATTGCAATTCTCAGACTGCCCTTCCTACTTCTCAAAAGAATAGAGCAGACTTGAAAGGCCAGAGGAGAAAAACCGGAGGCTTGAAAATGATCAGCAAAGAGCACCGTTACAGTGTAACCTATCTACTCAAAAGAAAGACTGTGGTGATGCTTTCAGGTTCATCTCTGTAGCAATGAAACATATTCTGTTTCAAGTTATTTCCTGTACGTAACTGGTACAGACTGATAAACAAACCATTAATTTAGAACTGTGATGTTTCTTGTCTACATACCTTTCAACATAAAGGCTTTCATTTCGTGTGGTTTATAGAACTTGACAACGAGTCCCCCAAGAAAGAAACATTGACATCTAAAATGACTGCCGGTCGGTGTGGCCGAGCGGTTCTAGGCGCTTCAGTCTGGAAATGCGCGACCGCTACAGTCGCAGGCTCGAATCCTGCTTCGGGCATGGATGTCTTTAGGTTAGTTAGGTTTAAGTAGTTTTAAGTTCTAGGGGACTGATGACCTCAGATGTTAAGTACCATAGGGCTCAGAGCCATTTAAACCATTTTGATACTTTTCAACATAAAGATATTTACACATTCTTTTACTTTAGCTTGCGGTTTTAAATAACTATGTACAGATGGATATGATATAAATTACATTTTGACATTATGTATGTACATATCCAAAAATATGGAATATTTAGCTTTCATACTTATTGATAAAAGTTTCTTAAACATAGAAAATCAAATGCAGTGAAAATAAATCTCACTTTTTTGCTACATATTTTATGTAATCCAGTTCCAAAAGATAGGTTTTTAGAGTCACAAGCCATTTTTTCCTCAGTTTCATTTTTACTTCTTTCATGATCTGTCTGGCTTGTCTCTTACATTTCATTATTTCCACTTTCATTCTGATGCAATGTTTAACAATAAAGGCACTTGTGTTAAGGAGCTCCGTCTGACAGATCTCTGAAAACCGGCTTTATGAAGTCCATAGCAGCATCTAGCAGCCTATGGTGTCATTTATGTACTTCCTTGAAATCGATACGATTTTTCCACAGACTGCATTGTTATTTTGTTATTTTTATCCCCAAAGCAAATCTCCAGAAAAATTCCATGAATGTGTGCCTAGCCATTTCCAAGAAAAATATCTTCAGTTTTTCCATTACCATGCAATTAAGTAAGGTAATTCACCGGATACCCTGTGATATCGTGTTGGATCTCCTTTCGCCCAGCGTAGTGCAGCAACTCGACATAGAATTGACTCAACAAGTCGCTGCAAGTCTCCTGCAGAAATATTGAGTCACGCTGCCTCCATAGCCGTCCACAATTGCCAAAGTGTAGTTATTGCAGGATTTTGTGCACGAACTGATCTGTGGACCATGTCCCATAAATGTTCGATGGGATAAATGTCGGGCTATCTGGATGGTCAAACAATACGCTCGAACTGTCCAGAATGTTCTTTAAACCAATCGTGAATAATTGGACCCGGAGAGACAGCACATTGCCATCCATAAAAAATCCGTTGCTGCTTGGGAATATGAAGTCCATAAATGACTGCAGATGGTCTCTAAGTAGCCGAACATAACCATTTCCAGTTAATGATCGCTTCACTTAGACCAGAGGACCCTGTTCATCCCGTGTAAACACAGACCGCGCCATTACGGAGCCACTACCAGCTCGCACAGTGCCTTGTTGACAGCGTTTGTCCACTGCTTCGTGGGATCTGCGCCACTCTCGAACCCCACCATCAGTTCTTAAAACTGAAATTGGGACTCATCTGACCAGGCCGCTGTTTTTGAGTCGTGTAGGGTCCAGCCGATATGGTCGCGAGTCCAGGAGAGGCGCTGCAGTCGCAGTGCTGTTAGCAAAGGCACTCGCGTCGGACGTCTGCTGCCATAGCCCATTAACGCCAGATTTCTCCGCGTTGTCATAACCGACACGTTCGTCGCACATCCTACACTGATTTCGGCTGTTATTTCACGCAGTGTTGGTTGTCTGCTAGCACTGACAACTCTACGCAAACGTCTTCGCTCTCTGTCGTCAAGTGAAGGCTTACAGCTACTGTGTTGTCCGTGGTGAGAGTTAATGTCGGAAATTCGGTATACTCGGCGCTCTCTTGTCACCCTGGATCTCAGGATACTGAATTCTCTGATGATTTCCGAACTCGAATGTCCCATACGTCTAACTCCAACTACCATTCCGTTCAATGCCTGTTACTTCCCGTCGTGCGTTCTTTAACATGTCGCGAACATTTTAACATGAATTTTTGAGTACAGACGACAGCCCCAAAATGCAGTTCCCTTTTATACCTTCTGTAAGCAATACCACCGGCATCTGTATAAATGATTATCGCTATCCTGTAACTTACGTCACTTTAGTATACAGGGTGTTACAAAAAGGTACGGCCAAACTTTCAGCAAACATTCCTCACACACAAAGAAAGAAAATATGTTATGTGGACATGTGTCCGGAAACGCTTACTTTCCATGTTAGAGCTCATTTTATTACTTCTCTTCAAATCACATTAATCATGGAATGGGAACACACAACACCAGAACGTACCAGCGTGACTTCAAACACTTTGTTACAGGAAATGTTCAAAATTTCCTCCGTTAACGAGGATACATGCATCCACCCTCCGTCGCATGGAATCCCTGATGCGCTGATGCAGCCCTGGAGAATGGCGTATTGTATCACAGCCGTCCACAATACGAGCACGAAGAGTCTCTATATTTGGTACCGGGGTTTCGTAGACAAGAGCTTTCAAATGCCCCCATAAATGACAGTCAAGAGGGTTGAGGTCAGGAGAGCGCGGAGGCCATGGAATTGGTCCGCCTCTACCAATCCATCGGTCACCGAATCTGTTGTTGAGAACCGTACGAACACTTCGACTGAAATGTGCAGGAGCTCCATCGTGCATTAACAATGACTGCCCAAACGTTCACAGAAAAAAATGCGTGCTGATTCTCGTCAGCCCACACATGTTGATTGTGAAAATTTACAATTTGATCACGTTGGAATGAAGCCTCAACCGTAAAGAGAACATCTGCACTGAAAAGAGGATTGACACATTGTTGGATGAACCATTCGCAGAAGTGTACCCGTGGAGGCCAATCAGCTGCTGATAGTGCCCGTACACGCTGAACATGGTACGGAAACAACTGGTTCTCCTGTAGCACTCTCCATACAGTGACGTGGTCAACTTTACCTTGTATAGCAGCAACTTCTCTGACGCTGACATTAGGGTTATCGTCAACTGCACGAAGAATTGCCTCGTCCATTGCAGGTGTCCTCGTCGTTCTAAGTCTTCCCCAGTCGCGAGTCATAGGCTGGAATGTTCTGTGCTCCCTATGACACCGATCAATTGCTTCGAACGTCTTCCTGTCGGGACACGTTCGTTCTGGAAATCTGTCTCGATACAAACGTACCGCGCCACGGCTATTTCCCCGTGCTAATCCATACGTCAAATGGGCATCTGCCAACTCCGCATTTGTAAACATTGCACTGACTGCAAAACCACGTTCGTGATGAACACTAACCTGTTGATGCTACGTACTGATGTGCTTGATGCTAGTACTGTAGAGCAATGAGTCGCATTTCAACACAAGCACCGAAGTCAACATTACCTTCCTTCAATTGGGCCAATTGGCGGTGAATCGTGGGAGTACAGTACATACTGACGAAACTAAAATGTGCTCTAACATGGAAATTAAGCGTTTCCGGACACATGTCCACATAACATCTTTTCTTTATTTGTGTGTGAGGAATGTTTCCTGAAAGTTTGGCCGCACCTTTTGTAACACCCTCTAAACATGGTGTAAATGTTGACAAACCAGAATAACTCGAAAAATAAGTTTCACGCGGAAAAATGTGTAGATTCCAAAGTTGATTATCTTCGAGGGGGACATCTGCTGGTGCTAAGATTATCCCGCCATCCCAGCCCCCTGAGGGTGGGGCGGGAGGCAACTTTAAAATTTCAAATGGGAACCCCCATTTTTTAGGGCAGAATCAGATTCTACAAAAAAAAAACTGCGTACATTTTGTCTTTAACATTTGTTTTGATTCTTGGTAGTTGGCGCTGTAATTCAAGAAAATCCATGTTCTCATTTTTGCGTGGAAAATGGTTATGGAAAAATAAAAAATACTTACTTACTTCGTAAATTTTGATGCGCTAAAACTAAAACTCTCCCTCTCTCCCCTTGGGGTGGGGTTTGAGAGAGAGAAATTAGAGTTTTACAAATTTTGACAGTCAAAACTTATCCGAATCTGCGGAAAAATTTAATATGTGTGTCAACATTTGTTAAACTCTAATTCCTCTCTGTCAAACCGCACCCTATGGGGAGAGAGGGAGAATTTTTAATTTTAGCTAATCAAAATTTTCGAAGTAAGTAAGTATTTTTTATTTATCCGTAACCATTTTCCACTCAAAAATGAGAACTAGAATTTTCTTGAATTACAACGCCAACTACCAAGAATAAAAACAAATGTAATTTCTTAGACTTTCCCGGCGATTTGATGACATCTCGTGGAAATTGGGTTTTCTGCCGGATATCAGCGTCTTCCAAACACGATATTTCGACGTCATTACTTGACGTCTTCAAGTAATGACGTCGAAATATCGTGTTTGGAAGACGCTGATATCCGACAGAAAACCCGATCTTCACGAGATATCATCAAAACAAATGTGTAAGACAAAATGTACTAGTTTTTTATGTAGAATCTGATTATGCCATAAAAAATGGGGTTCGCATTAGAAATTTTAAAGTTGCCTCCTGCTCCGCCCCCAGGGGCTGGGGTGGCGGGCTAATTTCTCCACCAGTAGATGTACCCCTCGAAAATAATCAGTTTTGGATTATACACTTCTTTCGTGTGAAGCTTTTTTTTCGAGTTATTCTGCTTTGTCTACTTAAAATTTACACCCTGTATTTCGACAGTAACGGAATCAGGAATTAAATAACAAACTCAACAATAAAAATTTGTATTTAATTAAAAAAACAACTCATTTCAAGGCCTGTAAGATTCTCTTCAAGTTTTGGGTAAGTTTACATCTCGGTTGAATTTTTGCTCAGTGCAGTCCAAATGACGTGCTAAATGTAGGTGAGTATTCCTTTTTCACCACCATTTTGGTAACCCTTCGTTATTATACTGGGGTTATAAGCACAACAGTCGATGTTTTTTCTGAACGTTGATACGAAATGGCGCACAATTTGTACTTTAACACTTCTGCATTTTTCTTTTACAAGTTGTACATGCCATTATTGTAGTTAATGTCAGTTTAGATTTCTTCGTGTGGGGGAAGACAGGGGCGTTTTTCGTCTGCCCATTATCTAATAAACGGTTTCTGAATTTATCTAGTAATTTAAATATTTAAGGTGTAAGGTGTGTTTGGATATGGTGTGAACATAAATATTAGGCTACACTACAGGACATTCTGTGACTACAACCTTTATTTGGCATTCGTATTCGTTGGCTTCGCCAACTCTCAATCGAATTATCACATTTCAATCTAATGTGGATCTCGGGCTACGCTACACAACCCAAGATTTCCCAGAAATGGGGAGGGGATCTAGTATCACAATTGTAATAGATACTCGGCGAGCCACAGTACGGAGCGTGGTGAAGGTTCCCTGTATCACTAATTGCCATTTCTTTCCCTGTCTCACTCGCTAACAGAGCGAGGGAAAAACCGACTGTCTGTATCGTTCCGTATGAGCCCTAATTTCTCGTATCTTATATTCGTGGTCCTTACGCAGAATTTATGTTGGCGGCAGTAGAATTCTTCGCCAGTCAGCTTTAAATGGCGGTCCTTTAAATTTTCTCAATTGTGTTTGTCGAAAAAACGTCGTCTTTCCTTCAGAGATTCACATTTGTGTTCCCGAAGCAACTCTGTAACTCTTATGTGTTGTTCGAACCTACCGGTAACAGATCTAGCAGCCCGCCTCTGAATTGCTTCGATGTCCTCCTTCAGCCCGACCTGGTACGCATTCGAAACGCTCGAACGATAATGAAGAATAGGTCTCACTAGAGTCCTTTACAGGTGAACCACTCTTTATAAAATTCTCTCAATAAACCGAAGTCGACCATTCGCCTTGCCTGCCGCAGATCTCGCATGATCGTTCCAACTCATATCGCTTTTAAAGCTGATGCCCCGATATTTAAACTACTTGACTGTGTCAAGCAGCATACTAGTAATACTGCAGTCGAACATTACAGGTTTGATCTTCCTACACATCGGTATTAACTTACATTTTTTCACGTTTAGGGCTAGCTGCCATTCATCACAACAAGTGGAGAAAATTTGTCTGAATCGTCTTGTATCTTCCTACAATCATTCAACTTCGTCACCTTAATGTTCATCAGCAGCAGACAACCGTAGATTGCTGGCCACACTGCCAGCGAAATCATTTACGTGTATAGAGAGCAACAGCGGTCCTATCAAACTTCACTGGGGCCCTCCTGACGTTGCTCTTGTCTCTGATGAAGGCTCGCCATCGATGACAACATATTGGTTTCTATTATTTAAGAAATCTTTGAGCCACCCACATGTCTATGAATCTCGTACCTTAGTTAACAGCCTGCAATGGGGCACCGTGTCAAATGCTTTCCGAAAATCTAGAAATATGGACCCTGCATGTTGGCCTTCATCCATAATTGTCAGTACCCCATGTGAGAAAAGGCAAACTGAGTTTCACATGAGTGATACTTTCTAAAACAATGCTCATTCGTGCACATAAGTTTATCAGTCTCAAGAAAGTTTATTATATTCGAACTGAGAATATGTTGAAGGATTCTGCAGCAAACAGAAGTTAGTGATATTGGTCTGTAATTCTGCTGCTCCGTTCATTTATCTTTCTGATATACTGGAGTCATCTGCCCTTATTTCCAGTCGCTGGGACGGCCGCTGTGGCCATCGGTTCTAGGCGCTTCAATCCGGAACCGCGCTGCTGCTACGGTCGCGGGTTCGAATCCTGCCTCGGGCATTGATGTGTGTGATGTCCTTAGGTTAGTTAGGTTTAAGCAGTTGTAAGTCTAGGGGACTGATGACCTCAGATGTTAAGTCCCATAGTGCTTAGAGCCATTTGAACCCGTCGCTGGACTACGTGCTGGGCGAGAGATTCACGATAATTGCAAGCTAGGCATGGGACCAATGCCGCGGAGTACTCGCCGTAAAATCGAACTGTGATTCCATCCGGACCTGGTGATTTATTTGCTTAAAGATCTTTGGTTCAAATGGTTCAAATGGCTCTGAGCACTATGGGACTTAACTGCTGAGGCCATCAGTCACCTAGAACTTAGAACTACTTAAACCTAACTAACGTAAGGGCATCACACACATCCGTGCTCGAGGCAGGATTCGAACCTGCGACCGTAGCGGTTGCGCGATTCCAAACTGTAGCACCTAGAACCGCTCGGCCACAGCGGCCGGCTTTTCCATTCTTCATCCACTTATTGGGCACATAACTCTCCAGACTACGATGTACAATCTGCTTAAACTTTGCCCATAATTCCTCCACATCCATCTCACTGTCTAAGTGACATGCTAATAACTGCTTATATGTTCTATCTAGCAGGAACACTATCATAGCCTTCTTGATTGAGTTATTAACTTTCGTTATCATAGTTGCACTTATGACATGATCGCTAGTCTGCATATCTGTACTGACATTGTCGATAAGGTCCGGCCTACTTGTAGCTATAGAGCTATAGGGTCTAAGATATTTCCATTACGTGCGGGCTGCCGAGCTAGCTGCTCAAGCAAATTTTCAGAAAACTGATTCAAAAATATTTTGCATGACTGTCTGTCTGTCTGTCTGTCCCCCCCCCCCCCCCCCCCCCCGCAATGAAGCAATGAATTTATAGGCGTCCCAGTCTATACTCGACAGGTTAAAGTCGCCTCCAATCAGTGTTATATATTATATAATGATCTGGGAATTTACGCGCTACTGTCCATAGACATTCTTTGAATGACTCTACAACTGTCACAGCAGAATCAGGTGGGTAGTAAAAACATCCAACAATGAACTTGGTTTCACCAACACCTGTTATAGGAGCCCCACTCAACTTCGACCTCAATAGAGATGATATTTTTGTCAACTGCAATAAACACTCCCCGTCCTACGTTCTCTAATATGTCTATTCGATGCACATTCCACGACTCGCTAAATATCTCTGAGCTTTTCACTACGGGTTTCAGCCAGCTCTTGGTCCCAAGAATAATTTGAGCTCGAAAACTTTCCTAGAAGGCAGTAAACTAGGGATGTTTATGAGGAGTACTTCGACAGTTCACTGAGAAAATTGTGACAGTCGAAGTGTATTTATTCTGAACGCCGTTTGACTTCCCTTGCTGCATATCGACTGGCGAGTGTTCATCACAGCACCTCAAACTACCGTGTAGGCTAGAAAACCCTCATGTGCAAACCACAAATACTCTGCTACACCAGTAGCCGCTTCCTTTTCGTAGTGCGCTCCTGACCTATCAAGGGGACCCTATAAATCCCCATACGATAACGCAGGTCTAGAGATCTGCAGCCAGGACCATCACAGAGTCGACGAAGCCTTTGGTTGAGACCCTTCTCTGGGCTCCAATCCAAAGAACCCCTGTCAACTCTGGGAACAATACTGCAAATTGCGAGCTCTGATTGCATCCGGCGCACGAGGCCAGCAGTCTTCACCATCTCGACCAGCCGCCTGTATGATCTGAGCATCGCCTCAGAACCCATGCGACAGGCGTCATTGGTGCCGACCTGAACCACAACTTGCAAACGACTGCACCCTGCACTCTCTATAGCCACAGGCAAGATCGCCTCCACATTTCGGATGTGGTTCCCCGGCAGACATACCGAGTGCACATTGGGTTTCCTTCCAGCCCTGAACGCTATCTCCCTAAGGGGCTCCATAATGCGTCTAACATTAGAGCTCCCAATAACTAGTAAACTCCTCCCACAGTGTGCATGGTCGGACCCTGCTGAAGGAGCGGCCACGTGTCCACTTACAGGACGAATGGGCGAGGCCAGAAGCCCAGCCTCCACATTGGCCCTCCGCCTCGAACGATGCGAACACGTTACCACCACTCCCATTCACCCTGCTGGGAGGACGCAACCACCGTGTCGGGTACACTAGGAGGTGCCTGTGCAGAGGAGCAAGTGGGCAAAACAAATGACATCGAAGGTGTGCCACGCAACGCGCCAGATTCTCCGCCACCGCTTCGCTCGGATGCAGCAGCCTGAAGGTGATTGGCCATAGCCAAAAGCACATTCAGCTGTTCGCGAACTGCGGCCAGCTCCTGCGTCCGTACACAGCATGCACACATCGTAGTCATCCTTGCGAGATTAACTGAAGAAGTGAACTGTAAAAGCAGAAAATCCTAGATATGCAACTTACTACCCTCCTGAACTGACATGCAAGTCGCCGAAGTGGCGTCAAATCGAAAGACTTGCCCCCGGCGAACGGTCTACCCGACGGGAGGCCCTAGTCACACGACATTTACATTACCCTCCTGATGCGTCTCTATGGACTTTTTTTATACGTTAATGAGCTACGTAACTGGCTGTTTAATGGGCAACTATTGCGCTACAGACTGAAAGAATGTACCCTTACAAAAACGCGAGATTAGACCTCTTAAACAGAGAAACACGCATGAAATTTTATATATATATATATATATATATATATATATATATATACTACATGGAAAATACGGAAAAGTTAAACACTTAACTTCCCGCTCTGTAGACGCGTATCAGCTGAGAGATGGAGCCTTACACTTCACACTCTAGCCAAAGATATCAATGCTGCTGCCAGGTAACACACCAAGTGTAAAACTTTTAGCTTCTTGGTTGATTTCTTCTACTATAAGTAGATTTAAATTTGTTGCGTTAGGCACTAAGTTCGTAGACCGAAGTGCGAACGTCGTTCAACACATGGCACATAGCACTGAAACTTATAATACCTAAATGCTACTTCTAGTTACTACTTTTGACCTAGTTGTGATTAAAATCGCAGGCAGTACTGAAAAGCTGTTATTGTGAAAACTGATACTTCTTAATCACTGATTTAAACAAATACGTGATACCTGCCACATCTAGTGCGAAAAGTGTTTCGATAACGAAAAACATTTAATGAAGATTGTTTATTTCAATTATTACATGGAAGCAAATTATACACTACAATTACAACAATACAAACCGCCTCCGTAGCGCAGCGGTAGCGTTACGGCGTACCACGCAAGGGGACTTCCGTTCAATTCCCGGCAGGCGACGGTTTGTTGTGTGTCCGTCATTTTCATCATTATTGACACGCAAGTCGTCGAAGTGGCGTCAACTAAAACGACTTGCAATGCGGAGGCCGAACCTCGAACAGGATATCCGGGCCAATAAATGCCATACCATCATTACATTTTCAGGACAATACAAATTTACTCTTATTTCTCTTATTTTTCACAATGTCAGCATTAAACAAAGAAAATATTCTCTTCCTAATTTTTCGAGCTAGAGGGTTGAAATTTTTATTGATAAGCCATAATTAGATGCATGATAACAACTAAAGATATTGACTGAAATGCAGTTAGCTTACAGACGAAAGCTAATTCCGTGAAATTTATGATGTGGGTCTGTTTTAACTCTTTGGCAACAACGGCCTTACTCATCTTGACGAAGTGGGGCATTTAAACGGAGGGGCTGTACGAACTGTGAAAAACTAACTTTATCATTTGCAATTATTGCTGCTTGCTACCGTCTTACACTTACTGCAATTTAAAAGAAGTTTTTCAGCAGATGCTTTTCTGAAGTGTTCACAAAGCATCTTCTGCGTTCACTGGCAGCTCTTCCCCTTGTTTACATGTTTTTAAATCTGAATTTTCTTACTTTGTTAGCGGAGGTTGAGGTCGAGGAAAACATCTTTGCACATTTACCTTTTGCGATTCCTCAGCTTTTAGAAACTTGCTATTTCTTTTGTGGCATCCGCGAATTTTTGTTCTGTACTTCACTTTGTGAATTTCTCAAAATTTAATTTTCATAGAAATCGAAGTGAAGTTTCACCTGTTCACACTCAGCATTTGCGCAAACATGTTTTTTCCAACTCCAATCTCCGCTAGCAACGAAGGAAAAAACGGAGTACTTCAAAACATGTAAACATGAGGACTATACACCAACGATTACAGAAGATAATTTATAAATAGATGCGAAACCCTTCTGGAGGAAAATTTCTTTAAAACTACAGCAAACATAAGACGTGCAAAAAAAAAAAAAAATATTAATTTGTAAATAAAATAAAAACGCATATGGCGAGAACCTTTTGTTAGATTGGAGTGGACTTAAGACGGAAAAAAAGGATGATAATTGATACATAATATCTACTGCGAAAGATGGCTATGTAAATAAATAGACTAAATCATTTTATTTCCAAGGCATTTAAAAGCAATCAGCAGTAAGTTACAAATAAAACAATTGTGCCGTTCCAAAGAGGAAATTTTGCCGCTCCATAAGGCATCAGTGAGCGGAAATCGAATTCTTCACGAATCTTTAACTTGTGGGTCCCGGTACTGAAAGGGCAGAGCTGCGACCGACTTTGACTACCCGCGATGACGTCACAGGCTAATGAACAGGATTTCTTTTTTTTTCAGGAGATGCTGTTCGAGCCGCCACGAATATAAATACAAGCATCGAAATCATGACTTTTGTGAATATTCAGTCAGTTCACAAGAAAGTGTACTCCATAAAGTTAAATGTAATGTTCGCAGTGACATATATGGTAGTGGTCTCGAATATGTACTCGATGCGCTTTTGCGCAGTGTATAGATAAACAGTGTGGGAGATGAATATATTGTTTTTTCGTTTGCAGTTTTGACTATTCGCAGTTGTTTACAGCCAATTTAAATGCAGAAAAACGTGCAATATTTATCAAAAATGCCTTCTGAGATCCCTTAAGAACCTATTTGGTTCTAACGAGGCAAACTGAGTGCTTCAAGAGAATACATGATCTGAAACATCGCAGCCCTCTCTGTACAGCGTGGGTACAAGACAATGGGGTATCCACGATGAATTGGCCTGAAATGTCTCCGAATGCAAATCCGATCGAAATGTCTGGTCGTATATTAAGATGAAGCTTAAAGGAAAGCCAATGTTTACTGTGAAGCACATAAAATCAGGACGCTATGGAGATCGTTACCGAGAGAATCTGCAGGAAGTCTTGTGAAAAGCAACCCAAAAAGGTGCCAAGCTATTATCGATAATGGCGGTGATTGGATTAACAACTAGGTAATGGTGCAATTAGTAATAACATGTATTTTCATATAAACATATGTTTATAATAGTGTCCTTTTTGTCATAGAGGTAACGGCGTACACTTTCTTGTGGAACTGGCTGTACTTATCTTTTAAGCATGACAAAATTAATGGAAAGCATTGTGTAATTTCACACATTCGAACGAACAGACAGTAACACTAACCAGCTAAGAAAAATAAATGTGGCTTAGCAATTTTTGGAAACTTGTCATAAAGATTATGGGACGAAACTGCTGAGGTCATCGGTCCCTAGGCTTACGCACTACTGAATCTAACTTAAACTAACCTACACTAAGGACAACACACACACACACACAAATGCACACACACACAGACACACACACACACACACCAATGCCCGAGGGAGGATTCGAACCTCGTACAGTGTGAGCCGCGCGAACCGTGACAGGACCCCCCAGACCGCACGGATACCCCACGCGTTTGTGGCTTAGATCAGAATTAATAAACTGAAAGCCTGTCACACGAAGACATTGTTGTATTTTATTGTATGTTAACCGGGGACCTAGAAACGACGGAGAGGCTCTCTTCCCGCCGCAGCTGCAGAGTTCCACAACCCCACGACGACTACCACAGTCCACTTCGCCCTTCCGCTACCCACACTGTACCACTCTTTCACGGTTATTCTGCGGTTCGGCCCCTGGTGGACGCCCCCAGGGAACGTCTCACACCAGACGAGTGTAACTCCTATGTTTGCATGGTAGCGTTATGGTGGTGCATGCGTACGCGAAGAACTTGTTTGCGAAGCAGTCGCCGACATAGTGTAGCTGAGGCGGAATAAGGGGAACCAACCCGAATTCGCCGAGGCAGATGGAAAACCGCCTAAAAACCATCGACAGACTGGCCGGCTCACCGGACCTCGACACAAGTCCGCTGGTTGGATTCGTGTCGGGGACCAGGCGCTCATTTCCAATATGGAAAGCAGTACCTTTTTTTTTTTTTTTTTTTTTTTTTTTTTTTTTTTTTTTTTAAAAAGAAGCGGATGAATGACATCCACTGAAGTCCAACAAGCGTAGAGCATTCCGTATCTCTGCTTATCATTGCCTCCGCCTTCTTTTAGCGAATGCTGGTGACCTCACTGCCAGAGCGTCATCAAGACATGTTTTATTTATCCTCTGCTTCAGTGTACTGGCAATGGTAGATACAGAGTTTGCCGAGCTGACTTCGCTGGTCCACATTGCAACGCATGTCGAAAGCAACCGTGGGTACTTATTTCAGGTGATTTCGTCTACTGTGGAGTACTTGACAAAACAACATTCACGCTTTCTTCTCGCAACATACTTTAGACATATAAGAGCGTAACGAACCGGGTGCAAAGTTAAATTTCATTATTTAACGTGTATTTCGTCAGGGCCAAGTTTAACATAAGTTACAACTTTTTGTAACATTTAAGTACACTGTCAGCGCCAAAGCATCCGGACACTCCTATGAACCGTATAATTGACAGCTACATGTTAGAAGAAGAGCTGCTGTCACTATAAAAGAGGGGAGTGGGGGAGGGAAGTATGGTGTTGGCAGTAGAGAAGCAGTAACGCGAAGTCCGCCCGCCCGATTGGCCGTGCGGTCTAACGCACGTCTTTCCAGATTGGGAAGGAGCGCCTGGTCCCCGACACGAATCCGCCCGGCGGACTTGTGTCGAGGTCCAGTGAACCGGCCATTTTGTGGATGGTTTTAGGCGGTTTTCCATATGCCTCGGCGAATGCGGGCTGGTTCCCCTTATTCCGCCTCAGTTACACTATGTCGACGATTGCTGCGCAAACAAGTTCTCCACGTACGCGTACACCACCACCAACGCAAACGTAAGGGTTACACTCGTCTGGTGTGAGACGTTCCCTTGGGGGTCCACCGGGGGTCGAAACGCACAATAACCCTGGGTTCGGTGTGGGGCGGCGGAGGGGTGAAGTGGACTGCGGTAGTCGTCGTGGGGTTGTGGACCACTGTGGCTGTGGCGGGGACGGAGCCTCTCCGTCGTTTCTAGGTCCCCAGTTAACATACAATACATACAACATTCAACGGCAGGATCGGTCGGGCAGGCGAGCTCAGTGGCTCTGAACGTAGACTAGTCATTGGATTTTACATGAGTAATAAATCCGTTAGTGACATCACAAACCTTATGAAGTTACCCCTGTCGACTGTTGGTCACGTGGTGATGAAGTTATAACCCCATGGAACAACCACAACTAAAACAAGACGTGGCAGAGGTAACGTACTGACCGACAGGGATTGTCGGGCATTGCGGAGTTACTAAATACAGCCTTCCGAAATGCCTTCACAAAAGAAGATGAAGTAAATATTCCAGAATTAGAATCGAGAAGAAATGCCAACATGAGTAACGTAGAAGTAAATATCCTCGGAGTAATGAAGCAACTTAAAGCACTGAATAAAAGCAAGTCTTCTGGTCCAGACTGTATACCAATTAGGTTCCTTTCGGAGTATGCTGATGCATTAGCCCCATACTTAACAATCATATACAACCGTTCGCTCGACGAAACATCCGTACCCGAAGACTGTAAAGTTGCGCAGGTCACGCCAATATTCAAGAAATGTAGTAGGAGTAATCCACTGAATTACAGGCCCATATCGTTAACGTCGATATGCAGCAGGATTTTGGAACATATATTGTGTTCAAACATTATGAATTAAGACGAAGAAAACTGTCTATTGACACACAGTCAACATGGGTTTAGAAAACATCGTTCCTGTGAAACACAACTAGCTCTTTATTCACATGAAGTGTTGACTGCTATTGACAAGGGATTACAGATCGATTCCGTATTTATGGATTTCCGGAAGGCTTTTGACACTGTACCACACAAGCGGCTCTTAGTGAAATTGCGTGCTTATGGAATATCGTCTCAGTCATGTGACTGGATTTGTGATTTCCTGTCAGGGAGGTCACAGTTCGTAGTAATTGACGGAAAGTCGTCGAGTAAAACAGAAGTGATTTCTGGCCTTCCCCAATGTAGTGTTACAGGCCCTTTGCTGTTCCTTGTCTATATAAACGATTTGGGAGACAATCTGAGTAGCCGTCTTCGGTTGTTTGCAGATGACGCTATCGTTTATCGACTAATAAAGTCATCTGAAGATCAAAACAAACTGCAAAACGATTAGGAAAGATATCTGAATGGTGTAAAAATTCCTTGTTGAACCTAAATAACGAAAAGTGTGACGTCATCCACATGAGTGCAATATGAATTCGTTAAACTTGGGTTACACGATAAATCAGTCTAATCCAGTAGGCTTAAATTCAATTAGCTATCACAATTACGAACAACTTAAATTGGAAGGAACACATAGAAAACGTTGTGGGGAAGGCTAGCCAAAAGACTGCGTTTTATTGGCAGTACACTTAGAAAATGTAACAGATCTACTAAGGAGACTGCCTACACTACGCTTGTCCGTCCTCTTTTAGAATACTGCTGCGCGGTGTGGGATCCTTATCAGATAGGTCTGACGGACCACATCGAAAAAGTTCCAAGAAAGGCAGCACGTTTTGTACTATCGCGAAATATGGGAAAGTGTCACAGAAATGATACAGGATTTGCGCTGGACATCATTGAAGCGTTTTTCGTTGTGACGGAATCTTATCACGAAATTCCAATCACCGAATTTCTCCTGAGAATGCGAAAATAGTTTGTTGACACCGACCTACACAGGAAGGAACGATCACCACGACAAAAGAAGGAAAATCAGAACTCGTACGGAAAGATATAGGTTTTTGTTCTTTCCGCGCGCTGTACGAGACTGGAATAATAGAGAATTGTCAAGGTGGTTCCATGAACCCTCTGCCAGGCACTTAAATATGACTTGCAGAGTATCCATGTAGATGTAGATGTAGATGTAGGCTGTTGAAACTTGCATTACATCAGTGGAAGGAATCACTCGTGAGTTCCAAAGTGGTACCAGCTGTCCAGTCAGCTTAGTTATCGTGCTTAAGGCGTTAAAAAGCATGGGATACATTGACTGAGATGCTCCTCAAAAGCCGCACATTTTTGTGAGCAGTGCTAAGCAACTCTTGGGGTGCTTTAAAAGATCGACGCCACTGAACGGTGGATGAATAAATACGAGTGATTTGGAGGGATGAATCACGCTGTACTTTGTAACAGTCTGATTCAAGGGCTTAGAAGTGGCGAAAGCCTGGAGAATGCTGTCTGCTATCACGTTTAGTGTCTACAATGAAGGACAGAGGATGGTTGGTTGGTTGTGTGGGGTTTAAGGGACCAAACAGCAAGGTCATCAGTCTCTTGTTTCAAATGTGGTCCATTCCGCTAGTGTGACATCTCAGGAAAGTCAGAACAATAAAAGGGAAAGGCTAAAAACGTAGAAGGGCAGTCATGTTGTCAATGGTAAAAACAAAATGAGGGAAGTCAGCAAGAGAACGAACCCAACGCTATGCTGAAGCAGCATAGGCAAGACCACCTATGACTTAAGAGGTGCAACCGCTAGAATGTAGAAGTACGTATGGGAAAAGGAGACTAACCAATCCTTTAAAAAAAAGGGCGAAAACAGAGTAAAAGGGGAAGAAAAGAGGATCTCGGTCAGGGAGGTGAGTCAGGAATCTCCAAACATGGCTTACAGCGGGAGATACCCAAACACTCACCGCCCTGCCCCAACACCAGAGAGAGATTAAAAATCTTAAAACTGAGAATAAAAACCACTTTCCCAGAGGAAACCGAGAACCAGAGAGACCATCCGGGAATCGTCAACCAACATCAAAGGTAAAGTGTGGGGGAGTCTGTACTTAGCACGCACAGCCAAAAGAAGGGGGCACTCAACCAAAATGTGGACTACTGACTGGAAGCTCCAGAACCACAAAGTGGGGGTAGCTCATCACGCAAAAGAAAACCATGGGTCAGCCTGGTATGGCCAATGCGGAGACGACACAGTGTGGTCGAGTCCTTTCGGGAGAGGCGAAAGGAAGAACGCCACGGGCCTGGTGTCACCTTAATCGCACGACAGGGGAGTAGCCCCCCAAGAGTTGGCCCATGACTGTGCGAAGTGGGATTTGATGTGAAGCTGTGAATCCGCTGCAGGAGGGGTTACAAAAAACGGGGGGTAAGTGACTGTTCCCCCAGCCAAACGATCAGTGAGCTCATTACCCGGGATACCCACATGGTCAGAGATCCAAAGGAAGTCAATGGAACAAGCAGCACGGTGAATATCAGCGAGATGGTCATGGATGGCAGAGACCAAGGGATGGCGCGAAAAACACTGGTCAATAGCAAGAAGGCCACTCATTGAGTCCGTACATAACAAAATGCGGTTGTGTTGGGGCTGTTTAATAAAGGTAAGGGCCTGGGAAATAGCCATCAATTCTGCAGTAAACACCCCACATGTAGGTGGCAGCAGATGATTTTCTGTTCCAACAGAGGACGTGAAGGCATATCCCACATGATCAGCAGATTTTGAGCCAACAGTGTAAAAAAACAACAGCATCCCGAAACTCCCATAAAATTTGGCGGGAAAAGGAATGGAACACCATCGGGGGGATGGAATCTTTCGGACCTCGGCGGAGATCCATCCGAATTCGAGACTGAGGAACTAACCAAGGGGGGTGGAGGGGAGGGAGTGAGGAAGACAGGACAAAGAAGAAAGCTAAAAATCACGGCAAAGAGACGCAAGGCGGAGCCCAACCGGTAAACCCGCCTGAGGGCGGGAATCGGTTGGGCGACGTCCATGGTCTGGGAACAGGATAGTATAGGAAGGATGAGTGGGAGAGGAATGGATAGCGAGTGCATAAGGCACCAGAAGCTGGGACCGCCGAACAGAAAGGGGGGGGTCCAAGCTTCAACCAGGAGACTATCAACAGGGCTAGTAGGGAAGGCACCAGTGGCCAAATGGATACCACGATGGTGGACTGGATTCAACACGTGCAGTGTGGAAGGAGCAGCTGAACCATAAACTTGACAACCATAGTCCAAGCAAGACAGAACTAGAGCATGATAAAGAGGGAGAAGGAGGGAACGGTCCGCACCCCAAGAGGAGTGGGCAAGGAAGCGAAGGACATTAAGTTTACGGAAACATCCTACCTTCAGAAGTCTGATATGGGGCAGCCAAGTGAGCTTGTTGTCGAAAAGAAGACCCAGGAAACGAAACAGTGGGACCACAGGCAATCGTCGTGCAGCAAGATAGAGCTCTGGATCAGGGTGGATCGTAGTAGGGGGCCACAGAAGTGGACCAACCGCGATTTTAGATGAGAGAATTGAAACCCGTGGGAGAGGGTCCATGCAGAGGCACGCCGTATAGCTCCCTGGAGCTCCACTCTGCAGATGCCATCGAAGAGGAACTAACCCAAATGCAGAAATCATCCACATACAGGGCAAGGGCGACCAAAGGACCGACAGAGGCCACAAGTCCATCGATAGCAATGAGGAAAAGGACACTCAAGACAGAACCCTGTGGGATGCCCTTCTCCTGGGTCCGTGGAGAACTAAAAACAGTACCAACTCGAACCCTGAATGACCGATGGAACAGGAACTGGCGGATAAAAATCGGGAGCGGGCCCCGAAGACCCCACTGATGAAGGGTAAGTAAGATGTGATGGCGCCAGGCCGTGTCATAGGTCTTGTGAAGGTCAAAAAACACTACAACCAAATGGCGGCGCTGGGAAAAAGCCTACCGAACTGCGGATTCCAAGCGAAGTAAATGATCGATTGGAGACCGTCCCTCTCGGAAGCCACACTGGTAAATGGACAATAGATCCCGAGATTCAAGGACCCAATTGAGCTGACGGGCTACCATCCGTTCAAGTAACTTACAAACAACATTGGTCAGACTAATTGGCCGATAGCTGTCAACAGATAGGGGGTCTTACCAGGCTTAAGGACAGGAACCACGATGCTATCCCTCCACTGAGAAGGGAAGTCACCCTGGAGCCAGATACGGTTAAACACCCAAAGAAGATGTTGCCGTTGTGGTGCACTGAGATGTTGAAGCAGTTGGTTATGAATGGAATCTGGGCCAGGGGCCGTATCATGAGAAGAAGATAGAGCAGAAAGAAATTCCCATTCAGTAAAAGGTTCGTTGTAAGATGCTGACTCACAAGGGGTAAAACATAGGGTGGAAGCTTCAGCCCGCTGTTTCTGGTGAAGGAAAGCAGCTGGATAGGAGGCTGATGCTGATGCCAGTGCAAAATGAGTCGCAAGATGTTCTGCAAGAACTAATGGGTCCGTACAAAGGCCATCTGGGAGGCGAAGGCCTGGGAGGGTGGACTGCCGATGGCAACCTTGGAGAGAGCGAAGTGTAGCCCATAGCCGTGACAGAGGGACAGTAGAACCAAGGGAAGAAACAAATCGTTCCCAACATATCCGCTTACTCTGTTTGATTAAATAACGGGCTTTAACGCGGAGGAATTTAAAGGTAGTAAGGCTGGCTATGGATGGGTGCCTCTTAAAGTGTTGCAAAGCTCGGCGGCGATCACGGATGGCAATGGCAATGGCCGTACTCCACCACGGGACTTGCAGGTGACGAAATGGTCCAGATGAGCGCGGGACAGCAAGGCTAGCAGCGCGAACAATCGCGTCATACACGTCACGTAGGATATTATGAATACAACCCGACAAAGAGAGAGAAAACACGACCTGTGCAGTGTATAGAGGCCAATCGGCGCGTTGGAAAGACCAACGAGGTAACCTGTCCATCGGGGAGCGGGAAGAGAGAGATAGAATCAACGGGAAATGGTCACTATCACAAAGGTCGTCGTGTGGCGACCAGTGTAATGACGGGAGGAGAGAGGGAGAAGAAAGAGAAAGATCAACAGCAGTAAAGGTACCATGACCAGCACTGAAATGAGTAGGGGAGCCATCATTAAAAAGGCACAAGTCGTGGTCTGCAATAAACTGGTCTATGAGAAGACCTTGTCTAGATGGAAAGGCACTGCCCCACAAGGGATGATGAGAATTAAAATCCCCAAGGAGGAGGAAGGGAGGAGGAAGTTGCTGAAGAAGGGCAGTTAAGGCAGCAGGTGTAAGAGTCCTGTCAGGAGGGAGATAAAGATTGCAAACTTTGACCTCAAAGTCCAGGTGGACCCTAACAGCAACCGCTTCCAACGTAGTTTGAAGAGGAATCCATGTGCTAGCAATGTCTGTACGGACTAACGTACAAACGCCACCAGAAGCCCGCAGGGGTCCGACCCGATTTCGACAGAAAACACGGAACCCACAGAGGGCCGGTGAGTGAGCATCAGTAAAATGAGATTCCTGTAGAACCACACAAGCTGCAGAGTAAGACGAAAGAACGGATTTCAATTCCGGAAGGTGACGATAGTATCCATTACAATTCCATTGGAGAACCACAGAACGATGATTTAAATGGGGTCTGAACACGCCAAAGCCAGTCACACCGCCGGGTCCCCACCTGTCACCGACAAGGAGGGGGCGACATCCATGAACGACAGGTCAGAATCCGGTTGTGAAGTCGGGGATGGGACCTCTGGTGACACCAGAGGCTCTTTGTCCCGGGACTTATGTTTCTTCTTCTTTTCAGGCTGACATCGAGGAGGGCTGTGTGGCATAAAGGAGCCAGCTGCAGCAAGACCTTTGGCCTGGAAGGTGCTGGGGAGGGGCATTCCGGGAGAGGCGCCCTGGACCGGCAGACGCTGAAGGAGTGGGACACTTCTCCGGTTGAGGAGGGGAGCAGCGCCCAGAGGAGAAGGTGTGGGAGCCGTAGGGGAGGGGGGAAGGAGAAGGGTCCAGAATGGGAGGGGAAGGGGGAGGAAGGGGTGAAGATGTAACCAAAGCGTAACTAGATGACATGGACACAGGGTGAAGACGTGTATACTTCTTACAATCCTCTGTGTAGGTTAAACGATCAAGGGACTTATACTCTTGTATCTTCATTTCCTTCTTATATACTGGGCAATCTGGTGAACGTGGAGAATGACTGCCATGACAATTTACACACACAAGAGGGGGAACACAGGGACTCCCCTCATGGAGTGGACGTCCACAGTCACCACAGAGAGGGGCCTGTGAACAGCGGAAAGACATGTGTCCAAAACGCAAGCACTTAAAACACCTCATAGGAGGTGGGATGTACGGTTTCACTTCACATCACATCGATAAACCATAATCGTAACTTTCTCAGGGAGGGTATCCCCTTCAAAGGTCAGGATAAAGGTACCAGTATCAATGCGATTGTCTTTAGGAGCCTTTTGAACACGCCGAACAAAGTGAACATCCCGCTGTCTGAGATTGTCCCCAAGTTCCTCATCAGTTTGAAGGATGAGGTCCCTGTGAAAAATCACATCTTGAACCATAGTTAGAGACTGGTGGGGGGTAATGGACACAGGAATTGTGCCAAGATGGGTACAGGCACGAAGGGCCGCAGATTGGGCAGCTGAAGCAGTTTTGATCAGCAACGAACCCAACCGTATCTTGCTCAGGGAGTCCACTTCGCCAAACTTGTCTTCAATGTGTTCCACAAAGAATAAAGGTTTGGTATTGGTGAAAGTATCCCATCAGTCCTGGTGCAAACTAGATAACGGGGAAAAGGTTTCACCCCTAGCCGACAGGCCTGACCCTCTTCCCAGGGGGTAGCCATGGAAGGGAAGGCCGAAGGGGCAAGAGAATCAGCATTTGAAGAATCAGTTCCATGCAGAGAGACGGCCGCAGAAGAACGGCTAGAGTTCTGGACCCGTATGCATTTCATTTGCATAGCGTCTGCCCTGATACCATCCACTCCGATCAGGGGCTCTCCTCACGGGCGCCACCCAGCCACAGCAAGGGCCACCTGGCACGGCTGCCATTGCCAGGAGTTCTGATGCTCCAGGATGACGAGCAACCACTCCAAGGCATGCATGAGGAGGTCACAGCTCAGGTATCAGAAGTGTGATCCCTGTGTGTTCAGGGGGCTCAACCAATAGGGTACATAGCGACCCCACCACACGGGCTGGCTACCGTGCTGGCTATGCACCCTAGCATCAGACAACGACATGAAAGAAAAGGTGGAATGTACTAGGAGGGCGCACGTCGGGACACTAGGTAAGGTGGTCTTCCCCAAATGGCTCACACTACGGAGGAGAAATTTTGTAATGGAGGTCAAACCCCAGAGGGGGCCAGGGAATGCCAAAAGGAGGAGATGATTACGCAACAAAGCCAAATTGTAAAACCAACAGAACCAGGAGGATAGCGGGGGCCAACATAAGCAAGGACACCAAGAGAGGGAGAGGAGAGGGCGAGGGGAAAGGAGCAAGGAGGGGAAAGGAGGGGAAGGGGAAGGAAATGCAGCCCTGGAGAGAAAGAAGGCTGCAATAGCTCGGGGCCCCGTCACGTATCCACAAAAGAGTTGTGAACCCCCTGGGGGGAAGGACAGAGGAGGTGCTGTCTCGGTATGAGGGTGGTTTTCGAGGTAAAGGTGTGGTTCCCTTATTGCGCTTAAGAAAGCGCTAAATATGCAAGGATATGAATGCATTTCACAGCACTGCGTACGTTAAGAGGAAGAATACCAATCAGTCACATACATTACTCTTTGAATTCGCTTCTTATCATCAGATTTTTGCCGGCCGAAGTGGCCGTGCGGTTAAAGGCGCTGCAGTCTGGAACCGCAAGACCGCTACGGTCGTAGGTTCGAATCCTGCCTCGGGTATGGATGTTTGTGATGTCCTTAGGTTAGTTAGGTTTAACTAGTTCTAAGTTCTAGGGGACTAATGACCTCAGCAGTTGAGTCCCATAGTGCTCAGAGCCATTTGAACCATCATCAGATTTTTACTTTTGGTTTTCTTCTTAGAAACTATGCGTAACGATGCTTAATCGTAATGATTACTTTTTCATAATGTGGGTCCACAGTCATAATATATTTCTTTAAAGTCAGTACCGCCATTAGACTGTTGTTTATTTACAGTGTTACATTTACAGTTACGCAATCATGATTTCGGCTTCAAAGTTCCATTATTAAGTGTTATAAATTGCCTAAGATGGCATACTGTCGTATTAAAATACACTGTTAGACATTGTCTAAGAGTCGATATATCTGGCAGAGCCTACTGCTTTGTTTCATTATTAAGCACACCATCTTAAGAGAGAGAAAGAGAGAGAAAGAGAGAGAGGTCCATTAATATATGAAGGACACTATTTAAATTACGTTGTTAAGTTGATACACTTGTTGGATACCCTTTTTCACTTTATTTATGGCCAATCATTTTCTTTTTGCCTGCTTTATGTGGCTACGACGAAAGGACACTGTAGCGATAGGCTTTTCAGACGTGACACACACTTCAGTGCTGCGACACTTGCACAGTTTCACCACGATCTTTGCACAAGTTTTCGCACACGCTTTCCACACTACACCGCTCGTGACGTTGGGATTTTCGAGGCATTGGTGGGCGACGTCCTCAGCGACGGGGGAATGGGTGTTGTGGGAGGGCGTCGTTCACGGCATGTTGGAGGCGGCGTCCAGCGGGACCTACAGGAACTTCTGGAAGGTCTCGCGGTACTCCTTTCGTTGTTTGGCCGTCTGATGTTCCTCCCACAGGTCCGCGAGAAAATGCGCCTTGTCGGTCTGTCGTTTGCGGACGATGGCGTGTGCTGACATGACGAGAATCCACATCGTGGCCAGGCGTCTCTGGTTGGGGAATGGCTTTGCTACAGGGACAGTGAATGTTGTGACGTATACTGCCCTTTCGTCTCTTCTGTTGATGTGGGCGATCACTCTTCTGGTTATCGTCTATATTTCAGCGCTCCCCCTGCAACTGAACAGGTGTTCGATGGTGTCAGTGTGGTAGCAGAGGTCGCAGTTTGGCGATTTCCTCATGTTGATGCTGTAAGTAGGCTGTTTAGGTTCTTATGTTGGTAATGCCACATAGCGCTCTGTTTGAAAATCACTGACTGTGCTGTGTGCAGTCTGTGGCTGGTTGGCATTGTTGCACTATTTGCTATAGCAGTGTTGGGCAGTTGGATGTGAACAGTGCGTAGCGTTGCGCAGTTGGAAGTGAGCCGCCAGCAGTGGTGGATGTGGGGAGAGAGATGGATGAATTTTGAGAGCGGACGATCTGGACGTGTGTCCGTCAGAAAAAGGAAATTTGTAAGACTGGATGTCATGAACTGTTATACATATTATGACTTTTGAACACTATTAAGGTAAATACATTGTTTGTTCTCTATCAAAATCTTTCATTTGCTAACTACGGCTATCAGGTTAGTGCCTTCAGTAGTTAGAATCTTTTATTTAGCTGGCAGTATTGGTGCTCACTGTATTGCAGTAGTTTGAGTAACGAAGATTTTTGTGAGGTAAGTGTATCATGAAACGTATAGGTTATTGTTAGTCAGGGTTATTCTTTTGTTGGTATTATTGAAAGTCAGATTGCGTTGCGCTAAAAATATTGTGTGTCAGTTTAGTGTTGATCAGAATAAGTAAAGAGTTCAGTTTTGCTCAGCTCTTAGAAAATCAACTAACGTAGAAGTTTACCAGCACAGTCATATATAATTTTCCAAAGGGGACGTTTCATAGTGTGTGCCAGTCTTTCGTTCGTCGGCACGGTCTGGTGAATGATTTTGTATCAGGTCTCCCTGGCGTGCTCGGGCAGTGTCCGTTCAGAGATGTTCTTCCAGACCTGTGGCCAGTCGTGGTCTGGAAGTCTCATCTCTATTTTGGTTTTGCTTGTCTTCCCCCTCAGAGCGCCGTAGATCTTCCTCGCCGTTCTTTGTTGTGGGTTGGCAACAACCGCGGTGAAGTAGCTCTTGTTAATCGTGAGCTGTTTAAGGTGCCACAACTTGAACGGAATGTGGGCGTTGTCTAACGGTGCCTCTTCAGATTCCGGTTTGTAGGTGCTGAGCAGGTTGGACGTTATGATGTTACCGTTGTGGTTCTCAATTTTCAGCGCTCGGTGCAGGAGCAGCGCCGCGAAGTTCGTTTTGACGTCGGTCCGACTGAGTCCGCCTACTTCCCTCGACAAAAAAGCACGTCGCCTGGGACAGTCTGAACATTTTTCCCGCCTCCACAGCACGTAATACGCCGCACCTGCTAATGCGCGCACAATTTCTGCCGGTGCAAATAGGATTTGTGCCATGTACCACGCTTTCGACAGGATCGTTTCGTTTATCAATTGCACTCTTTGGCTCAGCGTCAGGTTTCTGTTCGCGTATGTCCTCACGAGCCCTCTTGTTGTATTTAAGACGCTGCGCCAATTTCGTGCTGCCATTTTCAGTGGGCACTCTTGAATTTCTACTCCGAATGCCCTACGCTTCTCTGTTACTCGAGGAACATTCCCTTAAAAAAAATTATGAGTGACTGTGCTGGTAAACCTCTACGTTATTTGATTTTCAAACAGCTGAGCAAAACTGAACGTACTCAGACATTTCTCTCTTTACTTATTCTGATCACCACTGAACTGACACACAATATTTTTAGAGCAACGCAATCTGACTTTCAATAATCCCTACAAAAGAATGGCCATGACTAACAACAACCTAGACCTTTCATGAATCGCTTACCTCACGTTAACTTCGTTACTCTAACTACTGCATACAGGGAGCGTCAATTCTGCCAGCTAAATAAAAGATTCTAACTACTGAAGGCACTGACTACTGATAGGCATAGTTAGCAAATGAAAGATTTTGATAGAGAACAAACAATGTATTTACCTTAATGGCGTTCAAAAGTCATTATATATATATATATATATATATATATATATATATATATATATATATCAGTTAATGACATCCACTCTTACAAATTTCCTTTTTCTGGCGGACACACGTCCAGATCGCCCGCTCTCAAAACTCTACCATCTCTCTCCCCACATCCACCACTGCTGGCAGCTCACCTCCAACTGCGCAACGCTGCGCGCTGTTCACATCCAACAGCCTAACGCTACAATATCGAATATTCCAACAATGCCAACCAGCCACAGGCTGCACACAGCACAGTGATTTTCATACAGAGCGCCACGTGACGTTACCAACATAAAACCTAAATAGCCTACTTACACTCGGTACCACTGTCTCGCTGTTCGCTATCTGCCGTTGCCTATCGTCAGTAGCACTGTGTTCATCGGATTCGTTTTGGCGCCCGAAGCTCTTTCAAAAGATGCCATTACTGGCTGAATTTTTCCTATTTCTCCTTCGTTTTGGATGAAAATGCCCATGTCGTCGGCATAGCACATGCATGCGATGTTTGATGTTCATATTGTGTAGCCTCTGATGTCGACTGTCCCCGGGCTGAGAAAATCCCCAACCCGGCTGGGAATCGAACCCGAGACCCCATGATCCACAAGCAGCAACACTAGCCACTTTTTTTGTATTCCTTCAAAAAACGAAAATATTCACTCTTTTTTGTTCCAAAGTACTTACTGAAGGCAATCAATTAAAACACTTCGACAAAAACAAAGCGGTGAAATCAGAAAAACATACAGGAAGGAATGTGGAGTCATTGTTTCTTCCTTCACTTCCACATGGTGGAACATCTAAATGCATAGAAGTGTCCACAAAAATAAAAAATAAAATGAAAAAAGGGGGGGGGCATCCAACGCCTTGTCGATGAAACACAAGATACAACATATTAGAAAAAAAATTCACGATAACGGGGCATCATGGGCCACGTCCAATGTGCAGTTGCCATGTATTGGGAAAAGGCACTCGGATCTGCGTCATATCCACTCACCATCATGTAGTGGACATAATGACCAACAAGACACATGATAGTATTGTTCTTCGATCGAGAAAAGAAGGTTGAATCGGGACGCACGAGAATCTCCCCCGAAATAGCCGCCTCCGACGTCCTGAGGAGAAAAGCCAGTTGTCGGTGAAGCCATCTCCAATGCTCATGACCGCAGGAAATCAACCGAAGAGATAATGTATCAGTTTCATGGCAACAATTGTAGCGATCCGTTACACTGAGGGTAGTACGAAAAAGTCGCACGTTGGTAGGTACAATATCATGAACAACTTGGTACCACGAGGACGCCACTTCCATCGGGAAAATGGGGAGGCTGATGTTAGACCAAACAATCTTCCAGTTCGTTTCTGGCGACAGGGCTGCCACAGAGGGAAGACTATAGGGAACTGGCCAGCGGCTTAATAGCATTCCTTGACGTGCCGTAATTTATAACTAATCCTACCAATATCTACTGGAGATGTTAAACTAGCCGGTCGGATACAGTCATGAAGGCGAGCTGTAAGTGACTGGGGGGCGCGTTGACACGTTAACACGGTGTGACGGATGAATAAGGCAGAAGGCTTAACCCAAACGTCGGGGATGTCCAAACCTCCTCCGCAAACGGGGCCGTGCCATCACCCCATAACGCACGCGAAATACAGAGTGGCGCCAGATAACCTGCCAGTTAAACTTTGCAACTTGCGGGACATCATCGCAGGAAGTGGAATGATTTGTGCAATAAAATAAGCCTTACTTAACACACACGTTTCCATGGCCCGAACCTTATGAAGAAGTGATAGGGAGCGACACTGGTGTTCAATGATTGCACCCTGAATCTTATCCGGGACAGACTTCCAGTTTATCGTAGGCATCTTTAGCCGACAGCTGCCAATTATAACAACCAACGATCGATATCGGCTGACCTTCTAAGCCCATGGAATTTCAACTGCGTCAGATCCTCGCAAATTGAGTAAACGACATTTCTGGTCATTAACCCGCGCTCACGTAAGACGACGAAAGGCATCCAAAACTTCCTTCAGCAGTGGTACGGAGAAGAACCATAACGTCATCAGCATATGCACGAACGGTAAACCTTTCTCCCAGCAGCGACCAGCCACTCAAACGAGCAGCTATAGTTCGCAATAATGGTTCCAGAAACAGCACGTAGAGCGACATTGATAATGGACTCCCTTGAAGGACGCCCTCACACACTGTGATGGGGAAGTAAGACGGCCAATGTTCCATTGTGTGTGAAATCTTTTGGGACTTAACTGCTAAGGTATACAGTCCTTAAGCTTACACACTACTGTAGTGTCGCGGAATAGTAAAGAGTTGGAAACGTGGAATATTGTCAAAGTTTCGTTGCCTATGCCGAGAGCCACAGGCAGTACGTTAGCCAAGAGGTAGGAGGATTGCACATACATCGGAATGTGTCGTCACGCAGGGGCAATGGCCTGGTTACAGACAACAGGTGAGAGAGAATTGCTTAGCACGCGGGTTTGTGTTAGACGGAGACTTTCGTAGAGTGCAAGACAGAGGTATAGCGTCAGCTGTACTGCATTTCATAACTTCGCGTAAGTCTGCCGTAACAACACGTAACTCTGTCACAAGAACACCTAAGGGGCGAGCATGGCAGATGAATCAGCAGTATAAGTGGAACGAATGCGGTCATTACAAACGAGCATGACGTCAGGACATCGCTCGTGCTTCCTTTAGATATGCCAGCTTTGATAGCAACAAGGCATTCGCGCTCGCAGTTAGACTTACAGTTTGCAGTTAGATGTGTACTGGGTCGCTGCGTAGCGCTCAGTTCGGTGATCGACATGTTAATCTTTATCAAGGAGATGTTGCAGTAAGGGCGACCCATCCAGCAGCAGACGTAAGGGGACAGTACCAGCTCTGGTCCTCTCTGCTGCCGCTGTCAATCATCAACCCAGGATTAGCAGACATCGCGGCAGACTCGCTCGCAGCAAATGCTGACCACATCAGTGAGCCGTCGTCGAGATCGTGCGGGGCCTAGGCCCTGTACATCAACCGTCACAACTGGATGAGCCGACGACGCTGGGGGACTGCAGCCCGCTCCACCTGTCCACCGCGGACGAGCCACCAGGAGGAGCAGGGAAGAAGACGAAGTGGGACAGAGTACACTCCGCACTACGAGAACGTCTCTCGTGCCGACAGCGTCGGGACTCCAACCCAGAGCCTCCATGCAGAGCAGCTTGTTGTCCGCTGCCAAGTCGGCCGCCCAGCCGGGCGCCGCCAGCCACCCGCGGCCAAAGTAAGAACATTCCTCCACTACGTCACAGCAAGCGGCGCTGCGCTAGCGAGATTGTGCGGCCCGGATCTGGTGTCACCGCTACGAGTCAGCGAGGACTCGGGAAGGCCATTGATATCTTCAAGTCACATTGCACTCGGCAGGGATAAAGGTGTTATGAATTAATAATGTTTCTTTGGCATTTCTGACGCGTCCACAGTCATTTCCTAGCATCCTGACAACTGGAGAGGTCACCGCTCGGCCATCCAGTCCACCGTAGGCGACCGGGGCGCCTGCACTACTTAACCTAAATTATCCTAAGGACAAACACACACACCCATGCCCGAGGGAGGACTCGAACCTCAGCCGGGACCAGCCGCACAATCCGTGACTGCAGCGCCCCAGACCGCTCGGCTAATCCCGCGCGGCACCACTAGACCACGAGCTGCGGACTCGGATAAACGAGCTTCCGCTGTAAGTAAAAAGATCACGGTAGCTGCAGAGGATAACTGATAGTGCAGCGAAGCGTGCTCCTATTGGCCGTCTGGGCGTCGAAGTGGGCTGTCGAGCCACACGGACTAGGCAGACGGGTGTCGGCTGGGCGGCTGCTGCGTCC
Organism: Schistocerca americana; assembly: GCF_021461395.2. Lineage (NCBI taxonomy): Eukaryota > Metazoa > Arthropoda > Insecta > Orthoptera > Acrididae > Schistocerca > Schistocerca americana. The sequence continues at coordinate 143,024,008 of NC_060122.1, forward strand.
GTGCTAACAGCGGAGAGCGACAGGCGCGGACGTCGCCGGCTTCTGAATTATTCCCTGCCGCGAACTGGCCGGCGCGGCCGGGCTGTTTGCCGTTTTGCTCTCCGCAGAGGGCGGTTTAATAAACCAGCCGCCATAAGGAGAGGCGCCTAATTAAAGATGCACAGTGCGGGGCATAAAAAGCTCCGCCGGAGACCAGCACGCGCGCCCTGCACGCCGTTACCTCGCGGTCCGACCGCCAGAGGGCACACGCTCTGCCCCGCAAGGACCTGCCAGCTAGAAGCAGCTGCCGCCTGTCGGGCGCAATGTTATGCCTCCGTATACTGCTGTGGTTATACGCCATTCCTGCGTCTCATCGCTTCATCACACACTGAACTAAAATATCGTTACGTCCCCTTCTCACACGGAGGGTAAGAACGTTCCACGTAGTTCATATGACGTTCGATGCAAACGACTTCACTGCGTGACGTAATTACGCCACAGTCACGAAAGAAAACCTGGCGTAGTCCAGGCGACACATGACTCCATCACGTAACGTGATTACACCATAGTCACGAAAAAACGACAAAAAACAACAAAAAACAGCGCACTAGGAAGGAGTTATCCGAATGGGACGGAAATCGGTAGATGTGATGTACGTGTACAGACAAACAAATGAATACAATTTCAGAAAATTTGGATGGTTTATTCAAGAGAAAGAACTTCTCAGACTGAGCGAGCCAATAACGCGTTGGTCCATCTCTGGACCTCGTGCAAGTACTTATTCGGCTTGGCGTGGATTGACTGAGTTCTTGGATGTCCTCCTGATGGATATCGTGTCAAATTCTGTGCAACTGACACTTTAGGTCGCCAAAATCCCGAGATGTTTGGAGGGCTCTGCCAATAATTCTCCACACGTTCTCAGTTGGACAGAGGTCCGGTGACCTTGCCGGCCAAAGTAGGTTTGGCAAGCACAAAATCAAGCAGTAGGAACTCCCTCTCTACGCCTTGTTGAAATGTGAGCGCAGAATGGCTTGCCGTGAAGGGTAACAAAACGGGGTGCAGAATGTCGTCGACGTATGGCTGTACTGTAATGGCGCAGCGGATGACAAACAAAGGGGTCCTGCTATGAAAACAAATGGCCCACCAGACTCCTGGATGTCTGGCGAAAAAAAAAAAAAAATGGCTCTGAGCACTATGGGACTTAACTTCTGAGGTCATCAGTCCCCTAGAACTTAGAACTACTTAAACCTAAGGACATCACACACATCCATGCCCGAGGCAGGATTCGAACCTGCGCCCGTAGCGGTCACGCGGTTCCAGACTGTAGTGCTTAGAACCGCGCCGCCACTCCGGCCGGCTGTCTGTCAGGTTGTTACGCCACTGCTGTCGGGGCATCTCCACACATAAATATCTTCAACATTTCGTCGCCTGCCGGCTGCGGTGGCAAAGCGGTTCTAGGCGCTTCAGTCCGGAACCGCGCTGCTACTACGGTCGCAGGTTCGAATCCTGTCTCGGGCATGGATGTGTGTGATGTCCTTAGGTTAGTTAGGTTTACGTAGTTCTAAGTTCTAGGGGACTGATGACCTCAGATGTTATGTCCCATAGTGCTCAGAGCCATTTCGCCGCCCTGTCAGCAACTGTATAAATATTAATTTTAATTTTAAGAATGAACAGCCTCAGTTGCACAGTTTACCTAGAAATTTAGCTAGGTTTCAGTCGGGATAACCCAATATCTATCGTTCGTCTATAGTGGACATCGTCAAGCTAAAACTACACATCCATAAATTATCGTCAGACTGTGAAACGTATCTGGAACTGCCTCGGCCCCACTTCGCGACCCCAGCACTCGTGGCTGCAGCATCGCTGTCGCGAAGTGGGGCCGAGGCAGTGCCAGATACGTTTTACAGTCTGACGATAATTTATGGATGTGTAGTTTTAGCTTGACGATGTCCACTATAGACGAACGATAGATATTGGGTTATCCCGACTGAAACCTAGCTAAATTTCTAGGTAAACTGTGCAACTGAGGCTGTTCATTATTAAAATTAAAATTAGTCTCCATACATGTCTTCGCTGCTCATCGGGGCTCAGTTCGAAGCGGGACTCATCACTGTTGGCAATCCTACTCCAGTCAATGAGATTCTAGGCCGATGTGTCCGACAAAACTGCTTGTTGGTAGCCAATGGTAGTCGGCGCCGTGAGCTCAGTCCCCATTCTGTGGGGCATCTATTAATGGTCTTCGTGGTTACTGAAGCACCAGATGCACATCGGATCGCTGATAACGATGAATCCGGGGCTGTGATGGCCTCTCTCCCTAGGTCGACCACTTCATTCTTGATGCTGTGTTCTGCAATGGTTCATCCATTCCTGCCAACATCATCGAATAGTGGCATCCCTCCTATTCGAATGTCGAGCTATTCGCCGATTTCTCCAAACGGATTCTTTGATCCCAACTACATGTCCTCTCTCAAGCCTCTTATTCACGCACCTGTCTGCGAGACATAGTGCCGGCCGGTGTGACCGAGCGGTTCTAGGCGCTTTAGTCTGGAGCAGCGTGATCGCTACGGTCGCAGGTTCGAATCCTGCCTCGGGCATGGATGTGTGTGATGTCCTTAGCTTAGTTAGGTTTAAGTAGTTCCAAGTTCTAGGGCACTGATGATCTCAGATGTTAAGTCCCATAGTGCTCAGAGCCAGTTGAACCATTTTTTTTTTTTTTTTGAGACATAGTTACTGTCCAATCGAGTACACGGGATGTAAATTTACAAAGAATTTATGCCTTGGTATCATCATGACCTCTGTTTACTATCCTTGCCAGGTGCGCGGTGAAATTGCACTGCAGCGTCACATGTTCATTCATTGTCCGTCAAAGTTTACAATTTAACATTTACCGTCGATACATTTTTGAATATCAATTTGTGACCAATTTGCGTAATTCCTTTGTAGTGGGCCGGTTTTCTGAGTGTATTACTTCTACCAGAAATTACCATGATCACATAAAAAATTATTAATAAAAATAACTTATCTGTCAAACTGAAGGACAATTCGACCGAAAAAAATTTAAAATTGGAGGAAATCTGATACATTTCTAATGAATTAAGGTCACTAGCGTGTAATCTTGCATTGATTAAAAACATAAAGTTCGCTTAATGTTACACACACTGGGACTGAAATAATTACTGATATTTACCAAACAGATAATCAAGGTCCAGAAATGGGTCTGGAATATTGTAGTAGGATGAGTTCTGCGTTGCAAATAAACGCCAGCCAATGTGCATTTGTCAGATTGAAAGCTTTCACGACATCTAAATGCTTTGCCATTAAAAATCGACCTACTCTTTCCAGAAAGGTTTTAGCCAACTGGCATACTGTTGGGTACTATACGAAGTGCGTATTTTACTAGCACACTGCGTAAAACAACACGTAATTTGACATGCAATATGGAGAAGGATACAAAAGAAAGCAGTAAAACTCACCATCACTGCAAATACACATATAAGCAGCAAAAGATGAAGAAAATATAAAATGAAACAGATTTGTGTCACTACAGATCAATGTGTAGCAATCGTAAGTGCTACAAGAATGAAAGCAACGTCAAAAGAGAAAGTATTCTCAAATATATGAGTACAGTACTTTGCTACAAAAAAGCATTCAGTAAAAGAAATTAATTTTTTTAATCTTTTCAAATTATTAAGTGTGATTTAAAGTGCCTAGAATTTATGTTAGATGAGATAGGTAACAACAATGAGAAATCGTAAATGTAGGAATAGGAGTGCTTTTGAAACGAATTTACGAGAGATGAGCTTCATAATAGTCAAAGTCTGATGAAGGAACACTTAGCTGGGGGAAATAGTGTCTGGTCATTTCACGTTGCCAGCCCATAAACCATAAATGCAATCCTTACTAAGAACTGCCACTGTACTTGTTCTCGTGCAGATAGGCACAATTATAGCAAAGCAGTAGAAAATTCGTTCTTTACAGTCTTCTTGTTGATTGAAGAATCTTTAGTCTGTCACGTAGACCTAACATGCTGTACATTTATATCCTTATGTCACAGCTAATGCTGTCGAAAACAATCCGCTTCATTAACAATTTAATCCACAGTTCGAAAATTGTTGTTTTTTAATCATTTTATGAACTGTTAGTCCATGACAAGAGGCCTATTAACACTTTCAATTCACGGTCAAAGCTACGCATCGAAAACAGTCCTCTTGCGAAACTGTCTCTTCACTGTTCCGCTTTTGCGGTTTTCACATTATTAATTCCAGTTTCACTATTCTGCAAAGAGAATCGCTTTGATCTACTCGTCCGTTAAGTACACAGTCAACGCTACACACCGAAAATAACCCACTCAGTAAACACAGCATCCCACTCTCCGCACGCCATAATTTTCAAGTTCTTTTGTGAGATGACAGTCCACGACAGGAAGCGCTTTAATATACTTATATTTTAACTTCATAGTCTTCGATATGCATCGAAAACAGTCCGTGTTACACAACGAAAACACAGTCTAAAACTGTTGCTACAAACAAGCCATTCTCTCACTCACGCACGACCGTAATGAGTCTCCCCACTTATCTCCGGACTCTTTTGTTCCCACTACACACATCGATCTATCAATATATTCGATACCTTGTCCCTCTCGTAAAATATTTTATCAATTACAATTTTACGTTAATATATAATAGTATGCACGGAGAAATACAGGGAGATTATAATTAAAGTTCCAGTCTCAAAACGGAAAGAACGGAATACTATCGAAGAAGGGGGGAAAGTAAGGGGAAATTTTAAAAAAATGCGGAAGTTTTACCACTCGATGGTGCTGTAAACGGCAGAATATGCAAAATAAAAGGTTTGAAGTACACGGCTGTCCTTCAGTTTGCGTCTGAGGTGCTCGACATGACCGTCTCAATGCAGGATTGCGCGCTGCTGGTAAAACTCTTTCACAAGAACGATGACTTTGCGCTAGTAGCTCTGCAGAAGGTCAGGCGTATGAAAATAGGTGTTGGTCCGATGTCTGACAAGGGTCTCGAGAAAATGATTGCGAAATTCGGGAAAACGGTTTCTTTAGAGGCGATGTGTGACAAAAAAAGGAAAACGATTGATCTGATGTCAATACAAGAAGCGGCCACAGCATTGCAGGAGGTGTCTAGTGCACGGGGAACTGCCAGAACTTTGGACATGCCTATGAACACGGCACACAAAATTCTACGAAACATCCTGCTTTGATGTCCATACAGTATTATTTATGTTCAGGAGTGACTTCATGCTGACCTGTCAGTAAGACAACGTTTGCTCTAGAACTTCTTGCTCGCGTGGAAGTGGACAATGAATGGGCATGGAACAGTCTGTGGACAGACGAAGCACATTTTCATCTCTAAGGATATGTCAATAAGCTGGATTTCAGAATATGGTACAACGGTAAATCCACTCGCACATCAACCTGTGCCGCTTCTTTCTGCAAAGGTAAAACTGTGTGGTGCTGACAGACGGATTCGTTTATCTTACCGATTTCACTGTTGATTTTTAAGCGGTTTTTGGTCTCAGAGCAGTTAAAATACTTAAGTGATTGTTGCATTTTATGCGGTTTATGGTCCCAGGACAGTTAAAAACCAATTTTTCCCATCCGCTGTGGTAGGACCTTACCCTGATGACGGAGAAGAAGAGAGAGAGAAAAAAGTAATTAGCAATTAACAATTTTTGAATGTTTTGCTTTACTTCTACTATAAAACCTTGCTTGTTATCAAATTCCTTGTAAGGTGAACGGGACGTACTCTGTAAGTCTTACGAGTGGATTTGCGAGTACCGAAATATGTGACATAAATGTCCGTATTATTTGGTTGCTCCTACTTAGACGTTTACACGTTTCACACCGCCAAGGAACTGTAGACTTTAGTATGTAACATAATTTTCAAGTTGATAGCTCTACCATCTCCTGAGAAAAAGGGGTTTTAACAGTCAGACAGACCGCCAAACGGACAACAAAGTGACCATATTAAGGTTCTGTTTTTACAGACTGAGGTACGGAAACCCAAAAAAGAATAAAATAAAAATTATGTCAGAATATAGTAGCATCTTCACAGGTCCCAGCTCATTCTCTCAGACTTTTATACTATTAGTGAGTCCCGCACATAAGAAATCACCAGGTTATCTTTAATGCAGTCAACTTTTTGCGTGTCCTACTGAGCTGAAATAAATGGCTCTGAGTACTATGGGACTTAACTTCTGAGGTCATCAGTCCCCTAGAACTTAGAACTACTTAAACCTAACTAACCTAAGGGCATCACACACACCCATGCCCGAGGCAGGATTCGAACCTGCGACCGTAGCGGTAGCGTGTTTCCAGACTGTAGCGCCTAGAACCGCTCGGCCACCCCGGCCGGCTGAGCTGAAATAAAATTAGTCAGATTCGAGTAAGAAGTGAAGTTCGCGCAATTTACTTTCACACTTACGTAACTATGTTTCCAGTACCTGTTCTAAATATTTTGAAGCGGAGGAGATTTTGTGAAGGAGGAGTTTGTGCGTCCTATAACTTGTAGGTGGTGCTCAGCTTAGTCTACATCTACTTTCATATCAGAAACTTGTGGAAAATGAATTGCTATGTAGAACGGATGCCATTTGTGATGAGTCTTGGGTTTTTTCCTTCAGAACAGTAAATCTATCACGGGGTAAATTTGTTGGCTTTGCCAGTCTGTGGGTGAGTGGGTCCTCATGGCCCTTCACAGGTCCTGGTGCCGTTAAGACTTAACACGCTAACAGAAAAAAAATCGCAACACCAAAAAGTAACTAATGTAAAGTAATGAAATTTCGGGAATACATTTGTCTCGGAAACATATTTAAGTGATAAACATTGCAGAATCACAGGTTATACGATGGAGTTCCATTCCTGTTGCACCTGGTCGGCCAAATGCAGGGAATGCTGGCTGTGAAGACGCTAGAGTTGTCGTCCGATCGTGTACCATATGTGTTCGATTGGAGGCAGATCTGGAGATCGAACAAGCGGGCCGTGTCAATATGTTGACACTCTGTAGAGCATGTTGTGTTACAACAGCGGTATGTGGGAGAGAGTTATCCTGTTGGAAAACACCCCCTGGAATGCTGTTCATGAATGGCAGCACAGCAGGTCGAATCACCATATTGACATATAAATTTGCAGTCACTGTGCGTGCTATAACCACGAGAGTACTCCTGCCGTTATACGACATCGCATCCAAGACCGCAACTGCAGGTGTAGGTCCAGTGTGTCCAGCACGCAGACACGTTGGTTGCAGGCCCTCAACTGGTCATCTTGCAACCAACACATGACCATCAGTGGCAACGAGACCAAACAGCTGTCATCATAAAACTCAACAGACCTCCACCCTGCCCTCTAATGAGCTCTTGCCCGAAACCAATGAAGTCAGAAATGGCGATGGATTGGGATCAATGGAATCCACGCTACAGGGCGTCTGGCTCCGAGCGGACCTCGAAGTAACCGATTTTCGACAGTTCGCTGTGTCACTGTGGTGCCAACTGCTGCTCATATTGCTGCTGCAGATGCAATACGATGCGCCAGAGCCATAAGCCGAACACAATGGTCTTCCCTCTCGGCAGTGCCCCGCGGCCGTGCCGAGCCCGACCTTCTTGTATCCGTTCATTCTCGTGACCACCGGTGCCAGCAGTCATGTAGAGTGGCTGCTTTCCCGCCAAGTCTTTCTGCAATATGGTATAAGGAACATCCAGCTTCTTGTAGCTCTATTACACGACCTCGTTCAAGCTCAGTGAGGTGTTGATAATGACGTCTTTGTCACCTTAAAGGCATTCTTGATTAACATCAATTCACCACGTCCAAACTAAAAATGTAACTAACGCTCACTACCCTTACAGCGTGTATTTAAAGCAAACCTAATGAGCATCTTCATAGTGGTGCTACTACATCCACTCTTGTCGACTGGCACGAAATTTCAATAGACATCACCTTTCAGATGATGCCTACCAACCTTCGTTTACATCGCACACGCACAGCTCCTTCCCGTTGTTGACTTTTTTTTTCTCTCACTGAAGTTAACGTGCCTGTGTACGTGTACCTCTTGCACTGGTTTTCAATAATACACTCACATTCAGAAAAAGAAAAAAAAAAAAAAAAAAAAAAACAGAACACCTTGAGCGACTTGCGATAGGACGGTCCCATTCACAGGACATCTACATTAGTATGTCCTCCAGAAATCATTAGCAGTCATCTCGGTTCAGCATGTGTCCTGTTATCTAGTCAGCACAGGCTCCGACTTGCGCCCTGGTAACTTGTTCCATGCGTGACGGCATGAACGCGTATAAGGCGCGAATGGCGTTCTGTGGTATAGCCGTCCATCGTGCATTCACCTGGTTCCAAAGTTCATCTGTGGTGGTTGCCATTGGGGCACTGCGCTGCTCCCGTCTTTTGACCATATACGTCACATTTTCGGCTGCCGGCAAGTCTGGTGATTTGGCGGTCCAGGGCAAAACGTTGACATCCTGTGTCACGTGTTCGAGCAGCAACATGTGGTCGTGCATTGTCTTGCTGAAAAATTGCAAAAAATGGCTCTGAGCACTATGGGACTTTACAGCTGAGGTCATCAGTCCCCCTAGAACTTAGAACTACTTAAACCTAACTAACCTAAGGACAGCACACACATCCATGCCCGAGACAGGATTCGAACCTGCGACCGTAGCAGTCACGCGGCTCCGGACTCCACTCCTAGAACCGCTCTTCCACCGATGGCGGCGAAAAATTGCATCTGGGGTGTTGTGGAGAAAAGGTATGGCTATGGGTGGCAGATGTCATTCACGTAGGTCATACCGGTCGCAGTGCCCTCAACACGCAGCAGCTGTGACTTGTACGAATGCAGTCACTGTGATGTCGCTCCCCCTGTTTGCGGCGAACCAAAATGCGGCAGTCATTTTCAAACAAAACAAACAGGACCTAGATCCTTCCGAAAACACTACCTGATGCCATTCCTGTCCCCAGCGACGTCCGTCCATACACCGTTGCGTCTAGCATGTATCCGCACATTCGTTAAAGGTAGGGCAGCGATAAACGGCGACACACTGTCACTGCTGACAGTGTGTGATATTTTACGCTGTTCCACTGTTGCGCCAGAGCCAAGGACAACACACATCAGTCCTGCAATGTCATTCGGATGAGGTGTCTATCTTCTCACGGGGTGGTCTGGGTCGCGTGACTTATCTCGTCGTATTCTACGGGCTTCCGTGAACCATCTGGCACACAGCCGTTGCACAGCCGAAACAATTCGTCCCACACGAGCAGCAATGTCCAGGATGGATGCATCACTTTCTCTCATGCCAATAATTCGCCCTCTTTAAAATTCTCTGATTCCAGGATACGGTTCTCGAGGCATCCTGTAGGTCTGCTCATGTCACACTGATGCATTGCCTTACGTGGCCGAAAAAGTGAAGACCCGTAATAATATCATTCAGAAGCTTGCTGGTACCTCCTGGGGTTGCAGTGCTCAAACCCTAAGATCAACTGCTTTGGCACTATCATATTCTGTCGCTCAATACTTTTGTCCAACTTGGATGAACAGTGCTCAATGTAGCAAGGTAGATGCGCAACTCAACCATACAATGTGACTTATCACAGGCTGCAGACGAGCACTCAAACTGCATGGCTACCAGTTTTAAGTTACATCCAACCTCCAGCTCTACGAAGATCGGATGCTCTCCTGAAGACCTGGAGAAACATTCAGAAGAACCCCTAGCTACCCGTACACAGCGATATATTAATAGCAGAACATCAGCTTCTGAACCACATTGGCGAACTGCACACCTTGAAGCCTCCGACTTTAACATCAACGAAGTATGGAGAAGTCAGTGGGAAGAATCGGCAGTGTATGAAAAAAGCCTTCCATGCTGGTTGAAAAGCCTTTCATGCGAGTTCCAGGTTTCACACTCCCCAGACGCCAGTGGAGAACCACCAACCGCATCCGAACAGGACAAGGGAACTGCTGATATCTAAAGCACAAATGGGACTGAGCAACATCTCCAGATTGTGACTGTGGAGCTGCCCTGAAATTAATTAATGACATTGTTGGTGAATGCCCGAAAAGAGCCTTTGGGGATCAATAAATGACATCCACCGTGCATCACCTGAAGGGCTCAACTGGATTAACAGATGACACTTAGAAATCTAAGAACTTGTGTAATGTGTAGATAATTTAGCATAATTCTTTGAACATTTGATTCTGTACATGTATTTTGCTTGTCATTTCTTACACTGTATACTCTTAAAGTTACGTATTCGATCCAAGCTCTGTATCATCACACGATAAATAAATAATAAATTACCTTCGGTTTATAGCGAGAACGAGAGCTGCAGGTAGGTGATATTGCATCGCGATATCGATGTTTTCCTCGAACCCGTCGGTCGACGTGGTTAAAATGCTTATCGTTTCTGCAGAACATACTAATGCACATGTCTCGTGTATATGAACGTCCTATTTCTAGTCGTTAAAGGTGTTATGTTTTTTTTCTGAACATGAATGTAATATTGTGGAACCACTCTGTTTAAAGGAAAAAAGCTTCTCCCTTTTCAAGCAGTTTAAGTTGGAGCATGCATTTCCTTTTAATTTAATTAATACAATCCAAAACTGATTTCATTGCGAGTCATTGCGCATGTGACTGAAGCACAGTACTGAAGTGTTGACATTACAAACAGGCACACACACCACTGTTCTTTCTTTCAGATGCCTGTCGCTAGTACGGGTAGTGCAGTTACAATGGCTGCAGCTGAGTCTAGTAAAGAGAGCACACTAAAATGGGTATGATAGCGTTTGCGCAGTCTTGTTGCATTTCCGTAACGCGGTGCTTTCATGGAAATATGTGTTAACTTTTTTGGGACTCAGTAGCTTGTTCGTGATCGTCTGCAGATTGTTTATTTCATTTTTACAGAGTTAAATATTGTCAGATGGGTCTTTCTATATTCCTTTGGATTGATCAGATAGCAGTAACTTTAATTTAACAGTTTTTTATATTGATGATCAACAGTCATACAATAATTTTTAAATGAACACAACGCCATTTGACTGTGTTATTGCTTATTTAATTACGACCCAGATTTCGACCATTCATGCCATTGTCATGTGATAGCTAAAAGGAAAAATTGGATACCGTAAGACCTCGTAAAATTTTAAAAGATGTAAAATACCTTAAACAATGATTGTACGTTAGTCTATAATTACGAAATATGTACTTACTGTTTATGTCATTAACGTATATATTGCAGGACATCAAGCTCAAAACTGGCCATAAACTAAGAAAAATATTCGCTCCCCACGAAATGCGAGATATAAAATCATCATCTTGTAAAAGGATCAATAAATAATAGTGGGAGCACGTCATATTTAATAAAAACAGGTTTACTTTGGTATATAAAAGGTGAACTCATGTTCTTGAGTCACAACGGTAGTGAATTCAAACAAACAACTGAATACTAAAATGACAAATCCCAAAGATATATGCAATTTGTCATTTTAGTACTCATTATTAACGTCAAATATCTTCAGACTATATATATATATATATATATATATATATATATATATATATATATATATATATATATGTGTGTGTGTGTGTGTGTGTGTGTGTGTGTGCTGTGGATTGGCAAGAGAGCAAGAGACCCAACCCACTATGAGAGGAAGCCGAAAGGCACGCGTTTTAGCTCACGCAGGCTGGCGTGAGGTCCGGAACAGGTCAAGGAAATGAGACTAGCAAAAAACGTACGTAGCTGCTGGAATACTTAACTTTAATCCATAATTGGAGAACATCGCTCTTGACAGTACATGTTTTACAGCATCAATAGTAACTGGTAATGGCGCCTTGCTAGGTCGTAGCAAATGACGTAGCTGAAGGCTATGCTAACTATCGTCTCGGCAAATGAGAGCGTATTTTGTCAGTGAACCATCGCTAGCAAAGTCGGCTGTACGACTGCGGTGAGTGCTAGGAAGTCTCTCTAGACCTGCCGTGTGACGGTGCTCGGTCTGCAATCACTGATAGTGGCGACACGCGGGTCCGACGTATACTAACGGACCGCGGCCGATTTAAAGGCTACCACCTAGCAAGTGTGGTGTCTGGCGGTGACACCACAATATATATACATACATATATATATATATATATATATATATATATATATATATATATATATATATATATATATACTCCTGGAAATTGAAATAAGAACACCGTGAATTCATTGTCCCAGAAAGGGGAAACTTTATTGACACATTCCTGGGGTCAGATACATCACATGATCACACTGACAGAACCACAGGCACATAGACACAGGCAACAGAGCATGCACAATGTCGGCACTAGTACAGTGTATATCCACCTTTCGCAGCAATGCAGGCTGCTATTCTCCCATGGAGACGATCGTAGAGATGCTGGATGTAGTCCTGTGGAACGGCTTGCCATGCCATTTCCACCTGGCGCCTCAGTTGGACCAGCGTTCGTGCTGGACGTGCAGACCGCGTGAGACGACGCTTCATCCAGTCCCAAACATGCTCAATGGGGGACAGATCCGGAGATCTTGCTGGCCACGGTAGTTGACTTACACCTTCTAGAGCACGTTGGGTGGCACGGGATACATGCGGACGTGCATTGTCCTGTTGGAACAGCAAGTTCCCTTACCGGTCTAGGAATGGTAGAACGATGGGTTCGATGACGGTTTGGATGTACCGTGCACTATTCAGTGTCCCCTCGACGATCACCAGTGGTGTACGGCCAGTGTAGGAGATCGCTCCCCACACCATGATGCCGGGTGTTGGCCCTGTGTGCCTCGGTCGTATGCAGTCCTGATTGTGGCGCTCACCTGCACGGCGTCAAACACGCATACGACCATCATTGGCACCAAGGCAGAAGCGACTCTCATCTCTGAAGACGACACGTCTCCATTCGTCCCTCCATTCACGCCTGTCGCGACACCACTGGAGGCGGGCTGCACGATGTTGGGGCGTGAGCGGAAGACGGCCTAACGGTGTGCGGGACCGTAGCCCAGCTTCATGGAGACGGTTGCGAATGGTCCTCGCCGATACCCCAGGAGCAACAGTGTCCCTAATTTGCTGGGAAGTGGCGGTGCGGTCCGCTACGGCACTGCGTAGGATCCTACGGTCTTGGCGTGCATCCGTGCGTCGCTGCGGTCCGGTCCCAGGTCGACGGGCACGTGCACCTTCCGCCGACCACTGGCGATAACATCGATGTACTGTGGAGACCTCACGCCCCACGTGTTGAGCAATTCGGCGGTACGTCCACCCGGCCTCCCGCATGCCCACTATACGCCCTCGCTCAAAGTCCGTCAACTGCACATACGGTTCACGTCCACGCTGTCGCGGCATGCTACCAGTGTTAAAGACTGCGATGGAGCTCCGTATGCCACGGCAAACTGGCTGACACTGACGGCGGCGGTGCACAAATGCTGCGCAGCTAGCGCCATTCGACGGCCAACACCGCGGTTCCTGGTGTGTCCGCTGTGCCGTGCGTGTGATCATTGCTTGTACAGCCCTCTCGCAGTGTCCGGAGCAAGTATGGTGGGTCTGACACACCGGTGTCAATGTGTTCTTTTTTCCATTTCCAGGAGTGTATATATATTTGGGGTGGCATTTTGTACCATCATATTCGCAATAAACATGTATACAACAAATCGTCAACAACTGTAAGTGAGCCTGCATTAACTTGGATGAGAAACTAAAGTCTAAAAGAAACGAAACGAAATAAAATTCAAAGATAATAAATCACAAAAGAAGTAGTGAGTGACACCGATGATGAAAATAAGAAGGATAATAACAGGAGTTAAAAATGCGAGGGGAGGGGATGGTGGGAAGGGTAAATAGATGCTGGATATGTGGGTATATGTAGGTGATATGGATGGGGGGGGGGGGGGGGGTAGGCTGGATAGAATGACAGTAGGAACATGAGTGTATATTTGATTAAACGTTAAATCAGGAAAAATTAAGAAACTTCAAAGGACCTACCGATAGGCGAGTGGTTGAAGGCTCCAAAATGGGGGAAGGGAGTAACAAGAGACTGTGATATATACCGACAAACAAAGCATTAAGGAACGGGGTGGTGGGGCAGCTTTTTGGAGAAGAATGGTAATCCGTTAGATTAGGTTGGTATAGTAATGCTGGCAGAGGGGAGAGCTGGGGATAAGGTAATGGGGGAAAGAGCAGAACACACGGGGGAGGAGGCGTATTTTGGGATGGAGAACAGGTGTGGGATGGGAAGGGGGGGGGGGGGGGCAAGGTGGATAGAAAACATGAGACTGCAGTCACAGCGCAATATTTGTGAACTATAGTAAAAGTAGAAAATATATAGTTCTAAAGGACATATAAAAATGTATTACACTTGTATAAAATAGAGTAGTTGCCCCTTAGTAGAAAAAACTCCTAATAAAAGCTACTTTGGTGTTATATACCTCCACGCGGAGTGGCCGAGCAGTCTGAGGCGCGATGTCACGGACTGCGCGGCCCCTCCCGCCGGAGGTTCGAGTCCTTCCTCGGGCATGGATGTATTTGTTGTTCTTAGTATAAGTTAGTTTAAGTAATGTGTAAGACTAGGGACCGATGACCTTAGCAGTTGGTCCCATAGGACTCCACATTCATTTGAACATTTTGTTACATACCGTAAATAGATTGATGTATGTGTACAGTCCATCTTAATCATAACAGATACAGATCTTATTTATTACAAGGATGTTAACTAAGGACAATGTTGCAGGATTACCAGAACATGCAGATGACCTTGACTTGACTTAGAGGCTATGTATATGAAACTTGATGGATGTTTGGGTTGTGGATGTAAGAGTAATAGTGAGCTGAAAGGGTAGGCAACTTAGTATTAGAAGTAGGTATTAGAGGAGAGGTTAAAATATGTGGAGCGTAGGAAACTCAGGGAGCCAAGGGCGGGCAGGGGGGGGGGGGGGGGGATAGGGGGGATAAATGAGAATAGAGAATAAAGGAGTGTAACTATACCACAAAAGTGCAGCATCCGTGCATGCATAAGCTACATAAAACGTAAATAAAATAAGCTGTGATATGCCTGCAGAAAAGTAATAATGCATTATAAATTCCATAATCTGGAGTAATTGCTCTGTAGTAGGAAAATACCTAAATAAAACAACTCTGATTTAACTAAGCAGTAATCATCAGTACAAACGTACATCTTGCCTTATTAGCAATTAACACAAATACATATATTTTGCTGCTTCTGTCATCGGCAGCATGAACGTTACAGCTTCTTTGAGTCACATCATATCTACAATGTTTAATCTGATGAGACATCAGCCTGCCTTCACATGGTGTCATAAGCTGCAGCAGGTCAATAAATACAGCAGAAGTCGTTAGTTGTTTCTGGAAGCCAACCTCCTCGCAAGTTGTCAATGAAAGTACTTGATCCACCCAGCTATTGTTTGGTCGGGATCCAACCTGTTCAGCACTAATCATTCCGAATATCTCGATACATATTCTGTTATACAGCAGTCTCTTAAGAAATTCTTGCATCATATTCTCAAGGGCAATAGGGCGACAACTCTGCGATAATTTTTTTTATTTAGCTGGTTTTAATATGACTTTGATCTTCAGCTGTTTCATAAGTCGAGGAGTGGATCCTATCTGCACAATGCTGGAGAAAAACTGAGCTAACCATGTTTTAGCATATTTACCACAGCGCAGGAGGAATATTGGATTTATATCAACAAAACGCGGAGCTTTAACTAATCCAATGTACTGTAAACCTGTTTAAATGTCTTCAGGAGTGAATGGGAGAGAATATGGGCAATGATGTGAACTTTTGGGAAATGGTTTCTATGTTGAGACGATGTGTGTAGCAACTGTAGTCGGTTCTATGAGATTCTTATTGCTTGTTATTCCAGTTTTAGCCCTCAAGTTGCTTAACAGTGACCAGGATTTCCTGTCTGATTTTCTGCAGCAGTTCCTCTGCTGTTTCTTGCTCCCCATTTGAAAGTATGTCCTCCTACAGTTTCTCACTAACCTCAGACCATCAAGGAATGTACTCCTTTCGGTAACCTCTGGGAATAAGCTTTCTTGTTGTGATTGATACTACTCTCACAAATCTTCCACAGTTATTGCTCTGAGGAAGAAGCCATTACGAGATATTATCAATGTTATTAGAGAAGGCAGACCAGTTTGCTTTCTGAAAGTTCCATCTAGTATTACTGAGTGGTGCTGGCTGTGTGGAAAGACCGACAGAACTCTCCGCGTGATTGCTAATGGAAGGAAGTTACAGTCTGAAGATACAGAACATAGATCTGGGTTGTACCCTTGCCTCCATGCAGCAGATATAAATATGGATCGGTCTTTGACATCAGAAATTAGGAGGCGATTGTGTCCTTCTACCCAAGAAATTAAAGCTTCTCCGTTGGAGTCATAGGAGTTGTACTTCCATTACTCGTGGTGGCTATTGAAATTACCCACGTAAATAGCTGAATGGGGATGTGTGTGAAGGACTTGAGATGGCGACTGAACTGCTGGGTACCGTTAGACGTTTCTACTTGGATTAAGAAAGCGTTGTCTGTTCTAATGCGCCCACGTGTGGCAATCCCGTAGGTTGGGTGGTGAGTTGCGCTGAGGAGGTCGTATCCTTCTACTTCACACCTTGTCATGAGTTGTTCTACATCTTTTTCATGTGTTTCTTGGCTATCGATCACGTCAACATTGTTTTCCAGGCAGACATTTAGAGCTGCTAATACTGTCTATGTTGATGTGTTAAGTTCCAGTACTGGGTCCAGACATCTAGATCTTTGATCTTTAAAAGAACCATTGTTGATGTTAGAAGCCATAGTAATATGTTGTAATAGGACATCGTTTCCCGTCCTATGTTTCGCGAACGCCCAGTGGTTCCGGAAAATATTTCAAGGAGCTCGCCAAAACTCTTTTCCATTATGGCGGCGTATTACTGTTTCCTTATTTTCTGCGTCATTATTATAATTATTATTATTTTAAATTTAAATTAATCCTTTAATGCCCCTTGTTACATAAGCGCATCATCGGCAATTTATTATATTATGTCCACAAGAAATTAATATTTACCGCGAATGCCTGGTATGCTGTTATGTAACAACGTTAGGAATGCATTTGATTTCTCTACAATGGAAATTTAGACTGCCATCTTCCTTGTGTTCTAACAATACTAACAACAGTGCCGTGACCCCACTGAGGAAAGGTTACATGCCGGTCAGGCCTTTGATTTTCAACAACAGCCTGTATCTTCTTTCCCTGTGACAAATGCAGTAAGGTGTATGAGTATCAGAATCGTTTCCGCTCACATTAAAATGAGTAACTGGTTGAAAAGCGTAAGTCTGAAAGGGAAACAGGGTTAAACAAAATTGCAAGTTAGTGTTGTGTCAACAGGTCATTCATCTTTTAATGATGTGTATCAATCCGACAAAAGTAATTCGTTTGGAAAAAAAGAAGTGTAATTATAATTACATTAGTTTTGGATTTTCATATGGGGAATGTAGGGGACAAGAACTTGCCAAGGCCACAGTGTCTTGTTTGTGGCGACATTTTTGGTAACAGTAGCCTGAAACATTCTCTACTTAACCCTATTTAGAAACTAAACAGTCCACACACTCCAATACATTTAAGTTAACTAACGAATATTTTCGCGAAAATTCAATAGACTGGATTCATTGCGTAGGCAGTCGTTCAGATGGTGAGAAATCTAAGACGTGGTGTTATGCTGAGTTGGTTGCCAAAGTGAAATCGTCGGCGCCGAATGCTTCTCGGACACATTGTTGCATTCACATACAGGCTCTTGTTTCTAAACGCATGCCCGATGGGTTGAAACCTGTACCATACGATTCAGTGAAAATAATTTATTTTATTGAGGCTCGCCCTACAAATTCCCGCATCTTTGCAGTGGTGTGTGAGGAAACGAAATATTTATAAATGTTTATTGTCTCACATTGAAGTTAGCTGACTATCTAGCAGTAGAACTTCAAACTTTCCCTGTTTAATACGTTAGAACACGGTAACTAATTGGCGTAACAGTACAAAACTTAGTATCACTAATGTCTAAGACATAGGGAAGAGAAATAATGCAGAATCAATTCAATTGAAACACTTTTGATGTGCTGCTACGGTACAAAATGCCACTACATATCGCTGGCCGGGTGGCCGAGCGGTTCTAGGCGCTTGAGTCTGGAACCGCGCGACCGCTACGGTCGCAGGTTCGAATCCTGCCTCGGGCATGGATGTGTGTGATGTCCTTAGGTTAGTTAGGTTTAAGTAGTTCTAAGTTCTAGGGGACTGATGACCTCAGATGTTAAGTCCCATAGTGCTCAGAGCCATTTGAACCATTTTTTGAACCACTACATATCGGTACCATTCCTGCTACAAAAGGGGCTCAATATGGCGCCCACCAGTGTCCAGAAGAGTCTGAAGGCATAGGATTGCATTCTTCATAGCAGAACGAAGCATGTCCGTAGGTACACTACGCTTTAGATCGGCACATGTGTGAATTTTCCCTTGCAAACCCTGTCCTTCAGGTAGCCCCGCAAGCAGAAATCACAGGGGGTGAGATAAGGTGACTGTTCTTGCCAAGCATTTGGTAATGATTGACTGATAAAAATTACAATGAAATGAACACCCGTAGATGCTTACAGGCGTTGACATACGTCAACGGGGACAGATGAAAATGTGTACTCCGACCGGGACTCGAACCCAGGATCTCCTGCTTACATGGCAGACGCTCTATCCATCTGAGCCACCGAGGACACAGAGCATAGCGTGACTGCAGGGATTTATCTCTGGCACGCCTCCCGTGAAACCCACATTCTCAACGTATTGTCCCGCACGACATTCGTAGTGCCCCCGCCCATTATACTCATTACTCGCGGCGCGTTGCCGATTCCCGTAAGAGTTTCGCACAGAAGAAGATGGTCAAGTCGCCGGTGAGCCTGAACTATATATATTTACATGTCCAAAAGAACAGATACCATCTTAGTAAATATAGATTGGCTGATAATTTGATCTTTCCAAATGTATTTCACAGAAGCAGGTGAATTTCACGAGGTATGGGCGGTGGGCCCTTATCTTGCATGAAAACTGTTGAGTCCAAAGCGTCTCCCTCCTGTATGGCGGGTATGACATGCTGGCGAAGCATATCGCAGTAGCGCTGGCCAGTCACACTACACGTCTTTGGTCGTTGAGCGCCAGCCTGTTCAAAAATAGTGGGCCAATGATAAAAGTAGCCGTGAAGCCACATCATACGATGACACGGCCACGATACAGAGGAACTTCATGCACATTGACTGGAGCTGAAGATCCCTTCAATCAGCAATTCTGTGTGTTCACCTCACTCGTCAGAGAAAAGTGAGCTTTGTCTGTCCATAGGATGGTCCAGGGCCAGCCCTCTTCAACTTCAATCTTTGCGTGAAAGTTGAGAGCATAGTCAACACGTCGTTGCGCATTTTGTGGTGCAAGCTGCTATACGACATAGATCTCATGCAGATACCATTTGAGAATGATTCGAAGCGCCTTCCGTAGAGTGGACCACGAGATGTTCAACTGCCATGGCACAGCACGCCCAGTGTGGCGTTATTTGCCATAGCAACAGCGATTTCATCAACCACCTGGGGTGCAACCATCGTCGGCATCTTCCAGGAGCGACACCCAGTTCTCCAATTGATTCGAACTACGTCATCATGCTCCGCACAGCAGGTGGAGAAAGAGGACCCTTTCGTAATCCTTTCAGCCGGCATATTCTCGAAGTGAAGCTGCAACATTACCGTTGTTTCGATAATAGATCTTCACCAAAATGCCCTCCTCCTTCCGTCCAAGCCCATGTAGACACGTCAACAAGTGCACTGCGACTGGTCAGGTGTGTGAGACTATGAATCATGAAATCTTGCACCCCACACTCTGGGCATTAATGCTGTCAAGTTTGGAACTCGTACGGTAATTAGTTTCCGTGTTATAACGTGTTAAATATGGAAGTTTTAATTATAACCACCCGGTATTTCCAGACTGTATGAGCTTAAAGACGAAGTTTACGTTTTCCAGAGTTCCAGAGAAAGGCAGTTCCAAATGTAAACAGTTCTTTGTTGAAGCATCTGCACTGCGTAGCGCACTGGGTCAATGGCTGGCTGGCCACAGAACTGTGAAATGCTGAAGCGGATTCTCAAATAACGGCCAGGGGCCTCGTTAAGTGAGCCAGCAGCGCAGTCCCCGCGGTAGTGACGTGTGTACTCGACACTTGGCAAATGGTTCAAATGGCTCTGAGCACTATGGGACTTAACTTCTGAGATCATCAGTCCCCTAGAACTCAGACCTACTTAAAGCCAACTAACCTAAGGACATCACACACACCCATGCCCGAGGTAGGATTCGAACCTGCGAACGAAGCAGTCGCGCGGTTACAGACTGTAGCGCCTAGAGCCACTCGGCCACTACGCCCGGCGTACTCGACACTGTCGGGATCTATTGCGGCCCAGGTTGGCGCCCGACTGATCCACGGCGATGGATACACACCGTGTGAGAAGCCCGTCCTGTGATGGCCGTAGACAGTTGGTATACACATGCAGTGAATCGCTGCTCCCTGGACACGAGTCGGCGGTACTACTGGAGTTGACCTCGGACTGCCAGCTGCGCCGTGGCACTGAGTCCGGGTGTGGGGTCTTCGTGCATTAAACTGTTGCCTTGCCGTGCCTGAGACCGGTGGCTTCCACTGGCAGGTACACGCGGCGTCCTCGTCTTGCTCGTCTATCATTCTGGTACGGCTTCAAGACTGAGAATAATTTTGTTATAAAATGTCCAGTACTTATAGCTGGCAGCAGGGTGCTTGTTGTGCGTAAGCGCCACTACCAGTCACGTATCCTAAAACCTGTGGAAATATGCCTTGGCCCTTGCTGCAAGAATCTGTACAATCCCACTATGTTCGCAGTTTCAGCAAGCTAACCTGTTTTGTATGTAGCGTCAGCGTTGGTGCATTACGACAGTGCCAACATCCGGTGCTCGTCTGCTGTCAACGCTGCTGCAATACGTAGTTCAATCTGACATTAATATGCACATACATGATCGATACTCTACAGCACCGTGGCGTACTTGCACTAGGGCGTAGTCGAGTCAGAACATGTAGACAAATCATCCACTCCGTGCTGTCGCATCGAATTAGTTAGCACCTGCAGAGAGGCAACCCATTTAACTGATTTCCAAAGCGGGCTGCCGTCGTTGTGCACACACGTCGCACGCACATAGAGATGTTTGCAGCGCCGTAAACGACAACTGTAATACGAGTTAAACTGAAGAGATATAATACCACTGACGTATGAATACTTCCTGTTTGTCTATTAGTTTAATGCATTCATCTTCTGCAACCCGACAGGTGCTTACAAATAAACCTGTAGCTATAGATTCAAGTTGGCCGACAGCCTTGTCATAATGGTTCCCATCAGATTAACAAAGTTAAATGTTATCAGACTAGCACTTGCATGGGTAACTCTCTGGGTCTGCCGAGTACTGTTCGCAAGTGGGGTCCACTCAGCCCTCGTGAGTTCAATTTAACAGCTACTTGACTGAGAAGTGGTGGCTCCAGTCACGGAAACTGACAACGGCCACGTGAGCTGACCATATGTCACTCCATAGCCGCATTCAGTGAAGTCTGAATTGACACGGTGGTTGGTCAGTACCGTTGGGGCTTCGAAGTCTGTTCGGGTTCAATCCTGGGGACTTAACCAGATGTATGATGCCATTTCGTTGAAGCTATTTGTCTTCTAGGCTTTCATTGTGTGCGTCGTCACTCACCAAATCAAGCGATTGTCCATGAAAAAGTGCACATACTATTTCGATCCGTTATAGTAAAGCTAGTAGACATCTGAAGCAACTTATGTGGTACTAATACAAAGTTGCTGAAGGACAACAAACTGTCGACACCACATCCGTCACTTTCCACAATACTTGCTGGACGTCACAGTTACCAGGCGCGCCAGATGAATAGGTAGGTGAAAATCATTAGTATCAAAGTTCTCCAGATACCATGTAGTAAGAATGTTATTACGTACTTAGCACATCAATCGATTAAAAAAATTTCGTAAGGATGTACAGAGCACGTAGTAACTGGAAACATATCATTACGGTACCTCAATGGGACTGCCAACAAACACATTAATTTTAGATTACTGAAGATAACACTGTAAAGAATAATACGAACTCACTAATTTAGTCTGCTTTTATTGTGCCTTCCATAAGTTTATTTTCGGACTACATATGTGGGAGAGTAGTTCGTGATGGTGTAGTAAACTGTAGCAGTAACTAATTTTTTTCGAGTCATCAGTCTTCTGACAGCTTTGATACGGCCCACAACGAATTTCTCTCCTGTGCTGACCTTTGCATCTCAGCTAGCACTTGCAACCTATGTCTTCAATTACTGGCTGGATTTTTTACAATCTCTGTCGTCCGCCACTGTTTATACTCTCTACAGCTCCCTCTAGTACCATGCAAGTTATTCCCTGATGTCTCAACAGATGCTCCAAACGTACAGGGTGGTCGAAAATTCCATTCACAAACTTCTAGGACATGTATAGGGTAGTGAGTACAGAACATTTTGAATAGGAACCCATGTCCGGAATAGCATCGTTTCCGTTCTACGACAGTTTCAATTCAGATATGTACCTCGTCAACGTCTGCTTATGGCAAGAGAAACGTCTCAGAGTTCCCTGTCCTGGTATGCAACAGGGTAGACACAATGACGTGTACTACGTGAAACGATCCCCAGATGTCACTTATTGTCCGCTTTGCTGTGAGACTGAGTCAATACCTGTGCGTCACGTATAGAGGAAACATGGTGCAGTACACGTTTGCGGAATACACAGACATGGTCCTTGTGTATGGCAAAGCTGGAGGTAACGGAAGAGCTGCTAGTCGGCTGTATCACAAACGTTTTCCATACTGTCACACTTCATCGCACAAACTGTTTGCCCAAGTTACACAACGGCTACGAGAATCGGGTAGCTTCACCGTGAGGAGGCGGGTCTGTGGTGCTCCACGGCGACGCCGCACTCCCGAAATTGAAGAAGGTGTACTGCGTCGCATTGAAGAGTTGGCGAACAATTGCGCGTACAATGGCTGTTAGTCACAGTACTGTCTTGGACGTCATGCATGAGCAACAATTACATCCGTACCACTTAAAAATTGTACAAGCAATGGGTCCAGCAGACTTTCCACAAGGCGTCGCCTTCTGCACATGGTTCCTGCACCGTTGAATCGACGCACCCCTGTTTCCACGTCGAGTTCTCTCCACAGATGAACGTAGGTTCACAAGGGATTGTGTTCTGAATGCTTGAAATAGCCATGTCTGGGCGGACGAAAACCCTCATGTCACGCATGTTGAGGGGTTTCAAGACAGGTTTGGAATTAAGGTGACCGGCCACCGTGGCCGAGCGACTCTAGGAGCTTCAGCCCGGAACCACGCGGCTGCTACGGTCGCAGGTTCGAATCCGACCTCGGGTATGGATGTGTGTGATGTCCTTAGGTTAGTTAGGTTTACGTAGTTCTAAATCTAGGGGACCGATGACCTCAGATTTTAAGTCCCATAGTGCTCAGAACCATTTCTGGATGGTCATGTGATTGGACCATACCTCCTTCCATCGAAGCTCACGGATCCCGCATACTTAGTCTTCATACGACACGTAATTGACACGTTTTTGGAAGCTGTGCCATTGAATGTCCGTCAGGAAATGTCGTTTCAGCATGATGGAGCACCACCTCACTTTTCACTGGCTGTCCGGAGACATCTCAGCAGACGGTATGGTGAAAGATGGATAGGCCGTGGTGGTCCAACCCCGTGGCCGCCACGATCGCCGGATTTAAACCCTATGGACTACTTCTTGTGGAGTCGTATGAAGAGACTAATTAATGAGACACCTGTAGAGTCAGAGGAAGATCTGCTGGCACGAGTTCTTGCCGCTGCACAAGATATTGAAGAGACACCAGGTGTAATGGAGAGAGTGCACCAGAACATGCTTCGGAGGTACAACGTGTGTAAAAACGTTGGTGGTCGCCACATCAGGCCGCTGTTGTAATGCATCAGTGCGTTGCGACTGGTGCCGTAGATGTTGGGTTTTTGTTGTTGTCGATTAATGTAAACCATAAGGTGTAAGCTGTAATGCAAATGAGTAAGTAACAACGAAACGAGTCAGTTTCAAATGGATTGCAACAATTGTACTGGGTCACGCCCAAGTACATTCCTCCCGTGGGTGTGGATGAGATAATCATCTGCATTGAAACTGTCGTAGAACGGAAACGACACGTTTCCGGACGTGGGTTTCTACTCAAAATGTTATGTACTCACTACCCTCTACATGTCCTAGAAGTTTGTAACGGGAATTTCCGACCACCTAGTATATTCCAAGAAATATCTTTCGAAAATTAGGGCTTGTGTTTCATACTAGTAGACTTCCCTTGACCAGTTATGTCCCTTTTGCTAGTGGTAGCCTGCTTTTCATGTCTTCCTTGCTCCGTTCGTCACGGGTTATTTTGCTTGCTAGGTTGCAGTATTCCTGAACTTCGTCTTCTTCGCGATTCCCAATTCTAATGTAATGTTTCTCGCTATTCTCATTTCTCCTACTTTTCACTACTTTCGTCTTTCTTCGATTTACTCTCAATCCATATTCTGTGCTCATTAGACCGTTCATTCGACTCAATCTCGTAATGCTTCTTCACTTTAGCTGAGCGTAACAATGTCGTTAGCGAGTCTTATCATTGAGATCCTACCACCTTGAATTTTAATACCAGTCTTGAGCCTTTCTTTCATTTCCATCACCGCTTTGTCGATGTATAGACCGAACAGTAGGAGCGAAAGATTACAACCCGGTCTTCTATCCATTTATGTCCGAGTACTTGGTAATTGGCCTTGCACTCTTTTTGTTTCCTCTTCGTTCTTTTACATATTGTATAGGATACTGGAGATCAAATTAAGTCAAATGTCGTATAGCATTGTTGGCTGAGCTATCCCACGCTCAGCCATGTAGTTGGAAAAGGTGTCTTTTTTCTGTGTTGTGTCGTATGTGTGTCTCTGGAGCGTGAGTGGGTGTACAGTGTAGTGTTACGTTTGTGTTCTGTTATGATGATGAGAGAAAGGAGAGGGTGAATCCTAGTGCCGCCACAGACGCCATTCATTTCGAATAGCACCTAAAGGGTATCGAGCTTAACGTCCCCAGCTGGTGTTCGGATCAACAGTGTCACATGTCCCCATTTCACGAGACACTACGAGGTATGGAGTTTAATCCGGGTCATTGGTGCAAAGACTGGTGCTCAGGTACTTTACGCCACCACGTTTCCTCACCTCGTAGGACAAACACTGGCAGTGAAAAGTTCATCCAGCGCCAGGATTCGAACCGGCTGAGCTCCGAGTCGAGCGCCAAAGCACAGATATGCATTATCGACAGTGGCTACGGAGGCGTGTTTCACTGATGGTACTAGAGAGAAACTGGAAGTTTTAGGTAGATTAAAACTGTGTCCCGTACTGCTACTCGAACTCAGGGCCTTTGCCTTTCGTGGACACGTGCTCTACCGACTAAGCTACCCAAGTTTGACTCAGGATCGCACCTCACAGCCTTATTTTCGCCAGTGCCTCATCTCCCACACTCCAAACAGTACAGAAATTCACCTGCGAAACTTGCAGAACCAGCACTGCTGCAAGAAAGGGTGTTTCGGAGAAATGGTTTAGCCACAACCTGGGTATATTTACAGAATGAAGTTTTCACTCTGCAACTAGGCGTACGCTGATATGAAACTTCCTGGCAGATTATAAGTGGTAAGGCATTTGCCCACAAAAGTCAAAGGTCCCGAGTTCCAATCTCGGTCTGGCAAACAGTTTTAGTCTGCCACGAAGTTTCGTATAAAGCACATTGTGCTGCAGGGCGAGAAATTCATTCCAGAGGAAAATTGTTACTTCAGTTTGATTAATGTCACGCATAAAGTGACTTACTGGTCACAATAACACTCGTGAAAACGGCATGACTAGCATAGTTTTATTGGAATTCATCGCGTAGTCAATCAGCTAGCATCTTATACATAGACGGTATATGCGAAGGGTAAATAAGATATATACGCAATGAAAACACATCATAATAACTAATCACGGAACCTGGAAGAAACACAATTTATTTTTAAAATACTGAGGGTAAAAAATTTAACGAATGGGATAAATTCACTGTTTGTTCTGAAACAAGATTGTTACATGAATAACAAATTAGTTCACGGAAACATTATGTGTCACACTTCCGTGAGACAGTGTGGTAAAGGAGTTTTCCATGAAAATAAATACTAAGTTACACCTGAAGGCTGCAACCTTTTCAAGCGAGAATGATCATTCCGTGTTTTCTTGATCTGAGGATAGCTCCAATAACAGTGGCAGCTACACTTTCAACTTGCTTAGTTTCTTGCAGAAAACTACAGTCTGGTCATAGTAAGAGTCACACAAAAAGTAAATGTGATTTAAAGCGCTTTCTGATCTACAGTCATACGACCAAATTAGAGTGTCTGTGATACATATCCTCTGAAGTGATTTTGGAAGTCTACTTGACAAAGCAAATAGTTAATATGGACATTAAGTGCTGTTACCGCTCGTTACAGTATGTAATACTTGACCTTTATGGTGGTGGAGAGGACAGACAGATAAGTACAGGCTATAAATTAATAAACTATCTTAGTGGTTGACTTTGTGCCGTTGTCTATCTTCCCTATATTGTACACGTGCATTGTAAGCTAACATTTTAACTTGAGGGATGCGGTCTGATGCATTGTAGTTGGGGTTAGTTAAGTGCCCGCCATACGACGCATCCTTTGCGAGGTGAGCCACACATTATTTTGTTGGATGTCTTGCTGCACTGATACTGAGTGGAAGTTCACCAAATTCCAAACAGCTTCTGTTTATGTATTATGTTCGTGAGATGGACGTTATTGTCTTTTTTCGTGGGGTGCTGAGAGTCGATAGTACACTTAACGATGTAAGGTGGTAGAGTAAATGAAGGGCAATTTCACACGTTACATAAGAGTTTCATAAATAGTAACAGGAAGGTGAATATGACACCCAACTTACTTTGGTGGTAATGAAGAGATTTGCCTGTAAGTATGTAATGCAAAAGTGATGACATTCAATTGACGGAATTAACACACTGCTCCTATATAATGCATGTCAATGAGCAGAAGGTGGAACAAGCAGCGAGAGGAAACGTTTTATGTGGAAGCAGGTGTGGGCAGAGGCAGAGGCCGCACCATGGGAGGCACCACGAAAACATCTTAGGGGACATCCCGTGGCAGGAGTCAGCGACCGGACAGGTGACGCATGCTTGAGAGTAGGTAACAGGCCACCAGAAGTAGGACAGAAAGAAGCTTTAGAAAACTGCGTTTCAGAATTCCAACACAAAGCCTCAGTGGTAATGACAGGTATGAAATTAATTTTGGTCTCCTACCGGAGACAGGGACAGTGTCACACGAGATTTGGCAATGGTATTCGGTTATTACACCCATCAACACAACAAGCATGCTATCTCAGAGTCACTCGCTTGCTGT
The DNA here is from genome assembly GCF_021461395.2 of Schistocerca americana. NCBI lineage: Eukaryota > Metazoa > Arthropoda > Insecta > Orthoptera > Acrididae > Schistocerca > Schistocerca americana. The sequence goes on from NC_060122.1 coordinate 143,051,550, forward strand.
TAGTGCAACACTGAACGGGTACCCAGAACTACGTAATGTCATGGGCATAGTTATGACGTCTAATGCGATCAACGAAACAAACTTCGACTAACTGCTTCGTTGGCACAAAGCCTCTGATAACATCGAAATGAATTCGTTCAGTTTATCAAGTGACGTTACATCATATGGAATGTTTTTCCGATTAACTAGCCACACACAACATGGAGGTATGCAGCTAATTCTTGGCCAGATGGATGCATGAAGGATACTATCGTAGCAGAGTGGGAGATTGGAGAGGCGGGTGGGGGGGGGGGGGGGGAGAACACTGAACAATGCCGAACTACGTAAAATTATCAGCTGGGGTTGTATTAATTAACCTTCAGATCTCTACAGACAGATACTTTGTTCAAGATGGCTCACAGTAAATGTGCGATTAATGCCAAGTAGCCAAGTAGATGACTGAACACAAACGGCGGGAATAACCGATCATATATCACTTACAAAAGAAAACACCCTAAGCTGATAAAAAAATTCTTACGTGAAGGGGGGCGGCTTCAGTAAAATTCATTTTTTCAGGGAAACTCACTCAAATAATTCATTTGTACAAGGTAAATCTGCCGTACGGAAAATGGTGGGTGTACACTATTTACAAACAGAACACAGAGAAAGCACTAAAATTCCCACACAAAATTGTTACATCCTCACTGATATTCAACTAACAAAGTTTTACCGTAAGAAAACCACGCGAAAGTACAATTTGGTACTAGTTAAGACAGTACATAGCGAATAGCCGGAATATGTAGTTGAATACTCCTCACAAAGAAATAAAATTCCCGCATAAAATTTGTACAGCTTCATTAATATTTAATTGATTAAGCATGCATTGTAAGAAAAGTCAATTGCAAATGTAATTTTGGATTAGACTGACACTTGATTTATGGTGGGAACATGTAGCCAAGACCCACATACAACGACATGCCCTTAATTTTCAGAGTAAATAATCAAAATGATACGAGCCGAACAACATCTGGTCGATTTTACTCCAGATACAACACTTCACAACCGCACGCCAAATGTCATTAGAGCGCAACTGATGGTTCACACTCGACTTTGATTGTAACGACTAAGCACCTTCCCACCTTCTAACACATCAAAATAACAATAATAACACATTTCCAAAGGTTTCCCAGCTGAAAGGCCAATATTAGCATTTTCTATGAGTAAACAGCACATTCCAATACCTCTTTTTTTACGTTTGCGTGAGGATCCCTGACGTGACGTCCAGATACCCCTGCAGCTCGCCGAACAACTCCCTGCAATACGGCGGAACAGGTAAGACAAAGCGCCTTTGTTCAAACTCCGTGGAGGGAGTAGGTTTCTCACTGGCTATGACGAATTCTTCTAACTTGGTAACTCAGTTTACCTTTGGTGCTCATTCCCTTTGATGAATTTGCCCACAAAGTGAAGTTGGTACAACATTCATTCTACCCCCACTATCTATGGGTACGCCTAAACTTCCCCATTTTCACCTCATCCTCGCTCTCAAGCATACAGAGAAACAGAAAACGAAACGAAGGAAGGAAAAGGCGTGTGGCACACAAAATAAACACAAATTGGTCCATTTTTCTATCCAAAAGACTTAGTAGGTCAGTATAAAGAGAAAATGGTCATCCATATACCGTAAAACAATGCCAAGTTAGGATCGTGTGAACATAATAAATGGAGCGGAACCAGGGGTGTCGCTTCATCCAGCCTAAACGCTTTTCATCTGAGAACAGAAAACTATCGCACTATTTCTGGGTCCATTCTCAGAGAGGAAAACACCACTTTCTCCTTGTCCCGCCGCCCTTTCATGCAAGGGGAATTCTAAAAGCAGTTCGGCCAAAAGGCAACCTGTCGGAGTCGTTATTGCAGCGTCTGACAATGGGTTTTATGAACAAGAGGATCTTCCGTGGCCTGTAGCCATCTGCTGTATGCTTGGACGTACTGCAGTTCTTGAGGCAAAGTAATGTGCGTGACGCTGGGTTGTTGTGCGAAGACAACACCGGCCGTAATGCCACTGCTTGTCTCCTCTCTGCGGTTTTCTTTTCACATCCGTTAAAGAGCATTATGGGCTCCACTGTGCTTCCTATTCACATCGCCCTGACTGTGGCTCCCTTACAACCACTTACCGCAATGTGTCATTAGAATAGCTTTGCCGTGTAATTCTACTTCCACAGGACTCAAGACGTAAGGCTACGTGCACACAATCCGCAGTCAGAACCAATATAGCCAAGACTGCTGCCAACTCACATTCTCTGTTACCACACTACGTAGTTTAATACTGGTGTGCCGTTCATATCACGTACTTCAGCGTCGCCTTGCCACATTTTATTCCGCACAATATTTCAGCTATGGAATATTTTTGTCGGAATCTCACAATCACTTAATTTGCAAAGACGAATATTATATGGATCGGTCACATTAATGTGCAGGCAATCATCGTGAGCTGCACCACCCCCTCCTTCCGCCTCCTGGATTTCTACCTCACCATCTATGGCTGCCCCAGTGCCTCACTCCCACCCTCAAGTACCTTGTCATCACCCTCGACCACCGCCTTTTCTGCACCCCCCCCCCTCCCCCAATCTAGAGACAGTCCAAGCCAAGGCACATAACCACCTCCTTCTCCTCAAACTTCTCTCGAGTAGAATGTGGGAATTAGACCCTGCCACTATCCTACATACCTGTAAGTCCCTCATCCGCCCCATCCTGTGTTCTGCCCATACCTCTTGGATCTCTGCCCCCCCCCCCCCCTCCCACCTACTACAAATCCCTCTAAATCTGTGAGCACCATGCACTCTGCCTCGCTTATCGCATCCGTCTCCCATCCCCTACGAGGATCCTTCATGATTTGATACCCTTCCCCCATCTCCTACAGTTCCTTGAATGAATACGAATCCTATACATCTCCCGCAAACTGGATCCTCTCCATCCTTTGGTTTCCCCCATCCTCTCCCACCCTAGCCTGTTGCCGCGCCTGTACCACAGTGTCCCATCTGGTCTCCATCTTCACACGCTCCATACCATCACCCGAGGTGGCTTCCACCAACTCCCCCTCCTGGATAATGTCCTTACACCTTCAATGTACCCGTCCTACCAGGTCTAATCCCCCCTTCTTCCCCCCCTCCTCAGGGCTCCCTCTGTCCCTCCCTCTCACCGGGCTTCTGGCTCCTTTCCTTCTCCCCTTCATGGCCCCCCTCCTCCCCCCTCCTGGTTCCCCCTGCCATCTCTCCATCCTCTCTTTTCTTCCCCCCCCCCCACCTACCCTACGTGGTGGTAGGTCCCCCCTTTTGGGGGGATGTCAGTGTTTCTCCAGTGCTGTGTGCAATGCTACATTACATCACCACCAACAGTGTCGCCAGTGTCATTCATTTGTGTTCCCACTGTGGTGCTTCTTTGCTTTCGCTTTGGACTACAGTGCTCATTCTCCGCATGTGCGTGTGGCTCTGATCTATGTTTTTCAATCTACCTTTTATACTCATCTGTTTTTGCTATCGTTTACTCACCCATTTTTACCTTTCTCATTTATGTATTCTTTTCTCATGTGCCTAAGTTTCCTGTAACTCTCTTGGCTGAAGAGCGGCGTATTGTGCCGCTGCCATCCCGTCCCATTATGGGGAGTGAAATAAGAATAAAGGAAAACAAAAAACATTAATGTGACTACCACTGAAATTCGATGGCAGGTGGCAGCACTAGCAGTGGGGGGTATATATCGCATTCCGCAGAGGTGTGGCAAGCAGTGCAGTCGTTGTCATACTGTGGAAATGGGACGATTTATATGACGTCTAAGAGGGTATGATCATTGGCTTTGGGACAAGGACGGAAGCATTTCCAAAACAGCTAACTTTGTAAGAGTTCGTGCGCCGCCACGATTAAATTATACCCTGCATGACAGAATGGCACATCGGAAATGGGCGCCGAGGCAACTGTGGTGAACCACAGCGGTGAACGACGTCTGCGGGGATGTGTACCGGCGAATAAAAGTGTAACAGTTGCAAGGGACTACCAACAGTGTCTTCTTAAAGACAGTTTAGCGAACGTTGCTGCATATGGGCCTCCACAGCAGATGCCTAGTTCACGCACGCATGCGGACTCCTTTTCGTCGGTGGCGAAGGCTGGAATTTGCACGCCAGTACCGCAAATGAACGTCCACTGGGTGGCGACTGGTCATCATCTCAGATGAATCGCGTTTTTTTGCAAACACCCTGCAACAATCGCCAGAAGCATCCAGGTCGGAGGGGAGAGTGTTATGATCTGGAGAATGTCTTCGTATCATTCCCTGTCTGACCTCCTCACTCTGGAAGGCACAATGGATTAACACAAGTATGCTTCTATCCTTGGGGACCATGTCCACCGACACATGAAGTTTGTTCTTCCTCGGCACCCTGGCATCGACCGCCGTGACAATGCAATGCGTCACACAGCTCACAGTGTATGTGAGTGGTTCGAACAGCAACAGGATGAGTTTACCTTATTTCACCGGCTACCAAACTCCCCGAATTTAAACCCAATCGAGAATCTGTGGGGGCCTCCTAGATCGGGCTATTCGCACCAAGGATCCTCAACCAAGGAACCTACCGCAGCTGGCCACACCATTGGAATCTTCATTGCTCCACATCGCTATCAGTACCTTCCGCAACTTTATTGGCTCCTCATGCAGCGGTCCGTGGTTATTCAGCCTTCTGATAGGTGGTCATTATAAAGTGAACGAACAGTACATAAATGACAGCTAAACTAATTGATCACTGGTACACAGAGAGAGAGAGCTGGATACAGCTGCCTTGTTCATGATGTAGAGGAAGAATTCCTACTCTAGTTGCATATTGTTTCAATACAAGTAATACTTGATCTGCAGTGACTCATTAAAAACTAATTTCTTCGCTTTGGTCCACAGAATACTTTTATGAGATGTGGCTGACAATCATGCACGGGGAAATCGTTTTGGTTGCTAACATTTAGCTGCATTATTCTTTAGAAACACAACCATCCAGCTTAAGCCTGTAGGATAGTGTGTAAATTCCTTCCACAGAAAAAGCAACCAACCGGAATAAATACACCATACAGTCTCAACACAATTTAGTAGTCAGCTAGCTATTCACAGGTTATGCCATCATAGTGACAGTCGGAGTCAAATCTGTCTGAAAGAGTACGTCACGTGACAAAAGTAAAAAATGCACTCTGAATCTCACCTGGGATGACGGTGCAACCATCTAGGAAACTGAAGTTACAATTACTCTACATGCCTCGTACAATATCGTCGATAATCTAACCTAAATGTTTCTTTCTTGGGCTGTTTTTATTACTTTTACTACCTGTTTCTTGTTTTATAGTCGAGGTAACTCTTTCAGTGTGCCCCGGGTAATAAGTCACTAATATCAGTCGTTCTTTTGAATGTTTTTCCTTGACTAAATTTCTAATACCTCTATATTTCCTAATTTATTTGTCCTCTTAATTTTTAACGTCTTCTGCAGAATCGCTTTCAAATGCGTACAGATTTTTACTGTCCATGTTTTTTACTTATTCGCGATTCAGTTTTGTGTTCCATAACTACTGTTTCAGGAAACGGTCCTCGTATTATATGATACCAGCAAACATTATTCAGAGATGAATACATCCATAACCTGTACAAATTAGCTTGGTTTCCAATTATATAACACTGCGCAGCGGAACTGAAGGCCGCTTCTACGAAACTCCGTAACTGTCTTCCACTGCGACGCATAAGTTTGAAATTTGGCTCAACCATCCTTCGTAATGGTGCTGTGGTGACCTGCGACGTCTTCCTCGTGCCATATGACGCTGCATACAGCAAGGTATCTGTTACGTTTGCCACAGAGGGCCCCTGGCAGGCAGACTACACTCCAGACACCTCTGTATACCATATAACATACACAAACACTTGCAGGCGCAACCAAGAGGAAAACAATTCTTCGAAACAAACAGAACTTGCTAGAGACTAATGCGAACCTTATTCTGCAGTGGAGTGCTCCGCTGGCCTCCGCCGGCTTTATAAGGCCAGCGCAGCAGCAGTACAGGCAGTTCCTCGCCGAGCTACGACCAGCTTCAACGGACCTCACCAACGCTCTTGATGAATGATCGTCTATAAGCTATTTGTTTTGTGTGTATATAGTGATTGTTCGAGAAGTGTAGTTCAGTTTCAATAAACGACATTATACTGAGTGTTCTACAATACTGAGTATTCTTCAGTGGCGACGTGTATAGTGGAACGAACCGACGAACATCATGATTACGACAGCAGCACCTACGGAATGGCAACAGTTCTTTCAAGGTCTTCTGCACCAGTTCTTGGAAACTCAGACACAACTGATCGCCGAAATCCGAAGCCTCTACCACCCCGTGACGCCACCGCCGTTCCAAGCATTCAACGATAAAGTTGGGAAACATACGAACGACGTATCTGGCAACACTTCACGATTCATCATGTCACCCAAGAAGACAGGCAGCGCACTTTTTTCTTGTCATGGAACCAATCGAAGATGTACGTCCTGCTCACGAAACTACAACCGCTGGACCTCGACTCCCTCACCTTCACCGCCATCTGTGCGACCTTAAATGCCTACTACAAACGCCGATATCATGTACTCGCAGCCCGCGTCGAGTTCTACCAGTGCCGGAAGAAACCCGAGCAGACCTATCGCCAGTGGGCCGCCGAGCTGTAAGGTCTCAGCAGGAAATGTAAGTTTCACACACATCTTTCCAAGGAATCATACGCTGATGACATGGTGCGTGTGACCACTTGATACAGGCAGCGCCAGACGCCGCCTTCCGCCACGACGCCCTCAAGTTAGAAGACCCGTCCATCGGGCAGGTCATAGAACTAGCCTATAAGTTCGAAATTTCTACAGCCGCCGATCGTCGACTGGAATCCTGGGCAGATGCAGCAGCAATCCGTGACGACGCCACGACGGACACCGAAGACGTCGCAGCAATCCAGGGCTCAACGCCGCGCTCCTACCGCCGCCGCGGTCGGAGACCGCCTCCACAACAAGCTGCCGAGTCGCACCATCCCGGCCAAGGCCAAAAGCCACTGCAGCAACAACACAACCGGCAACGTCGTCGTGGGGATCGCCTCCGCTTGTCCTCCTGCCCCACCTGCTATTCAACACATGATAGAGAAGATTGCCCACACCGCTGGGCGCAATGCACACACTGCGGCAGGTCGTGCAAAAACAACCACCTGCAGCAACCGCCTGCCCAGGCCATATCCAGACTGCTTGAACAACACCCCAATGGACGTCAACCAGGTAGACAGCTCCTCGACGTCAAAAATTTTTATAGACGTCACTATCAATGACAAGCCTCTGCGTCTGCAAGTGGACACAAGTGCAGCAGTATCCTTGATTAATTACACTTCATATGCCAACATTGGTTCACCACCCCTCTCTCAAGCCCCTAAGCGCCTACTGGCGTACAATAAGCAAGAGAGCTCTCCTAGCACAATTCATGGCTCAAGTTAAGTACAAATCGGTTCACCGTCCAGTCACGTTTCTGGTTGTCAACAATTCCTTCACAGCAGATTTATTCGGTCTAGACGCCTTCCGCTTATTCGGATTTTCCATTGTGGACGATGTTCACCTAGTGCCTCAGCACGTTCCTTTTCCTGAAGTTGATGCACTCTGTAATGAATTCCAGGACCTGTTTTCACCGGGCATAGGCTGTCCCAAGGACTTTGAGGCCTCGCTCCAACTCCGTCCCGCCGCCCGGCCCCGCTACTTCCGGGCACGCCAGGTACCAGTGGCACTACAACAACCGCTCGAAGAAGAACTCCAACGTCTTCAAGATGAAGGGGTTCTCCAGCCCATGCGGTTCAGCTTGTGGTCCACGCCTTTAGTCATCATGCAAAAGCTAGGCCGCCGCCTTCGCCTCTGCGGTGACTTTAAGCCTACAGTCAACCCTCAGCTTCTCGATGACGACTATCCCCTTCCACAAATGGAAGATGTTTTTCGCAAATTGGCAAATTTACCAAAATCGACCTAGCAGAAGCATATCTCTAAATTCCTCTTGATCTTTCGTCCCGACAATACACTGTTGTAAATACTCCTTTCGGCCTTTTCCAACTAAACCAACTCATGTTCGGTTTAGCCAGTGCTCCTGCAAGCTTTCAAAGATACCTTGAACAACTTCTCGCTGATATCCCGGGCTGTATAAATTACTTAGACGACATAGTCGTCACGGTGTCCTCCTCTGAACAGCACATATCCAAACTCCGCCTCCTCTTCCTCCGCCTTCGAACTGCAGGTCTGAAATGTAATATTTCTAAATGTTCATTTTTCCAACAATCTATTTCCTATCTGGGTCGCATCATTTCCCAGAATGCCATTTCTCCATCTTTCTCTTATATCGACGGCATTAACAACCTGCCCCGACCCCGGAACCTTCATCAGTTGAAATCCTTCTTGGGCAAAATTTCGTATTACAGGAAATTCGTTCCTTCTTCAGCTCAAGTGGCAGCACCCCCTTACTACCTCTGCCGCAAAAATGTCCCATTCTGTTGGACCTCAGTGTGCGAGACTGCCTTCCATACCCTCAAACAGCAGCTCCAATCCGCTGCATGTCTCATGCCTTATGATCCAAATCTTCCTTTTATACTTTCTACGGACGTTTCTGAGTATGGTGTGGGAGCCTTCCTGTCTCACAAATTGCCAGATGGCAGAGAGCGCCCCATAGCATACATAGCAAAAGCTCTCTCCACAGCACAAATAAAATATTCCCAAACTGAGAAAGAAGCGCTTGCCATGGTTTTTGCCTGTTCCAAGTTCTATCCCTTTCTCTATGGCAAGTCCTTTCACATTATTACTGACCACAAACCGCTCCTCTCTATATTCGCGCTTTCCGCGTTATTACTGACCAAAACATCCCAACGTCTCCAGCCTTGGGCGTTGTTTCTATCCCAATTTCACTACACCATGCATTTCCATACCACCTCCCAGCACGCCAATGCAGACGTCTTGACACGTCTAACACAAGGTCCGGACCCTGCTTTTGACCAGTTGGACCTCCTCGTTTTTCAGATTGATGATGATGTCCAAGAGGCCCTGAAGGCCTTTCCTGTTACAGCTGTCAAAGTTGCTGCAGCCACCACAGAAGATTCCCTCCTCCGAGTCGTCCGACACTGCGTTCTCCATGGTTGGCCATCCTCACCACCTCCTCGGGATCAATGCCACCTCCAGCTGTATTTTTCTATCCGACACCAGCTTTTGGTGGTGGATGGAGTCCTCCTTCACTTAGATTCAGCAGAACCGAGGGTCATCGTTCCAAGATCCCTGCAGGCGAGGATCCTCCACATTCTTCAACAAGGGTATTGGGGGATCGTTCGCACCAAATCCCTCAGAAGAAGGCATGTTTTTTGGATCGACCTCATGTCTGACATCACAGAGATGGTTCAGTGCTGTACCATCTGTGCCCAACATTTGCCCCATCCCACCCACAAATTCCTTACCTGGCCTATGCCGAACGGTCCCTGGGAACGGATCCACCTTGACTTCACGGGCCCATTTCTGGGCCACCAATGGCTCCTAGTCACGGATGCATTTTCCTATTTCCCGTACATTGTTCGGTGTTCAGCAATCACCACACACGATACCTTATCAGGCCTCGCAAAAATATATTGCTAGGAAGGATTACCGAAAGCCACAATGACAGACAGTGGACCACACTTTCAAAGCCAGGAATTCCTCTCCTTTTGCACCGACAACAGCATCCAGTAACTTCTCATCCCGCCCTTCCATCCCCGATCCAATGGGGAAGCGGAACGCCTGGTCAGAACTTTCAAGACACAAATGCTCAAATATACCAAAGGCCACTCCCTTGAAGATGCTCTGACGCTATTCCTCAGTTCCTATCAAGCCACTCAGATAGGGGACAAAAGCCCAGCGGAAGCACTCCACGGCCGACAACCCAGGACCCTCCTACATCTTCTCTTGTCCACTCCACGATTTCAGATTCCCCCTGGACAGTCTCAGTTCTTCCCTGGCTCCTTAGTCTGGACCCGAGGTTTTGGCACTAACGTGGGTTGGCTTCCCGCCGTCATCCAGTGTTTCCGGGGTCGCCATCTTTTTGATGTCATCTTGGATTGCCACATAGTCTGCCGCCATCGATTGCGTCCTCGCTACCCTGAGACACCTGCACTGCACCCTACGATGCGGACCCCTGCCACCTCTACAACCCATTTCGGACCACCCACACAGTCCCCTTCACTTTGCCATCTACTCGTTGCATGGGTGACGTTTCGGGGCATCAGTCGCCGCCACCAGCACCACCAACACAGCAGTGGCAGCCGAAGGACCAGCTGCCGGCCCATCTTCGGCGCTTATCCAACAGCCGATGGCCACCGATGCAGACGAACCGATGCCACTGGTCCCACCCATGCCCCCACACAACCGATACGCAGGTCAGCCCGCATCGCAGGACGTTCAGCACCATATTCTCCAACAAGGAGCAACCTCCACAGCCTCCTCCGGGGAGCCGCAGCCGCAGATCTCCACGACGTAGCAGCTATCGATTTTTCGCTACGCTCCCGCCCCCCCCCCCCCCCCCCCCCGCCACCCAGAAGGGAGATACGTTACGTCTGCCACAGACGGCCCCTGCCAGGCAGACTACACTCCAGACACCCGTGTGTACCATATAACATACACAAGCACTTGCAGGCGCAACCAAGAGGAAACAATTCTTCGAAACAAACAGAACTTTCTAGAAACTAATGCGAACCTTTTTCTGCAGAGATCGCCTCACAAATACAGGGAAAATGGAGTACTCCGCCGGCTTTATAAGGCTAGCGCAGCAGCAGTACAGCCAGTTCCTTGCCGAGCTAGGACCTCACCAACGCTCTTGATGAATGATCGTCTATAAGTTATTTATTTTGTGTGTATATGGTGATTGTTCGAGAAGTGTAGTTCAGTTTCAATAAACGACATTATACTGAGTGTTCTACAATACTGAGTATTCTTCAGTATCATCACTTGCTAAAAAAACGGTCAGAGTTCAGAATTGCACCTGATGTGAGTTAACGATTTCCTATTGGCACCAAATTTCGTCATAATTCTTCGCAACGCAGCAGTGGACGTGCCACACGATGGGAAGGTCGTCACATCACGTCTACGCCAACAATTTCAACCTTTCTTTTCACACCCCTGCGGTGGAGGTAAGAACCTCGACGCCCAGAGTTGAAATCACGCGGTTTTATTATGAGCGCCAAGGAAAACAATTCAGAGACCCCTCCGCTCAGAATCGATACGAAAAGACCTCAGAGCAGGGCGCAAATGGCGTCTGCGAAACCACACAATTCTTTGGGATGTTGAGTACCACACATTTCGCGGTCGATAAAGGCATCTGGAATGCGATGAGTATCAGGAAGGCGTTCTTGGCAATGCGCTGACATCTTCCTGACGAGTCAACTCTTCTCTAAAGGTTGATGGCTAACAACCCCACAGAACGTTATCTCACCTCTTTGGCGTGCAGTGGGACCACAATTTACGCTCTGGTAAATAGGGTGGGACGACTAGGAACCATTCAAAACATTCGACGAAGCAGCAAAGGGGTCTTAAGGTCTTCCAATGCTCCTGTTTCACGCCCTCTTGTATCATCATCGCGGATAGGTGCGACATTGACCACATGCGGGAATAAAACACCAAAGCGTCGCTCTAAGCTCTTCTCCCCCCTTCCGGAGTCGGCAATAACCTCGACAGCACCACCCCCATTTATTGATAGTATTTAAAATATGCCTTTCGAGAGAATTTTTCCAGAGGGCATGGTTAAATGATGATGGCGTCCTCTTGGGTAAAATATTCCGGAGGTAAAATAGTCCCCCATTCGGATCTCTGGGCGGGGACTACTCAGGAGGACGTCGTTATCAGGAGAAATAAAACTGGCATTCTACGGATCGGAGCGTGGAATGTCAGATCCCTTAATCGGGCAGGTAGGTTAGAAAATTTAACAAGGGAAATGGATAGGTTAAAGTTAGATATAGTGGGAATTAGTGAAGTTCGGTGGCAGGAGGAACAAGACTTCTGGTCAGGTAAATACAGGGTTATAAATAAAAATCAAATAGGGGTAATGCAGGAGTAGGTTTAATAATGAATAAAAAAATAGGAGTGCGGGTAAGCTACTACAAACAGAACGTATTATAGTGGCCAAGATAGACACGAAGCCCATGCCTACTACAGTAGTACAAGTTTATATGCCAACTAGCTCTGCAGATGACGAAGAAATTGAAGAAATGTATGATGAGATAAAAGAAATTATTCAGGTAGTGAAGGGAGACGAAAATTCGATAGTCATGGGTGACTGGAATTCGAAATTAGGGAAAGGGAGAGAAGGAAACATAGTAGGTGAATATGGATTGGGGTTAAGAAATGAAAGAGGAAGCCGTCTGGTAGAATTTTGCACAGAGCATAACTTAATCATAGCTAACACTTGGTTCAAGAATCATAAAACAAGGTTGTATACATGGAAGAATCCTGGAGATACTAAAAGGTATCAGATAGATTATATAATGGTAAGACAGAGATTTAGGAACCAGGTTAAAAATTGTAGGACATTTCCAGGGGCAGATGTGGACTCTGACCACAATCTATTGGTTATGAAATGTAGATTAAAACTGAAGAAATTACAAAAGAGTGGGAATTTAAGGAGATGGGGCCTGGGTAAACTGACTAAACCAGAGGTTATACAGAGTTTCAGGGAGAGCATAAGGGAACAACTGAGAGGAATGGTGGAAAGAAATACAGTAGAAGACGAATGGGTAGCTCTGAGGGATGAAGTAGTGAAGGCAGCAGAGGATCAAGTAGGTAAAAAGACGAGGGCTAGTAGAAATCCTTGGGTAACAGAAGAAATATTGAATTTAATTGGTGAAAGGTGAAAATATAAAAATGCAGTAAATGAAGCAGGCAGAAAGGAATACAAACGTCTCAAAAATGAGATTGACAGGAAGTGCAAAAAGGCTAAGCAGGCATGGCTAGAGGACAAATGTAAGGATGTAGAGGCTTATCTCACTAGGGGTAAAATAGATACAGCCTACAGGAAAATTAAAGAGACCTTTGGAGAAAAGAGAGCCACTTGTATGAATATCAAGAGCTCAGATGGAAACCCAGTTCTAAGCAAAGAGGGGAAAGCAGAAAGGTGGAAGGAGTGTATAGAGGGTCTATACAAGGGCGATGTACTTGACGACAATATTACGGAAATGGAAGAGGATGTAGATGAAGATGAAATGGGAGATATGATACTGCGTGAAGAGTTTGACAGAGCACTGAAAGACCTGAGTCGAAACAAGGCCCCGGGAGTAGACAACATTTCATTAGAACTACTGACAGGCTTGGGAGAGCCAGTCCTGGCAAAACTCTACCGTCTGGTGAGCAAGATGTAGGAAACAGGCAAAATACCCTCAGACTTCAAGAAGAAAATAATAATTCCAATCCCAATGAAAGCAGGTGTTGACAGATGTGAAAATTACCGAACTATCAGTTTAATAAGCCACGGCTGTAAAATACTAACGCTAATTCTTTACAGACGAATGGAAAAACTGGTAGAAGCAGACCTCGGGGAAGATCAGTTTGGATTCCGTAGAAATGTTGGAACACGTGAGGCAATACTGACCCTACGACTTATCTTAGAAAATAGATTAAGGAAAGGCAAACCTACGTTTCTAGCATTTGTAGACTTAGAGAAAGCTTTTGACAATGTTGACTGGAATACTCTCTTTCAAATTCTAAAGGTGGCAGGAATAAAATACAGGGAGCGGAAGGCTATTTACAATTTGTACAGAAACCAGATGGCAGTTATAAGAGTCGAGGGGTATGAAAGGGAAGCAGTGGTTGGGAAGGGAGTGAGACAGGGTTGTAGCCTCTCCCCGATGTTATTCAATCTGTATATTGAGCAAGCAGTAAACGAAACAAAAGAAAAATTTGGAGTAGGTATTAAAATCCAGGGAGAAGAAACAAAAATGTTGAGGTTCGCCGATGACATTGTAATTCTGCCAGAGACTGCAAAGGACTTGGAAGAGAAGTTGAACGGAATGGACAGTGTCTTGAAAGGAGGATATAAGATGAACATCAACAAAAGCAAAACGAGGATAATGGAATGTAATCGAATTAAATCGGGCGATGCTGAGGGAATTACATTAGGAAATGAGACACTTAATGTACTAAATGAGTTTTGCTATTTGGGGAGCAAAATAACTGATGATGGTCGAAGTAGAGAGAATATAAAATGTAGACTGGCAATGGCAAGAAAAGCGTTTCTGAAGGAGAGAAATTTGTTAACATCGAGTATAGATTTAAGTGTCAGGAAGTCGTTTCTGAAGGTATTTGTATGGAGTGTAGCCATGTATGGAAGTGAAACATGGACAATAAATAGTTTGGACAAGAAGAGAATAGAAGCTTTCGAAATGTGGTGCTACAGAAGAATGCTGAAGATTAGATGGGTAAATCATATAACTAATGAGGAGGTATTGAATAGGATTGGGGAGAAGAGGAGCTTATGGCACAACTTGACTAGAAGAAGGGATCGGTTGGTAGGACATGTTCTGAGACATCGAGGGATCACCAAATTTAGTATTGGAGGGCAGTGTGGAGGGTAAAAATCGTAGAGGGAGACCAAGAGATGAATACAAAAAAAATGGTTCAAATGGCTCTGAGCACTATGGGACTTAGCGTCTGTGCATCAGTCCCCTAGTACTTAGAACTACTTAAACCTAACTAAACTAAGGACATCACACACATCCATGGCCGAGGCAGGATTCGAACGTGCGACCGTAGCAGTCGCGCGGTTCCGGACTGCGCGCCTAGAACCGCTAGACCACTGCGGCCGGCAGATGAATACACTAAGCAGATTCAGAAGGATGTAGGCGCAGTAGGTACTGGGAGATGAAAGAGCTTGCACAGGATAGATTAGCATGGAGAGCTGCATCAAACCAGTCTCAGGACTGAAGACCACAACAACAACAACAACATTTCGAGAGAAAACATTCGAAGTACTGCTAGGCGCGTGCAAGTAGGCAACCACTTGATACACAACCGGCGCCAGTAGTAGGTGTGTGAAATGTTTTCCTCGGTCGCTCATTAAAAAATAAATAAATAAATAAAATTTAGCAGAATGCGTGACTTAAACGCTGGACGTCACCGTTCTGACTTTCAGCGCAGAGGCGTCGAAGGAAGGGGTGATACGAGCGTAAAACGGGAAGTGACGTCTTTCCCACTGTGTGGCTGGGCGCTGGTGGCCGAGCGGTTCTGGGCGCTTCAGTCTGGAACCGCGCGACCGCTACGGTCGCAGGTTGGAATCCTACCTCGGGCATGGATGTGTGTGATGTCCTTAGGTTAGTTAGGTTTAAGTAGTTCTAAGTTCTAGGGGACTGGTGACCTCAGATGTTAAGCCCCATAGCGCTTAGAGCCATTGTTGTTGTTGTTGAAAACATGAAAATATTTATACTGATTTTGCTTACGTTTCTTTATATATTTTTACCACCTTCACCCGCCTTCCTTTTTGACGATATATTGTCGATCGTCGGTTGCATCACTATTCTCGATAAATGCACCAAAAAATCGTAATCAACTGCGTCGTCCACTACGAAGTCCTCGTTGAGTTTTTGAGTCTATTTACTGGGTGGCAACATATGGACGTCAGTGGAGCAGTCTCCTCTGAACGGAGACCTGCCACTCCCTGCTCTTCACCAGTCCTCTTATATGGGAGGCCAAATAGGGCCATCATTTGCGTAGGCTCGTCCGAACGGCGATCTGCCACCACTTTTTTTCCGCCAGTAATATTTTGTGGGTGGTCAGGTGGAGCTGTCGCCCAAGTAGGCTCGTCGTCTGAACGGCGAACTGCCACTCCCTTCTGTTCGCCAGTCATCTTGTGTTGGGGGGATTGTTTCGTCTGTCAAAGCAGAATCCTCCAAATGGTGAGCTGGTAGTCCCCTCTCTCTGCCAATCATCTTCCGGTGGAGGGGGGGGGGAAGGGGGGGGGGGTGATCAGGCCGCCACCCAAACATGCTCATCCGAACGGTGACCTGCCACTTCATTCTCTCTGTCAGTCAACTTTTGTGTGGTACCCGGGGGAAGAAAGGGTGGCGGATGGCGCCACCAACTGAGCAGGTTCATCCGAACCTGACGTTCCCTTGTATTCAACAGTCGTCTTCTGTGGGGGCCTAGATTGGGCTTGCGCCCAATCAGGCTCCTAGAGACGTTGATATGCTTCACCCATCCTCTGCTCAACGTTATATGAAACTCAAGGCGCGCTCACGACATCACTGTATTAGACATGAGCGACGAGTGTATGCCAAAGCTGGAAACAGTTATCCTACACAGGCCTCTGTACTGTACACAGGACATCTAGCGCCCACCCCAAGTGCTGCCTCCAAGACTGACTTGCAGCGCTGGGCCCAGGAGATCATTGGCGCCATCGAAGTATTTTTGTTACAGCCACATCAATCAAAAGTTAATTTTTCCACAATTCCAGATGAGATATTTGAAATGAATTGGGCGTTTGGCATTCTTGGCCAGGAATCCCCATCTGAGGCAGTTCGTCATCGCAGTGCAAATATTTTTATTTGACGCCACATCGGCCACTTGACATCATTAATCTTGAATTATCTAACGTTATGGAAAGACGCGCAATGGATCATTTACTGGCGCGAAGAGAATCCTGGATAAGTATCGCACTGTCCAGATATCTCCAAACGGCTAGTGATGGCACTGTTGGTCTTGGAAAACAATATGTGTGTCTCACTTGTCTTGTTAACCATAGCGTCCGATGTAGGGTCCCTTACCATGAAATTATGAAGACCACTTCGGTTGCAAATACTACGACATCAAATGAATTTTATCGATAGTGGATGACGTCGAACTCCATGACTGTTCCTCTATAGGCGCAAGCCCGAAACCGATCGTGTGACAAATAAATAACCTTTTTTTGTGACTGGAGCGGATATTTTTCTACACACTATGACATTAACCCACAAATTAAGTTTTTCCTCCGAATCTTTTATGAGAATAGTTCATCTCTATGTTTCTAATAGAACTGAAAATGTAATTTACAGTGCTTGTTTACCTCTGGAGTCTTTAAGTATCTCCTTCAACATTACATGAAAGAACACGTCCTTGTATTTGGTCGTAGAAATCTCACTGAAGACGCAATAATTGCACTTAACATTTGTATATCGCTGCTTGTGATTATCTGAAATATTTCAAGCGGCATTTACACGACCAATTTAGGGAGTCAGACCGAAGACTTTTCATAAGCTCCTGGTGTCCCATAAATATATTAAAACTTGTAAACCTGTATACTGGAGCAGTTCGTTGTTGTTACCATGCTAAGCGTGATAAGTTTATGCGAATTAACTGGTTTCCTTCAAGGCACATTTTCACCCTTGACCAGATATTACTCACAGAGCTGATAAATAGTGGTAGGAGGGTTCCGTCTGGCACTCGATTTCGCTGCATACTCACCTTATAGCATTCCCCTGTTGAGAACTGTCAAATGTTGAAACTTCTTTATTTAAATGAGTGAATTACTTTTGAATACCTTATGGGAGTGACAGTGATCAATATGTTACAAATATTTACTGTTAAAAACAGTCTTGATCACAATTTATTTAGTACGGTGACCGGTTTCGACCACTACTGTGATTATCTTCAGACCAATGAGTAAGAACCTCCATCTGCTAGAGAATTGCTACTGAAGATGACCACAGTAGTGTTTGAAACAGGTCACCGTACTAAATGAATTGTGATCAAGGCTATTTTTAATAGTAAACAAAAATTAAATGAGTGAGTCTGTACTTACATTGCTGAACGACTGAGACCCACAATATCATAGTGCAACGCAATCTGACTGCTCAAAAAAAAGATAACTTGATTTCAGATAATTAATTCAGAAGAATGGCCCTGACTAAAAGAAATCTTAACAATAATCTGTACATTTGGTTAAGCACTTACCTAACAAAATTCTTCATTGCGCAAACTACTGCAATGCAGCGAGCATCAATATTGCCAACTAAATAAAAGATTCTAACCACCAAAGCCACTAACTACTAATAGACATGTGGTTAGCAAAGGAAGGATTTGGTTTCAAACCAAATAAAGTATTTTTTACCTTAATAATGTGACATCCAGTTCAAACACGAATTTAAATCGGCATTGACATCTAGTACAAAGGTATACAGTAATGAATAATATTCAATCTCCAAGTCGAACATGTACAGATCGTTAGCCTACGCTAACACTTCAGACCTCTACCCTCCATCAAAGCTAACTTCTCACATCTAACATCCATCACTGCTAGCTGTTCACCTCCAACTGCCCTACAGTACTTCCATCACTGCTGGCGACTAACATCCAACAACGAGTCCAACCAGCCACAGAGTCTCTTACAACGAAAGCGCAGTCAGAGATGCAATGCAAAGCGCTATACAGTGCCGCCAACACAGAAGCAACCCACTTACAGTGTTGCACTTGAGTAAGTCGTCATCGAATTTAAGCCCTAAGACACTCTCCCAGTTCTTAATAGTTGAACAGTTTTCGTCAGTTTGTCAAGAATACGACGAAAACAATGGAAAACTGAACGCTTTTCCAGAAGATCAAAAGCAGTTCCACCAGTGCATGCCCTGGGTCACTTCACGGCTGCGGGGCATACATCGTCAAGGGTATGACGTCAGTGCGTGTGCTTCGCAGACTATTATTACAATATGCGAACAGTATCGTCGAATGAGAGGTTAAGTTGTGGATGAAAGTTTAAAAGAGAGTGGCGATGAATCAGAGGAAAACGAAGCTTGTTAACGAAGCGTGATGCGAGAAGATCAGGACGCTTGGCCTATGAAACTGCCGTTTGTTGACAATCAGAGCTGTCACCTTGACAAGAGTACAGGCGCCAGTATGCTCGTTTCCTGTAAAGGCAACACTGGTTTTCCGTGACTGTGTTATACGTGTTCATGCTGTATCACAGTTAAAAGCGTTACACGACAAGAGTGAAAATATTCGATAACAGAAGCAAAAACAATCCAATAAACACGAGTCCGCCAACGTGCCATTTGTTCAAAAATGTTCAAATGTGTGTGAAATTTTATGAGATTTAACTGTAAGGTCATCAGTCCCTAAGCTTACACACTACTTAACCTAAATTATCCTAAGGACTAACACACACACACACACACACACCCATGCCTGAGGGAGGACTCGAATCTCCGCCGGGATCAGCCGCACAGTCCATGACTGAAGCGCCTCAGACCGCTTGGCTAATCCCGCGCGGCCAACGTGCCGTTTACAAGATAAGTTGGAATGTGTGGTTTACGAGCCGCCTCTGCCTTCGGAATGAAATGTTGTCCTAGTTGGTACAAACGCCCATAAAATGTAAATTTTTCGACTAAGCCGGTATCTGACTGGGCCCAATTTTTACCCGTTTGTATGTAATTCGGCAGTTACATGAAGGGACACCGGCACATTTTACTGTTCATATGTCTAACGTGACAAAATAGTCCAAGAACGACAGATGGAAAAGGGCCTGTTTTATTTCAGGAGATGATAGTGTAAAAGTAATAGATGAGACTGTTTGGGCAATAAAAAAACCGATGATAACCGTAGCAGAGAGGATATGTAATTCTGACGGTCTACAGCAAGAAAGATTTCTCCAGAGAAATTTGTTACCATCTAGTATAAATTTGGGTGTTACTGAGTCTTTCCTGAACGTACGCTACTGGCCATTAAAATTGCTACACCACGAAGAATTTAGACGACGGAAAATTTCCACAGTCACAATACAGTGCGTTATTCTGGGCAGGAAGTCATCCGCACGTCGTGTGTACCACAGAAAACCTGCCAATCAAATTACTTGAAAGTTCCCTAACGACTAGCTTCATTCAATGCCACAACACCTTCCATATTCAACAGGATCTATTACAATCTGTCTACATGATACGAAAACGGTTAAACTTCTGAAAATGTGGCTAATTATTTAAATTGAATAATCATCTTGCAATGGAAGGCAACTTCACGCTTTTCAAGCCACTTTGACATATAAACACCTGCGAGTATTAGACGCAGTAAGTAGAATGATAGCGTCGCAAGTGTATTTTGAATTTGTTGCAGCGTTTAGTATGGAAGATAAGAAATTTTACGATAGAAATCAGCGCTAAATTTATATTCTCTGCGAAATGGCACCACATAGGACGTTTTGAAATGGAAGGCATACGCACACTACTTTCGTGAATTATCAGTTTCTGTTCAGCATTTGTTTGTGCCTTAATTTTACATCTGACAGGGAAAATAAGCCCTTTTAATTGCGGACATTAAAACGAAATCTGCACAAGAGGGCCCGTTTTCCTTCTACTACAAAACGTCCTACCTAGCTTACGCTTTTCGCACAAGAAAGAAGAGAAGTACAGAAGGAACTGGAAATATCACACCTTAGGGTATAATAATCAAAGGAAAGAAGGGAGCACTCATACAAGTTCACAAGTCATCCATTCAGACTGCAGTGAGAGATCATGTACTCGGCAGACAACAATTTCAGTGACGGATATATATTTACTTTTACTGCTCACAGAGGTGGTTTCATGCAATAACTGAAGATACTTAAAATGTTAATAATATGTTGACATTAAGTGGTAATTTTACATCAGCGATGCATATCAATTATCATGGTAATTTTAATAGAGTTTCAGATCTTCTTTCAAATTTAGTGAGGTCTTCGAATAGTTTTTCACTTAATCTGTTTCATAATCAAACAAAGTATTTTTTAAGGCAAACGAAGATCGTACACGCATGTACAGAACACGGCCTCTAGAACGGCAGAGAATGAAACATTTATGTACATATTCTGCGGCATCCAAGCCGAGGCTGAATCATTTCCTTGTCTACCCGTAGTCTGTTAGCACATTTTTATTGAAACTGAATTAGACCTTCTCAAGATCTGTGACTTCCAAGCAGAACTGCAGTTCATAATCATTGTTCCGTTTTATAACTTCTTTTAAGATTTTCATACAATCTAGTGTGCTGTATTCACTCTTAAAACCAGTGTGTTCCTGACCTTTTTTCGGTTGTAATTTTAATGGCTATGTTATATATCAAGTAAGCTAATTCTTGCCTGATTCATTTCGTGCAAAACTGATCAGTTGCAGCACACTCTACCATGTTCTGTTACGTTCGTTGTCACTTGCTTAAAACTCGCACTTTCTGTTAAATTATTGCATTGTTCCATGTGAAATTTTCTTTCATCTTATGTCCTTCATAATCAACATATTTTGAAATTTCCATGAGTTCCATTGCTAAGTAACTGTCCCATTCATCTACGTCCGTGTAATCTTCATTTTATAAAATGCTGAAACAAAATTCAATAGCTGTTCCAAAATATTGTTTTTAGCACAATTTTCTTGTGGTTGGATCCGTTCCCCTAATACCCTCAGTTTTTGTTTTAGTAATACAGATTTTATAATTATAAGATTTACATCGATTATTACAAGGTTCTCGTATTTCTGTAGCTGTGTCTTATTTGAATCGTTATTTGGCCATCAGCAAATAAAAACGTGTTTGAATAGACACCGTTTAACACTTTCATTCCCGGATCTGCGCTAGCAATGACCATTTCTTTAAAACGTCGTTTTATATTAGGAAGAGTGGGGTGATAAGCTGCATTCTTGTCTAAGTTCTGTATGTGCTAAAGTACGTTCACTTCTTGTAATTCCCATTTCTGTGATTGAACTAATTGTCTATAAGACACCTTATTTCTAAAATTAGGTGTGGTGGGTGGCCCTCATTTTCTACTATTTTCCATGGTTTTATCCTGTCTTGTTCATTCTGCCATTTGTCTAATGTTGAAGACATTATCCATGCACAATCTCCCTTCTCCTAACAGAGAGTCTGCAACAGTTTTTAACCTGTTATTTATTATATTACTGTACGTGTTACATCTTGTATTTATGAGATCAATTCTTCTATAATTTCAACAGTTTTTGAGGACTCCTCTTTTATCTAGAGCTGTTGACGGAGGCAGAATTATTTGGCAATTTTCGCAATATTTATTGAATAGATTTAAATTAATTTTCATATTGTAGCACTATATTTAGTAATTCCCATATTCACTACATCTCATCCAGATGCCTTTCTGTTTTCTACAGGTCATAGTACTCTAATTCTTGCAATGTTTTTTAGTCTACTTCCGGAAATTTATTCCCATGAGAGGATCCGCCGATGTAGAAACAAAATCGTCACCTTTGTTGTGGACTATAAGAAGGCCTATGACTGTGTCGACAGGCGTACTGTTTTTAATACTCCAGAAGACTTCAGAGTGAGCAGGAAGATCAGAGAACTAATTTGCAGGACTCTTACAAATACATCATAAATGAAATTTGTCTGTGAAATCTCTCGGCCTCATGAGATACGTACATCTGTTTTACAAGGGGACAATCTGTCACCCTAGCTATTTAACTCAGCGATCAACGAAGTTGCAAGAGAATGAGAAAAAAGACGTCCCAGATATAAACATTTGAAACGCTGGGTCTAAAGCCAGTGTTAAATGTTTAGCCTTCGCTGATAATTTGGCAGTGAATTCCAAGATTAAAGAAGAAACACCATATACCATAGAAAAACAGCACAAGATAGAGGCAAACGCATTCCTCGAGATATATTACGAGAAAACCCAGTACTTGGAAAATCCCTGCCAAAACAGCAGGAACTTTCCATTAAAAGTGGAATTTGGTATTCTCCTTTGGAGGTTTTGTCAGGAGGGGTCGGACAGTGATGCAAACCTAGTGAGAGCCACGGAAGTTCAAAAGACATCCAAAATCATATGCAACCACTGTAACAAAAAACTAATATCACCCTAATCGAAATTACCACATTGCAAGGCCGTTCTATTACCGGGAGCACTACGTACATGATAGACCACATCTGTCGTAGGGCGTTCTGAAGACTTGCAGACAACCGTCAACAGGAGCAGAGAATTCTAAGGACGACACATAATTCCTCACAAGAAAAGGGAATTTGGCTGAAGAGCAGAACATTCGATTTCTAAACACAAATAGATAAGTTGACCAACACTGTGCGCAAGAGACACCTGGAATACTGAGAGCATATTTAGAGAGTGAACAACAGTGCGCTCACCGTAAGACTACTCTCACACCATAGATCTGTATGCTGGTTATAAGAACTCTGGAGGAATACACAACGCATGAATATTCCAGTAGGAAACATAATAAATAGTCTATGTTTCGGAACACTAGTAACAAAGCACAGATTCACGGAGAAGCAAAAAGAAGTCTGGAAATAAATGAACACATGAAACGAAGAAAATAAAAAACAATGAATGCATTCAGAGATTTTCAGAAGATAAGAAGTCAGAAACACAAAAATCAACTACAAAGGAGAAAGGTGCTCCTGAAGTGGGCTAACCAAATAAAGCCAAAAAGTTTTTACTTTAACTCATTACGCGTTTCGACACAAAAACCGTTTCAGCTATTGATGGTAGTGGATAAAAATTTTGTGACTGACGCAGGATTATATATTTTACTAATAACTCTTCCCAAGTATCTTAAATAAATTTCTTTAACCTACAAGAAGTGGGCTGTCACACTCTCCAAACCTTAAATAAATTTTCGTAGCGTTCGTTGCCTCTTTCTTGACCGATGACGCTATTTCTTTTTAGCACTATGAGTCTATGAAAATATGTAATTCTATGAAGGTTTTGTATCGTGTCATTTTGTTCTTTTTTAATCGTTTTATGAAATATTGTAAATTTCCTTTTTTGTTTCATTTGGTCCCATACATTCTCATTTAAATGAGTAACGTAGAATATTTTGCTTTATTTATAAGGAAACCTTGCTATTTTGATTCAGATTCTTTCGGTATCTACCATACACTTTTTTAACTTTTTGTTTATGAAAAATGCTGAGTCTAAATTTTCTCCCTGCTCTGTTCCTCCGTAGTACAACATACAGGGTGATTCAGTACCTCTAGGAATGTCCTTTTAAGCATCTCGCACTTCATGTGTATAAGGAACGCTATCCAGAAAGGCGATAGCCAAGTAATCGATATGTTCCCCCTTAGTGCTTCGGGCGACTGTTAGCAAAAGGAACCATACTGTGAAAAATACAAGTGATGATTAGCCACGAGTTAACACGTATCTTTGGACCAAGATATACATTACATCTGCCGTACTTACCGGAAAGTCTCCAACCTTTCTTTGTGTAATTAGCAGTGTAGTCATACAGGTTTTGGATGACACTGTAAGTTTATACCGTTTATGGTAATTAATCTTTCGCAAATAGTTCAGAAATGTTTCCTCATAAATTGTGATTTACCATCGGAAAGAACGAAATTAACAGTAGATGTCAAAGTGGTAAGCGTGGAAGCAACAATTTGCCGGTATACGTAACTCCGTGGAAAGATTAATGTATGACTCGCCACATTAATGTGCTGAAGCAGTTCCACATACAAAATTTGTATAATAGGTCTAAGTTGTCTTCATATAGCTTACCAGTTATTCTGCGACATTTTGACAACAGGCTTCACATTTCCAGAGCGAACTGGTCAACAACATAGTTCTGTCATGTTGGGGCGGTATACAAAGACATCGACAGAGGCAGCTGAACCACCCTAATAATTTATTTAGTTTTCATTTTTCCACGATACTTTCAATAGCTCTGCTGTATAATATTTCATCTTCAATTTCAGTAGCTCATCTTTGGGTACTAAGGATATGCGGTTGATTGGTAGAACGATGTTGGATTTTTTAAGATCCATGTTGTTTATTTAGTAAATGTTCGTGTAGCAAAATATGAGACTTCCCCTTCTGACATTACGGCCAGTGTGTGAGAGTACGACTGGCTGTAACACTTCCACGGTTCTCGTGGGGCGTCTCAAGTGGACGTACGCTCTTCAGAAATATGTCACTAAGTTCTAAGCTGGACTCATCTCTAATCTCCATACGATGATCTCCTTTCAGCAGGCAGCGCGGTTGCCGGTTTGTTGGCCACGCACCTCGGGCGCTAAACTTATAGGTACGAAGAAATGGCTAGATAACAGTTGCAAATGGTTCTTAAACTAACGGAGTAGGATGCGAAGACGTTTTATTTTCAACTGAGAGTGACAGCGGTCCTTTCATATGTTAAATCGAATAAAATAAATCATATTCATCTCGGCGGCTCATTTCACACGATTATTGACAAGTTCTCTAAGACATTAGACAGTATTGTTACATAACGTTGTCTAGTGTGCACAGTCTGCACTGTGCCTGGATGCACTAACGCTCCTAACACGCATCGGTACTACAGGGTGGTCAGGGCTTAACGCAACCGCTCTTCCTGCGTGCGGCCAGCCGGCGAGTCCGGCTGCTGGGCTCGCGATGCGGGTCACAGGGGGTCTGCAGTAAGTACAGTACGGTTTGTTGCGTCAGTTATTTTTTAGAATACATAACAAACAATACATAACAATAACCCCCCCCCCCATATACCCCTCAGGGATACAGATAGGTGCAACCACAACGGAGGGGTATCTGTTGAGAGGCCAGACAAACGTGTGGTTCCTGAAGAGGGGCAGCAGCCTTTTCAGTAGTTGCAGGGGCAACAGTCTTGATGATTGACTGATCTGGCCTTGTAACACTAACCAAAACGGCCTTGTTGTGCTGGTACTGCGAACGGCTGAAAGCAAGGGGAAACTACAGCCGTAATTTTTCCCGAGGGCATGCAGCTTTACTGTTCGGTTACAACTACTGACAGCCTTGGGAGAGCCAGGCCTAACAAAAGTCTACCATCTAGTGAGCAAGATATATGAGACAGGCGAAATACCCTCAGACTTCAAGAAGAATATAATAATTCCAATCCCAATCAAAGCAGGTGTTGACAGATGTGAAAATTACCGAACTATCAGTTTAATAAGCCACGGCTGCAAAATACTAACGCGAATTCTTTACAGACGAATGGAAAAACTGGTAGAAGCCGACCTCGGGGAAGATCAGTTTGGATTCCGTAGAAATGTTGGAACACGTGAGGCAATACTGACCCTACGACTTATCTTAGAAAATAGATTAAGGAAAGGCAAACCTACGTTTCTAGCATTTGTAGTCTTAGAGAAAGCTTTTGATAATGTTGACTGGAATAGTCTCATTCAAATTCTGAAGGTGGCAAGGGTAATATACAGGGAGCGAAAGGCTATTTACTATTTGTACAGAAACCAAATGGCAGGTATAAGAGTCGAAGGGCATGAAAGGGAAGCAGTGGTTAGGAAGGGAGCGAGACAGAGTTGTAGCCTATCCCCGATGTTATTCAATCTATATATTGAACAAGCAGTAAAGGAAACAAAAGAAAAATTTCGGAGTAGGAATTAATATCCATGCAGAATAAATAAAAACATTGTAATTCTGTCAGAGACAGCTAAGGACCTGGAAGAGCAGCTGAACGGAATGGACAGTGTCTTGAAAGGAGGATATAAGATGAACATCAACAAAAGCAAAACGAGGATAATGGAATGTAGTCGAATTAAATCGGGTGATGCTGCGGGAATTACATTAGGAAATGAGACAATGTAGTAAATGAGTTTTGCTATTTGGGGAGCAAAATAACTGATGATGGTCGAAGTAGAGAGGATATAAAACGTAGAGTGGCAAAGGCAAGGAAAGCGTTTCTGAAGAAGAGAACTTTGTTAACATCGAGTATAGATTTAAATGTCAGGAAGTCGTTTATGAAAGTATTTGTATGGAGTGTAGCCATGAATGGAAGTGAAACATGGACGATAAATAGTTTATATAAGAAGAGAATAGAAGCTTTCAAAATGTGGTGCTACAGAAGAATGCTGAAGATTAGATGGGTAGATCACGTAACTAATGAGGAGGTATTGAATAGAATTTGAGGGAAGAGAAATTTGTGGTACAACTTGACTAGAAGAAGGAGACCAAGAGATGAATAAACTAAACAGATTCTGTAGGATGCAGGTTGCCGTAGGTACTGAGAGGTGAAGGAGCTTGCACAGGATAGAGTAGCATGGAGAGCTGGATCAAACCAGTCTCTGGACTGAAGACCACAACAACAACAACAAAAATACTTAAAAAGTAAAGTAAATTACTCACGTATATTAAGGAAGGAAATGTTGGAACTGCCTCGTTTTCTTCTTCAAGTATTTCTAACACCTGCCTAGGAAATACTTCATTATAGTCTGCAGTTCCCACTGAGAAATGGCAGCATTTTCAATTTCGTTTGAAGTGTGGATTTGATTTGTACGCTTTCTCTTTCAGGCCCCCAGATACAAAAATCTCACGGGATTAAATCGGGGGATCGAGTAGGCCACATGTTGTTAGTGATAACTCTATCTTGAAACGCGACACGAAACTGCTGCATTGAGAAGTTGGCACTATGTGGCGTCGCAGAATCCTACTGAAACGTCGCGAAATCACGTTTTTTCTCAGTTAACTTGCCAAAAAAAAAAAAGGCCGCAAAATGTTTTTCACATATCTCTCACTGTTGATCGTTTCCTTGTAAAAAATAATAATAATAATAATAGGGACTGTTATTCTCTCACCATTCACAGCACACCGTACACCTATTTTCTGATCTTTCAGAGGTGCCTCGTGTATCGCGTTAGCATTTTCAGAATTCCAGGAAAGGTTATTCTATGAATTAACTTATCCACTTACGTGGAACCATGATGCACCCGGAAAGAAAGTAAGGTGTGATTTCTCCGTCATGCACCCATTGTAACCCAATTTAAATAACTGCAACCTTTTTTCAGGGTCTCCCGATTGAAGTTCTTGCACTGCAGTTATTTTACAGGGCTATAACTTCAACAACTTTGTAGCCGTTTGGGCAGAACCATAGGAAATTCCCGTTTGCTGAGAAGGACTTGCAACTGAATTTCTAGGAGACCTTTCCAGAGCATGTCCAATTTTATCCAGAGTACATGGTTGTTGATGTTTCCTGTGAAGAACACTTCCGGTTTCGCGAAGATTATTTATCAACCGATGACTCGTACTCCGGTAGGAACTTGAATATCAGGAGATTCCTCTTGGAATATTCTTCTTACTGCACGTGCTACTTGTGTGCTCCAGAAGTTGGACAATTACAGAATACTGGCAGTAGCTCACAATTGGTTCACCTCTTACTTTAGCAACAGGCAGCAAAAGGTCATTATTCACAATGTTGATAACGGCTGTGATTTAGGGTCTGAGTGGGGTACTGTCAAGTGGGGGGTGCCCCAGGGATCAGTGTTGGGGCCACTCATGTTCCTTATTTATATAAATGATACGCCCTCTAGTATTGCCGATTTGTCTGGCGCTTTAATCTAGAACCGCACGACCGCTACTGTCGCAGGTTCGAATCCTGCCTCAGGTATGGATGTGTGTGGTGTACTTAGATTTAAGTAGTTTTTAGTTCTAGGGGACAGATGACCTCAGATGTTAAATCCCATAGTGCTCAGAGCCATTTGAACCCTCTAGTATTACGGGCAACTCAAAAATATTTCTGTTTGCTGATGACACAGGCTTGGTAGTAAAGCATGTTATGTGCAACACATTCTCGGTTTCAAACAGTGCAGTTCATGACGTAAGGTCATGGGTTTTAGAAAATAAACTTATGCTAAATCACAGTAAGACACAGTTTTTGCAGTTTCTAACACACAATACAAGAAAAACTGACGTTTTAATTTCACAGAACGGGCATATCAATTAGTGAAACTGAACAGTTCAAATTTCTAGGTATTCAGATAGATAGTAAGCTGTCGTGCAAAGCCTACGTTCAGGATCTTGTTCAGAGACTTAATGCTGCCATTTCTACTATTCTAACGGTATCAGAAGTGAGTGATCGTTCGACACGAAAATTAGTCTACTTTGCTTATTTTCATTCGATTATGTCGTGTGGTATTGGGGCAACTCTTCCCATTCTAATAGAATATTTTTGGCTCAGAAGCGGGAGGTTCGGGCAATAAGTGGTGTAAGTTCACGAACCTCTTGTCGACCCCTGTTCACGAGTCTGGGTATTTTGACATTTGCCGCTAAATATATGTATTCCTTACTGTTATTTCTAGTTAAAATTATTAGCTTACTCCCAAGAAGATTTTCACTCGGTTAATACTCGACAAAAATCAACCCTGCTTTTGGATCGGACTTCCGTAACTCTTGTGCGAAAAGGTGTGCAGTATACTGCTCCATCCATTTTCAATAAGCTGCCACTCGAATTCAAAAATCTTAGCAGTAATCCAAGCACTTTCAAATCGAAACGGAAGAGTTTCCTCTTGGGTCACTCCATCCATTCTGTCGAGGAGTTCCTTGAAAAATTAAGTGATTCTTATTGTATTGTTGATCGCCTTTACTTAAACTTATGGACTGACTTTTTTCGGGTTCATAAACACTTATTTTTTATCTGTTATTACTTTTATGTTGTAATTTCATGTACTGACACGTTCCATGACCTTGGAGATTTGCTCCACAATTTGGTGTTACGGAACTTGACGTGTAAATAAAATAAATAAAAAATGAATCACATAAGAATACTCTTTGACGCATAGAATATTTGTGTTTCGCCATTTTATTTGAAACACTTTCACTCAGTATTGCGTCGCCTGACATATACGTGCTACCTGCGCAAACGCAGGGGTCGCAACGGAGGGGAAATATACTCGGTTTGTGGTGTTTGTGTTTTGTCATCTTAGGAGTGGTTTCTACCCTTACTTACCCAGCCAGTCGGAAGAAACCACGCTTCCGTTTTTGGTGTTGTGACATGTCTGCTGCTGTAGCATCAGGTTAATTTGTACCCCCACCCAGCGGGAGAAAACGAAACGAAATACTATCTAGAAAACCAATATTACGTACTTCATCAAGCCGCAAGCGCGTGACTGTGGCGTCATATTCCTTTTTTTACAAGCCACTGGCCCCAATAACGCGTCCTAAGGAAGCCTGCCCCTGCCTGAAACAGCCAGACTACTCTACTTAGCGTACAGGGCTAATTAGCCGCGATCGTTACAGATGTGCAGACACAGCAGTAGCTGAGGCCTCTGAATGTATTCTCTCAATCCACTACCCGCAATGTTTTTTCACCTCGCCGAGATTACCGATCGCCCTGCCACGAACTCGTACGTTGCTGCAGGAACTCCAACAGGCCTTCCCACAGCACACACTCACCGGCCAGGGCCTGAAGAGTTTGGCGGGAAACCAGAACAGAGCTAATCCTCGACAGGGCAATGCTCGCAGCAATTTCAGTCCACGCCAGAGCGCTTCCAAATCTCGGAGCCTGGGGCAGCAGGGGTAGCTCGCTCGCTAATAACGCCCCAGTAGAGCCCTAAGTCAATATTGTCATTTAGCGGTCTATCAATCTTTTTGTGACTCTTAATGAATTCAGGTCTGCCTTTATTCATCCGCGATCGGTCGATGTCGCTTTCATTTCATGTTATCATAGGCTACTTTTTATGCTGATCCGGCAGCTACAGATTGTGAGAATACACACACGTGCTGCATCGCAATGTGTTACAGCCGTGGCGCTCGGTGTACAATCAGTGATGCACACTCGACAACTTGAAAATGGCTTAAAGCCGAAACGCGACAATCGTGAATAAATAAATCCTTGTTTGTGAATAAATGCAGACGAGGTGGAAAATAAATATGAATTTCAATTGCCATATATTGGCTTAGATTGTAACAAAGCTGTGTTTTCTTTCTTTACACTCATGAATCCAGAAAATATTTGGTTCCCAGAGCAGTGTAATATGTGCAAAATGGGCAGAATACAACTACAATATTTCATGTACCTTAAGAAAGGCAACACAACTCACACCTGGTGCAGATGATTTGTGATTTTTATTTATATCTGGCTCCATACTTTTACCTTTTGTACTCACTTCTGTAAGAAAAAAAATTAGTTAATCACAGTGCTGAAGACAAATGTCGTCCACGTTACATTATCAAAAGACGTATTTCCTTCAGAGAAAAAAAGTTTTCAACTTATTTTATGCAGATGATTTGTGATTTTTATTTATATCTGGCTCCATACTTTTACCTTTTGTACTCACTTCTGTAAGAAAAAAAATTAGTTAATCACAGTGCTGAAGACAAATGTCGTCCACGTTACATTATCAAAAGACGTATTTCCTTCAGAGAAAAAAAGTTTTCAACTTATTTTATGACAGAAGAAGTAAGAAGAAAACCCTGCCTGCATCGCGTATCTATGTATTGCGCCTTTTCAATACCATGTGAGAGGATGTTATTTTAGCTAATTTTTACCGACGAGATCAGTGAGTTCGTCTAGTTTTATTTATTTAAAACAATTGATAATTTCATTTCTGCAAACACGTAGTGGTAATGCAAGAATATTAATTTCATTCTATCTAAAGAAAATGGAAAGTTCAATTAAACGTATCTCCCTTCCACAAGAACAGAAAGTGCGACAGAAGACAGTACACTTTCTTCTCGTGTTGGTACTCGCTTATATGGCAGGAGAACCCCAGCATCGTACTTTGTTACCCTAATATTTTTGTCATAGAAGTGCTTTAATTTAGACAACCAAGTGCACTACAAAGTAGAAAATGTGAACATCGTGCGGTGTAAAAACAAAGCCGAGATATAGAGTGTACTCCCTTCTTTATCTTATAAAACGCTTTCGTCTCATATAATTCCATAGGAATTCCTTGTGACCCTGCAGCACATGACGTGAGAAATACTAAACTAAATAATCAGCCACTGCAGGCAAAATTTACCTGAAAAGAAAACGAAACTGGGTCGGTGCAGAAGTTCGTAGATATTTTGTTTCACGTGTCGTCACGTAGGTTGCTGTAAGTATGTTTACCAATCGCCATATTTATTTGAAATTCTGATGTTGTTCTTTCTGTGACTTACTGAATGTTCCATGTTTGGAGGTTATAAAGAGCGTTGCTTAAGAGTAAGAAAACGCAGCGTAAAACGCAAAAAAATCTGAACATTTGTGACTTCTGTTCTCTGTGGATTTAATATAGGGGTAAAAGCAGCAGAGGCTACTCGAAATATTTGTGATGAGTATGAGATGACTTCCATCAAAGGAATCACGTCAGAAATAGTCTTCTTTCCTTGGCTTCAAGTAGGATGGTTTTGACATGAATTAGTCGGAGCAGATCGACAGTATGATACTTAAGATAGATAACACGCCATCCGACCATCGTCAGCACTGCAGACTCTTAGGACAAGCAAGCACACGAAGAGGTGGAAGTTTAAATGTACATAAAGTTTATAAGGACTTCGTCTGGGCTCATGGGCGCATTTATTACGAGACAGCACGTAAGTGGTATTCCTTTGCAACTAAATTGCAATAGGAGCACTATGGTTGAAGTGGAACTGGGTAAACTTCTGAACGAATTTCAGGTAGATATAATATGTCTCCAAAGGCCATATCGCATTCGGAAGGACGACGGTTCAATCCCGCGTCCGGCCATCCTGATTTAGGTTTTCCGTGATTTCCCTAAATCACTCCAGGCAAATGCCGGGATGGTCCAGAGGCAAATGCCTCTGAAAGGGCACGGCCGACTTCCTTCCCCATCCTTCCCTAATCCGATGAGACCGATGACCACGCTGTCTGGTCTCCTTCCCCAAACCAACCAACCAACCAACCAACCAACCAACCAACCAACCAAAGGCCATATATGGATGGCGGGAGACTTCCAGGCCTTTCCAAACATGTCATAACAATTACCGGGACCCAAAATGCCAAGGCTGCTACTATAATAGCGAACATGAATTACACAGCCACAAAAATAACACAACTTCGTTCTTTACATGTAGCCACATCTGAAATCACAGACAGACGAGAATCTTCGATTATCACATCCTTGTATTCACAGTATTCATATGACAGAGACTTTTGCTGACCAAGTAAGAGATATAGCACAATTTTCCCGGGCCAAAAATTGCTCATATCTATTGACATCAATGCTCAGTCGAACAGACAATAGGGGTCAAATCGTAGTTGATATAATGAATGAATGCAGTTTCTTTGTTCTAAACAAAGCAGCACAAACACCTATGTACTGAAACAATGCAGGAGTATCCAGAAATACTGATATCTCACTAGCAAATGAGGAGTCCATAATATTCCACAACAAATGGGAAGTACTAGAAAATGCCGCACACAGTGACCGCAACACCATATTCATCCACACAAACACATACACAAGCTCCACATGAACGAAAACACTGACTTAGGTTAGGTTAGGTTAGTGTTGTTTAACGTCCCGTCGACAACGAGGTCATTAGAGACGGAGCGCAAGCTCAGGTTAGGGAAGGATTGGGAAGGAAATCGGCCGTGCCCTTTCAAAGGAACCATCCCGACATTTGCCTGAAACGATTTAGGGAAATCACGGAAAACCTAAATCAGGATGGCTGGAGACGGGATTGAACCGTCGTCCTCCCGAATGCGAGTCCAGTGTGCTAACCACTGCGCCACCTCGCTCGGTCTAACACTGACTTCTTCTGAACGAGGCTGACCGGCAAAAATTAAGGGACGTGATTGAAGTATTTTCCCTCCATACAGTCATTGGTAGCACGGACTATAATGCTCACATTCTGACGGACCTGCTTCAAAAAGCGCAACAATTAGCAATCCCAAAGACCTATTGCGCGCCGAAACAGGAACTAGCCTGGTCCACTGAGTTAACAAAACTGAGGAATGGCGCTAGAGAAGAAAGGAAACATTACCAAAAAGCAAAACCAGCACTAGTGAGAGCGGTAAGATTGGAACTACACCGTGATGCAAAGCAAAACTATACAGTACCAGTCAGGATCATTGAAACAATTTTGTTAAAATTGAGCTACAAAACAAAACATGGGTGGAATCATTTAAACTTCTAACAGATAAGGTAAAAACGGCGACAGTACTATCAACTCTTAGGCACACAGACTGCACTACTACAGGGGGCTGTGGATGCTCAGCGCAATACCTGCTGAACAAGCTTCTCCCTGATGACGAAAACGCAAATATCAGCAACATAACATAGACTTACGAAGGAACATGGAGGACACCTGCAGAAACTGCCCATTTACTGTCCCGTATGCCCAAAAAGAGGTAGCGTTAGTAGAAAAACAATAAAAGAATAAGAAGACTCCAGGTCCAGATGGCACACACTCAGAAACATTAAGAATTAGCGTTGCACAGGTTACGCCCTTTCTAACAGGGTTACTGAATGAAGCGGTGCTGCAAGGTATAGTCCCTGCCACGTGTAAAACAGCGAACATAGTAATCGTCAAAAGTAGTAATCATAAAAAAATCGAGAGGATCGGGACTCAACAGACCCAAATACTTTGGGCGCTCTTGAATACTTTGGCTAAGGTACAGGAGAGGCTCCCGTGTAATCGACTACAGTCGCAAAGGACGCTTTTGGCCTAAGTCCACATAAGTATAGTTTTAGACCAAAAAGCTTAATTGACGATGTAGTTAGCCGCGCTCTGGAAATAATACAGGACACACAAGAAAAATGCGCAGCAGCAACAGCAATACTTACAGATGTATCAGGCGGCTTCGACAATATCTGATGGCCTGCCTTGTTCGCAAGGCTACGAGAGATGCAGACACCAATACGGTCTCGACTACTGCGCAGGCAGGGTGGTGCAATGGCAATCAGGAACATAAAACGTTAGCAAGAAAATAATAAAAGGATGCCCACAAGGCTGAGTCTGTGGGCCAATTTTCTGGGATATTGCAATAGAATCGCTCCTAAGGAATATGCACGAAGATTATAGGGTAAAGGGTGTCGTAACCTATGCTCACGACTTGCAACTAGAAATAACTGGAAACTCGAGAATGCAACTCGAAACAAAGGCTCCATTCTCCCTATTAAAATAAGTGACGGTTACAGGCATAACAAGCTCACAATTGCGGCAAACAAGACAGTATGTTTACAGATCAAAGGGGCCTTGCGGGGAAACCCCACCATTAGGCTGAAAAAACTAACATACAGAGGAAAATAACAACCAGATACCGAGGGAAACACCTCGACGAACGACTCACATTCAAAGAGCACATAGGACTTACAACTTGAAAAGCGACAAGAACAATGCACAGACTCGCCATACTAAACTCAACTCACTACAGACTACCATTGCTACACGACGAATGTATCGTACAGACCTCTTTGAATGTATAAAATGTTTAGCAGCAGGTGCCCAGGCACATCAACTGGCACTCATGACCCAAAAAGACTTTGTGAGGCATGGTAAAAAAGATGTATTGCTCAGGGGCATGTCAGGGGTATTTGGAACCACGTCCGTGGAAGCGCTATGCGTTGTACTTGCAACATACCCTGTTGATGTTGAGCCGTGCTGCGGCTCGCTTTGCTGCTGTTTGTAGGTTTCGGCCCTCTGTTGGAGGCCAGCCGGTATCGTTTAGGTGGCATGGTTGCGGTCATTTGTCTTCTACTCGTCTTGACTGGTGCCACTCGGTTTCGGAAGCTTTGCCTGTCCGCTAGTGGCAGCAGTGGCGGTTATCGACATGCAGTAACTGTTTCCCTATCTTTGAGGCAACGTTGTTGTATTTCCGGGTCGTGTGAGTGGACAGTTCGGTTGGGGACTCAGGAGGAGCCAGGCCGCGCAGTGCCAGAACACGCCGGGACTGCTGGTGGCACGCATGGACTGCCTGATGGAAGGGCTGTGGTCACGAGGGTGCACGACCTCGTCGTAAACCGGATCCATCAAGCTTTAAGATGAGTGCATTTGAATCCAAGTAGAAAAACATCCACCATTGTGATATCTCGCGATTCTCCAGTGACTTGGGTTCTTGTTACTGCTCGTAGTGTCGCCGAGGCGAAGAGCAGCGAGTGGAGTGCTTGGAGAAGGCGGATCTGATTAGCTTTCCTCGACTTCTTATTACGGTTTACTGCGTCCAACTTGTTAAAATTTGTTAAGTTCAAGCAGCGGTAATTTTTCTTGCCTGGTGGCCGCTATCGCCCCAGTTACCTGCCCTGGAGGTTAGTGTATGTAACGGCAGTGTACGTTTCCTCGCCTTACCGCTGCTGCCCGGTAAGGCGTGTAGTTTTGACGACTTTCTTGATTGTAGGCCGGTTGGTGATTCTTCTACTCTGGTGGTAGTGGTCCCTTTCGCGTCCCTGGCGCTCTAAACACAGCATTCTGGGGACGTAGTGCAGACCGCCGGTTCCAGCTTTTGCTTGTTGATCCATCGTTGCATTTATTTTATCGGACGTCAGGTAGCTTCAGAAAGATTATCGTTAGTAATTCGTTAGACTGCCAGTAGTCTGAGTTACCATGTTGTGAAGTGAATGCAACTCTCGGCTGTCTGTCTCATCGCTCGCGAAAGTGTTTGTTGCCGGACCTTCTCAGAGGTCGACTTCTGGAGCACCGTGTGTGGCCCCTTGGCTCTTCTAAGACACGTGCGTTATAAAAGGAGGTCTGATGGCCAGTAGTTCAGTGAAACGCTCCTTCAGCCCACGACTTCTGCGGGTATAATCTGCCTCAGTACCCTTTATGGAACTTATGTACTGGTCTTT
This sequence comes from Schistocerca americana, assembly GCF_021461395.2. Classification (NCBI taxonomy): domain Eukaryota; kingdom Metazoa; phylum Arthropoda; class Insecta; order Orthoptera; family Acrididae; genus Schistocerca; species Schistocerca americana. The sequence continues at coordinate 143,088,002 of NC_060122.1, forward strand.
GTGTTTTATTATTATATTATTTATTACAATACCTTGTAAGCCTACATTAAAGGTTATATAATACTAGTTAGTAGTTCTGGTCGCCTTCTAGAATAAATCTAGCAGTGTAATGTTCAGTGGATGTTAAAGGTTGTGTAACAAAGTTTACCATCATCTTATTTCACGCGTTTGGTGATCAGTTGCTTGTTTTTTAATTGACCTTTGCTACTGTATTTGCTGTATTACAGCAGGTTTCTAAATTTTTTATATTATTGCCGTTCCTGGCGTGTAAGGCCTTCAGCCGTGATTGTGGTCATTTGCCTTAAAATTGTAATTTGGTATTTTATTTTAGCAGTAAGCCTTAAAACCTTATTTACTACCATTCCTGGCGTCTGATGCCTTCTGCTGTGTTTGTGACGACTTACCTCGAATATTTCAATGCCTGTAACTTGTAAACTGCAGCGAGTTCTTAAACAATTCTTAATTTATTGCCATTCCTGCCGTGTAAGGCCTTTACTGAAAACACTATTATTTACACAGTTGTTTATTCCTTCATTAATACAGTGTGGTATTTTTATTTGTTGTTGAGTCTGGAATTACTAGTTTAAAATAAATTGTGTGTTACTGTAAAAGGCAACCAGTAGTATCTGATTAAAAATGGTTCAAATGGCTCTGAGCACTATGGGACTTAACATCAGTGGTCATCAGTCCCTAGAACTTAGTACTACTTAAACCCAACTAACCTAAGAGCATCACACACATCCATGTCCGAGGCAGGATTCGAACCTGCGACCGTAGTGGTCACGCGGTTCCAGACTTAAGCGCCTAGAACCACACGGCCACAACGGCCGGCAGTATCTGATTACGGCCCCGCCTACAATCGTAACCTAATACTGCCTTCCCTTGACTACCAGGTTTCAGACGTAACCATTCGACACAGAGCAGCAGCATACTGGCTCGAAAGGGGAAGACAGGGGAAAACTGGGTAAGTTATATGAGAGAACAGGGGATGTTACGGAAAAAGACGCTAATTAAATCATTGGAAGCTTGAGACATGGCGAAAAGAACGGGAAACATCTGACAAGTGGCGTCGGGTTTTCTCCTTTTTCCCCAACATCCAGGAACGTTTTAGGCTCAGACACGATGATCAAAGTCACCGGACGGTACACTTACTGACGGGCCATCGCTCTTACCCTAACACATCTGCACCGCTTTGGCCTTAGCCAAAGTGATATGTGTGAATGTGGGCAACGTGGATACCCCGAACACATAAAACTAAAAGGTGGCACACACACACACACACACACACACACACACACACACACACAAGTAAGACCGACGTCAGAAATCGCAGACATAGCGCAAACTTTAAGAGACCCAGATAACTGGAGCACGCTTAACCGCATCGCTGATGAAATATCAAGAACGCTGCACAAGATTTATAAGCAGCTATGACCACATAGAAGATTATGACCCGAAACAGACCCCACATCACAAAATGATGCATGACAACAGAGATTCAAAAACTGATATAGAAATAGATGAACATATAGACACAAATGATGACATGAACTCTCAAATATCACAAGATATATAAAAGGCATAATAACAGATCACACGACTGCATCGATATTATAGCTAATACAAACATGGAATTTAGAAATCAGTTAGTAAACATAGATAAATGTATGCAAGACTGCCGGAGATAAACCACCCACGATCTAATTTAAATGGGCTATGACAGATTACTTGAAGGAAATGCAGGATAGGAAGCATATACTTGTAATCAATTTAATGTATTATTAATTTGTATTTTCCATGAAACAAAGAAATTAAGGAGTTGTCTTATACATCGGAGCGCGATTAACCTGGGTATTACATTTTCTTATGTTAATTGTACTACGTTGGCGTTATATGCATTACATAAGGGGTGAAAACGACCGAACTTTCAATTTAATAAGACACGGTTGCAAAATACTAACCCGAATCCTTTACAGAAGAATGAAAAACCTTGTAGAAGGTAGATTGTTTGGATTCCGGAGAAGTGTAGGAACACAGGGGCAATACTGACCCTACGGCTTCTCATACAAGATAGAATAAGGAAAGATAAACCTACGTTTATAGCATTTGTAGAGTTAGAGAAACCTTTTGACAATGTTGACTGGAATACTCTCTTTCAGATACTCTAGGTGGCAGGGGCAAAAAACAGGGAGCAAAAGGCTATTTACATTTGGTACATAAACCAGATGGCAGTTAGTCGTAAGTGTCGAGGACACGAAAGGGAAGTAGTGGTTGAGAAGTGAGTGAGACAGGGTTGTAGCCTATTCCCGATAATATTCTATCTGTATACTGAGCAAGCAGAAAAGTAAACAAAAGAAACATTTGAAGTAGGAATTGAGTCCAGGGAGAAGAATAAAAAGTTTTAGGTTTGCCAATGACATTGTAATCTGTCAGAGGCAGGAAATGACTTGGGAGAGCAGTTGGATGGAATGTATAGTGTCTTGAAAGGAGGATATAACATGAACATCAACAAAAGAAAAACGAGGATAATGGAATGTAGACGATTTAAATAAAGGAATGCTGAGGGAATTAGATTTAGAAATGAGACACTTTAAGTAGTTAATGAGTTTTGCTATTTAGGAAGCAAGATAACTAATGGGTGTCGAAGTAGGGAGGATATAGAATGTAGACTGGCAATGGCAAGGAAAGCGTTTCTGAAGAAGAGAAATTCGTTAACATCGAGTATACGTTAAAAAGTCTTTTCTGAAAGTATTCGTATGGAGTGTAGCCACGTGTGGGAATGTAATATGGACGATAAACAGTTCAGACAAGAAGAGAAAGAAGCTTCTGAGATTTGGTGCTACAGAAGAATGCTCAAGTTTAGGTGGGCAGATCACGTAACTAAAGAGGAGGTACTGAACAGAATCGGGGAAAAAGAGAAATTTGTGGTACAACCTCACTAGAAGATGGTATCGGTTGGTAGGACACATTCTGAGGCGCCAAGGAATCATCAGTTTAGTACTAGAGGGAATCGGGGCAGGGAGACCAAGGGATGAATACAGTAAGCAGATTGAGAAGGATGTAGGTTGCAATAGTTACTCAGAGATGAAGAGGCCTGCACAGGATAGAGTAGCATGGAGAGCTGCATCAAACCAGTCTTTGGAATCAAAATGTTCAAATGTGCGTGAAATCTTGTGGGACTTAACTTTTAAGGTCATCAGTCCCTAAGCTTGCACACTACTTAACCTAAATTATCCTAAGGACAAACACACAAACCCATGCCCAGGGGAGGACTCGAACCTCCGCCGGGATCAGCCGCACAGTCCACGACTGCAGAGCCCTCGACCGCTCGGCTAATACCGCGCGGCTCAATCTTTGGACTGAAGACCACAACAACAACAACAACAACGGGTGATCAAAAAGTTGCCTTTCGAAGGCCGTACAGTTTCAGAATCGGTCTGCCAATCAGGCAAAATCGCTATGCGCACTGAGGCACTCATCTCACCGGCGCACCAGGTTGAAGATAGTGGTTTGATGAAACACCGCGTCCTGCAGTGTGGAGAAGTTCATAACTGCCTACAGCAGATCCTCGCCGACAGGAATTGTCGACCCTTCAAGACTGTTTTTAAGGGACCGAAGGCGTGATAGTCGCATGGGGAGAGAGAAGGAACATACGGCGTGTGCTCGAGTGCCTCCCACCTGAGTTGGCATAACTTGTGCGTTACACTATTTGTTATATGGAGCATCCCTTGTCGAAAATTTTCACAACAGTGGTTTCCGACTGACATGCTGCACCATACACGTTCATCACTATCCGATGGATGTCTACCTGCTTTTATCCTTCGGCAGCCAAGAAAAGAACAACAGCACGTTAGTGCTGTTTGGACGCATTTGATAATAACATGGCCATAGCCCACATTGCCGAATTTCACGCACCCACTTCGGAAAGACATGAATAACACTCTGATCCCTGGCCTACACGTCGGTGCTTGTATACCCGCATCGGCGTCACGCTACGTCGCACATACACTGCAGCAAACAGAAGCTTTTTGATAACCCTTTGTCATTGGAAATGTTTGTTGAGCAGTTGTTTGAGGTATCTACAGCGAAAAGCAGTGAATAAGCTAAGCTGAATAGAGAGGGAAGCCTTCCTGGAACAGTGTAACTCATACCTAAATTTCAGGGCCGCGATATTTTTTGCTCAGCATATCGATGCAGTGAATGTTCGTCCATCATGACAGCAAGTCCGCTGGGCGATGGTGCGGCAAAAAGCTAACGACGAGTGACGTTAGACAGATCGCACTACTCATTTCCTGTGTGTGGATGCATTTACGTCGGTCAATCTCCTGTATTTTTGATACGCATGGAAAGCCAGTTTTTGATCACTTTGAGCGTCTGGCGAGAAGCAGTACAATAGACCAGCAATAATACACTACTGGCCATTAAAATCGCTACACCAAGAAGAAATGCAGATGATAAACGGGTATTCATTGGACAAATATATTATACTAGAACTGACATGTGAATACATTTTCACGCAATTTGAGCTCATAGATTCTGAGAAATCAGTACCCAGAACAACCACCTCTGGCCGTAATAACGGCCTTCATACGCCTGGGAATTGCGTCAAACAGAGCTTGGATGGCGCGTACAGGTACAGTTGCCCATGCAGCTTCAACACGATACCACAGTTCATCAAGAGTAGTGACTGACGTATTGTGACGAGCCAGTTACTCGGCCTCCATTGACCAGACGTTTTCAATTGATGAGAGATCTGGAGAATGTGCTGGCCAGAACAGCAGTCGAACATTTTCTGTATCCAGAAAGGCCCGTACAGGACCTGCAACATGCGGTCGTGCATTATCCTGCTGAAATGTAGGGTTTCGCAGAGATCGAATGAAGGGTAGAGCCACGGCTCGTAACATATCTGAAATGTAACGTCCACTATTCGAAGTGCCGTCAATGCGAACAACAGGTGACCCAGACGTGTAACCAATGGCACCCCATACCACACGCCGGGTGATACGCCAGTGTGGCGATGCCGAATACACGCTTCCAATGTACGTTCACAGCGATGTCGCCAAACACGGATGCTACCATCATAATGCTGTACAACCTGGATCTATCCGAAAAAAATGAAGTTTTGCCATTCGTACACCCAGGTTCGTCGTTGAGTACACCACCGCAGGCGCTCCTGTCTGTGATGCAGCGTCAAGTGTAACCGCAGCCATGGTCTCCGAACTGATAGTCCATGCTGCTGCAAACGTCGGCCGGCCGGAGTGGCCGAGCGGTTCTAGGCGCTACAGTCTGGAACCGCGTGACCGCTACGGTCGCAGGTTCGAATCCCACCTCGGGCATGGATGCGTGTGATATCCTTACGTTAGTTAGGTTTAAGTAGTTCTACGTTCTAGGGGACTGATGACCTCAGAAGTTAGGTCCCATAGTGCTCAGAGCCATTTGAACCATTTTGCAAACGTCGTCGAACTGTTCGTACAGATGGTTGTTGTCTTGCAAACGTCCCCATTTGTTGACTCAGGCATCGAGACGTGGCTGCACGATCCGTTACAGCCATGCGGATAAGATGCCTGTCATCTCGACTGCTAGTGATACGAGGCCGTTGGGATCCAGCACGGCGTTCCGTGTTACCCTCCTGAACCCACCGATTCCATATTCTGCTAACAGTCATTGGATCTCGACCAACGCTAGCAGCAATGTCGCGATACGATATACCGCAATCGCGATAAGCTACAATCCGACCTTTATCAAAGTCGGAAACGTGATGGTACGCATTTCTCCTCCTTACACGAGGCATCACAACAACGTTTCACCAGGCAACGCCGGTCACCTGCTGTTTGTGTTGAGAAATCGGTTGGAAACTTTCCTCATGCCATCACGTTGTAGGTGTCGCCACCGGCGCCAACTTTGTGTGGATGCTCTGAAAAGCTAATCATTTGCATATCACAGCATCTTCTTCTTGAGGTTAAATTTCGCGTCTGTAGCACGCCATCTTCGTGGTGTAGCAATTTTAATGGCCAGTAGTGTAAAACCTAATTACACACAATCTGCGCTTCCTCATTTCTTCCAGTTTATCGACAGTTCTCTGCCACCCCCACAGGTCATTGGATTTGTCCTCCAAGGTAATTTTCACCGGTTCTCATGTGTTATATTCTCTTGTAGAATAAATATGGATTCCTTACATTGTTGTTCTAGGCAATGCAGTTCTGTAGGGGTTATTTAGCAGACTGAACTGGGAGACACGCTTTAATTACTCCCATCCTCTAGTATCTGGCATACTTATATCAGTGTAAAATAAAAAAGTTTTATTAGGGTGAAAAATGTGCAGCCACTGCGATTGTTCTCTGATGCAGAAGGTCATGGAGTTCAACACGTATTGATAAAATTGGTAGTGGACAGTGATTTTGGAGCTGGCTTCTAAAGAATTTATGAGAAGGTATTTATAGTTCTCTTGCCTCTCAAAGTAAGTCGGCTATGATACAGCATAGCACTGGCCGTGCTTGCTGTTAGGAGTTATATTATTAAAATTCGTTTGACGTAAGATAAACCTCAACGGAAAGATTAACTATACAGCTCATGTTCTAAATTATAATTTATATTGATTGTTAATTACTGGAGTTTCAAACCAAACAATTTCATACTGTCAAAATTCTTAACATGACAGTCCCGAGTTGGCGCTCTTATGTGATGACAGAGTAGAGAGGAAAAAAAGGCGGGCAACAGATACACAGATTGGGAAAATACAGCGAGAAACACAACCCATCATGCGACAGATTAATCGTCTCTGACACTAAACGTCTTCTTCTGAGGGCGAGATGACCGCTGACTGATTTTGCGCTGAAAACTACTTGATGGCACTGCCAAACGAGAAGCTGAAAATAAGGGTTGACGGGGTCGAAACTTCTCAACGCGTCAATGCATGAAACCGAAAATTCATGTTTTTTGCCTTTAAAAAGGCTCCACGTATTGACTGGTCTCTCCCATTACTAGCATATTCTGATAACAATCGTTGAGGATCTGCATGAACAATCATTTAGGCAACCATACACCGCTTCATCAGGAGTTTCTTGCTTCAATAGGTAACAATTGTTTATGAAACTTCCTGACATATCAAAACTGTGTACCGGACTGAGATTCGAACTCGAAATGCACACTTGTTGATAAAAAATAGAACACCTTGAACGACTAGAGACAGGACATTCAATTCACAGGACATGTTTTGCAGAAAAGATCAGCGTTTGATACATGTCGACCCGCGGGTTCAAGGTCGACATTGATATCGCAGCGCAACACCAGCTACCTACAGGTAAAATGTGCCCACGGTGCTCATTGTCATTATAAACCAAAGGTAATAGATCAGTGTGAATTGAGCAAACATGCAGGATGCCTCGCAGACGGATGCGCGAACCGTAGCGTCAAAACAGTGACTTTGGATTAGGGTGCATTTTTGGCATGAATGTACCCCATTCATCCGCGAAATTGGTGCTGGTGTGGGACGAAGTACTTTGGCAGTGCGACGTGTGTGCGCCGAATGGTTCAATGAAGGCCGTCGAACACTACGAGATGGGTCAGGTCGCGCGACACTCACCACTGCCCGGGAAGATTGACACCTCATCCGAATGGCATTGCATGACAGATCAGCGTCCTCCGCTGCTCTGGCTCATCAGTGGAACAGAGTAACACACCGTACACTAGCCGGGGTGACAGTCCGTCACAGTTTATTACGGCATGGCTTACGTGCGCATCGTTCACTTCTCCCCCTACCATTGACGATTGCGCAGAAGTATGCTAGGCGTCAATTGTGTATGGAACGGTGTCACTGGGTACATTTGTTTGAAAATGATGGCAGCATTCTGGTTCGCCGCAGACAGGGGAAGAGGCGTCACAGTGACTGCATTCACACAAGACATTCAGCGCTAACTAAAGGCCTTATGGTGTGGTGTGCTACTGGGTACAGCCACAAATCACAGTTGGTGCTTGTCTAGGGCGCTGTGACCAGCGTGATCTACGTGAATGACGTCCTGCGACCAGTAGTCATACCCTTTCTGCACAACGCCGCAGAAGCCATCTTTCAGCGAGACAATGCACGACCACATGTTGCTGCACAAACACGTGTCTTCTTGGTGTCACAGGATGTCAGCCTTTTGCCCTGGCCCGCCAGATCACCAGACTTGTCGCCAATCGAAAATGTGTGGGATACGGTGAAAGGACGGGTGCAGCGCTGTGACCCAATGACAACCACCACATATGAACTTTGGAACAACGTAAATGGAACGCGGATGGTTATACCACAGGACACCATTCGCACCTCATACGCGCCGCAACCATCACGTATGGAACAAGTTACCAGGGCCCATGATCGATCCTGTACCCACTAGGCAACAGGCCACACGCTGAACCGAGGTAAATGAAATGCTAATCATTTCAGCAGAATAACTAATGTACATGTCCTGTGAATAAGAACGTCCTATGTCTACTCTTTCACGGCGTTCTTTTTTTTTTTCAGGACATGAGTGTCGCTTTCGCGGAGAGGCGCTCTACGGACTGAGCAACCCAAGCACTACTCACGACCCGTCATCACAGCTTTACTTCCGCCAGTAACTCATCTTCTACCTTCCACGCTGTGGCTAAGCCATGTCTCCGCAGTATCATTTCTTCCAGGAGAGCTAATTCTGCAAGTTTCGCAGGAGAACGTTAACGGAGTTTGGAATGTAAGAGATGGAGATACCGGCGGAAGTAAAGCTATGAGGACAGGTCGTGGGTGGTGCTTGGGTAGCTCAGTCAGTGGAGCGTTTGCCCGCGAAAGGGGAAAGTGTCTAGATAGAGTCTCAGTCTGGCACACATTTTTAATCTGCAGGAAGTTCCACATCAGCGTGAAAAAAAAAAATCCGCTGCAGAGTGTAATTTATTCTACAAGGAGTATATAAATGTAAAGGGACAACAGTTCAGCATTAATGGATATCTTTCTCTAAAGTATACTTCCTTAAAAATGAAGTATCTCCCAGAAGACATGGTCGGTTGTTAACGCAGGTTCCTACACTTATCGGTGGGTACGTGAATGATTAGAATTGCAATTCTCGGTGGAGGCAGAACAGCCACCAGAGCACATTACTGTTATCCATGTTCACTGTTGTTATCCGGTCGGGTAGGGTGCTTGCTGGGGTGAACGGTCATTGCTGAGTGATGGCGGTGAAGGAAATGGAGACTTTGCGTACTGGTGTGAGACATAGTTATCAGCGTCTAACAGAGGATGAAAGGGGCCCTACTATGGGTGTCCATTAGGCCGGCTGGTCGAATCGTGAAATATCCAGATTTGTGGGATATTCAGATGCGACAGTGGTCCAACACTGGACTATAGGGGAACGTGAGGGAAGGCTTGCTCGTCGATAAGGTTCTGGTCGACCACACCTAGCCACCACAAGGGTGTGTCGCCATATTGTGTGTGGACAAGTAATGGACTGCCTACAAGATTATGCATCATCCCCACCACTAGTGGAGACTAGCAGCAGCGGTATTTGAAGATTACCATTCCATTCGTAGGTTACCATTAACATCGTAACACAAACGGCTGCGTTTGGACATGTATCGTGGCCAGAAAGGATGGACTGCCGATGAATATTGTCACATTGTGTTTAGCTATGAATCGCGACTCTTCACTACCTCGGACAGCATCATCGGCGAATATGGCGGCGACCTAGGAGAGACACCCCTCATCCCAATGTTTAGGAAGATACAATGCTGTTACGCCCGACGTTATGGTGTGGGGACCCATGGGCTATGACTTCACGTTTCGGCCTAGAGGGACTGAGGGACCTCTGATGACACAGCGTTACATCACGATCATCCTGCTTCCTCAAGTCTCTTATGCACCGTATGAAGATGCCATTTATCAACAGGACAACGCTCGTCCGCAAAATGTACGTGTCTCCATGAACTGTTTGCGTGATCTGTCCCCGGTAGAGATTGTGTGAGATCAGTTCGGACGTCAATTTCTTCCCAGTGCTAATATCAATGATGTCCATGACCAGTTACACCATTTGCCTCGGGAGAGGATACAACGGGTTTATGAGACTCATCGCAACAGAGTCAGTACATGCATCCACGTCAGAGGGGGTGTAACGTCATTCTGAAAGGTGGGCTTATTTTGCCAAGTCTTTTGTAAATTTGAATCGATTTTGAAAACACAGATATAACATCATCAGGCATCAAATCAACACGTGTAGTTTCATTTCGTTTCCTCCTCGCGTTCTGAGTGCTTCACGTTTTTTCTCAGGCAGTATGTAATGATGGGCAATTCCATTGCTGCTCCCGAATTGTTGCTGATTTACCGTAAACATACCTGGCCTGTGGGTCTTGTAGCCATCCAGTGGATGTAGAATGAGGTTCCCATGGAGATAATGGTGCTTCAGCAGAAAGATTAAAGCAGGCGGAATAACCACACAAAATGAAACCGTAAGATTATTTACAGATTGACTGTAAGGTAACATAATTCCCCAAAATTGAGAATTTCTTTTAGTTGGCAAGAAAGGAGTCTCGGAAGACAAAAATAGTATCATAGAGCAATCAGGCTTCTCTTCGCCATACAAGAGATTTCACTAAAATTATCCTCAACCATATAGGAAAAACTCCTCTATGCCTCTAACTGTGCCTGATACTACTATGGCTACTCGAGGACGGTCTTCACCCAGCTGCCAGCCGCTGTGGCCGAGCGGTTCTAGGCGCTTCAGTCAGGAACCACGCGACCGCTACGGTCGCAGGTTCGAATCCTGCCCCGGGCATGGATGCGTGTGATGTCCTTAGGTTAGTTAGGTTTAAATAGTTCTAAGTTCTAGGGGACTGATGACCCCAGATGTTACGTCCCACAGTGCTCAGAGCCATTTGAAGCATTTTCTTCACCCAGGTGCTGCATTGTCTTCGCTCTTCTCTTCTTGCTGTCCATCGGTTGCTATATTCCGAGGAATTAAATTCAGTATGACTCCATAACACCAATGAACAGTGATAATACACCTTACAAATGGCTCTGAGCACTATGGGACTTAACATCCGAGGTCAGTAGTCCCCTAGAACTTAGAACTACTTAAACCTAACTGACCTAAGGACATCACACACATCCATGCCCGAGGCAGGATTCGAACCTGCGAACGGAGCGCCTAGAACCGCTCGGCCACACCGGCCGGCTAATACACGTTACACAATAACCAAATCTTATCCCTATTCATGACGACCGATGTTGTGCCAGCGTCTGATGCACTGGCTCCATAAAATCTACCAACAAACTGACGGTCGTCCATTGTGTGTTGCGTCACCATCAGCTATTTACCTGCTTAGAAATCATCTTGATCACTCAATGAGTAGTAAGGAAACACACATCACATGTGACGTGACTCCTCTACAGGGTGAGGAACTTAAGACAAGCCGTCCTAGTTATTTCCAGAGCAGGTAAATGTGTGAACTGCGGTTTCGGGAGGTTATAGCGTACAATGTACAGAATTTTCTGACGCAGAGAAATAATCTGCAACTTTTGTAGCTGTCGAATTATGACATCGAATTTACAAACTAATGTAATTATATACTTTTTCTGTACCATTAGGGGAGGACTACAACAGTATAACATGTATGGAACAGTAACCAGACAACAGCACTGTCCCGCGAGTGTCTGCCCTTCTGTCCCAATTTTAAATAAACACGTAACTCAGGTATGGCACATGTGTTTATTTTTATGACTGCCGTATCATGTGTTCAAAATTTTGACCTTGGGCACTAATTTGTGCTATAAAGCATTTTCAGACAGACAATAATTCATGTTGAATTTTATCTGATCGTATCACAGGCCAGTGTTACATGACACTTCGTTTCATCGAGAGGCGTTGGCGTCTCCTGGTAGACAAGTTCTTTTCATTTCCGCCGCAGATGAAAGTTCGTAGGTGTTACGTTTGGTGGGCGCGAAGGCAATTTTGTGCGTGGTACAGTACCGGAGAAATTTGTTGGACCTCTGCACTTGACGACAGGATACTCGTTTGCAGCACTGTTACTTTAATTTTTTTTTTCGCAGATGATATATCTATGAAGACCTTTTTGAAAAAAGTGTAACGCATCATAAAACATTTAAAAACCATCAGTATCGTAATTCGGCAGTTCCGCAACCGTAAACGTCCAAGATTAACTGGGACCATCAGAAAATACACTAAGCTGTCCGCTATCACTTAGCGAAAACCACACCTTAATACCTACAGCATGAAAAAACAAAAAAACAAAAAAAACCCGGAGCACCGACAAGGAGAGGAGGAAACGAAATGAAAGTTCACGGGTTGTCAGGGTATGAGATGATATTTCATTATTTACAAAACCGAGTCAAGTTTACAAAGGACTTGGCAATATCATCCCACTTACCTGTATGACGCTACACCCTCTCAGTCCTGATTGCATATACTGACTCCGTTGGGAAGAGTGTCACAAAGCCATTGTATACTCTCTGCAACCCAGCCGGCCAGAACTGTTGTGACTAGTACTTAATACCCAGGAAATCAGCACTAAGAGTTGACGTCGGCACTGGTTCCACACATTTTCTGTTAGGGACAGATCTGTGGGCCTTGCTGGTCACGGGAGTACCTCACAGACACGCATGGAGTTCATAGTCACTGGCACAAAAATAATGGACGATCATTGTCATGTTGAAAAATGGCACCACGGTGATATCGCGTGAAAGGCAAAACTTGAGGACGCAAGAGGTCGGTGACGTACCATTATGACGTCAGTGTTCCCTCAGTCACTACAAGTCGTGACATGAAGTCATACTTGATGGCTCCCCACACCATGACTCCAGGAGTAACAGCACTGTGCCTCAACAAAAAAAAAAAAAAAAAATGAAAGCGTGGGACCTCTCCTGAGGTCACTGCCATATTCGATGAAGATGGTAGTACAGCGACAGAAGTGATAGACATAGTCCTCTTTCTCCGCCCAGCACATTCGTTGTGAGCCCATAAAGAGCACATTAGGCATTGCACCCATAATTCGCCACGAACATCATTTGAAAACTTCCCGTCACAGAATCGTCTTTATCTGGCTGGAGTTCACCAACCCGAAGGTCACATAGACAATCACTAGAACCAGTTGAGACCCGCTTGACGTTATCTTCAACACAATCTGAGTTGTCACTGTTCATTTCTTCTTGCTTAATCAAAGTTTTCTGTAACTGTCGACTATTCTTACTAACGGCTCTTCCACGACCAATGCACTACACCCTGAACTTCGAGTTTGGGTTTATAGCTGTCAATTTCCCTCGTTCGCGTCCAGGCCACGAAGATTAGCTACAGGTTTTTTCCTCTTCTATGTGAGCTTCTAATTCGTTTTTATATAGAGATCCTATCACACACGGTTTTCGCCCACGAGAAAATGTTTTCATCTTCTCAGGTATGGGATTGGAGACACATTAAATGCAGTTTTAATAGGCTCATGGACATCAGTTTCAATAGGATCAAAGCCCTCTTCAGTCTGAACTCTCTTTTCGAGTTCCTGTTGTTCACGTTGGTCGGCAGTCGCAGGAATCGGGACTTCTTCCCCAGCGATGAATTCATCATCTTGAAACATTTCTTTCTAAGGGATAAATTCCTGTTACCCTAAACCCATTTACTACATTAATGCCGGTTGTACACCGTAGGTAGGCTTTGCCAAAGAAAGACGCTATACCATAGGGTCCAACAGGTCTGCTTTCATGGAGCATCCAATGACGAATATTCTCGCTGTAGTGAGTCTTAAGCGCACCCATAGAAGTACGATCCAGGGGTTGCAGTTTCTGTGTTGTGTGTGAAGGCAGTGACAAAATGGTGATGAAGGTTTTTCTTGCCACATCATTCATAGTAATATTCCTTACGTGGGAGAAGTGACCATCAAGGATGAGTAGAATAGGCGAAGTCTCTGTTGGCTTTGTTTTTCCAACAAAATGTTTCGAACACTCCGTGAATAGGTTTGCTTGAACCCAACCCGATGGGTGGGCTCTCCCAATTGAACCAGGAGGAGCACCTTTCATAAGCCCGCACTCATCGAACAGATGACCGTTACTGGAGATCCTCGCTCTGCAGCAGTCAGAGAACAAATTTGGTGTTCACCTCTGCTTGCAGTTACTTGCGGTATCTTAGTCTGAATTATACTAAGTTATACTAAGTCGACGTTCCACGCACGATCTTCTGGATATTTATGTTTCTGGTATTCAGCGTGTAGCAAGTCGTAGAATGAGTTAACTCTTTCACGGGTAGTCTTTTGCTCAAGCATACGACGTTCCGGTTGGCTTTCTAATTGAAAACTTATCTCGATGATGTCGAAGAAAATGGTCAAGCCAAGCCCTTCCAGCTATTTCATTTCTGAAGTTTGTTGCAATTCCATTCCTAACTGCAAGTTGTTAGGCCACTTTCGAACATCCATACGAGTAAAACCATAGAATTTGGCCTCCATATACTGTAATTAATACACTAGTTCACTTTCTAGGGCTGCTGGTAGAGATGGTTTTCTTCCAAGCTTTTTAGTTTCAACATCTGCCATCTGTGAGGTATTAGCCTCACACACATACTGACGCAGAGTCGTTTTTGGGACAGCAAAATGTTTTGATGCTTTTTTAATTCCCATCGTTCTGCCTACGACAGCAGACACTGCCGTCCGCATTTTGTTTTTATCCCACACCTGCCTTTTGGGGGGTTGGTTTAGGTGCCAGATTAGTCTTAAGCATCTGAAAACAAAAATAAAAACATTTTACGAACTGCTTACAATATGGACCCCGGGGTCCACATTACAAGCACCAATGGGGGCCATATTACAGTCACCTACACCTTGTAAACCCGTGTAAACAATTCAAAAACGAAATAATACCATTCCTTTTAATCTATTTGAAACTGTTGCCAATACTTTCTAGGTTTTATGCATGATGCTTACGTGTAAGTGTTACCCAATATGTTAATAAAGTGAAATTCACATACCTCTCAAAGTACTGAACAGGAGCTTCAAAAATATAACCTCACTGTAACTCGACCACTGTACTGACCTGATTCCAGCGCACCTACAGGCCAGTGGGGATACTAGCAGACTAGTTCCAGCTATCACCACTAGAGTTCAGGCAAATGTTATTAAGATATTAAGGGGGGCCATATTTGTTGCAAGGCCCATATTATTGATGACTCGTAACAAAGAGGTCTGTAAAAAAACTGTATTAAGTTACTAATATAATATATGAAAAATAGAGTTTGTGTGTCATGAAGGGAATCTTCTTTGTTTCGATTTTCATATCATTGTAATTCTCGTCCTTTATAAATGTTGAGTTTTCTGCTCAACTACAAAAGACTGCAGTCATTAGCACTATTCATCTACAGCGCTGTTTATTGGTAAATGCTTAATAATAAGCGATTAACATTGAGAAATATTTTGAAATGTTAATGCATCCAGTGAAAGTACAATAAGGTTTAGTACACACAAATAAAAAAAAGCATTGCACCACCCTGGTTCCAGGAACTCCAGAAGATAGACTTTGACTATGGATATTGTATCACAGACACAGTCCCTTTGACTGTTCAGAGATGTCGCTAAACCCGCCCAAATATGTAAACAACCATGCATGAGTAGAGCCTATTAGACGGAGGGGTCAGATAGCCGAACAGTTCCAGTCATTCCACCAAGAAGGAGGTACACGGCTCATATTGTCTGTAATTTAACCATGCCTAGACGGACAGTACAGTGGTTCGATCGCGTCCGCATTGTTACTTTGTGCCAGGAAGGGTTCTCAACAAAGGAAGTGTCCAGGCGTCTCCCAATGAACCAAATCGATCTTCTTCGGACATGGAGGGGATACAGAGAGATAGGAACTTTCGAAGACATGCCTCGCTCAGGCCGCCCAAGGGCTACTACAGCAGTGGATGACCGCTACCTACGGATTATGGCTCAGAGAAACCCTGACAGCAACGCCACCACATTGAATAATGCTTTTCGTGCAGCCACAGGACGTCGTGTTACGACTCAAACTGTGCACAACAGGCTGCATGATGGGCAACTTCACTCCCAACGTCCACGGCGAGGTCCATCTTTGCAATCACACCATGCAGCGTAGTACAGATTGGCCGAATAACGTGCCGAATGGACTGCTCAGGATTGACATCACGTTCTCTTCACCGATGAGTATCGCATATGCCTTTAACCAAACAATCGTCGGAGACATGTTTGGAAGCAGCCCGGTCAGGCTGAACGCGTTAGACACACTGTCCAGCGAGTGCAGCAAGGTGGAGGTTCCCTGATGTTTTGCGGTGGCATTATGTGGGGCCGACGTACGCCGCTGGTGGTCATGGAAGGCGCCGTAACGGCTGTACGGTACGTGAATGCCATCCTCCGACAGATACTACAACGTTATCGGCAGCATATTGGCGAGACATTCGTCCTCATGGATGATAGTTCGCACTCCCGTCGTGCACATCTTGTGAATAACTTCCTTCAGGACAACGAAATCGCTCGACTAGACTGGCCAGCATGTCCTGCAGACATGAACCCTATAGAACATGCCTGGGATAGATTGAAAAGGCCTGTTTACGGACGAAGAGATCCACCAACCACTCTGAGGGATCTACGCCAAATCGCCGTTTCCATAAGGGATTGTTTTTTGTTAGCCGCCATCTTAGTGAAATATTGCCCCCGGCCGAAGTGGCCGAGCGGTTCTAGGCGCTACAGTCTGGACCCGCGCGACCGCTACGGTCGCAGGTTCGAATCCTGCCTCGGGCATGGATGTGTGTGTTGTCCTTAGGATAGTTAGGTTTAAGTAGTTCTAAGTTCTAGGGGACTTATGACCTCAGAAGTTGAGTTCCATAGTGCTCAGAGCCATTTGAACCATTTTTTGAAATATTGCAGCGATTTCACACACGCACACACACACACACACACACACACACACACACACACACACACACACACGAGCAGCTTTAAATATCAGTGCTTCAGTATTCCGGGTGCAAGCGTAATATTTAAAAAATAAAAAAAGTTTTCTGGTAGATATTTTGTGCACACATTTCACCTATTTAGCTATTGTTTTTTGTATATGTGTTAGTTGTTAGATATTGTGTGGGATTTATTGTGAGTGATAAAGTTTTGCACAATATTAGTGTCAAAAATGGTTACACCGAAGAAGCAAGTAAAGTCGAGTGAGCATGCTGATGCAGAAATGGTATCAGATCTTCAAATATATCAACCTTCGCACACTCAGTGCGAAATCTTGATAACGAAAATGAAACTGAGGAGCTGTCAACACAGGCGGGCATTTCTGCAGTTAAACGTTTAAAAGCGAATGATAATATTTCTACCGGACAAAGGGCAGAAATGAGCAATTCTCAAGCTATGCCGCTATCGGATAGTGAAATGCTAGCCTTCGCCAGGAGACCGAGTTTAAGAATGAAGGCAATAGGTCCATGCAAGAGAACGTCAATATGATTCGCTATCAGGATGGTAAGAAAATCGAAGATGAACTCTATAATGAATGTGCCGTCGATTATACGAAAGAGAAGGAAAGTATTCAGGCAAGTGTAAATGGAACCGTCAATGGTGTAGTAACCATTATCGTCCTGGACACAGGTGCGAGTGTATTGGTGATGAACGCACAATTTCCCAAGAAAGTAATGCAAATAAATAGACTGCCGATTTTGCCTGTTACGAATTGCAAAGTTATAGGAGCGATGGGAAAGAAGGCACAAATTATAAAGTACCAGGCACAGGTTGAGGTTTCCTTTGGAAATGATAGCGTTATATGCACTTTCCTATTAATGGAAAACTTATCAGTACCGGTCTTACTGGGCCTTGAGTTTTTATGGGACAGAGAGCTATAATAGATCTCGCCCGGGGAACATGTGTGCTTAAGTACCGGCAGCGACCAATAACGTTGAGGCTGAATCGAGAGTTGGGTGAGAGCCTTCCGCTGACAACAGAATTAGACGTATCGGTCGGCAAACAAAAATTGTTGGTGTTAGAGTATGATCAGCCACAGAAGTGTCATACTAAACGAAACAATGATGCCCCCAATACCGTGAGTGACATCGGCGCAACAATAGAGGAGAAAGTGAAAGAGGCAGTTTGCATTGACGCTTCACAGGCTGGACAATTAATAAAATTTCTATCCAGATACCATGAAGTATTTATAGATCGGCCAGGTATCATAAAAGATTATTTATATGATATGAAAATGTATCCACATAAGAGCTATTGTAGAGTTTCATACTCGGTCCCCTGGGCAAAGAAAATGGCAATTATTGTACGAAGGACCATTTAAAATAATCTCAATCCCACATGAAGGATGTTATGTACTAGAAGATGTCAATACAGGGAATCTAGAAGGACTGTATTGTCATAGAGGCATTAAGAAATATTTGCAGTAGGAAACCACTTTGGGTCTCTGTAAAGAGAATAATATGTCCAGTGTAAATGCACAATAGCACAATGTAAATATGTAAATAGCAGTTATAGTGAAATTGTTATAATGAGTCATTTCATGAACTTATATGTACTAGTCTGTAAACTCACATGTCAATAGTTCCACTGTAGTATTCATGAAGTATAACTCTCAAAAGGGCAGAATAAAGTTTTTTATGATAAAAATTTTAATTATAATGAGAAGTTCATTTACTCGATAGAAGTTAGTGTAGATGCTATCTCAGTAAACATAATTTTCTTGTTTTTTCTATGTAGCTTGTAGAAGTTGCCAATATATGGATATATATAGATACTGTGTTTATTCGTGTACGAGGGTAAATGAGTCATGAATATTTCTGTGAACCTCACCTGGGTAAACGCACACACGCGACGGATGTTAATTGCGTGTGAGTTCGCGTGTTTGCATCTGCATTCGCTCCTTAGGGAGCATTCTTCTGTTGTGTATCGTTTTGGCTGTTTTTCCTTACGGGGTTATCTTTTTCGTTTGCTCTCAAGAGCTTTTCTATTGTTAGGTGAACCGAACATGGACATCTGTCCCACAATCTGCTAATAATTCTAACAAGAATATGAATGAATGACTATAAATGAATATAAACAAAATATATGTTACCAAATATGGAAATGTACTGGTATCTACAAGGTTCATTGATGATCCTATCGTCTGAACAATGTAGAGGATTCTAACAGTCACCTTGTCATAGTTTTTTTTTTTTTTTGACAGTATATGATCTGTGTTATGTTATTACAATATGGAACAATGTGAACGTGAACAAAAATCATTACTTTGTAAAGTGTCAGTTGTATAGAAGATTGACTGTTGTGTGGTTTATGAAACACTAGCAGCGATCAGGACAGTGAAGCGTGTCTCAAAATAACTGTGAAAGTCTAGTGGACGCGAGAAGAACTGTAATTTCTTTTAAGGAAAGTGTTTAACACATGTTATAGATGTGACCACTGAACATATAAACGCACATAGAGTGTTCATGTTACCAGCAACGGCGTGGACGTTGAAAAACTTTGAACAGTAAAAAAATTGATATATAATTCCAGACCTCAAATAAAGCTGTTACGAGTCATGTGCGGGTGCCAAATGTTATGAGACAGACTGTACAGCCAGCCGTGCGGCCACAATGTAATGTTACGCTGGCTACGCAGCGTTTCGCTGAAATGTTTGCTTACCGCAGAAAATAAACAGAACACCAGAATGAAAAACAGTGCAGACTCAGACATGTGCATGGCTAATTAAAGCTGGCAATGAATCACTACATTCAAATGAACAGTGTTCAGATGCAGGACATCGTCCGAAATCAAACTGTATGATTCCGTGTGAATGAAAGTGAGCTTGAAACTAACACTTCTTCCACAAGGTGAATATAATAATTACCTTGTTACTGATACACCTTTTCGACATTTCATGCACCCACCTTGTACGAGAGGGACGTGGAAAGAGAGAAGCAGGACCTGCTGCAGTAATACTTCCAGACAGCAACAGATCCAGACCATGGTGCGGCTGACGGCCGCCAACGCTCCATCCACTAGGTCGTTATATGAACTTTCGTTATTTTGAACTACACGAACTTTAAACTTTCATGTTAAACCTCGGTGAAAAAAATCTCTTGACCTCTGATACAAATAAACACAGGCATAAATAATCGTGTTCAAAATAATATCTGTTATAATCATGTCAAGTCTAACACATAAGAGCAGGTAACTGTATTTTCTTGAGTTCCCTTGGACGGTTTTGTTCCCGGTTTTCCGGTTCGAGTGAACCCAGATTGATTGGGGGGGGGGGGGGGGGGGGAGGGGAGATAAGATAAACCTGGAAGTCTCCGCTACATTTTCCAAGATTTTACATTTACTGAAGTCATTTACATAATCATATCAACACTAATAGTGTCATGAGTTACTCAGTGTTATATCTGCTCATTTGCAAGGTGAGAACAGTGTGTTAATGGAGTGAAAGTGAACAATGGTGGTCTGAAAAAAAAATGCAATACATAAACTAGTTTTTATTCAGCCCAAGGGGCAATGTAATATCCACACCTTTATTTCATTCAGAAAAATATTTACGACAGCATTGTGTGTGGAATGTGAATGAACATTAATCGTATTCTCGTAATATTAATAAAAAGGACTTCTTCATTAGTAAAATTATAAATAATGATTGTCAATGACATAATTTAAGATTTTGTAAAAAATTATATCTCAGACAGTACCCACGAAAAAAGGTGATGAAAATCTCAGTCTTTTGTTATCTATGATTCTTCTAGGAAAAACCTCCTCCTTGTTCGAGCTGTTGTACTGATAGGATGTGATTCATGACTCGTAACACAGCGATCAGTAAAAAACTATATTATGTTGCTAATTTGATATTTGAAAAATAGAGTTATGTGTCAGTGAAACGAATCATCTTTCTTTGGAGTTTTATTTCATTGTAATTCTCGTCGTATATAAATGTTAAGTTTTCTTCTCAGCTACAAAAGAGCGCAGCCATTAGCGCTATTGATCTACAGCGCGGTTTATTGGTAAAAGCTGGTAAAAGCTGAATAATAAGCAATTAACATTGAGAAATATTTTCAAATGTCAATGCATACAGTGAAGGTACAAAAAGATTAAATATATATTATTTGTTACTAGTAAAACAGGGCCTGAAGCAGAATCGATAAGTGATTGTCTTATGTTAGCCGTTATCTTAGTGAAATATTGCAGCGGCAGTTTTAAATTGATTTTCTACAAAAACAGAAATGCTGTTGGTCATAATTGCGATAATAACTGTGGCGGCCCAGAACCCACTCTTAGGTAATAAATTCCAGTTATACTGTGAATACAGTCGACTTCTATGAATGCAAACAGCGTCTTACGTGACATAAATTCTTATCTGCTGATGTATGAAGCCTGGTTATTTCGTAACAACTTTTATGAAATATTTTGACAGGAAAAATTACGTTAGTGTTGTGTGCGTGTGGAACTGTGTGGCAAAACTGTTAATTTTGCTTAAAGACAAATGTTGCCAGCTCGAATAACAGTAGCGTTAAACTCGATAAACAATCTGAAACTACAGGGCTATTACAAATGATTGAAGCGATTTCATAAATTCACTGTAGCTCCATTCATTGACATATGGTGACGACACACTACAGATACGTAGAAAAACTCATAAAGTTTTGTTCGGCTGAAGCCGCACTTCAGGTTTCTGCCACCAGAGCGCTCGAGAGCGCAGTGAGACAAAATGGCGACAGGAGCCGAGAAAGCGTATGTCGTGCTTGAAATGCACTCACATCAGTCAATCATAACAGTGCAACGACACTTCAGGACGAAGTTCAACAAAGATCCACCAACTGCTAACTCCATTCGGCGATGGTATGCGCAGTTTAAAGCTTCTGGATTCCTCTGTAAGGGGAAATCAACGGGTCGGCCTGCAGTGAGCGAGGAAACGGTTGAACGCGTGCGGGCAAGTTTCACGCGTAGCCCGCGGAAGTCGACGAATAAAGCAAGCAGGGAGCTAAACGTACCACAGCCGACGGTTTTGAAAATCTTACGGAAAAGGCTAAAGCAGAAGCATTTCTTAAACAGGAGATTGGAAAACCGATGGATCGGTCGTGGTGGAGATCATGATCAACAATGCTCCCGACTATGCGATTTCTTTCTGTGGGGTTATGTGAAAGATTCAGTGTTTAAACCTCCTCTACCAAGAAACGTGCCAGAACTGCGAGCTCGAATCAACGATGCTTTCGAACTCATTGATGGGGACATGCTGCGCCGAGTGTGGGAGGAACTTGATTATCGGCTTGATGTCTGCCGAATCACTAAAGGGGCGCATATCGAACATTTGTGAATGCCTAAAAAAACTTTTTGAGTTTTTGTATGTGTGTGCAAAGCATTGTGAAAATATCTCAAAGAATAAAGTTATTGTAGAGCTGTGAAATCGCTTCAATCATTTGTAATAACCCTGTATTCTACAACAGCAATGAAAATTACTAAGGATCATTACTCTTGTTTAGTCCAGACTACTTAGCACACATTTAGCTTGTTTGCTGATTACATATGATTACTTTTGTAAATGAACCAGCTGCCATACAGTGCTTGACAGACAACATAGCCACACGTTTCCAGATAGAGATTTCTTTAATAAAATAACGATCATTAGCCGGGAAAAGCAATGATTAAACAAAACATCGTGTTACATTAATAATGAATAACACGCAATCGAGCCATACAAGCCACAGCAGTTAGCGCTAAATGTGGAAAAATGTAAGTGAATGCGGATGAGTGGGACGAACAAACCTGTACTGTTCGGTTACATTATTACTAGTGTTCTGATCTGCACAGTCAAGTCGTTTAAATATCTGGGCGTAACGTTGCAAAGCGATACGAAATGGAACGAGCATGTCAGAACTATGGTAGGGAAGGCAAATGGCCGACTTCGGTTTATTGAGAGAATTTTAGGAAAGAGTGGTTCACCTGTAAAGAAGACCGCATATAGGACGCTAGCGGGACCTATCATTGAGTACTGCTCGAGTGTCGAACTGAGGGAGGTCATCGAAGCAATTCGGAGGCGGGCTGCCAGACCGGTAGGATCGAACAACACGTAAGTGCTTCGGGAACTCAAATGTGAATCTCTGAAGGAAAGGCGACGTTTTTTCGACAAACCCAATTGAGAAAATTGGTCATTTAAAGCTGACTGCCAAAGAATTCTAATGCCGCCAACATACATTGCGCGTGAGGACCACGAATAAAAGATACGAGAAATTAGGGCTCATACTGAGTCATACAGACAGTCGTTTTTCTCTCGCTGTATTGCAAATAGACCAAGAAAGGAAATCACTAGTAGTGGTGCAGGGTACCCTCCGCCACGCACCGTACTGTGGCTTGCGGAGTATCTACGTACATGTAGATGCAGGCCAGTCAGCCAAGCAGAGACCCATAATGAAGCCCCTTTCAAACACTGTCAAGCGCTCATGACGCTGTCTCACACGTCACATGTCTTCAGCGATGTCTTCATCGTCTTTACTCATCGACAATGGCTTTCGTTTTTCCACTGACAGAACCGTCTGTATAAAAATCTGGCGGCGCAGTTGGTTTCTCCCATCATCTTTACATCTCAGGCCTGTCTCTCTTCCGTTCGTTGAAACTACGAAATTCCTGGGGCTCATGCTCGATAGGAAACCCTCTTGGTTCTCCCATGTGTCTTATCTGGCAGGCCACTGTATGCTGTACCTCAATGTCTTGTGTGTCCTCAATGGTACTTCCTAGGGTGCAGATCGACTCACCCTCTTCCGTTTTAACCGGTCCCTTGTTTGTTCGAAACTAGACAATGGGCGCTTTGTTGATGCATCTGCACGTCCGTCAATCTTACGCCATCTCAACACTATCCACCATCGTGGCATCCGTTTGGCCACTGGCTCCTTTCACACTAGCCCGGTTGACAGTCTGTATGCAGAAGCTGCCGAACTATCACTGTCCTGCTATCGTGACTTTCTCCTCAGCATGTATGCATGCCGCTTGTCTGCCATGGGTGGCCACCCATCCTATGCCTCCTTCGTCGATGACACCTTTGATCGCCAGTATGGGGCGCGTCTCTCTTCTCTGTTACCTCCTGGAGTCCGCTTTCAGCAGTTGCTCCGGCGGCTTAACTTCACCCTACTTGCAACCTTCCCGGTGGGTGTGAACCCTTCTCGACCATGGCCTCTTGCGGCGGTCCGTGTTCACCTAGGCATTCATAAGCTTCCTAAGGACGCTGCTCCAAAAAATGGTTCAAATGGCTCTGAGCGCTATGGGACTTTTAACATTTGAGGTCATCAGCCCCCTAGAACTTAGAACTACTTAAACCTAACTAACCTAATGACATCACACACATCCATGCCCGAGGCAGGATTCGAACCTGCGACCGGACGCTGCTCCAGCCTCGCTCTATCGCCTTCAGTTTCACAACCTTCGCATGGAACTTCGCGATAGTACCTTTGCGTACACTGATGTTCTCGGACTGTCCGTGGCGTCGGGTATGCCTTCGTCACTGGCGCAGACGTTTTTCGATGTCGGTTTCTGGCACACAGCCCAATATTTACAGCCGAGCTCTTCGCCCGGTATCAGACCACGGAGTACATCCGGGGACACAGGCTTTTCAATTGTGTTCCCTGCTCCGACTCTCTCAGCGTTGTTCAAAGTCTCTGTGCGCTGTCCACCGCCCGTTCCTTAGCGCAACGGCTCCAGGAAAACTGTCACTTGCTCACTCTTGATGGAGCCACTGATGTTTATGTGGGTTGCTGGACACGTTGGTCTGCCAGGAAACGAGGCTGCTGACGCTGTTGCCAAGGCTGTAGTCCTCATAGCTCAGCCCATTTGTTCCTATTTCCTTCGATGATCTCTGTGTTGCCCTCTGTCAGCAGGTGGTGTCACTTTGGCATCGCAATGGGTCCTCCCTTAACGGGAATAAGCTCCAGATTATTGAGACCCTCCCAGCGGCTTGGACGACCTCCTCTCATTTTAACTAGGTTGTGTATTGGGCACTGTCGTTTTAGCCATCGTCGTTTATTAAGAGGCGCTCTCCCACCATTTTGTACACATTGCTCCCAAGTTTTAGCTGTCCGCCATTTCCTGACGGAATGCCCATTTTTAATAGTTTAGGTTCCCGCTTGGGTTTGTCGTCTGGTTTATCGGCCGTTGCCGGCTGGAGTGGCCGTGCGGTTCTAGGCGCTACAATCTGGAGCCGAGCGACCGCTACGGTCGCAGGTTCGAATCTTGCCTCGGGCATGGATGTGTGTGATGTCCTTGGGTTAGTTAGGTTTAATTAGTTCTAAGTTCTAGGTGACTGATGACCTCAAATAGTGCTAAGAGCCATTTGAACCATTATCGGCCGTTTCAGCAAGCGACGCGCGGGCTGTCGACCGCGTTTTACTTTTTATCCATCGTAGCAGTATGGCGAAGGCCATTTAATTTTTAGTTCTGGTCCTCCAGTTCTGTTTAGTGTCCTTTATAGCCCTTTCTGTCTTCCCTTACGTCACTTGGAATTGATGTATAGTCGCTTTTTTTAAACTCCTATCTGTCTTCGCGTTCTATAGCTTTGACTTTGGCGCGTGTGGCCCCAGTTGTTTTTGTGCCCTAAAATAAAAGAACCTTGTAACTACTATACAACAGATGACAACCTACATCTGGTTTGAATCTTGTATGACTGCTTGATAATGATGATGTTGTCTTGAAAACAGTTCTCGGTAAATAAATGCAGAAAGAAACTACAGCTTTTGAGAAGTTTCTGAAATACATTCAATGTTTCGTCTATTATTGTGTATACAGTTGCAGAACATATACTATAATTCCATTATCAAGTACTTACAACCAGAATCAATACAGACAAAAGAATTCTGTCAGACTGTTTGTAGGTCTACGGTGGTCTGTCAGTAACTGGATATGTCTCGCTGTGCTCAGCTTGTACGAGTAAACGGTACAGGCCTAAGGCTAAGATGTCAGCATCAAGAGCAAACAGTTCAGTGTGCGAACGGAGCCACCTAAAGGTTAACATACGAATAGTCTAGTAAAAGACAAAGGGTATTTTGTAAGATGCATTATCACGCCACCACCACTGCACTCTCATGCCAGTCCCTCCCCGCAGGCCGCAACCAGTGACGTCAGTTATCGCTAAAACAACAGTTTCAACGCCACTTTACCCGGACTGTTAAAATCGCTCAAAATAGTCGTTTTCTGAAACAACCGATTTACGGTACGTTATTCCTATTATCCCTTTAATAAACGTAGAAATCGAACGGAGGCTGAAAACTGTTGACGCCCTCGGCTTCAAGATACGTAAAATCAAGATATGAAATTAAATATGGAAATAAAAGAAAACTTAGTCTGTCCACCGTTCACTGCTTTCCTCTGACTGTGATAACTAATTGATTACCAGAAAAATTCAGCAGTATTCTCTTTTTTGGCCGAAATATTTTAAACTCTGCTCAAAAATCATATTGTAATCGGCGATCATATCACTATTTGGACACTACGAATAGTCAGTGCTAAAGGGTGAAAACTGAGGTCGAAGAACTCTATTTTTCGTATTAATCTGTCTGTGTCCAACGAGCAGATAGAGTCGCGTTATGTAGACACGGGCAGCAGATCAGCCGCTTGCTATTTTAATTGTAAACTGTGAATGAACTGTTCATTTTTAAGTTTTCTCCTTATATTATGTCACTAGTTTGTTGCGTCTCCAATTGCTTTTAATCTTTTAAAGCAAGTGGAGCATTTACTTCATTGATACCGCACTTTGTAAAATATTTCCAGACTGGAGAGGGTGCCTTCCTGTAATACACGACATGGTGAAAATACCAATCAGACCAGATGGGGCAACGCTTGCAAACTGCTTGTACACCAGTACAGTGTAATATGACACCCCACATCTCGTGGTAAAATATTGTCTTAGAAACGCTGTACCAATTCTTATTTAATGCGTTTGTTGCCTGTTTCTGCCAGGATTCTAATTAAAATGGCAGTGATCGCTTTTCCCATTTTCTATAAGAGCCCTAAATTATTTTGCAGGTAACAAACTATTCGCTCTTCAAAAAAGCTGTATTTAAAACCGAATAATTTTAGCACTGCTACTATGGCTAATTGATGTTTCGGTTCTTTTACCTGGTTATTAGTAAAAAATAAAAAAACCTGTTAAAGCCGAGGCCGAACAAATACCTAAAAATACCGGTTATTCAGAACTAAAATACCGGTATCGGTTATAACCAGTTGGCTTTTCCCATCCCTACTGCACAGGACTAGGTCACCCGCAACCAACCCGCAAGGAGCGCTCCCCTAGTATAAACTCTGGGACAGCTGCAGTATCTCGACACTTCGCCACAAGATAATGGGTACGGTAATCATCGTAACGTCAAACTACGTCTAGGTTGCCACCCACCTTGAAAGCCGAGACCTTTCCGTCTCTACATTATCACTGTTTATAGGTGCTATGGAGTCATGTTGAATTTAATTTCTCGAAATATGACAGGTAATGGCTAACAAGAAGAGGAGAAGAGTGAAAGCAAGACAGCATCTCACAGTGAAGACCTTCCTCGAGTAATCACAGAAGCGTCAGACAAATAGCGGCGTTGCGGTGCCGGGATGGCCGCAACCTATAAAGCAGTGCGGCTATTCAGGTTGCGTAAGTATCAGGCGAACACGTAAGCGAAGGCAGCCCCGCGGCCTCGTTCGTTTATCAAAGGGCACGAACGCTCTTAGGTCGTCACCCTTTCCTTCAACAATTAGAGGCCTATGCGGCTAAAGGCAGATGCTGCCTGTGCTCAGCCATGTCCGAGAGCTTCGAAAACAAGCGACTTGAGAGACTTTTAGCCGCCAGACTGAGGACAGATAGCAGTTCAGATAGAATGTTCTGTAATTGGCCGATTTGTAACTATTTATTACTCCTTTGATTCACTGCGAAACAGGAGCTGTTTCACACATCTTCGTAGAGAAAATGAACGACAGTATCACGTGGATACCTAGTGATAGTTGAATCAAGAAAGGTTAAACATTTAGCACAGTGACTAAAAAGAGCAATTAACACTTTCGATACTGTATTATGCCTCCGTATTTTATTAGATTAGCAACACAAAATCTAATGATTTTCCATTGGTGTCACAAATTGCCACAGATATGCACTTTCGGTGACAAAAATTCCCAAGCGTGCGTTTCTCCGTGCTAGGACTTCTTATGGTGAACAAAATACATACTACACAAAATCTTGGTATGTATATGAAGGGAAAAAGTTCGTTGGATTCGGTTCCACAATCCGGAATCAAAAAGCATCACAGATAATTTTGAAATAACAAATTGCCTAATTCCAGCAATCAAAAACGTTAAGAAGAAATGTTGATCTCTCTATTGTTTCATGCCTTGATGACTTTTCGTTCACATCAAAATAGACAGAAATTTATACAATGAGTAAACATAACACAATTAGCGCAGCAGTTTAATTAGTAGTGCGTAACACAATATGTTCAAATGTTTCTTATTTTCACATTCTGTGCAACGTACTTTTGTTTATTTTGAAAAATTCTAGCGATACTGCTACGTATTCACATTCGTTCATAACGTATACCATTTATCTACCATTGCGATTGATGACAATAACATCAGCGTGACTAGTGCACACACTAAGTGACGGGACGGCTGAACGAAAGGCAGGCTAGTGCTGCCATCTGTCGACGAACTCGCAGTGCACGCCGTTTCCTCCCGACTCTGTACGCTGGCGGCATCTGGTGTGTAGGTTTTGAAACACAAAGCTCCAGCGCCACCGGTAAGACATCAGCTCCATTATGTGATTTTTACGGCTTACATTTACCCTAAAAGACGCTAAATCATTTTTCATCGCTTTATTAGAACCGCAAATTTTGACGGAAGCGTATAGCGCAACGACGTCTATAGGCCCCCACTGCCCCTGCAAAATCGTGATCATCTAGACTCGTGTTTACTTTCGACATTTAGTAGCTTCTAACAAGGCAGACGCCCATTTTTCGCATTAAAATAAAAGCTATAGTGTATAAGTAAATTAACGTATTGCAATCAGCATTTTCAGTACTAATCAAAAAGGATTAACAAGCAATTAACGAAGAAAAACAGAAACTAGAGAGCAAGTTCATCATATCCATGTCAAACAGTACTATCTTACTGTTTATGTTTGTCATTGGCTTTTACTGTGTCCCTCTAATCCTCTATCTCACATTCCCGTCACTTAACTAATATCCCGACGGTTCACTGGTAAAAGTCATGTCACCCGTTTTAAGCTATGAAACCTAGCAGCACGACATTGTATGTTGATGAAATTGCAAAACGCAAAAATTTTCTTCTTTATGGCCGGCCAAGTATTCTTTTCATGGCGGAAAATGATGTTCCTATAGGAAAACTAGCAACTGATACTACCAACTAGTGATCGTAAAGTACTAACCGCGTCGAAATTTATCCGTAATAAAGACATCAGTTAACAGAGTAGTATTTCGGAGAATATTGAAATCAATTAAAAAACACTGACCTCAAGTCGGACAGAATGAATAGTGCATTTTTGAATTATTGAGAGATATTTTAAAAGTCAAGAGAAGTTGGTTCTCTATAGAACTACGTTGCATCTGAAGGGATCTAGATAGATACGTAAATTTCAAATACTCTTAGAAGCAAAATCTTTCCCTGTTTGTATAATTCTGTACTTAAATAACTTGTTATAAACAGCTATCGTTAAATGTATAAAAATGTGTTCTCGTTTATAATTTTGTTTAGCAGTACTGCCGTTGAAAATATATCTCTGACGCTATCAGACTTAGAGCTCCATCTGCTGATGTGATACACTCCTCTCTTTATACAAAATGTAGAATAACGCATATTTTCTTGTATATCTGAAATATTTTTTATCTTCTGCGTATACCACTGAACTCCCAACGTGCAGTTATTAGAAAGAGATGAGCTGCCAGATGGTTCAGTGTTTTTTGATATTGTTTTGAGAAAATAAACTTTGAGCTTTGGCTGTTGAAGCAGTTGGAGTCAAACTGCTTTAACAAGTATTTAGTCACTCTTGTTATTCACTGCACATAGACTTTCCGCTACAACTTTGAAGTGCACAACATGTCTTGCTGGTAGATCGAAATCCTGTTAAAGAAGTTTGAGTGCATCAGTTAATCCGGGGGCAATGGGCATACATAAAACACGGAAGACGTACCTAGTCCAGCTAAATGAAACATATGTGGTTAAAGCAAAAGCACAAAATTCAGCTGCAAAAGACTGATAATAGTTAATCTTATCTGCGAGACAGAGGTGCCGAAATTGCAAATGAGGAAGAATGGTCCCAGGTATCAACAATATACGATTGTCGAGCCAGTGCAGTCGGTAAAAGGTATGTAACAGGTAGCTATGCCACATACATAAATCGCCATTATGTATTAAATTACTATGACATATCAATTTTATGACATTGTTAGTCAGTTCTGGGGTCTAATGAGGCGCTTTTGTCCACTTGAAAGACATAGTCTGAAGTTCAATCGGCTGAAGATACCATCTCTGGATCTCTGGCCATTGCAGAATGAATGGCCTACTAAGACCCATCACCGAACACTCAAATACATTTTCTTTCGTGTGAATTATTGATGTTACCTGTAGTCATGTATAACGTGCAATTTATAGTCAGACTCCGAGTGAGGTGGATGAACGTCGTATATTGAACCAAAATGTATTATATATCTATTATGCAGGAGCCAAGGGAGCCCCTGACGGCCGGCAACCTATATTACACCACAGAGGACGAGGTTGTCTATGTCCAAGGCGTACCAAAAGCGCTATGGTAAACACCGACTCTGTACACACAAGACAATGGAAACAGACATTCCGAGCACTACATCCTGCAGGGGGAACTCAAACCACGGCCTGCAGGAAGTATCACTACGCCGAAACGTAATTGGCTGGAGACAGCTATTTAGGGGCTAGAACCAGCCCCGAAGTTCAGTTCACTCTGGATGCCGACCTCGTGTACTTCGACTGCTGAAGATTACGTCTTCGTCTCTGAACTGGACTTTTACTAGTGTGTGTGTGTGTGTGTGTTACCACGAACCTTTGAAGAAGATTAGAAGTGAACTTTTGTTTGCCTCAATTAGGAGACTTTTACTGGAATCGTTATTGTTACCTTTCGTTTGTTGTTCAGTCATCAACCTTGTGAACTTACATCAATAAAAGATGTTTGTGAAAAATTGCGAATTGTGAGTCACAACAGTATCCTACCAAATACTGGAAGTAAAAGAGTCATTTTTAAATGTGTACTCTGACATGTTCATATAGTTCAAGTGTAGTTGTTTCCTGTGATATTTGTATGCAATTTGTATTAATGTAATATAAATGAGTTCTGTACAAAGTTCTTCATCAGAATTCGTTAACGAATATTAATGTTCATCATGTTCAAGAAGAATTAAGCATCTATGGACAACGTGTAACGAATAGAATCTCTGCCATTAACAGTGGTTGAATTAATTCAGGTCATCGACCATTTCGTTCCTTTTGCCTATATTTGTAATACTGAAAAAATTCTAAGCAATTAAGTTTTACAATATTCTGAAAGTTTATTAAGTTTTTGCGTACCGAACCGATTTAGAAACAACAGCATAAACGAAAGCGCATTTGAAACAGTCCTATGCCACATTATGGCCAACATTAATTAACAAGTCTATAGTCACAGAATTAATGAGTAAGTAAATCCTTTAAAATGGATTAGAGTAAACCATGTTTAGTGTGTACCAGTACAACATACTATGCCCTCATCTCACCCCCCCCCCCCCTTCCCCCGTACTCAACGTTTTAAGTTACAGTGTAAGTTGTCCGCAACGCTTCGATGCACGCGAGGCGCAAACAGGTGCGAAAATCACAGCTGCCTGCACCAGATGGTTCGTATTCATCTCTCTTATGCACATAAGTTAAATCCTGTGATAAGGTGGTGTGTACCCTCAGCAGAAAAGTACAGGGAAATGTGACGATGTCCTACATGGTGGAAGTGAGGGATCTAAACAAGTACGATGAAAGACCAATCGAAGGAAAGTAACACTGAACAACAAATTCGTGCTTCATGTTTGTCGCTTATTCTTTCACTATGTCTCCCGAAATTTAAGCAAAATCTAGGACATAAGGGTTTGATACGGTTTGAGTTTATCCACTGTTATCAAATGCCTCTATTATTCTTTATCAAACGTTTTTAAGAAACATTTGTACAGAATTAAAAAAAGAAAGGAAAAAATAGAAAAACACCTTCCCAACACCTACCTAATGAAATTCCTGCACACTAGAAAAATTATGTCAGATCCTCTGCGGAAAGAAAATAAATACATATTTTAATTAATCAATTTTTTTTGAAGACATGGCTCTTTCAGACTTCATAATATCATTTCACTGAAATACAGTTTTACGCTATCTTATACATCGAATGGTTGTGTACAGAACACTACTGCTACATATGTGTTGCACATGGGCCTCTCACATTTTGAACGCTGTTAACTGGTTCGCGGAACTGCGATCTGTACCCATGTTCAATTGCAGCTTCGAAGACTTCAGCAAACGTCAATTAAAGCGTGTTTTGTTATCCACTTGCATTCCAATACATCATTTAAGTCGTTATTTCAGAAGAATGCTTAAAGGTTTACGATGACAGTCATTATCTTTCACTAAGACATAGAAGCTCTGTATGCGCTGTGCGGTGGGAGAGCCTTTTTCGGTACAGAGAAATTTATCGAAGATTTTAGGGTAGAGCAAACTTTCAGTGGTTTTCCAGGGCAAAGTTTGGCCAAATTACAAACTAGGAAAAACATAGAAAAATCAAAAAGTCTAAAGCCACATCATTACGACCATATAACTTGTTTTATGTTTCTTTTACGGAAAAAGGAATCATCTCTATAAGGGAAGAACCGAGAAACTGTATTCATTTTGACCGGCATAACTGTGACATCATTACTGAAGCGAATAGAATAGGAACGTCTATGGAGGGTTTCTTGTATGACATCCGTACAGCGATGTTTGTTTACATTTTATCCCGAGACTGTAACCATTACACTCCATGTTCTCTCCCTGTTTTTACAGATTATTTATTAGTAACAGAAACGATGAATAATTGTAGCTGCTACAAAAGCAAATCGGAGTAAGTGAAAGGAGGAAAAGTCACTTTTCATGGGTAAGTACCACAAAGGTCTCACTATAGTTATCATACCAGTAATACGCGCTTTATGTGTTGCAGAATATCGAGACATAATCTAATAAAGTGTTAACATAGTAGGGCTAATTAATGAGTGCATGGCGATATATTTGTGAGACAACTGCTAGACGAATTATTTAGTGTTGGAGTGTGTTGCCAGTCGAACCTTTGAAGTTATACGTATTTTTAGCAATTTGCACCTGTAGATGGCATTTATGTATGACAGTCTGAGTCGTTTCCGCTGGCGCACACATGACATCTCTCCATGACATTATGCTTATTTTAAAACAATCACAATGGTAAACTTTTGTACTGGTACCTACGAAATGGAGAATGATCGTGTGTGAGTAATACTTTAGTTTCCCTAAGAACGAAAGAAAGAAGGTTAAAAAAATGGTACACGAAATTAAATATGAGAGAATGTTGCCCTCAAAAACATTTCAATACTTGATAAATAGCAAGTTTTCTGCATGTCATAGTTCCAAATTCGATGTTCCTCGCCAAACTTTCAATTTGGTGTACTAGGAAACCATTTCTTAATGCTGCTGGAACATGATTTGTTAAAACAAAGACTCGAATATACTATCAAGTGCAGTTTGAAATCTAAAGGAAAATTCTTTACCTTTTCCTTCTATTCCTATAACAACATCAAAAATAGCATCTGAGCAGTGATACTTGTCGTAAAGAACGAAATGCCCCTGCGTTTATCTCTTAAACGCTTTAAGGCAATCTCATTCCAGATATCGAGCGCGAACAGTTAAGATGCCTACGAATCGCGGAAGATAAACGGATAATATTTTTGATTTTGGTATGTCTCTAACGGTCATGTAAATTTTGCGGGGTCATTTAAGGGCAAAACTTACGCCGTGCTATAGTCAAAAAAATAGGTCAAATGGCTCTGAGCACTATGGGACTCAACAGCTTAGGTCATAAGTCCCCTAGAACTTAGAACTACTTAAACCTAACCAACCTAAGGACATCACACACATCCACGCCCGAGGCAGGATTCGAACCTGCGACCGTAGCAGTCCCGCGGTTCCGGACTGCAGCGCCAGAACCGCACGGCCACCACGGCCGGCGTGCCATAGTCACTTGACTTTCAGTGTCGGTGAATGTTGACCACGAAAATTCTGTTCCGGGTATCTAGATACTGATTTTATAGATATTGCTAGTCTGTGCCGAGCCCAGGGAAGTGAGCAGCGCTCTCGGAACGGCAGTGCTGGAAAGGAAAGCTCCCGATCGCAAGCCCCCTGGAATTTAGTGATAAGATGGCCCACTGGACAGCCCATCAAAAACTGAACACAAATCAAAAATGAAAACAGAAAGAAGGTGTACTGAACCGTGAAAAATGAAACAAAATAGAAACGGTGAAGGGTCCAATCTCAAGACGTGCAACATCGATCTAATTTGAATATCCCCGGCGTCGTGGTTAAGCTGTCACGGTGTTGTACTGCGCGGTGGGTGATCCCTAACCAAATCTCCCTCTTGTCCCATATTTTTTCTTTCACAAAATTACGAATTATCCGTCCGCCATTGACGAGTGTGTTCGCCGTACTCAACTTTGTGTCTGTGCCGTGGTGTAACATCAGTTTGCAACCGCAAGGGGTAACAGAGGGGCGTCCAGACGTATGTATCTCCTGTTTGTTCTACGCAAATACCACATGTTATGACCCTTGTGTTCCGTTTTTGAACTTTTGGTTGTTGAATTCCTTTGTTGTAACATAGTTCACACCCGTTTATTTGTTGTTTTCATTTTTGTGAGAAATCTATGCGGCATCTCTCCTGCTTTCTTTATTCATCACAATTACTTTCGCCGGTAATATATTCTTACCCCATGACTCATATTCTGTGATCAACGTATTGTATGACAATTGCCAAGACTACAGAAGAGGAGCAGACACGTCAATGGCCGGACGGACGGTTCATAAATTTGAGGAAAAAAGGCGGCACGAGAGAGATTTGAACACGGATCCATCGCTACGCATTCCAACATCGTGATCACAGAACCACAACTTTTGGCTATTCAAACTAGCTCGATGTTGCGTATCTTGAGCTTGGATCGTTCGGTGTTCCTATTTTTCTTCTTTTTTTTCACAGTCCAGTACACCTTCTTCCAGTTTTCATGCTTGATCTGTGTTCTGTTTTTGACGGGTTATACAGTGGGCCGTTTTACCATTAAATCTGAGGGGTGCCATGGGAAGTTTCCCTTGTGAGGATCGTTGCCTGCGGCTGCCAGTTCGCATTGCTCCTTATACCGGAACACTGTTAATGTCCTTCCACGTGGTGTGTTTTCTAGATCTGACACGTTTATTTAGTAATTTTCTTAAAAGTTTAATTAGAATCGTAAATGCACAATTGAATTACTGTTCTACAATTAAGAAGAAATAACAAATCATTTCTGAACGATCTGAGCTACTACTTGACTTGGCATTGTTATTACCCAAGGTATAACAACACGCATAAGAAAGAGTGAAGCCGTTAGGTTGGACAGAGGCCAAACTTGTTCAAGTTTGGTGAACGTCTTTCCTACAAGGGAAAAGGCGAACAACGCAGACCTGGCGGGCGGTGTTGCTATAGGACTGACAGGTTGCCTTGTTGCGTTCCGCTTTGAGGAACACGTTTTATATGGGGAAAAAAAGTTTACCGCAGACAGACTGAGCAGTAATGAGCAGCCAGTCAGCAATGATATTGAGAGGTCGTGTTTTCTTGCGCTCTGCGAGACATCAGTATTTTGCGCTATTATAGGCACATATTATTGGAGGACTACGTGTATTAATGCTTCTGCACTTAGAAGTAGTCTTCAGTAATTATTCACCGTCGATGTAAGACTTACCAGGCTAAATTCTGGTTCTGCAACGTTTTTGAAACTGGCGTCAAGTAGGCTTAACCCTTTTGTGATTGATGGGACACATATGTGCCAATGAAGTAATATGAAGTTTTGAGCGTTGGAACGTCTATGTCTCAAGTGCTAGCACGTAGCAAGATGCTTTAGGAACTTCGAGGAAAATCCCACGGACCACGAGATGGATATATATAGAAGACTGAGTGAACAAGTGAGGCGGCGTGTGTTTATAGTTGGTCTGTTTCACGAAAATCATATCAAATCATTGTCCTCTCCATTCCAACAATATCTGAAGTAACTGATTATGTTTTCTTATACTTAACAGACACCTCGGTAGTTCTGATCGTCTATACATAATTTTTACGTAGTGGGACATTTATGCCCAAGAAAATTTCATAGAATGTAGAAAACATTAGTGCGTGATATGTCATAGCCACCTTCACACGTTATCTTGAAAACGAGTGTGCGATATTTCATGTTTTTCGTTGTAGGGAGAAGAAACGTATTTTGATACTAATTTGTTACAATTTTTCCATAATCGCCATTCTGATAAAATCATTCGAAAATTAAATATTTGACTCTGAACATCCTAGGTGGACACGAAAACAAGGATCCAGTTAGGTTCAGGGTTCACATGTGTCCCCCTTCACTAATTTTCAAAACCGGCCAACTTAAAATAATTTTTGGTAGTGGAAGTTTATTATATATCACAAAGGAAGATAGGTCTTGACCCGTTATTTTTCAACTATCCGCTGAAAAAATTTTAACCATGAAAGTGTTAATAAGGGCACTCATTGTCGTACCGTTTTAATCAGAGAGATGAACAGACTGTGAAAGTGTTTTTGGCGTCATATCCTCACCTAAACTTGTGATAACAAACTCGAAAATATTTATTTATTGTTCTTGTAAAAGGAGGGCCAGACTTAATCAAATGCGCACTGTGAACAAATGTAGCTTTGGTCAATATAGAGACATTTAATTCTTATAGCTTGTGAAGTTTAATTTCAGATAATCATTTTATTTTTCTTAAACCCAACATCAAAATTCGTTAATGCTGAATGTAACAACAGTAATTTATTTGTTGTAGTCAGTTCATTGAGACAGAGTATTAAATATCTTTAACGGGTCACTTTGTTGCATTGCTGAAGTAAATTTTATTTGTATGAAGTAATTTTCTTGAAGTTTCAAGAGTACATTAACTTTCTTCAAATCACAAATATCACATTTAAACATTTGTTGCGTAGACTTAAAGTAACGGAAGGAAGTCGATAACCATTTTGTTATTTCCATTCTAGTCCTGAGAAGCAAATTATAACGTTATTCAGACATAAATTAAATAACTGTTACGAGTTGAATGAACAGATTTGGCTTTCAAAATCCGTTTTATCAGACTTCGCGATCGTAAAAATCCAATGACTGAGTTGAATTTCAGAAGGAATTGCTCAAGGTGGATTTAGTCACGGTCCTTGTTCCAGTTGTAAATGCAGTCACTGTGTTTAGTGGTAAATACAAATTATCAAAATTATAATTCAAGGTAAGCAGTGAAGTGCGATGAATGCTTTGTTGTTGAAAACAATAACCCAATAGTTTGTTTACTAAACCCTTCAGAAGAAGTTCGATAGCCAAGTTAAGGTAATTTCCCAGATACGGTTCACATCAAAGTCGTGACCTCACTGCGAGCGACATATATCGAACGCTCGACTCTCGAGATGTTTAGTTGTTGACAAGAGAGACGACAAAAGACGATCGTACTGAAAACGAAGTTATTAAAAAAAGAGAGAGAGTAGCAGCACTTCTTTCACTCACGGGAATTTATTAAAGATATGGAACCTACATTTGGATCGGACATTCTTAAGTCTTGTGCAGCAAGGTGTGCAGTATACTGCTGGATCCATTTTAAATAAGCTACTAATCGAATTAAAAAATCTTAGCAGTAATCCACGCGCTTTCAAATCAAACCTGGAGAGTTTCCTCATGGGTCACTCTTTCTATTCTGTCAAGGAGTTCCTTGAAAAATTAAGCTGATATTTGTTGTATTGTTTATTGCGTTTACTTAAACTTATGGACTGACATTTTTCGGATTGATAAACCTTTTTTTATCTGTTGTGCACTGACACGTTCCATGACTTTGGAGATTTGCTCCTCAATTTGGTCCTACGGAACTTGACGTGTAAATAAAATAAAATAAATCACTTACATTACTCATCAGGTGAATCATCGTCGTGCAGAATATCGTGCGTGGTGTAAGCAAATGGCTCCACTGCTTTTTTCCCGTACTAAGAATACACTTTTGACATATCTTTTAGGAAAAATGAAAGATTTGCGAGATAGGCGTATTTTGTGAAAAGATAAAAAAACAAATATGTACAATTCATCTCGATGCCCAGGTCTCTCCTATTTCTTACCAGATGAGGTAAGTGACTTCTAGAGACGGTCAGTCATCTGTGTGTACACAGATGAGTTGTCGGACGATACAAATTCTACCAACTGACCGACGAATTCATGATCAATTCGCCACTCAGTTTTTCAGTGTTTTGTATGATTTACAGTCATCGATGATCACTTCCGCACCTGGTAAAATGAAATGTTGAATGAGAGATACTAACGTTTTCTTTCCCCTGGAATACACAAGTAAAATGAAGCACTTAACTCCCGCTGGATTCCGCGAAAACCCAAACATGTTTTGTTTGATTCTTAAGTAATCGTCTTTCCACACTTGCTGGTGGCCACGTGAGATTCAACCACTTCTACAAATTTGTTTTGTCCACCAATCAGGATGCTACCATTAGAAACAATAACATAACACACCTCCCTATAAAATCCGTAATAATCAGAAACAATATCACCTAAATTTCACCTCCGGTCTTCCAATGCAAAATTAGGCATCTAGTACGCAACATGTATGGCGCTCTGGCAATAATTAGCTTCGCAATGTCAAACCACGTTTTCTTTGTTTTACTACTTCTCTTCCTACATTTCTTACATATGAGCTGGAAACCAAAATTAACTTTCACTGTGCTCTTGGTAATTTCCAAGAATGATTGTCTATCGAAGTCGTTGGGTTCAAACGATACATATCGAACGTGCGATCGTAAATCGATCATGCATCTCCGGTGGCCTCGTAAATCGATCATGCATCTCCGGTGGCCACAGTGAACGCAATTTATCGCACCGTGATTTGGAAGCAATCCATATTTCCAACAGAATTCAGTGCATTGTTCAGTATCGTTCAAACGGAAAAATCAACTGCTTCCACGTAAGAGAATTCTATATGGGCATTGCACTTCTACTGCTCTCATGCGACCTTCCGTTGTCAATGCAGAAAACAGTACCTATATTTCCCGCTTAGAGACTAGAGCGTTCGATATATACATCTCTCGCACTAAGGCCGCGCCTTCGATGTCACTGTTTCTTGGAAATTACCCAAGTTCAGTGAGGTAAATACCCGGCAAAATTAGTGAAAGAGTCACCACAGTCTAACATAAGCCTACTGATGAAAGTATTAATATCGTTGCTTGATTCCGCGACTCCGAATTTAGGAGACAGGGATAGCTAAGTCGCAGCAAAGTCACGCTGTTTCACAGACGCGAACAGACTCTCGCAAAAACAAACGTAATGAAAACACTGTATTTGAGAATAGGAAAGAGGGTGCTAGGGTGGTTATACCCTAAATCACTACCACTGGAATCGCGTGGGAAGGCTGCTGAGCGTACTCACCCTCCAGGTAGTCCCACGGATCCTCCTTGGGCCGCTCACTCTCGGGCCGCTTCATCTTCTCCCAGGCTGCAACACACAACAGCGGCACAGTCAGTTGCCGAGCAACGTCTAAACAAAGTCTCGTCGAACGCTCAGTGTTGCAGAATGGAAAGAACATATCCTTGAAATTCAGAAACAGTGCCTTTCTCCGTCTCTCTCTCTCTCTCTCTCTCTCTCTCTCTCTCTCTCTCTCTCTGTTCTTCATTTCATTTTTTTAAACATTAGGTTGGATATACAGCGTTTTCACCAATTCCTACTACAGATTCAAGAGGTTTAGAGGGGAGTACGTACATAAGGTTTTGATACGGAAGCCATGTCCGGAAACGTAGTACTTGTATGTACACCAGAACATTACGACCACCGACCTGCTATCAATATAAATCCGTCCAGGCGATAGCATCGTCACCTGGCGGCGAATGACTGCTAGTCAGACACACGCATGGTGAATGAAGTATCTACATCTACATATACATCTACGTGATTACTCTGCTATTCACAATAAAGTGCATGGCAGAGGGTTCAATGAACTACCTTCAAGCTGTCTCTCTACCGTTAAACTTTCGAACGGCACGCGGGAAAAACGAGCACTTAAATTTTCCTGTGCGAGGTCTGATTTCTCTTATTTTATGGTGATGATCGTTTCTCCCTATGTAGGTGGGTGCCAACAGAATGTTTTCGCAGTCGGAGGAGAAAACTGGTGATTGAAATTTAATGAGAAGATCCCGTCGCAACGAAAAACGCATTTCTTTTAATGATTGCCACTACAATTCACATATCATGCCTGTGACACTATCTCCCCTACTTCGCGATAATACAAAACGAGCTGCACGTCTTTGTACGTTTTCGATGTCATCCGCCAGTCCCACCTGATGCCGAACCCACACCGCGCAGCAATACTCCAGAATATGGCGGACAATCGTGGTCTAAGCAGTCTCTTTAGTAGACCTGTTGCACCTTCTAAGTGTTCTGCCAATGAATCGCAGTCCTTGGTTGACTCTACCCACGACATCATCTATGTGATCGTTCCAGTTTAGTATATTTGTAATTGTAATCCCTAAGTATTTAGTTGAATTTACAGACTTCAGATTTGTGTGATTTATCGCGTAATCGAAATTTAGAGGATTTCTTTTAGTACTCATTTCAATAACTTCGCACATTTCTTTATTCAGGCCAACTGCCACTTTTCGCACCATACAGATATCTTATCTCAATTATTTTGCAAGTCGTTTTGATCATCTGATGACTTTACAAGACGGTAAATGACAGCACCATCTGCAAACAATCCAAGACAGCTACTCACATTGTCTCCTATGTCGTTAATATAGATCAGGAACATTAGAGGGCCTATAACAATTTCTTGGGGAACGCCGGATATTACTTCTGTTTTACTCGATTACTTTCTGTCTATTACTACGAACTGTGACCTTTCTGACAGGAAATCACGAATACAGTCGCACAACCGAGGCGATATTCCGTAGGCACGCAGTTTGGTTAGAAGACGCTTGTGAGGAACGGTGTCGAAAGCCTTCTGGAAACCTAAAAATATGGAATCAATTTGAATCCCCTGTCGATAGCACTTATTACTTCGTCAGCGAGCGTGTTGTCCGTGTGTAGAATGGGGATGGCGCGCAATCTGAGTTTGATTGAGGGCAGACTGTAATGGCCCGGAGGCGCGGCACGAGCATTTCGGAAACTACACGACTTGCCGGGTGTTCGAGGAGTGCTGTGGTGAGTGTCTTCAGCACGTGGCGAGGCCAAGGTGAAACCACGCCCATATGTCGTGGGGTTGCGCGGCTACCGCTCATTACTGATGTCGGACGTCGTTGGCTGTGGAGACTGGTAAAACGGGGCGGTCGGTAAACTGTGGCGAATTAACATTAGAGTTTAGTGCTGGGAAGAGTACACGTGTGTCTGAACACACAGTGCACCTAACACTCCTAATGACAAGCTTCCGCAGCAGACGACCCACGCACGTGCCAATGTTAACACCACGACAACGGCAACTACGACTGAAATGAACACGTGACTTTCGGCGCTGTTGCGTGGTCTGATAAATCAAGATACCTTCTTCATCATACCGATGGGAGGGCGTGGATCCGTCGTCTTCCAGGGGTCAGCTCCTTGACACATGTACTTCTGGACGAAGACAAGCAGGCAGTGGCTCCATTAAGCTCTGGGGATCACTCACGTGGACATTCATGAGTTCATAGAGTTCGTACAAGGCACCAAGACGCCCAAGGAGTGTCGTACAATGGTTGCAGATCACATATACCTTTTCATGACGATCGTGTTTTCCAAAGGCAAGGGCATTTTTCATTATTAAAATGCTCCATGTCAGAAGGCTAGGAGTGTGATGGCGTAGCTGGCCGCTGTGATCGAGCGATTCTAGACGCTTCAGTCCGGAACCGTGATGCTGCAACTGTCGCAGGTTCGAATCCTGTCTCGGGCATGGATGTGTGTGATGTCCTTGGGTTGGTTAGGTTTAAGTAGTTCTAAGTCTGGGGGACTGATGACCTAAGATGTTAAGTCCCATAGTGCATAGAGGCATTATAACCATTTGTGATGGAGTGATTCGAGGAACACAGTGGCGAGTTCCAATTGATGTGTTGGGTCCCCAACTCGCCAGATCTGAACCCGATCGAAGACATCTGGGATACGATTGGACGTGGCGTCAGAGCTCACCGCCCCCCTCCCCGGACTTCACGCGTTAGGTGACTTGTGTGTGCAGATGCGGTGCCAGCTCCCTCCAGCGACCTGCCAAGGTCTCATTGCTTCCACACTATGACGCGTCACCGCTGTTACCCGTGTCAAAGGTGCACGTACGAGGTATTAGGTAGGCGGTGATAACGTTCTGACTGATCAGTGTCAAACAGCTTTGGAGATGGGATCACCTTCGAATCTCCCGCTCCACGGCACGCTCACAGCGGAGTCAATGAATCCTGGCCTATGAGCTCTACAGGGGCTGCTCCACGTGGCAAAACTGCTGTTCGTTGTTCAACATGTGCCTGCGACACCTGTTTTCAAACACTCGGAGCTGCGTGGAGTAGCCGTGCGGTCTGAGGCGCCTTGCCCCAGTTCACACGGCTGCCCCCCCGTCCGAGGTTCGATTCCTCCCTCGGGCATGGTTGTCTGTGTTGTCCTTAACGTAAGTTAGTTTAAGTTGGATTAAGTAGTGTGTAAGCCTAGGGACCGATGACCTTAGCAGTTTCGTCCCATAGGAACTTACCACAAATTTCCAAATTTCCATACACTCGGTCCGTGACCTGTGGTGGTCGTCCGCGGAACACCACAGTCGACCCTTCTAGTTACGAGAGTACATCTAGCTCGCAGGCGTTGTTGTAGTCGGACGAAAATGGTATGAGATGGACTGACGCGACCCGGATAACGTTCTCAATACATGCGCTGTGCAGCTCCACCATTATTTACCGTACCGTTAAGCGGAAATTTGAAAGTGACCCGATTTTCAAACTCTCTTTACATCCAAACTGTACTTTTTCGGATTTGTTCCTTATCAAAACTTCGCCTACTAAGTCTCTCAACAACCTCAACGAGCTGAACTAGGAATTGTGAAAGGCCCTGTATTTCCTTTCTGTAGTCCTCCACAACAAAATATCTTAAATAAGCGCTATATGTATCTTAAATAAGCCGAGGTAGTTCTCGATTGTGTGGATCTATTCAAAAAATTGGGAACACACCATAATTTGGTAATTACTGCAGCAGTTATCATTAACTTTCAAATTTATACATTATAACAATATCTTCATAATATTATAGTCAAACATTGTAAAAAGAAAGGACAAAAATATTTCTAATATTGTAGCACTGAGGATCTGTAGATATTATATATACCTGACAGAATTGAAGTTGTCCATCAGTAAGTCTTTCACGCTCTACCTGTAATGTACCGTATTACAAACAAATTACTTTATAATTGCTAGGAAGTTATTGACTATTTGTATTCCTGAATAATGGACACCTTTTCATACGAAATGACGCGGTTTCAAACGAGTCGCTGTGTAGTACGTTCGTACTCTTGGATCTGATTCTGTGAATTAAGCTGTTACTTGGAAAAAGGAAAAGATAGTTTACTTACAGATTTTCCGGTATATATGTGTTTAGAATCAATAGTTAGTGTACATAACTTGGAAGAGACTTTTCAGGGATTTTGTGGAGATATACCAGGACTAGTTCTTCATTACAAGCATTCGGTCTGAGAAATTGTTACTTGACTTGCTGAGTTGCTCCCTAGGCCCCAGATATGGTAAAGAACGGCGTTACGAAGTAAGCGAGTAAAATGCGTCAACTCCTTTTGTTCGTTTGTTTCCTGTGTCTGACAATATCTGTATTACAAATACGAACTTGTTTAACTGTTTCAGCACCGTTTTATAACATGTTCCTGAAGCTATTAACAACTTTCAATCTCAAGAATATATTGTTTTCGACTTATCATTCATATGCTATACGGAAATATCGTACAGGCTCTGATCATTGTAGGGCGAGGTTTTTCAAACTTAAATGGCAAAAGGTTTATTGTAAACCAATTTATTAACATCCATTAAAAGTTTATCAGTAGCTCTTAACAGAACTGTTCTTTATTTGTTGTTTTCTGCAAAATTTGAATCATTTGCAAGTCAGAACACTTTTAGGGTCGTCTAAATAACATTGGCCATAAAATCGTTTTCGCTGTTTCGGACAACGTGATTAATACATCGAAGGCACTAATGGAAAACTATTAGATATTAGTTCGATTAGCAGGAAACATTACTGCTGAAAAAGATCGGCTGCGGAAATGACCCGGAGGATCGTGACACCTGTTGGGTGTGCGAGTGGAAATTAAAAATTATGGTGTCAGACTTCACCAGAAAGAACCTGTCTCTTAATACTTACCACATATGTTGTTGTGCATGGATTACGAATGCAGACCAGCTGGTGTGTGTTCAGTTCTCCCCGTGGTGTCGGAGATTCCCAGTTCGTCATTTCTTTAGAATAGTTCTGTGTCAAGTTTTCTGGATATGGGAAGTCAGAACAAGCACCATTCTGTATTAGAAAATCCTGAGCATAATGTTGAATAGCCGCAACATATCGTTTAGATTATTGTAC
Organism: Schistocerca americana; assembly: GCF_021461395.2. Taxonomy (NCBI): domain Eukaryota; kingdom Metazoa; phylum Arthropoda; class Insecta; order Orthoptera; family Acrididae; genus Schistocerca; species Schistocerca americana. The sequence goes on from NC_060122.1 coordinate 143,132,821, forward strand.
GGTATGCAGTTTAAGATCAGCTTCTGTGAGAAAGCGACAGAAAAGTAGGAGAGCCATCATTGAGGATTATGAGGTGATTGTCTTGTATTACGTTAGCTGAGCTCTGTACTGAGCCGCTGAAATACCCACAGAGCTTCGCTTACCTTGCTTTAGGGGGAAATGATCCGATAACAAGGTTAATGATATAGTCCTTATTTACTTTATACTACTGCTAATTGTAGCTTTGTGGTGATGCAGTTGATTAATGATTCCTTTTCGTAGCAGGTTCGCGACATCATCTTTTCCGTCTGGTCTGTATAATCCGACAACACAGAATCCTCTAAAGTTGATATGTCAGGTTTGAAGCACGTTTTGGAAATCTATCCGCAGATGTATTCTGTGTGTTGACTGCGGCTGACTGAGCATTCCACTCAAGGAGCGCGAAAGTCATTATCCGATATGTTGATTACAACTCTGTTCCTTTAGTCTATGTTAAGTAACTCTGAGTTGTTAGAGACTGTACCACAATTGCTTATATCCTACGTAAATCCTATCTGTGAGTTGATTTCTGCTACCATTTTTCGTAGAATCAGACGAATGACTCGAAGGGCGATAGGGATTCATCTTCATAAAACTTCCGACACACCCTCGCAGGTGGGGTCAGGAGACAGCGCTCTAAATTCCTGAGACTGGAAACCAGTAAGTCTACTAAACAGTCGAATGTAATGTTAGGGATTGTAACCTCTGAAACCCGAAGTCTGTGCTGTGTTATTCATGTTAGTCGTTTCGGAGAGTTGAGTCGACTGGTAAGCTCTTTACATGTCTGCATCTAAGAGATAGGTCTTGAGATGTCTATGGAGGAACACGAACCTCCTTGTGTGATCGTAATTTAGTGGAGGAAATGAACTGCAATCCCGTACATCGAAAATTTTGTGCTGAATTTGAGAGCTGAATACATATCCACGTGTACTGTCAATCAAAGTGTCATGTGACAACTGCATAGTTAATTTCATTAAGTATGACCTCGGCGTCTTTGAGCGACATGTTATTGTGTATAGTAAACTTGCGTTTTCTGAGAAAAACGAGGTAGTTCGCGTCTTGTCACGGTCTATCTGGCTCCCCCCGTCGGAGGTTCGAGTCCGTCCTCGGGAATGAGTGTCTGTGTTATTCTTAGCATAAGTCAGTTTATGTTAGATTGAGTCGTGAGTAGGCTTAGGAACCGATGACCTCAGCAGTTTGGTCCCATAAGACCTTACCACAAATTTCCAAATTTTCCAATGACCTGGCCTCCTCCACAACGCAAACACTGTAAATTAGTAGCTATGCAGTTAGTTGAAAGGTGTTCTCCGTCACATTTACAACAGTGCTTGGGACCGGAGCACTGGTTGCTGATGTGCCCGAACCTGAGGTGTTTGTAACACTGATGGATAGAGGAATCTGTGGATGCGCGTTTACTTTTAACGTCAGCTTAAATGGTAATACATGCTTCTTCAAAGTAACTACAATATTGGGCAATTTACGTTTACACTTCTACTTTTTGAGTTCCATTTAATAGCTGAATTTTCGGAACCTATTTTCTTTCATAAGTGTCTTGACTAACTACCTGATTGCCCAGTGGTGAATGTGATGTTATACATTGCTCTATAGTCAAAAGGCCTCAGGATTTTCATGATTTGTAACGTCAATAGTTGAGGTTACTAGACTTAGTTTCCTACACTCGATTTATTCGTTCACCAATCTCCTGAAATGTCCCAAAAGTGATTCCGGATAGTTTTGAAATAACCTATGTATTACAAAAATAACAATAAATCTTCTCCATGCTTACTCCAGTAAAAATACTGAATTTTACCGAGAAGTAACCTTTCTTCAGAACACGTAACACATATCTTGACAAACGGTATGTAATATCCCTTACCTCCACTATAACGTAAGGAAAGATTTGGGTAGGCTACAAATGACTATTACTGAATTCAAAGTCCCATTATGAGTGATCGTAGCTTCCTCTTTGTAAATTATTTCTGGCCACAAGTGACGATTGTTTTGAAATGAACTGAATATTAGAATTGAAAACTTGTCACCTTACGACATATTTTGCTTGCTCTAAAGGTGAGGAGTGTACACTCTTTCATTTTTTCTTTTTTTGGTCATCAGTCTACTGACTGGTTTGATGCGGCCCGCCACAAATTCCTTTCTTGTGCTAACCTCTTCATCTCAGAGTAGCACTTGCAACCTACGTCCCCAATTATTTGCTTGACGTATTCCAATCTCTGTCTTCCTCTACAGTTTTTGCCCTCTACAGCTCCCTCTAGTACCATGGAAGTCATTCCCTCATGTCTCAGCAGATGTCCTATCATCCTGTCCCTTCTCCTTATCAGTGTTTTCCGCATATTCATTTCCTCACAGATTCTGCGTAGAACCTCCTCATTCCTTACCTTATCAGTCCACCTAATTTTCAACATTCGTCTGTAGCACCATATCTCAAATGTTTGGATTCTCTTCTGTTCCGGTTTTCCCACAGTCCATGTTTCACTACCATACAATGCTGAACTCCAGACGTACATCCTCAGAAATTTCTTCCTCAAATTAAGGCCGGTATTTGATATTAGTAGACTTCTCTTGGCCAGAAATGTCTTTTTTGCCATAGCGAGTCTGCTTTTGATGTCCTCCTTGCTCCGTCCGTCATTGGTTATTTTACTGCCTAGGTAGCAGAATTCCTTAACTTCATTGACTTCGTGACCATCAATCCTGATGTTAAGTTTCTCGCTGTTCTCATTTCTACTGCTTCTCATTACCTTCGTCTTTCTCCGATTTACTCTCAAACCATACTGTGTACTCATTAGACTGTTCATTCCGTTCAGCAGATCATTTAATTCTTCTTCACTTTCACTCAGGATAGCAATGTCATCAGCTTGCACCATTTTATATTGTCGAACGCTTTTTCCAGGTCGATAAATCCTATGAAAAGTGTCTTGATTTTTCTTTAGCCTTGCTTGCATTATTAGCCGTAACGTCAGAATTGCCTCTCTCGTCCCTTTACTTTTCCTAAAGCCAAACTGATCGTCTCCTAGGGCATTCTCAATTTTCTTTTCCATTCTTCTGTATATTATTCTTGTAAGCAGCTTCGATGCATGACTGTTAAGCAGATTGTGCGATTATTCTCGCACTTGTCAGCTCTTGCCGTCATCGGAATTGTGTGGATGATGCTTTTCCGAAAGTCAGATGGTATGTCGCCAGACTCATATTCTACACACCAACGTGAATAGTCGTTTTGTTGCCACTTTCCCCAATGATTTTAGAAATTCTGATGGAATGTTATCTATCCCTTCTGCCTTATTTGACCGTAAGTCCTCCAAAGCTCTTTTAAATTCCGATTCTAATGCTGGATCCCCTATCTCTTCTAAATCGACTCCTGTTTCTTCTTCTATCACATCAGACAAATCTTCACCCTCATAGAGGCTTTCAATGTATTCTTTCCACGTATCTGCTCTCTCCTCTGCATTTAACAGTGGAATTCCCGTTGCACTCTTAATGTTACCACCGTTGCTTTTAATGTCACCAAAGGTTGTTTTGACTTTCCTGTATGCTTAGTCTGTCCTTCCGGCAATCATATCTTTTTCGATGTCTTCACATTTTTCCTGCAGCCATTTCGTCTTCGCTTCCCTGCACTTCCTATTTATTTCATTCCTCAGCGACTTGTATTTCTGTATTCCTGATTTTCCCGAAACATGTTTGTACTTCCTCCTTTCATCAATCAACTGAAGTATTTCTTCTGTTACCCATGGTTTCTTCGCAGCTACCTTCTTTGTACCTATGTTTTCCTTCCCAACTTCTGTGATGGCCCTTTCTAGAGATGTCCATTTCTCTTCAACTGTACTGCCTACTGCGCTATTCCTTATTGCTGTATCTATAGCGTTAGAGAACTTCAAACGTATCTCGTCATTCCTTAGTACTTCCGTATCCCACTTCTTTGCGTATTGATTCTTCCTGACTAATGTCTTGAACTTCAGCCTACTCTTCATCACTACTATATTGTGATCTGAGTCTATATCTGCTCCTGGGTACGCCTTACAATCCAGTATCTGATTTCGGAATCTCTGCCTGACCATGATGTAATCTAATTGAAATCTTCCCGTATCTCCCGGCCTTCTCCAAGTATACCACCTCCTCTTGTGATTCTTGAACAGGGTATTCGCTATTACTAGCTGAAACTTGTTACAGAACTCAATTAGTCTTTCTCCTCTTTCATTCCTCGTCCCAAGCCCATATTCTCCTGTAACCTTTTCTTCTACTCCTTCCCCTACAACTGCATTCCAGTCGCCCATGACTATCAGATTTTCGTCCCCCTTTACATACTGCATTACCCTTTCAATATCCTCATACACTTTCTCTATCTGTTCATCTTCAGCTTGCGACGTCGGCATGTATACCTGAACTATCGTTGTCGGTGTTGGTATGCTGTCGATTCTGATTAGAACAACCCGGTCACTGAACTGTTCACAGTAACACACCCTCTGCCCTACCTTTCTATTCATAACGAATCCTACACCTGTTATACCATTTTCTGCTGCTGTTGATATTACCCGATACTCATCTGACCAGAAATCCTTGTCTTCCTTCCACTTCACTTCACTGACCCCTACTATATCTAGATTGAGCCTTTGGATTTCCCTTTTCAGATTTTCTAGTTTCCCTACCACGTTCAAGCTTCTGACATTCCACGCCCCGACTCGTAGAACGTTATCCTTTCGTTGATTATTCAATCTCTTTCTCATGGTAACATCGCCCTTGGCAGTCCCCTCTCGGAGATCCGAATGGGGGGACTATTCCGGAATCTTTTGCCAATGGAGAGATCATCATGACACTTCTTCAATTACAGGCCACATGTCCTGTGGATACACGTTACGTGTCTTTAATGCAGTGGTTTCCATTGCCTTCTGCATCCTCATGTCGTTGATCATTGCTGATTCTTCCGCCTTTAGGGGAAATTTCCCACCCCTAGGACAAGAGAGTGCCCTGAACCTCTATCCGCTCCCCCGCCCTCTTTGACAAGGCCGTTGGCAGAATGAGGCTGACTTCTTACGCCGGAAGTCTTCGGCCGCCAATGCTGATTATTTATGAAAATTTAGGCAGTGGCGGGGATCGAACCCGGGACCGAAGACGTTTTGATTATGAATCAAAGACGCTACCCCTAGACCCCTTCATCTTATCCTCAATAAAATAGTTTTTGATCAGCTTACGGTTTAACGCTATTAATCACGGGATCTTTGCAGGTGATGCTGAAGCTCCGATTGGAAAAGAAAACAGACCGTAATCTTTTCAAAGGAATCATCCCAGCATTCGCCTAATGCGGTTTAAGGAAACTAGGAAAAACCTTACCATTTACTTCAGCTATTCCATATGTCAGTAATGAAATGATAGTTTGGCATTTTTTGGCTGCAATACCCCATCTGGGGTTGTTCTGCCACCTAGTGCATGTCTATTTGTCTCCACTTCGGCGACTTGTGCGTCGATGATGATGATGATGATAACACAACAACTAATCCCAGAGCGAATAAAATGTCTGGCCCGGCCGGGAATCGAACCCGGGTCCACTGTATGGCAGTCAGTCTTAAGGACCACTCTATATTGTTAAGTCGGGAGATGCCGGAACATAGTTCCCAGCTGTCTGTATCCAAATATGTCTGGTGGAATAAGTATACCCTATCTTCACTCACTCACTCACACACACACACACACACACACACACACCCTGTCAGCAAAAGCCATGTGGCAAGCACAATAACACCAGTCCTCTTGCAAAAAAAAAAAAAAAATTACTACATCCACAGTACATACCGGAACGAATCGCTCTTGCAGCCACACAGTGATTGGATTACAATTACATTAAGGTTGCTACTCAATCCTCATGAAACTTCTATACCATAATTTTTGCTGTCAAATGGAGACTTGAACAACCATCCTCCCAATTATAATTAGTTTCGTGCAAGCAATATCTCTGCTATGAAACTCATCTACAATGTTGGCACTTGCATGTGGCATACTTTTCCGTAGTCAATGTTTCGTATTATAGCTTCCGAGATTGTTGTACTCACATTTGATGCAGGTTTTTTTTTGTAAAAAAGAATAAGACTTTGCTAGTACCTAGTGGGCAGGCAGTAATTCGTTCTTACATCTTAGATCAAGCGAATATAAATAAAAAGGTCGATTGTACAAGAGGGTGTGAAAACACGCATTTGGTCTGATAGAAAATGCTTACATGAATCGTCTGAATATATACGTGTGTGAGATTAAGCGTGACGCTGACATGTTTATGTCATCTAACATATGTGAAATCTATTAATACATACATCTCTTCTTAGTGATTTTATTATGGCTTTATATATACAAATGTGGCTGACGGCCTTTTGCAAACCTTACTACAATTCGCAATACGATTAAAGGATCAACTTTAAAAAACCTGTCTCCTATTCCGACGCAGAAATTTTGAATTTGGCACAAACGTGCCTTCAATGATCCTCTGCGATGATGCAAAAGTGTGGCGTCTTGCGACGTTGACCTCGAGCTCCACGACACTTAATCAGTAAGTTGGTGGCACATGCTAAAAAAGGCCATACTCAGAAATTAATGTGACGTGTAAGGTGATTTGATGATGTCATATTGGCACCAAATTTCAGTACAATTGCTCCCCGTTCCACAGTTCCACTACGGCAATGTCAGACGACGGGAAGGTCATCACAACCCCTCTTACCCACATTTCACCCCTTCTCTTAACGTCTCCGCGATGTAGGTCAGAACCACGACGGCCAGCATGGAAATCACGCAGTTCTCGTATGGGAAGTCGTGTAAAACATATCCCACACATTGCCACTCAGAGTGGACACGAAAAGGCCTTATGGGGTGGCAAAAATGGCGTCAGTGAAACCGTCCCCTATCCTGGGGTGCTGATTCCCCCAATATTTCGCGGTCAGAACAACAGTTCGCTGTGCGATGAGGAACACGACGACGTTCTTGACAATCTTTGACATTTCTGAAACACCAGACGTGTCAACGATTCTCTAAGGACATGGCGGGGCTGGCTCCCCAATTAATTTTTTCAGATACCTTCCGAGTGCAGAGCGACCACAAGTTTTGCACTCGTCGACGACCCTTTACTGTATTACTTCACTGTGAATATATCACAAATTTCCTTTTATTAAATATTTTATTTTGCCATCCCCCTTCCCATGTTCACCCCACTTGCTCAGTATCTTGTATAGACTTAATCCGAGGAACAACTTTCTGAGAATGACGTTTGGAGCATAGCGTCATATGGTAGTCAGTCGTGGACTGCGAGAAAACGAAAAAAGAAGCGAATCGAAGGTTCTGAGATAGGACCCAACAGTATCGTGTTCAAAATTATGTGGAAACACCGAGGTTCTTCACAACTTCTGTGCAGGAAGGACCATATAGAAACCTCTGCTGAGAAGAAGGGAGATGTGGTAAGACATCAGGTAATAACTTCCGTGGTACTAAGAGGGAGCTGTTGAAAATACAAAACAGTAGTGGAAGACAGAGAGTGGAATACATCCAACAAATGACTGAGAAAGTACGATGCAAGTGTCACATTCGTAGTGGGATGCTTCTAACCAGTCAGAGGACATCTGATTTAAAAAATGTAAATAAAATAAAATAAAATACAAAAAGAGTGTGAATTTCTTGGAGGAATACTACCATCATCGTGAGCGCAGACTTCCTGATCGGTTAGAATTTTTACAAATGTTGACCTACATATTAATTTTTTCCGCAGATTCGGATAAGTTTTGTTTGTTTTGAGGTTTGTAAAACTCTAATTCCTCTCTCTCAAACCCTGCCCTATGAGGAGAGACGGAGAGTTTTAGTTTTAGCGAATCAAAATTTCTTATTCATCAGTAACCATTTTCCATGCAAAAATGAGAACATAGGTTTTCTTGAATTACAGTGCCAACTACCAAGAATCGAAACAAATGTTTAAGTCAAAATGTAAGTAGTTTTTTAAGTAAGAATCTGATACTGCAATAAAAAGTGGGCGTTCCCATTTGAAATTTTGAAGTTGCCTACCGCCCCATCCCCATGCGACTGGGGTGGCGAGCTAATTTTAGCACCAGCAGATGTCCCCCCGAAAATAACCAATTTTGAATTCTACTCCTTTTTCGTGTGAAGCTTATTTTTCGAGTTATTCTGGTTTGTCAACTTAAAATTTACACCCAGTATACTTAAACAAACTTAGTTACTGAAGTCTAACAACAGCACTCCTAAAATTGTGTTTAGAAGTGTCTCATTATACTAAGAAAACACACCAGAAGTAGCTGAGTAACGTGTGAAGAAGAAGCTGAAATGAAACTTGGGTGATAAACTGATTTTGAGTAAACTAGAGGCGGAATGAGGAGAAAGAAAAGGAAAGGGAAGGAATCAGTGATGTCAGCTGCACTAGGACTTTGTGCGGAATCGGTGACGAAGAACGAAAATGTGTGCCAGACCGCACAATTGCGATAAACACTGCGTCCGGGTGGCGCAGCGCTTAACACAACTGCCTAGTAAGCAGGAGGTCCTGGGTTAGAATCCTGGGCCAGCACACATTTTCACTCGTCGCCGCTGATTCCGCACAAATTCCTGATGAAGCTGACATCAACAGCTCTTTCCCTTTCCTTTACGCCCCTTCCACTTTCAGTTTACATAAGATTTATCAAAGGTATGTCCGAAAGAACAGACAGCACACGTTGATATGAAACTGACTTTGCGTTATGAGGACTGCACTACTCTTCATAAAAGAAAGACTGCGATTCAATATTTCGAATTTACAGGTAGACACAAAACAAAGTTATCTGTCTCAGAAGGTATGGAGGGAACTGTTGTAGGAAAAGAAGTGTATCCGTAATGGGTCTAGTAAGGCATGAAACATTGTACATCTAAATCAAATTAGAAAATTTGAATAACGACGAGTGACGCAACCACGCGGGCTTGCTAACAGATATACGAATAAGGAGACTGTTTGAGATTATTTTACGCGGTCGTCTGTTTTACGAAGTACGATCTGAAATTACTATCTGGAAAAATGAACAGATGATAGAATTATGAAAATCGAATAGATGTGAAAAAAGAACCTGCAACATGCAAGACGTAAAAATAGTTCTCTTTTCAGAGAAATATTCATACATCAACAGTAGAATAGACAATACTGAAATGTTCAGAGACAAGTATTAAAGAAAACGACGGATTTAGGAATGTGTTTTAACATACAACGAAAAACTGCGTGCTACACGTTTATAGCAAGTACATTATCTGATCAAAAGAATCCGAATACTTATTTCTGGGCATTAAGGTGACATGTGTCAACCCTTCGCCCTTGAGACAGTTTGGACACTGCGGGGGACACTTTAAACGAGGTGTCTGAATATCTGTAGCGAAGCTGACGTTCTAACTCGTCCCACCGGTGTCCAATTATGTTCAGGTCGGGACTGGGCAGGCAGTCCACTTCATGAATGTTATTGTCCACAAACCATTGCCTGCTAGAGGCTGCTTTATGGCAGGGTACATTGTCAGCTGACACAACTGTCGTCCCTGAAACGTTCTTCTCTACGTATTATACAACGCTGCAAAATATGTCCTTGTTCTTCCTCATTTACCGTTTAAGGGGACATCACCATAACCACCAAAATCACCGCTGTACCACAACACTACCCCATGTGACTCCACAATTGGTACTACACATGATAGCAGATAATGTACGCTAAGTATTCACCGACCACAAATCCATTCCACGGACTGCCACAGGGTGTAGCATGCTTAATCACTCCAAATTACTCGTTTCCAGTCATCCACTTTACACGACCTCAACTGTCGCTTAACGTCGACTACAGAAACGAGTGGCTTATGAGAAGATACTGGAACATTGCACCTAAGTATTTTTAACTCCCTACGCACAGTGTTGTGTGACTCCTGGTAGCACTATGAGTGATTCCTTCCGCTGAGTTTGGCTCCATAAGACCTTACCAGAAATATCCAAAAATTTCCTTCTGCTGATTCCACTCGATTGTTTACAACCAACCTCCCCAACGTTGACGGTTCCTGTCCTTCAGTACATGAGGTCTGCCTGATTTTGGTTGAAGCTCTCGTTGTTTCTTCGCGTTTTCACTTCACAGTCACATCACCGTAAGTCCACTTGGGCAGCTTTAGAATGGCTGAAATGTTCCTGATGATTTTTTTTACTGGGGTGTAATCCAATGATTAGCGCACTTTCAACGTCATTGATCTCTCCTGACGTACCCATTTTGCTGTTACTACTTCTCTACTGACACAATACTCCCCGTCTGATCACCTCTCGTGATGCCTAGTGGTCTACATAAGGAATGTCCGGATACTTTCGATCAGGTAGTGCGTGTGACAGGGCTGGTTCTCTTTCTCCAGAGTTACTTTTCAAAATGATAAGCCAGTGGTACGAGAAAAAAATCAAAGTAAGACATTTCATTACAAGAATGCAGTTTAATTCCTCTTTGTGTTTGTTGTTTTGCAGTCCAAATATTACGAAAATTTTGGAATGTTGTTGTTCTTGTTCATTGTAGGTGGGACAGATGAAGTTTGCTACCTTCCCAGTTCTCACAAATCCCAGAACTGTTGGTAATACCACTGTCCTTAAGCATATGCTGGTCACGTCCGTAAACTGTCCGTCTGTCTCAAAAGTTGACAGTTGGGGCTACGGTGCTTAAATCCACTATGAAGAATGTTTTCCTTGCTGATCGGGTATTTCTAAGCGAACAATTCTGAATTGAAAAGTTAATAATAAATTCGGCCTATTTTCTTTCAATATCGTATTTGCTTCATTCCGTCGGGTAGACCGTTCGCCGGGTGCAAGTCTTTCGATTTGACGCCACTTCGGCGACTTGCGCGTCGGTGGGGATGAAATGATAATGATTAGGACAACACAACACCTAGACCCTGAGCGAAGAAAATCTACGACCCAAGTGGGAATCGAACCCGGGCCCTTTGGATTAACATTCTGTCGTGCTGACCACTCAGCTACCGGGGGCGGACGCCTCATTGTGATGTTAACGCGCCACAAATGCTTATCCGTGGGAGGCGGTAAAAGCGCTGTTTAAAAGACACACGGATGCAACTATTTTTACGTTCCTTTGATTGCCTCCTTATTGCCAAGAATAGCTACTAATTATAAACTCAAGCATTAAACGTTGTTATGCATGACTTTGATGTTAGTACTTGTTACATTTTGTCATTTCACGTCGCGAACACCAGGTAACATCCTGTTTATCCACCTCTGCTGGATGTTTACGAAGATATCAGTGCTCGGTCAGAAATGTTATTGCTGTAATAAAAGTGTTTATGGTATTCAGGGTTTTTCAGAGAAGTTCCACCTGCTAGTGTCAAATTTCTGGCAGACTAAACAACGCGCTATTCATCTCCAGGGAAAAATTAACAATGTATATGTATAAAGGGGAACTGCTCCGAGAATAACGCTGATTCGAGTGAAGACGTACAGATCTCCAGATGGTACCGATACAGCGGTTGTTTCCAAATGAGATTTTCACACTTGTGACGTACACAATTATGTCTAGATCTTTGACAAACCATAGAATGTTGTAAGATTGGTGCAGCATCAACGAATATGTAGAATAAATGCAGTGCTAACTCTACTGGATGTGGACACTGCTCTCAGTTTATTTTCCTGGACTTGAAAAGGACAGGAGAAAATTCGTGGCGTCGCTCTTGTCTCCTAATACTTGCGGACTTCCAAAATAGATCACATAAAAGGGGAAAGAAATTTGTATGAGCTTATGTACTATGTGAACATTGATTTCATTGATGTCAATACATGGATCTCCCTAAAACTAAAGTTAAAATTTTCTTTTCCCTTTTAAAGCCTTGTTACCCATAGACATTAAGTTCAGAAACAGAGTTTGGAAACTTTGCTCCTGTGATAGTCGAGACGAAACTATTCAGCTTCACGACAATAAACTGTTTGTTCTGTATGTTTTTAGGTTTGGTGGTGTTTCAATAAATGGGAAATGGAATGTGGGATTGAGAAAGTTCCTAGTTTTCGGCAGTTACACTCTGTGTATGTACTTGCGGGCAAAGTACGATGTAGTGATGCGCTCGGAACAGTTCCTCGTTATACGTACAACGAAGGAATGACGATGTCGGAGCTACTGACGAAAATAGTCTGGATAAAATAATAAGACATATGAGATTAATAATGATCACTTCCTACATTTGGAAAGTTATGTACAAGCTATTAGGCCAATATGAATCCATCCTGACATCAGAAACATCTGTAACAAATACGCCAATTGCGTGCACTGGAATGCGATATGGGTTGTGCAGGGACGAGGAATAAAAATATCAACTTGCTAAAAAATTGTGTTCCCCTATTTCAGATTCGACGATAATGATTCACTCTTTAGTATTTCTTCTTTCCTTACAGCATCTTAAACACTGTTACGATCAATGAACTGTTGTGGCTGGCACGCTATCTTAGTCGCACACTGTGACGCGCCTATTATCCGTAGCGCAGCAGAACTGTGTATGCAGGGTACCCGGAACATATAATGGATGCTGATAGTGCGCCACTGTGTTAGCATAATGGTCTTAGAGCAGGATGACACGTGAAACTCATATTCTGAAATCTCTACATACACGGCCCAGTCACATTAGTTTGACCACTGCCTATATGCGACATCTACATACAGTAACCACTCACAGACGGTAGGTGGCAGCACTAGTGGTGGAGGCTACAGAAAACATGTCGGAGGGGCGGGGGGGCGGGGGTGAGCGGTGAACGGGGAGGGGGGGGGGGGGTCAGGAAATCTGTGCAGTCGTAGTCGTAAAGAGGAAACAGAACGAGGTGTCTGACGTCCGAAGTGCACAATAATGGGCTTTCTATCCGCCCCGATAGCTCAGTGGACAGCCGGCAAGGTAGCTTGGCGTGTTCGCTCAGAGAGCTGGTTGACCTCTGTAATAAAAAAACTGAGTGGAAGGATCAACAAACGAACTTGACCAGATGTCACGTGACGTCCGCAACGACCAAACACAGCTATCAACAATGAAAAAAAGGCAAAAAAATGTGATGAGTGCAGTGGACTGTCATGCTAAGGGGCCCTGGATCGATTCCCGGCAGGGTTGGAGATTTTCTCCGCTCAGAGACTGGGTGGTGTGTTGTCTTCATCATCATGATATCATCCCTATCTACGCGCAAGTCGCCGAAGTGGCGTCAATTCAAAATTTTTGCACCAGGCGACCGGTCTACCCGACGGGACGCCCTAGCCACACGACATTTCCGATTTCCAAGGGACTTTTTGACCGAAAGTGGAAGCATATCCGAAACAGCAAAATTTGTGAACTGTCCGTGTGCTTCCGCGGTTAAAATGTACCGGGCAAGGCAAATTGGCGATACCCAAAACTGGGGCCGAGGCTTCTGTCGTGAACCACGGGTAAAAGATGGCTGCAGAGATATGTACGGGCGAATAGACACGCAGCTGTTGAGTAGTCGACCGCCCAGATGAACCAGGAGGCTTCCAACGGTGTCTCCTCGCCGTCAGTTCAGCTGACGTTGCTACGTATGTGCCGCCGCAGCAGGCGCCCATACTGACTGCTGTTCATGAGCGACGAAAGCTGGAATTTTCACGCCAGCATAGCAACTGGACCTCCAGGATGAGTTTATCGTACTCCAGTCATCACCAATCTCTCCAGACTTAAACCCAGTCGACAATCTGTGTGACCACCTCCAACGGTCTGATCGCGCCACGGACCCTTAACCGAGAAAGCTGGTGCAGCTGCCCACGCCACTGGCGCCGCATCACTGTCGGTACCTTTCAGGACCTCGCTGACTGTCTTCCTGCGCGCCTCGCAGCAAATCGCACTAAAAAAATACACTACTGGCTATTAAAATTGCTACACCAAGAAGAAATGCAGATGACAAATGGGTATTCATTGGACAAACATATTGTAGTAGAACTGACATGTGATTACATTTTCACGCAATTTGGATGCATAGATACTGAGAAATCAGTACCCAGAACAACCACCTCTGGCCATAATAACGGCCTTGATACGCATGGGCATTGAGTGAAACAGAGCTTGGATGGCGTGTACAGGTACAGCTGCCCATGCAGCTTCAACACGATACCACAGTTCATCAAGAGTACTGACTGGCGTATTGTGACGAGCCAGTTGCTGGGCCACCATTGACCAGACGTTTTCAGTTGGTGAGAGATCTGGAGAATGTGCTGGCCAGGGCAGCATTCGAACATTTTCTGTATGCAGAAAGGCCCGTACAGGACGTGCAACATGCGGTCGTGGATTATCCTGCTGAAATGTAGGGTTTCACAGGGATCGAATGAAGGGCAGGGCCACGGGTCATAACACATCTGAAATGTAACGTCCACTGTTCAAAGTGCCGTCAATGCGAACAAGAGGTGACCGAGAAGTGTAACCAGTTGCACCCCATACCATCACGCCGGGTGATACGCCAGTATGACGATGACGAATACACGCTTCCAATGTGTGTTCACCGCGATGTCGCCAAACACGGATGCGACCATCATGATGCTGTAAACAGAACCTGGATTCATCCGAAAGAATGACGTTTTACCATTCGTGCAACCAAGTTCGTCGTCGAATACACCATCGCAGGCGCTGCTGCCTCTGATGCAGCTTCAAGGGCAACCGCAGCTATGGTCTCCGAGCTGATAGTCCATGCTACTGCAAACATCGTCGAACTGTTCGTGCAGATGGTTGTTTTCTTGCAAACGTCCCCATCTGTTGACTCAGGGATCGAGACGTGGCTGCACGATCCGTTACAGTCATGCGGATAAGATGCCTGTCATCTTGACTGCTAGTGATACGAGGCCGTTGGGATTCAGCACTGCGTTCCGTATTACCCTCCTGAACCCACCGATTCAATATTCTGTTAGCAGTCATTGGATCTCGACCAACGCGAGCAGTAATGTCGCGATACGATAAACCGCAATCGCGATAGGCTACAATCCGACCTTTATCAAAGTCGGAAATCTGATGGTACCCATTTCTCCTCCTTACAGGAGGCATCACAATAACATTTCACCAGGCAACGCCGGTCAACTGCTGTTTGTGTATGAGAAATCGTTGGAAACTTTCCTCATGTCAGCACGTTGTAGGTGCCGCCACCGGCACCAACCTTGTTGGAATGCTCTGAAAAGCTAATCATTTGCATACCACAGCATCTTCTTCCTGTCGGTTAAATTTCGCGTCTGTAGCAAGTCATCTTCGTGGTGTAGCAATTTTAATGGCCAGTAGTGTAGATTCATAATAGGTCTACGTTTCATTAAATCTGCTTTGAGATTAAATGTTTTGAACGTAGGTGCAAAATTGAAAATATTATATTACGGACTTAAAGGACAGACTCTTGTTTGGAATAGGTTTGGAACCTACCGAAGTGAAGTAGGTCTCTATAAGCATATCCCTTTCAGGCGTCAAACAGATGTGCAGCATCATAATAGAAGATGAGCGTGGTGATGAATGCTCAACGCGAGGCAGGCAGAAGGAGCGGCATTCCTGCGAGCCGCTGGGCTACGGCAACACTCGGTTGGAGCGACGTGTACGCTCGATGCGTCACGAGGAAGGGATCCACGGGACGTGGGCCGCGGATTCTTGAGCCTAGGCCAAGGCGCGTCAGCCGCGCTCCGTCCACATCGGAACCGGCGCGCCTCCTGGCCGCTGGTACCGCCTGTCCGGCACTGTGCGGCGCGCGGCGCGCGGCGACACCGCCAGCCCACCACAGGTACTGCTCCCTCTGACTAGCCGGCCGTTAACGAAATGTGCTGTGACTAGCAAGGGGAGGCCACGACGCTGGGATCGTGGATTTATTTCAAATTTGGTATATCTTCAGTAGGCCATCAAAACAATGTAATTTGCAAATAGTAAAGTGGCAATTCCCAGAGAGTCGCGAGAAGTTTTGCGTGTCTGTTATGTAACTGATATACCTGTGCCTCGGCACCGGACCTTAGGCTTCATGGTGGTCATGCCGTTACCGCTCGAGCTTCGTATGGACGCATTTGTATGAGGCAACACTTCGACTCCCGCTCGAAGCCTTACTTTTGTTGTAGAAGTGTAAATTCTTCAATATTAAAAAAAATTGCAGCTACTCTGTTCGTTGTTGCTACATGAACTATGTCTCACGGCTACGCAAGTTAAATGCAGAATGGGGCCTCCCTCTGTGTCAGCAGCTCGAAGCGCTGAGGCGCAAAGTAATTCCGGGGACCTTGCCAGATTGCACTACACACATCAGAAAAAAAAACATTTGCATCAGCTCGGTTCCGAGAACTCCGGAACCTTTACAGAAAATTGGGATGGAGATAAACATAAACACCATTTCCGCCCTTTTTATTGCTCATGAAAACCACACGTTGCATGTTGTAGCACCACACACCGAGACCTTCAGAGGTGGTGGTCCAGACTGTTGTACACACCGGTACCTCTAATACCCAGTAGCATGTCCTATTCCATTGATGCATGCCTGTATTCGTTGTGGCATACTATCCTCAAGTTCATCAAGGCACCGTTGGTCCAGATTGTCCAACTCCCTCAACGGCGATTCGGCGTCGATCCCTCAGAGTGGTTGGTAGGTCACGTCGTCCTTAAATAGCCCACTTCAATCCATCCCAGGCATGTTCGACAGGGTACATCTCTGGCGAAAATGCTGCCCACTCTAGTCGAGCGATGTCGTTATTCTGAAGGAAGTCATTCACAAGATGTACACGATCGGGGCGCGAATTGTCGTCCATGAAGACGAATGCCTCCCCAATATGCTGCCGATATGGTTGCACTATCGGTCGGAGGATGGCATTCCGTATCGTACAGCCGTTGCGGCGCCTTCCATGACCACCAGCGGCGTACGTCGGCCTCACATAATACCACCCCAAAACAGCAGGTGACCTCCACCTTGTTGCACTCGCTGGACAGTGTGTCTAAGGCGTTCAGCCTGACCGGGTCGCCTCAAACACATCTTCGACGATTGTCTGGTTGAAGGCATATGCGACACTCATCGGTGAAGAGAACGTGTTGCCAAGCCTGAGCGGTCCATTCGGCATGTTGTTGGGCCCATCTGTACCGTGCTACATGGTGTCGTGGTTGCAAAGATGAACCTCGCCATGGACGTCGGGAGTGAAGTTGCGCGTCATGCAGCCTATTGCACACAGTTTCAGTTTTGACACGACGTCCTGTGGCTGCACGAAAGGCATTATTCTACATGGTGGCGTTACTGTCAGGGTTCCTCCGAGCCATAATCCGTAGGTGGCGGTCATCCACTGCAGTAGTAGCTCTTTGGCGCCCTGAGCGAGGCATGTCATCGACAGTTCCTGTCTCTCTGCATCTCCTCCATGTCCGAACAACATCGCTTTAGTTCACTCTGAGACGCCTGGACTCTTCCCTTGTTGAGAGCCCTTCCTGCCTCAAAGTAACAATGCGGACGCGATCGAGCCGCGATTCTGACCGTCTAGGCATGGTTGAACCACAGACAACACGAGCCGTGTACCTTCTTCCTGGTGGAATGACCAAGAGTAGGCTGCCGTTGACACCATAACACAAACGTCTGCAATTGGAGTGTTGCCTTGGCCAGATAGTATGGACAGTTGATTTTTTAAAAATTTTATTTTGTTTATCTTCTTTAGTAGGACCAAACTGGGGAGCACGTCTCCATGGTCATGGAACGAGTCAGTACATGGAATTCTAAGAGAAGAGGAGCAATATATAAAATGAAACTTACATAAATCCTATGCAGACGGCAAACCGTAAGTGTAAATAAACATAATCAAAAACACAAGACAGGAATTAGCTTCAGTTTTTTTTTTTTTCTGGAAGTTACTTGACAGAATAGGAGTGAGCCACGAGTAACTTCTTCAGCTTAAACTTGAAAGTACGTGTATTATTGCTAAAATTTTGGAATTTTTATGGCAGCTTTTTGAAAATGGATGCTGCAGTATACTGCACGCCTTTCTGTACAAAGATCAAGGAGGTGCGTTCCAAATGCTGATTGGATTTCTGCCTAGCATTACCGGAGTGAAAGAAAGATGCTAACTGTCGCGAATAAGCTGATACTGTTAACAACAAACGACATTAAAGAAAATATGTAGTGAGAGGCCAATGTTACAACTCCCATGCTGCTGAACAGGAGTCGGCATGAGGTTCGCGAATTTACACCACTTATTGTTCGAGCCCCTCGTTTCTGAAACCAAAGTACCCATTTTTAACCGGAAGAGCTACATCCAAAAATAATTCCATACGTCATAATCGAATGTCGATTACTTTTCGCGTTTTACTGTCACTTATTTCAGATACTGCTCTGATGGTAAATAAAGCATCATTTCGGTTTTAAACAATATCCTGAACATGAGCTTTCCACGATAGCTTACTATCTGAACGCCTAGGAATTTGAACTGTTCAGTCTTACTAATCAGATCCCCGTCCTGTGTAAATAAAATGTCTGTTTTTGTTGAACTGTGTGTTAGAAATGGTAAAAACTGAGTCTTACTTTGATTTAGCGTCAATTTATTGTCTACAAGCCATGACTTACTTCCTGAACTGCATTCTTTCGTACTGTGTGAGTATCGTGGACAACATCCTTCCTTATCAAGCTGGTGTCATCAGCAAACAGAAATATTCTGGAATCACCTGTAATACTAGAAATCATATCATTTATGTATATATAAGAAACAACAGCGGATCCAACGCCGATTCCTGGGTCACCCCTACTTAAATGTGCCCCATTGGGACTGCCCGTCGTAGTCATTCTCATTACGGCGGAGAATTACCTTTTGCCGTCTGTTCCTAAGCAAGAGCTGAACCAGTTGTCAGCTACTCCCCTTATTTCATAATAGTCCAGCTTCTGCAGTAATATTTTGTGATCAAGACAGTAACCTTAGTTAAATCAAAGAAGATGCCTAGTGTTCGCAGCCTTTTATTTAATCCACCCAGAAAAGAGAATATAGCATTAACAGCTGATAAACCACATCTAAAACAAATCTGCACATTTGACAGCAAATTAGGTCAACTGAAATGATCAGTTATCCTTATACAGGGTGTAAATGTTAAGTTGACAAAACAGAATAACTCGAAAAACAAGCTTCACATGAAAAAATGTGTAGAATCCAAATATGATAATTTTCGAGGGCGTCATCCAGCAACGCCAGCTCGCGAGGGTGGGGCGGGAGGCAACTTCAGAATTTCAAATGGGAACTCCCTTTTTTCATTGCAGAATCAGATTCTATGCAAAAAAACTACGTACATTTTGTCGTAAGCATTTGCTTTGATTCTTAGTAGTTGGCACTGTAATTCAAGAAAATACATGTTCTCATTTTTGGGTGGAAAATGGTTACGGATAAATAAAAAATATTTATTTACTTCGTTAATTTAGGTTCACTAAAGCTAAAACTCTCCCTCTCTCCCCATAGGGTTGGGTATGAGAGAGAGAAATTAGAGTTTTATAAATCTTGATCCAAATATTAATTTTTTCTGCAGATTCGGATAAGTTGTTTATTTCGTGGTCATGAGGCCACACAACATAATTACTACTGAAATGCCCGCCCGGTTGGCCGTGCGGTCTAACGCACGGCTTTCCGTGCGAGAAGGAGCGCCGGTCCCCGGCACGAATCCGCTCGGCGGATTAGCGTCGAGGTCCGGTGAGCCGGCCAGTCTGTGGATGGTTTTTAGGCGGTTTTCCATCTGCCTCGGCAAATGCGGGCTGGTTCCCCTTATTCCGCCTCAGTTACACTATGTCGCCGATTGCTGCGCAAACAAGTTCTCCACGTACGCTTACACCACCATTACTCTACCACTCGTCTGGTGTGAGACGTTCCCTGGGGGTCCACCGGGGGCCGAACCGCACAATAACCCTGGGTTCGGTGTGGGGCGGCGGAGGGGTGAAGTGGACTGCGGTAGTCGTCGTGGGGTTGGGGCCACTGCGGCTGCGGCGGGGACGGAGCCCCTCCTTTGTTTCTAGGTCCCCGGTTAACGTAACTACTGAAATCATCACATACAACCATAATATAGTATAATCTCACTCCCTCACACCGCAAAGCACTCCTAGAGAAACAGCCAGGTAACCTGTATCCTGGTAAACGATTCCCTAAATTATCGCATTATTTAAGAAGTGTTCTGATATACATACCAATAATTTCAGAGTCAATATCTATAAGCAGTTCACTAACTTTATCTCAAATAACTTGTATATTTTGGTGACATGTGGTACTTCCCTCATTAATTGGATGTCTAAAATTTGTAAAAAGTCATTCCTTCGTTAGAGAGACTTCCTTTAAGCAGGAATACTTATCGGCTGACTTCAGTCTAAAAATGGTGCAGTTCCAATGCCAACAACTACAGGAATTTTCCCGTGAGTGATCCCTCCACCCCTCCACTACACTGTCACCTACAACCATTGACAACCTCCCCTTCCCATACCTACTGATGTGCAGGCCATGCGTAGTGAAACCCGCCCTGTTGACAGACGCAGCTGACAACAGTGGAATGTGAGCCATTTCCACCTCCATCAGTCCCTCCTCAAGTCACATGTAAATACGCCTGGCAGCTGTATTAAGAGGCCCAAACAGCTGTACGAAATGCACATTAATGCCACTACATTGAGTTGCTATCTCTTCCGTGTCACCATGAAACGTCCCCTTAAAAAATTAATGAGTGATTGTGCTGATAAACATCTTACGTTATTTGATTTTCAAACAGCTGAGCAAAACTGAACGTACTCAGACATTTCTCTCTTTACTTATTCTGATCATCACTAAACTGACACACAACACTTTTTCTTAGCGCAATGCAATCTGACTATCAATAATCCCTACAAAAGAATGGCCCTGACTAACAATTAACCCATACCTTTCATGAATCACTTGCCTCACAAAAATCTTCGTTACTCGAACTACTGCAATACAGCGAGCGCCAATACTGCCAGCTAAATAAAAGATTCCACTGAAGCCACTAACTACTGATAGGCATACTTAGCAAATGAAAGATTTTGATAGAGAACAAACAATGTATTTACCTTAACAGTGTTCAAAAGTCATTATATATATATATATATATATATATATATATCAGTTCGTGACATCCAGTCTTACAAATTTACTGTCTCTGATGGACACACGTCCAGATCATCCGCTCTCAAAACTCCGCCATCTCTCTCCCCACATTCACCACTGCTGGCGGCTCACCTCCAGCTGCGTAACGCTATGCGCTGTTCACATCCAACTGCCCACTACAATAGAGAATATTTCAACAATGTCAACCAGCCACAGACTGCACACAGCACAGCCAGTGATTTTCATACAGAGCGCTACCTGGCGTTACGAATATAAAAACCTAAACAGACTACTTCCAACCACCTCTGTCATACTCCCCGTCCTTATCAAGACTGTTCCCACCTCCACTCACAGGATCTTCCACGTCCGATCCAACGGCTGCAAAACTTCGTATCCAGGAACTTGCGAACAGTCGTTGATCAACGCGGCAGATGATAATGTTGTGTTCAAAGTTTTGTACCTGAGGGTGTGCAAACAATTACAATGTCTAGAATTAGATTTTCACTCTGCAGCGGAGAGTGCCCTGATATGAGACTTCCTGGCAGATTAAAACCGTGTGCCGGACCGAGACTAGAACTCCGGACAGTTGCCTTTCGCGGGAAAGTGCTCTACCACGTTTGAAAGGTAGGAGACCAGGTACTGGCAGAATTGAAGCTGTGAGGACGGGTCGTGAGTCGTGCTTGGGTAACTCAGTTGACAGAGCACTTGCCCGCGAAAGGCAAAGTTCCCGAGTTCGAGTCTCAGTCCGGCACACAGTTTTAATGTTCCAGGAAGTTTCACAACGTGTCTAGATACACTGACCCATTCACCGTGTTTTCTGCGAAGAAGAAAGGTCCAACAATCCTGTCGTGCATTAGCCCATACCAGACATTCCTTTTAGGGCCATCACGGAGTGTTCAGGCATAGCGTGCAGATGCTACGAGACCGAAATCCGAACATTATGCCAATTAATCGTTCCCGATACATTAAAGGTTGCCACATCTGCCAATACACATCTTTCCAGGAAGGTGGCATTAATGTCAGTACGCTGCAGTATGTCTATAGCTGATTGTTGTAGGCATCGTTTGTCTTTCGAGATCAGAGGTTGCAGAATTTACTTTATAAGCATCCAAAAGAAGGTGCTGGTGTACTACACGATGCGTCGTTATTCGGGGTACATTACGTTGCCTCCTGTATTTATTTACGTGGACTTCTGAGAAACGCTTGTCTGATGTCCTTTACCGTTCCTTCCGAAGCATTACGATGTGCACCACCAGAATGTTTCAGAAGACTTCAAGTTGCCAGAAACTTACGACTGCGTCGTCATATCAGGTGACTCACTTCCATAGAACCTGTGATAATTTATTTTCACGGTAATCGGCGATTTTGTTTCTGCAAACCACACTACAATTTGCGCACATTGCTGTGGAGTCGCCACTTTCACTTCATAAGATCATTTTGCACTCCGGCGACAGTAGTTGGCACAATCGACGCGTTAATCTAAATTCTTTGGGAAGCACTAATGTATTTTTTTCCGCGGCTGCAGAACTCGCTTAGCCTAATTAAAGTAAAAGGAAAAACCAGAATACTAATTAAATGAAATGAAATGTCGTGTGGCTAGGGCCTCCCGTCGGGTAGACCGTTCGCCTGGTGCAGGTCTTTCGATTTGACGCCACTTCGGCGACCTTCGCGTCGATGGGGATGAAATGATGATGATTATGACAACACAACACCCAGTCCCTGAGCGGAGAAAATCTCCGACCCAGCCGGGAATCGAACCCGGGCCTTTAGGATTGACAGTCTGTCACGCTCACCACTCAGCTACCGGGGGCGGACACTAATTAAATACTACGATGTAAAAAAAAAGTCTAAACGCCAAGAACCAGTTGTTCGATTCGAACGAAAGCTGGTAAGCGCGTTTCTTCATATGAAAGACTATGCCTGTTCAAAATTCACACCAGTCGCATAAGAATGGCGCTAGTAACGCCACTATGAGGCAGCAAATCAGGTTTGCTTTAAATACACGCTTTAACGTTCGTGAGCTTTAGTTACCTTCGACATTGTACGTGGTAAGTTAATGTTAGTCAACGATGCCATTATCAACCCCTCCCTGAGTTTGAACGAGTTCATGTAACAGGGCTACGAAAAGCTGGATGTTCCTTCTGCGATACTGCAGGAAGTCTTGGCAGGAATGCAGCAACTGTACATGACTGCTGATACGTTAATAACCGGTGTATTCGCCAAAATGTTGAATACAAGTACACAAACGTAGAAGCATGTGTTGTACCAGTGCCGGAAGTCAGTTTGTGGCATGGAGTTCCATGCCTATTACACTACTGGCCATTAAAATTGCTACACCACGAAGATGACGTGCTACAGACGCGAAATTTAACCGACAGGAAGAAGATGCTGTGATATGCAAATGATTAGCTTTTCAGAGCACTCACACAAGGTTGGCGCCGGTGGCGACACCTACAACGTGCAGACATAAGTTTCCAACCAATTTCTCATACACAAACAGCAGTTGACCGGCGTTGCCTGGTGAAACGTTGTTGTGGTGCCTCGTGTAAGGAGGAGAAATGCGTACTATCACGTTTCCGACTTTGATGAAGCTCGGATTGTAGACTACCGCGATTGGGGTTTATCGTATCGCGACATTGCTGCTCACGTTGGTCGAGATTCAATGACTGTTACCAGAATATGGAGTCGGTGGGTTCAGAAGGGTAATATGGAAGGCCGTTCTGGATCCCAATCGCCTCGTGTCACTAGCAGTCGAGATGACAGGCATCTTATCCGCATGGCTGTAACGGATCGTGCCGCCACGTCTCGATCCCTGAGTCAACAGGTGGGGGCCTTTGCAAGACAACAACCATCTGCATGAACAGTTCAACGACGTTTGCAGCAGCATGGGCTATAGCTCGGAGACCGTGGCTGCGGTTACACTTGACGCTGCATCACAGACAGGAGCGGCTGCGATGGTGTACTCAACGATGAAGTTGGGTGCACGAAAGACGAAACGTCATTTTTTCGGATGAATCCAGGTTGTGTTTACACCATCATGATGGTCGCATCCGTGTTCGGCGACATCGCGGTGAACGCACATTGGAAGCGTGCCATACTGGCGTATCACCCGGCATGATGGTATGGGGTGCCATTGGTTACACGTCTCGGTCACCTCTTCTTCGCATTGGCGGCACTTTGAACAGTGGACGTTACATTTCAGATGTGTTACGACCCGTGGCTGTACCCTTCATTCGATCCCTGTGAAACCCTACATTTCAGCAGGATAATGCACGAACGTCTGTTACAGGTCCTGTACGGGCCTTTCTGGACACAGAAAATGTTCGACTGCTGCCCTGGCCAGTACATTCTCCAGATGTCTCGCCAATTGAAAACGTCTGGTCAATGGTGGCCGAGCAACTGGCTCGTCACAATACGCCAGTCACTACTCTTGATGAACTGTGGTATCGTGTTGAAGCTGCATTGGCAGCTGTACCTGTACACGCCATCCAAGCTCTGTTTGAGTCAATGCTCAGGCGTATCAAGGCCATTATTACGGCCAGAGGTGGTTGTTCTGGGTACTGATTTCTCAGGATATATGCACCCAAATTGCGTGAAAATGTAATCACATGCCAGTTCTAGTATAATATATTTGTCCTTTATCATCTGCATTTCTTCTTGGCGTAGCAATTTTAATGGTCAGTGGTGTACATCGCGCTGGTCAGTACAATGACGGTTATTCTATTTGTGGTTGACACTTGAGTTGTCGTCAGATGATGTCTCACGTGTGTTCGGTTGGAGATAAATCTCGTGATGGAGAAGACCCTGGTAACACATCGACACTCTGCAGAGCATGTTGGGGTACAACAGCGGTATGTGGGCGAGCGCTATCTGCTGTAAAACGCCCCCTGGAAGCTGTTAATGAGTGGCCGCACAGCATGTCGAATCGCGAGAACGACGTACCAATTTACAGTTAGGGTGCGTGGGATAACTGCGAGAGTGCTCTTCCTGTCATACGAAATCACACCCCGGTCCATAACTACAAGTACAGGTCGAGTTGTCCAGTACGCAGATGGGTTGGTTGCAGGCTTTCAACTGATCTCCTTCTAACCAACACACGGCCATCACTGGCACCGAGGCAGGACCACCTCCCATCACGAAACATAACAGATCCCTACCCTGCTATCCAGTGAGCCCTCACTTGACACCACTGAAGTCGCAAATGGCAGTGATTTGCACGCAACAGGGTGTCTGGTTCGGAACTGTCAGTGAAGTAACCGATATGTAACTCTTATTTGCGTATCTGAGGTGCCAACCGCTATGCAGATTGCTGCTGCAGATGCAGTATGAAGCACCAGAGCCACATCTGAACACAATGGTCGTCCTTCTCGGTAGTACCACGTGGCCGTCCGCAGCCCGGTCTTCTTGCAACTTCAATACCAGCTCAGTGAACAACAATTCTGTGTATTACTTTCAACCAAATGTGTGCGGGATACATCTAGAAGGCCATGATACATACTCTTTGGTTTTATGGATCACATTTGGCCGATCCGGCACTTCTCAGGAAGTGTGTTCATGGCAAAACCCAAAATCCAAATGAGTCTCTAAATTCACTCATATGGAAACGATGCTCTAAAAACACAGGTGCATCTGCTAAGTTGTCAGAATTGCAAATTATGATGCAGTTATTGTATTTAATGATGGGAACGTCGGGAGGATGAAGGTATTACAAATAATAGGCTTCAAGATAGGAAATTTTACTCAAGACATACTGAGAAAAATAGATTTACAGCGCGTCTCTGCAGCTGAAGTCAGTTGAAGACCTGGTAAAGGAAAGAAGACAGACAACAAGAAACCAGAAGAGAAGCCTTGAAGGGAAAGAGGACCCAGAGTACAAATGTGGTGCCTTCTGGAGAAGTGACATCAGGATAAAAGTTAGATGGAACTTTAAATTGCGTTTCCTGAAAAGTTTGTTTTTTAAAGTCGATGCGCCTTTTCCTAAGATTCTACGGATGCTAGAATTATGAAGGTCTGTACACATATTTCTGTAAACCTAATAAACGTTGCTTCAAGAGCAAATTTTGAAATTATGATTGCAAGCTGAGATATGGGGCAAAGTGCTTGGAATTTTGCATGAATTTAAAATTGTACTTGTGGAATTATAATTAAAAATTCTCCTATTTGACCTATTCCAAAAACCTCATGAGAGAAGCTTGCAATATACCGGGTTTTACAAAAAGGTACGGCCAAACTTTCAGGAAACATTCCTCACACACAAAGAAAGAAAAAATGTTATATGGACATG
Organism: Schistocerca americana; assembly: GCF_021461395.2. Lineage (NCBI taxonomy): Eukaryota > Metazoa > Arthropoda > Insecta > Orthoptera > Acrididae > Schistocerca > Schistocerca americana. The sequence continues at coordinate 143,159,173 of NC_060122.1, forward strand.
TGTCCGGAATCGCTTACTTTCCATGTTAGAGCTCATTTTATTACTTCTCTTCAAATCACATTAATCATGGAATGGAAACACACAGCAACAGAACGTACCAGCGTGACTTCAAACACTTTGTTACAGGAAATGTTCAAAATGTCCTCCATTAGCGAGGATACATGCATCCACCCTCTGTCGCATGGAATCCCTGATGCGCTGATGCAGCCCTGGAGAATGGCGTATTGTATCACAGCCGTCTACAATACGAGCACGAAGAGTCTCTACATTTGGTACCGGGGTTGCGTAGACAAGAGCTTTCAAATGCCCCCATAAATGAAAGTCAGGAGGGTTGAGGTCAGGAGAGCTTGGAGTCCATGGAATTGGTCCGCCTCTACCAATCCATCGGTCACCGAATCTGTTGTTGAGAAGCGTACGAACACTTCGACTGAAATGTGCAGGACCTCCATCGTGCATGAGCCACATGTTGCGTCGTACTTGTAAAGGCACATGTTCTAGCAGCACAGGTAGAGTATCCCGTATGAAATCATGATAACGTGCTCCATTGAGCGTAGGTGGGAGAACATGGGGCCCAATCAAGACATCACCAACAATGCCTGCCCAAACGTTCACAGAAAATCTGTGTTGATGACGTGCACAATTTCGTGCGGATTCTTGTCAGCCCACACATGTTGATTGTGAAAATTTACAATTTGATCACGTTGGAATGAAGCTTCATCCGTAAAGAGAACATTTGCACTGAAATGAGGATTGACGCATTGTTGGATGAACCATTCGCAGAAGTGTACCCGTGGAGGCCAATCAGCTGCTGATAGTGCCTGCACACGCTGTACATGGTACGGAAACAACTGGTTCTCCCGTAACACTCTCCATACAGCGACGTGGTCAACGTTACCTTGTACAGCAGCAACTTCTCTGACGCTGACATTAGGGTTATCGTCAACTGCACGAAGAATTGCCTCGTCCATTGCAGGTGTCCTCGTCGTTCTAGGTCATAGGCTGGAATGTTCCGTGCTCCCTAAGACGTCGATCAATTGCTTCGAACGTCTTCCTGTCGGGACACCTTCGTTCTGGAAATCTGTCTCGACACAAACGTACCGCGCCAAGGCTATTGCCCCGTGCTAATCTACACATCAAATGGGCATGTGCCAACTCCGCATTTGTAAACATTGCACTGACTGCAAAACCAAGTTCGTGATGAACACTAACCTCTTGATGCTACGTACTGATGTGCTTGATGCTAGTACTGTAGAGCAATGAGTCGCATGTCAACACAAGCAACGAAGTCAACATTACCTTCCTTCAATTATGCCAACTGGCGGTGAATCGAGGAAGTACAGTACATACTGACGAAACTAAAATGTGCTCTAACATGGAAATTAAGCGTTTCCGGACACATGTCCACATAACATCTTTTCTTTATTTGCGTGTGAGGAAGGTTTCCTGAGAGTTTGGCGGTACCTTTTCGTAACACCCTGTATAAAGAGATGAAACAGAGAAATTTTTGTAGAAATCTCTTGAATACATTCTGAGAAAAAGGAACATACATTATTTTTTGAAAGTAAATATTCAAATTTCATTCAAATTCTGAAGGTGGCAGGGGTTCAAACGGCTCTGAACACTATGGGACTTAACATCTGAGGTCATCAGTCCCCTAGAACTTAGAACTACTGAAACCTAACTAATCTGAGGACATCACACACATCCATGCCCGAGGTAGGATTCGAACCTGCGACCGTAGCGGTCGCGCGGATCCAGACTGTAGCACCTAGAACCGCTCGGCAACCCAGGCCGGCAACTTGTACAGAAAACAGATGGCAGTTATAAGAGTCGAGGTACATGACAGGGAAGGAGTGGTAGGGAAGGGAGTGAGAAAGGTTTGTAGCCTATCCTCAATGTTATTCAATCTGTATCTTGAGCAATCAGTAAAGAAAACAAAAGAAAAGAAAAATTCAGAGTAGGAATTAAAATCCATGGAGACGAAATAAAAACTTTGAGGTTCGCTGATGACATTGTAATTCTGTCAGAGACAAAAACAATGGCTCTGAGCACTATGGCACTTAACATCTATGGTCTGTCAGAGACAGCAAAGGACCTGCATGAGCAGCTGAGCGGAATGGACAGTGTATTGAAAGGAGGATATAAGATGGACATAAACAAAAGCAAAACGAAGATAATGGAATGTAGTCAAATTAAGTCGGGTGATGCTGAGGGAATTACATTAGTAAATGAGACACTTAAAGTAGTAAAGGAGTTTTGTGGACAGCAAAATAACTGATGATGGTCGAAGTAGAGAGGATATAAAATGTAGACTGGCAATGGCAAGGTAAGCATTTCTGATGAAGAGAAATTTTTTAACATCGAGTATAGATTTAAGTGTCAGGAAGTCGTTTCTGAAAGTATTTGTATGGAGTGTAGCCATATATGGAAGTTAAACGTGGACGATAAATAGTTTAGACAAAAAGAGAAAAGAAGCTTTCGAAATGTGGTGCTATAGAAGAATGCTGAAGATTAGATGGGTAGATCACATAACTAATGAGGAGGTATTGAATAAGATTGGAGATAAGAGAAATGTGTGGCACAACTTTACTAGAAGAAGGGATCGGTTGGTAGGACTTGTTCTGAGGCATCAAAGGATGACCAATTTAGTATTGGAGGGCAGTGTGGAGTGTAAAAATCGTAGAGGGAGACCAAGAGATGAATAAACTAAGCAGATTCATAAGGATGTAGGTTGCAAGTACTGGAAGATGAAGAAGCTTGCACAGGATAGAGTAGCATGGAGAGCTGCATCAAACCAGTCTCAGGACTGAAGACCACAACAACAGCAGCAACAACAACAACAACAAATAATCAAAGTATTTTAAATATAAATGTGTTACTTTCATGTAAAGAGTAGTACAAAATTTCATTGCCATATCTCCAAAATTGTGCATTTGGTGCATTTTTTCATCAACGTACCCCGCCCCCCCCCCCTTAGTATTACCTATGCAAATGTATTCCTGAAATTTCATTACTTTACATTATATATCTTTTGGGGTTGTGACATATTTCGTTCAGCGTATATTAACTTAGTAACGTATTAAAATGGAGAACGAGATAAATTTCGACTCTGCCTGCGACTGCACAAATGGTAGGAGTAAGAGCGTCAGTGTCGACAATTTTGTGGCAGTGCAAGCCTTCACAGCCACGTGGAAGCTGGTGTCCTACCGCAGAACTGGCCGCCACGCCTGAGCTTGTAATCTTCCAGCGGTCCGCTTCCTTGGCGCCCGGCCGCGACCAACGTGGTATTTATTCTTAGTTTCTTATATTCGCACTGGGCACAATGCCACCCCTGTCTGCGACCGAGACGTCGCATTGGGCATCTCTGTGCCTACCGTGGACTCCAGCGGAATTAATTCTGGTAGGATTGCAGGAAGCGCGGTTAGTTGTATGAAAGCCGAACTTCTCATTACTTTACAATACTAAAGAGTTCGCTAAGTGAAATGACATCCAAACAGTAGCGCACATAAAAATGGCGGGGACGAGAATGTACGTGCACGTGGAGAAACATGGCGACAGGCGACGGACGCATTAAGCTTAAGGCTTCCGTGACCCATTTATATACACTACTGGCCATTACAATTGCTACACCACGAAGATGACGTGCTACAGATGCGAAATTTAACCGACAGGAAGAAGATGCTGTGATATGCAAATGATTAGCTTTTCAGACCATTCACACAAGGTTGGCGCCGGTGGCGACACCTACAACGTGCTGACTGAGGAAAGTTTCCAACCGATTTCTCATACACAAACAGCAGTTGACCGGCGTTGCCTGGTGAAACGTTCTTGTGATGCCTCGTGTAAGGAGGAGAAATTCGTACCATCACGTTTCCGACTTTGATAAAGGTCGGATTGTAGCCTATCGCTATTGCGGTTTATCGTATCGCGACATTGCTGCTCTTGTTGGTCGAGATCCAATGACTGTTAGCAGAAAATGGAATCGGTGGGTTCAAGAGGGTAATAAGGAACGCCGTGCTGGATCCCAACGGCCTCGTATCACTAGCAGTCGAGATGACAGGCATCTTATCTGCATGAGTGTAACGTATCTTGCAGCCACGTCTCGATTCCTGAGTCAACAGATGGGGACGTTTGCAAGAAAACAACCATCTGCACGAACAGTTCAACGACGTTTGCAGCAGTATGGACTATCAGCTCGGAGACCATGGCTGTGGTTACCCTTGACGCTGCATCACAGACAGGAGCGGCTGCGATGGTGTGCTCGACGACGAACATGGGTGCACGAATGGCAAAACGTCATTTTTCCGGATGAATCCAGGTTCTGTTTACAGCATCATGATGGTCGTTTCCGTGTTTGGCGACATCGCGGTGAACACACATTGGAAGCGTGTATTCGTCATCGTCATACTGGCGTATCACCCGGCGTGATGGTATGAGGTGCCATTGGTTACACGTCTCGGTCACCTCTTGTCCGCATTGACGGCACTTTGAACAGTGGACATTACGTTTCAGATGTGTTACAACCCATGGCTCTACCCTTCATTCGATTCCTGCGAAACCCTACATTTCAGCAGGATAATGCACGACCGCATGTTGCAGGTCCTGTACGGGCTTTTCTGGATGTTCGACTGCTGCCCTGGCCAGCACATTCTCCAGATCTCTCACCAATTGAAAACGTCTGGTCAATGGTGGCCGAGCAAGTGGCTCGTCATAATACGCCAGTCACTACTCTTGATGAACTGGGTGTCGTGTTGAAGCTGCATGGGCAGCTGTACCTGTACACGCCATCCAAGCTTTGTTTGACTCAATGCCCAGGCGTATCAAGGCCGTTATTACAGCCAGAGGTGGTTGTTCTGGGTACTGATTTCTCAGGATCTTTGCACCCAAATTGCGTGAAAATGTAATCACACGTCAGTCGTAGTAGAATATATTTGTCCAATGAATACCCGTTTATTATCTGCATTTTCCTTGGTGTAGCAGTTTTAATGGCCAGTAGTGTAGTTGCTTTTTTAACTAGAGGCGCATCTTCGTAAGCGGTTTTTTGGAGCACGGGTTTAAATTCCGGTCTGTGGCCCCACCAAAGACGTAGACAGGATTTTTTCAAAGTGGGAGTTTCAATTTGCTAAATTGGAACTTAAAAATGCTCGTGTTCTTATTTATCTGGAAACAAAGTTATTTATTTTTTAATTTTTATGTACGTAATTTTCTTTCGGGAGGCTTTCAGACAAACAGTACTTGGTCTGTTAAATTAAGCAAGAAAAACTATTCTTAAATAAGTATACCATATACCATCAACAGAAATATTTCTTTATTTGGCAGTACGATAACTTTATTTTATTACCAAACGATTTAAAACTCTAATATAATATATTGCTTGTTGCGTCTTTCCTAGAAAAACACAGCGCAGTCTTATAATGTAAGGTTCATTAACGCAGGCCAGAAAAAGTTTAACTTTGGGTTGAATAATTTTTAGTTAAACGGTTCAACCGTCTTTTGAGAGTAGCTATCTTTCTCCTACTACAATCTTTTATTTAAATTTCCGACGTGTCTGAAATCAAGTCAGAATTCCTTCACCACATCAAAGCACCCCAAGTTCCTCAGTTCAATCTTAAATTTTATTAAGGTCTATTTCACTTCTGTAAAATGATTCAAGTTCATTTATTGATCAAGAATTTCGTTTTAAATAATTATTTCAATAGTCAACTTCAAGCTATAGCAACCCCGTTTGTTCCCGGGTTCGATTCCCGGCGGGGTCAGGGATTTTCTCTGCCTCGTGATGACTGGGGACTGATGACCATAGATGTTAAGTCCCATAGTGCTCAGAGCCATTTGAACCATTTTTTTTGAACGCCGTTTGTTTATAAAACAAGTCAGAACTCACAAATACTGTGAGCTACGGTTTTGGGATCTTGACACTGATTCACAATGATTCCAACTGGATTTGTACGCTACGTCACAAAAAGGTTTGCATTTATCCACAATAAAATTGTTATACAGTCTTTGATGCTAATAAACTCCTGTGTGATGTACAACATAAGTTGTCGCTTATAAGACGTTTATACAGCTGTGCTGGATGGACTCACTGTTGTTTGGATGTTAGGAATACACTTCACAGTAGAATATTTTCCTTGCAGTAGAACTTGAAGACAAGATATATCGCCATTCCACAAGTGAGCCACATCTATGCACATTTACGCAAAACAACATTAAAATTAAACACCTATCTGCCCCAGAAACAAAAAAACTGTTCTCCAACTCAAGACATGTGCTGTTGGAAAAGTAATGAAAAAATTATTTTAGCATAAATATCTCTACAACTTGAAAACATTACGTTCTGAAGCTAATCACAGAACATCTGAAAAAGCTTCAAGAGCGTAAAAAGTTTATCAGCTAAAGAGGAATGGGGTGGGGGATGGTGGAAATTTCAGGGCGCAGTCGGCTTTGACGAATTCAAGCAGCCCGCTGAAAAAATATTTTAGAAACGAACAAACTGCGGAATACAAAGTTGTTAAGGCTTTCGTGGCCACTTGCTGACAAACTGTGGAACGCGTTGTCATCGGATACCCCTTGCGCGCTCCACAAAAAGCTCCAAATCATTCCGTGTCGGATCTGGTTTTCGTAATTTAGTACCGCCAGTGTTACCAGATTGGGCAGTCGTTCCGTTCACCGTTCCGCACCATCACCTGCTTTCGCGCACACTCGTTGTGAGCCTCCATGGGCCCACATATCAAAGACCCCCCTATTGGTACTAAGATATTTATTTCTACAAATGCACAGGAGATTTGCACCGTTGCAACAGAACAGATGACGTCATCAGTACACTTTCGATCATCAGTAACCATTATAATAGGCAACTTCGATTTGGTGCGATAGATGCTGAAACATAAGCAGCAGGTGTCTCTCACAGTGATATCACACAACGGATAGGTAAGGAGAGTGTCAGCGACATAATTCACAAAAATGTGTATTAGTAAACTATCTATTGTCAATCTGTGCCATACAAGTTGACTGATAAACACAGAATACCAAGTATTTAAACTGTCAGAAACTCACAACTGGCATCTATCTTTTCTGCAAGCTATCGTCGCATTGAATACGGCCTGGTGCCACCGATACGATCTGCGGTAGGATAGACAACGGTCACCTTCTCAGTGCATTACGCCAGAGCCTCGATTTCTTCGAGAAGAATATTCGCTGACAGTTTCCAGCAACTGTAGATACTATGTCAAAAGTGTACCGAGGCTAATGCAGATTACTTTCGAGTCGAATAAAGATGTTTTGTCCAAAAATTTTGTTTTTGTAGTTTGTTGATACGATCACCGAAACTTACCGACACCATGGACTCACTCAAATAGAAGCAAGTTAAACAGGACGGTTTCCTATTTTTCACTGAAGCTGCTTTCCCAGCTTGTCTCTACGAATGACATACGAGTACATCCCTCCCTGATGTAAGCGACTGAGTGTCCATATGAGAATAGTTTGCTACACAGATAATGGCAGAAATCGTTCTTGATAGAAAAATCTATTCCTGTCTGTCGGAAATTGGATATGTTAGTTTTCTCGTCATCTGACTTTTGTGGGATTTACAACTGAATATACTACTGTGTCACTGACTGCTGCCGAACGGCTTAGTAATTGTCTGACGATTTCTCGTTGATTATCAATCAGCATTTGCTGTGAAGCTACGGTAAACGCAAATCAAGATCACTTACTCTGCTAAAGAAGCCTATCTCGTCTTGCAAAAACGGTTTTAGTGATTTCCAATGCATTTTCGTAACTTTCAACTATAGCAACACAAACAAGTTGGTCAGAAATATTCATCAAGAACAAGAAGGATGTTACGTGGCAGTTTTTTCCAAAACTCGCCAAAAACTTGTTTAATAATTCAATGAGCAGAGCTAGTAAATCAAATCAAATCACTAAGGTCGCGTGAAAGCTGCAGGCAATAATAAGACACGGTGAAATCACATTAATGTGACCACCACCTACGTTCGACGTCAACGTGGAATAACCACTCGCAGACAGCAAGTGGCAGCACCAGCAATGCGCTATTTTTTAAACTGTGACCGGGTGGGCGTGGAGAACAGTACAGTCGTACAGTCGTATTGCAGAAACGGAGCGATTTGTCTCACGTCTAAAAGTGCAAAAATGATTGGCTCTCGGTCCATGAGTGGAAGTATTACCGCAAAGGCTAAGTTTCTAAACCTTTCGCGTGCCGCCATTCACCTTTGAAAACGATGGATGAGAAACATAAACCTTCAAGTCTTCTGTAAATGCACCTTAGCAAGACTCCTGATAGACGAACAATACTTAAGGATTGCTCGAACGAAGCATTTTCAGGCTACCTCCTCACGTTTGTATATTAAACTTACTTAGTATTCTTCAGAAAAATACGAATCCTCCCTCTTCCTTCCACATGGTTAAATGCCTGTCATTATTCATTCGATATTAAATCGATCTACACAGAGGTTTCCAGATGACTGATTAGTGCTTCCAGTATCTAGTCGCTGATCGAGTGCTTAAAAAATTCTGCTTTTACTTCTGTTTATAAATTTTACATTTCGCTTATTCGTATTTGTGTAAATCGATCACTCTTCTCGTCAATGATCAGCTACAGGTCTTCTTAAACTTTTTTATAGTTTTCTAGCGACGTGACATCCCTGCACAGAACTGTGTCGTTTGCGAAAAGCTTCAGAGAGCTACAACAATGTCTCCTATTAGGTTTATAGGTCAAATGCTGTATTAACGTTATTAGATGACAAACCCGGAATTGAAAACATGATTTCGGACAGTCTGTATACGCTGAGCTCAGCTGCTTCGCGTGTCTACAATGGGATTTTGTAATCATCTCCAAGCCAACGCATCTTCGTAGATCTATAAAAGCTTATCCTTTTCGTCTGCAGCCAGTTGCTCTTCACCACTGAAAACTGTCCAAAGCTCTACACGATATCAGGGATTTCCTTAAGTTGACTCGACTGTACCAGTGTCTTAGTAGTTCAAATGGCTCTGAGCACTATGGGACTTAACAGCTATAGTCATCTGTCCCCTAGAACTTAGAATTACTTAAACCGAACTAACCTAAGGACATCACACAACACCCAGTCACCAACTTAGTAGTAAAGGACCAATGTATTGAAACTTCATGTATGAAGCGGTATTTTTTTTACCTATCTCAATGTTTATCATGTCATATCTCTCGAGCTGCGTATCGTACAAGTATGCTTCTGTATAGATACCTTCAACGGCATACGTGGATACCGTCCGCAAAATGTGCTTCGGATGTAGTTATTGGAAAACAAGTATCAAATTTCAAGGTCATGTACAATGACATTATGACGACATCACTCCTGAACTATGATAGGTAGGTGGTTCTTACCCCCACAGCGACTGTCTCCTCACAATAAGGGATATGAGTACCAAGTTTGGTTGCTATCGATCCAGTGATTTAAGAAGAGATGTGGTATACACACACACAGGGAAACACACATACACACACACACACACACACACATACACACATACACACACACACACACACACACACACACACACACATCCATTTTTATAATATACCGGTTTCGGGTTGGCAGCTGCACTGAAGTGCCAAAGCAACAGGTATAGCCATGCGTATTCAAATACAGAGATACTGTTGTGTCTAGACAAGACAGCCTAGACACAATGAGAGGAAGCCGTAAGGCACGCGTTTAGCAGGCAAGAGATAGGTCTGTAACAGGATACGTAATGAATGCTATAAAGAAAAGTACGTAGCTTCTGTAATACTTAACTTTAATCCATCCTTGGTACATCGCTATTGACGATATAAGTGAGACTCCATAGATACATGCAATGTTACTAATGGCGCCTTGCTAGGTCGTAGCCATTGACTTAGCTGACGGTTATTCTAACTATCTGCTCTGCAAATGAGCGAGGCTTCGTCAGTATAGTCGCTAGCTACGTCGTCCGTACAACTGGGGCGAGTGCTAGTCAGTCTCTCGAGACCTGCCTTGTGGTGGCGCTCGGTCTGCGATCACACAGTGGCGACACGCGGGTCCGACATGTACTAATGGACCGCGGCCGATTTAAAGCTGCCACCTAGGAAGTGTGGTGTCTTGCGGTGACACCACAGATACGTATATTTACGAATATGGCGCTGTGGTGTGCAACCCCTATATAAGACAATAAGTGTCTGGTGCAGTTGTTAGAACGGTTACTGCTGCTAGAATCGCAGGTTATCAAGATGTAAGTGAGTTTGAACTTGGTGTTATAGTCGGTGCAAGGGCGATGGGACACAGCATCTCCGACGTAGCGCTGAAGTGTGAATTTTCCCGTACGACCATTTCACGAGTGTACCGTGAATATCAGGAATCCGATAAAACATCAAATCTCCGACATCGCTGCGGCCGGAGAAAGATCCTGCAAGAACGGACCAACGACGACTGAAGAGAATCGATCAACGTGACAGAAGTGCAACCCTTCCTCACATTGCTGCAGATTTCAATGCTGGGTCATCATCAACAAGTGTCAGCGTGCGAGCCATTCAACGAAACAGCATCGATATGGGCTTTCGGAGCCGAAGGCCCACTCGTGTACCCTTTATGACTGTACGACATAAAGCTTTACCTCTCGTCTGGGTTCGTCATCACTGACATTAGACTGTTGATGACTGAAAACTTGTTGCTTGGTCGAACGAGTCGCGTTTCAGACTGTGTCGAAAGGATGAATCCATGGACCCTGCTTGTCAGCACGGGGCTTTCAAGATCGTGGTGGCTCTGTAATGGTGTGGAGCGTGTACGGTCGGAGTGATATGGAACCCCTAATACGTCTAGATATTACGCTGACAGGTGACACGTACGTAAGCATCCTGTCTGATCATCTGCATCCATTAATGTCCACTGTGCATTCCGACGGACAAGCAATTCCAGCAGGACAATGCGACACCTCACACGTCCAGAAGTGCGACAGAGTGGCTCCAGGAATACTTTTCTGAGGTTAAACACTTCCGCTGGTCACCAAACTCCCCAGATAAGAACATTATTTAGCATATCTGGGATGCGTTGCAACGCGCTGTTCAGAAGAGATCTACACCCCCTTGTACTTTTACGGATTCATGGTGTCAGTTCCGTCCAGTACTAGTTCAGACATTAGTAGAGTCGATGCCACGTCGTGCTGCGATACTTCTGCGTGTTCGCGGAGGCCGTAGACGATGCTAGGCAGGTGTATCAGTTTCTTTGGCTGTACAGTGCATAATCAGACCAAATGATTATAGCTATCCATGAAAAGAAACATAGTAATATTCTAAATGCACAAGATAATTTTAAAGAAATGAGATTTTTTAGCGGGTTTTTAGAATTATTTTAGGGTAGGTATGCGACTTTAAGTTGGTAGCATGTCACTGACGGAGTTGCTAGAGGCTAACGATGGCAGACCAATGCAATATGGAAATAAGGCGCCCAATAGCATAGCGTTACTGTCAAGCACGCGGCTGTAACCACGCCACAACACCTAGGCACGTCAGTCCACAACAGCTCCCGAGCCGGCACAGTGCGACAGCATACTTGGTAGCTATGGGACGGCCATCGACTTGTGTCAACAACTTCAATGTAAGACGAGGACCCACAGTCCAATATACTTTTAATTCTATTTTACTATATGGACTTCCCAACTGTTTGTGATGGTATTTTGTCTTTTTAGTCCGTTTCATTTCTTGACATAGACTTTACAACCCCATGATGAGAGCATTCTCTTGAAACGCGTTGTTAAAATATGTGTATAAGAATCACGGTTGAATGCTAACAGTGATAACCAGTAATGTATTCATATCACATATACAATGTACTGACATCACATTATTGACCATTCAGTTGTTTTGACTCCGTTCAGATTTTTCTAGCAACAAGGGTTCCGATTCGTGTAAATAAAATAACCAGGCTTACAAAACTACGTACACTACCTGACAAAAAGAGTGAAGCACTCGCACGATACGGTCGGAAGTCGGTGTAACTTCGTACTCTTAAACACCATAGTCGGCTGTGTAAATGGTCAGAGTTGCAATTCTCTATGACAGGTAGAGCAGCCAGCTGGGTTTATTTCTTGTGTCTAATGTTGTTACCAGGCCTGGCCTGGTAGTGTACATAAGGGGCGCGAACTTCGTCGTACGCTGAGTGATCATTGTGAAGAAGTGGAGATGTTGGGTGCTCGTATGAGCCACTGTTCTCAGCACATGCCAGAGTTCGAAAGGGGGCTGTTGGTTGAATCGTGCAATATCCAGGTTTGTGTGGCATTCGGGTGTCACGCAGCCCGGTACTACGCTGCACGGCAATGCGGGGACAGGTACAGCTGTCGCCATGGTTCTGGTCCATCACCGCGAAGGGCGATAACCTTATTATGCACCAACCACGTCATAACCATTTCACAATTGGTCGGAGACTAGTATCAGTTGACGTAGGGAGTCACTGACGCATGTGTAGACTGCCATTAACACCACAACACAAACGGCCGAGTTTGGAGCGGTGTCGTGACCGGATACCATGGACTACTGGTGAATGACGTCGCATCGCATTCAGCGATAAATTGTGATTCTGCACTACCGCCTCGAATCGCCATTGTCGGCGAGTATGACGGTGACCTGTTGATAGATCCCGTTCTTCAAATGTTTTGCAACGGTGTTACTCCTGGCCTTATGGTGTGGGGAGCCATCGAGTATTCCTCCAGGTCATGGGTGGTTGTGATTGAGAGAAGTCCGACGACACCAGTACCTCTCATGCGACAGTATCGTGGACCCATTTTTCGAAAGGGCAGTTCTCGTTCACATATGGTATGCGTCTCTGTGAATTGTCTGCGTGATTCTGAAGTGATTCTTGCGGCCAACAAAATCCACATTTCTTTCCCTGACATCGGTTCTGTCCCTTACCATTATCCAGGAACAAGGACCAGTCACAAAATTTGTGAGTCACCATGGCTCAGGAGAGGATACAGCGTTTTATGACTTGCTTCCTCAACGAATCGGTCCGTGCATCCAGACCAGAGGCGGTGCAACGTCATAGCGGAAACTGTGCTCTTACTGTCAATTTCTTCGTATATTTTACTCGATTCTGTAGTCACGGAAAGAACATCACGTACCACCACAACCCATGAAATTTCATTTTCGCCAGCCGCGGTGGCCGTGCGGTTCTGGCACTGCAGTCCGGAACTGCGGGACTGCTACGGTCGCAGGTTCGAATCCTGCCTCGGGCATGGGTGTGTGTGTGATGTCCTCAGGTTAGTTAGGTTTAAGTAGTTCTAAGTTCTAGGGGACTTATGATCTAAGATGTTGAGTCCCATAGTGCTCAGAGCCATTTGAACCATTTGAACCAAATTTCATTTTCTTTCGTCCTCCCCGACTGGATGTTATGGAAAGCTTCCAAGTGCTGCTATCTGATCTTCTGAACATCTTGTCATGATATCAAAAGGTGCCTCGTCGCGTTACGCCGTACCGCACACCACTGTAGTGTTTATGCGATTCCTCGTAGCATGCTAAGACTCCTGGAATAATTTCAAAATTAAAAGTCCGAAACCAGCGTTACAAGATACAGCAAGTACACTGCGGATTCTTATGTATCGAAATTAAGGTGGAAGAGGAGCAATATGTGCCGGAAGATGGAAAGGGATTTACCATCTTGGAAATCAAAAGTAGAAAAGGCGCTGAAGGAGATGACGAATAGGAAGGCATGTGGAATCGATGATTTGCGAGCAGAACTGTTGAAGAGTCTGAGAAACAAGGCAAGAAAAGAAATAGTCTACCTCTGTTTCGAGCTATATGACAAAGGGGAATGGCCTGAGGACTTCCTTGCAACAGTTATGATACCAAAAGAGAAACACTAAAAAATGTGAAGAGCACCGGACCGTCAGTCTAATTTCTTATGCAGCTGAAGTCTTGCTGAGAGTGTTGAACAGAAGCAAGCTGGATAGAGGGATTTCAGAGGAGCAGTTCGGATTTAAAAGAGGAAAAGGAGCAAGAGATGCTATTGGCCTGTTAAGAACTATAGGGGAAAGACATATGGAAAAAGGTAGAGAAATCTTTGCTGTTTTTATAGATATAGAAAAGGCTTTTGACAGACATCAGTGGAACAAGCTGAAGGATATTTTGAAGAGGAAAGGAGTAGTTTTGAAAGAGAGACGACTAATACAGAATCTATATTTACACCGGAAAGTAAGGATAACGATAGGAAATGAAATGTCAGAAGGAAGCAGCACTGGACGTGGTGTTAGACAAGGTTCTTGCCTTTCCCCACTGTTGTTTAAGGTATACCTTGAAGAGATTATTACGTAAAGCTTAAATGGGAAGAAGAGGAATATGTATTGGTGGAAAGAGAATAGAATGTATAAGATTTGCTGATGACATGGTGTTAGTGGCAGAAAGTGAGCAGACAGTGAATAACATGCTGAAAGATCTGAATGAAGCTTGTGTGGAATATGGGATGCAAATAAACACAGCAAAAACAAAGAGTATGGTCATCAGTACAAGACGCAGACTGTCCAATATTAAAATAGGACAATCTATCATTAGCCAAGCAGGTGCATTTAAATATATTCGAAGCACAGTAACTGAAGACTTGAGATGTCACCAGGAGGTGAAAACTTGAATTGCCATAGCGGATGAGGCGTTCAACAGAAAGAGGAGACTCTTATGTGGCAAATTAGATAAAGGACTATGGAAATGGGTTGGCAAATGCTTTGTCTGGAGTGTGGCACTACATGGGGCAGAAACATGGACGCTGAGACGAGAGGATGAAATAAGGTTAGAAGCATTTGAGATGTGGATGTGGAGGAGAATGGAAAGAATAAGCTGGATGGAAAGAGTGAGTAATGAAAGAGTATTGGAAAGGGTTGCTGAGAGAAGATGTCTGCTGAAGGTTGTAAGAGAAAGGAAAAATTACTGGTTGGGACATTCATTGAGAAGGGAGTGCTTACTAGCAGATACTTTGGAAGGATTGGTTTGTGGGAGAAGACTGAGAGGAAGAAGGAGATACAAGATGATAGACGACATAAAGGGAAGAGGAAACTATGCAGACCTGAAGAGGAAGGCAGAAGACTGGACAGCCTGGAGAAAAAAAAAAGTGTATGAAATCTTACGGGACTTAACTGCTAAGGTCATCAGTCTCTAAGCTTACACACTACTTAAACTAAATTATCCTAAGGACAAACACACACACCACCCATTCCCGAGGGAGGACTCGAACCTCCGCCGGGACCAGCCGCACAGTCCATGACTGCAGCGCCCTAAACCGCTCGGCTAATCCCGCGCGGCACAGCCTGGAGAACTACCATGTGAAAATCTGCCTTTTGGCAGAACACCGATGATGCTCAAATTCTGCGCGTGGTGCGCTGCAGAAGCTGCACTATGGTAAAGTGCAGATTTTACAGCATGTGGTTTTGCGTTGGCGCTGCATTACTAGATAAAAATTATAGCACCTGGGTATACAAAATAGATTTTGCTTCAATGGCTGCATGTGTCACTTGGGAGACTGTATCCATTCTGATAAAGGTTTCTAAGGCGTCTGTCACCGTACAGCATGGTGGAACAACTACGAGAGCACTATTTTAATGTACCGTTCAAAAGGGACTCAGTCTAAGCGTTTGGAACAAGCAGGCATCATACGATAGTATAGTGACACACTTGTGCTTCCTATAGGCAACTGCTTAAATTTTAGAGGACTTAAATCGCGGCTTTCCGAGTTTCAGGGGGTCTTTTCAGAGATTTTCTAAGAAAACTGGGCATTCCACATGAGCTGTGCGGCTATGCAAGAACAGCACACACATTAAAATTCTCACACTTGTTTCCAACACACCGAATGTCCGTGCAGCGTAGATTCTCAGCAAGATTGCCTTATTGTACGAGTGTCATTGGCAGACACCAAACAGCTTCAAGAGCTCAGATAAGATGAAGTGTGATTGCAATGGTATCAACACGTATTGTGGCGACCAGTGAGACGACAGACGTGCACGCCTCTAACCTTTTCTACTCGCGCCACATCATCGATGAGCACAGTTTGACTGCTGCCGTGAGAGAAAGCCGGGAGGATGAAATGACTTGCTGATGTCTTCAGTGATGAGATCTGTGGTGTCACCGCCAGACACCACACTTGCTAGGTGGTAGCCTTTCAATCGGCCGCGGTCCGCTAGTATACGACGGACCCGCGTGTCGCCACTGTCAGTGATTGCAGACCGAGCGCCGCCACACGGCAGGTCTAGAGACACTTCCTAGCACTCGCCCCAGTTGTACAGCCGACTTGGTTAGCGATGGTTCACTGACAAATTACGCTGTCATTTGCCGAGACGATAGTTAGCATAGCCTTCAGCTACGTCATTTGCTACGACCTAGCAAGGCGCCTTTATCCTTTGCTATTTATCTTGTGAAGCGTGTACCGTCAAGAGAGATGTTCACCAATTGTGGATTAAAGTTAAGTATTGTACCAGTTACCTCCTGTTTTGCTAGTCTTATTTCTCTGACCTGTTCCAGACCTCACTCCAGCCTGCGTGAGCTCAGACGCGTGCCTTTCGGCTACCGGTCATAGTGGATTGGCTGTCTGGCCAGTCCACTACAAGAGCACGTTCTTCCCACATACAAGTGATGATCGTTGGATCGTACCACGTAGACGTAGCAAGCGCCGTGTCGAACAGGGAGTTTGTCCGAGACACACTGGTCTCACCCCAGACATTGCCGTATGGAACTTGATAAGCTCCAACTCTCTGGCACTTTTACCGATTGAGGGGAGGCCGTTTTTCAGTCATATTCGAATACGAGCTCATGTTGATATTTCCCCGTTTGACGTCAACGAGTCATACTGGCTCCTGATTTTACGATTACGCTACGTATGAGGACTCCTCACTGACATGAGATGGCGTAACAGTGATTATCCCAGTCACGTTGCAGAAGGCGCAAATGAAGTTACGTGTACGTCATTTCTAAGTAATCTTAATCATTTACTACCACTACATCGTTCATGCAGTCTCCACACGCATTCGAGCTGATGTTTTTCGGTGGAACAATTTTTTCGTTCGATCTGCTCACAGTTACCTGGTACTTCTCCATATGAAGAATAATTCGGTCTTGACTATTTCCGATTTCCTTGCGAAAACATTTAATGAAGTCAATTAAGTTACACCAACAAGAAAAGCTGTGATGTATAAACATCACCTTAGTGAGAAGTTCGCAACAAAGAGATGGAAAGTCTCCACCCGCCAGGTTAGCCGAGAGCGCTAACGCGCTGCTTCCTGGACTCGGGTAGGCGCGCCGGCCCTTTATCGGATCCGCCCGGCGGATTACTGACGACGGCCGGTGTGTCGACCAGTCTGGATGTGGTTTTAAGGCGGTTTTCCACATCCTGCTAGGTGAATACCGGGCCGGTCCCCACGTTCCGCCTCAGTTACACGACTCGCAGACATCTGACCACATTCGCACTATTCCATGGATTACACTAGCCACTGACAGCTGGGGTACACTGTTTTCGTCCTGGGGGGGGGGGGGGGGGGGGGTACGCGGTGGCGGCAGGAAGGGCATCCGGCCACCTCTTCACACTAACCTTGCCAAATCCGTTCCTAACCATGCCGACCCTCCGACACCGCGGGACGAGGCACCACAAAAGAAAGAAAGAACGAAAGATGGAAAGTCTCCCCAACTGCTCGAATGTGCTACGAAAATTCCCTGCAGCAACAAAAAGCTTTCGAATTGTTAGTTCCTCCTCCTTGCCGCTGTCAACAGGACAATTCCTCAGAGTCGAGATGAACATTGCAAAACGCTGTTCTATGGTTTCCAGTATGTGTCTTCGCACTGCTCTTGTTTCTCCGTGGGGAACCTTTCCTAACCGCCGCCCCTTAACGATGGAAGATAATCGCGTGTGTCATGCGAGCAGTTACCGCAGGCGTCGCAGAAGCAAATATTCCTCCGGGTCGGGCGAGCTATACTTTCAGTGCACCGACAGCACGAGGTCGTCTTTTGAGATGGGCAAAGGCGCTGTAGGACAACAGGTAGGTTTTAAATTCAATTAATAGCTGTTGGGTGGCTGCTTGGTTTTGGGACCAGACCACCAAACAGCTGCGTCACGAGCGCCCACACGACATATTTGTTAGACGAATGGCACTAAAATGGATTAGAACGTAAAATTTTATCAATCAGTGAGACAAAAAATCCTCAAAGGCTCTCTGTCTCTTCTCTTCTTCTCTTTCTCCTTAACATAAGATCAGCAAACGAATCAAAACCTTCTGTTCAGTTACTCAGAGTTAATATTGGCACTGACTCGAAAAATGGGAGCCAGAAGACCCAATGAAGAATGTTCTTCCTTCCAGTCATCATCCGATTGCTGAAAAAGCACATACCGAGATAATTGATAGCAGAGCAGGTAATCGATTGAAATCCCTCAATATAGGAGAGGCAATTGGACATTTTCTACAAATTTTGCGGAAGGAATTGGTCATCTGCCAGCAGCAGTTCATCGTACGCAGGTTAAGCAACGAAGGATTCCAAGTAATGAGAAAAAGACGTTGGTCATTCCTCGATTTCAAGAAAGGTCGTCGGACACATGCCGCTAATTACTGACCTATACGAATGACGTCTGTCTGTCGTAGAATTATAGAATTATTGAGCATCATTTATGGTAGCGTACTGCGTTCTTTATAGAGAATGAAAATCTCCTCTTTAGGAATCAGCATGGATTCCACAAACAATGTTCTTATGAAACTCCAAGAAGATTGTACATATTGGCGATCCGGTTGATACTGTGTTCCTGGTGGGTATTCGATACCGATCTTCACTATGAATTATTAAACAAAGTATGAATTTAATGAGTATCGCATCAAATTTGTCTGATACCTGAACACAAAGAAATGGAAAACAAAAACAATCAGGTCTAAAATAATGGCGATAGATAAAGCTAACAGAAGAGTAAAGGAAAACTATAGTAAGTATAACACTCATGCAAACTAAACAAGTTCGGCTACAGGAAAAGTGTAAAAACGCATGAAAACAGACGTATAATGGATGTTAAACGAAGAATTACACTGAAACGCCAAAGAAACTGGTGTAAGCATGCGTATTGAAAGACAGGCAGAATACGGCACTGTGGTCGGCAACGCCTATACAAGGCGCAACTACAATGGCAGGTTATCAAGAACCAAATGAGTTTGAACGTCGTAACATAGTCGTCGCACGAGCAATGGGACACAGTATCTCCGAGGTAGCGATGAAGTGGGAATTTTCCCGTGTGACCATTTCACGAGTGTACAGTGAATATCAGGAATCTGGTAAAACATCAGATCTCCGACATCGCTGCGGCCGGAAAAAGATCCTTCAAGAACGGGACTAACGAAGACTGAAAATAATCGTTCAACGTGACAGAACCCTTCCGTAAATTGCTCCAGATTTCAATGCTGGGCTATTAACAAGTGTTAGCGTGCGAAAATTTAATCACATAGGATTTCGGAGCCGAAGGCCTATTCGCGTACCCTTGATGACTGCACGACACAAAGCATTACTCCTCGCCGGGACCCGTCAACACCGACATTGGACTGTTGACGACTGGAAACATGTTGCCTGGGTGGACGAGTCTCGTTTCAGTTTGTATCCAGCGAATGGACATGGACGTGTACGGGTACGGGTACGGAGACAACCTCATGAAGCCATGGACTCTGCGTGTCAGGAGGGAACTATTCAAGCTCTTGGAGGCTCTGTAATGGTGTGGGGCGTGTGCAGTTTGAGTGACGTCTAGATAAGACTCCGACAGATGACACGTACGTAAGCATCCTGTCTGATCACGTGCATCCATTCCTGTCCACTGTGTATTCCTACGGACGTGGGCAATCCCAACGCAACAATGCGACACCCCACACTTCCAGAATTTCTACAGAGCGGCTCTAGAAACACTCTTCTGAGTTTAAGTACTTTCGCTGGCCACCAGATGCCCCAGACATGAACATTATTGAGCATATATGGTATGCCTTGTAAAGTTCTGTGCAGAGGAGATCTCCATCCGCTCGTACTCTTACGGATTTATGAACAACCCTGCAGGATTCATGGTGTCAGTTTCCTTCAGCACTACTTCTGACATTAGTCGAGTCCACGCACATCGTGTTGCGTCACTTCTGCATGGTAGTGGGGGCCCTAAACAATTTAGGCAGGTGTACCAGTTTCTTTGGCTCTTCAGTGTACATTGACCAAGCAAGACTTCAGAAATAAGAGTAATTTATTAACAAGCAACTACGTTAATATAGAAACAAGAAATAAATTCATCAAGACATTTATCTGGACCATTTTGAGTTATTGTTGTGAATGGCAAACTGGGAGTAAATAGAAAAAGAAAAAAATGGATGCAGTACAGACGTGTTTATGAGAAGAGACACTAAAACACTGTAGAGCGAAAGAAAATCCAGTGAACAAACACTAAAGAAAATTAAAGGGAAAACGACATTGTTGTACGTCTTACAGAGAAGAAAACTTAAAATTCTTGGACACTTAACTGAATAAAACATTTACGTCTCAGAAGGAAAAAAAAACAGTGAAAATAATTAAGACGCAGGCTTTGAACATCTGCATTACAAAGCGTTATAGATGGGATGACTACAACCCAATGATAAAAGACGCCGAGAGGTAGAGAAGGATGGCTACATCAACATAGCATTGTCTTTAGTGTCTGAAGATGATGCAAGACTTCGTAGAAGAAAGAACTCAACATGTCGTTCTTAACAGGCCTAAATCGACAGATGTAAAAGAAACTTCGGCAATGTCCCTAGGGAGTTTTATAGGGCCATTACAGATTACACTCAGCATCAATGAACTAGCGGATAACGATGGAAGCTCTGTGAGATCTTAGTTGACGATGGTGTTGACTATAAGGAGGTTGATACGCCAGAAGACGGTAACGAAATTTAGGATACCCTGCGTTTGGAGCAGCGACCCGTGCCTAAACAATGAAAAATATTATACATAAATAAGTGGAATGATCCATTACTGTTCTGTTATACTATCGGCGACGAATGATAAGTAACTGTAACAACCGTACAAAAACTAGGTGTGACTCCCCCCCCCCGTAGCGAGCCTAATGTGGGATGGCTAGGCAAAACAAGCAGCACTGTAGATACGGATGTCTCATCTCGCGTGAGCTGCGTGACTTCTGACCCTACTCGCCTAGAGGAGACTGGTGTATTGTTAATAAACAAGTATCCATATGACGTCAATCATTTCTGGCTGTTTTTCTTCACCAGAAAATTGTTCCTGATGTGTTCCGAAATTGACCCTTCAGTTATATTAGCCGGCCAGGGTGGCCGAGCTGTTCTAGGCGCTACAGTCTGGAACGGAGCGACGCAGGTTCGAATCCTGCCTCGGGCATGGGTGTGTGTGATGTCCTTAGGTTAGTTAGGTTTAAGTAGTTCTAAGTTCTAGGGGACTGATGACCTCAGAAGTTAAGTCCCATAGTGCTCAGAGCCATTTGAACCATTTTGTTTTTCATTTATATTATGTTCGACCGTTTACTATGGGACTGGACGATACGGATTTGTGGCAGCAGGAGTTGATGGAATATTGTGATGGTCGATGTTAGTTGGGAATTGATACGGTGATTACTGCGCCGTTGGATATATAAGTGGCGCTGTGTTGATATCCTCTCCTGTAGTTGATTCGTAATTCTGTCTCACTACGCCTTCAGAGATGTGCTCCCGCCTTTTCTTGCTGCACAGACTAGCATTTAATATATTTGTTTGCAGATAAGAACAAGTAATCATCTGAAAAGTCTCTGACACTCGTCCCAATGAAGACTGTATGTTGTACCGTGACTGTTTTTCTTTCATTATGTGCTTCTTATTTTGAGGTAAAAACACTATCTACTTGTTTCACATTTCGTCCGACTGCGGACCATGCTTTTATGTACTTAGTTATTAGAAATCTTTTATATTCTTGGTACGAGCTACAATTTTGTGATGTCAATTATTCTTGTAACAAAGACACACTCCTATATTTTGGGATGTGATACACACTCCTGGAAATTGAAATAAGAACACCGTGAATTCATTGTCCCAGGAAGGGGAAACTTTATTGACACATTCCTGGGGTCAGATACATCACATGATCACACTGACAGAACCACAGGCACATAGACACAGGCAACAGAGCATGCACAATGTCGGCACTAGTACAGTGTATATCCACCTTTCGCAGCAATGCAGGCTGCTATTCTCCCATGGAGACGATCGTAGAGATGCTGGATGTAGTCCTGTGGAACGGCTTGCCATGCCATTTCCACCTGGCGCCTCAGTTCGACCAGCGTTCGTGCTGGACGAGCAGACCGCGTGAGACGACGCTTCATCCAGTCCCAAACATGCTCAATGCGGGACAGATCCGGAGATCTTGCTGGCCAGGGTAGTTGACTTACGCCTTCTAGAGCACGTTGGGTGGCACAGGATACATGCGGACGTGCATTGTCCTGTTGGAACAGCAAGTTCCCTTGCCGGTCTAGGAATGGTAGAACGATGGGTTCGATGACGGTTTGGATGTACCGTGCACTATTCAGTGTCCCCTCGACGATCACCAGTGGTGTACGGCCAGTGTAGGAGATCGCTTCCCACACCATGATGCCGGGTGTTGGACCTGTGTGCCTCGGTCGCATGCAGTCCTGATTGTGGCGCTCACCTGCACGGCGCCAAACACGCATACGACCATCATTGGCACCAAGGCAGAAGCGACTCTCATCGCTGAAGACGACACGTCTCCATTCGTCCCTCCATTCACGCCTGTCGCGACACCACTGGAGGCGGGCTGCACGATGTTGGGGCGTGAGCGGAAGACGACCTAACGGTGTGCGGGACCGTAGCCCAGCTTCATGGAGACGGTTGCGAATGGTCCTCGCCGATACCCCAGGAGCAACAGTGTCCCTAATTTGCTGGGAAGTGGCGGTGCGGTCCCCTACGGCACTGCGTAGGATCCTACGGTCTTGGCGTGCATCCGTGCGTCGCTGCGGTCCGGTCCCAGGTCGACGGGCACGTGCACCTTCCGCCGACCACTGGCGACAACATCGATGTACTGTGGAGACCTCACGCCCCACGTGTTGAGCAATTCGGCGGTACGTCCACCCGGCCTCCCGCATGCCCACTATACGCCCTCGCTCACAGTCCGTCAACTGCACATACGGTTCACGTCCACGCTGTCGCGGCGTGCTACCAGTGTTAAAGACTGCGATGGAGCTCCGTATGCCACGGCAAACTGGCTGACACTGACGGCGGCGGTGCACAAATGCTGCGCAGCTAGCGCCATTCGACGGCCAACACCGCGGTTCCTGGTGTGTCCGCTGTGCCGTGCGTGTGATCATTGCTTGTACAGCCCTCTCGCAGTGTCCGGAGCAAGTATGGTGGGTCTGACACACCGGTGTCAATGTGTTCTTTTTTCCATTTCCAGGAGTGTATTTTTATAGATATCTGAAGAATGTGTAAGCCGAATTTCCATTTGAGTTTAGTATGAGAAAATCTCTGCTGCATTTGTGCTTCAGAACACAGCTGAACATCGTGTTTCAATTGTGAGTTGTATGTGATGTTGTGTGTGTATGCGGCGGCGGGGGGGGGGGGGGGGGGGGGGGGCGAGTGGGGGCGAGTTAGGGCAGGTCTTGGATTTTTCAGAAGCAATTCATAATGTTTCTGTGAATAACGTGGGAAAATCATTTTATTACTATGGAAAATTTATATTTTTGATAGCGTTTGCAGAGTGTACAGGGCGATTAAGAAAATTTCCGTGCTGGACACAAGAGTTTAGGATTATCTCTTGTGGTCTTAGTATTTAAAACAAAACTGGACAAGGAAAACAATACCATCACACTGTAATAACAGACGCGGCATGAGTTTGTTAACCTGGGTAGTGAGTAACTGAGGCGGCAGTGAGTCATGAGGTTTTGTAGTTTTATTAAGTTCTGCGGAGTGTCTTTCCTCTGCTGCGTGTCCTCATATTTTTACCATGCCAGGGATAAATATAATCTTGGGAAATGATTTCGTTACATTTTCGTTTTTGCTACTTTTGATTTTCAGTACACCATGTACCTGTAAACACTTTTCCTAAACATGGATGATTGCTGGATTGTATGACTGTTCATGCAATTGCAGTTTGGTGAATTCAGGTGATCTCTCTAGGTTAAGATAGAGAATAGAAGTCTGGGAACAGTCGTTGAGTCTAATTTTCGAAGCTGGCTGAGACGCCGGCTTGACCTGACCGTATCCCCCTAGGCTCTCGTAATGTGCGACTTCGCTACTGGTTCCTTCAGACCCATGTGAATGGCACGCGCCCATATAGATTTCAGACATTGAACAGAATGAAACATTTTAGGAAGGGAAAAAGACATTGTCCCTTGTGTCTTCTGTTCTAAAGCAAATCTGTATATATTTTAAGTTTTATAATACTGAATTAATCAAAACCTAAAATCTGGATTTTACACGTCTTTATTATTAATCAGAGGGTGAAACCTTCCCCCACATTTTATGTACCGCTAGAATCAGGTAATTCACAGAATGTATCACCGCTATTGGTGTTTAAATAATTTAGCCGATATAAAATTTAATTTCACCAATTAAAGTGAATATAACGTATGAGAATGTAGCCTGGTAAGGTCATTGATAACCGCCGATGTTTCGATAGGTCAACAGCCCGTCATTTTCTGGGCATAAATGAAACGAGAGACGGCTGAGCACGGCAACTTAACTCTAGGTTGGCGGTACTGCATTAACCAGGAACCAAAAAATGGCGCATGTGGAATGATGAAACACAAAGAATTAGTGGCACGACACAGCCAAAGACAACCAACGTCGAAAGTGAAATATAAATTAACAACGGATGCGTAGGTAATGCTAAATCTATCATTTGCTGTCTGACCAGTGAAAGAGTAGGATTCCAAGCAGAATTTTACTGAATAGCTCTGTCTGCATTCATATGGTCACTTGCTAGTTTAATTCAACAGCGTCCTTTATAACACATCCCAGTAACTTAAACTACATTCTAGAATTTCTGTGTTATTATATTCCAACGGATGGTCAGAACCAAGGCAATGTTCCGCAACTGCAGATCTGTTCGATTGTTGTAAACTGGAGTGACGCTTATGCCCTACACACCGGTCTACTACCGCCCTAATAGTCTGACCGACTTATGGCAGAGAAAAACCGTAGGAGATGCGGTAGACAACTGTCTTAAATAAACCAAGCTCGTGCGTTACAGACACTTAAAAGTGCTCTAATGATAGATGGTCGATAATCGCCTTCGCTTCGGTCTGGAACCGCGCGACCGCTACTGTCGCAGGTTCGAATCCTGCCCCGGACATGGATGCGTGTGTTCTCCTTAAGGTTTAAGTAGTTCTAAGTCTAGGGGACTGATGACCTCAGATGTTAAGTCCCATAGTGCTTAGAGCCATTTGAACCATTTGAAAATCGCCTTCACGTAGTGTTCCCTCAGAATACGATCAAACCTATTGCAAATACTGCCTCCGTAAAGCGAAAAAGGTTTAGATGTGGGAACCACATCATTATTCTCATCGGAGTAGCGGCTGGTCGGCAGTGCAACACCAGTCGGATTTATCTCGCACTGTACCCATTATGAGGCTTTCCTCAGATAACTGAGCTGACTGAATTCAGGATCTGAGATTAAGTGGACCGTATGAATCAAGAAACAAAGCACTTCTTTACGTTAAGCCAAATATGCCTTGGAGCCATACGCTCGATGCCTATTAATGCTCACTTGGTGGAGGCACGAGAGATGCCCTACTAGTAGACGTCAGACGTTGTTAGATAAATTTTTCGTTCAAGAAATGGCGTCCATAGAATGTCCTGTTTATAAGAGCAGAGAACGCATTTACCAGTTACGGAAGGTTTCCAACAGAAGAACTCAAAATTCCGGTTGTCTGCACAAACTTTGACAAGTAATATCCCGTCATACATTGTATACGATGTTCTTCACGTTTGCCCTTATTTGAATGTGATCGTGGCACACTCAGCTGCCAGATTCCAGTCTATTATTGTATTACAATATGACGAGCTCGTTCACTGTTATCGTACACTGCACATTTAATGTCTCATTGAAGCTCAGTGCCCTGGTTATATAGCTATATGCACTGATGGAACAAAGTCCACGACAGGAATAACCTGGATGTGTTTTTTCTACGCCTACAGACCCAAATCAGTTAGGCCTACAAACTGCCTAAAAGTGGTTCAGTTTTTACAGCGGAGGCTATGGAAATTTTAGAAAGTTGGAAAACTGTGGAAAGTTTGTAACTTCAACTTTCTTCTTAAATATATTAATCGTGTCCGTCTCCCGGAGTGTTCTTAGAAGTATTCAACACAGAAGACGGAATAAAACTATCAACCATTATGTGGGATGTGATATTGGATTATGTTCGCTGTAAACGGAGAGGGCAGACAATCATTCTGCTCTGGGTGCATTCCACGCTGGCATTCGCTATAATGAGGAAGTTGACGTCTTAGCGAAGCAAGCTGCAGCTACAAAACCTGTTCTCGACATGACTTTACAGTATGCAGACTACTTACGTGAAGTCAACAGCCACTGAAAACAGCTATGGCAAGAGATGTGCAATGTGTCCCAACAAACGGAATGACGATATTGTGCGGCATTAAAATCTCAAAACGCTGCAAAGCAGTGATTTACGAGGATACATTTGGACCGATCAACGATATCTGCCATCATTCGACTCCACGTTAACCATAGTTGTTTCCTATACGTCTGTATGGAATCAACATTTACGATTCCCCGGCATGTGAGTGTGATTCCGAGTCAGAAGCTGATGTAAACAACTCTTGTTTTAATTTGACAGTAGACGATCGGAATTACTAAAGGCTTTGATGAGTATGTGTTACCTCTTCCCGCAATCGGTGTCTTCTCGTTTGGTTTCTAAAGACGTTCACCTATGTGAAGTGATTGTCAGTTTTCTTAATAGTAAAGGAAAAAAAGGTGCAGGAGTCATGTTTTAATTTACTAATTATTAAATTTAAGAATCAGTGTGAATTGATAACATAAATATGTCCAGTTTACTTATCATCTTATTTGTTAAGTATTTGTTGTGGAGAAAGATTACGGTTTGAGCTTTCAATTCTGTAAATACACTTCTTTTTATTTTCTTTGTACAGTTATGTATTGTACATTACTGGCCATTAAAATTGCTACACCACGAAGGTGACGTGCTACTGACGCGAAATTTCACCGACAGGAAGAAGATGCAGTGATATGCAAATGATTAGCTTTTCAGAGCGTTCACACATGGTTGGCGCCTGTGGCGACACCTACAACGTGCTGACATGAGGAAAGTTTCCAACCGATTTCTCATACACAAACAGCAGTTGACCGGCGTTGCCTGGTGAAACGTTGTAGTGATGCCTCGTGTAAGGAGGAGAAATGCGTATCATTACGTTTACGACTTTGATAAAGGTCGGATGTAGCCTATCGCGATTGCGGTTTATCGTATCGTGACATTGCTGCTCGCGTTGGTCGAGATCCAATGACTGTTAGCAGAATATGGAATCGGTGGGTTCAGGAGGGTAATACGAAACGCCGTACTGGATCCCAACGGCCTCGTATCACTAGCAGTCGAGATGACAGGCATCTTCTCCGCATGGCTGTAACGATCGTGCAGCCACGTCTCGATCCCTGAGTCAACAAATGGGGACGTTTGCAAAACAACAACCATCTGTACGAAAAGTTCGACGACGTTTGCAGCAGCATGGACTATCAGCTCGGAGACCATGGCTGCGGTTGCCCTTGACGCTGCATCACAGACAGGAGCGCCTGCGATGGTGTACTCAACGACGAACCTGGGTGCACGAATGGCAAAACGTCATTTTTTCAGATGAATCCAGGTTCTGTTTACAGCATGATGATGGACGCATCCATGTTTCGCGACATCGCAGTGAACGCACATTGGAAGCCTGTATTCGTCATCGCCATACTGGCGCATCAGCCAGCGTGACGGTATAGATTGCCATTGGTTACACGTCTCGGTCACCTCTTGTTCGCACTGACAGCGCTTTGAACAGTGGACGTTACATTTCAGATGTGTTACGACCCGTGGCTCTACCCCTCATTCGATCCCTGCGAAACCCTACATTTCAGCAGGATAATGCACGACCGCAAGTCCTGTACGGGCCTTTCTAGATGCAGAAAATGTTCGACTTCTGCCCTGGCCAGCACATTCTCCAGGTTCTCACCAATCGAAAACGTCTGGTCAATGGTGGCCGAGCAACTGGCTCGTCACAATACGCCAGTCGCTACTCTTGATGAACTGTGGTGTCGTGTTGAAGCTGCATGGGCAGCTGTACCTGTACACGCCATCCAAGCTCTGTTTGACTCAATGCCAGGTGTATCAAAGCCGTTATTACGGCAAGAGGTGGTTGTTCTAGGTACTGATTTCTTAGGATCTATGCACCTAAATTGCGTGAAAATGTAGTCACATGTCAGTTCTTGTATAATATATTTGTCCAATGAATACCCGTTTATCATTTGCATTTCTTCTTGGTGTTTCTATTTTAATGAGCAGTAGTGTAAGTAGACATGTTGTCTCGGTGGCTTAACAGACTAAAAATTCTGGAGCCCAAATAGCACAAACAAACTGGTGTGAGTTGGCTTCAGTAATCGGCATTTATGAGATACTATCGTCCTTCCTTCTTGCCAACAGTCAAAGGAGGAAAGATAATGTTTCTTTTCCACAAGCGTAATGAAGTGAATATCCAGGTGGACGTAACTGAGATATTCCAAGGGGTTGTCCAAGTTCTCTCTGCCATGTAGCCAGATATCAAGAATATCATGTACATATTTAAAAAACCTGGACAATAGCGAGTAAGACTCCTGCTCCAAAGATTCCGTACTAACTTAATTATGTCTGCAGTTATTCCATCCAGAGTGGGTATCGAGAATCTCGACGATATTTGCCTGTTATCGATACTGATACTGGCAAGATATCGGTTCAGGGATGTCCAAGACTTTCGAGAATGTTTTAATTTTAAGTTGAAATTTTGTGTGTGATTTCACATTTGTCATTGTAATTTTTCATATATTTTATTAATTTTGGAATTATTAAGCATGCTATGTTAACTGGCAAATGCAGATGCGTTAACTTCGTCTGCCATCGGCCCTGTTCAGATTACTGGTAAGATTTGACGGAAGTCTCAGGAGAATATAACGCTAATACCCTCCGTCGGGCTATCCTTGTTGCCAAAATGTCGAATTGTTCAATAGAATACTTCAACGGATATTGTGAGATAGTGAAACCTCATCACAAACATAGGAAGTTGAATCCTGCATCAATTACCACTATCACTTTGCTTTGGAACATTACAGATGGTCTGAGTGTCGTAGGAATAGGGTGTCAGGGAATGTTTGTATGCACAACGAATAATTTCTAAAGGACCTGTGAGGTTAGCGCCGGCGTGGTGCAGTAGTCGGGCGGACTTAAACCTATCACCGACAGATGGCAAAGTCATCGTTTTCACAGCGGCAGGAGACTTCACTATCGCAACTG
This sequence comes from Schistocerca americana, assembly GCF_021461395.2. NCBI lineage: Eukaryota > Metazoa > Arthropoda > Insecta > Orthoptera > Acrididae > Schistocerca > Schistocerca americana. The sequence goes on from NC_060122.1 coordinate 143,188,689, forward strand.
AACCAGTTAGTAGGAAATATTTATAACTTACTCATTCATACACAAACCTTCCTCCTGAATCACTCTATATATTACTGAAAACCAGATCAAAGTTCGTACAGCAAGCAGTTCCTGAAACCTTTGACAGATTACGAATCCAATGTATGTAATGGCAAAAAAATATTTATATATGAAGATGGTATCTGTTCTTTCGGACATGTCGGAAAGAACAGATACCATCTTTTATATATATACATATATAAGTCTCACCGGCCGTTGGACCACCCGTGCGGATGCACAAACAGTGCCTGAACTCTTACGAGAATCGGGAAAAAGGCGCGGTTGATAAGTATAATGGACAGGGGTTCAAATGGTTCAAATGGTGCTGAGCACTATGGGACTCAACTTCTGAGGTCATTAGTCCCCTAGAACTTAGAACTAGTTAAACCTAACTAACCTAAGGACATCACACACATCCATGCCCGAGGCAGGATTCGAACCTGCGACCGTAGCGGTCTCGCGGTTCCAGACTGCAGCGAATGGGCAGGGGCACTACGAAAATAGCGCTCTATCCTCTGTGTCCTCGGTGGCTCAGATGGATGCCGGCACGGAAACTCAGCGTGTTCGGTCAGAAAGTTAGCTGGCCTCTGTAATAAAAAAAAAACTGAGTTACTGGATCAACGACGAACTGAAATGGGTGTCTTGCGATGTCCGCCTCGAGCAGATAAAACGAACGAAAACAAACAAAAAATGAGATTTTTAAAAAAGCCATGTAAGCAGGAGATCACGGCTTCGAGTCCCTGTCGGGGCACACATTTTCAGTTGTCCCCATTTACTTATATCAACGCCTATATGCAACTAGGTGTATTCATTTCATTGGGAAAAAATATTTGTTTATGTAACATAATTACAAATTAACTGTTTTCGGATTTTTTCCTTTACTTGTTCTATGAAACCTTACTTCTTGTCAAATTTCATGATTCTAGGTCAGCGAGAAGCACTCTGTAGCTTCTGATGAATGAGTTTGTGAGTATCAAAATATGGCTCTATCCTTTGATTGCACTGACTTTGGAGCTTAAAGTTTCTACGCCGCCCGGAGACCGTACACCTGAGTATGTAACATAAATTTCAACTTGATGGGAAATTCCACCGGTTCCTGAGAAAAAGGGGTGTTGTCAGTCGGATAAACAGAGGGATTGTCGGACAGCAAAGTGATCCTACATCGATTCCGTTTAAGCCATTGAGGTACGGGAATTTAAAAAACGTGCACGCTTCAATGCCGCTATCTCTTTGGCAGTTGCCACAAAACACACAAAAATGTTTGCAACAATAAATGGCAAAGGGCTCCTCACCGCAATTTCATCTGTTTGCTCATGGAACTGGCCTCTGAACAAAAAGATTGCAGAAATAAACTAGTTAATCCACCACCGTATCTGACCGTAGTTAACAGTAAAGAATCCGACAGATGGACACGAATGAAGAGAACGATAACATCAAAACATTCTAAAATATGAGAGTCATCAGATTAACCCTCTAATCGAGGTATGAAATTTGCATATTTCCTAATGTGAATTGGGTAGTAATCCACCCGTAGACTCAATACAGTAGTACGTCTGAGCACATTTTTTACTAACTGAGCTAAGAGCAACCACTTTCTTGCTGTTTTCCCAGAGGCCATATAATCTAGCAGGAACAGTACACTATGTTGTTGTGGTGGTCTTCAGTTCGGAGGTTTGTTTGATGCAGTTCCCTGCACTGATCTATAATGTGCAAATCTCTTCAACTCACCATAACTACTGCAACCTATATCCATTTGAACCCACCTACTGTATTCTTCCCTTGATATCACTTCATAAATTTTACCTCCCATCCTTCATTCCATTACCAAAACTGACTATTCCTTGATGCCTCAGGATGTGTGCTATTAGCCGCTCCCTTCCTTTCATCAAGTTGTGCGTAGCTTTTGCTCTCCCTCAATTCGTTTTAGTACCTCCTCACATTCATTCGATCTACCCATCTACCTAGCGAGGTGGTGCAATGGTTAGCACATTGGAATTGCGTTCGGGACGACGACGTTTCAAAACCGCGGCCGGCCATCCTGATTCAGGTTTTCTGTGATTTCCTAAATCAGTTCAGGCAAATGCTGGGATGGTTCCTTTGAAAGGGCACGGCCGGCTTCCTTCCCCATTGTTCCGTAATCCGATGGGACGGAGGACCTCGCTGTTTGGTCCCCTCCCCCGATCCAACCATCTACCCATCCAATATTCAGCGGTCTTCGGCAGCACAAAATTTCAGAAGCGTGTGCTCTTCTTGTCTGAAATGTTTATCGTCCACGTTTCAATTCCGTACATGGCTACACTCCACACGAATGCCTTCAGCAAAGACTTCCTAACATTTAAATTTGCAATGTACTGTAAAAGGCCCCTCTCTTTCTGGAATACGTTTCTGGCCATAGCCAGGCTGCATTTTTTATCTTTTTTGCTTTACTCATCATTAATTATTTTTCTATCCGAATAGCAAACCTCATCTACTACTTTTAGTGTCTCATTTCCTAATCTAATTCCTTCAGCGTCTCAAGTGTTTTTTCATCTGCCGGGAATCCAACCTGTTCTTCCCCGAAGTCGGGTTCTACCAGTTTTTTCCATTCTTCTGTAAATAATAAGTGCAGGTATTTTTCAAGCTTGACTAAAATGTTTAGTAAACTGACAGTTTGCTAATATTCACGTATGTCAGCACCTGTCTTCTTAGAAATTAAAATAATTAGATTTTTCTTGACGTCCGAAGGCAGTTCGTCCTTCTGATATACTAAGTGGGCATAATTAAAGTGCAGATACTCACAGAGGTCCAGTGTGGGCTGTAATTATGGCATGACAGCGAACTTGGTAGATATTGTAATGTGTTAATGCGGAACTGACTTACGCTGGAAAAAAATTAGTTCCAATTTTGGTCACCAGGAGCAAATATGGCGCTGTACGACGTTTCTTCCGTGTCTCTGATGCTCATATTGCGCAAATTGTGTAAGTGGTGGTTAATAATAAAACCAACATTATGTCTGTCTCTCTTGTTTGACCTTTTCTGCCCACGCCCCGTTCCTAATCCATTACATATGGAAACATTTCTATACGTCTCCCTTTCAGTCAGAGCGCCATATTTGCACCTGGTGGCGAAAATTTGAACCAGTTTTTCTAGCGGCAATCAGTTCTACTTCGACACATTAGAATATCTACCAGGTTCCGCTGCCATGTGATAATTCTGTGAATAGCTGCGCTTTAATTATAACCACTCTATATCTTGTATACAAGCTAGAATCGTTTGGTCATGGCTAGCTTTTCCAATTATTTCAATAACTGCCGTATGAAGAGATTGTATGAGCATTTCGTAGGTACTAGTCGGTAGTACGCTAGAATGCCAATCGCCTCTCCCTGCAAGTCTGCCTGTTCGATGACGTCTAGTGGTGGTAAGAAATCGTGTGTGAAATTTCAGAGCTGTGTGTCACACGAGAAGTGTTTCTCGAACTCGCGCTCAGTCTCTGATAGAAGATTACTTTCACCCTGAAACGTCAAAATGTTCTGCCTTAGACTATGCTCCAGCATCTAGGAAATGACTGATGTGGAGGAAACTGTGCGCTGCAGAGGTATTGGTTTTGTTAACGTGCCGTTGCAGGACCGAGGCAAATGAGGTGGAAACGAGCGGGAGACCGCAGAGGAAATGCCCGAAGACCTACAGCACAGCGCAACTCTCTCTCTCTCTCTCTCTCTCTCTCTCTCTCTCTCCACCCTTTCATGTTCACCGCCCGCCTCGTGGCCTGTGGCCACGCCTCCCAAATTACAGGGGTATACCGGCCGCTGTCTGCAGGCGGGCACACACTATGGAAATACCCACGGTCGGCGCTTACTCTTCTGATCCGACAACACGCCCAGTCCTCGTTTGCGAAACGCCTCTATATCTCTCTGCGACAGTCACGCAGAAGCCCCTTGGGAAATTTAGTGTTACACGGCTAAAAAGAATAATTTCGCCTTCGTCACAGGGGAAGTGGTTGTTTCTGTGAAATATGTGGCGCTCCCAGCGTAAGTAGAACAAACTAAACAAATCTTCGGCCGATGCTTTATCAATGATTCCATTGATGTTTCGCCACTGGTGGCTGACATTGTGAAAGACACGCCCTCTTTTCACAAAGGCGCTCACTTGTGCTGTTGAAATGACAGCAAAATAAGTTGAATAAACATCGGAGGAAGATCACGAGGCAAAAGACAAGATGGCCATGAAAGCTACAAGAAATCTGAAAACCAAGGAAAGTCTGATTCTTAGATATTGTTTCGCACTTGAATCAAAACTATGCTTGTCAAAAGAGCATTGTCATTTTCAGATGCTGCATTTCTGCCTTACGTTAATGCTTTTTGTACCTTTCACGGTTTGAATATGCAGGTAAGTATAAAAGATTGTTACTTATTCCCGACTGCGATTACTTCACGTCTTGTTGCATTAGTCCTTTAGACCTATTGTGATCTTCAAAATTTATGCTTTCATTTTCTCCTTCATCTGCCCTGTCTGCGGAGCCCTCTATCCTTATGCCTGTAGACCGACTTTGGAAAGCGTTCTTTACGATACTTCCAGTTCGTAGAGATCGCATTTCGGAGAGTTGGACTCTGCTTTTGTCTTTGCTAACGCTGATTCACTCTTCAACCCGGTAAAAAACCTCCTCGTACAGCCATCACTTTGTAGAACTTAACATTGTTTCCTTTCTTTTTCTTAGCGTTCTACTTATTGTACGACACAGTTTGTTATTTTTTCATTTTTGTTGTCAACGCAAGGTTACTGAAATTATATAGTTTTCATAACGACATAAAGCTTTTCGATACATAATTTACTCACGAAATTCTTTCAGGCGCGTTTGGTGAGCTACGCCAGCACTTACGATTCCTTTTTCCTACTTTACTGTCCTGACATTCTCTACAAGAATATCTAGTGGAAAAAATAATCCACATGCAAAAACCAAAAATTTAACTTGGGATGTAGACAGTGGTCATCACAAAGGGTTTTGCGACCAAAAGGTTCAAGATACTTGAAATTCTCAGAAGAACAGGTATGACTTATAGGAACAGGTAATACATAATACGTACAAGGGCCGAGTGGGCACAAGATGAATGGGACATCAATGGAGAACTGCTCGGATTGAAAAGGGCGAAAGGAAAGTTCTCAGTTTCTCTCCGTTACTGTTCGGCTCAGAAAACGAAAGAGCAATAGGCGATGTAAATGAAAGCTTCACGTGTGGAAAAACAGAAAATACTGTTGCCGTTACCCTGTAACGGTGTCGGTATTGCCCAGGTATTCAAGGCAATGCCAGCACATTCTAGACTTCAGCGAATGTTAATATAGCTTCGATTATATTCAACATTCTTCTATTTTTCTTGCGCTGCTATACATCTGACATTCCTACGTCACACAGGATGTCATGAATTTTTTCCATGAAAGTGTCAGATTCCAAAATATCATCATGACCATCTTGCGAGTGCTCTACGATTGACGCCGTTTCTAGCTTCTGGCAGCCTTCGCGATCTCTTGACTCCTGTTCGTCCCAGCTCGTCAGGCTATCTTCTTTCCGTTGGGGACCACTGCCACACTTTCTTTGGCCACCGGCTATCGACCATCCTTTCTAGATGTTCATATCATATTATACGTTTCATCCCTATAGTGTTTACTATTGATTTATCGACTCCCGTAGCCTCTCGTACGTTGGTATCTGCTAACGATCCAGCTTGGGAATGCCACAACGTCACCTTCAGAAGTTCGTCTCTAGCGCAGGCAACTTGTTTATCTGTCGCTTGTTATTTTGCCACGTTTCTGCACCGTACGTAGTGATGTTTTCAACATCTGGACGGTATATCACCTGTTTGGTCCTTTTTGTTATTCCAAAGGACCGAGTTCAGCTGAAAGGCCCTCCTGTCTTGCTCGATTTTATTATTTATGTCAACCCCAATTTTTTTCCGTTTAGTAACATCAGAGGCCCCAGATGCCTAAAAGACTTACGTCCCCTGATCTTACTGGCTCCAGTCTCCAGATACTCTATGGAACTGTCGGATATTCGGTTTTTGTGGCGCTTATTTTGAGGCCACATCTTTCAGATTCTCTTAAGGTGTCGGTGTACCATCTTAAAATTCTGACTCGTACACTCGCCCCGTTGTGTTCGAGGCTTTTTTCTCTGAGACTCGTGGGCGCTTTGAAATTTATGCCGGAGCTGTTTGCTGCTGTCGGCAGCAGCTCGTAAGCTATCGGATTAGTGCGTGGTGGCCACCCGTTAGAGAGAGCCGCATGTGCAGGCAGCGAGGCATAGTGGGCGTGGCTGCCCCACCCACGTGCTACAACGTAGTTGCTACCCTGGAGCCCGCCATAGCTCACAGACATTCCGCTAACGGCATCTGTGTTCGCTCTGCTTTCTACGAATCGCTAGTTAATAAGTGGGCACTTTTTCACCACAATGTTGCTACCTAGCTGAGTCTGAAACGCTACTGGAAGAAGTAAAACTGTTGCTTTTTTAATATCCTTTCGTCTACATCAGTATGTGAGCTGTTGGATCCAGATATGTATTTTTTTGTCTCAGGCAATCTGAGTTAGCAACAGTACGAAAAATTACTCTTCGTAACATAATACCTCACTGAAAAGGGAATGATATCTGTCCGTGAAGTACTGCAGACGTTATCGAATTGCTTTTTGTAACTGATGTACATACTCTGATCAGCCCGAACATTACGACTATCGACTCACTATCAATATAAACTCGTTCAGTCGAAAGCAGTGGCGAGGAATGACTGCTAGTCAGAGACACGCACGGTGCGCGTAGTATCAATGAGAGAGGTGTCCGTGTGTAGAACGGGTAAGGCGCGCTATCTGAGTTTGACCGAAGGCGGATTGTGATGGTACGGAGGTTCGGAACGAGTATTTCGGAAACTGCTCAGCTTGTCAGGTGTTGGAGGAGTGTTGTGGCAAGTGTCTTCAACATATGGCGAAACCAAGGTGAAACCACAGCCAGACGTCGTGGTGTTGGGTGGCCACCCCTCATTACAGATGTCGAACGTCATAGGCTGGGCAGAATGGTAAAACAGAACTGGCGGCAAACTGTGGTGAAACTAACATCCCACTTTAAAGTTGGGCAGAGTACAAGTGTGTCTGAACACACAGTGCTCCGAATACTCCTGTCGATGGGCCTCCACAACGGACGACTTATGCACACAAGATAGCAAATACACTAAAGAAACAGGGATTATACATAGTTTACAGAACAAGAAACACACTCCAATTACATTTACTAACAACAGACAAACCAAACAAATACCAAGGACCAGGTATACACTAGCCAGAGTGCGAAGAATGTAAATCGGTATATCTGGGGATGACAAGCAGGAACTTCAAAACTAGATATAAAAAACATATAAAGAAGTTTGAAATATGAAAATAGCCATTTTACCTTTGCCCAACAGTTGTTAAAACATGGAAATGAACCATTTAACATGGATTGTGACATGACAGTTATCAGAGTGAATGATCACAACAAAAAGCTCCTGACATTGCAAGAAAACTTTCGCATATAAAGAGCCATTGCAATGGAGAAGACAGTACTCAATGACCAAATCCATACAAGCAATAACTCTGTGATCATGCTAGCCACCAAAACAATAACAAACTGAAATGTAACCAGGATAAATAATTAATGAATCTTGTTCCCCTCTTCCCTCCCTCCCCCCCCTCCCTCTTCACTTATAAACACTTATTTATATACATTTAAAAAACACATTTCCACGCACACAAAAAAGTATAAGAAACCCTCTCGGAAGGAATTACACAATTACAAACAGAAAATACACAGGCATAAACACATATATCACTCACCCTCTCATAGAGAATCACACAGAAAATACACACACACACACACACACACACACACACACACACACACATACACAACAAATAAAAATATCAAACCACAGCACAAATAAAAGACAGACAAACGCACAACAACAGTTGGCAACACTACAGACACAAAAACACACATATGTTGATCAAAAAATGGAAAGTGCAAGGGATATACGCGATGTGACAAGTGGGGGTGAAAGAACGCCAGAAATCAGCCAGCTGGAGTATGGAAATTAACGAATACATCTCCAGGACCACACACATGAGTTAACAGCACTGGAAATTGTAAGTAACATCAAACGATAAGTTTACATTACGAACTTTGTGCTACAAAAGTTGATTTTACCGTAAAAAACAAGAGAAAGACACGATAAAATGAAATATAGCAGCATTTTATATCTACGACATAATACGTTTATTGTATGTACCAGGCGATCAAAAAGTCAGTATAAATCTGAAAACTGAATAAATCACGGAATAATGTAGATAGAGAGGTACAATTTGAGACACATGCTTGGAATGACATGGGGTTTTATTAGAACTAAAAAAACACAAAAGTTCAAAACATGTCCGACAGATGGCGCTTCATCAGATCAGAATAGCAATAATTAGCATAACAAAGTAAGACAAAGCAAAGATGATGTTCTTTACAGGAAATGCTCAATATGTCCACCATCATTCCTCAACGATAGCTGTAGTCGAGGAATAATGTTGTGAACAGCACTGTAAAGCATGTCCGGAGTTACAGTGAGGCATTGGCGTCGGGTGTCTTTCAGCATCCCTAGAGATGTCGGTCGATCACGATACACTTGCGACTTCAGGTAACATCGCACGAACTGCGGTCTGGGGACCTGGGAGGCCAAGCATGACGAAAGTGGCGGCTGAACACACGATCATCACCAAACGACGCGCGCCAGAGATCTTTCACGCGTCTAGCAATACTTTTTTTTGTTCTAATAAAACCCCATGTCATTCCAAGCATGTGTCTCAATGTTTACGTCTCTATCTACATTATTCCGTGGTTTATTAAGTTTTCAAATTTATACTGACTTTTTGATCACCCGGTATATAAGGAAACATGTATTACAAGCCACTGATGATGCTTCAGAAATAAATGAAGCGAAACGCGCATGGCAATAAACAAACTGCCTTCAAGTAGTTGCACAGACGCTACATACCTCCACGAATCACAGACGATGCTGGAAATGGCCACCTTTGGTGTCGATGCGGCGCTGGTGAGAGACCGCAGTGTTCTGCTGCAGCTCTTCCACTGCTCTTACTTGAGTACACGTGACGCTTCAGTTTGCCCCACGAACAAAAAAAACAGGGACAGAACCCAGACGATCGACGTAGACAGGAGATTGTTCTGCCCCTGTTGGTTTTTGTGTGCTTATCGAACACCTCATGAAAATGGATAAAGTTGTCAAGGTGGTGCATTCCATTGGTCCATCTTGGTAAAAATATCTGTACAGTCGCTCTGTGAGTTGATCCACATATGGTTTAAACAGTTTCTGGACATAACAGTTAACATCAATAATTTCATGAAATACACTTTTTAGAATGCGGACGCGTGATGTAGTGCAACAAACACCAAACTTGAAATTATACGAATACAATAGGTCTGGAGAGTATTGATGTGGATTGTCCTATGCATAATGGCGCATGTTCTGTGAATTCATGTACCCAGACTGGCTGAATCCGACCTCATCTGAAGAAAAACCGTGGATCCAAAATTTCTGGTTCCACTTCAGAAACCACCAACTTATCAAGTGAAAGTCCATTTTAACGATTTAACTCACACACAACAGAAAATTTGAAAGCTTTCAGCTTCAGGTCATTTATGATAATGTTCCGACGAGACGAACTGTTAATTCCTACTTGCACAAATGAACAGCGTTGAGATTTCCGAGGACTTTGTTCTAAATTTTTCTTCTTCCGAGCAGTGTTTCCAAGTAATCGAACTCTTTCCGGATAGATGCCGTTTTTATTCGCCACAGAACCCAGTTTGAATCATTTTGTCCACAAATTGTAGACTACAGCCAGCCGGAGTGGCCGCGCGGTTACAGGCGCTTCAGTCTGGAACCGCACGACCGCTACGGTCGCAGGTTCGAATCCTGCCTCGGGCATGGATGTGTGTGATGTCCTTAGGTTGGTTAGGTTTAAGTAGTTCTAAGTTCTAGGGGACTTATGGCCACAGCAGTTTAGTCCCATAGTGCTCAGAGCCATTTGAACCATTTGTAGACTACGCTGGCGGTTTCGCCAAGAAACTTCGTCTTAAATTGTTGAACAAGCAGTTCTACACAAATTTTCCACAAAGTGTGCTTCACATAACACTCGGAAACAAATACGCTCTGTTTATCGTTAGCACTAATTTGTGTTGCATTGAACTGGTCACTAATTTACGTCTGCTCATCTCATTCTCACAGAGAAACCCGTGGGGCGTCCGCCTGCGGTAGCTGAGTGGTCAGCGCGACAGAATATTAATCCTAAGGGCCCGGGTTCGATTCCCGGCTGGGTCGGAGATTTTCTCCGCTCAGGGACTGGGTGTTGTGTTGTCCTAGTCATCATCGTTTCGTCCCCATCGACGCGCAAGTCGCCGAAGTGGCGTCAAACCGAAAGACTTGCACCCAGCAAACTGTCTACCCGACGGGAGGCCCTAGTCACACGACATTTACAATTAGTACGTGGGACAGAGCATGCAGGAGACGCTTCTGTGCAGCATTAGACACCAACAGATTGGTGCCTCGAAATCAAAGTTTCCAGCATTTTCTGTGATGTGCACTGTTCCTATTCGTTAACAAGGTTCAATTCCGCGTCAGGCTTTTTAATACGAGGGGTATTCAATAAGTTATGCAATGCAGTTTTCTCCTCAGCCAATTTCGGTTGAAAAAAGACATTTGCTCTGTGACATCGTGGATTCCCCGCTTCAGACTCTATAGTTTCACGAAGTTACGATAGGTGGCAGCGCTATAAGAAGCCTTCAAAATGGCGCACGTAACGGAGGCGCGTTCCAACCAGAGAGCTGTCATCGAGTTTCATTTGGCGGAAAACCAGAGCATCACAGATATTCACAGGCGCTGTAGAATGTGAAGAACAACACAGTGAGTCATTGGGTGAGGCATAATCCCAACAAGCTCTTGCTAACCCGTTCTGGATCCCGCGTGCTGGCCGACCGCACACAGCTGTAACTCCTATAACGTTGGAAGGTGCGGGGCACTGTCATTCGAGGTAATCGACCGATTGCAATGAAGCACCTCGCTGCTCAATTGGACGTCTTTGTTCCTAGTGCTGACACACTCGTCCACCAATTGGGGTACTCAAAGTGTGTGCTTGCTGGGTTTCTCGCCGCCTAACAGAAAACCATAAAGAACTATGACCTACCATTTGTGTGGAGCTTATTGTGTGTCACGATGCTGATCGTGACAGATTTTTGGTCGAACATCGTCACAGGCAATGAAACGTGGATCCATCAATTGAAATCCGAGACAAAACGGCAATAAGTGGAGTGGTGCCAGACCACCTCTCCTTCGAAGAAAGAGTTCAGAGACGCACCCTCACCCAGTAAAGTCATGGCGACGGTCTTCTGTAACTTTTAAGGGGTTATGGTGTTTGATGTCCTCCCTCATGGTGCACCGATCAAATCTGAAGTATGCTGTACTACGCTTTGGAAATTGGAGAAACGACATCAGCGTGTTCGTAACCGCAGAAGTGCGAACGAATTTCTCCTTCTCCAAGACAACACAAGGCCTCACGCAAGTCTGCGGACACGAGAGGAGCTCAAAAAGCTTTATTGGGCTTTTCTTCCTCATCCACTCTCAGCCGGGATCTCGGACCTTTCGGCTTTCAACTGTTGGGCACAATGAAGGATGGACTCCGCGGGAAGCAGTATGTGGATGATGGGCGGGTTATTGGTGGAGCGCGATGTTGGCTCGGATGTCGACTAGGAGAATGGTAACATGCAGGCAAACAGGCCCTCTAAGTAAAGTGGTGTGGCCTTCGCACTGAACGGAGTTTGTCCTGAAAAACAGGGTTTTGTTGCTAAAACAGTGCAGAATAGTAATGTGTATAAAACAAACCTGTTTTCAGAAAAAAATTGTTGCTTTTTCTTGTTGGACGACCCTCGTATTTTCCGGTCCAGCTTTATTTTGGCCGCCCTGTATCAGGAAGTGACCGTATAGACCAACACGAATAAAACATTCAGTATAACATGAGTGTAATAATTATTGGTCACGAAGATACTACTCTTAGAATGAAAATGAAGGCGTTAAGCGACGGCAAATGACTGCGCTTACTTTTGTTTTTTCGTGGACTTCGCCCTTCAACATTCCCAACAGGAAAAATGTAAATAGGTAAGCTTCAGGGACCTGGGTGGGCAAGAAACATGATTATTTCAGCATCCGTCTACCGCTGTGTATTAGGTTTAAGATGAAAAGTCATCCAGTGACTAGAATGTACGAGGGTTGCCTGAAAAGTAATGCCTCCACCTTCGTAACTCTTCGATAGTTGGCAACATTGGTATGCGGCAGGTACTGGCTTGTTCCGTAGCCTCTTCTTTGCGGCTCCAGTTGGCCGGGAAGGCCGCTGTGGAAGAGCGGTTCTAGGCATTTCAGTCCGGAACCGCGCTGCTGCTACGGTCATAGGTTCGAATCCTGCCTCGGCCATGGATGTGTGTGATGCCCTTAGGTTAGTTAGGTTTAAGTAGTTCTAAGTCTAGGGGATTCGGTCCGCAGCTCGTGGTCGTGCGGCAGCGTTCTCGCTTCCCACGCCCGGGTTCCCGGGATCGATTCCCGGCGGGGTCAGGGATTTTCTCTGCCTCGTGATGACTGGGTGTTGTGTGATGTCCTTAGGTTGGTTATATTTAAGTAGTTCTAAGTTCTAGGGGACTGATGACCATAGATGTTAAGTCCCATAGTGCTCAGAGCCATTTGAACCATCTAGAGGACTGATGACCTCAGATGTTAAGTACCATAGTGCTTGGAGCCAACTGAATTTTTGCAGTTGGCGGTAAGCCTTAACATTGAACGGTTGTGTTGCTACAGTATAATGTATGGAACCCTGCGCAGACGCTGGGTCAATGCGATTTAAGTAACGGGCAGACATTGAATTCTTGACAGCAGAAGGTGTTACCCAAAAGGAGATTCATCAGAGAATGAAAGCAGTTTTTGGTGATTGTGTTGATGTGAGCACTGTGCGTCGTTAGGTCCGAAAGGAAATGGGAAATGTTTTCCTGCAGCATGACAATGCCAAACCACATACTTCACTTGCCACCACAGCAGAACTTCAGAGACTCAATCTCACCAACGTACGGCATCCTCCGTACAGTCCAGATTTAGCACCGTTTTAGTTCCATCTGTTACCGATAATGAAAGACAATCTGCGGGACATCATATACTTCTGATGAAGACGTTAAGAGAATTGTGAGACTGTGGTTGCGGAAACTGAGCGTCGACTTCTTCCGTGACGGTTTCAAAAAAATGGTTCAAATGTCTCTGAGCACTATGGGACTTAACATCTGTGGTCATCAGTCCCTTAGAGCTTAGAACTACTTAAACTTAACTAACCTAAGGACATCACACACATCAATGCCCGAGGCAGGATTCGAACCTGCGACCGTAGCGGTCACGCGGATCCAGACTGAAGCGCCTAGAAACGCACGACCACACCGGCCGGCGTGACGGTTTCAGAAATCTTGTTCATCGTTGGCTGAAATGCATCCAATTGGTTGGTGATTATGTGGAAAGGTGAATATTGGTAATCAAAGATCACATTCTAAGGATTACTTCTGCGTTTGATTTATTAAAATATTCCCATCCAAAGCCAATTAACGAAGGTGGAGACATTACTTTTTATTTAACCTTGTATCGGGGCCCTGTTATTCTGGAAGATCAACATTCCCGTCCGTGAACCCAAAGTAACATCTTTCAATAACGCTGGAAGCTCTTTGTCCGTAAAGGCTAAACATCGGGTATGTGGAAGACGATGCAGTAACGCAACAGACTCAGTCAACTAACTGTCTGTCATACCACTCCACATTTTTACCTACAAGCGTTCTTAACCAATGTCAAACAAGAATTATTTTGTTTCCGAGATCTTCCCGTATTTACACATATTCAGCATAGTGATTAAAGTACCATATATTTTAAAATTTCCTGCCATTGTTAAATGAAAGGATCAAATAATGAGGAATTGCGATAAGCGCGTTTTAGAATAAAACGAATTGATGTAGGTTCTAAAGAATGGTTTATTTTTTATAATAATCGATAAAATAGAAATTAATATGTCTTAAATTGAATACTTACGAACTTCGTTTCACGAATTGTTTCTTTCAGTACGCCTTTTACTGTACATAATAAAGCTTTTGACATGCAGCGTGCAGGGCAGTATTACACGTTTCACACCTTAACAATGTTTTGCATTCACAGTGCTTGCATCTTGAATTTGGCTGCTCAATTCTGACCAACCAATGACTCTTGCCATCGAATCTCATGGCACTGTGAACATTAACATTCTACTGCCGCCAGCGCACTTTTCACGTAGATAAGGGAAATTAGGGTTCGTACGGAGTCATAGTGACAGTCGTTTTTCCGTCGCTCTATTTGCGACTGAAACAGGAGAGGAAATGACTAGTTGTGGTACAGAATACTTTCCTCCACGCGCCGTGCTATGGCTTGTGGAGCAGATGTTGTGAAATACGACTTCCAGTGCAAGATCTTTGCTTTCCATATTGTGGGAGGAGGTAGTATGGACGAAAACAAGAAAAAGATATCCAGTAAACATGGGCTCCGAAATGTATAGGTTAAGATCTATAACCACTTGCTCGTCTTCTCTACAGTGAAACACGTCTCTTCTATTGAAGAAATGCTGATAGGTCTTAAGGTACTATTTTAGAGCCTATGTGTACTAGAAATTTTTTCTTGTTTTCCTTTAAGGAACCTGTCCTCAAAGTCTGTGTAGGGAAATTTGTCGTATACCATATACTGCGCAATACATTGAAGCAGCGTCATTATTTTCAAACTCTGCTGTCTCCATCAATATACAACAAAAAAAATCAATACCATTTTAAGACGGTCAATATTATTACGTAGTGCTGAATATCGCGCAATAAACATCGAGCGTGTGAAAGTCCCTTAAGAAATTCACACTGCCGGAAAAGGCACTAGTGAAATTGTTTGTGAGCTGTGATATGCTCGTATAACGTGAAATATCTATCACTGGGGAAACTTCATCGTAAGTATATTCGGTATTATATAGACTTGGGTGTTACTCAGTCTCCACTTCATCGCTGCAGAACCACTATAAAAGGGAGCATCAAAGATGTAAGGTACTTTCCTCATACACCTTGCTTTATTCAATCACGACGTCTTGGAAACAGGTAGATGTAGTTGAACAGATAGAACCCGTCTTCTTAAATTTCAGAAAGCCTCTGGACATTGTAACACATCGACGACATTGATGTAAGATACAATCATGACAGATGTGTGACTGGTTAGATCAATATTTCATTAACACAATCCAGACCGCTACACTGACGGAGAATGTTATTCGGAAATGAAAGTAGCTTCGAATTCGCCCCGAATAAAAGTAACAGCGCCTCTTATTTTTCAGTATACATGAAAGATTTATCAGACAGGATAAGCCGCACAGTAAGATTGTTCGCTGGTGATGATGACGTTGTTTACGCGAAAGTATCGTTGTTGGACGATAGGAAGGACATACTGGAAGACCTGGGCGAAATTTCCATTTCATACAATGAATGGTAGCTCTGTTTAAATATCTATCAGTGGAAGATTACGTTGTAAAAAAGAGAAAGAACCCAATGTATATTCTTAAACCTATATCCCAGAACCCAATATCATTTCACAAGTTGCGTCTCTAACTGCTTCCAAGAGTAAGAAAAATCTGATTTTCAGTATCTTGCGTAATTATTGAACGACTTATACATTCAAAATGCTGTCATAATCTACTCATTAAGAGGCATTATAATTGTAAGTTTCCACAGCAAGGCAAGTATCACAAACTACTTGTTTCTACTGAGGGAACGTAACTAATGACGTGCAAATACACGGATTACTTTCATCCAGTATTTGACAGTGAGGGCACTTATCGACTTCCAACAAATTTCACGCATAATTCCAATCTTTAACGAAGCGTTTTCGCACTGATACTCCCCACAAACTGATGAAGGCAAAGGTTTATCGCTTACTACATTTACGCTGTTCATTTGATCACAGTTCAGTATCAGGTATAATGTTTTAATTTATTGTTTCTTTACTACTAACTCTAATAGCAACGCACTTTAGAGGCAGTTTATACGTATATCTCTGAATATATTTGCAAAATTATGTCATTGTACGGAACAATGTTCGAGAGATATTACATCATAAACACTGAGATACGTGAAAAACTAGCATTTTCTTAAAATAGAGCAGACAGACCACATTTATCAACTGTTTCGTAATGAGAGTACTTTGCAACTCCAACAAACTTAATGCATAATTCGAAACCTGTCGTAAAAGTGTTCTCTCTTACTTGCTGAAAGTCAAATATTTAACACATTGACTCATTTGTAATCGGGCGTTTGAAACAGTGGGAGTGCGATTCTTTAATGGCAGATGTAGGAAAGATTACGAAAAAAAATAGATTTTTTTTTACTGTGTAATTTATTTGATTGATTATTTAAGAATAACATCGCAAAGTTTCATAATCGAATTCTGGCTGGAAATATATTTTAAAAAAGTTTTTTGGCCGTCTGCGCCTGAAATGTCCTCTCTTTCTATTCTGTAATCCACACCTTTTCTACGCTTGAATGCTTTTGTGCGTTAATCTTTTGTTCACACACTCTAAATGAACTGCATATGAGTCTAGAAGGTCGTGAGGAAGATTATATTTGCTTGTTACTTTGTTTACAACGTGGCTTTTTTGAACAGGAAAGAGATTAAAAGATTGAAAGCCACTGGGAGGTGTCAACAGAGTGACAGACAAGGAAATTCACACTTTACAAATATATTATGAAACATTTATCACGGATAACCTACAAAGTGTGAAAATAATGCAGCAAGCCGTGTTGGCAATATTCGTTAACAAACTTTCCACAGATGATAATCCTCAACATTTCCTTTGTAACATATCATGGCGCAAATATCTTTAGGCAGAAGCCAGTGGAAAACCATACATCCACAAACATGGTTTGCTATTTGCAGTTTTAGATGTTATAAAACCAACTTTCAGCTACGTAGACAATTCCGAACTGCTGAGAAAATGGGTACATGGGAAAGTACGGAATAGAAATGAGCGGTATAATCACCGTATATGGACGCATCGTACAAAAACAGTATGTCCTCAACTGTTGAGGACATAGCTGCATGTGACGTTTGTCTAGTGTTGAATCATGGAAACGTAGGGGAGATTAAGTGCCCGCAGAGACTAGGCCTCCGTTCAGTGCATTCACACTTAAGATACTCTGAATCATCGACGAAGCGCGACTGGACAAAGCTCAGGCAGCAGAAGAAAAAATGCAAACATTGGCTAGGCAAAGGAGGCGGGGAAGAGAGTACTCTAGGAAGACGAGGAAGAGAATAAAGATTATGAATATGGACACCATTATTGACTAGAGGTATAGTGAAATTGTTGAAAATTGAAATAAAAATTTTCAATGTGAATTGCCATAAACTGACTGAGCTACAGTGTATCTTTTCTCAGGAACTATAAAAGCTAACATACTAAAATTTAGTTCTTAAGTATTACTAATTAAATAATCCCTTGCAGCACTTCTCTGTTACCTTTTTTCTGCAAAAAGTTGTCTTTTAAAATTTGAGAAATATAGGGCAGGCCCAAGTAGCACAAAACTGAGAAATTAATTTCAAAGCAACTATGACCTTAACAAAAATCTGTCGCACACGTTAGTGCAGATGCAAACTGTGAAATTCCAGTTTTATCGCTTGACTAGTTTACGAGAGAAGGTACAGTATAGAAACAATGGTACTTAAAAATTCAAATCCTTATAGAATTTATGTCAATGTACATTTTCAGACAAAAACTGCTCAAAATATCAAGCATTATGTTGTACATAACAGTCTCAACTTTACTGTTTTAGCTGTAATATTTTTAGAGATACGTATGTACAAGAATGCACCTTGGCCTACGTCCGTCCTTTATGAATCTAGGTTTAGTGATTCTATTCGATTACAGGGTTAGTAGTAAACATCTAGAGGACCTCACTTTGTATAAATATTCAGGTAATAAATACTAAGCAGCTACATGAAATGAGAGGATCACATAAAACCGGTATTAGAGAATAGGAATAGAGGACTTATATTTGTTGGAAGTGTTATGGAAAGACGCAATACATCCATAAACTAAATCACAGACAAAACACCAGGACGACCAGTTCTGTCGCTTCAGCGTCATGAAGGGTGTATGACAACGTACATCGAACAATTCAGAGGCTCACTGTTAGTATTGTTAGCAGGATTGCATTGCCGATACTACATGTAAAAGTGCAAACGCCCGGGGAACTTAAGTGAGAAAGACGATGTTCTGACAAAATCGTGTTAGGTAAATTTGGAGAACCTATATTCGAAGCAACCATCACATATCTCAGGTATGGAACTCGAGAATAGGATAAGAGGCATTAGGGCGCAAACAGAGGCATACAGTCATTTTTTCTGTTACTCAATACGCCAATGGAATAGGACAGAAAATTGCGGGCTATACAGAGTGAAAAAAAAAAAAATTCGCGCGCTTTGATTTCGCAGCGCGATTCCTCATATACCAGCAATACAAAAATTTCTCTCACAACATTTCGTCTTGTGCATATTTCGAACAGTAAATGGATGTTAAGGACAGTCAATCCGGAAACGTTGTAATCACGTACGCGTACCTTAACCACCTCTGCCGGGATACAGCAGAAGTCCAGTCGGTGTAGTGGATGGCATTTTCGGTTAGCATGCAGGAAATCGAGATTTCGGTTCTGGGTCGAGGCTTATTTGCCTTTATTTGCTAAAAGTAGTCTGCGTGGTACGGTATCTGGCGTGTGAATCGTCATACAGCGAGTGCAGTGGGTCTTCTATGGAAACATTTACATTTACGTGCTACAAACACTGAAGTGAAAATATGTACAATCGTTTTCATTGGTCAGCATTTAAAGAAACCTTTTGCAAATAGTAGACGCGAATTGTTTCGCACCACTTCATCTACTAGATCCCAAGCTTGTTTTGTGTGTACCCCCTCCCTCTGCAGAATGCGGCTGAAAATTGTCTTTAAGAAAGAAATGTAAGATATTTATGTTATGTGAGCTGCATAGTTTTAGGCGAAATCTCTCACCAGATCCACATACTTGGCGAGAGACGCTGTTGTTTTAGGCATTTCCACGTGATCACTTTGTGCTCTGAACCGAAAAGAGCAACTTCAAGCCATCGACAGGCATACTAAAGACACTGCCCAATACATCTGTGTAAGTTTCATCGGATTTTCACAGTCATTTCCATTTCGAGCCCAACTGGACCTCACTTTCCAAATACACCTGATAGATGCAGCTGCACAAAACAATTCGCGTCCACGACATGCAAAAGATTTACTTAAAAGCTGACCAATGAAAATGATTGCTCTTCTATTTCTGTGTTTGTAGTACGTAACTGCAAATTTTTTGTAGAAGGTCCTCTGTAATTGCTGTATGACGATTAGGAGGGCAGTACTGTACCATGTAGAGTACTCTTAGCAATTAAAATCGAACTCTCGACCATCTTCACGCTAACCCAAAACACTCTCCACTACACCAACTGCACAGCACTGCCACTTCTGCCGACAGGGATAGTTACCGTACACGTGATTACAGTGTTGCAGGTTACCAATCTTTAACTCCCATTTACTGCGCGAAATATGGGCATGACGAAATTTTGTGAGAGAAATTTTTATATTGCCAGTACGTGTGGAATCTCGATGCAAAGTCAGACTGAGCGAATTTTTCTTCACCCTGTATATCTAGATGTCGAATTTCTGACTGTGTTAGTTGAAAAGACGTAAACCACATCGTTTTTTCTTTTCATATGAGAGGGGCGGGGGGGGGGGGAATGGTGGAATATAATATAACAGTCCCCTGGATTTTCAAGACACTGAATGTGCCCGTACAACAAATATTGATCCTATAGTTATGCAGTCAGAAAGCGACCTACCCTTCTTGAAGAACCTGCCGAGGAAGCCCTTCCGCTGTCTGGTGGATGTGGAAGACGGCGTCATTTCTCTGGAGGCCCGGCGACGGCTTGTCGAGGGCTCTGAAAAATAGGATTTCAGGGTTTATGGATAACTGATATTTTCTTTGGAAACACAAATTTACGATAAATCCAGTTAAATATTATTAAATTAAAATATAAGTTTAGAGCTTGTGAGAATTGTGTTCTCTATTGTCTTTTTTTTCCATTCGTCCCTGAGTAGTTAGACCAGAGGTGTGAGAAATATAACCAGCGAAGCGCTACCTGTGACATCAATAGTTTTCTTCTGGCCACTAGGACGTGCGTAATGGTAGGTTGTGGTCCTGTCAACACGCAGCATTTGATGTAATTCCAAGTACCAGATGACTTGTATGCTTATTAGATCAATTGCACGTACAAGCTCGATAACAGACCGACTGCTCTGGACAGGAATGTCTTTGGCCAGTAATCTAAATTTACTTACATTTCAGTTAACTCATGTGCGGAACCTAATACACACGTTGAGTTACCAATTCTCTACATGTGAGAAGCAATACATTTATTCACGGAATACGTGCTTCACAGCATCGATTAACTGATGTGTTCTGCGTCAACTGAACGTCTCTCACCGTCAACACAGTCCCTGGGACGATCAAAGATGTGCAAGGATCTCTGTGAACCTACCGTTCTGAAATTCCACTCCACGTCGCATCACAATTAAACTAAATTCTTGGGTGATGAAGCACATTGCCTTTGTGGTCACCTTTCTGCAGTGCTGAAGAGGCTAGTGTCAGATATAGAATCAAAGTGTCTCTAAATCTATATCTCCACTCTACGAATCCCTATAAAAATATAAGCTGCGGTACTTCTTAACCATACCGTATGTAACATTGTCTTTTTGTCCAACTGAATCATGAACTGTAGAAAAAGTGATTAGTTATTAGCTTTTGCACGTTCAATTATTCCTCTCATTTATTTTCATATTCTTTACACGGAAAAGAAGTAGGTGTAGGTACTCAATCATTTGTAGATTTCGTCGTGAAAGATTGTTCTTGGACATTTCTGTGCATATTTTGCGAATTATTCAACTTCTAGTTTGTGTCGGATCAAATTCATGAACATTTTCCCGGGGAGAGGGGGGGGGGGGATGGGGGGGGGGGGCTCGGATAAGTCTGTTGTTATTCACATTGCCCTTCATTGTGTAACGCCCCCAAGTAGTATAGCCAGCACTGCGTTTTGCAGTTTGACCTTGACCGACCTTCAACCCTGGAAATGTCGACGCTTACTTAAGCATGAACACATGACGTCAAGAGCCAAATCCCTCCAATCAATGACATCATCACCCTTTATTAATCTTGTTGATCATTGAATTACTTCTGCACCGATGATGTTCAGTTCAGTACCTGGATTTAGAAGTCAGGAAAACTATCCACTGTACGGGCACATTACAGCAGCCCTAAGTTTGACATTCAGAAGAAGTTTCATCAAGACCGCTACAGTGTTTGAAACATTAGCTTCAGCAAGGAAACAAATGTGGATCTCGCGACCTGAGAAAAATTCGACCTCGCCGTCCCATTCGGAAAGCTTCCTACCTTGGCTTGAACAGAATTGGATCGTGTCGATGTCACTCAGCTGCCTTCGATCTAGACTTCGGAGCTCTAGTAGTGACCTCCAGAAATGGCACTTATCTGTGGATACCATCAACTGTGACTGCGGAGAAGAACACACAATCGAACACCTAGTGGTGTGTCAACTATGCCCTGCATGTTGCCTAGAATAAGATCTTCTGCTCACCACTACGAGCGTAATTGATTGTACAAGATTTTGAGCAACAATATTGTTGCTTAATAATACTTCCTGTATTTTGTTTTTCATTATAATGTATTCTGTTTGCTGATGACTCGAATAAATAAATCTCTCTTTATCAGTGATATCATAGTCAAGACGTCACTAGCCACACCGCTTTTTTATGACGTCTCATCGGGGTAAATTCAAAAACATTGATGAAACAGTCAAGTAGTAAGCATCCACGTTCAATCCAAACGGCTAGTATAATTTTTTAAACAATATGTAATCTTAACCTTACCTGAGTGAAATAGTGCCAGATAATGCCAATGTTACAATATTTCCAAATCGAAAAACACACAGGCTTTACCTGAACTACGTAAAATGAACATCGAATTAATAAACAAAACAAAAAAAGTGTTGTCAGTACTACAGTAGTTTAAATAGTTATGAGAGCATGCTGAAACGTAATGCTTCAAATTTTTTGATACTGCTCTCAATATCGGTTGCCGTATTACATGTCAGCATAATACTCCGTCGACTTTACCGCTTCGCTGGCTTGGAATGGACGAACTCTATAGCAACTGACGACACTCATCGAAATAGGTTGATGAACTCATCAGAAAAAATCGTCGGATAATACAGACATGGATCTCAGTTAAGCGTGGCAAATTACGAGGGCGTGTATGGGCCAAGAATTTGCATCTGAACTATATACGTGTTTTCTGATACAGCAAATTTGGGAAAGGGAAATTTAAGAAAACTGCATCGGCTAAGAACACTGGGAAATAATGAAGATCAGGTTGGAAAGAGATATATACAGGGCAACGAGTGCACACAGTAACCCTTATTGCTGCTTTAGCAGGCATGTCATTAACTGTCTTCTGAAGCTGTATATGTTATTCAGTTCTCTGGTATAATGCGGGAGGTTATTCCAGAGTGTGATAGCTACTGAGAAGGATTTCGAGAAAGTGGCTGAACGATGGAGTGGGACCAAAGGATTTTACTCTGAAGGGGGCGGATGTTTTTGCTGTGTTGTTCGGACAAGAGTGTTAAGGTCGAGGAGAGATATGGGAAACAGTGCACGTTGATAAGACAGTATGGAAGGCTGAGGGTATGGAAATCTCTACGCCTGGAAATCTCTTCGCTTGTCTCCACCCATCCAGGATAGCTGTACATATAATGGTGAAATATGATCAAAGAGCCGAACATCACAGATATAACGAACACAGGCATTGATAACTATTTCCAGGCGCCGTGCGCTTTCTGTGAAAGATCTTGCAGGATAACAGCGGAAGTATAAGTGTTTATGCTTTGTCTACATTCCTAAACTACTTATTTCACTATAACAGAAGTATACAGCTATGCCCATGTTTCTTTTACCACAAAGTTACTTTTGACCCTTCGTTTTGGCTACTGATGAGAAATTGTTTTTCTAATTATTCTAGTTCTTGCTTTCGGTCCCTTACTGCATTTCGTGCGTTGTTTGGGCACAGAATTTCCTGTGGGCATGCTATTGATCTCTCTACACCAGTTCAGTGATGTGTCCTAATACTTACCAAACAATTGCTATGAATGTCGTTAGCCACAACTGTTTCACGAATCGTATTTGCGGCCGTACATGTAATCCAGTACCAGTTGTTTCAGTATGACAGAAGTATACAATTGTACTCACGCTTTCTCTGCCCTGTAGTTACTTTCTGGCCCTTCGTATTAACTACTGATTCAGAATCATCTCTCCACTTATCGCAGTTAGATCTTTCGTCCCCATGATTTGCTTCGCGCTTTGTTTTCGACGACGGGTTCCCCGCTAAAATACTACTCATCTTATTACACCTCTTTCGACGAATAGTTCCTAAAATTCCCATCCATTGCGACACATGTCATTTGTATTAACGTGTTTCTATACCATTAATATGTAGGATTTTGTATATTAGTTAATATGCTAATAGATATTTTTTGTGGCAACTACTGTTATGTACAACGTTGTCTCGTTATTTTATCTTACTTTTATCACTCTCTGAGACAAACCTCAAACATCTAATTACCTGTTTAGCTCCAATTCTTGCATGATGTCCAAATTTGTTGCCTGATTTCCTTATACCATATCTGTACATGCACTTTTATCCGTAAGTAAGCACTTACGAGCTCTGTTCGCATTAATGTATTTCATTATTGTATTACACACTATTCCTGTTATATTTTGGGACTATAGTATTATGCTGGACAAAACTTCTAGTTTTATTTTCGTAATATTGCGGTAATTCTTACTAAGTACGTTTTGTATCTTTAAATTTTTATAATTTTCTTTCTAAAAATTTAATAATCTGTCTCTTCAATAAATTTCTCTCTGTAGTATGTACTTCATTGCAAAAGTTTGTGACAAATTTCATCTCTCTTTCTCTCTCTACCTATTTGTCTATATATCACTCTGTGTAAGTTACGTGAATAAGCCATCAGTAATATAAAATATTTCAGACTGGAATGGGAGAAAAAACCCCAACCAAAAAAACTGTAAATGTAAATTTTATTACAATTTTTTTCAGTATCACATACTGAATCTCTTTAAAGTTTTTACAATTTCACACGTACCCTGAAATCATAGTTAACTTTTTCTTGCAGTACAAATCGTTTGACGTTTTACGCTGTCACTCAGTGTAAACATACGAATTCAAACACATTACTGTTCATCCTCATCACTTTTTAGATTAGCGTCTATTTCAAACAGTATGTTGCTCCAGCTCGAGTAAATATGCGTGACTTCGCCATCGTATAACCAAGTATTAACAGTGTATCTGACTTACTCCACAGTGAATTGCATTCTTTGCAAAACTATATAAAATATTAATAATATATCATTAATGTAAGAATCAATTTGTGTGTTATACTGGAATACAAATAATTCAGTGTAATAAATGCATTCATTTTATCATACCCTTCAAAAGCAACAACGCGTTCAGAACCCATAAAGCACTCCTTCTTGAGCGATTGTATTATTTCACATTAACTTCTGAAGAATCATGTAGATCATAAGCAAGACCGATGACTGTTTTATGCTAAACATGCTTGCAAATCAAAAATCATACCATAACAATCTGTTTTTAGAGAATGAACATTAATTTCTCTTATAGTTCCACTTTGTGTTATTTAACTGACATTTTATATACATATTTTTCTAGTAGACACAGATGACAGAAAATAAATTAGATTAATCAATCAAAAACACTGTGTCATTGTTGAGAAAGTCAACTTCACCGTCATATTTTTACAGTTCTTCAAGTAAAACAGCACTGCCACCCCAAATTTGGCATTGATGCATCTACCACTGAGGATTGGGTGTTCTCTCCCTTCTCCAATGTCCGTAATCTTTTGCAACATTTACGCTTCCACCGTCACCCAGGTGCTTCACGTTCTGCGACATGGTAGCAAAATAATCCCTACTTTCAGTAGGGCAATGGCTTTATTTTTCAGCGTCCGTGTAGTTCGATGCAATGTTCCTTCGAACATGCATGTCCGAAGGAACAGCCACTGCTGACGACTGAAAGCCGTACTAAATTTTGAAACGCATTTGCAAATCGTGAATGACTCTGTAAAACAACTGCACGATTTACTAGTAAAATATGAAAATTTATGCTCGATTGTACTTGAGCCCTGATTTGCATTTGTGAATGTATTTCATAATCCCGATTATCTTGAATTGCAGCAAGTCCGATGGATGGCACCACCGGCGCGTATCGAGGTCAGGTTTATGTAGTAGAATCTTTGGAAAGAACGCACAACAAGTTTCAGCCATATTGGTCAATTTGTTTGTGTTTGGCATTCGTGCGAATCAAGGAAGCCGAGTAATTGTCAAAAAATGGACGAAAAAGAATTACGTATGGTGATTAAACATTACTTTATGAAAGGCAAAACGCCCCAGGAGAAGCTTGATAAATATTATAGTGACTCTGCACATTCGATTAGAACAGTTTATAAGTGGTTTCAAAATTTTCGGAGTGGCCATATGGGCCCAAGTGATGCTGAATGTTCTGGACGCCCTGTGGAGGTTACGACTGCAGAAATCATTGATAAAATCCATGATATGGTGATGGATGACAGAAGAGTTAAGGTGTGTGAGACTACTAGTGCTGTGGGCATCTCGAGTGAACGGGTACATAATATTTCGCATAAACATTTGGACATGAGAAAGCTATCCGCAAGATGGGTTCCGCGATTGCCCAGGCTTGACCAAAAACGGAATCGTGTGAAGTGTTGCAAGGATGGTTTGCAGCTGCTCAGGAAGAATCCGTAGGACTTTAAGCGTAGTTTCGTCACTGTGGGTGAAACATTACTATACTCATGAGACCAAAGAACAACCTAAACAATGGGTTACCAAGGGAGAATCTGCACCAAAAAAGGCGAAGACCATTCCTTTTGCCGGAAAGGTTATGGCGACTGTCTTTCGGGATTGGTAAGGGATAATCCCCATTGACTATCTGGAAACGGCTAAAACTATTACAGTTGCATATCATTCATCGTTATTGGACCGTTTGAACACCGAACTACAAGAAAAACGCCGGCGATTGGACCGCAAAAAAAGTCCTTTTCCATCACGACAATGCACCAGCACAGATCTCTGCAGTTGCGGTCGCAAAATTAATGGAAATAGCATTCCAACTCGTTTCACATCCCCCCTATTCTCCATACTTGGCTCCCTCGGACTATTATTTGTTCCCCAATTTGAAAAAATTGTTGGTGGGACAAAGATTTTATTCAAACGAGGAGGTAATTGCAGCAACTAGTAGCTATTTGGCAGTCTTAGACAATTCCTATTATTCGGAAGGGATCAACAAATTAGAACATAGTTGGATGAAGTGTATAAGTCTAAAAGGTGACTATGTCGAAAAATAAAAAAGATTTACCCCAAACACGTAAGTAGCTTTTATTTTTGCACGGACTTTTCAAACGCCCCTCGTACCTACTTGCTGAGCCAAGTCTTGTTCCGACTTGGTCCAACTTATTCCAACAGGCAAAAGTGATCAATCAGAAAACTGTGACGGGTCCTGTGTTGTCGACATCTGCATTCAAGAAATCATCATATTTGACTGAACTGAGTCGGATACGCATGCACTTATACATTTCAAGGAAGAGGAAACAAACTCCAATGCAGATACTCCCTTATGATATGCAGATTTTGCACATTTAAGAAAAAGTAACGCATCTCCAAGCTGCATATCAAACGAAAATGCTTACTTTGACTATCATAGCAATAACTACAATTTTGTGGTGAAAATCAACTCTCAGTAACATACGAACGCTTCTGATAAGCCTAACCGCCACTTCTTGAGTGTCAAAACAATAGAGACCGCTATGAGCCAGGATGCGAGATTTGGCACAAGCACAATGGCTCGCCAGAGAATACCTTACGGTCTCCTCTGTCACTCTGTTAAGCTCTAGCCTTTTGTCACGGTGAGTTCATAATGATGATACTATAATTCGGTCTACATATTCAGTTCTCCTTCGAAATCCTATACGCTCCATCAATATTTGTTCCCAAGTATCCATTGCATGCTGATCAATATGCGAAATACCACGCTATAAACATAAGAACTTTTCTAAATCCGCAAAATGCACCTGTTGTTTGTGTCTTTAAATTGGTGGAATGTCCCCATATGCACCTTCCCAATCCACTATTGAGTCTTTCACTTTATTATTTTTGATAATTTTGATAAATATCAAGCAATAATCGATACCCTACTAAGCTCCTATTCACTAGATATTATTTCATTATGATGTGAATCATTACCCACTGTTTTGAAGCTCTCAATAAAGCTGGTTACCCAATTCATTCTGATTACTTCACTGAACATAATCGATATGTATTGATGCTTCATTGGAGACTACTTTCCAATCGTGAACATCAAATGCGTTATCGTTCTCCCCAATAACGATACGTCTGTCATCAGCTCTCAGTAATGAGTTGTCACATATATTTCATGCAGGCGTAAAGTTTGGGTATAATTATAGCCTTTGTTTGAATTTTAAGAGTCTGTGGGAGAGACGGCTTTACTTAAGGGCATCAGTAATACTGAGAATTTTAGCGTAACTTAGTTCTGAAGAGCTTGGGTAACGCTGTTTAGGGGGTTTAATGTTAAACAATAGGTTATACAGTCCTTTCATTCCAGGGTATTTCACATTGTCAATTAAATCATTTGCATCAACAGTTACCTGTGAATTACAAATCATCTACACTTTTGCTATCAGTTCAAGTCTGATGGCGTTTACAGTACCACACATTTTGTTCGTTGGTCTACTAAAATTGAAGCTGCGAGTTTCCTCTGCCAGTACTACAAGTTTCTTCTGTGACTTCTCATCATTTCATCATACTCTTCATTGTCATCGTCATCTCCACCTTTTTCATTCCGCTCATCTTCTTCTCCTTTTATCTGCGAATGTCACCAACTTCTACTTTCATGAATACATTAGCTTTTGTTTGTTTGTTTCTTTGTTTGGCTTCATTTTCTTCGCCTTGATCTCTCTCCTTTTGGAGCAAGAACTGTTTTTTAATAAATCTTTTTAGCAGCTGAGAAACTGGTCTAAATTCTTCACCAGTACAGACTCAAATTAAGTTTTCATTTATTTAGCAACAATGGTTTCGTGTGGATATTACAATGCAATTTCAATACTTTCATCCAATGGAACTGGGAGGCATGTTGACAATCGCAGTGCTCAGTCAGCATATGAACTGGTGACATGCAAAAGTCTCTGCTTACATCACAATGCAAAACTGCTCTTACGTAGCACAGGATGTGAATTACAAATATAGTTACAGAAATTAATACAATAACGTCCGTTTGTTTTAATCATCTTCTTTGTTTATAGCTAGGAAACTGTAAGCATTGTCACTCCATGCTCTTTTACGTATTTCGAGGAATGCATTGAAATTCATATCTGAATTAACATGTTCGCTAAATGCATATGTCAAATTACGCACATCTTGTTTGACTAGAATAGTTACATTTACATTGTCTCTTATTAACTGTTTTAGAATTTTGGTGCAAATGAAATGAAACCGTTTCGTTGTCACCCAAACTGGTAGCTATCCGACTTAACTTACGCTATTATCAAAGACGTGCTAGGTAAACGAGTGCAGCGCTCGTTATACACCAGTTACAAAACTGATCACAGTATCTGCGTATAAGGTGACTCACCAGAAGGCTCCACCATGTATTGAAACGGAACAACGTTACACTGAGACAAATGAATTGCAAATGCAGATAAATTGGCTATATTTATTTTGAGGGGGTTGTCTAACCAGGGTCATTTGTTTGACAAATAGTTTGGTTCTGAGATCCAAATCAATTCTGAGTTTAATTAGTCAGTTATTTACTCTAAGATCTCGACATGTGACACATCAAAATGACAGAGAATAAGGTTCCAACGAAATAAACGCAAAATTTCGTACAACTGACTGGGAAACTGCTCCAACACAACTAGCACGACCTCACCTAAAATAGTGAAATTTAAAGCTATATAGAAGCTCAGTTGAATCAAGAATATCCCGCTAACGCTTTGGGTAGGTACCTTATTCACGTGGAAGATTGCTTGGGAACACTACAACCTTTGCTAATGTTTGCAGATCGCAAAAGCAAAGTATACGTGTCTAAGACCCACGAAACAATACAACTGATCAATAAATACAAGTTACATAGCAAATCCTGCAAATTGTAAACTTCTCGGATAATAAATTTTTCTAATGTGAAATGCGTCACTTACCCCAAACTCAGGAAATAGGCGCGAGATCCGGAATGTAATGGCAAACTAGGGTAATGGTGCGTAGAAAACGGCGAAAAAGAAGTCAGAGGAAGCTATAGCGAAGAAGTAAGTAAAGAATGAAAAAAGAACACAGGCTGGGTTGAAGAAGATGAGTAGGACCGCTGCACATGAATGCTTTAAAGACCAGCCACGTAAAAAGAAAATGGAAGTCAGAAATAAGGGTGAAACATCAAAGTTGTCCAATGTATCGTATGTTTCCACCATCTTTGATGATGACGGTGACGATGATTACAATAATAAGTTTACTGGCACACTGAAAGCGACATCTACAAGTACTAAAGCAAGTAAAGAGTTTTATAACGTCTGGCGCAGGAGCAGGTAAACACAAAGAATTTTGGTACAGGTGTGTTGGGTGCTCTGCTTGGAATAATGCTGCATATACTGGAGAAGACAGCCCAAGACTATGTTTGTGATGACTGCTTATCCAAGATATTAACTTTCGAAGAGTTCAGCACAACGAAAAACCGGTCAAAGTTGAAAATTTCTCTTTTTTCATTCACTCGGCGTTTCTACTTTTTGTCATGGTCTCTGCATTTTCGGAAATACCATTTTGACTATTTGTACGACGATCTCAAAGGGCCCGAGACGAAACCAGTCACCGAGTGTATAAAAAAAGTGAAATTTTGGAACTTCTGCTCGTTTTTCATTGCACAGATTAACGTAAGTTGCTGATCTATAATTATTTCGGCATGCTGGATGTACGTTCCTAAAATCTGTTAAAAAGTGAAAGTAAATGCGTTTATACATTGGACGTAACTGTCTAAATACACTTCTGTATTGTAATTTCCTAACATAAAGTGGTAGATAATTTGAGTATTATTCTGTCTCATTTATATTTAATATAGGCTTCCCTTACCATGCAAGTAATTCCTCAATCGCTGTGGATAATTAAACAGTGTGGGTGGGGAATCTTGTGCAGTCGCATATCTTTGATATTTGCAATACAATGAATTGTTTTTTCTACTGGTTTAGAAAAGTGAAAGCAGTGTACACAATCTGGCATACCGTTGATTTTAAATATCTTGTTATTAAGAATACGTCAATATGCTACAATATTCCCTTTAAGTGCTAAGTATTCCCACACTTTCGCTTATTGTTGCAACCTCTAAACGTAACGCTTCGTAACAGATTACCGTTTCATCGACAAAAATCCGAGACTGCAAGTATCAGTTACGTAATCATATACTTCACCAGCACGGAAACCTTCCTGAACTTCTAGTTTACACACTAAGTATTACTCTCCATCTGCTACACCTTTCCATACTTGTAAATTCTCGTAATTACGGATAAAGGTAAGTGCAGGTGAAGTACAGCAACATGGTCAGAATTCACGACAAGCTATCGAATTAATTGTTCATGCATGTTTCATCTTCCATAAACAAAAGCACTGCATAGTTAATGCCATAATTTAAAGTAACTTCTGATCACTAGCGTCCTGCTTCTAACTTGAGTCATGATATTACAAACATCCTTCTCAGTCATGAAGCAAACTCCTGTTTCGGTGGCATATTCAATATGTGTACCATTAATTTTTCTGCCGGATACTACCAATTTAAATAGAGCGAAAGAAAAATTCTGCTCACATCTTTATGGATTTTCTCATGATCGTCTGACGACTCTTCTTACCTGTAGACAACGAACCATCGAGAAACAATTTGATGGGCCTGTTGGCCTTATTTGGCAGGTTGTTCACATGTACTGAGAACCTCGGGGGTACTATTACGCTTCGTTGGGGCATGGCCTTATATACCTCCGTTTCTGTGGCATATTCGGCGTCCGTTACAATATCCTAGGTCCCATTAATTAAAAATTCATTGGCTCAATCGCCATCTAGGGAGGTACTCCAGACTGCCGTATGCAGATTATTAGTCGAAGATGTGGATACAAGTTCGAACGCCATCCGGGGATCTATGAAGGCATGGTATGTGAATAAAACAGTCCATGTTTCAAATCAAAGGTTTTAATTAAATCTCCTCACTCTTCAAGGGAAGTTACTTTATCCGCAAGAACGTTGAAGAGTTCTCTAGAGACAGGTAGAGAAGAAAATGCAACCCTCAGCTGCAGGGGGTTCACATCGACAGGCGAATCCTGGCAGTACAACGTAAAGTACAAGTTGTTGCTATTGTTCGTACTGCAGTATTGCAGGATGTGCTTGACACAGAGGGACACGTGGGAAAATATGTTACTCCTGTGCTGTGCGTATAAATGAATCCCATGTGGTGGGCTGGAGTGTGGTCGTACAAATAGGTGCTAGATCTTGTACGAATGTGCCGTTACAGGTGCCTGCCTATGCGAACAGATTATACAGAGTGTTATTATCTTCATGGACCGAATGCAGTTGTCATTAAGTCATTTTCGAAGCGTCTCAGAATTAATTCTAAACGACCAACCATAGTTCTATCTCACACAGAGAAAAGTACCACTTCAGCATCAACTTGAAGAAAGCCAGAACATGTAATGGCTGCTGTAATGGACCCGATCAACAGCTCATCTTTTGCTACGTATAGTGCTTGTCGATACTTCCTAAATTCATTATGTGTTGCGAATGAGTGAAACATTAGAATTTATAATATTAATTTTTAATGTTTTTGATGTAACATTATTTTTGCGTATTTTGAATTTATTTCAAAATTTCTGTCCGGAGTCATCGATATTAGAATAGTTAATTATAAACTTTTAAAGTAACTTCAAAGAAAAGACTGTCGACAAGTAACTCATTTTACCTGTAAAGGAATTTCGTTGATATATACATGATATGGTTCTTTCTAGTTAGTCGTGAAAGGTGATAGTTGGATGTGGTTAGCGGGAACAGAGATATGAAAGCTGCTTTTGCATCGCGGACATGTTGCGCTGTGTCTGCAGGTACTTGTTTGAAGCATAATCATTTGCAAAAATAGTGAATAAATGGGATGATAGTGAACATGACACCTGTGACTTTCGTCACTAGTATAAAAAAATCATCAGCTAACAAACTCAGTAACTTTATGCATCCATCAGGATTCGTAAGTACTTCAAGGCTGTTGTGCCGACAATGTGAAGAAAATGTACTCAGTGTTGTTTCTCAACAGTAGCCAAAATAATTAATTTCAATTTTCATGTTTAAATTGTATACGATTTCTAATTTGTCACCTGTTTTCCTCAATTCCATAAGGACTTGAAGATAAATGACGCGGACCACATCGTTTTGATAAACCACACTTGTAAAGACGTTTTGAATTTTAGTGGATATTACTGTATTTTGAGGCTTTGGAAATTAGAATTTGTGCCGGCCCCGGTGGCCGAGGGTTCTAGGCACTACAGTCCGGAACCGCGCGACCACTACGGTCGCAGGTTCGAATCCTGCCTCGGGCATGGATGTGTGTGATGTCCTTAGGTTGGTTAGGTTTAAGTAGTTCTAAGTTCTATGGGACTGATGACCTCAGATGTGAAGTCCCATAGTGCTCAGAGCCATTTGAACCATTCTTTTAGAATTTGTGGCTTCTCAGCAGAGAACACGTTAGATTCCTGATAGAAGTAAGTGCTACCTGAGCTATTGGTAGTGAAATCGCAAGACTATTTCGCCACTGACCACTCTTCTCGATGCAATTGAAAATACCAGACGCCTGAATTCTAATAGTAGCCAGTTTCATTTCACTTTCAATTCACAATTCTTTCGTAGTGGTCTCAGCTGTTAAAATCTACAAACAATGTGAATATAGAAGATATTGGTATGTACCTGAACGTTACCTACTTGACAACAGAATTACATATACAAATCTCATAAACACTGTACTCTATCAGTTAAGTACACATTGAGGTGACAAAAGGAATGGAAACCTCCTAATATCGGGTCGAACCTCTTTTGCCCGGCGTCGTTGGAAGACACCTGCATAAATATTGAGTCACACTACCTCTATAGCATTCCATAACTGCTAAAGTGTTTCCGGTGCAGGATTTTATTCACAAACTAACGTCTCGATTATGTCCTATAAATATTTGATGGGATTCATGTCGGGCAATCTGGGTGACCAAATTGTCCAAAAAGTTTGTCAAACCGACCGCGAACAATTGTGGCCCGGTGACATAGCGCACTGTCATTCACAAAAAAATTTCACTGTTGTTTGGGAACATGACGTTTACGAATAGCTGAAAATGGTCTCCAAGCAGCCGAACACGATGAGGACCCAGTCCATCCATGTAAACACAGCCTGCGCCATTATGTAGCCACCGCCAGTATGGACAGAGCATTGCTGACAACTTGGGTCCATGGCTCGTGAGGTCTGAGCCACATTCTAACTAAACCATCAGCTCTTACTAACTGAAATCGATACTCATCCGACCAGGCGACGCTTTTCCCGTCGTTTAGGGTCCAACCAGTATGCTCATGAGCCTAGGAGAGACGCTGCAGAAAATTCGTGCTGTTAGCAAAGGCATTCGCGTCGATCGTTTGCTGCCATAGCCTATTAATGCCAAATTTTGCCGCACTGCTCTACCGTATACGTTCATCGTACGTCCCACATTGATTTCTGCGGTTATTTCACGTAGCCTTGCTTGTCTGTCAGCACTGACAACTCTGTGCAAACGTCACTGTTCTCTGTCGTTAAGTGAGGGGCCTCCGGTCACTGCGTTGACCGTGAAGAGAGGTAATGCCAGAAATATGGTTTTCTCAGCACACTCTTGACACTGTGAATCATGGAATATTAAATTCCCTGACGATTTCCGAAATGTAATGTCCTATGCTTATAGCGGCAACTACCATTTCGCCTTCAAAGTCCGTTACTTCCCGTCCTGTAGCCATAATGACGTCGGTACCGTTTTCACATGAATCACCTTAGCACAAATGACAGCTCCAATGTATTGCCCTTTCATACCTTGTAGACGCGATACTGCCGCCATGTGTGTACGTGCCGACCGCTGTCCCATGACTCTTGTCACTCAGTGTATTCTAGGCATTAGGTGTATCTCATAAAATGACAGCAAGAGTTCGGTTGGTGTCAATAAACAGAGTTTATTACGAAACTAGTATGTATTGCCTCCTGAGCTAGAACCGAGCGGGATGGTGCAGTGGTTAGCACACTGGACTCGCATTAGAAAGGACGACGGTTCAAACCCGTCTCCGGCCATCCTGATTTAGATTTTCCGTGATTTCCCTAATCAGAGCTTGTGCTCCGTCTCCAATGACCTCATTGTAGACAAGACGTTAAACACTGATCTCCTCCTCTCCTCAACTAAATCGTCGGCACGTCTTGCACTGGGGACTCCTGCAAGCAGATGAGCCGCATTACACATTGTTGCTGTCCGAACACCTGGTCTTTACTTGAGACAGCAGCCTCACAGAAACAACAGCGGGTCGCAGAAAGCTGTTCCTCCGCTTCCGCGTCAGTCACTACACTTAAGTACAGCCTTAGGCTTCATGAATTTACGACGCACGCTACTGACGAAATTCCAGGTGCTTATCGTATTTCATACCTATCCTATATTTTAGTTTCAAAGTGTAAGGAAGGCTGCACCACGCAGTCACTGGCCACTAGTGACACATCGTTCTATAACCTAAAAGCAGAGGTTTGACTCAGTCACGACTATACAAGTAATAGGTGCCATTGACGGGCACAAGCCATCGAGAAAACGGAGAATTGAACGTAGAGTTAGCAACGCTACCCCCCATAAACTTCTTACCGCTACAGCCACAACAAGGAAAATTTAGCTAACTGTAATCCAGCTCGCAGGAGGAAATTTGTTGCCCAATACGCTACTTAACATTGGAGGAGCTATGTTTAAGTCTAACAGATGGGCTAGTACTGTGTACATGGTTTCAGTTGATGCTCCACTGTTTTTCTACTTGTTCTGGTGCAAGAAATAAATTTCTTTCCAACTTCTCTCTATCTCTCACTGTGTGTGTGTGTGTGTGTGTGTGTGTGTGTGTGTGTGTGTGTGTGTTTCCTTTCTCCCTTTTGTATACACACATAAAAAAATTGCATCACTTCAGTTCCCAGAGTTCCGAAACGAAAATTGGAATAGAGATCAACATAAACATCATTTCCGGCATGCCTGTATTCGTCGTGGCATACTATCCACAAGTTCATCAAGGCACTGTTAGACTAGATTGTCACATTGCTGAACGGCGATTCGGCGTAGATCTCTCAGTGTTTGGTGGGTCACGTCGTCCTTAAATAGCCCATTTCAATCCATCCCAGGCATGTTCGACAGGGTACATCTCTGGCGAAAATGCTGCCCACTCTAGTCGAGCGATGTCGTTATTCTGAAGGAAGTCATTCACAAGATGTGCACGATCGGTGCGCGAATTGTCGTTCATGAAGACGAATGCCTCGCCTAAACGCTTCCGATATGGTTGCACTATCGGTCGGAGGATGGCATTCACGTATCGTACAGCCGTTACGGTGCCTTCCATGAGCACCAGCGGCGTACGTCGGCCCCACATAATGCCCCCTCAAAACAGCAGGGAATTCCTACCTTGCTGCACTCGCTGGACAGTGGGTCTCAGGCGTTCGGCGTGACCGGACTGCCTCCAAACACGTCTCCGACGATTGTCTGGTTGAAGGCATATGCGACACTTATCTGTGAAGAGAATGTCAGGCCAATCCTGAGCGGTCCGTTCGTCATGTTGTTGGGCCCATCTGTACCGCGCTGCATGGTGTCGTGGTTGCGAACCTCGCCATCGACGTCGGGAACGAAGTTTCGCATCATGCAGTCTATTGCGCACAGTCGTAACAGGACGTCCAGTGCCTGCATGAAAAGCATTATTCAATATGGTGGCGCTGCTGTCAGGGTTCCTCTGAACCATAATACGCAGGTAGCCATAATGCGTAGTAGCCCTTGGGTGACCTGAGAGAGGCATGTCACCGACAGTTCTTGTCTTTCTGTATCTCTTCCATGTCCGAACAACATCGCTTTGGTTCACTTCGAGACGCCTCGACACTTCTCTTGTTGAGAGCCCTTCCTGGCACAAAGTAACAATGCGGATGCTATCGAACTGCGGTACTGGCCGTCTAGGCATGATTGAACGACAGACTTCCTTCGTGGTGGAATGACTGCAACTGATCGGTTGTCGGACCCCCTCCGTCTAATAGGCGCTGCTCACGCGTGCTTGTTTACATCTGTGGGCGGGTTTAGTGACATCCGTGAACAGTCAAAGGGACTGTGTCTGTGATACAACATCCACAGTCAACGTCTATCTTCAGGAGTTGCGGGAACCGGGGTGATGTAAGACTTTTTTGATGTATGTATTTGTAAATGTTTCTGTTGCAGTTACTGTGCAAATCTGTCGATGTGTAGATTTCCACCTAATGTTTAACTTCGGAATGCAATAGGGATCTCCATGAATTTAATTTGTAGATTCCCAAATCTAAATCACCTGCGGATATAATTATTTTTGTTAATGTTGTTTTACCCATAGTTACCGGTTCAAGAACTGATTAGATACCTTCGGTGGTCTTATGGTTTGAATGAAGTAGCAAAACTTTCTGGACTTAACATTCCCCCTCGTTTCAATTCAATACAAATATGTTCGTAATCTTGGCAAATCACGCCAATTAAGTAAATTTTATGTTTTATGTACTTTATTTCTTCTTCGTATTTATAGAAACGTGGCCCGGACTTCAGGCCAATAGAATAGGCTTAACTCAGCATTTGTTCTGTAAGATCGTATTTTGTGGTAGTTTAACGACTCCGATAATTCGGGTTTAATTTTCTTGATTTCGCTGCGAGCAGATAGCCTCAGAATGAATCATCCCGTATTTCCTGCAACGGCTACGTAATAAATGTATCTTAAGCAGTTACTCTCGCGTTTTTTCTATCTATTTATTATTCTCCTATTGCGTTCAGCTATCCATAAGATTGGGCTTCTCTTCACATTCAACCATCACTTTACAGCGCGATGAAAAACAAGTACAAAAGAGACAAGTAAACAGCAAATGACAGTTATCACAATTGTTATAGCAACAACATATCTTTTTCAAACAGATCCCTTTGCAAAGAGTGTGAGCTGTCAGTCTCTGCTCCTATGCAGATCTTCATGCATTTTATTAAGAGCGTAAATTTTTGGAGTTCCTTGTATTCTGTACTATTGCATATGGCCAGGTTCACCTAGCTTTCAACGCCATACTGCAAGTCATTTGGTAGCAGGAAAGGGATACAGAAGTAAGAAAATCCGTTTTACCCCGAGCAGTAGTGAACGGTTTTATCGCTACGTGACTGTTTTACACCCTGTAGATTAAGCTATTAGCACAGTCACTTGTGCAGAAGCAGAAAGTGTGAATGTTCTGTAAAAAAGTGCTCGCTGTCCCGCAAATTCTATCAGCAACCCCTTGCTACTTGCAAACACTGAGTGTTCACGTGACTTTACGGAACATACTCCAAGCATAATCAAACAAATCAAAATCTTGAGAACCACGTGAAGTATATGTTGGTTGTTCTTCGACATTAACAACGTAATCCGCCATGAATTTGTTCCCGAAAATACCGCTGCTGACCAGTATTGTCATTTTCAGCTGAAAAAATTACTGTGTATTACCTGCAATGTGACGATGAAAGAATTGGTTTCTTCAGCATGACAACTGTTGTGTTGATAAAGCGTTGTGTTTCATTTACTTTGTGCCCCCTCTTGTAAATAAAGTCAAGACTGTGTGTCGCAAAACACTTTCTTGTGTGCTATGGACATTATTTTTACATCTGATAAGTTTATTCCATAGAGGGCCACAAAACTAGTCAGAAATTTCTTAATCTTCTGTTTTGTTCACTTGACGGAAGTGTGAAACTGCACAGATAGTCTTCTGGTAGTCAATCAACACAGCGTTTAGTACGTAGTAACCTATCACCTGCTGCGTGACGTAGGCGGGCAGAGACAAGTTACTTTACTACGGTGCGTGCAGATCCCATGTACGAGAGCGTGCTCAAAAGTTATGTCTCCGTACTTTTAGGTGAAAACTCTTAATTCTTTTTAAATAAAGCAAACGTTATTAACATTGTGAATCTTTATTCTTCATTTCTACGTATTTACAATCCTCTGACCCTCTGCCGCTAAAGA
This sequence comes from Schistocerca americana, assembly GCF_021461395.2. Classification (NCBI taxonomy): domain Eukaryota; kingdom Metazoa; phylum Arthropoda; class Insecta; order Orthoptera; family Acrididae; genus Schistocerca; species Schistocerca americana. The sequence continues at coordinate 143,227,383 of NC_060122.1, forward strand.
GCTCCGAATTGTAGCGTGTAACATGGCGATGTGGTGTGAAACAGTGTGCTGCAACCGAGTTTCAAGATAGAAGATTCCGTTCACACATAGCGCGCCCTCTCCTTCAGCATGACCATACCAGGCCACACACGAGTGCTGTGACATCTGCAACAATCCGAACCCTTGGGTTCAGTGTCATCGGCCATCCTCCAATCAGTCCCGACTTCGTCCCGTCCGATTTTCATCTGTTTCCAAAATTTAAAGAACACTTTGGAGGATTTCACTTTGATAGTCATGAAGCACGGCAAGCAGAGGTGAGCCTGTGGCTCCGTCAACAAATTCAAACATTCTATAGTGACGGTATCTGTCAGCAAACTGGTCTCTTGTCGGGAGAAAAGTGCTTGTGGCCAGGGTGACTACGTTGAGAAATAAATATGTAGATGTGAAGAATAACGACTTAGAATGTTAACAAAGTCTGTTTTATTTAAAAATATTTAAGAGTTTTCAGAAAAGAAATTCGGAAGCGTTGCTCTTAAGCAACCCCTTGTAGATTCGTAAACAGGAGTGTTTCAGACTGAAAATGTCAAATAAAACGTGTTCCACAATTCTACAGCGTATTGACGTCAGCGATATAGGTGTTTGGTAACATGCATCCGTATGACGTCCCATTTTGAAACCTAGAATGACTGTCATTTCTTGTAATTGCTTCGAACACTTCAAAGCTCGATCTATGTACGCTAAAACGTTGTTAGAAATAGGCCATTTTCTTTGACATAATCTTTGCAGAGTCGAACAAACACTTCAGTATATCCAGAGAACTATCCCATACTGAACTATTTTAGTATTTTCTTCAATTTTTCTGCCCTTTGTCTGTGTATCTCTTATTTCAGCGTTAGTGCGACAATCTAAAGAGGAATAAAAGACACGTAACGTTAGCGACAGCATCGGACGGTGCACAAGTCCCTCCCAATCACCCCCCTCCACACCAATCCATATCCTAAGCTCCGCCCATGGTCTGCCGCGTGTTCCAACATCAAAGTTGTTAGTATCACAGATATGCCAGTCATAACAAGGGAGAAAATCAGTACTTAGTACGAAATACAGTTTTTCCGGTACCATTGTGAACAGAATTAGAAATATGTTCATTAATATGCGAGTTGAAAAATTATCAATAAGAAAGAAAAATAAAAATGTTATCCACACTGTCTTTTTTATTTCATGAGCTTTCATCTGTTCTATATCAAAAAAATCTGATATTTGTTAACTGCAGTGAGCGCAAATTTCCGTCACCTCGCGTAGTGTAAGAAATTCTGTTGGGAAATATTAATTGGTAGTATCGCCAAGGATGCTGTCCATTTTCTCGATTGTCTAAAGTCAATATTGTGCATAAAGAAGGCAAAGTCGATGTCTTGGTTTGTTTCTGATTACCTCATTAAGACTAAAGAATATAAGAGTGGGATAATGTAGAAATGCGTAATGCAAGCAGTCAGATATTTATACAGTGACATTCTTCATTAATATTTGCCTGTGTAATGGGTGAATTTTTACTTGTGAACTCTTGTGACTGCTTGCTTATAGCAGACACAAGATTACTTTGAGTTCTTCTTCAGTGTTTGAGAGCTTTAGAGCTGCCTACTGTTAAACATATGTACATAATTTCGTCAGTGTCATTCCAACACATCTTATCGTACTTTAATGTCTGTTAGATATCAGTTTTGACAGCAGTTGGCCACAACAGTCAAGATTATGTACCTTGTGTATGATAACTTTATTGAGAGTGCATATCTATGTTTCATTTTGACAGTATTACACAAACTGCTAAGAAGTACTAACAGCACAACACTGCTAGTATGAACAACCGCGGTAAAACAAAAAGCGACGAACAAAAACACGACAGCGACGAGGACTACCAAAGATCATATTGATGCGCTCTTGGTTGGTGTGGCGGGGGTTTGGTGTGGAGGGGGCTAAATGGGCGGGGCTTGTGCAAATGTCCGGGGCTGTCGCTAACGTTTCATTAAAAGACAGATCACGTTCATTGAGAATAAACCTAATTATGTTTCTCTTTTATGAATTGTTTATTTAGTTACATCACAAATTTCTCCATTAAAGGGAGTTTTGCTATGGTCATAAGAGTATAATGTGTTCACTCAGAGTGTTCGGTTGATAATTACTCTTAGCAAAACAAAACGCACAAATAAAATCTTCCGGGGGATAGACGTACCGCGTATTGTTGCCAATTTTTTTTCATAAACATATGTCGGAATATGTCTTAAAGTTCCTCGCGACTTTGTCGTATCGCCGTCTTGGAATGCCTGTCTCAGTTATGGAACCTTAAAATTCGGATGGGTCTGTAATGGAAAGCCAGTTACAAAAACCAGAAAAAGTGTGGACCAACGACGAGGAACAGTAAAAAAAAAGTTATCTTATTAATTTTTAGCTTATTTACAGGCACGTGCCTGCAGTCCCAGCACACACTGAAACCCTCGCGTGATATTACCGTAGCACGCCGAGAGGCGAGCTGAAAGCAAATGGCGTAGCACGTTGACCAGTGGACCTGATCTGCGACGTTTGCTTTTCAGTCCTCTACCGGCGTGCCACGGTACTGTCACGTGAGTGTTTCAGTGGGTGCCCGGGCTGCAGGCGTGTGCCTGCAAACAAACAGATGTTACGCAACTTCATTGTTTCGATCCGATAATTAAAACTTCATCACTACCTCTCGTACATCGTACCCGGTGGTTTTAATGATAGCTAGAGAGCCATTTTTTTTTATTTTTTATTTATTTATTTATTAATTTGTTTTTACTTACCACGTCCTTGAACCTTATCACGAGGTGTTGGTAGAATTCGCTAACAGCTGCTTCTTAGAGATTTGAGACGTGGTATCGTCAACAAACTGTCGTCGCCCTTTCTTTGGTTACATGGTGTATCAACCCAAGAAGAACGGTCATTAATGTTCCATTTGTAGCTATAATCCACCGCACTATTTGCATCCGTCGATGTCCTTTAGGTCTTGACACTTGTAGTGATATTTGCAGGTAATCCAAAGGTAACCGGAAAGTCCTTGACGGTAACCCGTGACCAGAGTATGGGACTGACCGCAGGTACACTGCATCCTTTCTATTCACCGTGACACTAGGAGGGGAAGGAGTGGCGGGCTCATCACCCTGGCCGCCTGTTTGCTCCGAGTAAAGGCCTCGGTACTCATTTTTACAGCAGGGTGGTGGACCTGGAGCATTGTTGATGGGACTGAAGCGACGAAAATTTCCCACCCCACTACCCGGAATTGAACCGGAATCTTGTGGGCCGGAGTCTACTGCTCTATCTGCTAGCCCCCAAAGACGAGTAACAAAGGATAATTGTTTAATACGGATTTCTATAGGAGCGCAGACACAGAGGGATCGTTACCCTGTGTAACAATAACATTGGCTGGTTGGTTGGCTGATTTGGGGGAAGGGACCAAACAGCGAGGTCATTGGTCCCATCGAAAGAGCGAAGGACCGGGAAGGAAACTGGTCGTGCCCCTTTAGAGGAACCATCCCGGAATTTGCCTGAAGCGAATTAGGGAAATCATGGAGAACCTAAACGAGGATCCCCGGATGCGGGTTTGTACCGTCGTCCTCCCGAAAGTGAGTCCAGTGTGCTAACCACTGCGCCACCTCGCTCGTTTGTGACAGTAAGAAGAGTACACTTACCAGTTTGAAAGAAATCATGCGCATTTAATCAGATGAGTCAGTCAGTTTTAAAACTCTGTTGAGACCATGACAACAATTAAATGTATGAAGGCTGCAGTTGACCAAAATATTGTCCCATCAAGTGGACTTTGAGCCTTAGCGAAAGTAGACTTTCAGCCTTCTCGATGCGAAGTCTATCATACTAAAGCAATTGCCATTTTTGGAGAGCCGCAGAAACTGGATTTTTCGATGGAACCGTTTCATGGACAATAATAAATAGTTCATAGTAAATTCTTTGTCGCTAAACTTTGAAAAAGAACACACTACATGCAGTTTAGATCCTGCCAGTATGTGCCTAAATTCTGAAGACAAACAGATAGAAGAAGTTGACAACCTTAACTTCTTGGGTCTACAGTTTGATAATAAATTCAACTGGTAGGAGTAAAGTACAGAACTGCTCAAGCACCTGAATAAATCGCTGTCTACAATGCGAAAGTTGTCAGATAGAGGTTATATAAAACTAAAAATCTGACTTAGTTTGCTTATTTTCATCCCCTAATGTCGTATGGGATTATATTTTAGAGAGAATCATCAAGCCTAGCTAAAGTTTACGGGGTCCAAAAATATGTAATAAGAATTATTTGTGGTGTGAACATAAGAACATTCTACAGAGGTCTGTTTAGGAAACTAGCGATACTAACTGCTGTTTCCCAGTATATATACACACCTGGAAATGGAAAAAAGAACACATTGACACCGGTGTGTCAGACCCACCATACTTGCTCCGGACACTGCGAGAGGGCTGTACAAGCAATGATCACACGCACGGCATAGCGGACACACCAGGAACCGCGGTGTTGGCCGTCGAATGGCGCTAGCTGCGCAGCATTTGTGCACCGCCGCCGTCAGTGTCAGCCAGTTTTCCGTGGCATACGGAGCTCCATCGCAGTCTTTAACACTGGTAGCATGCCGCGACAGCGTGGACGTGAACCGTATGTGCAGTTGACGGACTTTGAGCGAGGGCGTATAGTGGGCATGCGGGAGGCCGGGTGGACGTACCGCCGAATTGCTCAACACGTGGGGCGTGAGGTCTCCACAGTACATCGATGTTGTCGCCAGTGGTCGGCGGAAGGTGCACGTGCCCGTCGACCTGGGACCGGACCGCAGCGACGCACGGATGCACGCCAAGACCGTAGGATCCTACGCAGTGCCGTAGGGGACCGCACCGCCACTTCCCAGCAAATTAGGGACACTGTTGCTCCTGGGGTATCGGCGAGGACCATTCGCAACCGTCTCCATGAAGCTGGGCTACGGTCCCGCACACCGTTAGGCCGTCTTCCGCTCACGCCCCAACATCGTGCAGCCCGCCTCCAGTGGTGTCGCGACAGGCGTGAATGGAGGGACGAATGGAGACGTGTCGTCTTCAGCGATGAGAGTCGCTTCTGCCTTGGTGCCAATGATGGTCGTATGCGTGTTTGGCGCCGTGCAGGTGTGCGCCACAATCAGGACTGCATACGACCGAGGCACACAGGGCCAACACCCAGCATCATGGTGTGGGGAGCGATCTCCTACACTGGCCGTACACCACTGGTGATCGTCGAGGGGACACTGAATAGTGCACGGTACATCCAAACCGTCATCGAACCCATCGTTCTACCATTCCTACACCGGCAAGGGAACTTGCTGTTCCAACAGGACAATGCACGTCCGCATGTATCCCGTGCCACCCAACGTGCTCTAGAAGGTGTAAGTCAACTACCCTGGCCAGCAAGATCTCCGGATCTGTCCCCCATTGAGCATGTTTGGGACTGGATGAAGCGTCGTCTCACGCGGTCTGCACGTCCAGCACGAACGCTGGTCCAACTGAGGCGCCAGGTGGAAATGGCATGGCAAGCCGTTCCACAGGACTACATCCAGCATCTCTACGATCGTCTCCATGGGAGAATAGCAGCCTGCATTGCTGCGAAAGGTGGATATACACTGTACTAGTGCCGACATTTTGCATGCTCTGTTGCCTGTGTCTATGCGCCTGTGGTTCTGTCAGTGTGATCATGTGATGTATCTGACCCCAGGAGTGTGTCAATAAAGTTTCCCCTTCCTGGGACAATGAATTCACGGTGTTCTTATTTCAATTTCCAGGAGTGTATTTCTTAATTAAACCTCTTTTTCATACCAGCAGCTCAGTTGATAGACTCATTAGTGGAAATAGGAACAATATTCAGAAGACTTAAAGTCACTTACTTTGGTCCAGAAAGGCGTCCCTTATTCAGGAACACACATTTTCAGTAACTTACCAGCAGCCATAAAAAGTTTTACTACTAATAAAATTCAGTTTAAGAGGAACATAAAGATTTATTAGTAGCCGTCTCCTTCCCCACCACTGATGAATTTCTAAATAGAACCAACTGCTGTGTGTGATACTAATAATCAAGGACGCCCATACCTGGAGTCAAGAGGGCGCACACGCTCTCACCCCCCCCCCCAACCCCTCCCAACCCCACCCCACCTCTGGCCCCTTATCCCCCAGGGAACGGAAAAATATAGCGTAGTCAGCGGGTTTTCTTTCAATATCGTGATAGAATTGGAGCTATTTTATGGCTACTTAAAAATCATCATTAGTCTTGCAAAATATGCTACTGGCCATTATATTGCTACACCATGAAGATGACGTGCTACAGACGCGAAATTTAACCGACAGGGAGAAGATGCTGTGATATGCAATGATTAGCTTTTCAGAGCATTCACACAAGGTTGGCGCCAGTAGTGACACCTATAACGTGTTGACATGAGGGAAGTTTCCAACCGATTGCTCATACACAAACAGCAGTTGACCGGCGTTGCCTGGTGAAACGTTGTTGTGATGCCTCGTGTAAGCAGAAGAAATGCGTACCATCACGTTTACGACTTTGATAAAGCTGGGATCGAAGCCTATCGCGATTGCGGTTTATCGTATCGCGACATTGCTGCTCGCATTGGTCGCGATCCAATGACTGTTAGCAGAATATGGAATCGGTCGGTTCAGGAGAGTAATACGGAACGCCGTGCTGCATCCCAACGGCCTCGTATTACTAGCAGTCGAGATGACAGGCCTCTTATCCGCATGGCTGTAACGGATCGTGCAGCCACGTCTCGATCTCTGAGTCACCAGATGGGGACGTTTGCAAGATAACAAACATCTGTACGAACAGTTCGACGACGTTTGCAGCAGTATGGACTATCAGCTCGGAGACCGTGGCTGCTGTTACCCTTGAAGCTGCATCACAGACAGGAGCGCCTGCGATGCTGAACTCAACGACGAACCTGGGTGCACGAATGGCAAAATGTCATTTATTCGGATGAATCCAGGTTCTGTTTACAGCATCATGATGGTCGCATCCGTGTTTGGCGACATCGCGGTGAACGCACATTGGAATCGTGTAATTCGTCATCGTCATACTGGCGTATCACCCGGCGTGATGGTATGGGGTGCCATTGGTTACACGTCTCTGTCACCTCTTGTTCGCATTGACGGCACTTTGAACAGTGGATGTTACATTTCAGATGTGTTATGACCTGCTGTGTTGGCAGAAGAGCCAACACCGTGTTGCTAGAGGAGGCCGAAATGCACGCGTGTAATTACACGCAGACTGGCGTGAGGTCTGGAACATTACAAGGAAATGAGAACTCAGAAAAACGGACGCAGTTGTGTAATACTTAACTTTAATCCATACTTGTAGAACATCGCTCTTGATGGTACATTTATATGCTCAATATAAACTGGTAATGGCGCCTTGCTAGGTCGTAGCAAATGACGTAGCTGAAGGCTATGCTAACTATCGTCTCGGCAAATGAGAGCGTATTTGTCAGTGTAGCATCGCTAGCAAAGTCGGCTGTACAACTGGGGTAAGTGCTAGGACGTCTCTCTAGACCTGCCGTGTGGTGGCGCTCGGTCTGCAATCACTGACAGTGGCGACACGCGGGTCCGACGTATACTAATGGACCGCGGCCGATTTAAAGGCTACCACCTAGCAAGTGTGGTGTCTGGCAGTGACACCACATGACCCATGGCTCTACCCTTCATTCGATCCATGCGAAACCCTACATTTCAGCAGGATAATGCACGACTGCATGTTGCAGGTCCTGTACGGGCGTTTCTGGATACAGAAAATGTTCGACTGCTACCCTGGTCAGCACATTCTCCAGATCTTTCACCAATTGAAAACGTCTGGTCAATGATGGCCGAGCAACTGGCTCGTCACAATACGCCAGTCACTACTCTTGATGAACTGTGGTATCGTGTTGAAGCTGCATGGGCAGCTGTACCTGGACACGCCATCCATGCTCTGTTTGACTCAGTGCCCAGGCGTATCAAGGCCGTTATTGCGGCCAGAGGTGGTTGTTCTGGGTCTGATTTCTGTGGATCTATGCATCCAAATTGCGTGAAAATGTAATCACATGTCAGTTATAGTGTAATATATTTGTCCAATGAATACCCGTTTATAATCTGCATTTCTTCTTGGTGTAGCAATTTTAATTGCCAGTAGTGTATTAAAAATATTCAATACCCCGAGGTCTGCCCGCCCTCCTCCACTAGAAACTGTCGTATGGCCGCCTTTGCTAATAATATTAAATAATGCTGGTATTTATATAATCTGACCCCTGTACAAATTCAGTGCAGTAGTTTTCACTTGGGATCTGTGGAAGGTAAGTTAGCACATTTGTTTTTCTTTGTAAACATTTATTGTGTATTCTCGTTTTTCTGACTTGGTCTGCATCCTGCAGGATCTCCTCATTATGGATCTATTGGAACAAAAAGTGCATCTAACCTTATTGAATTCACTGTACGATTGGCTTTTTATAAGGAGCGTTCAATACGTAATGAACCATATCCTTTTTTTAGTGAAAGCGGGGTGGTTTTAGTCAGGATTCCAATACAGCATATTATTCCCCACTCTGTTGGCTTCAAAACCCTGTTATTAAACGTAATCTCTGTTCCGTGCGACGCCCTTACGTCACTTAACTGGGAGGGCCTCTATGCCCACATGATACCACTCTACTAGTAGACGTCGGGGCCAACTTGCTGTATCAGTAACCTCTCTCGTACCGCGAAAGCAATTCCGCACGGATGGTCCTTCGTCTCTCTTTATTGTCTTCTGTTAGGAGGCGACAAACCAAGCGGGAACACACATTTGACTGCCCAACTGGAGTACGAGTGTGTCGCCATCACGAACAGAGGTGTCCAATAGTGCAGCGAGGTATTTCACTGTAATCCGTCGATCACCTCGAATGAAAGTGACTGTACGTTCCGACACTGCAGGAGTCGCACCTGTGCACGGGTGAGCGGCACGTGGGACGCGGGTGGTCGGACACGTGTGCGCGGACTTGTTGCGGTGATGACAGACGTCTCGGCCAACGAGTCATCGTGCTTTTGTTGACTTCCTGCTCTACGTACACATTCTGTGAGCGCCTATGAATACCTGAGGTGCTCTGTTTTTCCGCCAAAACAAACTCAATGACAGCTCTCTGGTTGGAACGCACCTCCGTGACGGACGTCATTTTGAAGGCTACGTATAGGGCTGCCGCCGACTGGAATTCTATGAAATTATAGGCGATAAAAAAGGAGTATTCCACAATGTCCCACAATAAATGACGAATTTCTTCTGTGGTGTCACCGCCAGACACCACACTTGCTAGGTGGTTGCCTTTAAATCGGCCACGGTCCGTTAGTATACGTCGGACCCGCGTGTCGCCACTATCAGGATTGCAGACCGAGCGCTGCCACACGGCAGGTCTAGTCCAGAGAGACTCCCTGGCACTCGCCCCAGTTGTACAGACGACTTTGCTAGCGATGGTTTGCAGAGACGACAGTTTAGCATAGCCTTCAGCTACGTCATTTGCTACGACCTAGCAAGGCGCCATATTCAGTTACTATAATTACTTCAAGAATGTATTCTAAACAGATAATATGTGAATCATGTACCATCAAGAGCGACGTTCATCATTAATGGATTAAAGTTAAGTATCAAACTAATTACGTCCGCTTTCTGAATTCTCATTCCTTGTCATGTTCCAGACCTCACGTCAGTATAGTTCTTCCCTCCTCACGTCAGCCGGCGTGAGCTAAAACGCTTGCATTTCGGCCTCAACTCGTAACACAGTGTTGGCTCTTCTGCCAACACAAAATCTTCAATCGAAATGGACTGAGATAAAGGGTTGATTTACTTATTTAACGACCCTTGCGTACATTGCCCTACAAGAGAAAACGACTTACGATGTTTTGGAGACGCACATGCTTTCCCCTTCCCAACGCCTCACTAGTGTGTAGACAGAGGTTGTTTATTAACTGATAATAAGTCCCAATAAACATATTTTCCGATAAACATCCCCTTTTTGCTCAATAAACGTAGGTCATGTCAGCGAAGCAGTACCCTGAGATATCGAGGTTCGCTGGTTTACAACAATGGATGCAGCGGACAGCATTCGGGCGGCGAAGCGGAGAATGAGTTGTTTATATGCTGAGTCCAGTGAGCAGTACGAGAGCGGGGAGTGCGGCTGTAAGTGGCGGGAACAAGCCGGCCAACACTATTTCTCGTTTAAGCACCCGTTAACGTGTTAAGTCAATTAGAACGCGCGTCCCGGCGGGCGCACGGCCGTTCGCGGCTAAATGAGTCCTTACTCGCTCCTGCCTGCTCGGACCCCCGGGGCGAGCCCTCGTAAAACCCGCGCTGCGTCGAAGGCCGATATCCTATCCCCGCTTGCGTAAGCCTATTTATTTCGCTCCTCTAAAACAAACCCGCCGCTGCCGCCGCCTTTCCAGCCCCGGGGAGAAGACTCTTCGGCTTTCGGCACCTTTCATCATTACCAGATGCCACTAATGGGATTCGGAGTTTTTTCCTCTGCCCGCTTCGGATACAACATCTACTGTAACACGTAACCGTATATTTTTTACGGCTTTATTCCATCTTTCCGGTGTCTTTTTATTAACGTCCGGAGAGCCGACCGAACGCCGGTCGCCCCGGCAGCAACAAAATGGACGGCGGAGGGAAGAGAAATAACAACTTGTGCCGTAATGGACCTCCGGAGTGGATCGCCGCTATTAGAGAGGCCCGCGCCTCGTTAGGCTCTGCGGTTTGTCTTTGGCGGTGAGGATGGCCACCCCGAGTGCGAAACGTCGGCTAAGCAGCACCGTCACGCGCCAATACCTGCTACGGGTGACGGCACGCTACACGCAGGCAGGTTACAGCCCACGGTGCACAGTACTTCTTCGTACCATTGTCAGCGGCAAGCAATAAGGGGCTCAAGTTCAGTACTAGTCATATGATACTTATATTTTTTTGTCACCTTATAATAGTCCCCTGCCTTCTCCAACACTACTTCCTCTGCACTTCAAGGTTTAGGCACATATGCCTAGTTCATTCTTGTGCGGTCTTCCACACTAATACTTCTCACTTTACTAAGAAACGTCATTCCGGCTGATGGTAGTTTTCTTTTATTGTGCTTTTGAGGATCAATTACTCGCTTCCATGTGTCAACAGAGGTGTAGCCGTGCTTTTATAAAATTTTAATTTCGTTTCCTTCCGCATTCTGTGCTCGAATGTTTTGTTTGTCGTTCCACATATTGATTGAAAATTCTTAACCTTATTTTCTACCTCCTTGTCCATGTCATACCTTACGTCGTGTCATAAAAAATTAAAAATATTTACTAACAAAAAGAGTCTTGATCACAATTTATTTATTACGGAGACCAGTTTCGGCCACTACTGTAGTCATCCTCAGACCAATGAGAGTCCAGCAGAAGGAGGTTCGTACTCATTGTGATCAAGACTATTTTTGTTAGTAAATATTTGTAACACATTGACCACTGTCACTCCCATAATGTATGCAAAAGTAATAAAAAATTAAAATTGGAGACATGCTCAAGTGGTATATTATCTATTATTATTTTTGAGCTTGTGGGGCATTTCCCCTGATGCACAACTACTGTACTTTCCTTTTTTTGATATTGGAAGTTTGTATCTCTTGTCCCTAACTGATGTCAATAATACACTGCTTTTTGTGGCTCATCTTCACTGATCATTTATGTATACATTAAATAAGGTTGGTGACAGGCTACACTCTTATGTAAGTCCGTTAGTGGTAGTTATTTCTTCACTTTTATTGTTACCAATTTTTATTATTGTTTTTGTGTCTGTTACAAGCTTTTTATAGTTTCTGTAAGATGTCTAGGATATCCACCTTTAATCATTATGTTCGACAGTTTTTGTGTTTACGTCAAAAGCTTTTTCGAATTCAGTAAAAGCCATATCTGTCTCTAAACTCAATTCTTCTCACTTCTCTAGAATTATTTTGATGGTAAATATGTTGTCACTGGCTGAACGACATTTCTGGGATCCGTATTGTTCTTCCAATAGTAGAGTCTCTGTTATGGTTATTAAATGATTATTGATTAATTTTGAAAATATTTTATGGGCTGAGTTTAGGAGGCTAATCCTTATAATTTTCACAATTTTTTTAATTGACCTTTTTTAAAAAATTGATATCACTTATCATATTTTTCAAGAGTTTGGGACTTGATACCAGTGCCAACATTCATAAATAGTCTAAAATGTAAATCTAAAATCAGAAAAGGGACCATCGTATTTTAAAAGTTTAATGTTAATACCATCTGGCCCATATGCTTTCCTCTTTTTCACTCTTTTCGAAACAGAAGTTCCTGTGGAGGACACAATGAAACTTTAGGAATAGCTTTGGGTTCTCCATTATCTCCAGCAATGGCTATCTTTTTTATGGAAAATTCTGGGGACTGTGCATTAAATTTCGCTCCCCTTCGTTCATCTTCATTTTATCGTTATGTGACTGAATCCACCGTAAAATTATGTGATGCAATCTCCTCCTCCTCCAATTCATGATGTTTTGTTTGACACAATTTTTGTAAAATTCTATCCACTGATATTTGCTAATTATATTTCTGCAGTACCTTTCTCAGTAATATTTAAGTGTTTCATTAATTTATAGGCAAAAGTCTGCCTCCCGTGTGTATACCGACATGTAAACAAAATCACAATTGCTACAGTGATCGCCTGAGAGCTGACTGTAGTTTTCTTTGTGGATACATCTTCGCCACTAGGCCATTATCTATCGTCTGACAACCATATAATTTCTTGTCTGATCACGCACTTGGAGTAGTTCTCTCCGGTAGACTTGATGTGGTTGGTAATAGTTGACGTCAGAGGTTTTGTGGCCAAGTTAAATGACAGGCAGAAGAATGTGGTGTTGGCACACACTCGCTTGCGAGACGCTGCTTTGAGAGGTCTGACTGCAGCTGCTGCCATCTGCGTGCAGAATGTGGTAGAGTGCAAGGCGCTTTTGGGTGTGCCGCGATCTCTAAGTATTTTGTAATACAACCAGGACTGAATAACAACATCGCTAGTTATCCTGATATGAGAATCTCCCGAATAAAAAGTCATTGGCTTCGTAGCCGCTTCGCGGTAGCCACTTCGACCTAAGTATAAAGTTGGATAAGTGTATTTGGGTCTATAACTCGATACAATACGAGAGCTTATCATTATAATTATTACGTGGAGTCAGACTTTCGTTATGAACACTCAATGATGTGGTATGTTCAAACAGTAGCCACATGCTGTGGCCTTAAAGTAATTTACGTCAACGGAACGCCAGTTATTTCTCGTCTTTCGCGTGTTGTCGAAGTTGGTGGCCGATCCCCTTCCTTCTGAGGATGTACACATATTTAATGTAGAAATCTTTCGAGTAATATACGTGGTGTTGTACCAGCATGGATTCTGTATTCCGTGCTTGCCTGCACGTTTTCATGACTGACAAATTTGCCTAAAGAATCATGTACTTGAAACTTAAAATACAAATGGTCCTCTTTAATCATCTTTTCTACTAGTTTCAATTTAAAATTTGTCCTGAAGTAAACTTTTGATTCAGATTGCCTTATGAGTATACACTTCTCGTTTACTGCTGGAAAACCACCTTGTACAAAAAAGCGCAATCGCACTGCACCGTTGCATGATTCAGGTGCAGATGCGGGCGACTATCTTTCGGGTACTGTTGTAGAGCAGAGATTCCGTTGTGTATTTTAGGGCCGTGAGGAATTGTTCATTTTGTGTTTTATGGCGACAGAACATATATTCAATTCCTCGTAAGTTCAATGTACATCACTAACCGTTACAAGTTTGGATTAGCCTAACACGCAGGTTTTAGACATATTCAGGACTTCACCCACAACGTTACAGTATCTGAAGATGATTAAAGTTACAGTCAAAATTTCAGCAGGGGAAAAACAAAATACAATGAAAAATTCAATTGCACTGAAAGTTAATGGTCACATATTATGATCAATAGTTCACCTTTAATGTTTTGAGCACTGTTGTCTGAAACATTGAAGTTTTTCAAAATAATAACGAAGTTTCATACTGTTGATGCTGTTAAATAATACTTAGTGTATCTGGTCTACGCAATACTTTCTACAGTCGCAGATGACGGCATAGCACCCAGATTATTTTTGGAAATACAAAACAAAAAGACAACATGACTATCAGTAACTTCCTATCTTGTTTCATGCAGTGTAGGTATGGCCCCGTCCTTGCTTTAATCTTAACACCGATTAAGTGAAAGCCAGCTTGCCCCGTTCATTTTCAAGATCCAAGGCGCTGTAGATGCCCATGATTCTCGACTTCCGTAGGGCATTCGAAAGAGTTCCAACTCCTGGTAAACAAAATGCTTAGGGAACATCGGGACGCGTGTGGCACTGGACTACCGATTTCCAGCTGGGGAGACGTCGGCAGGACAAAGTATCGACCCTGAGGTCCATGGGCTGATACAGTAATATATAATGTCCATGTTGCCTAATTACTACAAGGACTCATATTACTGGTTTCAGCATATTTGGAAATTTGTGGTTAGGTCTAATGGGACCAAACTGCAGAGGTCATCGGTTCCTAAGCTAGCCACGACTTAATCTAACTTAAACTAACTCACATTAAGGACAACACACACACCCATGCCCGAGGAAGGATTCGAACCTCCGACGGGGGGAGCCGCGCGGACCGTGACATGGCGTCTCAGAACGCGCGGCTACCCCGCGCGGCCATTGCAGCATATTATTGCCATTTTCTGATATGACAAAAATCCGGATGTAGTTTCGCCTTGGTGTATAAAGTCTAGTTATATACGAACTCAACATTATGAAAGTGATGTAAAGTGTGTGAACGCAATATGCTTCACGACGGCTATATTCACTGTAGAACACTCTCGAACATTCTGCGACTCTGTGTTTGGAATATTTTGGTCTATCTCCCACTTTGTCAATCGAGTTCGAGCTGCTTCAACAGCTTCCCATAATAAGTCCATCGGTGCGACGCCCTCTTTTTAGACCAATTTCTACGAATCCAACCCCTGCAGTTTCAAACCGAAATGTTCTTTAGGGATTGGGTATGGCGTACTACCACGTCATAAATGTGCTGGCGTAGGCTGGCGCCACCACACCGTGCGCCATAGAGGTTACGAGAGTATCCATAGAGGCCAACGACAAGACTCGCTGGGAATGGGCCGCCAACGGCCTCTCAGCCGTGGAACTCCAGCGTATCATCGAGATGCAGCTGCAGACTTAGTGTCTAGCACAGAGACAGGCAGCATATAGTAACCTTATAGTAATCATAGCGGTCTTCTACTACAACAGCATTGAGGCTGAGTACAACAATATAAACCCATGGAACTGGGGAGTAAGTTGTAATAGCACGCGCGGACAAACGACGCTTACATTTATTATATAAACATATATTGATTATCAAGTACTTTGTTCATTCACCAACTGTGTATTTCCCCTGCAATTATGTTTAAAGAAGATTCGGCCGATTACATAAGACTATATCATTTAAATGAATGACGACAGAAACGCACACTGAGTTTTGACTTCCGCATCGAAACCAGAAGTTTACCTCGGCGCCAGTTGTAAGTTGTCGGTTCATATGGTTGCCTGTTATGGTCCCCCTGGACCAGCTACTGGCCGAATTGTTCGTTCATTATCGAATGTGGTTCAAAATGGTTCAAATGGCTCTAAGCACTGTGGGACTTAACATCTGAGGTCATCAGTCCCATAGACTTAGAACTACTTAAACCTAAATAACCTAAGAACATCACACACATCCATGCCCGAGGCAGGATTCGAACCTGTGACCGTAGCAGCAGCGCGGTTCCGAACTGAAGCGCCTAGATCCGCTCAGCCACAGAGGCCGGCTATCGAATGTGAGTCTGTTGAATCCACGGAGGATGCGATAAATCATGCAGTGAATACTGTGAGTGCCTTAGACAACAAATATGTTATAGGCATAACGACTGATGTACCTGGGCCGTTTGATAATTTTTGGTGGCCTCCCCTGTTCAAAAGACTGAAACAGATGGACTGTCCCAGGTGTCTCTAAAACAGTCAGAGATTATTGCAAAGACAGGCAGGTGCAATGAGAGTCCCCTGTAAAGAAATTTGTGAAAGTCATCACCAAAGGCTGCCCAAGTCTCTTTGTTAGCGGACCAGAGTTCTGCTATGTAGGTATGGAGCCATTACTGAACCATCTTCAGAGTATAATAAACACTAGGGATTGCATCACCCACATAGACGATCCGCTAATTACAGTATCTGCGATCAAAAAACCTAATTAGAGGAAAATATTAGAGTAGTTCTTGAAAGCCTACGTAAATGAAGCGTAGAAAACAAAGTAACGATAGCAGCCCACAAAATAGTCTGTGTGCTATTGAAAGGAATATTATCAAGAATGAGAAATCCTACTGTCAGAATAAATGACCAACCCGCGAAAAGAAAAAATATATACAGGTACTGTAGTGTTGGCAGAAGAGCCAACACTGTGTTTCTACAGGAGGCCGAAATGCACGCGTCTAAATGCACGCAGACCGGCGTGAGGTCTGGAACAGGACAATGTCTTGAGAATTGCAATAAAGTACGAAAATCTTGTAATACTTAACTTTAATCCATAATCGGTGTACATCGCTCTTGTACAGATATAATCTCCATTTTATTATACACTGGTAATGGCGCCTTGCTATGTCGTAGCCAATGACTTAGCTGAAGGCTATGCTAACTATCGTCTCGGCAAATGAGAGCGTATTGGTCAGTGTAGCTTCGCTAGCGAAGTCGGCTGTACAACTGGGCGAGTGCCAGTACGTCTCTCTAGACCTGCCGTGTGGTGGCGCTCGGTCTGCTATCACTGACAGTGGCGACACGCGGGTCCGACGTATACTAATGGACCGCGGCCGATTTAAAGGCTACCACCTAGCAAGTGTGGTGTCTGGCGGTGACACCACAGGTACCTTCGAATTTACACTTACGAAAAGCAAAACTTTCATGTACATGTAGAAATCGTCTGCCAGAGAGGCATTACAATCCTAAATAAAATAGCAACAATTGGCCAAAGAAGCCACGACTAAGTGCAACAAGAACGTACCACAGCGCAATCTTACTCGCTATTGTGGGCTACGGGTCGAGTGTGTGGGCTCATAGAACCAGAAAGGTTAAGGACAGCACAGGCTCTAACGCGAAGACAGAGGAGTCTACTCCTGCGCGTGAAGAATGAGACCGACTGAGCCGGTGGTACGACGCTTGCTACACCTAGACCTAGCAATGGGAAATGGAAGTGCCAAATACGGTCTCAAAAAGCGAGAACATGATAAGGTAAAGAAGATACTGGACACAAGAGTAGTATGGAATAAAGGAATAAAAGCATACGTTGATAGAGAATGACAAGAAATCTGAGGCAGGGCAGACACAGGTAGTAGAACTTACCATTTGCTTCCTAACACAAAAGAAAGCACAATACCGACCAAGGGAGCTGTACACTACCTGTCGGCACACGGTTCGTATCTCAGGTACTTATCAAAAATACGACAACGCACTACAAACACTTGTGAATGTGGAGCAATGGGCAAACCAGATTTTATCGCCTGGGAACGTGCCATTAGACAAGATGTTACGGATCAGGATAGGAACGCATTTGGTAATGCAACAGTGTATAATGTAAGGAGGAACTGTGGTATGAACTTAACTCGCTGACAGCTAAAATGCCAGCTTATGAACTGCTAACCTACGTGGCTAAGAGACAAACTAAGAAGAGGCCATACATCATGATAACGTGACGCACCACGGCAGAACGTCCACCTACAATAACCTTCTGCAAGCAATGAGGAGATGGGCCTCGGGAAGGACCAGGGAAGATTTCAACAGATCCGGACAGCCATCCCCCAATCTCCACCGCAGTGCATCCACTGTGAATCTTGAGTTGCTCCTCAGCGCGCCGGAGGCTATCCATCTAGACAAACGAGAAATCCAGCACCCAGACCAGTAGTGTAACGTACAAAAAATGTTCAAATGTGTGTGAAATCTTATGGGACTTAACTGCTAAGGTCATCAGTCCCTAAGCTTACACACTACTTATCTTAAATTATCCTAAGGACGAACACACACAACCATGCCCGAATGAGGATTCGAACCTCCGCCGGGACCAGCCACACAGTCAGTGTAACGTAGTTCAATGATCCGTAGTGTAGTGTTAAGTAGTAGTGCAGTCCAGAACTGTGAATTTCATAACTGTGATCTACCAGTGCTGTTTAGTGTAACAGACCTTCTGGGTTCCGGATACAGATGTATGTGCGCCAGATGGCCGCATTGTAGTACATAGGCCGGTATTAAATATTATTATTTTCCTTATCGTGTAGATATTCTATGTAGATTTTTTTCTCCCCTTAAACGGCATAATGCTTAGTTATTACTAACACATTTGAAATTAGGTTACAATATTATGTCCTATATTCATGCCAATTCATGTGCAACATTGTCTGTTCTTTTATACAGATAACAGACTAAAAGAAAATACCAAATAAGTAAATAAAATAAATAAATGTGATTCGAGTCGATATCGCGCTAACAGAACAACACGAAACACTTTCCGTTGTCTTTTCATCAGGTGAAGGTTAGTTATAACTCTGAAGCGTGTTTTTCATCGAGAGTGTGGCCTCCTAAAAGGACTGGCCGTAGGGGGCGTGCAGATCTCGGATTGCATTATCGGCTTCTAAGGTCGCATGAGTGAACAGCGACGGCGAAAACTACAGTGAACGGCTTAACTCCACATACAATTGCGAAGACCGAGACGTCTTTGACTATTAATCTTTGTTGATTCATTATGGACTGTGGGACAACGGCTAGCAAGTATTTCTTGATACAATAATTTACCAACAGTTGTATGTGTTGTAGAAATTTATTGTCTGTACGTTTGACTTTCGTTTGGTGGTAGGCATATGTGAAGGTGGTGCACGATCTGTTACCTTGAAACAGAAGGACTCTTTACTATAAAAGAAATTATAACTGATAATTAATCGAGTTTCATTAATGCCTGAACATTTTTCCCCCATCTTGAAAAAGGAAGTTTGTGTTAGTTACCAATAGCTTCTGCTTCAAAAATTTTTTAACTTGTAACTCATTATTAATAATAATTCTTCTTAATTTGTTTTCACTTACTGACTATTGGTGTGTAGTAGAATGATAATCTAACACATGGGCTATTAAATGCAATGTTGACAAGATATTCTCGATTGGAACATTTTTAAGTTTGAATGGAATATTTGCTCCTAGGCACATAATCATATTGTATCTTGTAAGACTCCATTCTGTTAATCGTGTATGTCATAGCCAAGTTTCTCTCTCAAACAGCTGTGCTGCCCAGCTTACAGTGGCCACCTTGCTGCCAAGGAACATGCACCTGAAGACTAAAAATGGGACGTTGTACCTACCGGTACATGTCCTATCAAAATAATCGCACTTGCAATTAAGAATCTTCACACTCAATTCTAAAAGATATGAATGTTGTGTTGTCTTCATCATTTCACCCCCATCCGGTGCGCAGGTCGCCTAATGTGGCGTCGAAGGTAATAAGACCTGCACCAAGGCGGCCGGACCTGCCCCGTAAGGGGCCTCCCGGCCAATGACGCCAAACGCTCATTTCCATTTCTATAGAACTGACAAGTTTGTTGTCTCTTGAAAAGTACACGTCCCTAACGATTCTGCGCGCACATACTGATGTTCACTCTTTTTTCGGCTTTTTATTACTTTTCTGAGGTAGTCATCGCTTCTACCAGTCTTTGCTAACGACCCGCTTCTAATATTGATGTGTTCTCAGTCCCGTCCACAAACGCTGTAACATTTAACAGATTTGAAGTTAAAATCTTCTGGGTTATTAGGCCGCGTCATGTTTCTTCTAAAATGATCGACGTTTCGACCCCTCTGCTGGGATCTTCCTCAGAATCTTCTGGTGTCCACTACTGCTAGAACACTGTCAGAGACGAGTGTCGCGTCCTCTTGTAATGGCTCTGACATCGACTTTAAAAACGTACGTGTACTGGCTAAAGAAACAAAAATTTATAGAAGAAAGGTCCGAGAAGCGGTTGAAATTTCTCAGAATGCATCTAATTTCAATAGAGAGGACGGCTATAGGCTTCCGGCATCGTGGCTCCCCGCCATCAAAGAAGTAAATACGCGGCCGCGGTGTATGGCATAAACAACGCGCTGCAAGTCACCTCGGCAGACAATAATATTCCCCCTCTCTAGTTCTGTCCGTTTCGAATCTAGCCACTGATGACGACCTACCAATAGTGGTAGCAGGCATTTAAGCCAATAACCCTTCTCCAGCATAAGTGTGGAATAGTGCCTTTCTATCCAGTGACGATGGGCCGCCAATGGTATCCACAGGAGATGAGCTACCAACGCCAATTCTTCTGCATAAGTGCGGGAATATTATCCTATGACTATGGCCCACCAATGGTAGCCATATGAATTTTAACCAATACTATCACTTCTCCAACACGAAAGCGTGAAAACTCCCCCTTCATAACAGGCCGCGACACTCTTCTCTGACAGTGTTCCAGAAGTAGTGCACACCAGAAGATCCTGAAGAAGATCCCATTAGAGGGGTCGAAACGTCGATCATTTTAGAAGAAACATGACGCGGCCTAATACCCCAGAAGATTTTAACTTCAGTGACAACGGCCACGAAAGCCTCGAACTTCTTATGGCACGTGGCCATTTATCGCCCAACCACGTGGCTTCCCGACACGCCCGCCACCCCCCCCCCCCCCTCCCTCCTCACTGCTCGTTGCCTTCTGCGCGACCCGTAACGGTTGGCACCAAACAGAGCTTCTCGATGACTGGGGGATTCCCATGGCGGCCGTGCTGTTGCGCAAGGCCGCCATATGTAAGGTACAGGTATCGATACTCAAGAACTAACTGCATCTGTAACCTTGCAACTTTGGAAAAGTTTCTCACATTTCGAGAATCCTTACTTTTCCTGAGCAATTTCACTAAGACTGCAGTACACATAAAACGAGTACTATCGTTTCCAAACGGAATGAGGAAGTATTTTGAACTCCTATTACGGGAATGATTGGTGACGAAAGTCTGAAAAGTATTACGTGATACAACACTTCCCCCGCCCCACCCACCCTCCTCCCACAACATGATTGAAACAGATGAATACGTAGTAACCGTCGGTGTGTTTTCCAACATGACTTTTACAAAGTAGTTGAATGGTTTGCAGGAACTTTGGAGGCCGCAACACACAGAGAAATGTTATTCAGCCGTTAGGTGGGTATTTTTCGTTCGCTCTCCTCTCTGCCTTGTGGGGTACTTGAACCCAGCGCTGGCCGACGGAGTAATGCTCTGTGTCTTTCTCGCTAGTTAAAAAATTTCATTGTTGATCTTAGATTGGGGCCAAAACTAAACTGGATTGGGATCGACCAGACTGTATTAAAGATGAGAATGAAATTTTATCTTCTCTTAATTATAACAAGTTTTCTGAGTGAAATAATTTAAAACATAGTGCTGCTCACAGAGAAATTTCACATTCAGCATACCGCTAAGATGTCTCTTTTCGAAGGCCTCTACTCGTCCATACTCCACAACTCCCCGTTGGTCTGCCGGCCGAAGTGGCCGTGCGGTTAAAGGCGCTGCAGTCTGGAACCGCAAGACCGCTACGGTCGCAGGTTCGAATCCTGCCTCGGGCATGGATGTTTGTGACGTCCTTAGGTTAGTTAGGTTTCACTAGTTCTAAGTTCTAGGGGACTAATGACCTCAGCAGTTGAGTCCCATAGTGCTCAGAGCCATTTTTGAACCCGTTGGTCTTTTCTTGGTTGTGATTGTCGAATATCTGGAAAATGCGTGACTTTGAGGCGAGTCGTTTTTTATGTTCGAAACGGGTGTCCAGCTGACGACTCTTGTTGCGGAGAGGATACGGCCAATTGTTTCCCGAGGCTTGTCATGAATCCCAATCTGATTTTTTTTCGCCGCCGCGTTTTTTTTATACAGAACGTATGCACTCAAGGATGAGAAGTTCAGTAAAAGGTGAAAAATGCTCCCGGCCATTTGCTATCTTTGCTGTAATCCACGACTATACTTGGCTTTTTTACGATTCCATTCTTTGAATTCTTGAACTGTATCGTTATAGAACGTCCTGACGATTACGTCTCAATTGCTCTCACGTTTTATCAGCATCTGCTTGTTTCTGTATGCCGTTACGTATTCGACCTCCTTCAGTTTCTCATCTTTCGTGAAGTCGGGCAACTACATCTACATCTACATTTATACTCCGCAAGCCACCCAACGGTGTGTGGCGGAGGGCACTTTACGTGCCACTGTCATTACCTCCCTTTCCTGTTCCAGTCGCGTATGGTTCGCGGGAAGAACGACTGTCTGAAAGCCTCCGTGCGCGCTCTAATCTCTCTAATTTTACATTCGTGATCTCGTCGGGAGGTATAAGTAGGGGGAAGCAATATATTCGATACCTCATCCGGAAACGCACCCTCTCGAAACCTGGCGAGCAAGCTACACCGCGATGCAGAGCGCCTCTCTTGCAGAGTCTGCCACTTGAGTTTATTAAACATCTCCGTAACGCTATCACGGTTACCAAATAACCCTGTGACGAAACGCGCCGCTCTTCTTTGGATCTTCTCTATCTCCTCCGTCAGACCGATCTGGTACGGATCCCACACTGATGAGCAATACTCAAGTATAGGTCGAACGAGTGTTTTGTAAGCCACCTCCTTTGTTGATGGACTACATTTTCTAAGCACTCTCCCAATGAATCTCAACCTGGTACCCGCCTTACCAACAATTAATTTTATATGATCATTCCACTTCAAATCGTTCCGCACGCATACTCCCAGATATTTTACAGAAGTAACTGCTGCCAGTGTTTGTTCCGCTATCATATAATCATACAATAAAGGATCCTTCTTTCTATGTATTCGCAATACATTACATTTGTCTATGTTAAGGGTCAGTTGCCACTCCCTGTACCAATTGCCTATCCACTGCAGATCTTCCTGCATTTCACTACAATTTTCTAATGCTGCAACTTCTCTGTATACTACAGCATCATCCGCGAAAAGCCGCATGGAACTTCCGACTCTATCTACTAGGTCATTTATATATATTGTGAAAAGCAATGGTCCCATAACACTCCCCTGTGGCACGCCAGAGCTTACTTTAACGTCTGTAGACGTCTCTCCATTGATAACAACATGCTGTGTTCTGTTTGCTAAAAACTCTTCAATCCAGCCACACAGCTGGTCTGATATTCCGTAGGCTCTTACTTTGTTTATCAGGCGACAGTGCGGAACTGTATCGAACGCCTTCCGGAAGTCAAGAAAAATAGCGTCTACCTGGGAGCCTGTATCTAATATTTTCTGGGTCTCATGAACAAATAAAGCGAGTTGGGTCTCACACGATCGCTGTTTCCGGAATCCATGTTGATTCCTACATAGTAGATTCTGGGTTTCCAGAAATGACATGATACGCGAGCAAAAAACATGTTCTAAATTTCTACAAGAGATCGACGTCAGAGATATAGGTCTATAGTTTTGCGCATCTGCTCGACGACCCTTCTTGAAGACTGGGACTATCTGTGCTCTTTTCCAATCATTTGGAACCCTCCGTTCCTCTAGAGACTTGCGGTACACGGCTGTTAGAAGGGGGGCAAGTTCTTTCGCGTACTCTGTGTAGAATCGAATTGGTATCCCGTCAGGTCCAGTGGACTTTCCTCTATTGAGTGATTCCAGTTGCTTTTCTATTCCTTGGACGCTTATTTCGATGTCAGCCATTTTTTCGTTTGCGCGAGGATTTAGAGAAGGAACTGCAGTGCGGTCTTCCTCTGTCTTGTCGTATTGTGCAAACAACGTCGGTGTTCTTACTTATTAGTTTGTCAACCAAATCTGGATTGATATTGTCGAAGTGAATAGGTTACGATAACCCTTTGCAGCAAATCACGAGCAAGTTCCAAAACAATTATTTCCTATTCAGGATAATAACTGCAATAATTCGTATACGTAAAAAAAATGGTTCAAATGGCTCTGAGCACTATGCGACTTAACTTCTGAGGTCATCAGTCGCTTAGAAATTAGAACTAATTAAACCTAACTAACCTATGGACATCATACACATCCATGCCCGAGGCACGATTCGAACCTGCGACCGTAGCGGTCGCTCGGCTCCAGACTGCAGCGCCTAGAACCGCACGGCCACCCAGGCCGGCACGTATACGGACTAGTGTAATTAATGAAACACTAGGAATACGTTATCTAGACCAGGGATGGTCAAGATTTCGACTCGAGGGGCCATGCCCAGGGTCCGAGTGGCAAAGCACTCAACCTGGTTTCACATTTCCCCCAACGCCACGCCGCGCTATCTGAGTGCGAGAAGGGTGAAGAGGGGAAAGCAGCGAACGCGCCGCATTTAAACAGCCGTACAGTCGTATTGCATATGACTTGGTTTTATATTTCACATTTCTCAACAGCACAGGTCACAAACGAAACAGGTTTTCAGTACTAATTAACTACTTTTGGCGCGCTGAAGACATAATTTTTACCGGGTACGAACGGCCGGCATGTAAGACAGATGCAGATAATTTCATAGAGTTTCCGACTCAAGTTGCCGAGTAGCACTTTTGCAACCTCACCATGAAGACTTGGAAAATGTACCTAAGAAGTGCAATGCAGACGCCCTGGGCAGATTTAACGTAAAAATATTTGTGATTAAAACTGAAATTACATTGCAGATCAATGAGTTACATCCGCACATGTGCAGGAACGCTTTCATTTCAAACGGCAAATGATCTCGAGCACATCTCGAAAACAGATGTAAGACAGTGTCCTCAAACTTTTATAAAACTATCGTCGGATTTCTTACAAGGCAACAACGAATTCTTCAGACCGCATGCTTTCTTTGCTGCCAGTGAGCTTAGGTAATTGGATCGCCTTTGCCAGAGTGTATCCTTTCCACAAGGCGATTTTCTTTTTAAATGCATTTCCATTAAATAAGAAAGAAGTTAACCTGAAATGTCTTACAGTGGGCAGAGTGCAGTCAAGTCCACTTAAAATGGCGGTGGTCATGCGGTTCTAGGCGCTTCAGTCCGGAACCGTGCGACTGCTGCGGTCGCAGGTTCGAATCCTGCCTCGGGCATGGATGTGTGTGATGTCCTTAGGTTAGTTAGGTTTAAGTAGTTCTAAGTCTAGGGGCCGTACAACTCAGATGTTCAGTCCCATAGTGCTCAGAGGCATTTGAACCTTTTTTTTTTTTTTTTTTTTTTTTTTTTTTTTTTTTTAATGCGAAGTCTGCAATCCATTGTGCCTGTTATAATTTTCGTTCCTGCATTCCATTTTCCTTCATGCGCTCAACAATAGAGAGATTTAAATAGAAAAGTCGTCCCAGGCATGCCTCTTGACGTAATCAAGGCACTTTGCATTAATATATGAAGTCTACCGACTCTTCCTTGATTTCCATTGGATACCGTTGAAACTAAAAATGGAACATTAAGTACTACGTCAGAAATTTTACTATTCGTACCACCAGTTTCTTCAGTTGCTCCATGACGGTGGATTTACACAAAGCGCTTCTTGATGTACAGAACAGTAAATCCCGTCTGTCGATCGTTGTACTTTATTGCGCTTTTATTGTCATCTAAAAGTTTAAATTTTTTCTGCATGGTACTGTAACGTCGTTTCGTAGTAAGTAAGCAGTGCCTGCCCCTTATGCGAACTGAGAATTCTCATCCCTTTCTTCTGTCATTCCCATTCATTTCCATGGTTTGTGATGATAGACCGCTAGATTGTCTCTTTTTATGCGAGTAGCCAGTGGACCTTCATATCACTAACAAATAGCGAAGGGTTAACCGCGATAACACGACGATACTTAAAAAGAGTTATGCCGACCGCAAAATACCACACCGCAGTGCTAAATGAAATGTCCCGCTCTTCAGCATACTTCCGAGAAGGACCGAACACAGCCGAGTGACGGGCCGTGTCTTGGCCCGCCCGTCGCCCGCACACGGTGAGCGCGTGTAACTTGGCACGCCCTGGCCGACGTTGGCCTAGACCAGGGCCGGCCAGAAATTCTGCACGCGTGCGGTGCTCCTGCACATGTGCAACTTCCGGATCACAGCGTGCACGCCGCAGCCGTCAGCGTTCATGTAGTGCGTGTTTCTACGCACAGATGTCGCTTTATCCACCTGCTGAGATACTCTGTACCGGCGCATTCAGCAGAATGGACTGCTTTTCGTACTGCGCCTGTGCAGAGCCGCCCACAACTCACCACACCAACAGAGATCCGTAAAATTATCCGGAAGACTCGGAATAATGCGCCGGGCAACGAATCCATAAGCAACACCGATTTGAAACAGTTGCCCAGGAAGCCACCTGTATTCCTTACCCGAATTCTCAACAGCTGTCTTCTGCAGGGATATTTTCCTACGGCATGGAAGAGTAGTTCCAATACCCAAGCCAGGTAAAGACCCAGCAGAACCCAACAGTTACCGGCCAATTAGCCTCTTTCCGACCCTTGGCAAGGTGCTCGAGAGAGTGCTGTTGAAGAGGCTCCATGACACGCTTACAGCGCATGATGTTATACGATCCGAACAATTCGGTTTGAAGCATAAGTTATCTGCCGAACTTCAACTTCTACGGATCACCGAACGGATACAAGAAGGATACAACAAGCAGCGCTTCACGATTGGTGTCTTCCTTGAGATCGAAAAAGCTTACGATAAGGTGTGGCGGCCCAACCTTATCGTCAAACTGCATCGCACTACCCCTATTGCGGATTGTTACATTAGACTCATAGACAGCTTTCTGCAGGACAGGAAACTGTATGTCCGAGTCGACGATAAAAACTCTGAAATGAAACTGATCTCCGCAGGAATTCCGCAGGGCTCTGTCATTTCGCCTCTGCTTTTCAACTTATATTTAAATGACATCCCAACAGTCCCCCTTGTTACGTCGAGATTTTATGCGGACTATACGGCCTTTCTGACAACTGGACGACACTTGGACCAGCTAATCGCTAGGATGCAACGGTAACTTGCTGTAATGGAACGCTGGGCGCTGCAAAATAAGATAACGATCAACCTGACGAAGACGGCAGCCGTTCTGTTCACACGGAGGAAACCAGTTCTGAACGACAGACTCCAAATAGCTGACCAATTTACACCATGGTCGCCGGGAGTGAAGTATCTCGGTGTCTACCTTGACAAAAAATTACTCTTTACAAGAAGACGGCACCCCAGAAGATGGCCAGGTCATTGATTCCGTTCCTGAAGAGTAAGGATCTCAACCCTAAGACTAAACTCCAATTGTATAAGGCAACGGTGGAACCCACAATGTTGTATGGCTCCACCTCGTGGGGAACTACGTGCGTCTCCAACTACAACAAACTCCAGGCGCTGTAAAACATTTGCTATCGATGGATCACAGGAGCTCCATGGTGGGCAAGAAACGTCGACATCCGCACCGCACTCCACGAGACCACTACACAAGAGAAGGTCCGTGACAAGGCTCTACGAGTTTTTGACAAGATCGATGCCCTTAGGGACGAAGTTCGACAATTAGAATCAGTAGGAACGGTAAACCCTGCAAGATGGCACAAGTATCGAGTACCGAAGTCAATAACGTTTCACCCCCCCCAAAGGCAATCTGTCATAACACGACGAAGCAGTCACACATAACAGCCTTGACACAGTTCACCCTCCACAGGACATAGACATCACCAAAGACAGCAGGCTAAAGAACCCATTGCGTGCCCAAGCCTAACTGAATGTGTAATAAATAAAGTGTTTTCCTTTTATCCTTATATCCCATCCTAGAAGAATAAGTCATCAAGGATGATCTCTTCAGTCTACACTACACACCATATATATAAACCGGCGCATTCTAGTGATCTTTCCACAGCTTGCAAGCCAACCATGGGAAGGTATTCCGCGTATTAAACATTTAAAATACTGTCACAGTCTACTCATTGAGACGTCTACTTTTATGTTAACAGTTTAACCCAGTAAGACAAGTAGTACAGTTAACAACCGTGGGTTTTTATTAAGGCAGCTTGACTGACGGCACGTAAATAAGAGTAATGTTTTTGATCTAGTATTTAAGAAAGAGAGCACTTAGCGACTTCCAACGAACCTTGTCATGATCTCAAATTACATTAAACCAATGCAAGGTTTCCTATAGCTAATTCTCAGTGCCCTCAGTTACACCCACATAATTTCTGTCTCACTGACCTCTGAACAAAATGACAACGGCAGACCTCTCGATGATCACCTGTACCATTATTGCTATGTCTTTCATCAGTTCCGTCTGGAAACTGCATAATAACCGATAATTACATGAATGTTATGTTTTATCGACTTCAGCTGAGTGTAGCCCTTCATACATTTAAAAAAAAGAAACCTAAATGTAAGTATACAACAATCGGGTTAATGACCAATCTTCATGATAATAATGTAACATGGAGCAGAATGAGGCAATAATGCGCAGTTAGTAAACAATAATTTTTAATTATGCAACGAATAAATCCAAACACGTTTATCACTGGTCATGAGAAATGATATAGTTAATATCGGGCACAAAAGCACGGCTCATTGACAAACGCAAGCAGTTGCGGGAGATTTTCATCACTGATGCTTGATCGAAACGACTGAGAACATAGATCTCCCGTCCTTTGCTTTTTCGCAGTACCTGCCATTTCTCAGTACTTCTCTGTTAAGGTTACGGTCACCAGGGGTAAACGAGACTGGGTATGTTGCGCTCTTGCTTGTACCACATAAACAGGGACAAGGAGCCGCCGCCGTTCATTTAGGAAAAAATGGTTCAAATGGCTCTGAGCACTATGGGACTTAACATCTACGGTCATCAGTCCCCTAGAACTTAGAACTACTTAAACTTAACTAACCTAAGGACAGCACACAACACTCTGTCATCACGAGGCAGAGAAAATCCCTGACCCCGCCGGGAATCGAACCCGGGAACCCGGGCTCGGGAAGCGAGAACGCTACCGCACGACCGTTCATTTAGGACACTTGTCTAATAGCAGATGTCGCTGTCGCACACGAGTGCACATGTGCAGCACTTCCGCACGTCTGCACACTACCCAGTGTTTGGCCGACCCTGGCCTAGACTGACGAGGGCTGCCGTATAATGGAGGAAGTACACGGTGTTTCAAAAATGACCGGTATATTTGAAACGGCAATAAAAGCTAAACGAGCAGCGATAGAAATACACCGTTTGTTGCAATATGCTTGGGACAATAGTACATTTTCAGGCAGACAAACTTTCGAAATTACAGTAGTTACAATTTTCAACAACAGATGGCGCTGCGGTCTGGGAAACTCTATAGTACGATATTTTCCACATATCCACCATGCGTAGCAATAATATGGCGTAGTCTCTGAATGAAATTACCCGAAACCTTTGACAACGTGTCTGGCGGAATGGCTTCACATGCAGATGAGATGTACTGCTTCAGCTGTTCAGTTGTTTCTGGATTCTGGCGGTACACCTGGTCTTTCAAGTGTCCCCGCAGAAAGAAGTCACAGGGGTTCATGTCTGGCGAATAGGGAGGCCAATCCACGCCGCCTCCTGTATGTTTCGGATAGCCCAAAGCAATCACACGATCATCGTAATATTCATTCAGGAAATTAAAGACGTCGGCCGTGCGATGTGGCCGGGCACCATCTTGCATAAACCACGAGGTGTTCGCAGTGTCGTCTAAGGCAGTTTGTACCGCCACAAATTCACGAAGAATGTCCAGATAGCGTGATGCAGTAATTGTTCCGGATCTGAAAAATGGGCCAATGATTCCTTTGGAAGAAATGGCGGCCGAGACCAGTACTTTTTGAGGATGCAGGGACGATGGGACTGCAACATGGGGCTTTTCGGTTCCCCATATGCGCCAGTTCTGTTTATTGACGAAGCCGTCCAGGTAAAAATAAGCTTCGTCAGTAAACCAAATGCTGCCCACATGCATATCGCCGTCATCAATCCTGTGCACTATATCGTTAGCGAATGTCTCTCGTGCAGCAATGGTAGCGGCGCTGAGGGGTTGCCGCGTTTGAGACGATACGTGGACGTTGGCGTCATTTGGACCGCAGCTGCAACACGGCGAACGGAAACCCGAGGCCGCTGTTGGATCACCTGCTGCACTAGCTGCGCGTTGCCCTCTGTGGTTGCCGTACGTTCCCAGTCCGTTGAAATTTTTCAAACAGATCCCTTATTGTATCGCTTTTCGGTCCTTTGGTTACATTAAACCTCCGTTGAAAACTTCGTCTTGTTGCAACAACACTGTGTTCTAGGCGGTGGAATTCCATCACCAGAAAAATCCTCTGTTCTAAGGAATAAACCATGTTGTCTACAGCACACTTGCACGTTGTGAACAGCACACGCTTACAGCAGAAAGACGACGTACAGAATGGCGCACCCACAGACTGCGTTGTCTTCTATATCTTTCACATCACTTGCAGCGCCATCTGTTGTTGAAAATTGTAACTACTGTAATTTCGAAAGTTTGTCCGCCTGAAAATGTACTGTTGTCCCAAGCATATTGCAACAAACGGTGTATTTCTATCGCTGCTCGTTTAGTTTTTATTGCCGTTTCAAATATACCGGTCATTTTTGAAACACCCTGTATTTCCTAATAGCATAGCCGAGGACGCGATGCAGCAGCGAACAGACAGCGGACCGCACACGGCCGGGGCAGCTGCCTTGGCCGCACTACAGTTGGCCGATCAGCGTCCTACCCGGCTAGCCCAACAGGTAGCCACAACGGCTGCTCCACTTACATCGGCTTTGACACCAATAGGAGCACCTTTGATATTGGTGAACTAGGCAAGAGGAGGGGATGGTGAAGGGCCAGGGCCCCACCTGAGACCAGCAGGCCCGCGTCTTCCAAGGTCAAGGTCCAGATCATTGACAAGGCATCACTCTGTGGACAGGACCGCTGCTCTACTGTGAGCCATTTTCCGTGAATGTCTCCCCTTCCATGGAATACAAAACTCAACAAATAACTAATGAAGATGACCACCGAGGTGACCAGCTCGCCAGACACATGGCCGCCCGACGCGAGAAAACTGCACCTGAACGTGACGATAAAGTCTCTTCTGGGGGAGAGGGGCTGCAAAACTTCACACCTGCATCCGAATCAGGCGCTGCCTGCCATTCGAAGTACGATGAGCGTCTCAGGGCTATTGAAATGGTATACAACCCTTCCCATTGCTCGGACGTAAAGACAGCTGTCCGAAAAAGGAAAAATTCCCAACAACAATAAAACTTAACTAAGCGACAGAATCCACTGCCAACGTCAGCCAATTCACTCCATTGTAGGCAGATACAGAACTAATGGAAGCCATTAATCGCTCAAGTGGCGATGCATCGTTGAATTTGAAATAGCCGGCCGCTGTGGCCGAGTAGTTCTAGGCGCTTCAGTCCGGAACCGAGCTGCTGCTACGGTCGCAGGTTCGAATCCTGCCTCGGGCATGGATCTGTCTCATGTCCTTAGGTTAGTTAGGTCTACGTACTTCTAAGTCGAGGGGACTGATGACCTCAGATGTTAAGTCCCATAGTGCTTAGAGCCATTTGAACCATTCTAGCATCGTCTCAACGACCTGCACTTCCAACTACACAACAACTATCTACAGCAGCAACTAAAATAACTCTGATTACAGTCCAGCACATAAGCTGGTACATGACACTGAATTCTAAATTGAAGAAACACATTACTCAACCGATCAAGACGATATTCAAGGGCGATACAATCAAGTATCATTTTGAATCCCTCGCAGATCAATGTGCTGAACTACGATTCTTTCAGAAGTCCCGAATCCCGTTTCTCTGTCGCTCTCTACCGACAGAGAAAACACAGAGAGCTGTTAATAAGTACTTGCCAGCTACGATAACAGCTGAGGAAGCTGAGCGGGAACTCCGAACCATGGAATTCACTCACGTCTTAGTCCATCAATTCAAATGACGTGGCAAACGAACTATAAAGCTAAAGGCGCAACCTGTGTATTGTGTTTCACTTCTACGTGGACGAATTAACGACTCCATTTTCGGTAAAACGTTCGCCACATCATGGTCACCAAGATCCAGATCGAAACGTATCGCCCGAAGGTCGCACCACCATAGTTTAAGCGCTGTGATAGCTTCTTACAAACGGTATCTGTTGCTCACTACCACCCGGATGCGTCAAATCCCCCGTACAAAACTTCCACTAAACCGAAACGGCAGCAGGCTAAATGAGTGTACAGCGAAGTCGACCATCCGCCATATGGACGGGGTATGTTACTTTTCAGTTGGTGCTGAAAAAGTACACTGCACAAGTACAGGCAGCTGTCACACCAACAACAACTAGCCACTGCTCCTCCCTGGGCAAGGCAGGAATCTCTCCCAAAAAAAAAAAGAGGTACAAAACAACTTGGAACTGCACGGTAACGGTGAAGGAGTACCACGGACCAGCCGTCAGGCTGAAGAAATTCGGCAGCCTCCCAGATACCTGGCTCTCGAACTCACTACAGCGGCGAAGGTCAAGAAGTTCATCAACCGATTAGGAAATGATTTCTTCCTTCGTCCGGACGGAAAACTGACGAGCAGTTGAATCACCTCCCAAGACAGCTTCCATTACTTCTTACTCAAGTCTACAAGCATTGCATGCTGCTAGGTCACTTCCCATTCGAATGGAAGATAGCTGGGTCATATCGTTGCCCGAACCAGACAAGTACCTCACGCAACCTGCCAATTACCGACCAATTAGCATGCTGTTGACATTTTCCAAGATGCTTCAATGAATCATACCGCAGCGAATCAGACACCCTATCGTTGAAAATGACATTATTCACCCAGACCAATTTCCTGTCTAGCCCACATTATCGGGCGAACTGCAGTGATTCCGCTTCAGCTTATAAAGTAAACGTCTCCAACTACGCTGCGTCAATGTTCCTGAATGTGGAGAAAGCCTTTTATAGGGTATGGAAGCATAAGTTACTGATCAAACTCCAGAACCTACGATACTTACGAGGTTACGTCATATCGATCATCAGTAGTTCCCTACAATATTGAAGAATTTTGGTAGAAATTGATGAGCAACCTTCCAGTCTCAGCTTGCAGACAGCATCCCACAGGGAGCAGTCGTCTCATCACTGCTCTTCGTTCTATACGTACAGGTGGTGCCCGCCCAGTTTGCCAATGACACTATCCTCTTCAGCAGTTGTCGACGAGTGGCTGTTGTTATCTGGCGCTGATAATGGCAACTGACAATCACTGTTCTCAGTGTCTACCGTCGCTACATAGGGGATGGTTCCTCGCCATTCTTTCCAACCGTCATCATGGAGTTCTAATGGCTTGATGGTGATCGTACCAAAATCGAAACTGGTCACCAGATTGATAAATTTTGTATTTTAACAACTTACAAGCGATCCTAGACACTTTTTATCCAAATACTTTTAATTCTGTAATGAATCAAAAACCCACATTCCATGAGTAAGTTCACCCTCTTCCCCACACCCCGACACCCTTACGAATGTGGATGATTGCAAGCCAAAACATGGAAGAACGATCGTTAAACAACACAAGAAGAGATTGAACCAAGAATTTTGAAGATGCAACACGCCTGGAACGCTTCAATCTTTGATGCAGATGATGATGAAATTCTGTTTTACCAATTTCCAATTACTCGTAGCGTAATTTGAACTAGTAATTTAATTCGACACACAAAGCGTACCTTCCTAGTTCGGAGTTTAATTGTAATGTTTCCTGGTACGTGATAATTCCGGCGTAAAAGATGACTCAATTTCATCACAAAAAAACTCAAAATTTGACTGTATGGTGTAGCTGTGCCTGTATCGTTCAGGAGTACGATGCAATATTGCTCCTTCGGTTATACACTACAGACGCGAAATTTAACCGGCTGGAAGAAGATGCTGTGATATGCACATGATTAGCTTTTCAGAGCATTCACACAAGGTTGGCGCCGGTGGCGACACCTACAACGTGCTGGCATGAGGAAAGTTTCCAACCGATTTCTCACACACAAACAGCAGTTGACCGGCGTTGCCTGGTGGAACGTTGTTGTGATGCCTCGTGTAAGGAGAAGAAATGCCTACCATCACGTTTCCGACTTTGATAAAGGTCGGATTGTAGCCTATCGCGATTGTGGTTTATCGTATCGCGACATTGCTGCTCGCGTTGGTCGAGCTCCAATAACTGTTAGCAGAACATGGAATCACTGGGTTCAGGAGTGTAATACGGAACGCCGTGCTGGATCCCAACGGCCTCGTATCACTAGCAGTCGAGATGACAGGCATCTTATCCGCATGGCTGTAACGGATCCTGCAGCCACGTCTCGATCCCTGAGTCAACAGATGGGGACCTTTGCAAGACAACAACCATCTGCACGAACAGTTCGACGACGTTTGCAGCAGCATGGACTATCAGCTCTGAGACCACGGCTGCGGTTGCCCTTGACGCTGCATCACAGACATGGGCGCCTGCAATGGTGTACTCAACGACGAACCTGGGTGCACGAATGGCAAAACATCATATTTTCGGATGAATCCAGGTTCTGTTTACAGCAACATGATGGTCACATCCGTGTTTGGCGACATCGCGGTGAACGCATTTTGGAAGCGTGCATTCGTCATCGCCAGACTGGCGTATCACACGGCGTGATGGTATGGGGTGCCATTGGTAACACGCCACAGTCACCTCTTGTTCGCATTGACGGCACTTTCATCAGTGGACGTTACATTTCAGATGTGGTACGACCCGTGACTCTACCTTTCATTCGATCCCTGCGAAAGCCTACATTTCAGCAGGATAATGCACGACCGCATGTTGCAGGTCCTGTACGGGCCTTTCTGTATACAGAAAACGTTCGCCTGCTGCCCTGGCCAGCACATTCTCCAGATCTCTCACCAATTGAAAACGTCTTGACAATGGTGGCCGAGCAACTGGCTCGTCACAAGACGCCAGTCACTACTCTCGATGAACTGTGGTACCGTGTTGAAGCTACATGGGCAGCTGTACCTGTACACGACATCCAAGCTCTGTGTGACTCCATGCCCAGGCGTATCAAGGCCGTTATTACGGCCAGAGGTGGTTGTTCTGGGTACTGATTTCTCGGGATCTATGCACCCAAATTGCGTGAAAATGTAATCACATGTCTGTTCTAGTATAATATATTTGTCAAATGAATACCCGTTTATCATCTGCATTTCTTCTTTGTGTAGCAATTTTAATGGCCAGTAGTGTATATGCATGTCCAAAGGAACAGGCACTGTAGCGACTACAGGCGTTATGAAATACATGAAATGTATTCGCAGTGGCGAATACGAGCAACCATCACCCGTGTAATATGATGACAACGAAACTTTGGGCTGGAACGGGACTCGAACCTGGATTTCCCTCGTATCGCGAGAGATCACCTTATCACTAAGGCTTCGTGATCAGACCCAAACTTCAATATGTTAGCGGCCGTTTGTCTACACCTGATGGTTGATCATATTCACAACTGCGAATAAGTTTCATGTATTTCATAACGACTGTAATCGCCTCAATGCCTGCTCCTTCGGAGATGAATGTGTGTCAGAAGAAACATTGCATCATACTTTTGAACAACACAAGCACGCAGTATCGTATTTATCCTCCGAAATCGGACAAGCGACTTTAAATTAATATATATCCATTGTACCGGAATGCAGATAACGGATGTACGAGTGCAGGTGGTTACACATGGTCGAAGAGATATGGAAGTTGTGATCTGGCCGTGAAGCGTGCTCGGATAGCCTACCATGCAAAGTTTAGCTGGTAAGTTTATCTGTCGCCACTCTGTATTTCGGGTGCATTATGCGGGTCATGGCGCGCCCCCGTTTGCAGGGAGGTTTGGGCCTCCCTGACATTCGGGTTAAGGCTTCTGCCTTATTCATCCGTCGCACCGCTTTAACATGTCAACGCGCCCCCCAGTCACTTACAACTCGACTTCATGACTGTATCCGACCGGCGAGTTTAACACCTCCAGTAGATATTGGTAAGATTAGTTATAAACTACGGCATGTTAAGGAAATTTTTCTTGAGGTCAGTTATTTAGGAGTAAATATCCTCTCCCAAGCGAATCTCTCCCTAAAAATGCTATTAAGCCGCTGACCAATTCCTCGTAGTATTCTCTCTATGGAAGCCCTGACGCCAGAAAGAAATTGGAAGGTTCTTTGGTCTAACATCAGCCTCCCGATTTTCCCGATGGAAGTGGCGTCCTCATGGTACCAAGCTGTTCATGATATTGTACCTACCAACGTGCGAATGTTTCGTATTGGCCTCAGTGTAACCGATGGTTGCAATCGTTGCCATGAAAATGATACATTATCTCATCGGTTGGTTTCCTGCGGTCATGACCATTGGAGATGGCTTCGCCGATAACTGGATTTTCTCCTCAGGACGCCGGAGGCGGCTATCTCGGGGGGAGATTCTCGTGCGTCCCGATTCAGCCTTCTTTCCCCGATCGAAGAACAATGCTATCATGTGGCTTGTTGGACATTATGTCCACTGCGTGATTGTGAGTGGATATGACGTAGATCCTAGTGGCTATTCCCAATACATGGCGACCGCACACTGGACGTGGCTCAGGATGCCCGGTTATCGTGAATTTTTTTCTAACATATTGTATCTTGTTTTTAATCGACAAGGCGTTAGATCAGTTGCCATTCCCCCTTTTTTATTTACTTATTTATTTTTTTGTGTGTGGGCACTTCTATGTATCTAGATGTTCCACGATGTAGAAGAGAGGGAGGAAAGAAGGTGTGGTAATTTATTGCCTTCAATAAGTGCTTTGGAATAAAAAGAGTGAATATTTTCGTTTTTTGAAAGAATACATTCCCATTTGAGAGTATATTTCGGTGTTTCCTGTGCGCAAAAAAAAAAAAAAAAAAAAAAAAAGGGGGGGGGGGATAGCATAGTTACTTGAAAAGGTCCACGATTCAGGGTTCTAAACCCAGCACCAGCCACCACTTAAATTTTGATTAATGAGCATCTTTGTTGCCCGAAGATTTTCGGCATAAAGAAACAGTTGCAAATGTCGGACAGTGTTGATGTAAAGTCGCCAAATCTACTCCTCGATGTTTCACTTTTGAAACCGTATTTCTGGCGTCTGCGGAAGTTATGTCTGAAAAAGAAAAACTACTAAGGTGACCACTCACGATAAACGAATAATGCGGGTTGGAGTCCCGGACATGCACAAATTTTCACTGTCGTCATTCCATTATACAGCTGGTCTTTGTGCATATGTTTCATGTTTTCGACTGTAATGCCTTTTCCGGAGTTATTTACCAGTATGTTACAATTATCTGAGGACGATAATGAGCTTTTATCTGACGGTGACATTACAACCCGTAAGTTAGTTCGTAAGATAAGGATGTACTGTACGTCATAGAATGTTGTGTTTTTGTTAATAAGTGGCTGCCCATACATGAAAATTGTCATTTACAGTTCGTCACATTAACAGAAAAAACTAGTAAATCGCGTTTCCTCTGCAGAGGCTCGCGCAGTCTTCCTATCTGCACCCGCAGGTATGCAGCGGACGAATGCTGCCGCCCCCAAAGCCACAGTCACATGTTGCTGTCCCGCGTGCCAGTGGCGTGGCGTCGGAAAACCGCAGCAAACCAGTCACCTTGTTTATTTTAGCCGCATCTCCGCGGCGGGGAGCCTAAATGTGTCGCCGGTGTCACATTATAAATAAATCACAGACCACATTCGCCGGATCGAAGGCACCCGTCACGCTATTTCGGGAGCGGAGTTAGCGGCGCTCGGTGTTTACAGCGTATTGCAACGCGCTCCAGATTTACGATCCGGTGACGGCTGCCTGGAGCTAGTCGACGTGGGGCACAGCGAGAGATACGAGGGTCAGAGGTCCAGCGACAGGCATCCATTCTGCCGTGTCAGGCCGCGACAGCAGAGCTTCGTCACCGAATACAACGTGGGGAATCTGCTATCACATTTCGTGCCTCCCACTGCTGCAGCGTCATCATTGCTCCGTCAGCAGTTACTGCTTACACACACACACACACACACACACACACACAAACATACAAACACACACACACACACACACACACGTATGTATGTACACTACTGGCCATTAAAATTGCTACACAAAAACGAAATTCAGATGATAAACGGGTATTCATTGGACAAATATATTATAGTAGAACAGACATGTGATTACATTTTCACGCAATTTGGGTGCATAGATCCTGAGAAATCGGTACCCAGAACAACCTCCTCTGGCCGTAATAACGGCGTTGATACGCCTGCGCATTGAGTCAAACAGAGCTTGCATGGCGTGTTCAGGTACAGCTGCCCATGCAGCTTCAACACGATACCACAGTTCATCAAGAGTAGTGACTGGCGTATTGTGACGAGCCAGTTGCTCGGCTACCATTGACCAGACGTTTTCAATTGGTGAGAGATCTGGAGAATGTGCTGCCCAGGGCAGCAGTTGAACATTTTCTGTATACAGAAAGACCCGTACAGGACCTGCAACATGCGGCCGTGCATTATCCTGCTGAAATGTAGGCTTTCGCAGGGATCGAATAAAGGGTAGAGCCACGGGTCGTAACAAATCTGAAATGTAACGTCCGCTGTTCAAAGTGCCATCAACGCGAACAAGAGGTGACCGAGACGTGTAACCAATGGCACACCATACCATCAAGCCGGGTGATACGCCAGTATGGCGATGACGATTACGCGCTTCCAATGTGCGTTCATCGCGATGTCGCCAAACACGGATGCGACCATCATGATGCTGTAAACAGAACCTGGATTCATCCTAAAAAAATGACGCATGGTCTCCGAGCTGATAGTCCATGCTGCTGCAAACGTCGTCGAACTGTTCGTGCAGATGGTTGCTGCCTTCCAAACGTCCCCATCTGTTGACTCAGGGATCGAGACGTGGCTGCAGGATCCGTTACAGCCATGCGGATAAGATGCCTGTCATCTCGACTGCTAGTGATACGAGGCCGTTGGGATCCAGCACGGCGTTCCGTATTACGCTCCTGAACCCAGCGATTCCATATTCTTCTAACAGTTATTGGATCTCGACCAACGCGAGCAGCAATGTCACGATACGATAAACCACAATCGCGATAGGCTACAATCCGACCTTTATCAAAGTCGGAAACGTGATGGTACGCATCACAACATTTCACCAGGCAACGCCTGTCAACTGCTGTTTGTGTATGAGAAATCGGTTGGAAACTTTCCTCATGTCAGCACGTTGTAGGTGTTGCCAACGGCACCAACTTTGTGTGAATGCTCTGAAAAGCTGATCATTTGCATATCACAGCATCTTCTTCCTGTCGGTTAAATTTCGCGTCTGTAGCACGTAATCTTTGTGGTGCAGCGATTTTAATGGCCAGTAGTGTATGTGTATGAATTCCTACGGGACCAAACTGCTTAGGTCATCGGTCCCTAGACTTACACACTATTTAAACTAACTTACACTAAGAACAACACTCACATCCATCCCTGGGGGAGGACTCGAACCTCCGGCGGCAGGGGCCGCGCAGTCCGTGACATGACGCCTCAAACCGCATGGCCACTCCGCGTGGCTCATACATACGTACATATAGCTCTTTAGCAAGGATGCCGAATAATTCGGGATTCCGTAGGAGGCGTAGTTTTAACTTCACTCTGTAAACTGTGGCAGCTCACCCATTATTATAAATAAGCTTAGTCGCCTAATTAGTTACAGCCACTATTGTTTACAAAATAAGACAAGATATTATTTTATAAAATGTGCAAAAAACAAAAAGGGAAATAAAACTACTGCAGATCAAGAACAAAGAGTTCAGATTAGAAGTGGTCTAAGAAGGGTAAGTAGCTTTTTGCCGCAACTGTTCAGTATACAGGGTGGTCCATTTATAGTGACTAAGCCAAATATCTCACGAAATAACCATCAAACGAAAAAACTACAAAGAACGAAACTCGTCTAGCTTGAAGAGGGAACCATATGGCACTATGGGTGGCCCGCTAGGTGGTGCTGCCATTGGTCAAACGGATATCAACAACTTTTTTTTTTAAATAGGACCCCCATTTTTATTACATATTCGTGTAGTACGTAAAGAAACATGAATGTTTCACTTGGACCACTTTTTTCGCTTTGTGATAGATGGCGCTGTAAGTACGTATAAGCACGTGGTATCACGTAACATTCCGCCAGTGCGGAGGGTATTTGCTTCGTCATACATTACCCATGTTAAAATGGATCGTTTACCAATTGCGGAAAAGGTCGATATCGTGTTGATGTATGGCTATCGTGATCAAAATGCCCAACGGGCGTGTGCTATGTATGCTGCTCAGTATCCTGGACGACATCATCCAAGTGCCCGGACCGTTCGCCGGATAGTTACGTTATTTAAGGATACAGGAAGTATTCAGCAACAT
This sequence comes from Schistocerca americana, assembly GCF_021461395.2. NCBI lineage: Eukaryota > Metazoa > Arthropoda > Insecta > Orthoptera > Acrididae > Schistocerca > Schistocerca americana. The sequence goes on from NC_060122.1 coordinate 143,267,837, forward strand.
GCGAAACGTCATCCACGACATGCAACAAATGATGCCCAAGTAGGTGTTCTAGCTGCTGTCGCGGCTAATCCGCACATCAGTAACAGACAAATTGCGCGAGAATCGGGAATCTCAAAAACGTCGGTTTGAGAATGCTACATCAACATCGATTGCACCAGCACCATATTTTTATGCACTAGGAATTGCATGGCGACGACTTTGAACGTCGTGTACAGTTCTGCCACTGGGCACAAGAGAAATTAGGGGACGATGACAGATTTTTTGCACGCGGTCTATTTAGCGAGGAAGCGTCATTCACCAACAGCGGTAACGTAAACGGGCATAATATGCACTGCTGATCAACGGAAAATCCATGATGGATGCGACAAGTGGAACATCAGCACCTTTGTAGGTTAATGTATGGTGCGGCATTATGGGAGGAAGGATATTTGGCCCCCATTTTATCGATGGCAATCTAAATGGTGCAATGTATGCTGATTTCCTAAGTAATGTTCTACCGATGTTACTACAAGATATTTCACTGCATGACAGAATGGCTATGTACTTTCAACATGATGGATGTCTGGCACATAGCTCGCGTGCGGTTGAAACGGTATTGAATAGCATATTTCATGACAGGTGGATTGGTCGTTGAAGCACCACACCATGGCCCGCACGTTCACCGGATCTGACGTCCCTGGATTTCTTTCTGTGGGGAATGTTGAAGGATATTTGCTATCGTGATCCACCGATAACGCCTCACATATCCGTCAGCGCATTGTCAATGCATGTGCGAACATTACGGAAGGCGAACTTGAGAGGAATGTAGTTACACGTATTGCCAAATGCATTGAGATTGGTGGACATCATTTTGAGCATTTATTGCATTAATGTGGTATTTACAGGTAATCACGCTGTAACAGCATGCGTTATCAGAAATGATAAGTTCACAAAGCTACATTTATCACATTGGAACAACCGAAATAAAATGTTCAAACATACCTACGTTCTGTATTTTAATTTGGAAAACCTACCTGTTACCAACTGTTCGTCTAAACTTGTGAGCCATATGTTTGTGACTATTACAGCGCCATTATCACAAATCGAAAAAAGTGGTCCAACTAAAACATTCATATTTATTTACGTACTACACGAATATGTAATAAAAATGGGGGGTTCCTATTTTAAAAAGACGCAGTTGATATCCGTTTGACCTATGGCAGCAGCCATCTAGCGGGCCAACCATAGCGCCAAATGATTTCCCCCTTCTAGCTAGTTTCGATCTCTGTAGCTTTTTCGTTTGACGCTTATTTCGTGAGATACTTGGCCCGGTTACGATCAATGGACACCCTGTATACATCGAAGAAACCATGACGGAAATAACAGAGAGGTTCAGGAGTGAGATTAAAATTCAGGTTGAGAGGATATCAGCGACTAGATTCGCTGAAGACATTACTTTCCCCAGTGAAACTGAGGGAGAATTACAGGATTTTTCGAATGGAATGAACAGTCTTATGAGTACACACTGTGTATTGAGAGTGAACCGAAGAAAGACGAAAGTAAAGAGAAGCAGCAGGAGTCAGAATAGTGATGGACTTCACGTTAATATTGAGGACCACGAAGTAGACGAAGTGAAGGATTCTGCTACCTTAGAAGAACCCGTCACGGGCAAAACAAGAAGGACGGAAAGAGTAGACAAGCAAAGAGGAAATTCCAAACCAGAGGATGTCTACCAGGATTCATCATGAGCATTAATTTGAAGAGGAAATTTGTAAGAATACAGGATTTGTAGGACACAGCACTGCATGCAAGTACATTCATCAAAAAATTTTTGCAACACCTCGGTTCCGAGAGTTCCGGAACCTGTACAGAAAATTGGAATAGAGATCAAAATAAACATCATTTCCGCCCTTTTTATTGCTCATGAAAACCACACATTGCATGTTGTACCCTATACAGCGAGACCTTCAGAGGTGATGGTCCAGATTGCTGTACACAAAGGTACCTGTGACACTGTTGGTCCTGATTGTCCCACTCCTCAACGACGATTCAGCCTAGATCCATCAGAGTGGTTGGTGGGTCACATCGTAAACAGCCCTTTTCAATCTATCCCAGGCATGTTCGATGATGTTCATGCCTGAAGAACATGCTGACCAGTCTATTAAAGCGATGTCTTTGTCCAGAAGGAACTCATTCGCAAGATGTGCACGATGAGGGCGCGAACTGTCGTCCATGAAGACGAATGCCTCGCCAATAAGCTGCATATATGGTTGCACTCTCAGTCGGAGGATGGCATTCACGTACCGTGCAGCCGTTACGGCGCCATCCATGACCACCAGCGGCGTACATCGATCCCACATAATTCCATCCCAAAACAGCAGGAAACCTCTACCTTTGTGCACACGCTGGACAGTGTGTCTAAGGTGTTCAGCCTGACCAGGGTGCCTCCAAACACGTCTCCGATGATTGTCTGCTTGAAGGGATATGCGACACTCATCGGAGAAGAGGACTTGATGCCAATCCTGAGCGGTCCATTCGACATGTTGTTGGGCCCATCTGTACCGCACTGCATGCAGTCGTGGTTGCAAAGTAAGAATGCGGACGCGATCGAACCGTGCTATTGACCGTCTAGGCATGGTTGAACTACAGACAACACCTCCTTCCTAGTGGAATGACTAAGAGATCGGCTGTCGGATCCCGTCCGTATAATAGGCACAGCTCATGCATGGTTGTTTACATCTTTGGGCGGGTTTAGTGACATCTCTGAATAATCCAAGGGACCGTGTCTGTCAACGTCTATATTCACGAGTTATAGGAACCAGGGTGACGCAAAACGTTTTTTGATATGCCTATATCAACGACTATGGAGAAAACAGAAAAAAGTAAATCGAAGCGTTTGAGATGTTGTATAACGAAACAATGATGAAAATTAGGTGAACTGAAAGATTCTCAAGTTATTCGAAAAATCGCCGAGTTAAGAAATGTGAGGAAATCTTTGATAGAAAGATAGGGCAAGATGAAAGGACATGTTTAAAGACATCGCGGAGTAGAATCAGTGGATTTAGAGGGTGCTGTAGAAGATAGAAATTGTACGGGAACACAGAGAGTGGAATACTTTCAACAAATAATTCAAGACGTAGGGTTCAAGTGTTACTCTGAGATGATGAGTGCGGGAGAGCAGTTCATTGCGCGATGCATGAAACCAGTCAAAAGAGTGACGACCCATAAATAAAAATAAAAAGTATGTGGCAGCTGATAACTGAACGTATCTTTAAGGACAGATCTGATGACTTGTTGTTCACGGTGTTAAGTTAATAGGCAACTAGCAACAGCACAGATACTGTTCACACGAAAACTCGGGGATGCCGACATGCTGATCTGGGCACACGACAGCAAGATCTTTATTGCCTGTACTCTACTCTTATAAGAGGAAGCGATCAAAAAAAATGAACGAAAATTAAAGTATAATAATCAACTAATTATCATTTGTACACACACTATATATATATATATATATATATATATATATATATATATATATATATATGTGTGTGTGTGTGTGTGTGTGTGTGTGTGTGTGTGTGTGTGCGTGCGTGTGTGTGCGTATGTGTGCGTATGTGTGTATTTATATGCACATAGAAATACTGAAATCATGTTTCCTGTCAACTCAGTCTGAAGATCTATAACAGTAAAATAGATAGATGTGACTCGCTGACTTAAGAGCTAACAAAGGATCATATTAGTCTCTCTCCAACAAATCAGAACCTACAACAAAATTTTTAAACTTTTACCATACTCGCCTCGTCGTCAGCTAAAGTACGGACTAAGTCTCCACATAAATTTACTTCCGCACTTGAGTCAGTATACACTCATGCTCATAAAAAAATGGTTCAAATGGCTCTGAGCACTATGGGACTTAACGTCTCTGGTCATCAGTCCCCTAGAACTTGGAACTACTTAAACCTTGTAAGTAGGCTGTTTATGTTTTCTCTATGTAAGTAGGCTGTTTATGTTTTCTCTATGTAAGTAGGCTGTTTATGTTTTCTCTATGTAAGTAGGCTGTTTATGTTTTCTTATTGGCAACGTTACGTAGCGCTCAATATGAAAATCACTGGCTGTGCTGTGTGCAGTCTGTGGCTAGTTTGCATTGTTGTAATACTCGCCATTGTAGTGTTAGGCAGCTGGCTGTGAACAGCGCGTAGCGTTGCGCAGTTGGAGGTGAGCCGCCAGCAGTGGTGGATGTGGGGAGAGAGATGGCGGAGGTTTGTAATTTGTCATGAACTGATATATATATTATGACTTGTGATGATATCAAGGTAAATACATTGTTTGTTCTCTATTAATATCTTTCATTTGCTAACTATCCCTATCAGTAGTTAGTGCCTTCAGTAGTTTGAATCTTTTATTTAGCTGGCAGTAGTGGCGCTCGCTGTATTGCAGTAGCCTGAGCAGCGAAGATTTTTGTGAGGTAAGTGATTTGTGAAAGGTATAGTTTAATGTTTGTCAGGGCCATTCTTTAGTAGGGAGTTTTGAAAGTCAGATTGCGTTGCGCTAAAAATATTGTGTGTCAGGTTAAGCACAGTCCTGTAAGAATTGTTCAAAGGGGACGTTTCAACCTAACTAACCTAAGGACATCACATACATCCATGCCCGAGGCAGGATTCGAACCTGCGACCGTAGCAGTCGCGCGGTTCCGGACTGAGCGCCTAGAACCGCTAGACCACAGCGGCCGGCTCATGCTCATAAATTAAAGATAATTGCAGAATGTGGTGCCACACAACTGGCGCTAATAGCATAGGCACATAGGGAAGACACACGACACAGATCTGTAAGTCCACGGTATTGGTGGTAAGTTAGAAAACGTCCCGAAACACATGTGCTACAAAACGCCACTGTATCCTGCACATGTACCCCAACATCAATGTAGAATATGATCACGATGTACACGTACACAGGCCGCACAACGGGTTGCCATACTCTGGATCGGGTGGTCGAGCAGCTGCTGGGGTACAGCCTCCCATTCTTGCACCAGTGCCCGTCGGAGCTCCTGAAGTGTCTTAGGGGTATGAAGACGTGCAGCGATACGTCGACCGAGAGCATCCCAGACGTGTTCCACGGGATTTAGGTCTGGAGAACAGGCAGGCCACTCCATTCGCTTGATATCTTCTGTTTGAAGGTACTCCTCCACAATGGCATCTCGGTGGGGCCGTGCGTTATCATCCATCAGGAGGAAGGTGCGACCCACTGCACCCCTGAAAAGGCGGACATACTGGTGCAAAATGACGTCCCGATACACCTGACCTGTTGCAGTTCCTCTGACAAAGACATGCAGGGGAGTACGTGCACCAATCATAATCCCACCCCACACCATCAACCCACGATCTCCATACAGGTCTCTTTTAAGGACATTAACGGGTTAGTATCTGGTTCCTGGTTCACGCCATATGAAAACACGGCAAGACTCACTGTTCAGACTATACCTGGACTCGTCCGTCAACATAACCTGGGATCTCTGTTCCAATGACCATATACTGTGTTATTGACGCTCGGCTTTACGGGCTCTCCTGTGACCAGGGGTCAGTGGAATGTACTTTGCAAGTCTCCGGGCGAATAAACCATGTCTGTTCAGTCGTCTGTAGACTGTATGTCTGTAGATAATTGTTCCAGTGGCAGCTGTAACGTCCCGAGCAAGGCTACCTGCAGTACTCCGTGACCGTCTACAGGCACTGATGGTGGAGATATCGGTCTTCTTGTGTCGTACACTGTGGACGTCCCGTACTGTAGCGCCCGGACACGTTTACTGTCGGCTGGAATCGTTGCAATACTGCTGAGATCACACTTTGTGGCACACGGAGGGCCCGTACCACGTCCTGCTGTGTTTGACCAGCCTCCAGTCACCCTAGTATTCAACCCCTCATAATGTCATCAGTATGTGTTCCTTGAGCCATTTTCAACACACAGTCATCATTAGCAAGTCTGAAAACGTCTAAACGTCTGCGCACTTGCTGCACCGTACCCTCACATGCACCAACACACTTCTGCGTATGTGGACTGCTGCCAGCACCACCGTGCGACGGCCGCAGGTCAAATGCATCGCATGGCCATACCCTGAGGCGATTTAAGCCCGCAAACCGCCCACCACAGCGTTGTTCCACCATGTATCAGCATTATCCTTAATCTATGAGCATGAGTGTATAAAAGGCACTTAGTTAAACTGTGGCGTGCACTTATTTGTTTGACGAGTCACCACAGACTGGTGGACCCTCCCGCAGGACTACGAATCAGAATGGAAACAGACTGTACCCAGTTTGAAGGTGGGCGAGTGTGACTTGATCCCTTCGCAGTGACCAGTGTGAGAGGTACACCCCTGACGGATAGTTGCCTGTACAGTGGTTTGACGAAAATATGGAAACACAGCGAGAAACGCACGCTTGAACCTAAATACAGACGCCAGACAAGACTGAAGGTGGCATTCATGCAATGTCCTGAATACATTGCAAGCGTCATCCGTGGTCACAACGGTGTTCTGTGAAGTTGTGAGTGCATTACGTTGAAAGTAAGTGGACTCGACATGGTCATCATCTTGGTGTTCGTACTGTGGGCTCTTGCGTAATCCCGTCCTCACACGGGACAAGTTTGTCATCGCGAAGCAGGCGGCCTTGGAACAGATCACAGATGGTGTCCGTAGTCGATGTACGCTCTGAAACGACCTGCTACATCTTAGGGAACGTGATCCTCATCGTACTTTGCGACCTCATCGCTCTCCAGTGGTGGTCTGTAGCAACTGGAGCATAAGTCAAAGGTTCCTCTCGAGAATGGACGCGAGTAAAATATCTGCAGTAATCCTATTATAAATTGCCGAAGGAAAGCGGGTTAACTCTTAAGAGACGATTCTGGTCTCATAGAAGGCCTGAACAGCGAATAATACTACACAACGATCTATATATCTTTAATGCCTCGGGCATGGATGTGTGTTATATCCTTAGGTTAGTTAGGTTTAAGTAGTTCTAGGGGACTGAAGGCCTCAGAAGCTAAGTCACATAGTGCACAGAGCCATTTGAACCACGCCGATTATAACACCGCAAACATCAGGAAGCCTTTCTCTACTGATATGTTATTTCCTGTCATTTTATTACAAAAAATCGTAGCTAAAGTGACACGTTTTCCAGAGAGCCTCAATTTGCTGATGTTTTGAAACAGGTCATATTCATACCATGTACATTATTACAAAGAAAACCCATAAAATACCTAGTTAACTCAATACAATATGGCGGCTCCTGATTTCCGCTTGTCACGTAAAATGATGTCATAGCTCACTGTTCACATTGCTCTCCACTAGGTAAAAATCTGCCATGCCAGATCTCTTCACTTCACGCTGTGCAATGTAGCATAAGATGGAACGCTGCGATGCCTCCAGTCCCTGGTCCACTGGTCCACGTGTGTTTTCACTTCCCGTGACAGGACGGCTTAACCAAGGGTAGCCGAATTGTTTGCTGCTTCAACGCGCATCCTATCGAAGATTTATACGCATACAGAGGAAGCGGAAAAACAGCATCCGCGAAGTGACAAGGCGGACGAATGTAAGTTGAGTGATCGTGACGGGCGGTCATTGAAGAGGATCGTGGCGAAAAGTAAGAGACGATAACTGCTAAAGACACTCCAGAGCTGAATGCCGCACTCACGGACCGTGTCAGCACGAAACAACATGAAGGGAGTTCCAGAAGCAATGAATTGCAGGTCGCGCTGGAATTCCAAAACCACTCACCAGTGATTCAGCTTACTGTAAAAAGGGAAACGTGGTGCCGAAGTCCTGAAACATGAGCTATGGAGCAGTGGAAGACCGTCATTTAGTCGGATCAGTCTTGTTCCACACTGTCTCCCGATTTTGGCCGAGTTTACGTATCAAGAGTGAAACACGGAGGAGGTTCGGTGATGATTTTGGCAGCCTTATCGTGGTATACCATGGACACACGGCTACTCTGTAAGGCCGCATTACTGTAAAGGATTATGTGACCTTTTTGACTGATCAGGCCCATCCCTCGTTACATTGTTTGTCCCCAATGGTGATGCTGTGTTCCAGGATGACATTGCCCCTCTTCACACGGATCACACAGTCCAGGACTGGTTTTATGAGGACGTGGATGGAGTGTCGCGCTCGTGTGGCCACCACAGTCCTCAGATGTCAATGTTACTGAGCCTTTGTGGGCTGCTTAGGAGAGAAGGATACTTGACACTTGATCGCTATCCACCTCCAAGATCGTTACCTGAACTTGCACGAACAATGGTCTAAGAACCTCCTCGAAACCATATATGACTTGTATTCATCCAGTCCGAGACGACTGGAAGCGGATTTGAATGCCAACGGTTTTTCTACACTTTATTTGGAATGGAAATGTGTTGTGGATTTGGTGTTTCAATATTTTTGGCCACCCACTGTATATGTCTTTCACTGTCAGCAATTATACTTACGCCAGTTGCTTGGTGCTCTCACTCAACAATGAGATGGCACTCATAGGGAAATGGCACATTACGTCGTGTTTTACTCTCTTTAGGTCCAAGCAAAAGGTAAGTTAACATACAGAGTGTTAAAGAAAAAGGTTGTCACAAATTCCTACAGGAGGTAATATTGGTCAAAAGAAGAAGAAAGTTTCTTATGTCCGGAAACGAATACCTATTGAGATATGGGTAACTGAAGATGCGAAGTTCACAGTTTAAATTTTATTTACAGATGAGACAGGGTTCACTAGAGATGGCACATTAAATTACCAGATTATGCACGCGTGAGCAGAAAAATTGTTCAAATGGCTCTGAACACTATGGGACTTAACATCTGAGGTCATCAGTCCCCTACACTTAGAACTACTTAAACCTAACTAACCTAAGGACATCACAGACAGCCATGCCCGAGGCAGGATTCGAACCTGCGACCATAGCAGCAGCGCGGTTCCGGACTGAAGCGCCTAGAACCGCTCGGCCACAGTGGCCGGCTATGTGAGCAGAAGCAGATCATTAACTGTCATGGAGGTGAAGCATTGGGACCACTTCAGTATCATTGAATAGGCAGGAGTTGTTGGCAAGTTACAATTTACGAAACAGATTAACAGATGGTCTTTATCACCGATTTCTCTGAAGTGAAATACCAGCGCTACTGGAGGACGATACCCTTGCAGAAAGACAAAAACTGTATTTTATGGACTTAGGGGCACTATCCCATCTTCTACAGATCGCGAGACAGTACCTCACCGCAACGTTTCGTGTGCGATCGATTGGTTGAGGACGGCTGATAGCTCGGCCTCCCCGTTCACCGAAGTGGATTTCTTTCGATTTCTGACTGTGGATGCATCTACAAGCTTTGCACTATGCCCAGCCTATCGACAATGAGCAGACGTTACAGAAGAGTTTAAATGCATGTAACGCAGTTCGAATAGAGCCAGGAGTATTTGAAAGTGATCGTGATTCACTGCAAAGAAGCGCTGAATGGTGATTCATAAGACGTAACAAACAGATACAATACTGCCTATACTGTCTGCTTCTACGTAAGAAACAGATAGGAATGGGTGTCTAGTCAAATTCAAACATCACTTCCAGAGAGAAATTAACGTTTTATGGGGGATGACCTGCACGAATATGGTATGACCCTGTTGTTTATTTAATGTAATGAACAGTACGACGAAGAAGCAGCATTGATAACTTGCCAGCCTTCACTGCACAGAGCTGGAATTGAGATTTAAACATTACAAAGAAACAGTCAGAAAAAATAATTTGTTTTAAAAGTTGTCGGAATAGACAAGTAGTCACGACGGACGGTAGGATTTATTTGCTAATGTGGACATTTACTGCAAAACGTAATATTACTGGGCATTTTTAAAAAATCTTTTAAGTTTTACTCTACAGCTCTGAAAAACTGAGTAAAATAAATAAGAGAATAAAGAATGACTGGAAAACAGTTTTGTGGGGATATAAAATTGTCCTTTAAATGAAATATAAAAGCTGAGTCCACTACACGCAAAAACTACGTGATACGATATTGCTACTAGAGCGTCAAAGACAAAAGTGAATGTAGCTTTGTATAAACAGGCAAAACGCGAGATCTGAGAGGCTGTAAACGGATTCGTAAACAAGGAGCACACAAAGAGCAGCAGTTTCAGATTTCTGTGAATTTACTTCAGCAGCAGACCTTACCCAGCCGCTAGGATCAACCGTGCGCTGCATGTAGTCACTTACTGTGCCAAATATTTACAAGCCATTAGTAGCTTTGTGAATACATATGATCCTAGAAGTACAACGTCAGTGTGAATTTCACAAGAGGTGAAATTCGATGACGGCATTTCCTGACTTTTGTGATCTGGAAAACATGTTCAATAAATTATCTTGAAATTCAGTTCTGTACGACAAAGCGATAGAGTAGCAGTAAAGGAAAAAGTCGAAGTACACTGTAAAAACGAAATAATAAAAGTTAAAGAAAAAAAGAATATGGACGTACTTCTGTGATTGAAGAAATATTATCCTTAAAATCTGCTGACTTTTCGAGTAATAACTACACAGCATCAATATCTCTAGGATTCAGAGAAGTCTATTGATCCTGTACTATCTAAAGTACGTAGTCACCGTAACTTTTTACATAAATGGCAGGGACACGAAGCGTTAGGACAGTACATCTCTGTAAAATACTGAGATAAAAACCGTCTTCCATATTCTCAGCACACTGGCATAGAGAACAGTGAATGTCTTGGAATTGAAATATTTTTATTGTAATTTAGAGCTTCCGGGTGTACAAATGGTATCATCGCCAGTTTTACATCGCCTATCCCAGCCTGTAACGTGTTCAAGGGTGTGTAGTCGTACACGGACGCTAAATTGATTTTGTGATTTGTTTTCCCATTATTCTACTTTCCTCTCGTTTCTTTCTTATTTAAACATATCGTTTGACTATGTCTTTCTAAGACGTCGAAATCGGTCGTGATACTATTTGCATAACGTGAGAAGGAAAAATACAATAAAAGGTTTTCTTAAAAAATTTAATTTTGTGATAGGTTTCGAAGTGACAGTGAATTATTTTGCGTCTGAAAGCCGGCCGAAGTGGTCGTGCGGTTAAAGGCGCTGCAGTCTGGAACCGCAAGACCGCTACGGTCGCAGGTTCGAATCCTGCCTCGGGCATGGATGTTTGTGATGTCCTTAGGTTAGTTAGGTTTAACTAGTTCTAAGTATTAGGGGACTAATGACCTCAGCAGTTGAGTCCCATAGTGCTCAGAGCCATTTGAACCATTTTTTGGCGTCTGAAAAATAATTACACTAAGGGAAAACACAATTCCATTTCTCTGTGATTATTTCATACGAATATTTTAAATGCATGTTTTATGTGAACATATTAGATGTTACATTGCGCACATGCTAACATGTTTAATGGATTCTTAGGACACAACACTTCGCCATCTCGTTATGTCTTTAGCTTTCAAATGTTGGTTTACGTGCACACTAGCGTCTTTGTGGAGGCTAGTCAGTTCTTACAGTCCACGACAATCAAGCAGTAAACCGCTTTATTATACATCTTATGTGCAACTCGACATATTTTACCAATAGACTAGAGGTTCTTCGTGTAAGCAGCTCGGACCGCTTGTTAGCTTTGACGTAGTATCACTTTTTATAAAGATCCCTCTCGTAGATTCTTTGGTGCTCATTGAAATAGGTTTCAGACGGACATTACTACTTTGTTTCGGCACGCTCTTTCCTTAACCAATTGTGTTCAACCAAGAATATTTTGAACAGATTGACGGCGCCGCCATGGTTAGCCTATTTTCTCTCCTCGTGGCCCAACATTTTAAAGAGGACTTCGAGGAATGTCAAGTGAATCAGCGTCTCTCAGGCGATCTGTATTTTGGAGTTGTGGGGTCGGTACATTCACAGTGTCGTCTCATGAGGAAATTAAATTAATGAAAGTTTTACATGACCTTGACTTCATTCGTAAGAACATTCACGTCACTGTAGAAATAGAGAAAGACGGTTGTCTGTCTGTCTTGGATGATTTGGCTAGACAGAAGAATTATGGGTCTGTGGGCCATTCAGTTTCAATTTGTGTTCGCAGTCGTCAAGGTATTACCCACAACAAACGATGAGTGTTCTTAAAACACTTGCACACAGAGCTCACTGAGCCCTAGACGCAGACAGTTTGCCTAAACAGCTAGCCCACCTGAAGACAGTGTTCAGGATAAATTGATATTCTACCAACCAGATAAACACGACACTAAAACCAAGACGCAGGAAATGGACAAACTGGAGAGCACGCCGGCCAAATCTCTAGCCTCTCTTCTCTTTGGTGGCAATATTTTATTTAAGATACGAAGAATCCTCCGTAAATATCCGGTGAAAGTGGTTTTCTCTCACACCATCTAAGACTGCAGATCTTCTGCAATCAGTGGAAGACCACTTGTTATTATGCAAGACTGGATTTTATAGAACACCTTGCCAATGTGTTCCGGCTTATACAGGACAGACGAGGCGCCAGTTGTACGAACGCTGCACTGGACATAAATACTGCAGTCGCCTTTTGCTACCAAGAAAGTCTGCTGTTCTCAAACATTGTACCACCACCCGAAATTCACGGAAGTATGATAATAATTTCAGTCCCAGTACCATCTTTATGGGATTCCCCTATTAAAGAATCCATAGAAATCCTCACGGTGGAAAATCAGATTATCCATTGTAGCAATGTAGGGGTCGCCCATTACTGGTCTGGAAACTCCTACTGTTTTGTCAGGATGCAGAGAGAGGACCTCTGTGGCCTCAGTACATGGCAATAAAACAGTATTATTATCCCACTTGTTACTCAGGCGTTTCCGTGTCTTTTGCGATGGCTGGGCTCTACGTACTATGGAGAGGAATCTGCTCAATCCAACACCGGACTCAAGGCTGCCAAGGACGCAGCATCAGATCGAAGTGAAGTCCATGACACCCTGGTACGGCGGTCTGCCGCCCGCTAGCAAGGTTGCCCTGCTTGGCGATGGCGATGATCGCCGTTTTTTGGAAGTTCTCAGTCTGTCCCACATCACTGCCTGCATTCTCCCATAAACTGGACCACGATGTCGGATGCTGTGATGTCGCGTTGAATGCTGTACCTGGTCTGCCGGTTCGGTAGGCTGTCAGACTCGTGCAATGCTGGAGTTTTAGGGCAACTTCTACCCTGGAGCGGAGCTGAGATGGTAGACCCCTGGATCACCCGCCAGTGCTGGCACCCGTTATGACCTCAGTACTGGATGCTGGACTTCATTATCCATGTCTGCAGATTGCTGATCTTCTCGTAGGGCAGCAAGTGTAAGACCAACGGTAGAGCAATCTTTACCATACAATAACCAGAGAATCGTATTCGAACGACATGAACGCCATCGGTCCTACTGATCGAGGACCCTAGGCTAGTGAGGGTGGAGTATTTATCTCGATGAGTATAGGCTCTGCTCTATGACGTCATTTGTAATGACCAAATCGGTTTTGCTCTTCTCGCGTAGTCAGCCATCTACATTTCCGCGACATTTGCTTAATGAATTTGTTACAGAGACGTTAATGTTTAGTCAAACCTGAGCTAGGTCATGTTGCATCCTACCTACTTACATAACCTACCTACATAACGTGAGCTCGCTCGCAGTCTCGCTCAAGGATCTTGAGGTTGCTTTCTTCCTGACCGAGTAATGGTGTTGACATGCTTCTGCTTCCTGGTTGCTGGCTGTTGATAGTTCCGCGTGACTGAGTAACACTGGCTGTTCAGACTTGGAAGATATTACTCTCCCGTTTTCTTTGTACTGTATTGTATTGTATGGAACTGGGACCCTAGAAACGACGGAGAGGCTTCGTCCCCGCGGTAACCCGCAGTGGTACAGCAGTCCACTCACCCCACCGCCGCCCCACATCGAACCCAGAGTTATTGTGCGGTTCGGTCCCCAGTGGACCCACCCGGGAACGTCTCACAGCAGACGAGTGTAACCTCAATATTTGCGTGCTAGAGTAATGATGGTGTACGCGTACGTGGAGAAAGTGTTTGCGCAGCAATCGCCGACATACTGTAACTGAGGCGGAATGAGGGGAACCAGCCCGCATTTGCTGAGGCAGATGGAAAACCGCCTTAAAAACCATCCACAGACTGGCCGGCACACCGGACATCGACACTAATACGCACGGCTAACCGGGCGGGCCCTGTTTCCCTACTAATTCTTCACATAACATTCCCCTCTACTTTCATAAAATTCTTGCCCAAGTTTACCCTTGTCTTTTAATTTAGTGAACTATCTTGCATATTTACATCTACTTTTAGTCTTTCATCCCATTAAGCACAAAGAAAACATTTCCTAACTCAACATTATGTTTCCACCATGCTTGTTCTTACTTTTTACTCCAAAGTCTCTTACTTTCTAGTACTAATTGATTGCCCGCAGCTTGTGGTCGTGCGGTAGCGTTCTCGCTTCCCACGCCCGGGTTCCCGAGTTCGATTCCCGGCGGGGTCAGGGATTTTCTCTGCCTCGTGATGGCTGGGTGTTGTGTGACGTCCTTAGGTTAGTTAGGTTTAAGTAGTTCTAAGTTCTAGGGGACTGATGACCATAGATGTTATGTCCCATAGTGCTCAGAGCCATTTTACTAATTGATTTCAAAGGAATTTCCCTTTGCACGATTTGTTCTCTTTCTGAGAAAAATAAACTTCTCAAATATAGGCTAACATCCCAATAATACTAGTCATTGATATACTGATTATAACAGTATTTTGTTTATGCTTCTTTTCATATTTATGCACATATCATGACATTTTATCTACCGATATTAGTCGTTTTTCTTCAATGACTAACCCATCTGCTGCCCATAGTAAAGTAATATTCAGGAAGGTTAGGGTTTCCACGGGTAATACGCAAAAAGGCTTCTCCGCTCAATACAAAATTCGTTGAGTTCCTGTACTTGTGGTGGTATCTGTTACCGTAGCAGTAAGGTAGGTCCTTCTTTCGCCTATACCACACTTGGTTACATTTACTAATAATCCACTTTGTTTCAACTCTAATTTTGTCTCTCTGTAAATGTCTTATTATTGTAGCAATTCACTATTACTGTCTCTGGCGGAAACATAGAAATAACTAGTGTTATCCGCTGTAAATGTGGTTGTGCCATTGAAAATTTCTTTTTGTGGTCTGGTGCTTCTGTATATCGTAGTAACAACTGGATTTCACGAGATCGCTTGTCATTTCTGTGGTATCGATAGCTACGATGCCACAACGTAGGTGTACTCTGCTAGGTTGGCACTACCATACCGACACCGACGACAGTGCCCTCTAGCCGGCGCTGTGCAGCTCTACGAGCGCCGCTCCGGATTGAGCCCATTTGAACCAGAGTAGACGACCATGCAACACTGTTTCTATTTCATAGGGGGTGAGCCACTACAGATTTTGCCTGTGTAACTTTTGTGAGCTTTGAGACATCTGGCTCCGCACCTACGTGATCCTTAGTGCAAAGTTATGTATTCATATTCTTCCTATAGTAAACGTGATTTAAATATACCAGCAGAACCGAAGCATTTCACCTTTTCCTGCTCCTACTCACTTCCGTTTACAGGAGCATACCCACGCGCCGCCTTCCAGGTGGGATACAAAAATTTCTAACCAGCTACAATTGAAAGGTGGTGACTAATATCTAGACACAATTGATAAGGTCTCCTGCTGACTTAACAACCTGTGTATCTCTTTGTTCTGACACAAGTAATACTTCGTTTACTTTTACTTGTACCCACTTATCGATAATTTTCCATTTGATTGGATGTGGGTGGACCGTAAAATATTAGTGACGATAATTTAAACTTTCAACTGGAAACAGTATGTTAATATTCACCCTAAGTCGATCTGAATAAACCTTAACTGTAGAAACATGAAAGAAAAATACCATATTTCTTTTCACTAGTTGTACAATGTGTCATGACCTCATTGGAAATCCTTTTTCCGCATGCTGCAGTCACAGTGGAAACTGCTGTGGTGTTAACGATGTTGTACTTTACTGTCCATGTGTGATATTGTCTATTGCTTCTAGTACCCTCTCAGTTTCTATTCTCGAACGGCTGGGATCTAATCACACCTGCTTCGCATTCGTGCAAAAACTTTATACCCATGTTAATATACAGGGTGATTCAAAAAGAATACCACAACTTTAGGAATTTAAAACTCTGCAACGACAAAAGGCAGGGCTAAGCACTATCTGTCGGCGAATTAAGGGAGCTATAAAGTTTCATTTAGTTGTACATTTGTTCGCCATTTCAGCCAATAAAGTTTTTGGTCCCTTTTTCTTCGAAGGTGCTACTGTAACTGGACTACAGTATCTGGAGATGTTAGAGAATTGGCTGTTCCCTCAGCTCGAACAAGAAGCACAACAATTCATACTCCAGCAGGATGGAGCGCCACCACATTGGCACTTATCTGTCCGTAACTACCTGAACGTCAACTACCCGAGGTGATGGATCGGCCGCCAGGCAGCCCGTGACAGAGCACATCATCACTGGCCTCCAAGAAGCCCTGATCTTACCCCCTGCGATTTTTTCTTATGGGGGTATGTTAAGGATATGGTGTTCCGGCCACCTCTCCCAGCCACCATTGATGATTTGAAACGAGAAATAACAGCAGCTATCCAAACTGTTACGCCTGATGTGCTACAGAGAGTGTGGAACGAGTTGGAGTATCGGGTTGATATTGCTCGTGTGTCTGGAGGGAGCCATATTGAACATCTCTGAACTTGTTTTTGAGTGAAAAAAAACCTTTTTAAATACTCTTTGTAATGATGTATAACAGAAGGTTATATTATGTTTCTTTCATTAAATACACATTTTTAAAGTTGTGGTATTCTTTTTGAATCACCCTGTATTTTGACACCGCTTTGAAGAAACGAACTACC
This sequence comes from Schistocerca americana, assembly GCF_021461395.2. Classification (NCBI taxonomy): domain Eukaryota; kingdom Metazoa; phylum Arthropoda; class Insecta; order Orthoptera; family Acrididae; genus Schistocerca; species Schistocerca americana. The sequence continues at coordinate 143,284,718 of NC_060122.1, forward strand.
ATCAACTCCCGTCCTAGGTGAAAAAGCGTATCTCACAGAAAACAATTACAACAAACTAAAAAAAAGTAAATCTATGTAACGCAACACAAAATTAAACACAAATACTCAGAAAATTATTTTGAACAATTAGTTCATGAGCCCACTCGAAGCGTAAATGGTTGCGAAAGCATACTTGACCTCTTAGCAACAAATAATCTTGGACAAATAGTGAGTATCGTGACGAATACAGCGATTAGCGACCACAAGGCAATAGCTGTTAGCCTCCATACCGTAACTCCTACAACCATCAAAAAGAAACGCAAAGTATATCTATTTAGAAAAAAAAATCCTCTTGCCGGCCGGAGTGGCCGAGCGGTTCTAGGCGCTACAGTCTGGAACCGCGCGACCGCCACGGTCGAAGGTTCGAATCCTGCCTCGGACATGGATGCGTGTGATGTCCTTAGGTCAGTTAGGTTTAAGTAGTTCTAAGGGACTGATGACCTCAGAAGTTAAGTCCCATAGTGTTCAGAGCCATTTGAATCATTTTTGAAAAGTCCTCTTAACACGATTTTAAGAGACAGTCTCTACTCCTTCCGATCTGATCATGTAGCCGTAGAAAAGTTGTGAAATGATTTCAAAGAGATAATATCGTCAGCGATTGAGAGACATATACCACATAAATTAATAAGTGATGGTACTGATACCCCATGGTACACAAAACGAGTCAGATCGCTGTTGCAGAAGCAACGAAAAAAGCATGCCAAATGTAAAAGAACGCAAAAGCCCAAAGACTGGCAAAGTTTTGAACAAGTTCGAAATATAACGCGTACTTCAATGCGAGATGCTTTTAGTAATTTGCACAACGAAACACTGTCTCGAAATATGGCAGAAAACCCAAAGAGATTCTGATCATACGTAAAGCACACCAGTGGCAAGGCGCAATCAATACGTTCACTGCGCGATAACAACGGTGAAGTCACTGATGACAGTGTCACCAAAGCAGAGTTATTAAACACGAGTTTCGGAAACTACTTCACCAAAGAAGACGAAGTAAATATCCTTGAATTCTAATAAGAACAACTGCCAAGATGCGAAACATAGAAGTAGATATGCTCGGTGTTGCAAAGCAGCTTAAATCACTTCATAAAAGCAAGGCTTCCGATCCAGATTGTGTACCAGTCAGGTTCCTCTCAGAGTATGCTGATGCAATAGCTCCATATTTAGCAATTATATACAAACGCTCGCTCACAGAAAGATTCGTACCTAAAGACTGGAAAATTGCTCGTCACACCAATACCCGAAATGGGAAGTAGGAGTAATCCGTTAAACTAGAGGCCCATATCACTAAAGTCGATTTTCAGTAGGGTTCTGGAACATATGCTGTATTTGAACATTATGAAGTACATCGAAGAAACCGATTTATTCACACGTAGTCAACAGGGATTCAGAAAATATAGTTCTTGCAAAACACAGCTAGCCCTTTATACTCATGAAGTAATGAGTGATATCGATAGGGGATGTCAAATTGACTCCATATTTTTAGATTTCCAGAAGGCTTTCGACTCCGTTCCTCACAAGCGTCTCCTAACCAAGCTTCGTGTCTATGGAATATCGCCTCAGCTGTGCGAATGGATTCGTGATATCCTGTCAGAAAGATCACAGTTCGTAGTAATAGACGGAAAGTCATCAAGTAAAACAGAAATAATATCCGGCGTTCCCCAAGGAAGTGTTATAGGCCCTCTATTGTTCCTGATCTACCGGTATATTAACAACATAGGAGACAATCTGAGAAGCCGTCTTAGATTGTTTGTAGATGATGCTGTCATTTGCCTTCTTGTAAAGTCATCAGATGACCAAAACGAATTGCAAAAAGATTTAGATAAGATATCTGTTTTGTGCGAAAAGTGGCAGTTGACTCTGAATAAAGGAAAGTGTGAAGTTATTCACATGAGTCCTAAAAGAAATCCTCTAAATTTTGATTACGCGATAAGTCACACAAATCTGAAGGCTGTAAATTCTACTAATTACTTAGGGATTACAATTACAAATACCCTAAACTGGAACAATCACATAGATAATGTTGTGAGTAGAGCTAACCAAAGACTACGATTTGTTGGTAGAATACTTAGAAGGTGCTACAGGTCTACTGGAAAACAATGGAAATGGTCGTTTGGTGTCAGCGGCCGGGGGTTCCCAGACTGGAAATTCGGACGCCAAGGGCAAGTCTTATTGAGTGCGACGCCACATTGGGCGACTTTCGCGTCGACAATGGGGATGAAATGATGATGACAGCACAACACCCAGTCCCTGAGGGGAGAAAATCTCCCACCCAAGTCGGGAATCGAACCCGGGCCCACGTACATGGCATTCCAACGCGTTGACCATTTCCTTTTTTATATACATGGGGAAGAGTAAAAGTGACAAAAGAAAGCTACAAGGGAGGGGACTCAAGCTCAGGGAAGAAACAGAGATCACAGGGGAACTTAACACCCTGACAGTTAAACACAAGAAAAAGCATATTCGCAAAAATCGTTCGGTACCGTGGCAGCCGCTGCCGTTTTCAATGCGCACTTGCCAGATAATGTGGAAAAACGCAGGGATGTGGGTCAACGACATAGTGAACATGGTAACCCAAGAGCAGACAATCGTGTTTGTTTTCGTCTGAGGAAGAACGGATATGTCCGGCTGTAGGAAAATGTCCTCTGGGAATGCGGTTTCAGGCCCTCGAGTAAGGAAAGCTAATTGACGGCGGATCCAAAGCCAATAATCCCGTCCGCAAGCAACAAGCCTGTGATGTAAGGTGTTAGTTTGATGACATTTCTCACACTGATCAGTCGGACGAAGGCCAATATGATAAAGACGATCACTAGTAGGTATCAAACGGTGAATGACATACCACTTTGAAACAGTCTCCATCGGTAATATAGGAAGCCTAAGATGAGTGAGTACCCATGGTCTAGGGGTAGCGTCTTTGATTCATAATCAAAACGTCTTCGTAAATAATCAGCATTGGCAGCCGAAGACTTCCGGCATAACAAGTCAGCCTCATTCTGCCAACGGCCTTGTCAAAGAGGGCGGAGGAACGGACAGAGGTTCAGGGCACTCTCTTGTCCAAGGGGTAGGAAATTGCCCCTAAAGGCGGAAGAATCAGCAATGATCAACGACATGAGGATGCAGAAGGCAATGCAAACCACTGCATTAAAGACACGTAACGTGTATCCACAGGACATGTGGCCTGTAATTGAACAAGTGTCATGATGATCTCTCCATTGGCAAAAGATTCCGGAATAGTCCCCCATTCGGATCTCCGGGAGGGGACTGCCAATGGGGAGGTTACCGTGAGAAAAATATTGAATAATCAACGAAAGGATAACGTTCTACGAGTCGGGGCGTGGAATGTCAGAACTTGAACGTGGTAGGGAAACTAGAAAATCTGAAAAGGGAAATGCAAAGGCTCAATCTAGATATAGTAGGGGTCAGTGAAGTGAAGTGGAAGGAAGACAAGGATTTCTGGTCAGATGAGTATCGGGTAATATCAACAGCAGCAGAAAATGGTATAACAGGTGTAGGATTCGTTATGAATAGGTAGGTAGGGCAGAGGGTGTGTTACTGTGAACAGTTCAGTGACCGGGTTGTTCTAATCAGAATCGACAGCAGACCAACACCGACAACGGTAGTTCAGGTATACATGCCGACGTCGCAAGCTGAAGATGAACAGATAGAGAAAGTATATGAGGATATTGAAAGGGTAATGCAGTATGTAAAGGGGGACGAAAATCTAATAGTCATGGGCGACTGGAATGCAGTTGTAGGGGGAGGAGTAGAAGAAAAGGTTACAGGAGAATATGGGCTTGGGACAAGGAATGAAAGAGGAGAAAGACTAATTGAGTTCTGTAACAAGTTTCAGCTAGTAATAGCGAATACCCTGTTCAAGAATCACAAGAGGAGGAGGTATACTTGGAAAAGGCCGGGAGGTACGGGAAGATTTCAATTGGATTACACCATGGTCAGACAGAGATTCCGAATTCAGATACTGGATTGTAAGGCATACCCAGGAGCAGATATAGACTCAGATCACAATATAGTAGTGATTAAGAGTAGGCTGAAGTTCAAGACATTAGTCAGGAAGAATCATTACGCAAAGAAGTGGGATACGGAAGTACTAAGGAATGACGAGATACGTTTGAAGTTCTCTAACGCTATAGATACAGCAATAAGGAATAGCGCAAGAGGCAGTACAGTTGAAGAGGAATGGACATCTCTAAAAAGGGCCATCACAGAAGTTGGAAAGGAAAACATAGGTACAAAGAAGGTAACTGTGAAGAAACCATGGGTAACAGAAGAAATACTTCAGTTGATTGATGAAAGGAGGAAGTACAAACATGTTCCGGGAAAATCAGGAATACAGAAATACAAGTCGCTGAGGAATGAAATAAATAGGAAGTGCAGGGAAGCTAAGACGAAATGGCTGCAGGAAAAATGTGAAGACATCGAAAAAGATATGATTGTCCGAAGGACAGACTCAGCATACAGGAAAGTCAAAACAACCTTTGGTGACATTAAAAGCAACGGTGGTAACATTAAGAGTGCAACGGGAATTCCACTGTTAAATGCAGAGGAGAAAGCAGATAGGTGGAAAGAATACATTGAAAGCCTCTATGAGGGTGAAGATTTGTGTGATGTGATAGAAGAAGAAACAGGAGTCGATTTAGAAGAGATAGGGGATCCAGTATTAGAATCGGAATTTAAAAGAGCTTTGGAGGACTTACGGTCAAATAAGTCAGAATGGATAGATAACATTCCATCAGAATTTCTAAAATCATTGGGGGGAGTGGGAACAAAACGACTATTCACGTTGGTGTGTAGAATATATGAGTCTGGCGATATACCATCTGACTTTCGGAAAAGCATCATCCACACAATTCCGAAGACGGCAAGAGCTGACAAGTGCGAGAATTATCGCACAATCAGCTTAACAGCTCATGCATCGAAGCTGCTTGCAAGAATAATATACAGAAGAATGGAAAAGAAAATTAAATTGAGAATGCGCTAGGTGACGATCAGTTTGGCTTTAGGAAAAGTAAAGGGATGAGAGAGGCAATTCTGACGTTACGGCTAATAATGGAAGCAAGGCTAAAGAAAAATCAAGACGCTTTCATAGGATTTGTCGACCTGGAAAAAGCGTTCGACAATATAAAATGGTGCAAGCTGTTCGAGATTCTGAAAAAAGTAGGGGTAAGCTATAGGGAGAGACGGGTCATATACAATATGTGCAACAACCAAGAGGGAATAGTAAGAGTGGACGATCAAGAACGAAGTGCTCGTACTAAGAAGGATGTAAGACAAGGCTGTAGCCTTTCGCCCCTACTCTTCAATCTGTACATCGAGGAAGCAATGATGAAAATAAAAGAAAGGTTGAGGAGTGGAATTAAAATACAAGGTGAAAGGATATCAATGATACGATTCGCTGATGACTTTGCTATCCTGAGTGAAAGTGAAGATGAATTAAATGATCTGCTGAACGGAATGAACAGTCTAATGAGTACACAGTATGGTTTGAGAGCAAATCGGAGAAAGACGAAGGTAATGAGAAGTAGTAGAAATGAGAACAGCGAGAAACTTAACATCAGGATTGATGGTCACGAAGTCAATGAAGTTAAGGAATTCTGCTACCTAGGCAGTAAAATAACCAATAACGGACGGAGCAAGGAGGACATCAAAAGCAGACTCGCTATGGCAAAAAAGGCATTTCTGGCCAAGAGAAGTCTACTAATATCAAATACCGGCCTTAATTTGAGGAAGAAATTTCTGAGGATGTACGTCTGGAGTACAGCATAGTATGGTAGTGAAACATGGACTGTGGGAAAACCGGAACAGATGAGAATCGAAGCGTTTGAGATGTGGTGCTATAGATGAATGTTGAAAATTAGGTGGACTGATAAGGTAAGGAATGAGGAGGTTCTACGCAGAATCGGAGAGGAAAGGAATATGTGGAAAACGCTGATAAGGAGAAGGGACAGGATGATAGGACATCTGCTAAGACATGAGGGAATGACTTCCATGGTACTAGAGGGAGCTGTAGAGGGCAAAAACTGTAGAGGAAGACAGAGACTGGAATACGACAAGCAAATAATTGAGGACGTAGGTTGCAAGTGCTACTCTGAGATGAAGAGGTTAGCACAGGAAAGGAATTCGTGGCGGGCCGCATCATACCAGTCAGTAGACTGATCAAGACCTTGACGGGGGAAGGAAGTTCAACAGAAGAAAGGGGACATGGTGCACACCTCAACGGGGTGATGGCATGTTGGTAGTAATACGCGTCATAGAAAGTACATCAGCACCTAGGATACCGATAATTAGAGAGAATTCACGAATGTTCCGCAATGTAGGATTAATCCGTCCAACATCAACAGGAGGGGCTAGACAGACCGGCCGGAGGCGGGAAAATAAACTAGAGGTAACTGAATGCGGAGCCCGCGTAGAGGTTAAAACTCTGCGGCGGGCAAATAAGATGGATGTCTTCACTTTGATATCGGAAAGAGCCAATCCTCCAAGGTTTAGAGGCCTGGCCACGACTTCTTACCGGACACGAAAGATATGGCGGTGCCACAGGAATCAACCAGACATTTGTTTCAGTTTGCGGGCCATCATCGCGGGAAGTGGGAAGACCTGCGCAACGTAATATACTTTACTGGAGACGTAGGTCTCTAAAACCCGTACCCTGCAAAGGAGGCTAAGGGAATGGCGTTCATGTTCAAGGATCGCCCCGTGAACACGACGCGTAACCTCACGCCAATTTAGTGTCGCCGTTTTGATCGGATTGCGATCCACTAAGATCCCTAAGGTCTTATGGCACTTGACGACCGTCGCCCAAGGAATGACGACATGATCGAAGCCTCGCAACGGTAGGGAAGTGCATTTACGATCATTAATGCGAGCACCAGGAAGACGACAAAAGGAATCCAAAGTATCCTTAAGTCTCGGTATGTTCTCGACCTGTCGTAGGTACTAAAACCACGACGTCATCGGCGTATGCACGGACCGAGAAAAGTTCCCCCAATGTAGTCCAGCCACGTAATTGCATAGCGAGGCGGCGAAGTAAGGGCTCTAAGAACAAGACAAAAAGTGACATGGATAAGGGGCTTCCCTGGCTAAGCCCTGTCTGATCGATATCAGCGGGTATGGTGACCACCGAGACACTGATACCGATAAAAAGGCGAGATAAGATCGGTCGAGCATCATTATTAAAGCGGACAGCAGTGAGCACTCTCGTTAAAAAATCATGGCTGACACGATCAAACGCTTTTTGGAAATCAAGAAAAAGCAAAGCCTCTGGGATATTAGTGGCAGCCGCCACCGAAATTACATGGCGACATTCAAGAACAGAAGTCAGTATCGTGCCACCAGGCACACAGCTTTGGTGGGCGGCAATAATGGTATCGAGCAGCTTAGAGAGACGGATATTAATTGCTCGAGCGACAATTTTATAATCGAAGTTAAGGAGAGTAATGGGACGGAGGGAATCAATCGCAGGGCGACCTGTGGATTTCGGGAGGAGGACCAGTCAACCTTCCTGAAAAGGAGCTGGAAGTGAGACACCCCGCACCACTTCATTTACCATTGACGTTGAGGTGTCACGAATGAGTGGCCAGAATTGAACATAAAACTCCTTAGGAATACCGTCTAATGCAGGCGACTTGGGGGGCTGAGACCCTGTAACAGTATCCTATGTATCATCCTTGTGAAAGGTATGCAGAAAGGTGTCATTTAATTGAGGAGTGACGACGCGATGCAGCAATGTAAGTAGGCAGTTTATCGGTAACGACACGTAGCGCTCTGTATGAAAATCACTGTCTGTGCTGTGTGCCGTCTGTGGCTGGTTTGCATTGTTGTTGGCTATTGTAGTGTTGGGCAGCTGGATGTTAACAGCGCAGTTGGAGGTGAGCCGCCAGCAGTGGTGGATGTGGGGGGAGAGATGGCGGAATTTTGAGAGCGGACGATGTGGACGTGTCTCATTAAGAAAGAGTAAATTTGTAAGACTGGATGTCATGAACTGATATATATAATATGACTTTCGAACAATATTAAGGTAAATACATTGTTTGTTTTCTATCAAAATCTTTCTTTTGCTAACTGTGCCTATCAGTAGTTAGTGCCTTCAGTAGTTTGAATCTTTTATTTAGCTGGCAGAGGTGGCGCTCGCTATATTGCAGTAGTTCGAGTAACGAAGATTTTTGTGAGGTAAGTGATTTGTGAAAGGTATAGGTTAATATTAGTCAGGGCCATTCCTTTGTAGGGATTTTTGAAAGTCAGATTGCGTTGCGCTAAAAATATTGTGTGTCAGTTTAAGCACAGTCATGTATAATTTTTCTAAGGGGACGTTTCATATGTCGACCCTAAGCCGAGGATACCTCACTGGAATCTTCTGATTTTTTTCTTGTAGTTTGTGTAATTAGTGTCGCTTTTGTTTATTGCTAGCGCGTAATTGTAGAGAGAATCTCCTTTGTAGTTGCAGTCTTTCATTGTTGTACAGTAAAACAGTTGTAGCACGCATGTAGATTTGCACCAAGTATTTCGCAGCTGCGCTTGCAATTAACTAGATATTATTTTCAGTGCTATGTTAATGTGTGCTTTTATTTTTGCTCTACAAATTGTGCTTTTCTGTGTCATCGTGTGAAATATTGTGACAATAACGGCGTGTGAAAAATGTAACACTAGACTCCAAAGTAAACTGAGAAATAATAGTGATGACGAGCGTAGCTTATCAGCACCACTGTGTAATGAATTAACAGACATTCAAAGTAGTAATTTGGTAATAGTGCATAGGGAAATGGAGCGGGCGGCAAATAATGGTGTAGGCAATGAAACAAGTAGTGAACAGGGAAGCATTATCGATCGATCGGTCGGCAACAACTCGCCTCAGGAATCCGAAATGACAGAACACAATATTGCAAATACTGTAGACTCAGGTTTTGGGACCTCACCATTTTCTCAAATGAGTCAAGACACACTTTCTGCTTGTCAAAATGTGAATGTTGTCGGTGAAAATGCACTGCCAAAAAGCATAGAGAAACAGATTCCAGACACTAATACATTATTATTGCAATTAATGCAACAAATGGAACAAAATCAGAGACAAACTCAGCAAAAGCTTCAAAAGTTAGACACAATGGAACAAAATCAGAGACAAACACAGCAAAAGCTTCAAAAGTTAGACACAACGCTTGAACGAACACGTCAAGATTTAACTACTGAGTTACACAACATTGAATCGAAATGTCAAAAAGTCTGTAATGACGTAAAAACACAAATTTGTGAGCATTTTAAATCTATTTTTTCGCGGCATGAAAATGCATTACAGAATCACGAAGCAGCCATAAAAGAACTGCAAACTATTTTTCATCAAAATCATGAGACCTTGCAAGCTAAAATTGACTCAGTTGCATCTACCGATTCGGTTACGCAACTTCCAAAAACTCAGGAAAACTTAAAGGACACAGTAGATACTCTGAAAGTTGGTTCAGAAAGGCACATGGAGGAAATTAGTTCATTATCAGAGAAAGTAGTTGAACTTTCGGATCAGCTAAATAATTTATCTAAGAAGGTAGATGATAATCTGAAAGACGCAAAACCGGTAGTCTTTAATGACACAGAAGAGTGCGAACAAATTAGGAAATCCAAACAAAATCAGAATCAAATTAATACGCAACACCAAAGAGAAATCCGGGAAGTACAAGATCAGCTGACGCAGGTAATACAAGAATTACATATTTTAGAGGACACTCGCGCCCCAATACGGGAAGAGGGATAAATAAATACGGAACAGCAACAAAATAATAACACAGGGCATTTCGCAAAGTATTGGCAAGGTGTACCGAATTTTGAGATGGAACCGCCGACACGACGTAACAGTGACCGATATGCGATTCGCCGACACGATGATTTTGACTATAAGCTGTTCATTGCTACACGTAAATTCAAAATATTTAAGAATTCTGGAAACGACATTCATCCACAAGCATGGTTTCATCAATTTTCTCATTGTTTTCCTCCCAACTCGTCATTGGAGCACAGGTTAGAATTTATGTGTGGCTACTTAGAGAATGAACCAGCTGTAAGAATGTGATCGGTCATTCACAATTGCCACAGTGAAGGAGAATTTTATCATGTCTTCCTCTCAGCATATTGGTCTCAAGCCACACAAGACCGAGTAAAACATAGCATCATAATGATGAATCTTCCAGTCTTGTGAAATATTTTGAAGACATGTTGCACAAGAATCAGTACCTGTCAAACCCTTACCGCCCCTCAGAACTCATCCGCATTTGCTTAATCAAATTATCTGAACATTTACGACATATTATTTTGGCAGGACGTTGCAAAGACGACATTGAAGCTTTTCAGGGACTCTTACTAGAATTAGAAATTGACACTGACAATAGCGAAACGCGAGAACAGGAACACAACAATTACAGGTCACATCCGTCGCAATTCCGCGATGAAAGAAATAATAACTGGACACGACAAGGCTATTCTTACAACGCAAATCGTGAACAAAACAGACACCACCCATATGACAACCACTGGCGGAGTAATAGTTACAGAGAAAGATAGCATTTCCGTAGTAATGGATATCACAGAGACAATCAGAGAAACAGACAATATGGGAACCAAAATAATTATTATCAAGGGAGACAGAATAACTTTAGACGAAACGGTACACCGTGCAGTGATAATTCAGGGAGAAACTCTCCACCACTTAACCGACAAGAAAGAAACTACAGGAACTACCGACATGACAGACGATATAATCATAACGACAGACCTGAATTTCAACGGAACTGGCGGGATTCAAACAATGCTGGGCATTCTCGACAAGGTGAATTTGTAGAAGTCAGATCTCCAAATCCCAATAACGACGGGCGCCAACAAAGAGATAGACAATGACTCTCACCGCAGGTAGCCATGTGCGCCGGCTGGCTCAGAGAAAAATAACATAGACGCTAACCTTAAGAAAAATTTTAGCGTTCTTTACCGACGTATACCACATGATAATTGCGTTGAAGTTGAAACTCTGCATACTAGGAAGAGTAAAGGTTTACACAACATTTCACACGTAAAACCGTTTATTGAAAGATATTCTGCTTTTTAACTTTGTCATTTCCATGAAACTTTTCACTTCACATTTCTAGTATGTTTTGTCAGACTTAAGAAACTGTTAACATGCAACAATGTTTGAAGTTAAATATCCAGTCAAGAACCAAGAGAACTTATTTAAACAGAAATTACGAATGCATTGTTATAGTGAACAGACGACACAATGTTGTTATTTGTACATTCTTGCTTGTTAGTTGCACAATTACGTAACGACTATCAGGCTTACATACTTAGAACATATACTGCTAATGAGATTTTAATGCAACATTTTGGTTTACTTGAAAAGATACTCTTTATTTGAAGTACTTCCTGTGAGATTAAAGATGACTTAGCAATTGGTTTCTTTGATAGCTACACGATTATATCACGACGCTACTAATATGTGACACAATTTACATTGTCGCTTTTGCGGTGTATCTATTTTATATATGTACAGTTTTTCTGAATTCTTCTGGAAAGTGAAACATGTTTTAATAGTAACAATTGTGGTGTAGCTACAATGAGACAGCCTTTTCCGTAGCACAACAATACATTACATTATAGTACTTGCTTGATCATGGTAAGGTATGTAATAACTACGATATCTATACACAAAGAATTTCACTTTCGTTTATGATGAGGTAAGTACATTGACTTCAGCAGAACTTTGCTTACAGTGGACGATAACTACGACACTTCCACAGAATTATCTTACAGCAAGACACACATTTGGCGCTACAGGACACGCGTTTGAGTGATTAATTATGTACTTGAACCATTTATTTTTCAAGATTTTTGAATTACAAAGAAAGTTTTCCATGATACATTGCATTCCATTGCTGTAATCTGTAACACCTGAGGGTATAATTACATTAATCCTCAAGGGGGTACATGACTACTTTGTGTAGCATATTCTGGCAAGCACAAGGAGCCCTAGCTAATATGGTATTTGCTTATACAACTTTACACATCGGTACCATATTTCTCTAACACATAAATTACACAGCTATCTGATCATTTAACTGAGAGAGACAAACATTTATTTTACTACATCAGTGACAGATGTTTACATAATTACACAGTTAGATAACTTCACACTTATGAAATTGTATTTTGTCTGTACTTTGTGAACTGTTCATATTTTTTTCGGAACCATTGTGATACTATGAGAGCTTTGGATGATGTATTTGGTATGGGATCATGATTTTTAAAGTACGTTTGAGGTAGATGACACTATTAAAATGAGCAGAGAATTTCTTTTAGGTTTTGAAATTATTGCAGAAAGCTACGTCGTTTTTGAGTTTTGGCTGAGGTGTTATGTTGTTATTATTACGATGGTGATGTGTATTATGCTTTTGATGTATGTTTATGATCAATGAGATGATGCTATATGAGGTATCTGATTATGCTATGTATTTATTATGATGAAATATTGAAGACGTATTGATGAATATGTATATGTGTAATAAGGTAAGGAATAAGGAGTAGTGGTTAGGGACTCTGACTTGTAAAAAAGGATGATGGAAACCAAGAATCGTTATGAAATGTGTGTAAATGCGTGAATGTATCACAATGCCGACGAAAATTTTTTGGACAATATTATATTTAAAGGATTTTGTTTCTACACATTTGTAATGCAAATTCTCGACTTGTGAAATTTTATATGAGACTGTCACTGTAGTGCAAACTGGTGTCATAAATATTTCGGTAAGAAAGTTAAGTGACCACCTTCACGTAATACGTCGTGGGCACCCAGCTGCATGACAGTCACCTGGTAAAAAGCCATTAGTGTGTGCCTTTCAGAGGCACAGGTGGAGAAAAAAAAGAGGCCATTATCCTCGCTATTGACATTCCTTTGTAGAAAGCATCGCAAATATGACACGCTCAAACTTGAAAACATATGATTACATTGTGGAGCCCTTGATTTATGATATTTACTAAAATGCCTAATGAAATGGTGAGAAACATTTTACATCTATTGTCTTTCTAGTTTAGAGATTGATCATTTTGTTTAATATCTAGTTTCTAGCTGTACTGCAATTTGGTTAAAATAAAATTTAATAGATGTGCTAATATTAATATTTTCTGTCTACAGATCCAGTAAATAATAATTTTATGATATACTTTTAAAAAAATGAGGGAGCACAAAAAGACATTTCCTTTCACAGGAACTGCATACATAATTTTCTTTTCAACTACTCAGTAATTTTTTATAGAATAACTTCTTGTGGTGCACCACTTTAATGACACAGATATTAAGAAGTGAATAGACATTTCCCTTCTCTGCATTGTTGTCTTTAGTGTACTATTTTTTCTGCTTGAGCTATGTCATGTTTAGGTATAAGTTATTGCATTTGCAGCTGCTGTTTGCCATGCATAGTGCTATTAAATTTCAGTTTGTATTACTCTGTTAAGCCAGATTTACTACTGATCTATTTTTCTTGTTGCTGCAGATTGGCTCATGTTAGTGATAATGTTGCATTTGCTTTGCCAACTTATATATATATGTATTACTGCTTGCTTTGCCAATTTCCATTTTTTTTGTCATTGCTGTTTGTGTTAATTGTTTTGTGTTGCCTCATTGCATCGTCCCTTAGTTTAGCATCTGAGCTCAGTAGATTTAAGTTATCTTAAGAGGGGGTAGACTATATAAGAAACTAACTATGAAGAATAGGGAAAGAATGCATTGATAATTTATATGAAAAAGATTTTGGCAAAAATGAGTATTGTACAATGAGAAATATTTATTTTAAAAGAGGATGAATAGAATACAGGAAGCAGGCTTAGATAGGACTTTTTGGGAATAATGATGAACGAAGGGCGATCTCCAAGGAAAAAAAAGTTTTGTTTATAAAATACTGCAGTAAAACAAACCCTGTCCTTTCCTTTTGTGTACCCTTGTGTATTTGTGTTCTTCTTGTCTTTATGTGTCTAGCTGATAAGAGTTATGTTGTAGAATGTTTCTAATAATATGTTATTTACTTTGTAAAGACGTTTAGACATTATTTATTCTGTTTTGTTTTAATGCTCATGTGTGAAGTTGTTTCAAAAGTTATTCTGATCTTTTATGTATGCACTTATGTCAAAATTTTTGTAACACTGATGTATATGTTATTTCGATTCTTTTGTAAAGCCTGCATTACCACAAATGTTATCTGTACTGTTATGTTCTTTAATGATGTATTTTGTACCTTTGTTATTGTATTCTTTTGTTATAAAATTGTAATTGACACCAGTTCATCAAATTAAGTAACTTGTAAGTTACATTTCACTGCACACGTTTCTGTTGGTCATAGTATATGGACAATATGTGAGAAGTAGGGACTGTTAGTGTTTGCACGTGTGTTAATAATTCAGCAAGGGACTGGATAACAGCATTGCTGGTTCTAAGGACAATTCCAAAAACTTTGTGAGTGCACAAGTGGTGGTTTATGGACTTGCTATATTGTCTGCAAGACTTCTAAGGACAATTCCAAAAACTTTGTGCATACACAAGTGGTGGTTTATGGACTTGCTATATTCTCCGCAAGACTCTTCAGTGGTGATTGTGCACCTGCACAGTCGCAACAGCTAGCTGCTGGCTGTCTCTACAAGGACTACAGTGGGTCTGCATCTTTGATGGGCCACCAACGTCATTATTTCTACAAGGACTGCAGTGGGTCTGCACCTCTGGTGGTCCACCAATACCATAATCTCTACCAGGACTACAGTGGGTCTGCTCTGTGATGACCTACCTACCAGTATTCATCAAAACTTCGACTGACTCTGCTGTGGGTTTGCTCTGATGTTGCCCATTACCTGTCTGCATGTCAAGAGTCACCACTGTCTTTCTGTTGGAAGGACAACACTACTTCTTCAAGACTGCATGGAAATCCACTACTTCCGTGTGCATTTTCTTTTACTGCTCAGACTTTGAGAAAAACACTGCTATTTTACTGTGATGAACGATCAGGACTGTCTTTATGGACTGTGAGAAAATTTTAGCTTTTGACCAACATTGTATCAATAAGTGTGTGCAATTGATTTCTTTGTTATTGTAATTGTGAAAAAATTTTAACAAATATGTATTGGCCAGTGACCAAAACAAATTGTAAAATTTTTTGTGGGGAGCATGGGGCTATGTAAGTAGGCTGTTTATCGGTAACGCCACGTAGCGCTCTGTATGAAAATCACTGGCTGTGCTGTATGCAGTCTGTGGCTGGTTTGCATTGTTGTTGGCTATTGTAGAGTTGGGCAGCTGAATGTTAACATCGCGTAGCGTTGTGCAGTTGGAGGTGAGCCGCCAGCAGTGGTGGATGTGGGGAGAGAGATGGCGGAATTTTGAGAGCAGACGATCTGGACGTGTCTCATTAAGAAAGAGTAAATTTGTAAGACTAGATGTCATGAACTGATATATATAATATGACTTTTGAACAATATTAAGATAAATACATTGTTTGTTCTCTATCAAAATCTTTCTTTTGCTAACTGTGCCTATCAGTAGTTAGTGCCTTCAGTAGTTTGAATCTTTTATTTAGCTGGCAGTAGTGGCGCTCGCTGTATTGCAGTAGTTCGGGTAACGAAGATTTTTGTGAGGTAAGTGATTTGTGAAAGGTATAGGTTAATATTAGTCAGGGCTATTCTTTTGTAGGGATTTTTGAAAGTCAGATTGCGTTGCGCTAAAAGTATTGTGTGTCAGTTTAAGCACAGTCATGTAAAAGTTTTCTAAGGGGACGTTTCAGCAAGGATGTAAAATCGTCGAGAGAGTTGTCAGCCAGGACATGGGTATCATACAGATCAGTAAAATAGGTGTAAATAAAGTCGAAAATGTCACAGTAAGAGGTGAACATGCGGCCGTCAGCGGTTGTGAGGGAGGCAAGGCACACACGTTTCCGGCACGCCCGTAAACGGACTAGATGGTATAGTGACGTCAATTCGTCTTGTAAAGGGGAGCGTGGTTGAGACCTCGTCCGCAGTCCCTCCATTTGAATGCGTTTGAGCTGCAGCAATTTGGCTTTGATGCTCTGTATATCAGTAACCCGCAGGGGTGCATGCGTAGCATTATCGTCCTGTTCACGTGAGTAGTAAATTTCTTGCGTTCGTAGATCGTCTACTATCTCTGCAGCTCCAAAACGCATGAGAGCCCTACGGATTTGTGGTTTAGCATGCCGTGTCCACCATGCCACAAGAGACGAGTACCGGTCCTTAGTACGAGAACAATGAACCCGTACGTCCTCCAGAACGACACCAAGAGAAGTATCTTGCAAACAGGCGATAATGAGCATCCAGGGAGGACGAAACAATTTTACTGGTTGCTACTCGTAATTAAACGTGACGGATACGGCGCAATGATCAGTAAAACAGGCTAGTATCACATCAACATCCAGAAGTTGCCCACACAAGGAATCGGAAAGGTAAAAGCGATCGTGGCGACTGCTAGACGTGGGAGTGAAGTATGTATGGCGCACAAGTGTAGGATAGTGAGGAACCGACACGTCACGCAGGCGCAAGGACCGCACCAGGTCGTCAAGTTCCTTACTGAAATTAACATTAGGGGACTGATCCACCGGGCGTAGAACACAATTGAAGTCCCTACCTAAGATAATCTTTGTCGAGGACTTACGAAGCAGGTAAATGATTTCTTATTTATAGAAGGCGAACGTGCGGTAGTACGACCTGTGCCAGAAGGGGTATAAAGAAGGAGTAAACTGAGATCACAAAACGTGCACTCGAACCCCCTTTGACTGTCGAGTACTTCGAATTTCATCAACGTAATGCCTTCCCTATAAAACAAGGTTGTGCCCATAGAAAGCTCGGAAGCTACATTAAAAAAGGTCGAGAACACAGGAATGCAAAAAATTGGTCGAATAAGACCTCATGTAAAAAAAAAAATCTGCCCCAGATTGATATATAAGCTGTCGCAAAGCGGGGAGCAAAAGAGTAAGAAATGTGTATGCTTGCATGGATCTTCAACCCAGAAAGAAGAACAAAAAACGGTAGAGATCTGTCAGTTGACGGAGCAACATACAAGTAACCATACCAGAATCAATCACCGATCCAGAGAGAGAAGAACTGCGAAACTGAACCCTCATCTTCCCATTGCTTTTTCTTCGGCCATGACCCGGTTCTCTGTCGCTGTTTACGGATTCTACTGCAGCTCCGTGGCGCCGACGCTGCCGCGTGCGGTCGCGTGCGAGCGTCATGTAGGTATTCCGTTTCAGACTGCGAGGGAGAGGCCTCTACATCCCACTCGTCCGCAGACACGGGTTCACGGAGGGACTGTTGGCCAATAACAACGGGGTCCCTTGGCTCTCGAGAATCAATCAGTTTACCGAGCGGTCTACGGCGCTACAGTCATGGACTGTGCGGCTGGTCCCGGCGGAGGTTCGAGTCCTCCCAAGGGCATGGGTGTGTGTGTTTGTCCTTAGGATAATTTAGGCTAAGTAGTGTGTAAGCTTATGGACTGATGACCTTAGCAGTTAAGTCCCACAAGATTTCACACACATTTGAACATTTTTTCGAATCAGTCAGTTGTTTCATCGGAAAAGGCTGTGACCCAGAGGAGGCAACAGAAGTCACAGGAGGAGGATGGGAACAGAGTCGACAGGAGAAGTGTCCGAGAGAACCGGAGAAGACACGTGGGAACCGGAAGCAGGTTCCTTCACGGGCGCCTCCGAAGGGGCGGCCGCGACAACAGGAACAACGCCGGTGTCAAGGGTCTCCTGCACAGGCGTGAAAGCACCTGTGGCGTCCTCATCCACGATTTCAGACTGAGAAAGAGAATCCTGTACTAGAGGCCCATCGGAAGGGCGAGCCAATAGGGAAGTGTCATCAGCCGCACCATCCTGTGTTCGGCGACCTTTGTTCTGAGAAATCATGGCGGGCAAATCGTAAGTAATGGCGTCAACATCCCCACGCAAGCCCAGCATAGGAAAATCACGGGTGCTGTCGGTCAACGGATCACTGCGTCCCTCAGTAACAGGGAGCGATTCAGTCTGAAATCCCTGCAGGAGAAGATCAGCTAAAGTCAATTTTTTACGCCATTTCTACACTCCTGGAAATTGAAATAAGAACACCGTGAATTCATTGTCCCAGGAAGGGGAAACTTTATTGACACATTCCTGGGGTCAGATACATCACATGATCACACTGACAGAACCACAGGCACATAGACACAGGCAACAGAGCATGCACAATGTCGGCACTAGTACAGTGTATATCCACCTTTCGCAGCAATGCAGGCTGCTATTCTCCCATGGAGACGATCGTAGAGATGCTGGATGTAGTCCTGTGGAACGGCTTGCCATGCCATTTCCACCTGGCGCCTCAGTTGGACCAGCGTTCGTGCTGGACGTGCAGACCGCGTGAGACGACGCTTCATCCAGTCCCAAACATGCTCAATGGGGGACAGATCCGGAGATCTTGCTGGCCAGGGTAGTTGACTTACACCTTCTAGAGCACGTTGGGTGGCACGGGATACATGCGGACGTGCATTGTCCTGTTGGAACAGCAAGTTCCCTTGCCGGTCTACGAATGGTAGAACGATGGGTTCGATGATGGTTTGGATGTACCGTGCACTATTCAGTGTCCCCTCGACGATCACCAGTGGTGTACGGCCAGTGTAGGAGATCGCTCCCCACACCATGATGCCGGGTGTTGGCCCTGTGTGCCTCGGTCGTATGCAGTCCTGATTGTGGCGCTCACCTGCACGGCGCCAAACACGCATACGACCATCATTGGCACCAAGGCAGAAGCGACTCTCATCGCTGAAGACGACACGTCTCCATTCGTCCCTCCATTCTCGCCTGTCGCGACACCACTGGAGGCGGGCTGCACGATGTTGGGGCGTGAGCGGAAGACGGCCTAACGGTGTGCGGGACAGTAGCCCAGCTTCATGGAGACGGTTGCGAATGGTCCTCGCCGATACCCCAGGAGCAACAGTGTCCCTAATTTGCTGGTAAGTGGCGGTGCGGTCCCCTACGGCACTGCATAGGATCCTACGGTCTTGGCGTGCATCCGTGCGTCGCTGCGGTCCGGTCCCAGGTCGACGGGCACGTGCACCTTCCGCCGACCACTGGCGACAACATCGATGTACTGTGGAGACCTCACGCCCCACGTGTTGAGCAATTCGGCGGTACGTCCACCCGGCCTCCCGCATGCCCACTATATGCCCTCGCTCAAAGTCCGTCAACTGCACATACGGTTCACATCCACGCTGTCGCGGCATGCTACCAGTGTTAAAGACTGCGATGGAGCTCCGTATGCCACGGCAAACTGGCTGACACTGACGGCGGCGGTGCACAAATGCTGCGCAGCTAGCGCCATTCGACGGCCAACACCGCGGTTCCTGGTGTGTCCGCTGTGCCGTTCGTGTGATCATTGCTTGTACAGCCCTCTCGCAGTGTCCGGAGCAAGTATGGTGGGTCTGACACACCGGTGTCAATGTGTTCTTTTTTCCATTTCCATGAGTGTATGTAGGTTTTAATACCACCACACGCCGCGGACAATTAGTACGGAAATGTTCCTTCTTGGCCACTGCACGTAATATGGACCCTATAAACATATACCTGTAGATGAGAACGAATGTGTTTTTTGATCACCATTTCCACCGACCGAATACCACTATAGACCTGTAAGGGGTGCTGAGCAGACCAGTGTTCCTTTCGAATAAGACGTGTTTCCCCATAAGGAAGCAAAACGGGCCTCAGAAAACAGTCGTCTGCCTCGGGCGGAAATCTAAACACCCGGACATTCGTCTATATCACTTCTGCATTTGCCAAGAGAACCATACTAGTGGGTGCGTAAAGGGTACCTGAGAACCGTGACAAAGTGTCCTATCAACTTGGAGCGGGTCAAGAAACTTAGCAAAAAATACACTTAATTCACTGTCAAAATATGCAGTATGCACCTGATCAGTAGTGACTTCAATTGTATCGACTAATTAGTCATGTATCGCCAAAGAAACGGGCTGGACGTGAAGCGTGGATTTGTCGAAGGTGAAGCTGACAGTAGTGTACGTAGTATTTTCGTGGGAACCATGGTGGACACCAC
Source organism: Schistocerca americana (assembly GCF_021461395.2). Taxonomy (NCBI): domain Eukaryota; kingdom Metazoa; phylum Arthropoda; class Insecta; order Orthoptera; family Acrididae; genus Schistocerca; species Schistocerca americana. The sequence continues at coordinate 143,304,863 of NC_060122.1, forward strand.
GACGCCGCGAAGGGGAGGTCCGCACGAACACCAACCAGCGATGCGACGCGCACAGAGACCAACACGACACTAAACGGACACGAGGAGAACACGCATCGCTACGGTAGAGGCGGAACTAATGGCACAACCTAGTCGCCCGACGCGTGAAGCGGGAACTAAGAACCGTTCAGCTATTGGGGCGGACAACAGGTCTACTAAAGAGACTGCTTACACCACACTTGACCGCCCTATTCTGGAGTACTGATGTGCGGTGTGGTGTCCGCATCAGGTGGGACTGACGGATGACATCGAAAAAGTACAAAGAAGGGCAGCTCGTTTTGTACTATCGCGAAGTAGGGGAGAAAGTGCCTCAAACATGATACGAGAATTGGAGTGGCTATCATTAAAACAAACGCGTTTTTCGTTGCGATGGGATCTTCTCAAGAAATTTTAATCACCAGTTTTCTCCTCTGATCCTGAAAACATTCTGTTGGTACCCATCTACATAGGGAGAAATGATCATCATGACAAAATAAGAGAAATGAGGGCTCGCACTGAAAAATTTAAGTGCTCGTTTCTCCCGCGTGCCGTTCAAGAGCGGAACGGTAGAGAGACAGCTTGAAGATGGTTCATTTAACCCTCTGCCAGGCATTTTATTGTGAATAGCACAGCAACCACGTAGATGTTGATGTAGATGCTACGTTAGAACTTCAATCTGTACCTGAGCTTCTAAGCTCCGCTTTGTGCTACTCTCGTTCCTCGTGCTAGTTTCTTTTTCTGTTATAACGGTGCAGATACTACCTGTAACGTATCAGCTGTACCGTTTAAAGTTTCAACTCGACTAACATATGCAACTGATGTTTTGATCGGTAATCGGGTATCTGCAACTTGACATTGATTGTTAGAGTCATCTCCTCAAAACTACGCCAAGTGTTTTCTGGTTTTACGCTTTGCAGTGCTCGTATTTGCCAGTCCTAGCCTGCTCTGAGGTTATTTACTTTACCTTGCCCAGTTCGCTCTTGGCGCTTCAGTGCCTTTGTAATTGTACGTTTCACTCGTTGCAAAACCTCTTTCAATGATTTTGCGAACTGCTTCACGTGTCTGCCCTGCATTCTTATCTCTGTCTCGTACAGTGAAAGATCTGTCCCTGCGCAGGTTTTTGAGTTGTACATGCTCACCACATGGTTCATATACACATCCCAATCCAAATGCTGACTATTCACATAGTGTCTTAGCATTTTCGATATGGTACAATGGACTCATTTAGTACAATCATTACCTTTTGGGTGGATTGGACTAGTATGCAAATACTTTACTTTCAATAGACAACATAACTGTTTCATCAGATCAGACAAACAATTAGTTTGACTAGATCTTTTGAAAAAACGATGATGTTAAATAGACCAAGGATTTTTGGGTTTTAATCCTTGAAGGACTCCATACAATAAGCGGTGACGTGTAGCAGTTATGTTTTTTAACCCCAAAGGCATTCTGCGAACTGGTAGTTACCGTATGACGTAAAAGCTAAATCAAATGCCTCTCAGCACTATTGGACTTAACATCTGAGGTCATCAGTCCCCCAGAACTTAGAACTACTTAAACCTAACTAACCTAAGGACATCACACACAACCATACCCGCTGCAGGATTCTAACCTGCGACCGTAGCGGTCGCGCGGTTCCAGACTGCAGCGCCTAGAACCGCTCCGTCGCAACGGCCGGCTTATAAAAGCTATTTTCGGCCTGTCTTCTGGACATAATTCAGTCATATACTTCACTCTGGTGATAACCCCTCCTTAAAACTATCATAGAAAAGAATTTACATTGTCCCAAGTTATCCCAAGTTATTCAAAGATTCAGTAATATTTGGAATCAGATATACATCGGTTACTGTAAGTTCATTTACAAACCTGTAATCACAACAGAATCTATGTTTTCTTGTTCAGTCAGGTGACTTTTTTTTTGGCACGATAACTATCTTGGCTGACCAAGGACTATCGCTGTGACTCTGTTAATGCCTTTCTTAAGCTGATAATCTACGAGCTGTTCTATTAATAGCTGGAGATGTTTTGGTAACCTATATGCTTACTATGCGATGGTGCATGACTACCTGATGCAATCCAATGCTGTTTTATGGACATGACTGGTATAGGGCCTTATGAATTACACTAAACACTCTACCAGATTAGCAGTGATTCCATGAATGATCAATAATAACTCTATAAGAGACTAAACTATTTATGTAATACAGAAATGCTGATGATTTGCTTGAGATTGTACTTTATCTCTGACCTACCGTTGACTTCTTCATCAAGTAGCTGTAATGTAGCTACGATCAAAAGACCCCTTCAGAAAACTTACTTCGTTCATTCTGAAATTATCCAGGCTCACTGACACCACAACATTTATTTTCCTAGCATGTGCTACACTTCATAAGAACCAATACTATTCGTGCAACAAGTCATTAATCGACAGATGTTCTATTAAACGTAAAACTTGTTCTGGAACATCAACATCTATCATAATTCAAATTAAATTCCCTGTATCTGGTGGTAATATGTCATGATAAACAACTATTAATGTACTTGTATTCAGTTTAGTTGGTAGTACCTTAGCAATGGGTGTACGTTGTGACTCACAAACGTTTCAATTGTTGCACCCATCGAGAAAAAAATCACCATTGAGTTCAACTGTTTGTTGCCAAAGGGCGATTTTAGCATGCTGTCTAACCAGAAAGTGTAATACAAGTAACGCAGAAAGTCCCTGCCCCACAGTTGAAAACACTTCCATTTACTCCCGAAACCTTGTGTTTCCTACCCTAGCCTTGAGCTTTGTTGTCTGCACTGAATCCATTTCGTTACCCCTCTTGCACACAAATTGTATCTCGCAGTTTTCAGTGTCCTCTGTTCCACGAGGTCCAGATTCACTTCCGATACATGTGCCGCAGTATCTTGCAAAAACTTATATCTCATTTTATCTATCCAAGGTATCAAGCAACAATCCGTCTCCGTGTTCTTCTTTTTAGAGTACTGCGATTTACTGAGAACACGTCCCAATGGAAGGAACCTTCAGATTGGCCTTTATCTGTTTATTTTACTCGTTTTACTTGCCCTGTTTTCTAAATTCACAATCCTGAGCCTTATGCCTGAACTATTGGCAATTATAGACGTGTGTTTGGCGACACTGTGCCTTTAAATGCTCCTGCTGGCCACTATCCGCTTCTCGTAACCGCGTAACAACGTAGAGTGCTGCGGCCAAATCCTCAGAGGTCGCCATTCGCAACCACCGTGAAAAATCTGGGTGAATCCTTCTGAGAAACGGATCCACCGCACTATTTTCCACTTCTTAGAAAAAGACTGTCCGCATCCAGCTTGTGCGTCAGCTCACAAGTCTTTGCATTCATTTTACGTATTCTCTCAGAAATTGGTTCCACTATTACATTCGCCTTCTTTGTTAAACTATTGAGTTTCATCCTAAAAAACCGTGTACTGTTCTCTTTTCTGTGCCTCAGAGACAATTTCTCCGCTAACTCACTGAATTTGGGTATCTTATTAAGCACCTCATGATACGAGATATAGGTTTTTGTCTCGCCTCTGATACGTAACTTAGCCATCCGCAACCATGGTTCACCTAACCAGCTATTTAACGCAGCCGTGGCTAATACATCGTTTTTAAATACAGAACTTCCTCTGTGGTTTTCCTGGAGAAGGGGGTTTTAAGATTCGTGGCTGAAGGATCAACGGACGATGGGGCACTTGTACTACAGTTGTAACTTCAGTCAAACCTAATTGCAGCTGCTGTTCTGTCAATAAAGCTCGTAACTTCTGACTTACCTGTTCATTAAATGCTTCCTGTTATTCATTATCCTTCAAAAATTTGGAAACATGTCCCGTAAGGGCGTCTATCGCTTTCTTAGAAACACCTGAACTTGTCTGTGTGATTTTTGTGCAAATTTATCTCTCTCTCTTTTTCCCTTTAATTTCAGTCAAACCTACTTGCAGCTGCTGTTCTGTCAATAAATCTTGTAACTACTGACTTGCCTGTTCATTAAGTGCTTTCTGTTATTCATTACCCTTCAAAAATTTGTAAACTTGTCCCGTAAGGGCTTCTATCGTCTCCTTAGTACTAGCTGACTTTGTCTGTGTGATTTTTGTGCAATTTATCTCTCTTTCACACGGATCACACTAGTATTATTTCCAACAATAACTCAATAGCGACAGTTACAAAAATAAAACAATTACATCTAATTCCTATTACTAATCATCAAAAAACTATACTCTGAACAATTGTCTGCCATGTGACCATTTTTCTACATGTAGTACATGTTGCTGGTACAGATCTGTCACATGGTTCACGGTGTGCCGTCAAATTACATGTTTTACAAAGTGTTAGGACGAGATACTCTTGACGACTATTACCCTTAAACTGAGATAAATCTGCCAGTTCTCACAGTCTACAAGAGGTATATTCAAAGTCTTTAAGTCCTGACCTGGACCTAGAAAATAATACTTTTATTTTCTTTTTTGCACTTCTGACACTAACTTGTAGGGGTCGCCGACTGTCGGCTGGAAACTCTCACTGTTTTCTCAAACCAGGACCAGTGTTACGTCGTTAAACACAATAAAACAGTATTCAAGGTTATTCCATTTACTACTCAGAACACAAGTCGTTGCCATGTCTTCCGCGACGGCTGGATACTACGTTATCTGGAGAGGAATCCGCTGAATATATCTACATCTACATCTACACTCCGCAAGCCACCCAACGGTGTGTGGCGTGCCGGAAAGCCTCCGTGCGCGTTCGAATCTCTCTAATTTTACATTCGTGATCTCCTCGGGAGATATAAGTAGGGGGAAGCAATATATTCGATACTTCATCCAGAAACGCACCCTCTCGAAACCTGGACAGCAGGTTACACCGCGATGCAGAGCGCCTCTCTTGCAGAGTCTGCCACTTGAGTTCGCTAAACATCTCCGTAACCCTATCACGCGTACCAAATAACCCTGCGACGAAGCGCGCCGCTCTTCTTTGGATCTTCTCTATCTCCTCTGACAACCCGACCTGATACGTATCCCACACTGATGAGCAATACCCAAGTATAGGTCGAACAAGTGTTTTGTAAGCCACCTCCTTTGTTGATGGACTACATTTTCTAAGGACTCTCCCAATGAATCTCAACCTGGTAGCCGCCTTACCAACAATTAATTTTATATGATCATTCCACTTCAAATCGTTCCGTACGCATACTCCCAGATATTTTACAGAAGTAACTGCTACCAGTGTTTGTTCCGCTATCATATAATCATACAATAAAGGATCCTTCTTTCTATATATTCGCAATACATCACATTTGTGTATGTCAAGGGTCAGTTGCCACTCACTGCACCAAGTACCTGTCGCTGCAGATCTTCCTGCATTTCGCTGCAATTTTCTAATGCTGCAACTTCTCTGTATACTACAGCGTCATCTGCGAAAAGCCACATGGAACATCCGACACTATCTACTAGGTCATTTATATATATTGTGAAAAGCAATGGTCCCTTACACACTCCCCTGCGGACTCAAGACTCCCGAGGACGCTGCATCTGTTCGGAGTGGAAGTCGATCTATCGATAACATCCCGATCCAGCCACCTGCCGCCCTCCGGCGAGGTGAGCACGTCCCGTCGGTAACCCTGCTTGCAGATGGCGGTGCAGGAGGCGTTTGTGTTTGAGTCACGCACGGTTTTGGGGAGTAGTCTATCCCTCCCAAATCACTACCTACCTTGCTCCATCATGTGGACCACGATGTCGGACGCTGTGATGCCGTGCTCAACGCGGAACCAGGCCCGCCGGAATGGTAGGCCATCAGACTCGTGCGACGCTCGAGTTTTAGGGCAGCTTCTGCCCTGGACCGGAGCCATGTTGGTAGATCCCTGGACTGTCTATCCATCACTTCTGACTGTTGTGCTGATTTCAATACTCGATGCTGAACGCCATCAGCCGTGGCTTCGGATCGCTGATCGTCTTGTAGGGCAGCAAGTGCATGATTAACACTACAACAGTCTCTCACATTGGAAGTTACCAAACCACAACGGGACAATCGAGTGTAAACAACTTGAACGCCATCGAACCTACTAAGTGAGTTCTCTGGGCTGGTAGGGGTGTCACTGAGGAGAGGCTCCACTCTACAACGTCATTCGCAATGACCGAATCGATTCTGCTCTTCTCAAGTCATCAGCCGTCTTCATTTCCGCTACATTTACTTAACGAATTTGTTGCAGTGTCGTTACTGTTTAGTCAAACCCTTGCTAGCCGATGTTGCGTCTTGCCTACTGTCTCTTAGAAATCGTCACGAAGACCCTCTTCTAACGATTTTCCACTGGGCTCACTCGCAGTCTCGCTCAAGAGGGTCGAGGTTGCTGTCTTCATGATAAGAGTAACGGCATTTAAATGTTTTCACTTCCCGGCTAGTGGCTGTTGATACTTGACTCAGTAAATCCGGCTGTTGGACCTTTTTACTCTCCCGTTTCGTTACTAACTTGTCTTGTAAGAGTAGCTACCAGTTGGATAGCGCATGGGACTATGTCATTTTCGGGATTTTGTCTAATCAAAGATGTCAGAATGTGCCTATGGCGCGCGGCAACCATCAGGAGAGTTGAGTTCTGGAATTCCACTACCTAGGCTCAAAAATGGCTCTGAGCACTAAGGGACTTAACTTCTGAGGTCATCAGTCCCATAGAACTTAGAACTACTTAAACCTAACTAACCTAAGGACATCACACACATCCATGCCCGAGGTAGGATTCGAACCTGCGACCGTAGCGGTCTCGCGGTTCAATACTGTAGTGCCTAGAACCGCTCGGCCACCACGGCCGGCCCACCACCTAGGGTGCTGCCTTCTGGGTAGTGCGGGCAGTGCGTCTGGGTCAGGTCTTAGGTTCTCCATGATATTTCGACTGACAGATCCGTAGCCATCTTCAGGCGGTTACTGATGTCTGCTGCTCCGCTCTTGTGCTGTGTAAGTCAGCCTTTATCACCATCCCTTCGCTTCTGTCGCTGTCTGTGCAGTCGTCACGATGGGAATGGCCGTGGTTGGGGTGGCGACACCTAAATGTGGACCCTGGTTTCCAGTACCTGTGCTATCGTAGTCAGATGTGGGCTTAACTGTACGGGATAGCTTTTTTTCCCTAGTCTCAGTGCAAGGTTTCACGTTTGGTGCAGTTGTAGGCTGCTTTGTTAATTAGACGATCTTGACTACTAATTACGATGGCCTTTTTGATAACACTATCCCAGAAGCAGGATGATTTTCTATATTTTTTTCTTCTTTTTTTTAATCTGCACTATGGTCAGTTTTCATACTGTGCTTGGCCCCGCTTGAGTTGGTGTCAGACATAATTCAGTGTGGTGTCCACAACATCTACAAGAACTTCGCCTCAACAATAGTGGGCTGTTGGTTGCCTCCGTGCACCAGGGTACCCCTAATGGACTCCAAGGAGTTGATAAGCAAGAAACTCTAGAACAACCTGACAAAATTCTTCGAGTTCGTGCTCACATCAGCTTACTTCCTGTTCGATGGAAATTGTTACAAAGAGACAAATGGCATCGTCATGCAGTGTCTTCTATCGTGGTCGTGGCGAATTCGTTTACGGGAGATTTCGAGCAGCAGGCCTGGAGTAAGCCCAACTAAAATCATCTAGTTTCTCCTGTCACGTGGATGAGTCCTTCTTCGTTTCACCACATGGACGGGGCAGTTTAGGCGAATTTCTTCAACACATCAACTAGCTTCATCCAAGCATACAATTTAGTATAGAGAAGCAACAGGATTGCGCCCTTCTTTTCTTGACGCCCTGCTGAAAAGGAAAGCAGATGTCAAGCTAGGACACAGCTAGTGCTGCAGTCGTATGCACGCTGCTCTACACTGAGGTAACAAAGGTCATGGGACAGCGATATGTACATATGCAGATGGCGGTAATGACGCACACAAAGGATACAAAAAGACACTGCGTTGGCGAAGCTGTCATTTGTATTCAGGTGATTAATGCGAAAAGTCCTTCGAAGTGATTGTGGCTGCAGGGTGGAAATTAACAGGCTCTGAACGCGGAATGGTCGTTGGAACAAAGCGCATGGGACATTCGATTTCAGATATCATTAAGGAATTCAGTACTCTGAGATCCACAGTGTCAATAAGGTGCCGAAAGTACCATATTTCAGGCATTACCTCTCACCACGGACAACGCAGTGGCCGATGATCCTCATTTAGCGTCTGAGAGCAGCGGCGTTCGTTTATACTTGTCAGTGCTAACAGACAAGAAACAGTCCGTGAAATCAATGTGGGACGTCGACGAACGTATCCGTCAGGACAGTGAGGCGAAATTTGGGGTTAATGGGCTACGGCAGCAGCGGGCGATTAATGTAGCAACATGAGATTAATCTTTTATTTAAAAAAATGAAATAGGACAAACAACACAAGTTAAGCGAAATGACAAAGAAATCATGAACTGTTGGCAACACAAACAAAAGCAACAAATAATTAGCACTCCATTGCTGGTGTTTGGTAGGCAAAGACTAAGGTTTATCTATTTACTCTGGTTCAAAACATGAATAACGCAATCTGAAACTATCTAACGCTGAACAGACTTTGATGGATTCATCTACAGAAAAGTTATACTACGTCGGCTCAGTTGAGAACAAATGGCAAGACTGTGACTCACTGTGTCCCTTTCTCGATGCGTAGAAGCGCCTCAGGTGAGGGTCATGGTGCAGGCGTCTGCAGAGCAACGGTGTGTGGTGCCAGTTTGTCGTTATCTCTGGCATTGGTAAGCGGTCTGTCAGACGGATCGAAATTGCTCTCTTATTGAGACCTGAAATCTTGGCAGATTCCAACATCTGATACTCTTGTTCGCTGCCCATACCATTGACTCTCTTATACGGCAGTGTACGAAACGTCAAGGTGATAGACCAGATAAGAATATTGTTCTCGGCACAGCGAGTCCTTCAAGATAACTAAGGCCTGAATTGTTGGTACAACTAATACTTCACCACAGGCCCCCCAATCAAGACCAGCGCCACTGCAAAGTCATTCTCAGGACAAGTGTCCCAAGTGCAAACCACTTATAACAAGGGTCAAGACCAGAATCTGCTCTCCCGACAAGGTCTGGATCAGTAGTCCCATGTCTCTGCTTGTCCCTTACCATCAAACCACAGTAAACTCAAAAAGTGCACCCACACAACTGCCCCTCTGGGGTTTTGTCCCAATGACAAGACTCCACGAGTGCCATGTCTCCCATCTATTTTATCTGTTCTGTCTTCAGGCCAATCCTAACCAAAGTTAATACACAGACAAAAAAAAAAAAAAAAACAATTGCATCACCCCGATTCCCAGAACTCCTGAAGATTGACTGTGAATATTGTATCACAGACACAGTCCCTTTGACTGTTCAGAGATGTTACTAAACCCGCCAGAAGATGTAAACAACCATGCATGAGCACCGTCTATTAGACGGAGGGGGTCCGACAGCCGGTCAGTTTCAGTCATTCCATTCCACCAGAAACGACGTACGCGGCTCGTGTTGTCTGTATTTCAACCATGCCTAGATGGTCAATACGTCGGTTCGATCGCGTCCACATTGTTACTTTGTGTCAGAAAGGGCTCTCAGCAAGGGAAGTGTACAGTCGTTTCGGAGTGAACCAAAGCGATGTTGTTCAGATATGGAGGAGATACAGAGGGACAGGATCTGTCGATGTGCCTCGTTCAGGCCGCCCAAGGGCTACCACTACAGTGCAAGGAAATGGAAATCATTGTATGGCGTAAGTGGCCGGGAGTTCCCAGGCGGGAAGTTCGGCCGCCGAGTGCAAGGCTTATTGAGTGCGACGCCACATTGGGCGATTTGCGCGCGACGATGAGGCTGAAACATTGATGACAGCGCAACACCCTGAGGGGAGAAAATGTCCCACCTCAGCCGGGAATCGAATCCAGGCCCCCGTGCGTGGCATTCCAACGCGCTGACCGTCCAGCTATTGGGGCGGACCCTACAGTGGATGATCCCTACCTACGGATTGTGGCTGGAAGGAACCGTGGCAGCAGCGACACCATGTTGAAAAATGTTTTTCGTGCAGCCACAGAACTTCGAGTTACGCCTCAAACTGTGCGCAATAGGCTGCAAGATGTGCAACTTCACTCCCGAGGTCCATCTTTGCAACCGTGACACCATGCAGCGCGGTACAGATGGGTCCCACAACATGCCGAATGGACCGCTCAGGATTGGCATCATATTCTATTCACTGATGAGTGTCGAATATGCCTTCCATAATACAATCGTTGGAGACGTGTTTGGAGGCAGCCCGGTCAGGGCGGCCAACTTGTCCAGCGAGTGTAGCACGGCGGAGGTTCCCTGCTGTTTTGGGGTGGCATTATGTGGGGCGGACGTACGCCGCTGATGGTCATGGAAGGCGCTGTAACGGCTGTACGATACGTGAATGCCTTCCTCCGACCGATAGTGCAACCATATCGGCAGCATACTGGCGAGGCATTCGTCTTCCTTTACGACAATTCGCACCCCCATCGTGCACATATTGTGAATGACTTCCTTCAGGATAACGACATTGCTCGACTAGAGTGGCCAGCATGTTCTCCAGACATGAACGCTATCAAACATGCCTGTTATAGATTGAAAAGGTCAGTCAGAAGGGACATCCAGGCGCCACGAGAGGCAGGGAGAGAAAGCCGTTTTTTCCGAACAGTACTGGTGCAAGCCAAGACGCCTGACCGTACAGTGAAGCTGTGGACGCCTTCTGGTAGGCCACTGTATACACAGATCTGAAGACTCAGATACAGATTGTGGTGATGGCTTGCTTTGAGGATGGAGATATTTACATAGCAAAAATTCTAGTGAAAGACATCTGATAAATTGGCGACGTACGTGGACATGGTATCGGAGAACCTAACATAACTCTATATAATTATAGAACACCTAGAGAGAAAAATTTATTTCGTGAGTCTAAGTACGTGTCTTTCGGTGTGGGAAAGCAGGACATTGTGGAACAGCTACGAAAATTGCTGTTAACTGAGTCAACTGGTGAAACTAAGTATCCGAACTGGCCAGTAATATGGATTGACACGCTCATTGCAGTTTCTCACACAACGTTAGAGAACGCTAGGTACAGGTCCTCCTGCAACGATTGTTCGAGTGGGCACTTGTTGGTAGAGCTAATCGAAGACGCTTCAGCGTTTGTTGAGTGAACTTGTGAGACTTTGCTAATGTTCGAAAGTGATGACTGGCAGTAACATTCATAGCCAATAACCACTAGTACCACTCCAACTTGATCGTCACTCTAATACCGAGCTGCTACCATTCACAGGGACTTCTATTTTACAGAGCGTAACACGAACACCGCTCCGACGTCATATTGCTGACAGACCGATCTCCCGGAAGGAACATCTACTTAAGTTTTCATATGATGGTCTGACTCACACTGCTGTACGCTTTGTCTCACAACAATGACTAACGAACGGGAAAAACGAATGTGAGGTACTTATTAAATTAACGGGCATATCATGATTTTCCCATTCCGATTGTAGTTATGGAAAAAAATATTAGTAATTTTTGTATTTCTGGCTTAGAATGGTCACTGAAATTAAACAAAAGAAAATTCAGTTAAAAATACAGCTAACGCAGGTACTTTATCTACAGTCCTGTAAACGGTGCAGTTAATACCATTGTTTCTTGCTACTTGCAAATGTCACCCTTATCATGGATATATGCAGCCAACATTAATTAACCCTAAAATGTGAAACCAACTACTTCCAGTATTAGAACGTATTCAAAAATGGAACAGTCGAAACGTCTGTATCACATTCCCATGTCAGTAATAAGTAATTTTGTGTGTATTCCATAAGAGAAGCTGTAATGACGATTAGCAATATGTGCAGAATAAAACTGACAAACAAAATGAAATAACAATTACATGGATTATGGACTATGTTGTGAGGCCTGTAACAGTTAATTAAACCGAAAAAGTTATGTAATTCTGCGTCAGTTGCCAGAGTACGCTGAAACAGCCATTTTCGTGTACCTGTAAAGAGTTTTACAATTTATGTACCTACATTACGTTTTATTTATGCTGTTACACAAAAATTTGTAACAGTGAAATTGTACGACATTAGGAAGTAGTTAAATCACAACAAATTATTCAACGTATACCAAACATCCTCCTCGCCTGTGTGCCTCAATAACGCAAGATGCTTTGAACATATATGTCTTAATGAGTCCCCTTTTGGTAATAATTCTATTATGTAAACTGTTTGATTTTAAGCTCTTTTGCCAAAAATATAAGTTCTTTGCTGTCTTTGATATATAAAGACACTGTGCGACTGATGTGCTGTGAGAAGAATATACGAATTTCAACAGCAGAATGCAGAACACGCACTGTTCCTCTTGCACCCGAAGAACCATAAATATCTTTAAACCAAGTACTGTGTCGTATCTGTACTTTTTCTTGCTGATTCACTTTATTATTAATAGTGTGAAACGTGCCCATCGTTTCGCTTCCCACAAATTCACTAAATTTCTCACTTGCGTCTCATCTTTGTTGCGCCGTTATCGAGCCTACCACGCAAAATTTTTACCGTGGCAAGATTGAACTAAAACCTCCGAGGAGAAAATGGGCCAAGTTAGATGTGTAGCATCCATAGGAATAAATGAAATAATTTTTAATTTCCGTTAATCTGTTTCATAAATGATTGTCGTTGAATTATTGTGTGGGAACTTGGAAATTTACGTACCATGGAAACAGAGAAACGAAAAGGCTATAAGTCATATGGCGAGAAAGTTGGTTGGGAGATTCAAACGCAATGAATTTCCCATCCCCTCTACTTGTCAAATGGAGGAACCGTTCTCTGATCAGTGTCGTTTTTGGACGTGACAGAGAAGGGAACTGACCATGAGAAGAAAAGAGAAACAGAAGCCTGAGGCGAGCGAGTGGTTGGTCATTTGAAACCCTACGAAACTCTCCCCTCTACTTTCTTAAATGGAGGGGCCATTCTCTGAATCGCTTGGTGGTATACACAACAGATAAGGGGACAGGTTCAGACAAGAACGAGAAAGTTAGAATCGGAGTAAGAAATTTTGCTTGGTCATTTTTAAAATTAACGAATGTCTCGCTCCACTCTTAAGCTCAGAAGAGTCTTTTCACTAGCAGCAGTGATTTCGAATCACTTCTGGTTGAACTGGATAAGATAGCCGACGTACTCGTCAGAGCATTTGTGTCCGCTCTTGTGAAAACGCTATCAAAATGCGTTATTTTTGTGATATATCCTTTTCAATTTAGTTTAGGTCAGTTGAAATAGTGATGCATTTTGTGTTGTTATCACGTTTCGCAGCTGTTTATCGATTTAATTAGAGTTTAATAGATTTTCGATTCTGCGTTAGGCAGTGCTACTTTGTTACCTGTCACCAGTGATTTACATTATTGAACGGTAATTAAGAGAAATGCATGTTTTCCATGTGATGTGGCTTAAATTCAGAGGAATCGTATCGTCGTCTATTGAGAGATAAATACCAAATAAATTAATAAGAGATAGTATTGATCGCCCATGGCACACAAAACAGGCCACAAAGCTGTTGCAGCAGCAGCGAAAAACAACACGCCAAATTAAAAAGAACGCAAAATCTCCAAGACTGGCGATGTTTTACTGAAGTTCAAAACTTAGTGCTCACTTCAGTACAATATAATTTTAATAGTATTCACAATGAAACTCCGTCTCGAAATCTGACAGGAAATTAAAAGAGAATCTGGACGTAGGTAAAGTACATGAACGGCAAACACAATCAATACGTCCTAATGGCAGTGTTGCTAAAGCAGGGTTATTAAACGCAGTATTCCAAAATTCCTTCATCAAATAAGACGAAGTAAATATTACAGAATTTGAATTAAGAACAGCTGCCAACATGAGTAACTGAGAAGTAGATATACTCAGTGCAGCAAAGCAGCTTGAATCGCTTAATGAAAGTAAGGCCTCCGTTCCAGTCTGTACACCAGTTAGGTTCCTTTCAGGATATATTGATAGAACAGCCTCTTACTTCATATACAACCGCTCGCTCGACCAAGTGTCCGTACCTAAACACTGTAAATTTGTGCATGTCACACCAATACAGAACAAAGGAAATAACAGTAATCCACGGAATTACAGGTCCATATCACTGGAGTCCATTTCCAGTGGAATTTCGGAAAATATTCTGTGTTCTAACATGATGAATTACCTCGAAGAAAGCGACTCCTCGACAAATAGTCAACACCGATTCACAAAATATTTCATTGTGAAACACAACTGGCTGTTTACTCAAACGAAATTATGATTGCTGTCGATAGAGGATATCAGACTGATTGCACATATTTAGACATCCAGAAGGCTGTGACACTATTCCTCACATTCGACTTCTAATGAAGCTGCATACGTCTCAGTTGTGCAACTAGATTCCTCGTTTCCCGTCAGAAAGCTCAAAGTTCATGGTGACTGACAGAAAATCATCGAGTAAAACAAAACAGTTGATTCTGTCATTTACCGTCTCGTAAAGTCTTTAGATGATCAAAACCAATTGCAGAATGATTTAGACAAGATATTTGTGTGGCGCGAAACTCGGCGATAGACTCTATGCCATCCACATGAGTACTAAAAGGAATCTGCTAAATGTCAGTTACGCGATAAATCACACAAATTTAAACGCTATTAATTCAACTAAATACTTAGGGATTACAATTATGGTATTATACGGTGTAAATTTGAAGTTGATAAACCAGAATAAATCGAAAAAAAAGCTTCACCCGAAAAAATGTGTAGAATCCATAGTTGATTATTGTCGAGGGGACATCTGCTGGTGTTAAAATTAGCCCGCCACCCCAGGCCCCTGATGGTTGGGCGGGAGGCAACTTTAAAACCTCAAATGGGAGCTCCAATATTTTATTGCAGAATCAGATTCTACATAAAAAGACTACGTACATTTTGTGTTAAACATTTGTTTTGATTCTTGGTAGTTGGCGAGGTAATTCAAGAAAATCCATGTTCTCAATTTTTCGTGGAAAATGTTTACGAATAAATAAAAAATTTTATGAATGTTTTTTACGTTTTTCCACCCGAAACTAGACGACTCAAATTAAGCAAGCACCCCAGTTGTGAGACTTCTCGACAAACAAGACTGATTACTCCGAATATAATAAAAAATTAGGTTCGTGAGTCAGTTACTTTTTTAGTTAATGAGTTCACTCGTTAGTAAGTAGGGTGTTTGGTTAGTTAATTAGCTAGTCAGATGATTTGATTGATAACTAAAAGTTGTGTGGCCTCATGACCACGAAACAAACAAAACTTATCCGAATCGGCGGAAAAAATTAATATTTGGGTCAACATTTGTAAAACGCTAAATCCTCTCTCTCAAACCCCATCCTATGGGGAGAGAGGGAGAGTTTTAGTTTTAGTGAATCAAAATTTACGAAGTAAATAAGTATATTTTATCTATCCGTAACCATTTTCCGCGCAAAAATGAGACCATGGATTTTCTTGAATTACAGCGCCAACTATGAAGAATCAGAACAAATGTTTGCGACAAAATGTACGTAGTTTTTTTTTAAGTAGAATCTGATTCTGCAATAAAAAATGGGGTTTCCCATTTGACATTTTAAAGTTGCCTCCGGCCTCACCCCCAGGGGGCTTGGGTGGCGGGCTAATTTTAGCAGCAGCAGATGGCCCCCTTGAAAATAATCAACTTTGGATTCAACACATTTCTTCGTGTGAGGCTTATTTTTCGAGTTATTCTGGTTTGTCAACTTAAAATTTACACCCTGTATGTACCTTGTACGCCCATGTGAAACTGCATGGAAGCACAGTTACTTTGCTGATTTTTTGTTCTTTGCACTGATTTTAGCACTGATGACGATTGTTTTATGTATGAAGACAGTAACCGTTCTCGAAAGAACAGAGTACTGTTGACGACCGTGCAGCTTTTCCCTGGAATAAATGATGACTAACTGAAACCCTCAGCTGCCGACAGGTGTTGTTGACATACCTCGATGTGGAGAGCTGAAAATGTGTGCTCCGACCGGGACTCGAACCCGGGATCTCCTGCTTACATGGCAGACGCTCTATCCAGCTGAGCCACCGAGGACACAGACGAATAGCGCGACTGCAGGGACTTATCCCTTGCACGCTTCCCGTGAGACTCACATTCCCAACTGTCCACAATTCTACATATATAATGTACCTTATAGACATTTGCCCTTTGTTTAATAGTTGAAATCGATAAAAAATAAAATTCGGATTGTTTGCGATAGATCGCTGTTCTTCCGTCCTGAAAATCCAACGGTCATTGCTTAACAGTACGTCAAGCATTCGAACATAAATTGCGAATAACTCAAGTTGGAACGGCGACGTGGATAATGTTGTGGGGAAAGCGAACCGAAGACTGCGATTTATTGACAGAACACTTAGAAGATGCAACAGTTCTACTAAAGAGACTGTCTACACTTCGCTTGTCCGTCCTCTCCTAGAGAACTGTTCTGCGATGTAGGCTGCGCATCAGACAGCATTGACGGTGTACATCGAAAAAGTTCGAAGAAGGGATGCTCATTTTTTATTATTGTGAAATAGAGGACAGTGTGTCACGGATATGATATTTGAATGGCAATTTTTAAAACAAAGGCTTTTACTGTTGCTGCAGGATCTTTAAAAGAAATTTCGATCACCTCAAGACAAGGAGGAGGGTCCCACTCAGTTGTGACCTTAGCATTGGTCGCGATGCCACCTGCTCTGTTTCTCGTCTGGCGCTCTGCCATGACACAGCTGTGACAACTGCCGGCGTAACTGCGGCTACCTAGGCAGCCGTCCAACCACACGCGACACACGCGAGCGCTTCCTCTCCGCCAAATTCCCCCCACCCTCCATCACCAGTTTCCCCTCACTCCATACCAGCTCAGCACGATGGGGGCCTCTTAAAGCACCGTTTGTCACGGTGTTCTGAAAGAGCAAGCCACCCATAAATGGAAGGAAATGTGCTAGACCGTGAAGTACTAAACCAATATTTATCAAACATTGTCTTGATGTTCATCATACAACGGGTATTAAATTATTACCTTTTACTCCACTCCCAACATCAGCTTGTGATGTGACCCCAATGATACAAACAAACTATCGCATTTCTCGTGACATGAAAACAAACAGCCCACTAATATCATCTGGAGCAATTTCTTGTCATGCCTGAAACACATGCCATTTCAAATGGAACTGTTGTGTTGGCTGAAGAGCCAACACCGTGATACTAGAGGAGGCCGAAATGCACGCGTTTTAGCTCACGCAGGCTGGCGTGAGAAGAACTATACTGACGTGAGGTCTGGAGCATGACAAGGAATTAGAATTCAGAAAGCGGACTGTGGTGTCACCGCCAGACACCACACTTGCTAGGTGGTAGCCTTTAAATCGGCCGCGGTCCGTTAGTATACGTCGGACCCGCGTGTCGCCACTGTCAGTGATTGCAGACCGAGCGCCGCCACACGGCAGGTCTAGAGAGACTTCCTAGCACTCGCCCCAGTTGTACAGCCGACTTTGCTAGCGATGGTTCACTGACAAATTACGATCTCATTTGCCGAGACGATAATTAGCATAGCCTTCAGCTACGTCATTTGCTACGACTTAGCAAGGCGCCATTATCATTTGCTATTTATCTTGTGATGCATGTACCGTCAAGAGCTATGTTCACCACTTATGGATTAAAGTTAAGTATTCCCGAAGCTACATACTTTTTTTACTAGACTCAACTCCTTTAACTGTTCCAGACCTCACGCCAGCCTGCGTGAGCTGTCTTGCCAAGTCACAACACGGACGAAATTAGTTTGATACATAAATGGATTAATGATGAACGTCGCTCTTGACGGTACATAATTCACAATATTGTCTGTTCAGAATTCATTCTAATTACTGAATATAGCACCTTGCTAGGTCGTAGCAAATGACGTAGCTGAAGGCTATGCTAAACTGTCGTCTCTGCAAATGAGAGCGTCTGTAGTCAGTGAACCATCGCTAGCAAAGTCGGCTGTACAACTGGGAGAGTGCTAGGGAGAGTCTAGACTAGACCTGCCGTGTGGCGGCGCTCGGTCTGCAATCACTGATAGTGGCGACACGCGGGTCCGACGTATACTAACGGACCGCGGCCGATTTAAAGGCTACCACCTAGCAAGTGTGCTGTCTGGCGGTGACACCAGAGGAATCATATGGTTCCAGAGGCCTTTTGAAGTCGCAGACTTCTATGAGAGACATTTCATAAGTAATGCACACTAATTTTTTTATACATACACATTTTTTTCAATACCTTTTTGCAGTCATTCAATATAGTCCCCATGCTCCCCTATGACTGAACCCAACGTCTCGGTAGCTTTGTTATTCCACCCAGGACACAACTTCCGTTCATATGTCGAATGGCGTAGGTAACGGTGGAAGAAAGCTCTTGTAGAGAAAGATAACGACGTCCACGCATTGGTTTTCTCACATTCGGAAACAAACCGGATGGACTCATGTCCAGGCTGTAGGGAGGATGCGGCAAAACTTCTCACTAGTGTTCGCGCAGTTTTTGGGCTTCAAAATTGCCGATACGCTGGTGTGCATTGTCGTGGAGAATGAGTGAGCCAGCCTCGAGCAATTGAGATCAGGTTTTGTGCATTTTTCTATACAGGATTTGCACGAAGTTACGATAATACAATGCTGTGACACTTGTTCCACATGGTATTCTATTATGATGATTCCTTGGTGATCACAAAAAAATTACTGAACTCGTCGAAATTTTTTTGAACATGGAGAATGTGAAGCACTCCACTCATTAGATCGTGATTTGAGTTCCGGTTCAAAGTCATTAATCTACGTTTCATCAATAGCGACAACTCGGGATAAGAATCCTTCACCTTCGCGGTCAGATCGTTATTTGAGGAAGGTTGCAATGTCCAGACGTTTCTGCTTCTTTTCTGAACTTGAACGGTGTGAGAAATTTTCCTCTTCTTCAGATCATTTGCTAGAATACGGAATACTGACGTTGGAGGAATTCCCATGGCTTCAGAGAGTTTCTTAAAAGTCGCACTACGTTCTTCTCCAAGAACACCTGCTACAGGTTTCGCACTTCATTCATCTGTTGACGTTTCTGGCCTTCCGGGTCTTGGATTATCGTCTATGCTCATACTACCATCACGAAAACGATTAACCTAACTTGAAAGTGTACTACAGTTCACTGTAAACTCACCCCAAACTTCTCTTAACGCACTGTGGATTCCTGTTGGGTTTTGGCCGCGAAAAGTTTCCATCTTGAAGTACGCCTCTGGTCTTCAACAGTCACTGTACGCGAAATCCTTGCGGCGTTCATTTCTAACTTTCACCAATTTTGTGTTAGAGTACACAGCGGGAAAACAGAACCACGTGCTTCTTCGTCAAGTTCCCAACTTCATCTGACATAATTTTCATTGCTTTTGCTTCAAACAATCCACAGTAATACCAATCTGTGCATTATTTATGAAATGTCTCTTGTATGATGTATATATGCAGACTGAATCAACGATTGAACGTTTACGTTTTTTTTTGCGGGGGGGGGGGGGGGGGGGGTACCAAGTGGGCTCACGTGCAAATGGGAATTTGGATTGAGGAGGGAGGCGTGCTAGGGTAGTCAGTGCTGTTGTGCAAAGCCACTGTGCCAGGGTGGCGTAGTGGTTAGTGCATCTGCCTCTTGAGAAGAAGACCAGGTTCAAATCCCGATCTTGGAACGAATTTTCATCCGTCGCTTCAGTCTGCATTTAAACATGCCACGTCAGTTCATGAAACATGTTGGCTGGAGGGTAGTGTGAAAGGATACATTTTACCATAACCTAAATTTGCTATACAGGAGACTAATCAGAGGACCAGACAGCCCAGTAAAGCATCTGTACGTGCCTCAACGAGTTTCTGGTGGAAATTGCAGTATGGGGTCTCCATTATGCTGCTGTAATACGTCACCGGGAGCAGTGGAAGTGAAGGGCTATACCAGTCTTCGCACACCCTGTTTAGCATTGGACTCCCTTGAATAATTACATCACACATATTGTCATATCCACATGATTAAAGACGTGCAGGTCTCAAGAATCGCTGCTTCTTGTGACCTTTCAGATCGTCTACGGATACCTTTCCGTCGACCACATCGACACAGACAGAAGCGAGACTCGTTGCCAGTCAATCTCCCAGTTGATCTGACACTACACTGTGCAAGTCTTTATTTTCTCTGGTAGTGTGGCAGCGATAAGCGACTCACGGTAACTCGATGTTCCAACTCGAATTATAGTAATTTATTCCCGGTGGGGCAGTTGATGACAACACTCTTTTATATATGTTTTTCACCTGTTTCGCCCATTTGTTTGGCAGAGCGAGTGAAACACTCCTGCGATCTCCTCGCTTTGCAGCCCTCTGGGATGGATCCTCGCCTTCCGTGAGGTTATGGCACAGCAGTCGACATACCGCTTTGGGTATCAGAATATTCTTACCAGGTGACCCTACCCGTAAACAGATCGATCATCAAAAGATCACGTGAATTTAATTGCAGGTGTTGAGCAATGGATAAGTTGATTAATTGAATTAATTAAGCAGGTGTGGCCTAACTTACATGGTACATGTGCAATGTAACTCACAAAGATGGTAAAAATTGAGAGTTTGTCAAATTACTAAATGAAACACCGGGTAACTAGAGACTATTGTTTATTAAAAATCTCTGTGTACTTCAGATTATACAAAAAATGCACAAATGGCAAAGAACAGTTATGTGCATGAATGATCCGGCAGGAATAAGTTAGAATGAGCACAACATTCCAGGAAACAACTAAGTTCGCGGAAGCCGTACAGTGATTATCAATTATTAATGAAGAAGTAAGGAAAGAAAACAGAAAGAATCAGTTACTCACTTACTACCTCGATTGACCACATGTTAAATCTGCAGTTGCTATTAAGCGTACTTCAGACATAAAAGTGGAAGTCCTAACATTAGCTGAAGTCTTTGCGGTCCTTCTACAACTTAGTTTTTGAACGCTGTTGTTGCCCGCCACACTTGGACAGTGAGTCAGTGCTGTGGAAGCATTTGTCCTAGATCAACAGCTGCCCTCTCTCAGGACCTGGAATTGAGGTCTGCCTCTCACGTCCTTCACTACAGAGCACTTCCAGTAAGAAGTGAATTTTTACTTTTCCTTTGTGAGTGTCAGCCTTGTGCATGATTTCCGTCAACAATCACTGTGGTTCTTCTGAGTGCTGACCAATCAGATACGATCTAAGAAGACAGTAGTCTACCTTCCGTACTCAGTTTTTATATAGCAAACAGTGGAGATTTTGAGTGCTGGACTCTGCAACAGACAGCTTCTGACTCCCAATATCTGTCCCATTTCGTATTTCAGCCAAGTTGCTCCCCTCGACATATACAAAGGTGAGCACCGTTCTCCCACTCCAGACTTTATTTGTATTAGCTAACGGTAGTTGCTCTTACTGTTTGTTAGCAGGAGTCAACAATCTGAAGTAGTTTCATGTCAGCCTGACAGCTGCTGATGCCACGCTCCCCAGCACCGAGGTGCAGGATGGCCTCTCTTCATTGAACCTCACAGATCTTATCTCTGATCCATCTCTTGCTCAGCGTTTCCCAGAATGAGACTGCTGCTGCATTCATTTCTTCATGATTTTGCACGTCCAATCGCAATTGTCTTATGGGAAAAATTACGCAATAGTCTCCCACCGCGTAGGATGCAAACTACTTATACCTTGCCATCTGAGAAAGTGTAGATGGCAACTGTCCTGCTCACATACGATACACTGACGACTTGCGTCTCTCCGCAGTTGCAGCACGTGTATTTTGAAAAGGATCCGTGTCCTCCACAGGACTAATGGCCCGATGCTGGCCCTCTCATATTGACCCTGGTAGGCTTCACTCTACATACTTTCAAAAAGACTCTCAACTACTCATTTACGTAATCCTCCATAAAAAGAAATTAACGTGGAGTTTTATTAGTTACATATGGTAGTCAATGGCAGTAACTATCTCAATATTCTTATTTTCACTTCTTAATGGAAATTAATTTTGATTACATGGGTTTATCACTTTAATGGAGTTCGATTACAATATTTGGAAGTTTTGATAAAAGAAAGTGGCGCATCAGCACCCCTTCTGCCTCACTGTTGCCTTGAGTCGATGTCCTCACCAGTCGTTCTACAGCTGTTGCCCAGTAGCTGGCTGTCTGTTCAGTCTGTCGGTATGATGCCTCCATGTCCCTCATACTAATAATTCGACCTTCCTCAAATTGCAAAAGATGGCGATAAGCAGAATGTTTACGGTACGCCCTGTTGGTATACAGTGCTCTTCATCTGAAAATATCCAATAACGCTTGGAAACACCCAGTAACCATAATGAACTCGCATCATTCTTCATTGTAAGGAGTAACAGTTTCTTAATAAGCCTATCTGGTTAAGGTTTCTATGGTGTAACTTCTCATTTTGCGGTAGTGTATTTTCTCGTAAAACTAGAGAAAAAAAGTCTCGCAGCATCAGCCCTACTGCATTTATGAACAGAGGGGTATTTTTCTCATTATCGTCAGAAGAAAAACAACACAAAACAGAAAAAATTGTAAATATTGATGTTATCAGTGCGGAACAGAAATCTTATTTCTTCAGAACACATTTTCTTGTATCTACATATTAGCATTTCGTGGCTGATGTGTCATCGGTCGTAACATTATTCTTTTTAATTAAATTTTTCCTTGTGTCATATACGTATTTGAGAAAAAACAGCTGATTGTGTTGCTTCCCTGTATCCATTAGCTATGTGTAAATGAAGTTGTTTCCTTAAATTTTGGCTGTATAATGTCTAATTCAGTCTATATATGCGTCAAATTTTTCGATTTTTAACAAATTGTTCCTACTTTACTTGAGGTGTTAGGTGAATTGTGCATTTAAATTTTGGTTTTCCAGCTTTGGCAAATTGGACTATTAGTACGTGCGTGACACCAACAATAAGTTGCTGTCTCACTGTTATCCACGTATCGAACAGGCATTAAGACAGCCATTCGCAACAGATCAAGACGGTAACGTGTGCAGAAATAGTGCAATCTTAAACTGTTTTAATTTTGTCAACAGGCACTGATTAGTCGAAAGATAGTGATCACACCCGACCGCACGTTTAAATGATTCCCGATGGCACTGCGGTAAGGAAAGATAGTTAACGCAGTACACGCTGATGAGTAATCAATCTAGCGACGATATGGGCTGTAAATGAGGAAACCTAAAGACATAAGATTGTTTCGTACAGAGCACATTGTTAGGCTCCGGCAAGTGGGAATATCGTCTAGGAAATGGCGATCCTGGTCAGCTGTTCTTGTGCTACTGTCGTGAGTACGCTTCGAATGTGGTTGAAGGACCGTGAAATCACGAGTAGGTGACAGGGCGTCAGACTTTCATGCTCCATAATACAATGACGAGTAAGAAGGCTCGCCCACTCTGTAACACAGGATGCCGCCGCTCTGTCGCAAATGTGACGATAGACAACAATACTAGTGCAAGCGCAGGTGTTCTGGAGCACACCGTTGTGCACACTGATTAATGTGGTGTTCCGCTGCAGATGATTCCTACGTGTTCTCATGGCCAATCACCACTGCAGCGGGCAGGGGAAAATCGAGATTGGACCATAAATTAATAGAAAGGTGTCGCCTTGTGGGATGAATCACAGTTTTTGTCCCACAAAGTCGATGATTATTTCAGTATACCCAGTGATCTACACGTATGGCTGTGCAAAACATGCAACGCACCACGTTCGCAGGCTTCTATGGACCTGAGTAATCTTAGGCATCGTGACAGCTGTGGATTATGTGTACATGACTGTGGACCGCCTGCGTCCCTTCATGAGTAAACAAGGCCTAAATTGTGTTTTATAGGTTTAAGGAACATGTTAGTGAACTCAAATTGATGTCTGGTCACCAAATCAGCGTGATCTGAGACAGCTAAAAGGCATCTGGGATACTACTGGGTGTCAGATCCGCACCTACAAACCACTAAATTCACAGGAATCATGTGGCCTGTGCGTAGACATCTTCCGCCTCTTAAGTCCCTACACCTACCAAGAACTTGCCGAATACATCCCAGGCAGAATCGCTGCTGTATTGCGTTCCAAAGATGAACCAGTACATGATGAAGCAGGCTGTCTTAATGTTATGTTTCATCATTTTACCCTCTATGATTATTATTGTGGAAATTCGTAACATATTTTTAGTTTGTTCCTCATTGCATTCTGTCAAAACTGGACTACCGTTTCAATAATATTGTAGTTTTCTTTCCATGATCACTTTAAATTCACATTTACGTTGTAATTATATTTATTTCAGTAATATTCTGTTATTTCTGCATCTATCACGCAACTCGTAACACCGTAGTTTCTGTTCATATTTTCCGTTAATTCCTTTCAGACGCCGAAATATCGAATTCGTAAACGAAATTGTCTATTCAGCGGAAAGCCCGAATACGTACCACCAATCGACGATGCCAATTCACTCTATTCCACCCACTAATTGGTTGTCTTCTTAGCGCTTCAGCAGCAGTAGCTCTTCTTATTAAGACTGAATTATTTCTTTCTTAGTCACCGCCATATTTAGAATGCAGAATGACCTTGAAAAAAAAAAAAAGATAACAGTCTCTTGTCAGTAATGTACAGAGACTCGCTAAAAGCTGACGGAAATGTACGAAAGAGGATACCGGCGTAGTCTAGTAGCTGCGAATGGTTCGCGAGAATAGTCTTTCGACAACGACTTTAGCTTCCGAAATGAAAACAGTAAATAATTAAATCAAACAAAAATATTCGGAATCAAACTTCGAGTGTCTGCAAAACATAGGCATTTCGCAACATCGTTTTTTGCATAAAACTTTTAATGGTTTTACAAGTATATTTCATCGGACTGAACAAGAAAATCTGATAACTTATTACTCTACTAACTATATTTTTTTCCCTAATTAAGTTATGCGTGTTTGCGTGAATTTTACCCCTAAACTTATGGAAAGAGTCTCCTGCCAGAACAGTCTGCTGAACTGGCAGTACAAAAATAGAAATGTACAAAAAACTGTTCTGGATTCCGTGGACGGTGTACTGAACTGCTTCTACAGTGCGGCCAAGGGCATTACGCGTAACACAGTACCTAAATCGTCAAGACGGATCAGACATCATCAGATGATCACGATACGGTCACATTATTTTCACATTAAAGAGTCGCATAAATCCAGGCGCCCGTTGTATGTATTAAGTTTTTTCCTATTTTTTAATGGCTAAAGAGGTGACTTCTGTGTGTGCTAACGCCTATGACATAGCGTAGTGGCGAAACACGTAATTTAATTTGCTAGTGAACTGTCTGCCCTGGAGTAAAATATTATTCCACTCTCTTGAGAACGCACTTCACAACAACCACTCTTAAACACAAACAATTAAACGCATCTCGTAAATAAAACAGTGGTTGGAGACGCTTGTAATTATTGAGACGCGTCGTGGGTAATAAGTAATGGTTGAAAAATACTGTTATGTGTCATTTACAGAAGAACATAAAAACTGGTAGTATCCGATCTCAGGGAAGATCAGTTTGAGGAACACATGAAGCCATATTGGTCGTGCGACGTATCATAGAAGATAGAGTGTAGAAAGGCAACCCTGCGTTAATAGCATTTGTAGACTTAGAGAAACTTTTGACGGTGTTGACTGGAATACACTCTTTAAATTTCTGAAGGTTACAGGGTAAAATATAGGGAGAAAAGAGTTAGCTACCGCTTGTAGAGGGAACAAATTGCACTTACTAGGGTCGAAAAGCATGAGAGGGAAACAGTGGTTGAGAAGTGAATAAGGGAGGGTCATAACCTCTTCCCGGAGTTAATCAATCTGTACGTTGAATAGCAATATAGGAAAGCAAGTAGAAATTTTGAAAGGGAATTAAGTTCATCAAGAAGTAATAATAATTCATTGATTCCCGATGATATTGTAGTTCTGTCAGAGGCAGCAATGGACTTGCGAAAGCCGCTGAAAGGAAAATACATTGTCTTGAAATGAGGTTATGGGATGGACATCGACAAAAGTAACATAAGGGTAATGTAAATCTGCAGGCTTTCGTGGCCGTTGTCATTGAAGCCTATGACTATGGCCCACCAATGGTAACCATATGTATTTTAACCAATACTATCACTTCTCCAGCACGAACGCCAGGAAACTTCCCCTTTGTAAGTGGACGCGACACTCGTCTCTGACAGAGTTCTAGCAGTAGTGGACACCAAAAGATGCTGAGGAAGATCCCAGCAGAGGGGTCAAAAAGTTGAACATTTTAGAAGAAACATGACGCGGCCTAATAACCCAGAAGATTTTAACTTCAATAAGGGTAATGGTCTGTAGTCGAATTAAACCAGGCGACACTGAGAGTATAGATTAGGAAATAAACGCTGAAAGTAGTAAATGATTTTTGCAGCAAAGTAACTGAAGACGGCTGAAGTAGAGAAGATATAAAATACAAACTGGCAATAGGTAGAAAAGCGTGACTGAAAAAGAGAAACCTGTTATCGAATGTAGATTTAAGTGTTAGGAACTCTTTTCTGAAGAAGGTGTTAGTATGGAGTAAAGCCTTGCACCGAAATCAAATGTAGACTATAAAAATTCAAAAAAGAAGAAAACTGAAGCTTTTGAAACATATGCTACAGAAGAATGGTGACAATTAGATGGTAGGTCAAGTAAATAACGAGTGTAGAGAATAATGGGAAAAAGAAATTTATGGCATAATTATTAAAAGAACGGATCAGTTGATGAGACATTCTGAAGTATCGTGGTATCATCAGTTTGGTAATGGAGGGAAGTGTGTGTGTGTGTGAGGTGGGAGGGTTGGGAGTGGGGATAAAAACTTTAGAGCGAGACGAAGGCTTGAATGTAGTAAGTAGGTTCAAATGGACGTAGTTGCAGTAGTTACGTAAGTTACGTAGAGATGAAGAGGCTAGACTGGAGAGCTGCAGCAAACCGGTCCCCTACTGCAAAACACAACAAGGAGGTCACGATCACTGTGTCCTACATGTAGTTGGTTTGCACATTTCGAAAGCCGCAGTCCGCTGTTGGCGCAGGTTGAGTTCGCGAATGTGAGGCAGGGATGCCTACGGTGCGACAGTTAAGGGGCGCAGCCAGCAGCCCTGCTGACACTGCAGCAGGTGAGACAGCGGCGGCGGCGGCGGCGGCGGCGGCGCTGTCTACCTTCGAAGTCGTCTTCGTACATGGCTGCGGGCGGCGGCGTCGCGGCAGCGCGCACGGAGGGCGGCCACTCACTGGCGGCGCCGTGGCGCTGCCTGGACCGCGGCCAGGGGCGCCGCCCACGGCTCCTCAGCCTTCCTGTTTGCGACACTGTGCGGCCTGCGGGATATCCATACATTTCACCTGTGTCATCGCGTTTGGTGATCCACTCGTGAAATATATGCACGGAAACGGTAAGGTCGCAGGATCTAAACCCAGTCGGATCATGGAATATGTCTTTGGGGTAATGAACGACCAAGCGCTCGAGCTAGCTGCACCAGCAAGAGCTCCACCGGCAATCGTGTAAACACGAAACTTAATGTAGGTGCCAAAGTCTAAGTCAAAAAATATATTACCAGCCCAAATTTCTCCCTCCATGTACAAGGAGCGTTCAATAAGTAATGCAACGCATTTTTTTCTCGGCAAATTTCGGTTTAAAAGCGCGGAATTTGTTGTGGAACGTGTAGGAACACTCACGCTTTAGCCCCTATATTTTCATGAAGTTCCCATACGTGCCGAAACCGTACGTAGCCTTCATAATGGCGTCTGTAATATAGGTGCATTCCAAGTAGGGAGCTACCACTGAGTTTGTTTTGGCGCAAAAGCGAAGCATCAAAAATATTCATAGGCGCTTGGAGAATGTCTACGGAGACCTGCAGTGAACAAAAGCACGGTGAGTCGTTGTGCGAGGCGTCTGTCACCATCGAAATAAGACAGCCCAAACCTGTCCGATCTCCTGTTTGACGGCCGGTTTCACATTGTTGTGAGTCCTGCAGTGTTGGAATGTGCCAAAACTCTCATTCAAGGTGATCGACGGATCACAACCAAACGCCTCGCTGCACAACTGGACCTCTCTGTCGGTAGTGCTGACACACTTTGGATACTCAGAGGTGTGTGTCCACTGGGTTCTCCATCGCCTAACAGAAGACCTTAAAGAGCATCGAAAAAGCATCTGTGCAGAATTAACTGCGCCTACCGAGGCTGATGGGTACAATTTTTTGTTGAACAGCATCAAACGTGATGAAATATGACAGGAAACATGGTCTGGCGCTCTCCTGAAGAAAAAGTTCAAAGCTGCAGCCTCAGGCGGTAAAGTTAGAGCGACGGTCTTCTGGGACTCTCAACGAGGTTTTCCACTACACGCACCTTCATGGTGCATCGATCAACGCGAAAGTGTACTGTACCACCCTCATGAAAGTGAAGAAACGACTTCAGCTCGTTCGTCGCCACAAAAATGCAAACGAAGTTGTTCTGCAGTACAACGCAAGGCCTGACTCGGGAGGAGCTCATAAAACTTCATTCCACCGTTCTTCGTTATCCACCCTACAGCCAGGATCTTGCACTTCCCGACTTCCATCTGTTTGACCCAATGAAAGATGCACTGTTAAAACGAGTAATAACAATAACACTGTATAGCCTACAGCGCATTGTAATGCCCTTTATTCACAGACTGTTGTTTGAATTTTCTCATGTCGAGAAATGAGGAGGAGCGATCTGTGTTACTTGGTAAAAAGCTTTCTATAGCCAAGAGCGCATAAATATTTCTTAATTTCACCACCCGGTTTCCACAGACTTTGCTGACAACTTCTGGTCTTCAGAATGTTTTGTTACGGAACTCACAACGCCGGCCGGAGTGGCCGAGCGGTTGTAGGCGCTACAGTCTGGAACCGTGTGACCGCTACGGTCGCAGGTTCGAATCATGCCTCGGGTATGGGTGTGTGTGATGTCCTTAGGTTAGTTACGTTTAAGTAGTTCTAAGTTCTAGGGGACTGATGACCTCAGAAGTTAAGTCCCATAGTGCTCAGAGCCATTCGAACAATTTTTTGATTTTTGAAAACTAGATGATGACAGTAAAATCTGTCGAATCAGATTGTTGGAAATAAAGTATTTATAAGGTAATGGCTATAGAAAGTTTTTTCCAAGGTACTGTTGTGTAGTGCTTTGGTTCAAATGGCTCTGAGCACTATGGGACTTAACTTCTGAGGTCATCAGTTCCCTAGAACTTACAACTACTTAAACGTAACTAACCTAAGGACATCACACACACACATACCCGAGGCATGATTCGAACCTGCGACCGTAGCGGTCACACGGTTCCGGACTGTAGCGCCTGGAACCGCTCGGCCACTCCGGCCGGCTGTAGTGCTTTCAATTAATTCGTTTATCTGTTACGAAGTACAGTAAAATGTTGTTCATTCGAGCCCCAGAAATCTGCGCCTCCATTTAATCCGAAGTGAAAGATGGATGCCTACTACTTTACAAACAGAATATTATGGATACAATTATTTTTTTATTTCGAAACGAATTTGAAAAAAGAGAAGAAAGTTTTTTGCTAGTTCTGGACGGCAGGACAAAGGAAAGAGATGGTATGGACTGCGTCAGCTTGAAATTTACGCTGTAAAGTTACCCTGTGACAGTGGAGATGCCACAGTGCTCCAAGAAAAAGTAAAAAAAGAAACTGGGCAATCTGTCACTGGGTGAAGTTTGTAATTGTGGTAAGACAGGACTCAGTTACAGAATGCTTTTGACTAAAACGCTAGCAGCTATGAGTTTACGCTCCAGATTATAAGAAATGAGTAGATAAACGATCATTGGTTGCAGGAATACCTTTGGAGATCATACGTTGCCACTTTTATTAATTAGTAGATCTGCCAGATCCCTAAAAAAATATACAGATGTCGGCCTTATCAGTTTTGTACAAAGGTCAAAAAGTGGCTTCAGGTAATTCTTTAACTGATTAAATAATTTTGTTTACTTTAATAATATTGTGAACACCACCTTCTGAATCTATTTTTAAATAGAAGGTCTCTAAAATTTTCCCACATTAGAGGCCTACTCGGCCCCAATTACCTCGAATTACCGGCGTTTTGCTGTAAATAGTGAAGCGTTTTCTGCTCCATTTGTGGGAACTCCTTACAACTCAGACAATGGATTTTCTTGAGATACGTCAACATATGCGACACATATGAAATACTGGATGGGAAAAGGATGGGTGGGAAAGCTGTATCAACCGCACAGGGCACTATGGTAATGCAATGGCGAAATATGAAAATCTGTGTCGGAATGTGACTCGAACCCGAATGCTCCGCGTCTCTACTACAGTTGCCATAACGGCCACTTCTCCACCCCGACCCCTTCATTTTTATCTTTATTGTCCTTGGTATTTGGTCTGAGTGGATGTCACATGACACCTGACCGAACACGCTGAGCTACTGTGCCGGTGACCAGCCGGACACCTTATCCCACGCCACACAGCAGCGTCTCTCGTCTATTAATTCCCTACTCGCAAATTACTGATTTCCGAAGGAGTTCGGACGATATTAGTGCAGCCACACTGGAACAAAGATCAAAGAGCCTTCATGCGCTTACAGAAATATGTATGTTTGGAGTGGTGTCTGTTTTATCGGACATGTCTGAGAGTTAAAACATAGATGTAGGCTTGCTATAAATCTACTCTCAGTCCAAAAAGTTTTGAGTCTGCATAAAAAAAAAAATTGCATGCGATCCACATAGCCTTCCCCCACTTGAGGACAATGTACAGAACGTCCATACAATCATGTTGTAGTGCCTCAAGCGCCTTTCTTTGGGGTGTTTTCCTAATCTAGCGTCACATCAGCTTGACTATCGGCAGTGTTGCAGGTAAAGCGTTGAGCCCTTATATGAACTTCTGTACTTTTTCATTTTGTCGTAGGTTCACGTTGATAACACCCTTGATCATTTTTTCCTGAAAAGAATAGCATGCCTTTTGAATTTCACTCAGCTCGGGGCAGATTTTCAGACACTGAGGTATGTTTTCGGGACCTACATATGCAGAACAAAGTTCACACACACGTTCTTCTTCTTCAAAACATTCTGGAAAATGCCTTGAGCGCTCTAAGTAGAGGTGTTGCATCACTGCGACTTGTGACACAACAAAGCTCTCTCACATTCACACATCCACTGCTTTGCACTGCCCGCTCACATCTGACCGATCGAATGTCCGTCTAGTGTTTACAGTTTTTTGTTCAAGCCGCCAGGAATAAAATCGATCTCGCAACTTTTTGGACCGACCGTGTAAACATAGTGAAGATTACTGATGACGTAAACCTGCTTTCACTCATTCACAGATTACAAAAGCGGATGAGGATTTTTAATAAGATATGCCTTCGTTATTTAATTTACAAAGTGAAAATGTGAGACCAAGCCCCATGTCGGGTGGTGGAACGATTATAGATGGAAGCCTTCTCTGGATGCTACTTCTGAACCTCGTTATCGAGCAAAGAGTACTTTGGCATTCCGCTACAGGGCGCAGCAGGCTCCATCGCCTGTTGGAGTTTAGAGCGCTGGGTCCGCTGTCTCGATCTATGTCAGTGCAAGTTCCTCGCTGCGGCATCGAGTCTTAACCAACTGCCGTGAATTAAGTGGTGGTTCTTAGAAACACTAGTATGTTCCTTGTACTTGAAGGCCGTGACTGATGTTTGGTTTCGTCTTCTGTCAACTCGAGGCACCTTTCACGCAGGCCCACTGGGGATATTGCAGTTGAGTAGATACGCGCAAACATATTGCGGTCTGAAGGCTGGGGCTGGTTGGAAACGGACACCACAAGCCCGTGCAGCGCTAGCTGTGGCTGCCTTTCGTTCACCGCACCGCGAGTGAAACACCATAGAGGAATGAATTGATGAGAAACGTTTTGAAGCAAATGCTTCCGTCGAGTGACCTGTGTGCCTTCAGCTAACTGCCGCTTAAATTGTCAAGGATTATTCGATCTCTCCCTGTTGTTGCAGGACTGCTTGCTCCTGGTGGCGTTCGTTGTGATGGTTGTAGCACATGTGCCAGAATAAAGGGAAGGCTTTTATTTTAAGTAATTTACTATTGTTGTTGTGTTTCAGAAAGTGTTTTCATGTAAGGTTCATGGTTTCCTTACTTGATATCACTAAACTTTTGGATTTAGAATTACACAGTTCTGAAAACTTGATGTTGTCTGGTTGATATATCCCTTGCACTGCATGTGCCTCATCTGTTCGCATGTTCTGTAAAAGTTTTCCAAATGTTGCAGCAAACATGTACGGGCCATTTAATGGGGTCAGACATGGTGACCGAAGTCAACTCTTTATTCTATATACTGTTGTTGTGGTGTTCAGTCCAAAGACTAGTTCGATTCAGCTCTCCATTCTACTCTATCCTGTGCAAACCTCTTCACCTCCGAGTAACTTCTGCGACCTACATTCTTCTGAATCCTCTTACTATATTCATCTCCTGGTCTCCCTCTACGATTTTTACCTCATCCCCGCTTCCCTCCAGTACTAAACTGGTGATCCCTTGAAGCCTCAGAATGTATCCAACCAACCACTGTATTTGTGATTGAAGCCTCACGTCAATAACACTGAGTAAATTCTATCTCTTTTGTACAACAGCGAAACCAAATAATGTAATTGTTTTTTGAGCTAAATATTGTTTTGTGGCTTGGCTCTTCCATTCCCTGCTCATCGCTCCCTAACCTTTCGTAGTCATTGAGTGTTTGTAGGATTTGACTGCTTTTGTTTTTCTTCCTTACAGCTTGCTTCATTTTATTCGCAGAGCTGAAATGCAGCTGTAGATTGCTGATGAAGTGTGCCTTCTCTCTTCGATCCATAGAGTGTCTTTAAAAATGTTGAGGTACGCCTGCATTATTTGATTTACTGGACTGTAAATTTAGATCTAGAGTGCTGGTAATTTATTCCTGTATTATGGCACCATCCAGACGGACTGACTCTATGACAGAACCAACGTCTTCGCAGAACTACTGCAGTTTTAGAGGCAGTGTGCTTCAGACTATTGTAAGAGGTCCGAGCAGATGTAATTTCGATGTATTGCTCATGCGCTGCCTGCGATATGCAAGGTATAAGAGAATCGCTGACCAGAGAGCAGTGTTGACTGAGTACGAACTGTGTAGCTATAGCAGTAAGTTGTTGCTAGTCTGCGCTAGTCTGCGCTAGTGTGGAGTCTGATCTGCTCTGGTCTGGTGAATCGTGTTGGCTGGGCCGGTCGCGGTGCAGCGATGCCGGAGCCTGAGTATTATTGTATAAGGTAAAAAGCAGCCTCGCGCATATCTAGTAATGTTATGTGAACTCCCATGTAAATCTTTTAAAAATGTCCTAATAATAATCTTTGTTATATAGAGTAATTTCTAACAAGCATTCATTTCAAATTAAAGAATTTACTAATTTCTCCAATCCATGATCATTCCGATTGTTGCAAAAGAAAAATCAGTTGCTTCCTTTCATAAATGACAAATCTATCGGCCAGCATTGCACAGAGCTGTGCCGGAAAAAGTTATTGTAAGAGCAGATAGTTGCGACTTTATTGAGGTAAGAATTTTTACTTTTTAATTCAGAATCATCTTACAGGGCCATGACGCAGCACTGCTGTCGTCCAAAATTTACCAGATTACTGAATTTATTTTTTATTACGAGGTTTTGGAATTTTTCTGTTTCGAGCTTACATTAAATGAGAAAAGAATTTTGTGAGTACTTTAAATGGGAACCAATTTTGTTCAGAGATTACACTAAAATTAGAATCATATTCTTATTCATTATTATTATTAGATTAATAATTTTTTGTGGGGAGGTTACACTTGACGACAACCGGCCAGGATCGTATTTCTTTGTGAATCTCTGAGAAGTAGTCATATATCTGCTCTTATTTACTTAAATGTAGTTTGCATCTGGCGCAACGCATTTACTAATTTGTCACTCTTTCTTTCACAGATCATCGGCAATTTATTGCTCTTTGTTGTAATTGTGTTTGTTCCATTTTTGCTTTGTCGTTGTTTACTTTTGTGCTTATTTTTGATTTGTGAAAAATGCCGCGAAAAACTGTTA
The DNA here is from genome assembly GCF_021461395.2 of Schistocerca americana. Taxonomy (NCBI): domain Eukaryota; kingdom Metazoa; phylum Arthropoda; class Insecta; order Orthoptera; family Acrididae; genus Schistocerca; species Schistocerca americana. The sequence goes on from NC_060122.1 coordinate 143,338,968, forward strand.
ACAGTACATCGCGTTGTGCAATGAGTGAAAAAACCGGCTCGAATAATTTGACCGATAATACTTGCGACACTCAGTGTAATAGCGATAATCCTCCATTTACAGACAATCAGCGCGTACCGATCACTAGTAATGATTTTAATGCTAATGATGAGCAAACAAATTCAACTATGTCCACCGTAAATGTAACAATTGATGACGCGGCATGTTCCGATACAATGAACGCTGTGCAGTTTGACACACCCGGTTTGCAAAATTTGAATTGTGAACAGATAAATTTTTCTCACGAAAATGAACAATGTAGTCAAAATACGTCAGATTTATTTGATTCCGGTGTAGTGACCAACAGTGCACATTCAATTGGCAAACCTTTTCAAGAATTACAGAATGACCAAATGGTTACACAAAACGTGACAATTGCAGGTACGCCATCAAACAGCACAGAGAATAGAGTAGGTAATATTGGCATGGATCAAGTTATGGCAGTATTGCTACAACTTAATGAAAAAATAGACAACAATTTCAAACAGTCTAAGAAAGAACAAGACGACAATTACAAACAGTCGAATGATAAGCAAGATGACAATTTCAAACAACTTAGTGAACAGATTACAGCCGTTGCCGCGCAATGTCATGATACTAAAGAACAATTACGTGAGGAAATTAAGGCTTGTGCTAGGAGCAGTAGTGAAGAAATTAGATCTGTTGCTCGAGAATTAAGGAATACGCAAGCAGCTACAACGAAATTACTTAGAGATGAAATTAGTGCAGTCGCTAAACAATGCTCTGAAACGCAACACAGTTACGCGACGAGTTTAAATTAATGTCAGCAGAACTTTCACGTACACTGGATGCAAAAGTAGACACGAAATTTGACCAACAGAACAGCCAAATTGACGAACGTTTTAATCTCCATCTACAAAACAGTGAAACGCGTTACCGTAAATTTATACAGGAACAGAATAAAGTAAAGCAACAAGTCATGGAAACAATTACTGCACAGAGACAGGAAGATAAGCGTAAATTGTTTACGAAAGCAAAAACATACGTAGACAACAATATTGCTACAGTATCAGACGAAATTAATACTACCAAACAGTTGAACATCGAATTACATGATGAAATCTCTGATCTTAAAACAAAAACAGACACACACACAGTAGACTTTCAGACAGTGACAGACAGACTTGACCAATTAGAACTAATACAGGATCCCGATGCCATCAAAGCAGACGTTAAAAAATTGAACAAAATCACACGTGAAATACAAAAACAAATTAATGCTTGTGGTACCAAAAACGATGATCAGGTAAAAGCACTGACTGAAAAATATGATGAATTGGCAAGTCGTGTTGACGTTATCGAAAGTAATAATGACACCAAATCAGACGATACGTCACCTGTTTCGTTTAATTAAACACCCGAATTCCAAAATTTACAGCAGACGATCAGTGAGATAGGTTCGTCCAATAATACATTGCGTAGAAAACTGTCATCTTTACAGCAAGAGGTGACGGAGATGAAAAATGTTCAGCCTCTAACACGGCACAGCATACGCCATATTCCAAAAATTTATCACACTCACACAGCATGTATAACTCAAGTAATTTACAGAGACTACGTGACTTAGAATACGAAGTGACATAGACAAACAGATTCTCACACAAACCTGAACCTGTTCACAAATTCAGAGACGATAACGTCGATTACGAGCAATTTTTATCCGTAAGAAAATCTAAAGTATTTAAAAATGACAGAGCACAGGTACACGCTTTGGACTGGATACGACAATTTGTTTTTGAATTTTCACCGGCATTGCCTGTAACGCAGAAACTAAAATTTATTTGCAGCGCGTAATTGACCTCAGGAGATTTATTTCGCTTCGATTAATATGTGCCGTAGCGTGCACAGGGCCCCGAGCTGTAGTAGTGCTATTTCATCTTTAGTTTTCTGCACTGCTGCCTTCTCTTCTACTATCCTTTATATCTATCAAAACAGCTCTTCAACAATCGATCTATCTAGGATTAGAAATGAGTAAAGAAAACCTGATACGACAAATTTTACCGAAAGTGACAATTTTCATTAGGTACTCTAGAACTACCAGCGTAATTTTGATAACAGACAAAATTTTAATCATCAGTATGTACAAAATTTTCAGCTATCGCAGACGCTTTTTGGTAACAATAGAGGCTTTTCCCCACAACAGCAACAAAGCCAGCTGGTTATCATACTTAACCAACAATGTAATGTGCAAGGTCAACCAAGCTTTAATGTTTCGCCGCCTGCACGTATAGCGTCGGCTCCGCCAAATAGTAACGCACAGCAACAAGGAAATCAGCACGTACAGAAAACACATCATTTCAACTCATATCGCAATGCGCTGTATAGAAATGACTATTGTGACAGACGTAAATGTAATGAGCACAATTTTGAGTGTACATATCTTCTGGTAAACCTTGCGGGATGTAAGGTCGTGGTCCATGAAACTCTTCAGCTCCTAACGTTTCGTCCAGTGCTTCGCTGGACATCTTCAGAGGGGTGTTTCTCCTCCGGTGAGTCTTGCCGACTACGACCGGATGACATATCTTCTGGTAAACCTTGCGGGATGTAAGGTCGTGGTCCATGAAACTCTTCAGCTCCTAACGTTTCGTCCAGTGCTTCGCTGGACGTCTTCAGAGGGGTGTTTCTCCTCCGGTGAGTCTTGCCGACTGTACAACTGGCTTTAGAATTTCAGTACTCTTTATCTGCAGAAGAACAAACAATTAATCGTACAGAGGTCATTTCCGCATCACGTAACGTAGACCGTCATTCCACATTGTTCACAGATACGTACGTACACAACTATAATACTCCAGACGAAGCCGACTATGACGTTATACAGATGATTTCCGATAAAGTTAAACAGAGCAATACAAATACAGAACGCACGCAACTACGCAAAATTCTTTTACAGCAAGCTCCAGTTTTTGACAACGTCCCTGGTACTATGTCCGGTTTTATGTATGAATTTCAAGGTAAACAGCACGACACATTTAAAGCCAAACATTTTCCCATTCCGTATATTCACAGAGAACAAGTTAAGAAAGAATTGCAAGCTATGCTTGACCAAGGAATTATTGAACCGGAAGTTAGTCCGTACATAAACCCACTCCACATTCTTAAGAAGAAGGATGGTTCACTTCGCCTCGTACTTGATTCGCGCCACATCAATGACATTATTATTAATGAAACAGATCGCCCACAGACACTAGAAGAACTTCTACAGAAATTTGATGGTACTGCTTGCTATTTATTCCACATTAGATTTGAAAATTGGATTTTGGCAAATTCAGCTCCATCCGAACTGCAGAAAGTACACGGCTTTTCTCTGTTTTGGTGACTGTTATCAATTTTGTAAATTACCGTTCGGTTTAACTATTTCTTCAGCAGCATTTATTCGCGGTTTGAATACTATACTTCAGACAGAATTAAAAGACAGAATCACAATGTATGTAGACGACATTCTTATTGCAGAAGCTAACTGGTCTGAACACAATCTGATTCTTGAACAACTGTTACGAACTTTTCGTGCACAAGGACTCACAGTTAATCTCATTAAATCGGACTTTGCCGAAACTTCTATAAAATTTCTTGGACATTTAATTTCAGCAGAAGGCATTGCACCTGACCCGGAAAAACTTCAAGCTTTACGTGACATTACTGTTCCCACGACGAAGAAACAACTACGCAGCCTTTTGGGTTTAATTAACATTTTTCGTAAATTTATTCATTACTCTGCTTTAGACACCCCTAGATTATGCCAGTTGACTGGTAAAAACACTATCTGGTCCTGGGATAGCCAAGCACATGCTGAATTTGTCAATCCGAAACAAGCTTTGTTGAATGCACCACGCCGCGCAGTATTAGCCGAGCGGTCTGAGGCGCTGCAGTCATGGACTGTGCCGCTAGTCCCGGCGGGGGTTCGAGTCCTCCCTCGGGCATGGGTGTGTGTGTTTGTCCTTAGGATAATTTAGGTTAAGTAGCTTGTAAGCTTAGGGACTGATGACCTTAGCAGTTAAGTCCCATAAGATTTCACACACATTTGAACATTCTGAATGCACCACTTTTATCACATCCAGATCTTAATAGAAATTTTTCCATTGCCACCGACAGTTCTAACACCGCTTTAGGCGTACACATTTTTCAAGAAATTGAAGAAGATGGTACTACATTAATTAAAAACATCGCCTTTGTGAGTCGCATTCTGTCACCTGCTGAACGCAATTATTCTGTCACAGAACGAAACATTATGTGATGTATGGGCATTTACAAGATTTAGGCATTTTCTTTGTGGAAGACATACGACCGTTTACGCAGATCATAGAGCCATTCAGTTTTTACTTTCAGCAAAATTTACACACGACAGGTTAAGCAGATGGAAACTTTATTTACAGGAATTTAATTTTACAATTGTTCACATTCCCAGTACACAAAATATTGTAGCAGACGCACTATCCCGTTCTCTCAGCAACAATCAGCAAGACATCGCAACCAACTTCTGCAAAGCAAAATTCAGAGTCATGTATATTCAACAAGTTGCATTTGAAAATTTCATTTCGTCGTCATTACGAGACATAGCACAAGAGCAGAGTTCAGACAACGTATGGAAAGAAATTAAACACCTTTGGCAAGATAGGAATATTGTTACCATCAGAAACCATCACACTGTACGCAATAACATTCTGTTTCGCCGCTCTCACCCTGACAGCAACAATTGATTATTATGCATTCCTGACGAACTGATTAACAAATTAATTTGGTATACTCATTTAAGTTACGCACATTATGGAGCCAGAAAATGTTTTCTTATACTCAGACAGAACTGTTATTTTGCCAACATGGTGAAACGTATTCGACGAGTTTTAGCGTCATGTAAAAGCTGCCAGAAAGCTAAGTCAGACACGACTTCACATATTCCTCCGTTACATTCCATTGTACCTGTTAAATTGAGACACATGGCCGCTGTAGACATTTTTGGTCCGATTCCCAGAACTAATAGAGGTTTTTGCTACATCTTTGTCGCTGTTGAACTCACTTCAAAATTTGTTACCTTCACTCCATTACCCAAAGCTACTGCTAAATCTGTTTCGAATTCATTTGTAAAACATTTTTTATTTCATGTAGGGCATGTATTGAAAGTAATTTCCGACAATGGATCACAGTTTCGATCTGCGTTATGGACACGTATGTTACGAACAAGAAACATTTCTCCGATCTATATATCCAAGTATCATGCTTCTTCGAACCCTTGTGAACGACTAATGAAAGAAATTGGTAAACTATGTAGAATATACTGCCATAAAGAACATATTGATTGGGATATACACATACTCTCATTCCAGGATGTAATTAATTCCATACCAAATGAATCTACTATGCTATCTCCGACTGTTATACTGAAAAATGTTGAACCACCTAACAAAATTAAAGAATTAGTATCCTTTCCTACATCTCGTCGACTACGACACCATGAAATAATTGACATTGCGCTGAACAACATCAAACGTGCCGCAGAGCGCCGGAGAAGACAGCAAAAACAGGTTTGTACATGCCGTGACTTTCACATTGGACAGAAGATATTAGTACGTACACACTATCTATCCAAAAGAGGAAAGAATAGATGCAGTAAATTTGAGCTTCTATACGCAGGTCCATATCGAATTCGCAGTATTCCTCACCCCAATGTTGTACACGTCGAAACTTTGAGAACCAGAAAAAGCAAAGGCAATCACCATGTGTCCAATATTAAACCCTTTATTGAATGAACATACTTTATGATTTATCACACTGTAATGCCATTTCCTGATTTTTATATGACCAATGATGCAATTATATTGATGTGACTACTTAATGATGATTATCATATTTTTTCTTGGCAAGTGCCCGGCAAGGTAAGGTTAGCAGGTCGCTTTTCTTGTCGTTATACATCAGACAGTGCACATTTTTCCGGATAAACTTACATATTTTATGACCAATTATGCAGTTCTATCTATGTGATTACTTACTGATGATTATCATATTTTTCTTGGCAAGTGCCTGGCTAGTTAAGGTTAGCAGGTCGCTTATCTTGTCGTTATATATCAGACAGTGCACATTTTCCATTTTCGTGTATGTATGATTGTTTTCCTGTTTTGTCTGTATGCACTACGAAATCTTTAAGATATAACAAACACCAGTTGATTTTGACATTTTGCCTTATGATATCTAAACATCGTGACTATTTTACATTTTTTTTTTACTACTACATTATGATACTCTGTGTACATTTTTGCACCTGAACACTGTCTATGTTTTTGACATAATACGTTTTCTGTCATGCTATGCTGTATGCTTAATTATATCACTAGAAACAAGTTTTTATTTAATGAGTATATGATTTAAATGCAAGATATTAATCCCTATTCATCATTTTCAGAAAGCAATAACGTGTAAAGGAAATAACTTAAACAAACCACAGTGGATTACTATGAAATGGGAATTTCACCTTCGGAATGAACGAAAGAAGATGCAATACCTCGTCATGAAGAGTAAATGGATCAGAATTAACAAGCATTAACAAGAATATACTATACACATCGTATGATAGCAGTCTTAACTAATTATTTTTCTTTCAGAATACGAGGCGATTGATGCAGGCTGTCAGACAGAACTACACATCTTAGTTTTAGTGATGAAATATGCTAGAAATAAGAAACTCTATACTATGAATAGTTGTATGAAGTAAATGGTAATATGAATAATGAATAATGAAGTGTCTTTTTTGCAGATGATAATGAATGGTGATGAATAGTGATGAAGAATATGCTAATATGAATAATGAAGTTTTTCTTTGCAGGTAATGATAGTAATGAAGCTATGGTAATATGAATAATGAAGTTTTTCTTTGCAGATGAGAATAATGATGATGTTTATATATTTACTGTTAGTTAAGAAATGCTATGTAGTTATTTAAGTATTTGTTGCAGTTCGTTTTGACAGTATGTCTTCTGTCCCATGGTATAATGACTGAATGTTTTGGGAAGGACAGCTAGAGTACATACATATTGAGTACACGTTTCATTACCTGTTAATTCGAAGTTCACTACTTTTCAGCATAATATGCGTTTCTTCTTTCAGCTTAATAATCCATTTTGTATTTTTTCTAGGAGAAGCTATTCACGAAATTAATGTGCTATAAGCAGTTAGTCATTAAACCTGTTCTAGTACTTGCATTTTTTTACCCATTTGTGTGTGTCATTCATGAATGTGATCACATATACTCTACTTGTTTCATAACCTTGCTACAGCTGACTCATGACGAATGACATTACCTATCCTCATCTGCAGCAATAAGTCAAAAGCAAATATTGTTATGCCCCAGCAATTAATTATCGATCCCAACGCAATGCATTGCTAGCACCAAAAAAAAATGTATTACCAGTCCTAAATAATGCTACCAGTTTAAGAGAGTTCTGAGTAGTACTTAATGATGTTTTCTAATCACGGACCTTGAGTAATAGTTACAGTGTGTTACATTTTCAATATGTCCTATGTCACTTGAATGATGAGTTCTGAGTAATGTTTTCTAATCACAGACCTTGAGTAATAGTTACAGTGCGTTACATTTTCAATATGTCCTATGTCACTTGAATGATGAGTTCTGAGTAATAGTAAATGATATTTTGTAATAATGCATACATGCTATGCCAATAATTTCTGTAAATAATATTTTTGTTATACTCTATAAATGCTATGCTAATAATTAACTCTCATTTTGAATGATGACTTCTGATGGTTTGTAACTGGCCAATGAGTGCCAATAATTATTTTAAATATGTCGTATGTCACTTGAATGATGAAAAATGTTTTGTAATATTTAATACTTGCTATACGTTTAGTAACTGGCCAATGAATGCCACTGTTTCTTATATTTTAAACTTGTCTTATGTCACTTACATGCTATTATATATGAATACCAGTAGCTTGATGCTACACTAATTAACTCTTATTTTGAATGATGACTTCTGACTTCTGATGGTTTGTAACTGCCCAATGAGTGCCAATGATTACTATAACTAGATGAATTACATAAATACTATGCCATTAATTAACTTTTATTTTGAATGATGACTTCTGAATTATGCATAAAAATGGTTTGTAACTGGCCAATGAGTGCGAATGATTACTATAACTAGATGAATTATGTAAATGGTATGCCATTAATTAACTCTTGCTTTGAATGATTACTTTTGAATAATGCATAAAAATGGTTTGTAACTGGCCAATGAGTGTCAACATTTAGAGTAATCAGAGGACTTATGAATAATGTTCTGTAATACTCCATACATAGTACAGAAATGTTTAGTAACTAAGCAATGAGTGCCAACAATTACTCAAATTGGTTGATAGACCAGTGTAATTCTCAATGATGACTAGCATAAGACTTTATCTCCTTCACCTTCTGACCTAATTACCAGAAATTACTGCAATATCCGTTTGTCCTGTCCATCCTTATGATAATGGAGCACCATATTGGTTTCTGCACTAATTCTACGTTGGTGAAAGAGTGTGGTGTTGACACATCATGCTGTCCACCACCTTGAACAATGGAGATGTTATTATGGTTCCACTGTTTGGTTTACTTAATGTACTACCAAAATGATAACATTGAATATTAATACGACATTTCAGTGTCTTGGCTACACTGATTAATACTTCTGGGCAGAGAACTTCAGATTGTCTCACTTGGTGTTGTGCTTCTGTAGAAAGATATGGACTTTCAGCGCAGCTACATGCAACCTAATGTGCTACAACCAGGATGTAATCCTTCCCTTTCCTATCCTAGTTCTTGTAAAATGGTAGAAATATATACAGTGCATGTGCACTTTATGTCATTTATTAATATGTTTTGTACTCATTGCGTATCCTAGTTCTTGTAATATGGTAAAAAATATATACAGCGCGTGTGCACTTTATGTCATTTGTTAATATGTTTTGTACTCATTGCGTATACATTTTGTCATTGCTTGATATGTTCTTTACTCAGTGCATGTGCACTCTATTTCATTTCATGTTCTGCACTTATATATATGTATATACTCTGTGACTGTAAACTTAGTTAATTAAGAAAAATTTGTTGCTCATGGCAAGTCCAATTGACTCACCATCGCTGCCAAATTTTTGACCTCCCCTCCCCCCCAGTGGAGGGTTATGTAAGAGGTCCAAGCAGATGTAATTTCGATGTATTGCTCATGCGCTGCCTGCGATATGCGAGGTATAAGAAAATCGCTGACCAGAGAGCAGTGTTGACTGAGTACGAACTGTGTAGCTGTAGCAGTAAATTGTTGCTAGTCTGCGCTAGTCTGCGCTAGTGTGGAGTCTGATCTGCTCTGGTCTGGTGAATCGTGTTGGCTGGGCCGGTCGCGGTGCAGCGATGCCGGAGCCTGAGTATTATTGTATAAGGTAAAAAGCAGCCTCGCGCATATCTAGTAATGTTATGTGAACTCCCATGTAAATCTTTTAAAAATGTCCTAATAATAATCTTTGTTATATAGAGTAATTTCTAACAAGCATTCATTTCAAATTAAAGAATTTACTAATTTCTCCAATCCATGATCATTCCGATTGTTGCAAAAGAAAAATCAGTTGCTTCCTTTCATAAATGACAAATCTATCGGCCAGCATTGCACAGAGCTTTGCCGAAAAAAGTTATTGTAAGAGCAGATAGTTGGCGACTTTATTGAGGTAAGAATTTTTGCTTTTTAATTCAGAATCATCTTACAGGGCCATGACGCAGCACTGCTGTCGTCCAAAATTTACCAGGTTACTGAATTTATTTTTTATTCCGAGGTTTAGGAATTTTTCTGTTTCGAGCTTACATTAAATGAGAAAAGAATTTTGTGGGTACATTAAATGGGAACCAATTTTGTTCAGAGATTACACTAAAATTAGAATCATATTCTTATTCATTATTATTATTATTAGATTAATAAACCTTTACGGGGAGGTTACACTATAATAAAAACTTTGAGAATTAAAGCGTTTTCGGATAGCATCGAATGTGTATGAGAAAATAATTTTCCATTTAATCTCAACAACAGTTAATCTGATAACATGTACGCTGGACCATTAGGCTGTTGTCAGAAAGACGTACTAGCTGTGGACCTCCCTTGGGTTGTAGCAACATTCCATATGTCGTATTCCCGACTCTCACTTCAGTTTTTAAATTATGTTCTCTTTTGTGAGATTTAGATGTTCCGCTTCGGCACTGACTGGCACTTACCAGTGGATTATGTATATTCAGCAAAGAGCACTCCTTCTTTCTTTCTGTATGTTCTTCCCTGTCTCTACATCTCAGTCCCTCCCCCTCCTCACATTCCCCTTCACACTTCCGCTCTCTTCTCCGCCCCTGTCACTCAGTCACTCCCCCCCCCCCCCTCCCGACACCTCACGCCCCGCAACCAGGCATGCACGAACACAACACACACACACACACACACACACACACACACACAAACACACACACACACACACTCATTCCGCAAAAAACATTGACATATGTGGAAAAGCACCAAATATCGCTGGAATGAATTTTGTAGCATTGGTCTGGTATATGATAATACACATATCAAAAAAGTTTTGCACCACCCCGGTTCCCAGAACTCCCGAAGATATACGTTGACTGTGGATATTGTATCACAGATACAGTCCCTTTGACTGATCAGAGATGTCACTAAACCCGCCCAAAGATGTAAACACCCATGAATGTGCAGCGCCTATTACACGGACGGGGTCGGAAAGCCGATCAGTTCCAGTCATTCCACCAGGAACGAGGTACACGGCTCTTGTTGTCTGCAGTTAAAACTTTAACTGATAAGTCATATTCTATCTTGAACAAAGGGATCTAGCGTCGACACACAACCGCTCAACTCGGCCCTTCCAGACTACCACTTTGTTACCTTGACGCCGAGTAGAAAAGTATTTTTTGTGTTTTGGGCCAATCAGAGTACTCCGTTTTGTTGCCTTTGTGTATGTTGCCTCCTGAGGACGACCAATGGCCGTCTTCTTACGTGACTGATGGAATGGTTCAAAATGGTTCAAATGGCTCTGAGCACTATGGGACTCAACTGCTGAGGTCATTAGTCCCCTAGAACTTAGAACTAGTTAAACCTAACTAACCTAAGGACATCACAAACATCCATGCCCGAGGCAGGATTCGAACCTGCGACCGTAGCGGTCTTGCGGTTCCAGACTGCTGCGCCTTTAACCGCACGGCCACTTCGGCCGGCTGATGTAATGCAACGTCACCAGGGAAACTCTCAGTCTCTCTCACAATCCAGTGGCAACATGTTCCCCAACAATGCGTAACCTTAGGTATTTTTGTGCACTCGTGTTCAGAAAAAACAGAACACTTTGAATTTCTAGTGGTAGGACGTTCCTATTCACAGGACATGCACATTAGTATGTTATGCAGAAATGATAATCATTTGAACAACGTCAGTGGTATGGTTCAAGGTCAACTTTGACATCACGTTGCAGCACTACCTACCAGTAAAATGTGTCTGCGGCTCTCGTTGTCCTTAAGAAACCTAGGGTAAGGGATCACTCTGACTTGGACAGATGTGCAGAATGCCTTGCAGACGTATTGGTGAACCGCACTGTAAAATCTGAAAGAGGGCGCATTATTAGCATGACAGACTGCGATGCATCAGTTTGGGAAATTGCTGCTTACTGGGGGAAAAGTGTTTCAGAAGTGCTACAGGTGTGTGCAGAATTGTTCATGGAAGCCTGTAGGACATGACGAGATGGATCACGTCGCACCATCCAGATCAACCTCCAAGAAGATCGACACCTCATCCAAATGTCACTGCAGGACGGATCTGTGCACGCGGCTCCGGCGCAAGACGGGAGCAGTGTAATACATTGTGCTCTACCAGGGGTGACAGACCGTCGCATGTGATAAGTGCGCATCATCCACTCCTCCGCCTACTTTTGACGCATGTGCAGAAACATGCTAGACAACAATTGTGTATGAAACGACGTGGCAGGGGACAGGAATGGCATCAGATAGTGTTTTCGGATGAATCCACGTTCTGTCATTTGAAAACGATGGCCGCATTTTAGTTTCCCGTAGACGGGGTGGGGGTGGAGGGGGGGCGGCACCATAGTGACTGCATTCACACAAGACATGCAGCGCCAGTGCAAGGCCTTATTGAGTGGAATGCTATTGTGTACAACCACAAATCACATGTCATGCGTATTCGGGGCACTGTGACCAGTGTGACCTACGTAAATGACGTCCTGCGACCCGTAGCCATACCCTTTCTACACAACATCCCCAGACACCATTTTTCAGAAAGACGATGCACGACCACATGTTGCTGCACAAACAAGTGTCTTGTTGGTGTCACAGGATGTCAGACATTTGCCTTGCAAGCCAGATCATCAGACTTGTCAAAAAATGGTTCAAATGGCTCTGAGCACTATGCGACTTAACTTCTGAGGTCATCAGTCGCCTAGAACTCACAACTAATTAAACCTAACTAACCTAAGGACATCACACACATCCATGCCCGAGGCAGAATTTGAACCTGCGACCGTAGCGGTCGCTCGGCTCCAGACTGTAGCGCCCAGAACCGCACGGCCACTCCGGCCGGCTCAGACTTGTCGCCAATCGAAAATATGTGGAATGTGATGAAACGAAGGGTGCAACACTGTGACCCAATGCCAATCATCACAGATGAGCTTTGGAACCAGGTTAACGCAGCGTGGATGGCTAAACTTCAGGACGCCTTTCGCACCTTATACGCCTCGACACCATCGTCCATTGAACAATTTAGCAGGGCCCATGGCGGACACTGTGCCCACCAGGCAAGAGGACACATGTGAACTATGGTAACTGAAATGCTAATCGTTTCTGCAGTACGTGTTAATGTACATGTCCTGTGAATATGAACGTCCTTTCTCTGGTTGTTGAAGGTGTTTTGTCTTTTCTAAATATGAATGTATTAACCTTGGCGCATGGCCGTCCATTTTTGTATCTATCATCATTACAATTCACATAGCATTTCACTTCACATCATTAATTAAATAATTATATCTGAACTTTGTCGTTTCTGTTGATTGATGTGTCAGTACTTAATTTTGATTGCACGTAAAATAACTCAGAAAGTTTTTTTTAGAGTGAGGCCTTTTCGTTGATGTATTTGGTTGACTGGATGCGACTATTGCATTGTAGTCGAGACGTCTTGTTTTGTTATGAAGACCTCGATTGTTGTCAATGTTGACAGCCAGATCAGGCATTAATCTTTCACAGCTCTTTACATCTCGTTTTGTGGACTGGCAAGAGCGCCAATCCACTGTGACGGGTAGCCGAAAGGCACGCCTTTAAGCTCACGCAGGCTGGCGTGAGGTCTGGAACAGGTAAAGTAATTGAGACTAGCAAATAAAGTACGTAGCTGCTGGAATACTTAACTTAAATCCACAATTGGTGAACATCGGTCTGACGGTACATGCATCACAAGATAAATAGCAATTGATAATGGCGCCTTGCTAGGTCGTAGCAAATGACGTAGCTGAAGGCTATGCTAACTATCGTCTCGGCAAATGAGAGCGTAATTTGTCAGTGAACCATCGCTAGCAAAGTCGGCTGTACAACTGGGGCGAGTGCTAGGAAGTCTCTCTAGACCTGCCGTGTGGCGGCGCTCGGTCTGCAATTACTGACAGTGGCGACACGCGGGTCCGACGTATACTACCGGACTGCGGCCGATTTAAAGGCTACCACCTAGCAAGTGTGGTGTCTGGCGGTGTCGCCCCATCTCGTAAACATGAACGATAAATAAAGTTCATAGGTTAGTGACAAATAACAATCCATTAAACGCACAAGAGAACACATAATTAGTTACATCACATATTTAGTTACTGATGGTTTATATCGGTCAGCAGTTGCTATTATTAACATATTTTTCGTACATTCGTGTTTTCGTGTCATTGACCCTCCATTCTGTTACTCCTTCGTGTGCGCCACTGACCTATGCTCGGTTTTTTGCCCCTTCAAGGTCGCGAGGGATAGGACAGACCTTCCGATGCGACCTGCTTTACGACTACCTGGCAAGCTCTGAGTCACCCGCTCACCTGGCCGTGTCTCCCCGACGCTCAGACCATCTCCGCCGTTCCGCGAGTACTTGTTTCTAACAATGTTTCTAACAATACTTGTATCTAACAATGGTTTGCTCTATTTGGTACCACGGCATCCTATGCCAACGATACATGATTCTTCTCTGAGCTAGTTTTTATACTAAAAAACACGTTCTTCCTCAGTCTGAAAGAAGTTACTTCCTATTATACCAAGTTTGTACTTCTTTTTTTATTGCTAATTTGTTTTTTATTTTGTATTTTTTTTTCAATTTTCGTAGTCTTGCCTTATGTACTTGCCTCCACTTTTTCTTTCATTATTCGATTATTATGATGCATTACGTTAGATGTATTTTCCAGATCTACTTGCTACTTCCTGATTCGTATTTCTCAGCTTCAGCGTCGTAATTATCACACAAAAAGCATATTCTGTTACAGGTATCGTTACTAGTGGTTAACACCTTCTATGGTTACCAGAATAATAAATTCTTATTTCCCTGTGTCTTATTAATGGGTAGTACATTACCTGGTTACCTGCCTCATATTTATTTACGTAGGTTAATGTGGCCAACACTGGTTACCTACATTTTACATTCATTCTTTCTCTTTCCTCTAACTTGTTACTCTCTCATTTTTCCTTATTTGAATAATTTTAACAATTTGCTTCTGCCAGTTTTACATCAGAACCTCTCTTAGTTGTCACTGTCATAACATTATACCTTATTATAATTCTTCTCTTACCTGCTATTTCATCTTTTAAGTGTCATTTGAGCGTTTATGTAGTTTATATTTTATCCAGCATCCTAATACTTCCTTTCTCTTTGTTGTTTATGCGGTGTTTTGTGTTTATTCTTCTCCAGGTACCAAGTGCTTCTCTTATCTTTGATATTCATTAATTACTATTCTGGTTCGTTGCTACTGATCTGCTACTGACCTTCGAAATTTGATTTATCTCATATACGAGTGTCTTGCAATTACCTATCGGATTTTTAATGTGCCTCGCCTTATTTTTACTGTTTCTTCTTTTGTTTCACTTAGCTTCGACAGTTACAGAGTGTTTCAGAGTCGTGAGTTCTCTGAGTTTGTTCTCCTGGGCCCCCATTCAGTAGTTAAAGAGTGTATTTTATAGATTTATAAATAGTACAAGAGTAGACAGTAGTGCAGAAAACTAAGTAAGGAAACAACATCATTGTAGTCGCCAATTACATATTCACAAAAGAACTGTGAGTCCTCTGACGTCGTTCGTATCAATCGTATTATTCTTGGCCTCTATCTCTGGTGTTATTGTTATCTTTTTTCTCTCATTACTTAAGTTAAATATCGTGTTCATTCCGTTTCTGTAACATTGCCAAGTTTTGGTCAGATTCCTCAACCCTATTCCCACTGTTTTTCCTCTCTGTTGCCATTCACGTGGAACTAATTAATTTACAACAGACCTCTGAACTGTCATTTTTATCTTTATATCATTGTTAGTACCTACCTGTTTTGTTTTCTTTGTCTTCTCCATGCTCTTCTTTTAACATATCTTGTTACAACAATTAATTTCTAACATATTAAGATTTTATGATTCGTCACTCCATAGGTTTATACACGTCTTCCCAAATCGACTGTATACTGCATTACTGTCGGTTCTGATCCATGTAACTTAGATGGTCGATTTCTTTCACTGATTGGCACTTACCTTTTGGAATTCTCCTCTAAACCTCTTACTTGCTTCGTTTCGGTCGACCAGTGGCCTGTGATATGTATAAACGTAAATTTTTCTTCCTCCAAGGTAATACCTAAATTTATGAATTGTGCTGACATCACATTTGGCTACAGCAGTTAGCTTCTCCAGAACTTACACTGGCAGTTTAATTATTACGATTTTAATTAGATCCTGTTCTTTAAGTGCATCGTCCAGATAGAAATTCTTTTCTAAATATGTTTGAAAGAACTCCTTGTAACTCTTAGAATTAAGGCTGTTGAAATTTCGACTTTCAAATAAATCCATTCTGACGCAGTTTTGAGCAATGCTTGACCCACAATGATTAGCAAACGTTTTCGTGAACTGATTATAGGTCTCACACTGCAGCCCAGTTCGATTCCCATGCTAATGCGTCACCTTCCAATCTGCTAATTACATCATCCTACCTTTTCCTTATCATCCCACTGTTCGGGAAATATGCCTGTGAGTTAATAGTTAAATGCTACCGGGAGAACCTGATAAACAAAGTAAGAGCCTACGGAATATCAGACGTTTTTAACAAACAGAACACAGCATGTTGTTCTCAATGAAGAAACGTCTACAGACGTTTAACTAACGTCTGGCGTGCCACAGGTGAGTGTTAAGGGACCATTGCTTTTCACAATATATATATATATATATATATATATATATATATATATATATATATATATGACCCAGTAGATAGTGTCGGAAGTTCCATGCGGCTTTTCGCGGATGATGCTGTAGTATACAGAGAAGTTGCAGCATTAGAAAATTGCAGCGAAATGCAGGAATATCTGCAGCGGATAGGCATTTGGTGGAGGGAGTGGCAACTGACCCTTAATATAGACAAATATAATGTATTGCGAACACATAGAAAGAAGGATCCTTTATTGTATGATTATATGATAGTGGAACAAACAGTGGTAGCAGTTACTTCTGTAAAATATCTGGGAGTATGCGTACGAAAGGATTTGAAGTGGAATGATCATATGAAATTACGAGGGTCGGTCAAAAAGTAATGCCTCCCATTTTTTTTCTACTTAAAGAAATTAAGTTAAGTGAAAAATTTGAATTTGGCGCCATTCCTCAAACCTTCTTCTGAAATCCACTGCAGTAGTAACTTTCTGTGTCAACAGGTGGCAGCACAGCAGAAGTTTGTAAGATGGCCGACATCGATGTTCGTTTGAGACAGCGTTGTGTGATTGAATTCTTGAATGCAGAAGGTGAAACGCCCATACGCATTCATGAAAGACTGAAGAAGGTGTATGGTGTTGTGACAGTGGATGTCAGCACTGTTAGACGATGGGTTCGTCGTTGTAAGGAAGCTGAAGGGCAAACACCGTTGACTGACGAAAAGCGGAGCGGCAGGCCGGTGAGTGCAGTGACTCCACACAACATTCAGCAAGTTGATGACATCATTCGTGGTGACCGTCGGGTGACTGCAGATGAAGTGTGTCGCATTATTTCGCTTAGTAAAGGCAGTGTGATCACGATTATTAAACAATTGGGGTACTCAAAAGTTTGTGCACGGTGGGTTCCAAGAATGTTAACCGATCAGAATAAAGAGGCAAGGAAAACAATAGCCTCCCAACACTTGCAGCGCTTCCGTTTGGAGGGAGATGAGTTTCTGAAAAAAATTGTGACCGGGGGCGAAACATGGGTGCATTTTTTTGAACCCGAATCAAAGACGCAGTCAATGGAGTGGCGTCACACAAGCTCGCCGAGGAAGAAAAAATTCAAAACTGTGCGATCGGCAGGGAAAGTTATGGCAACAGTTTTCTGGGATACAGAGGGTGTGATTCTGGTTGATTTTTTGGAGCAGGGATGCACAATAAATTCTGTTCAATACGTCACAACCCTCAACAAACTTAAAGCACGTCTTCAGCGAGTTCGCCCAACAAAATCAATGGCAGATGTTCTTCTTTTGCATGACAATGCAAGACCACACACCACTCGTCACACCTCTGACGAGATTGTCAAAATTGGATGGGAAGTTTTGCCTCATCCCCCATACAGCCCTGACCTGGCACCATCAGACTTCCGTCTGTTCGGGCCACTAAAAGAAGCTCATCGTGGGATTCATTTTGAAGATGAGGAGGCCGTCAAAACATCCGTGCGTCAATGGCTTAGGAAGCAGAGCTGTGATTTTTACCGTGCTGGGATACATGCCCTTGTTCAAAGATGGACCAAAACTGTAGAGATGGGCGGAGATTACATTGAAAAATGACAAAATGATCCTCAATGTTGTGGTTTTCAACCTATGTAATTGCATTTAAATTTCCTGACAATTAAACGTAGAAAAAAAAATAGGAGGCATTACTTTTTGACTGACCCTCGTAATTGTTGGTAAGGCGGGTGCCGGGTTGAGAGAGTCCTTAGAAAATGTAGTCCATCAACAAAGGAGGTGGCTTACAAAACACTCCTTCGACCTGTACTTGAGTATTACTCATCATGGGACCGTACCAGGTCTGGTTGACGGAGGAGATAGAGAAGATCCAAAGAAGAGCGGCGCGTTTCGTCACAGGGTTAGTTGGTACGCGTGATAGTGTTACGGAGATGTTTAGCAAACTCAAATGGCAGACTCTGCAAGATAGGCGCTCTGCATCACGATGTAACTTGCTGTCCAGGTTTCGAGAGGGTGTGTTTCTGGATGAGGTATCGAATATATTGCTTCCCCCTACTTATACCGCTCGAGGAGATCACAAATGCAAAATTAGAGAGATTCGAGCGCGCTCGGAGGCTTTCCGGCAGTCGTTCATCCCGCGAACCATACGCGACTGGAAGATGAAAGGGAGGTAATGACAGTGGCACGTAAAGTGCCCTCTGCCACACACCGTTGGGTGGCTTGCGGAGTATAAATGTAGATGTAGATGTAGAATGCTGCCTCTGCCAGAAAAACGGTGGAATTTACATCCCTTGAATACTGATCGTCAAACATAACATAACTCTTATTTTTGTTTTTGGATCTTTGTTCCTCACACCACGACTCTAACCGAGCTGGCCGCCGCGACCGCTGTGTCCGCGCCTCGCTAAGCGCTGCGACACTGTCCGATGGCGTCGCGTCGTTTCGCGAAGCAAATTCCCACTCTTCTGTTACTGATGCCAGCTTATTTATTCATCACTTAAGATAACGGGCTCATTTACACTGTTTCCGACCACTTTACTGTCACGCTCTTCTACACTGTTTGTGACCACTCCACTGTCACTGTTCAATACGAAAATTGTTCCGAGAAATTTTTTTTCTATTCAATTTATGCACTGTTATAGTCAGCAGCGATCCATCTTGTCCCTGTTCATTCATTCATGCACGCAAAGCATGCCATGCTCTGCACTGCGCTACAAGACCGCTCACGGAACCTATTGGTGACAGATTGTCTGAACCCGGCGAGGTTCCTGATGAAGGCAAGCGCATCCCGCATATCTTGCTGTAGGTACTTGAAATACGCTGACCTGCATCTTTCAGATAACGGCGCGTCCTCCGCGCACTAGAAGCGCTGGTTATGGATTC
Source organism: Schistocerca americana (assembly GCF_021461395.2). Taxonomy (NCBI): domain Eukaryota; kingdom Metazoa; phylum Arthropoda; class Insecta; order Orthoptera; family Acrididae; genus Schistocerca; species Schistocerca americana. Next base: position 143,358,335 of record NC_060122.1, read on the forward strand.
GCTGGACTCAGAAACTGGATGAAAGGCTGTAGCTGGGCAGAATGATATGAAATCTAACAGAAGTTAGTTGTGAAATACTAGTGCGCAGGTTTTTTGAAGGGATGTCACTTTTAATTCCAGTAACTTCGTTTTTTATGGCTTACGAAACACGTTTACACAATCATCTATCATCCACCTGCAGGGTATGTAGATTGCAACGATCGTACACTCGCGTATCGCGACAGAACAATCACAGTTACATTCAGCAAACCCCAAGCAATGTCACAATTTAACTGATAAGGCATATTCTTATCGCGATCAGCGGGATCTACGCCCGACACGCAACCGCTCACCTATGCCGTTCCTTCCCGACTGCCACTTTGTTACTCTGACACGGGGTATAAAAGTGCTTCCTTATGTTTTGGACCAATCAGAGACGTCAGTCGTGTTGCCTACGTGTATATGTTGAGTTCTCGGATCGACCAATGGACACCTTCTTACGTGGCTGAGGTAATGCTACGTCACCAGGGACACTAAGCAGGATGCTCCCCGTCCACAAGTTTATTTACCGTCTCTCTCACAATCCAGTGGCAGCATATTGCCCAACACTGCGTAATATTATCACTCATTGAGTACCTAATATTAACTTAATCATTATATCTGTTTACGAAGTGTGAAGTTTAAAAGGGAATAAGATTGGCCGTGTTTACTGAAGACCAGAAACAGTTTGCAATGACATTCAAGTGGCCTTCCTAAACCAAATAGGTAATTAAGAACAACCATACACAATTGGTTTGAGACTTGCTAGAAAACAAGAAGGTGAGGCCATTACCCAATTGTTAAGAAATGCAGGAAGACTTGCTGGTGATCAACACTTAGAGAAAAACTGGCAGTTGACTGTAAACATAAATAAATGTTATTTGACACAAACAAATACACGAAAAGATGTGATACCATTTGAATACGCGATAGACGGCAGATTTGTGGCTTCACTCACAGCCATTAAACATGTAAAAGTATCTACTCGGAGTGCTTCACAAATTATTGTCCACAAAAATTAGCTATAGTGAATGTAGGTACCAGGCTCAGTTTTATGGGCAGCGTCCTAGAAAACTGACATCCGCCCATATTAGTTACAAAACCTTGTTCAGAAAATTCTGCAACATTTTCCAACGGTTTGGAATATTCAACAATTTCTGTTAACTGAAGAGAGAGTATAGATCCAAAGGAGAACTACACGGATCATGGAGGATGTGTTTAGGCATGGTGATACTGTCACTGCGGCTGTTTCATTTTCATTATCCCTAAAATGCTTCACTGCGACTGTCTGGAGGGAGTGGGGGAGGTGGTTGAGAGGACAACTGTGCCAGCTCCACCATCTGGGATTTTTTTTTAAATTTCGCACTAGCTGAACTGGACTAGATCAGTCATCTTGGGTATTGACTGGCTGGAGGTAGTGGGACAGGAGAAAGGGGATATGGTTTAATGACATCATTGGTAGGAGTCATTGGTAGGAGTGATGATGTCACTTATAACAAAGGTGGCAGGGCTAATGAGGTCATGGGACAGGGACATGTGATGAACTTCATCACTGCCACCAAATGGTTAGAGGGGAGTATGTTCCAGAGTCCCCATAGATGTACTACTGTGATCATCTATAACTTCGTAGATTAGTTTATTTATGCTGTTATGATTCAAAAATCCATCTGTTTATGTTAAGTTCCATAATACATAATCCTCAGAGAGTTAAATGCATACATTATTTTTTGAAAATTCCTTCCTTTCTTATGCTTGACTGAACCATTCCTCCAATCATTATTTTTTGGAGTATTCTAGTCCATATACTCACATGAGATTGTCAATATACAAAGTGATTAATTCAGATAACATGCCATATCCTTGTTTAAATACATTGCTAATGTGCTCATAGTAATGTCAGGGACTGTCGTCTATTGTTATAAGGATTTTCTTATCATGTTAGAATGCTGTTTATGGCTATTGCACGGATGATGTAGGAGGAATTAATTGACAATTCCTATGGGACTTGTGAAGTCCAGACACTAATTAACACCTGGTACTTATTCCTGATTATTTCTGGTAAGCAATAAGCACAAGGAAATGCAGTCTTCATATGATCTAAATTTCCATAAAATAACGATTAAGGCACAACGTGCGAGTGCCCTTTAAGTTATGAAACTCATGCCAGCGCTCTCCTGCAGATCGACTACGATTGCCTGTTTCATTATTACAGTGGGCCCCACAAAAATGTCTAAAATTTAACCTCGTTCATTCAAAATTATTCAAACCTTTGCAGTCTTAAAATTGTGACAATGTACGGGAACCTCGCTGTGTGTGTGAACTTTATTATAACTTTTATGGTGTGGATTAGAAAACCCTAATTAGATGTATAATTCTCACAGCTTTTTCTCTTGCAGTACTGTCATGTCCTTTGTGGAAATCATTCTGAACAATTTTCATTGAAAGAGGTAAAGTTTTTAATTTTCTAAGGGGAGAACATATTCGCTGAATAAAGAGCACACAGAAAATTCTCTCTCAGACAAATCCGGAAACAGCAATTTTAAATGCTCAAAAAATAAACTTTTTTTTTATTTTTTCAGCCTCTCCTCTTAATATAGTCATGTGACAGATTACTACGATTACGTATCATCTTCCATCCCTCTGACGCAAAGGTTCCGTCTTTACAACATAGATATCTGCAATAAACTGACGTCAGTAGGGTGAGTCTATGGTACTGTACACCTGAACTGTCGCTTTAGAGACTGGACCGACCTGTATCTGTTGCTAATAACGTGAGACACTCTGTTGTTCAGCCGGTCGTTGTAGCCGAGCGATTCTAGGCGCTTCGGTCCGAAACTGCGCTGCCACTACGGTCGCCTCGGGCATGGATGTGGGTGATGTCCTTAGGTTAGTTAGGTTTAATTAGTTCTCAGTCTATGGGACTGATGACCTCAAATATTAAGTCCCATAGTGCTTCGAGCCTTTTTTTGTTGTTCCAGGCATGCACAACAATGAAGTCATTGTCAGTGCAGGTACTCAAACGCCTTAAAGTATTAAAAGTTTACCCTAAACAACACACACCAAACTGCATACATCTGCAGGTCATCACATCATTTGCGAAAAGTAGTTTCACTGAACAAATGTTACACAGTGCACCAGCGACGTTTTCTTTTGCCTTATTTTTCAGTTCACGGCTGGCGTGGAAGGAAAACGATTGTTGTAACTACTGCGTGTAAAGCCGAATTTTACTTATTTTACCGTTGTGGGCAAGGGGCGAAACCTATTAGAGGGTCTATACGTTCAGAGTGGGAAAAATAGACTGGTTCGTAAAAATATTTGTAAGACTGACGCACAACTTCTCCTTGTTAATGAACAAGAAATACTGAAAACCGTGAGCAACAGCACGCACCGCCTTGACAACCTTGTCACCAATACATCAGGTGTTCGATAAGGACAGGACAACCTGAAATGAAAAATTCCTGGCCACATCGATCGCCTGATCTTTCTCCCTGTGATTTTTACCTGTAGGGAAAAATGAAGGGTCAGCTGTTCTCAAAACAATCTCTCGTAATGGAAGATCTGCAACAGAACATTCAAAACATTATTGCTACTATCCCTCCGGCAAAACTGCTAATCATGTCTCACAGCTTGACGAATCGAGAACAGTGCTGCATCGACGTCAGCGATAGCAATTCCCAGCATCTCCTGTGATGTTTATAACAAGAGTCAATTCTGCATCCGGCTGATTGTAATTGCCATATGTATCATTGTAAATATCTTTGGGGCCAGTTTTATTTTGTCCACCCCGTAGTTGTGGTCTCGAGTTCGAGTGTTGGTAATTTTACCATTGTGGAGAATACGCAAACTGCATCTTTCATATATTTATTGACTCATATTGGAGTGTTGCCTCAGCATCATTCACCGGAGTTCGTTGCGAATTTCTGTGACAGTACCATGACTAAACACATCTTCCATGATCCGTGTAGTTCTCCGTCGGGTCTACACTCTCTCTTGAAATTGTTGAATATTCCGAACCGTTTGCTGAACGATGTTTTGTAACTAATATGGGTGAATGCCAAAAAAAAAAAAAAAAAACAAAGGCTCTGAGTACTTTGGGACTTAACATCTGAGGTCATCAGTCCCCTAGAACTTAAAACTACTTAAACCTAACTAACCTAAAGACATGACACACATCCATGCCCGAGGCAGGATTCAAACCTGCGACCGTAGCGGTCGCGTGGTTCCAGACTGAAGCGCCTAGAACCGCTCGGCCACAACAGCCGGCCGGTGAATGTCAGTTTTCTAGGATGCTACCCATAAAATTCAACCTGGTACCTACATTCACTACAGCTAATTTTTGTAGGTGACAAAGCACTCCAGGTAGATACTTTTACATATTTAATGACTGAGTGAGACCACTAACCTGCCGACTATAGAGTATTGAAATGGTATCACAGCTCTTCGTGTATTTACTTGTGTCAAATAACATTTAATTATGTTTATAGTCAACTGCCAGTTTTTCTCTAAGTGTTGATCACTTACAATAATTTTTCAGTGGCCTCCCCTCCCTGTTTTCTAGCAAGTCTCAAACCAGTTGTATATGGATATTCCCAATCACCTATTTAGCTTACAAGGGGCAGTTGAATGTCATTGCAAACTGTTTCTGGTCTTAATTCCCTTTTAAACATCGCACTTCGTAAACAGATACGATGATTAAGTTAATATGAGGTACTCAATGAGTGACACTTAACATTACGCAGTGTTGAGCAGTATGTTGCCACTGGATCGTGAGAAAGAGGGTAAATAAACTTGTGGGCTGAGAACATATGTGTGTGTGTGTGTGTGTGTACCAAACTGGTATGTAAAACATGTTTGTGGTCTCTAAAGTATGTGCACCAATGCTGTTTTCATGCCAAAACACATGTGGCTAAAACAGTGACTTGCTAAACAGACATGTAAACTTCCACTGGAATGTAAGAATAAATGTAAAGTGTACTATGAGTATAAAACATGCATTATATATATATATATATATATATATATATATATATATATATATATATATAAATTTTTTCGAGAAGCTGATATCATCTCTGTGATTTGTACAGCTGTGTAAATTCTCTCTCTCTCTCTCTCTCTCTCTCTCTCTCTCTGTCTCTCTGTAATCATCACTTACTTTAAAAAGGCAACAATAGTTTAATATGTTTTATAGATGAAGTGAAAAGAATTTTCCAGCATGTAACAGCATAAGATACAACGTTTTAAGCTCCATGATGAAGTTAAAGTCACTATAGTGTTTGATGGACTTTTATGTCAAACGAGTTTTTGACATTGAAATAATTTGGTTTACTTTGCTGATTCTCAGCTGACAATAGGCTGTAAGATTACCAATAGTTCGTATATGTGTGTTCCCGCCTATTTCCATACATTTAGACGACTTTAATATACTTAGATCGAATTACGATCGTTTATTAAACTATAATTTATTTAAGTCTGCCAATAAGCAAGTTACGTATATTTTAATAAGTAATACAGAATATTTAGACGAGGACATAGATTTGTCTAAAGATCCTTATGCCTTCAAAGTATGGAGCTGCACTCGAACTTTGGCCATTAACAAGTGCTACTTATTCGAAAACATTCATCAGTTGTGCCAATATGCAAGTAGAGTGAGGTTTAATGAGTAATACAGACACTTTAAATGTCGAAATGTTTCATCTGAAGGTCCCCTAATCATTAGGCATCGTGAGAGAGCAGAATGGGGCGCTCCGCCGAACTCACGGATTTCGACTGTGGTCATTGGATTGGCTGTCATTTGTGTCATACGTCTGTACGCGAGATTTCCACACTCCTAAACATCCCTAGGTTCCCAGTGTAGATATGATAGTGCAGTTGAAACGTGAAGGGACACGTACAGCACAAAATCGTTCAGACCGACCTCGTCTATTGACTGACGGAGACCGCCGACAGTTGAAGAGAGTCGTAATGTGTAATAGGCAGACATCTATCCAGACCATCACACAGGAATTCCAAACTTCATCAGGATCCACTGCAAGTACTATGACTGTTAGGCGGGAGGTGAGAAAACTTGGATTTTATGGTCGAGCAGATGCTCAGAAGTCACACACCACACCGGTAAATGCCAAACGACGCCTCGCTTGGTGCAAGGAGCGTAAACATTGGACGATTGAACAGTGGAAAAACGGTGTGTGGAGTGGCGAATCACGGTACACAATTTGGTGATCCGACGGCAGGCTGTGGGTATGGCGAATGCCCGATGGACGTCATCTGCCAGCATGTGTAGTGCCAACAGTAAAATTCGGAAGCTGTGGTGTTATGGAGTGGTCGTGTTTTTCATGGAGGAGGCTTGCACCTCTTGTCGCCTTGCGTGGTACCATCACAGCACAGGCCGACATTGAAGTTTTAATAACCTTCTTGCTTCCCACAGTTGATTATCAATTCGGGGATGGCGACTGCATCTTTCAACACGATTGAACACCTGTTCATAATGAACAGCCTGTATCCGAGTGGTTGCACGATAGTAACATCCCTGTAATGGAATGGCCTGCACAGAGTCCTGACCTGAATCTCATGGAACACGTTTGCGATGTTTTGGAACACCGACTTCGTACCAGGCCTCACCGACAGACATCGATACCTCTCCTTAGTGCAACACTCCGTGAAGAATGGGCTCCCATTTCCCAAGAAATCTTCCAGCACCTGACTGAACATACGCCTGCGAGAGTGAAAGCTGTCATCAAGACTGAGAGTGGGCCAACACCATATTGAATTCCAGCGTTATCGATGAAGGGCGGACGAACTTGTAAGTCATTTTCAGTCAGGTGTCCGGATACTTTTGATCACATAGTGTGTTCTTATGTATGCATCCATGTGTGTTCCTCATCTCCTCCTAAACCACTGCAATCGATTTCAACCAAACGTGGTACACTGCCTGAAAAGAATCGCTGTGTGGGTACGAATCACTTACCTCTCAAAAGAATGCAAGTAGGGTGAAAAGAACTGTAGCCCACGAAGTGTAGCCATCTTTAGTGACATTTCATCTCTGTTACCATACTTGGTCATGTTGCACTAAAGCAAAGCAGATGTTCTTGTTATGTACCACAGTATAAGTGATACATCATTGTAAAAACCCCTTCCTTATTCCTTCCTAAAATTGTGTTTTTATGAGTTTGGAGTTATTTAGTAGTTGATTATAGCTGAAGAATGCTATTGTTCCAACTGGTAAATAGTGCAGCAATTTGTTTTATGCTTAACTTCTAATATGTCTAGTTCAAATGCAGTATTAGGGACTGACTTTATTTTATAGCGATAGAACATCTGTTTCCCACTAAAGTGATCGTGATACTGATCTGAGAAAGATTAGGTGACAACAGTATTTTTTATGATAGAACATCAGAATGAAATTTCAACTCACTTTCCATATTTGGATACTGTTTTAACACTTGTAGATGTGGAGTACTGTGCAGTGTAGCTTACACCAAGAGTCATCATCTTGGACAGTTTCCAGCCTCAGGCAGGGTCTGTATGGAACATAGGCTTTGCCATTGTCTTCCGTCTCGCCACCATCTCTCCCTCCATCTTCACGTTAGTCCAGTCTTCTCCTTTCTTCTGGACACATTCCTCTACTCCTTTTAGCCATCTGTCTCTCGGTCTTCCCCTTGGTCTCTTTCCTTCCAGTTTCATCTCGTGTATCCTTCTGGGTATCCTCTTCTCCTCCATCCTCTTAACGTGTCCATACCATATCAGCCTTGATTTCTCTATCTCCTCCTGTAATGGTTTCACCTTCATGAACTCTCTGATCCTCTCATTCTTAACCTGTCTATCTCTGTCACTCCAATACTGATTCCCAAGAATTTCATCTCTCTTGATTGTACTTTGCTTTTCTCTCTTCCTTTCATAACCCAGTTTTCTGATGCATATGCCAGGATCGGTACATAGTATGACCGGTATATAACCTTTTTACTGATTTGGGGTACATCCTTGTTCCATATCAATCTTCTGACACTCTTCCGAAATGCTTCTACTTTTCTCCCCCGCTTGTTTGTTTCTCTGTCATTTTTTCCATCTTCCTGTATCAGGTGTCCTACATATTTGAAAATCTCCACTCTCCTCAATCGTTTCCCACCAATTGTTATTCCAGTTGTTCCTCTCTCCTTCTTTCTTGTTGTGATCATCATCTTACTCTTACTTATACTAAATTTCATCACCAAGAGTAATCCTAATTAATTACATTTTTCCAGTAGTTCAAATTGCATGTTAGTGTGCACGTTTGTCTAGTGTTACAGCTAACAAGTGGTTTCTGTCTGGTCGGGTTAGTATCGACATTTTAGGCAAAGGTTGTCTGTTCAGAATATTATTTGTAACTATGAAATGGCATTGGGGTAGTTCACAATCATGTTTTAGACATCAGCGTGACAGATATGATATGGAAAATAACCTTGTGATACTTGTAAATATTACACTTTTTGTGCTACTGACGTATTTTGCAGACATTTTAAGCTTTTAATTAACATTGCGACACTTAACAAACATCATATATGTGGAAAATAATTAATCTGAGGTTTCGTTGTCTCTTACACTAAAAGTGGTATGCAGATCGAAGTATGAACGCTTGCATCTGTAGAGCGGTTGCTTTAATTTCGCATTTTCAAGTTTTTCAGAATACTACTCGAAGTGAATTTCATTTCAAGCAAAACGTATCTCAAATTCATTAATTACATTGTGTAAGCAAAAGTTGGTTTTTAAATGTTTATGAAGAGCATTTTTCATACTCTTCTCATACTGCGCAGGAACGACTATAGGTATACTACTGATAATGATGAAGAGTTTACCTTTCATATCACAGACTGCACAATGATAATTGAAGCTTCTTAAGTAGTTAAAGAAAATTAATCATAATCAAATCAGTAAACCTAAATTTAGGTAACAATCGCTTAGCTTGACAGGTCGCTCACTGACACAATTCATGAAGAAATGATGTACCTGGCTTTGTGATATGAGGTTGAATTTCATTGTGTTGCTAGCGAACACCTCCCCTGACCACTAGCAAAGTAGGTCCGGCTGAGATACTGCACTCTAACTGTATCTTCAGATTCTCGTTCTATTTTACTTCATTTTTGTATTTATTTTTTCATACAGAAAAGTGACTAATATCTTTATTTATAGAACAGTGAATTACATATGCTATTTTTTCAAATGCAGATATGTGATAAAGAAAAATTTCACACAGCTTTCAAAAGTGTACACCGATCCTTTGGTGAAAAATGTAACCAATATTCTTCACGACGTCCGGATGACTATGGTATTACGCCCATCTTCAGAATGATATTTCCATAGAGAGACGTCTCCCTGCAACAGAAACGGCGTAAGCTGCACTATCAAAATTGTTACCTTAATATAGGCTACAATGCGAATGAGAGACACATGTACCTATACTCAAATTTGCTTTCCTACATGTTTTATTTTAATGTTTCACGCATGTCTAATATCAGTTTTATTTAGCGAAGTTTAGTTACAGCAACCCACAGTAAATTTTCACACTTCTACTGTTCAACGATCACTCGTAGCACACCAGAATAATGATTCAGTGAACGTAGACTGAGATATAAATAACTTTATAGAAGTATTTGAGTAAATCAGTCTAGAAGCAGAAGTTTACCAACAGCGTGATAAATAATTTAGTTTAGTGGACTTTCCGGACTGAAGTTTGCTTAAGCGTAAGGAGCTACCATCCTGTCTCCATTGCCTTATTTTCGATACTACCATTACGACAAAAACATACAAATGATTTTATTGTTATTACGGGATGACAATTATTGAACTCAGTGAAATAAAATCGTCATATCTTCTGAAAAGTCTGCGTCAGACGTTCAAAATATAGGGTTGGCCGCGGGGCATGATGGGAATTAGTATGCGCCGTATGGTTTGATTTAGCGACGAAGCTCACTTTTATTTGGCTGGGTTCATCAATAAGCAAAACTGGCGCATTTGGGTGGACCGAGAATCCACATTTCGCAATCGAGAAGTCCCTTCACCCTCAACACAAGCGACTCCTTTTAGTGGGACTGAATTAAAGACAAGGTGTAGAACAATAACTCCAAAACCTTTACTGCGCTGTGTTGTGTGCAACGTCCAGTCACGGAATAATCCGTGTGATAGTCCTTGATGGCACAGTACATGAAAGTTTTTGAAGATGATTTCATCCCCATTAACCACAGTGACGTCCGCGGGGTCGTGATCTTGCGGTAGCGTTCTCGCTTCCCGCGCACGGGGTCCCGGGTTCGATTCCCGGCGGGGTCAGGGATTTTCTCTGCCTCGATATGACTGGGTGTTGTGTGTCTTTCACCATCATTTCATCCTCATTCACTCGCAAGTCGCCATAGTGGCGTTAAAGAACTTGTGGAGCGGCGGCCGAACCGCCCCGTGAGGGGTCTCCCGGCCACCAATGCCATATGCTCATTATTGTCATTATCCAAAGTGATTCTGATTTCGACAAGATGTGCTTCATGCAAAGCAGGAGTCCTGGAGGAGCAATTTGGGGACCGCATTCGACCCCATCGGAGCAGGAGTCCTGGAGGATCACTTTGGGGACCGCATTCTGACTCAGGGGTACCCAGGGGCATGGGTCTCGATTGGCCGCCATATTCTCCGGATATTAACACATGCGACTCCTTTTTGTGGGACTGAATTAAAGACAAGCTGTACAGCAATAACCTCAAAACCATTACTGAGCTGAAAACAGCCATTCAGAAGGTCATCGACAGCATCGATGATCCGACACTTCAGCAGGTTATGCACAATATCGCTATTCGTCTGCGCCACATCATCGCCAATGATGGCAGGCATTTCGAACATGTCATAACCTAAATGCGAATATCTGTAGTGACGTTTACATGTTGAATAAAGTGTGTGCACGCCGTAGTTTGTAACTAATTTACGTATTTTTCGTATAGTTCAGTCATTGTCACCCTGTAGATATTGCTTCTGATGTGAAAGACAGGTAAAAATCAGTTAAGTCAAGCATTTTGATTTAGCTAACGCTAATGAGGAACACATAATAATCTACGGGCTCTGTGGTGAAGCTGTCCTTATTAGCCAGTGTGCAGAACTGTACTCAGGAAGCCTCAGAGACTTACCATATGTGGACCATGGCGCACACCTGTATGTTTCTGTCGTGGAACTGGAGGCTTTATTCCTTGAATGGGAGCAGTAACAGTTCAGCTTCCAAGACGTACCCTCTGCGAAACAAGGCGTTCGCCTTTGTCTTCCTCCCGTCCAAATGCAAGCGTTATTTCATGAGCAGGAACAGTACCTCGCCGCTTCCAAGGACTTACTCTGTATAGACTATGGTACACACTTTTCCGTTCCTCTCGGGGGAACTAGCAACATTATTTCTTGAGTACCAACAGTAAGCCACCGATTTCGAAGACTTACCCTGTGTGCACTACGGCGAACGCCTTTTTGGCTCTCTCGTAGAACTGGAAGCGTTCTTCTTCATGGAGCAGCGGTTCTTCGCCAGCCTTCTTTATCTCCTCACAGTACTTTTTCCAGACGGGCATGGTAGCGGGGAATCCTTTCTTCACATCATCTTCAACCACAGCCATAACGACAGCCTGCGTGCAGAAAACATTTCTGCACTTTAAATGTACTGTACTCCGTGATATCACGGATGTTTCTGTGATTACTACATACTAACGTTTGGGGAACGATTGTTACTCATGAACACTTGACAGACAACAACCAATGTTTCATAAATTTTGAAAACAGTATTCAAACAATGATTAACAGTTGTGGAGGATAAGGTGCTTACTGCAAGATGCTTTAACGATACGACTTCACATACAGTGATTTTTTTTCATTACGTCATATGTACTACCGCCGCCGAGGAGGGAGCGTTGGTGGGGTCCTGGAAGGTTAGGCTCATGCAGCTGTTTTGAGAGTGAACCTTCAGCCCATGGAACTAACCCAGGCGTCTTGCTTAGCCGATATTCTGCAGTACAGCTTCCTGAGGTAAACAAACCAGTGGCATTCGCTTGCATCCTAGTCTGCCCCATATCTCTGACGGGCCAGGAGCAAAGAGGATCGCTAATTCCACCTCCCGGAATCATCTGCTCACTGATTACTGCGTTGAGATCTCTGCTGATACCTGAGAAGGTAGTTTCTGATTTGAAGCACCATATACGACAGCAGGACAGTGCAACAATTGAGTGAAGTCACAGACTTGAACGATGTCCTTTAAGAGTATCTTAAAGACATTTGTTTATGTTTGTAATCCTAGTTTAATTCGTGTATTACACGCGCTCGCATTCTTCAGCATTGTTCACGGAATCAATGACCATGCCTTTTTGCGTGTGTGAAGTGTCTACGGATATCATTAAATGTGAGCACTTAACAGTAGCTATTGTTTTAAAGCCGGCCGAAGTGGCCGTGCGGTTAAAGGCGCTGCAGTCTGGAACCGCAAGACCGCTACGGTCGCAGGTTCGAATCCTGCCTCGGGCATGGATGTTTGTGATGTCCTTAGGTTAGTTAGGTTTAACTAGTTCTAAGTTCTAGGGGACTAATGACCTCAGCAGTTGAGTCCCATAGTGCTCAGAGCCATTTGAACCATTATTGTTTTAAAAGCATAGTTGGGAGCACTCACAGAGAGAGCGATAGGAGAATGTCTTTAATGACAATGAAAATGGCTTCTCACACCACCCTGATAGTTATCATGTAACACAACTGTGTTTTATGACCGGTCTTGTAGCGTGGACCAAAAGCACGCGTTGGCAGACTACAATGATTGGCCTGTAGACCACGAAACTAGTTCTTGTTCGTTTCAGTGTAGAACTGAAACGCGAGCGGTATACTCCGCTTTAGCCTATGCAGAATGACAAGACGACGACCATCAATATTACAGGCGCTCTCCATAACGACATCGTAAATGGAAATTTCTCCTAGTGCACAATCAGTTTTACACTTCAAATTCAGTAGAGTCAGAGTTTCACTATTTGTTCTCTGTCTACTGACCAGTTCCACGTAAGTAGGAGCTGCGACTGCAACAATTACCTTGAGTTATATTATTCAGCACACTATCGCCGTGGGTTAATAAGATATGTAGTGACCATTCATGTCGGGTTGCCAGAAAAAACGGAAAACCATCTGAGTATGAATATTAGATGTAAGCCTTGTTAATTAGATACGTACAGTGTAAGCCACTTTCGTCAGTCCATTAAGAGGTCATACGCATCGAGAGACCTCAGATTTCACGCTCACTGATTGCGAATTAGAGGTAAAAAGCGACGCAGTCACGTACCATCGGTAAGCGAACACCCCAAAATGCATGTAGAGATCCTCAAATTTCAGGTAGAGTCCCAAACCGAGAAGAGTTGCGGACAGAGAAGAGTTCCAGACAGAGTAGAGTTCCAGAAAACAGCCTCGGATGATTAACTGCATTCAGCAGACACTGTGTGAGTGACTATTATACTCAATGAAGGTTGCACTTCAGGAAGGACTCGCAAAGCTCGCCTGTACGTAGCTCTCTAGGGTTATTGGATTCCAACTTATGAGTACATTTGTCTTCTTATACCTATGTCTGTAAGTGAATGTCACTGTGATGTGTGCCTGAATCTACGGGTTCCATTACAGTAGTCCAATCTGGCATTTACGTGGTTCGTGGTCTGTAGCGCTATCAGCAACACAGAATCTGGCACTTCCATGGTTCGTGGTCTGTAGTACCATAAGTTACTGCGTATACCCGAATCCTAATAACGTCTGTTCTGGTAACTGCTCGCAGAACCTAGTGAGCCTCACCTATGTTTCACATTTACCGAAGTTATAAATTAATTACACTGTAGGAAATACTATAAACAGCTACACGATTTTTAGAATGGTTCAAATGGCTGGGACTTAACATCTGAGGTCGCCAGTCCCATAGAACTTAGAACTAGTTAAACCTAACTAACCTAAGGACATCACACACATCCATGCCCGAGGCAGGATTCGAATCTCCGACCCTATCCGTCGCGCCGTTCCAGACTGAAGGGCCTAGAACCGCTCGGTCACCCCGGGCGGCCACGATTTTTAGAAATGATACTATTGTACCGTTATTAGTTTGGTCCGGAGCCCACCGCCAGACGGTAGCGTTAATTTCTTGGCAAGTTTTACATTTTTGTCTAAAATATAACGAAGTTTTAGTTATTTGCAAACTATTTCAAGACGTAAATGTAGAAACTTTTGTAACTATTTAATCACAAATGCTTTGTTATATCTTAGGACACAAAGGTAAACCTTGGCAAGAAATCAACGATACCATCTGGCGTTGGGCTCAGGCCCGGAACCACTAACGGTATAATTAAACCATTTCTAAAAATCATGTAGCTGGTTGCAGTATTTCCTACAGCGTAATTTACGAAAACATCTGTCGCGTTCTCTAACCGTAATAGATAAAATAATGTAATAAACTAATGTCTATGCTCCTCTTTATGTTCATTGCAAACACGTCAAGAAGCAACAGAAAGCAGACCAGTAAACTAGTTTCACTTCGCTATCATTGTGCACCAAGAAAAGGATGGCCTAAAACTCGGCGTCACCTCTAATCTCACAGTTAGCTTCCAAGTAAGTATGTTGTGACCCCACTTCGGGCTATGAAAAATAAGAAGTCAGGATATTAAAAAAAAAAAGAAAACAATGGCTCTGAGCACTATGGGACAACATCTGTGGTCATCAGTCCCCTAGAACTTCGAACTACTTAAACCTAACTAATCTAAGGACAACAGACACATCCTGGCCCGAGGCAGGATTCGAACCTGCGACAGTAGCGGTCGCACGGTTCCAGACTGAAGCGTCTACAACCGCTCGGCCACAGCGGCCAGCGAGGAGATTCACCACAAAGAGTCGGTGATGAAACGAATACGTAAAGAAACACTGACCGGAAAGAGGATGGCACAGAAGAGAAAAACGACGTCTTGGAAGATTCAAGAAATATCCTAATGCGAGAATCTAAGAGGTCCTGGCAATTCCTCGATTACTTGATTGGAAGATGAAGGTCAACAATTGCAAAGACACAGATATTATCTAGTTGGTTGGTTGGTTGTTTGGGGATGGAGACCAGACAGCGTGGTCATCGGTCTCATCGGATTAGGGAAGGAAGTCGGCCGTGCCCTTTCAGAGGAACCATCCCGGCATTTGCCTGGAGTGATTTAGGGAAATCACGGAAAACCTAAATCAGGATGGCGGGACGCGGGATTGAGCCGTCGTCCTCCCGAATGCGAGTCCAGTGTCTAACCACTGCGCCACCTCGCTCGGTTATTATCTAGTTAATCAATACATTGTATATATATGTATACTGGCATACAACGTGACTGGTTCTAATGGTTCAAATGGCTCTGAGCACTATTTGACTTAACATCTATGGTCATCAGTCCCCAACGTGACTGGCCTGGGATCAACGTCTATTTGAAAATGACATGACATGTACTCTTACACATGCAGTAGACCTACGAGTCTCTTATTTCCTCCAGTCAATGTACGACCTTCAAAGAAAAACTGTGTTAATATGACACTTTACGAATTATTCTCATTTCAAATTGCGTGTACTGTCTATAACTGCATTCCCCTGCCGAATTGTCCCTATTCAGGAGTACCACAAAAGTACTAAAAAAAAAAAAAACATTTGACTGTTGGATTATTAAAGTCTCCCCCAATCATGACAGTATGAATATGGATCTTACGTATTAGTGAACTTAGATTTTCTGTGAAGTTTTCGGTTACAAAAAAAAAAAAAAAAAAAAAAAAAAAATGGCTCTGAGCACTATGCGACTTAACTTCTGAGGTCAGCAGTCGCCTAGAACTTAGAACTAATTAAACCTAACTAACCTAAGGACATCACACACATCCATGCCCGAGGCAGGATTCGAACCTGCGACCGTAGCGGTCACCCGGTTCCCGACTGTAGCGCCTAGAACCGCACGGCCACTCCGGACGGCTTTTCGGCTATATCTGTAGATGAATCTGGCGGTAGATAGAAGGATCCGATTATAAATTTATGCCAACCCTTCGTTCAAAAATGGCTCTGAGCACTATGGGACTTAACATCTGTGGTCATCAGACCCCTAGAACTTAGAACTACTTAAACCTAACTAGCCTAAGGACATCACACACATCCATGCCCGAGGCAGGATTCGAACCTGCGACCGTAGCAGTCGCGCGGTTCCGGACTGCGCGCCTAGAACCGCTAGACCACCGCGGCCGGCTATGCCAACCCTTCACAATGTGTATTGCCCAGACAATATCGCATCCAGTTTGCAACAACTCCTGTTAAACCGCCGAAGTATATTTACACTTGCTGTGTGTGTACACACACACACACACACACACACACACACACACACACACACATGTAGGATTCCGGTATGGTAGATCTGTTTGAAGTTACCAGAGAAGAGGGTTAGTGTTTATGGGAACGGGACATGGGCTCACCCTGTAGGGCACATGGCGGTCCAGAGGCATCAGCTGGAGGACGGCTGCCAGCAGCTGCGGAATCTCGTGGCCGTCGGCTCGAACCTCGCGGGGACCCTGGCGGCAGATATGGCTGGTGGGAAAATTGGCGTCTGCGAACACTGTAAAGAATAAAAGTCACCATACAGCACTGAACCAGTAGGCGCAGTCGGGACTGCCAGACTAAGACCTGTTTCTACTCAAGACCTAACTGGTCACAGAGAGCTATACTAAACGAAAATACTCTCTAACAAGGAGACGTCCCCAGCGGTGCAATCGACTTTTTGACTTTTAGTAGGTTAAGATCTCAGGTATCACACACTGGAGCCATTCACCTGGGTAGGCTCTCGTTTATAAGTAGCTGACGAAACAAATGGGAATTTTGTGTGTCATTCAAGAGCTTTAAAAAACGTCCGTTATAGAGTCTGGTTGCGTGGTGGATTGGATAGAGTAAGAACTTCCTTTGCAGGCGATTACGGGTTCAAATCTTGTCAGGGGCAGTAAGTTTGTTTCATTGTTAAATCTTTATCGGAATGACTTAGATAATTTTTGTTCAATTAATCGATTTAAATTTAATCTTTTAAATTCCATATTAATCATAATATCAACTTCTTCATTTGCTCTCATTTTTCTTCCTATCATTCTTTCTTCAACTGAAATCTTTGTTCATGTGTTTTAATTAATTTCATGTATTAATTTCGATTTAATTTCTTTTGCTTTATCACCTTGTTTTTCCGTCCACGTTATTGCGTTCATTATATCTATTTGACTTTTTTCTTGAATTTTGTTTAACTTATTAATCCGTCTCTGACTGAAACTTTAACTGCGTTATTTTGGCCATAGTGCAATAGGTATTCAGGTTATGTTTTAAATGTTTGTATGACGATTACTGTGCAAAAAAATTGCACATCTGGCAACGAAAGCCGCACGGGATTAGCCGAGCGGTCTTGGGCGCTGCAGTCGTGGACTGTGCGGCTGGTCCCGGCGGAGGTTCGATTCCTCACTCGGACATGGGTGTGTGTGTTTGTCCTTAGGATAATTTAGGTTATGTAGTGTGTAAGCCCCATAAGATTTCACACACATTTGAACATTTTGGGAACAAAGTTCTTACGTGGATTAAAATGATATGACGAAGGAATAGAAATAAAAATTACTTTTGAACCAAGTAATTGAATAAAAATTATAATCGAAGTAATTTTGATAAAGATTATGTATGTGATGGGAATCGTATCAACAAACTCCTACATGCGAAGCTGTTATCCTACCCCTTACACCACATAGCCAGGCTACAGAGTGGGACTATTTTGAATCTGTTATTCAGCACACAAAATTCCGAATATCTTTTTTCGTCATTTACTCGCTAACGAGGGCCCACCAGGGTGAATGCCTGCACTGTGTGATACCTGAGATCTTAACCTACATCAACGTCAGAAAAATCATTAGATGAACGTCGGCCGAAGAACCCGAGACCGAAGCCAATAGGCAGTTTGTCAACAAGTGGCCACGAAAGCCTTAACAATTTTGTACTGTGCTGATAGTTTCAAAAAGTCTATCACACCGCTGGGAACTCTCCTTGCAAGACAAAAAGATGACGCACCATCTCAATTAACCGAATGGAACGGAAATCGGTACATTTGATCTACGTGCACAGACAAATAAATGATTGTTTCAGGAAAACTGGATGGTTTATTCAACAGAAAGAGCTTGACAAGTAGAGCAAGGATGTTTATCGACTTCTGGCCCTTAGTTAAGCATTTATTCGGCTTGACATTGATTCACAGAGTAATTATATGTTCTCCTGAGGAATATAGTGCCAAATTCTGTCTAATTGGCGGTTTAGATCGTCAAAATACCGATCTGTTTCGAGGGCCCTGCCCACGATGCTCCAAACGTTCTGATTTCGGCAGGGATCCGGCGACTTTCATGGCTAAGGGGTTTGGCAAGCACGAAGACGAGCTGAAGAAACTCTCGCCATATGTGACCCTGTATTACGACTGTCCATCGGTAACCGACTCACGATTCATCGCATTCACTTCCCATCGTTCATTACGTGAGTTGTTGCCAACAGTCGTTGATACCGTTAAGTTCACTTTTACATTGTACAGGAAAGGAATTAAATCTGCCGAGGTGAAATCAACAGATGTCGCTCGACCTGATCAATGAACAGTCAGTGATGCTAAATAATAACAGTGACAACCGATCAGATACGTTGAAACTTCTTTGTATTGATGTGCAGTGACAACCGAACTTTTGGGCCAGAATGGGACGCAAACCCCACATACCTCGTGCTAGAAAGATCAATGACAGCGAAAGTTTCAGTCAGTCTTTAAGGCATGCTTCGTTTTAGTCCTGGTCTGCCACAAAATTTCGTTGTTAAATATCTCATACAATTACTGCCAAATGTAGAAAGCTTTCATAATGTGCATAGTAAGAGGCATATTCTTGGGTTAAAGGTTTAACACAATAACTCTAGTAATAACTTTAGAACCTGTATATATGTCAGCAGGCAGCATAATTTTGCCTACAGAAATTACCCAGAGTATATTAATCTAGTATATGAGAATGAAATCACATAGCGATTTCCACCAAACTTTACATGTTGAGTCAAACCTTTTCGAAACTACTTTTCGGTCACACTCTTTATAAAACTAAGAAAGGAAAACAGTCCAGCGCTTACTAAATTTTCACTGTTCGCACAGTACATCAGCCTCAGGCATGACGTTTTAATCTTTATTTCTTTACTACCGACTCTGTTCGCAACATATGTCACTGAATGCACCTGCAAATGTCTTTGCACGACACTCACTTCAGAAGGTATGACGTCATAAACACTGACAAGGGGACCTCCCCATCGCACCCCCCTCAGATTTAGTTATAAGTTGGCACAGTGGATAGGCCTTGAAAAACTGAACACAGATCAATTGAGAAAACAGGAAGAAGTTGTGTGGAACTGTGAAAAAGTAAGCAAAATATACAAACTGAGTAGTTCATGGGAACATATGCAACATCAAGGACAATAGGATCGCAGGAGCGCCATGGTCTCGTGGTAACGTGAGCAGCTGCGGAACGAAAGGTCCTTGGTTCAAATCATCCATTAAGTGAAAATTTTTATTTTCATTTTCAGTTTATGTGACAAACTCTTATGTTTTCATCACTTTTTTTGGGAGTGATTATCACATCCACAAGAAAACCTAAATTGGGCAAGGTAGAAGAATCGCCAAGTGTACAAGTTAGGTGGGTCGACAACATATTCCTGTCATGTGGTGCACATGCCGTCACCAGTGTCGTATAGAATATATCAGATGTGTTTTCCTGTGGAGGAATCGGTTGACCTATGACCTTACGATCAAATGTTTTCGGTTCCCATTGGAGAGGCACGTCCTTTCGTCTACTAATCGCACGGTTTTGCGATGCGGTCGCAAAACACAGACACTAAACTTATTACAGTGAACAGAGACGTCAATGAACGAACGGACAGATAATAACTATGCAAAAATAAATAAAGTACAATTTTCACTCGAAGGAAGACTTGAACCAAGGACCTCTCGTTCTGCAGCTGCTCACGCTACCACGGGACCACGGCGCTCCTGAGCTCACATTGTGCATGATGTTGCCTATGTGGCCCATGGACTACTCAGTTTGTATATTTTGCTTATTTTTTCATAGTTCCACACAACTTCTTCCTGTTTTCTCAATTGATCTGTGTTCAGTTTATCAAGGCCTATCCACTGTGCCAACTTATAACTAAATCTGAGGGGGGTGCGATGGGGAGGTTCTTTTGTGAGGAATCGACACGATTTTATTCTATTATCGGCGCCACTGTACGGTTGTTTAAAGGACGACTATAAATCTAACTTCATGTGTTGTAAATTAGGTTTATTTGTTTAGTTCTACACAAACTCATCGTTAGTTAACAGAATGGACGAAAGCAAGGAAATAACCAACGGTATGTAGGGTGTCCGTAGAAGAATGTCCCAGTTATAAATTGTAACAGTACAACTGCAAGTGTCGTAGAGTTGGTTTAAGGTCACAATTAGAAGAGTAACAGAAACAGTTTTGGATTAGACGTGAACGAGTATTGCTTTGTTGTTCTCCCGCTTGCAGCGCCACATAAGTCACATAGCCAAAATGGCGACTCCTGGGTGTAAAACGTTTTGTGTTCTGCAGTTTCCTAAGAGTGAATCTTTAATTTCAGTTCAACGTGAATTTCTGTTTAAAGTTTAATTGTGTGCCCCCCCCCCCCCCCCCCCCCGCTCCCCCCACCTTGTGCATTTTCATAGAAGCAACTGAAATCCTTGTGACTGATTATTTAATCAACAGAGGAACGGACTTCCAGCTGTGCGAGGCATGGATGCAAGTACTAAGCTCCATCAAAGCAGGACCTGACATCGGCACGGGAGAAGCAACAGGAACGGCGGGCGGAAGACAACTGAGACTCCCCCCCCCGCCACACTGCAGCTGCACCCCTCCCCCCCCCGGCCACTCCTTCAAACCCCCCTCCCCCACACAGCCACCCACCGACCCACCCACACACACACACACACACACACACACGCAACAGGGCACGGCGCTGCTAGCGGCAAGGACCAAACTCTGGACCGCCAGGTATAAATACTGCCAGCACGCAGCAAACACTTCATTGTGCCAGCACCACCTGCTGATGGCGGAACGGTTGTTCGCCGAAATATCGTGGACCTTCAACGACTGGATCCGGCAGTACTCCCGAGAACCTTCGACAAAAGATACTTTTTATCCATTACATTCGTATTGTAAAAGGTTATTCTTTTTCCATTACTGTGCTACTGTATCCGACCACTTTTGCTTCTGTACATGTCCAATGGTCTAATAATGAATTTTAGTTTGGGGCAGTCTGATACCACCCCCGCCCTCCCTCTGCCCACTCCACCATTTAGTACACTGTGTTAATTTTTTTAGCACAAACTTAACCAAAGTGCGAGAATCATTCGATTTTAGGTTGGATGTATACCATATAACTGAAGATACATATATTCAACGTTAGTAAGCAACACTAGGTTAATCTATTTTAGTTTGATGTGTGATTTGTTGTAAATAACCTAAATTAAACGCTTAAAACACTTCATTGCAATGCGGACATTCTTTATGGACATCCTGTACTTGGGAACTATTGTGAAACTAATAAAACCTGCATAATTAGAGTTCTGTGTCTTCTACCATAAAGGTTTTACTTAACGCATTAGCTCATTTATAATCAGACGTCTAAAGTTGTTTTAAACATTGCAGCTGGATTATTTAAGAAATTGCGGTTTGGGGGTAACTGACAGTTTCTCACACATTGGAGCGGGTTCACCCACCCAGTTGCAAGGGAAACCGCAGTGTGACGCTGCGTACCAAGCAGAGTGTTACCTGACTGATTTTACAGACATAAAGCTTTCGTCACAGGGATCATGATGATGATGATGTTTGGTTTGTGGGGCGCTCAACTGCGCAGTTATCAGCGACCGTACAAATTCCCGACCTTTGCTCAGTCCATTGTCATCACTTTCATGAATGATGATCAAATGATGAAGACAACACGAACACCCAGTCATCTCGAGGCAGGCGAAAGTCCTTGACCACGTCGGGAATCGAACCCGGGTCCCCACGCTCGTGAAGCGAGAACGCGACCGCGAGACCACGAGCTGCGGACGTTGTGAGAGGGAAAAGCGATACTAAGTGCCACAAAAATAACGGCAGGATGAACCGTTCTCTCACTTTCAAACAACACGAACGAAAAAAGACGCGGCAGCTACGTCGTTTTGTGTGTCGTTTCGTGCAATCAATCCTGTGGGACACGTGCATTCTCCTCTTGTGACAACAGTGTCCGTACCTTTACCTTAAGGAAACTGCGATGTAACCGTGAAGATATTATGATAATAAGAGTACGTGACTTACCTATTTCATCTCCGTGGCCCATGCAGGCTAGGACATGCAGTAGTTCAGGAGATATAATGGTGGGAATTCCCTTAAGCCGTCCCATTGCGGTGTGTCGCGCAACCGCTCGTGTCCTAACGCAACTAACTCAGGTCGCCTTCAGACGACCTTCCCAGCGTATCAGCAGCCAAGGAGCGTCTCACAGACATTCCACTCCGGCCAGGCAGAGTTTAGCTTGCGCTACTGCAGCCGGCCGAGGTCGAGTATCAGAGACAGCCGGCCGTCAGTGATCTTGCCGACAGCAATTGTGTTATGTGTGCAGCGCTACTGAATGCGAAACAACTCTAAAGCCTGGCTAACACCGGAGTGAAAGAGAGTTTCTTTCAGGTGTAAACGGTAAGTGAGCGAGCAGCATTCGGTCTTGTTGGGTTCGCTTCACTGGTGCTCGCGCATGTTCTGTTGGTTGTCGGTCTTTTGTTGAACCATCCACGGAAGTTTGCGTTCTCTTCATTTCCGCTGTACAGGGAACAATCGTCTGTTGTTTTGCGTGTGAACTATGAACTAGTTTTCTGACTGTTGCTTTAACGAGGGAGTGGTCTGAAGTGAATCTAATGTTGGTGATAGAAGAATGTGGACGTCGTAGGTGCTTCTGAGGTCCAAAAAATCCGAAGGACAAATACTGGACAGAAATAAATATGACTGACAGAAAATTGCCAAAGCATTCGAAGGTCATACTGGAGACGTGAAAGAGACGATAGTTCATTACATGCTCCATCACCACGGGACAGAGTGAATAAGCGCAAGCTTGGTATTTTCTTTTATTAAAAAGAAACAGGACAGTACATTTCCTTGAAAGTAAACTAATACGAGTATGTATATATTATGCTTATTAAAACTGAAAATATTCGAAAGACCTGACCATTCGCATTGCTTACGTCTGTGGTGGCTATAATTGTACAGCTTACGCATCACTGCCATTTTAGAGATTTTTGATGTGATAACATAATAATTAATTATTTTCCTTTCGTGTACTTTAATAAAATCTTTGAATTGCTTCACATAAAGAGTGATGCCATGATAACGTTACAACTTTCAGGCATAATGGAGGAGGGTAAACGTATGAACTTGAGGTCAGGAGCCCTGATTCGGAAACGACCGAGTCGAAAGTTGTAAGCGAAAATTGTTCTGATACCTCCGACAGTGGAGCTTGTTGCTGTGAGTTGCGTTCTGCAAGTTGTTTCTTTACATGTTTTGAAAGGATGTAGCATGGATCATAACGAGAAAAAAAGTCCAATAAACATGAGCTCTAAAATGCATACCGTAAGAGCTATTAGCACTTTTTTATCCCTTGCTACTGTGAACCACTTCTGCTCAGCACTCATAGTTCTTGTGCTATGCATTTCAGAGCACATATTCACTGAACATTTTTTCTCGCTATAGACCATATTTCCTCTTTCGAAAATATGGAAAGCAAAGAGCTTACACTACAAGAGGTTCACAGTCAGAGGAATCAGAGCGATTTTCGCTTATAACTTTTCTCTCGGTCGTTTCCGAACTAGACTCTAAATTCATACTTTTACCCTTCTCCATCATCTCTGAAGGTTAGTAACATCATCACAGAGTCAACCAGTGTGTCACTACCGACATCAGAAGCTATTAGAGACATAGTAGCTACTGAAATGCGGAACAGTTAATGTCTCTAGGTGCTAATAGCAAAAGTATAAATGGTAGCTTTTCTTCACGTTAAAGTGCTCCTTCTGCTTTTAAAATTCCTCATGGACTATATTGAGAAACCAGCGACGAGCATCAGCCGACGTATGTGCAAAGTTTTAGAATAAAGGTAAGAAAGGTTGGAGTTCGAATTATATGACAAGTAAATGCGTTTCACGCTTACGCACAATTTCAGACACGTACATTCTTCTTTTCCTACGTCATTAGCTTGCTTTTCCAAAAACAAAGCGCTGGATATACAACATGATGTGAGACTACGGCTGGGTGCTCAGCATACCCAGGCCTGTAACCTAATCAGCGAACAGATAGCACCACCCATGAAATCATATGAAAATATTTAATGAAAAGTCGCGCAACGGAAACTAATGCGATCTGGGCTGACGAAAGTGGTGGTTCTAAGAAACATTTTAACATGGGACCTTAGTTCACATAGATGTATTAAAGAAGGGTTTCATCAAGTTATGGAATGAAAGAAGCTCACATCTACTTAAATTTGTTACAAAACTGCGAAAGTTCGTTAATGAACTTGGACTGAATTAAGAGTCAGCACAGAACGCACTGTGATTCAATGGGTTTCAGAAAAGGACTTGTGAAGACCTTGGCATGAGTGGGGGAGAAATAAGATTGCGAATAAAATGATGAAAAAACCCAACGTAGACGTCAGTTATTGCTAATGGAAGACCAGACCAGAAATAAAGGACCCAGAAAGTGATGCGAAAGCACCTGTTCCCTCACCTAAGCGCGTAGTGAGTCAGGCAAGCTGCCAGTGTGTATTAAGTTAAACACGTCTCCAGGTAGGCAAATCTGCGATCCCCTCGTCTCGACGAACGCAGTTACTGCACATTCTCACCATGCCTGTCTGCCGTAGTTGTTGACTGAAGTGGTGACTGCGAACTTTGACGCAGACCACGCCGTTTGCGTCAGTTTTCCGACAGGGTCCCAACTCTGAAAGATGGAGGCGAGGAAGGCCACTGAGCTTCCAAAGTCGTAAAGTTCTCGGTATCCGCCTAACATGAAATGTTATCTCTGCCTGCCTGGTCTAAGATGATGTGTGCTCTCCAGTTTCCCCGCCTAAGATGAAGTGTTTTCTCCCTGCACAAAGATGTGTGTCCCCGCTAGTTATTACCGAACTTGTGCTGTCTTTCCCAGTATCGGAAACTCTCTAGCCAATGACGGAAAAGACTGCGTGTTTCGACCGACGAAAAGTTCCAAAATACACCAAGAAAAGTGACGACCAATCAAGGAATTGCCCGAATGGGATAGAAATCGGTAGATGTACAGTACATGCACAGACAGACGAATGATTACAATTTCAGAAAAGTTGGATGATTTATTCAAGAGAAAGAAGTTCACAAATTGAGCAAGGAAAAAACCGTGTTGTTCCACTTCCGGCTCTTATGCAAGCAGTTGTGCTTGGCATTGATTGGCAGAGTTGTTGGATGTTCTTCTGAGGGCCATCGTGCCAAATTATGTCCCACTGGCACGTTAGATCGTCAAAATACCTTGCTGGTTTGAAGGCCCTGCCCATAATACTCCAAAAGTTCTCAATTGGGGAGTGATACGGCGACCTTGCTGTCCAAGGCAGAATTTGCCATGCACGAAGACAAACAGTAGAAACTTTCTTCTATGTGGGCGGACATTATCTTGCTGAAAAGTAAGCCCAGGATTGCTTACCAGAATGGGCAATAAACCGCGGTGTAGAATATCGTCGACCTAGCGCTGTGCTGTAAGTGGCCCGGGATGACAACCAAAGGGGTCCTGCTCTCAAACGAAATGGCGCCCCAGTCTATCAGTCCTAGTTGTCGGGCCGTATGGCGGCGATAGTCAGGTTGGCACCCCACCGCTGTCTGTGGCGTCTCTAGACACGTCTTCGGTGGTCATCATATCCCCAATTCGAAGCGGGACTCGTCAGTGAAGACAATTCTGCTCTAGCTAATGAGATTTCAGTCCGAAGACGAGTCTGGAGGCGCCCTTGAAAGCAGTAGGGTACCAACCAGTCTCTCGCCTGACATACGGCCCTACAACGAGGAGTGATGCGCTGAGGTGCCTTTTTTCTTTTGTAGCAGTACTCCTTTCGCTGTCATTGGCGACACCCTTACAGCACAGCGATACGGCAACCATATTCTATGCCCCTGTTCGTTGCCCTTCTTGGTAAGCCATCCTGCGCTTACTTTTCAGCAAGATCATACCGCCCGCTCACGTGGAGAGTTTTTACTGCTTGTCTTCGTGCTACCAAACCATATGTTGGTCAGCAAGGTCGCTGGATCTCTCCCCAACTGAGAACGTTTGCAGCGTTATGGGCGGGGCCCTCCAACCATCTCGGGCTTTTGACGCGTCCAGAAGGAGTACCTTTTTAACCCAATATTGACCCCTGTGCGGAAATGTCCCACAGCGGCTCGCATAACTTGCTGGCAGAAAGAAAGTAATCTAGAGAGTAAAAAGACAGAACAGAAAGTAAATGGTTTTACAATGGTTTTAATAACCCGTATCCTCAGCTCGTGGTTTTGCGGTAGCGTTCTCGCTTCTCGCGCACGGGGTCCCGTGTTCGATTCCCGGCGAGGCCGGGGATTTTCTCTGCCTCGTGATGACTGTGTGTTATTGTGTCGTTTTCATCGTCATCATTCATCCCCATTACGATCGGAAGAAGGCAATGGCAAACCACTTCCGCTAGGACATTGCCTAGTACGGCGGTGCGGTTCTCCCGCATCGTTCCCTGCGCTCCTCGGAGTATGGGACATCATCATTACCTGCATGCAAACTCAAGTGCACTGCTCATATTACATCGGGGTCTCCTACGTTAAATACATGAATGATAATTAGGTTATGCGCCAGTTTGTCGAAAACTGCGAAGTAACGATAACCCTATCCGAATATCAAAGTATTGCAGCGTGGCTACAGCTAGGGTATCGCGTGAAACCTGTGTGACAGTTATTAGCGCCAGAAAAACAATGAATCAGCGTTGGGCACCCTATGCTTATTCTCTCCCGCTCTCTTTTGTTCCCTCCAGTACAAACGCTTATTTACAGGCAAATGTGAATGGTAGTGAAGGCTGGCGAATCGTCTACGAATGCTCGTTGACCTTCTGTTCCGTCCGGTGTAACTGAGGTTTTATATTCCTCAGTAGCTTACTTGTTATTGTTTTCTCAGGTCATGTAGGAGCAATCAAGCGAAGGCTGTATGGTCATGAAATGACTCAGCACAAATACAGTTCACAGAATGCTAATATATACTCATACTCATAAATCAAGGATAATTGCAGAATGTGGTGCCACACAATGTGGCACTACACAAAACTGGCGCTAATAGCATAGGTACATAGGGAACACACACGACACAGATCTGTAAGTCCACGGTATTGGTGATAAGTTGAGAAAACCGTCCCGAAACACATGGGTTACAAAACGCCACTGTTTCCCGCGCATGTACCCGACATCAAATGGGATATGATCACCATGCACACATACACAGGCCGCACAACGGGTTGCCATACTCTGGATCAGGTGGTCGAACAGCTGCTGGGGTGTAGCCTCCCATTCTTGCACCAGTGCCTGTCGGAACTCCTGAAGTGTCATGGGGTTTGAAGACGTGCAACGATACGTCGACAGAGAGCATCCCAGACGTGCTCGATGGGGTTTAGGTCTGGAGAACAGGCACGCCACTACATTCGCCTAACATCTTCTGTTTCAAGGCACTCCTCCACTATGGCAGCTCGGTGGGGCCGTGCGTTATCATCCATCAGGAGGAAGATGGCACCTACTGCACCCCTGAAAAGGCGGACCTACTGGTGCAAAATGACGTCCAGATGCACCTGACCTGTTGCAGTTCCTCTGTCAAAGACATGCAGGAGTGTAAGTGCACCAATCATAATCCCACCCCACACCATCAAACCACGACCTCCATACAGGTCTCTTTCAAGGACATTAAGGGGTTGGTATCTGGTTCCTGGTTCACGCGAGATGAAAACCCGGCGACAATCACTGTTCAAACTAGACCTGGACTCGTCCGTGAACGTAACCTGGGACCACTGTTCCAATGACCATGTACTGTGGTCTTGACACCAGGCTTTAGGGGCTCTCCTGTGACCAGGGGTCAGTGGAATGCACTTTGCAGCTCTCCAGACGAATAAACCATGTCTTCTCAGTAGTCTGTAGACTGTGTGTCTGGAGACAACTGTTCCAGTGGCTCCGGTAAGGTCCCGAGCAAGGGTACCTGCAGTACTCCGTGGCCGTCTGCGGGCACTGATGGTGAGAGACCGGTCTTATTGTGGAGTTTTACACTGTGGACGTCTCGTACTGTAGCGCCAGGACACGTTTTCTGTCTGGTGGAATCGTTGTCATAATCTTGAAATCACACTTTGTGCCATGCCGTGCTACGACCTGCTGTGTTTGACCAGCCTCCAGTCGGCCTAGTATTCTACCCCTCATAACGTCATCAATATGTGTTCTTTGAGCCATTTTCAACACACCGTCACCATTAGCACGTCTGAAAACGTCTGCACACTTACTCGCTGCACCGTACTGTGACATGCACCTACACACCTCTGCTTATGTGGACTGCTGCCAGCGCCACCGTGCGACGACCGCAGGTCAAATGCACCGAATGGTCGATTTAAACCCGCAAACCTCCTACCAGAGAGTTGTTTCATCATGTATCAGCATTATCCTTAATTTATGAGCATGAGTGTATGTGTAAAAACTCAGAGAAACAAGACACTTGCGGTAGAATACACGCAGTCCAGTCACGTCAATATGATCACCTGCCAAAAGCAAAGACCATTGTGAGTCGTGCAGGAACAGACTCAGCGAGTTCCTGGAAGGCACCGACAGGGATGTGGAGCCACGCCGACTCATGTGCCGTCATCAGCTGCGCTAGGTTTCTCGTTTGAGGATCCGTGGCGCGAACAGCCCGATCGAGGTGGTCCCACGGGGTCTTAATGCGGGAATTTCGTGGCCAGGGAGAATGATAAATTCATCCTAGTACTCTTCGAACCATGCAAGTGCACTGCGAGCTGTGTGACACTTTGCATTGCCCTGCTGGTAGATGCCATCGTGCTGAGGGAAAAGAAACTCCAAGTAGTAATCGACATTTTCCCCAAGGATCGATGCGTACATTCCAGGGTGACGAGATCACACGGGCAATGTGACAAAGAAGTCCCCAGATCATAACGCTCCCCCCTTGTTTGCTTTCAGACTCTTCATGCTGTACGCGCCATCGGCCATCGGTCCAATGGAGGAAAGAACGTGATTCATCTGAGAAGGTCGCCTGTCGCCTCTCCTGGGACTTTGAGTTGCGGTGTTGGCGTGCAAATTCCAGCCTTCGTCGCCAATGAACAGCAGTCAGCATGGATGCATGAACCATGTGCCTGCTGCGGAGACCCATACGCACCAACGTTCGCTGAACGGTCGTCGAGATACACTGTCGGTTGCTCCTTGGTTCATCTGACCTGTCGGTTGCTGAGCAGTTGCACGCACATATCTCCACCTGTAGACATCTCTGCAGCAGCAGTTCATCCCTGTCATCTATGGATCGTGGTGCACCACGGATGCCTCCAAGACACTTTTCGATAGCGGCATGTTGTCATGTACGGTATACTTTTACTACATCCGCACGCGGACAGTTTACATACTTAGACATTTCGAGGATGCTTCCACCCTTGGCCCGGAAGCCAATCATCATCCCCTTTTGGACGTCGGATGAACAGCTCTGTCTCCGCATCACGACAACGGCCGCACTCATTATTCCGCGTCCCACTGACACGCTGTCCATGGCAGAGCTGCAACGTGCCATGTGTGAGAGCTCACTTCACGTTGACTCGAACATAGGCAGCAGATTAATCTGACTGGACGGCGTACAAATAAGTACTGGTCCACCCTTAAAACTATTTACCTGATGCACATATTTTTATTCTGCAAAGAAAGTACTGAAATAATCTTTGGTAAGGAAAGTGAATATTATCTACTACGCGATTATGATGAAGAAAGATTGTGGTAAAAGGCTAACTATTTTCTGAAAGATATCAGCTAAACATATCATTAAAAATTATATAAGAGAGGTAACGGATTGCTACTAACTCCCTGTTGACACAATCATTGGGTTTAGTTCTGAGAAAGTAATGGGTATCGCAAACTGCATGTTTTCACACCAATATCAGCAGATTCCACACCATCTCTAAACTTGCTTAGGAAATACATAAAATGCAAATGTATATGACAGGAATAATTATGCCATCTAGGAAAGATCTTTCGCCTATTGTCAAAAAGAAGAAGCTTCAGAAATGTGATCTGTGTGCCTATCAATATGTAAATAACGTCTGTGTGTCTTACCACGACATTAAGTTAGTGACAATGTTGAGTACATTCTCTAGTCCTGAAACATAGTTGATAACTGGTTACAGAAAGAAACAGCCTGCCTAATTTGAGAAAAATGGTTCAAATGGCTCTAAGCACCATGGGACTTAACATCTGAGGTCATCAGTACCCTAGAACTTAGAACTACTTAAACCTAACTAACCTAAGGACATCACACACAGCAATGCCCGAGGCAGGATTCGAACCTGCCTCCGCAGCAGCCGCGCGGTTCCGGAATGAGCGCCTAGAACCTCTCGGCCACCGCGGCTGGCACCTAGTTTGAAAAACCTACAGTTATTTTAGAACACACAAAGTTTATGGGAGGGGTGGGCAGCACGTATCAGTACTGTGGGTGTTATGGATTTATAAGGATATTGTACAAAAGATGGAAAATTTTTTCTTCTCGTTTGTAGAAGTTGCAACTGTAAACAGCAACATCCTTTAACAAACGATGAGGAGAGGGGAAATAGGAGTGAAGAGAGAAGGGGTAGACAGATCTTTCCCATATCAGAAATCTCGTCACGTAGCTTGTGGGCACTCTTAGGAATAGAAATTCAAGGACGAGCAGAAACAGTGGGCCAGGTGTTAGTTGATTTCCAGGGTTTCCAACAGTTCAAGTTTTTTTTACTTTTGTTTGACAAGTGAGGAGACATAGGACTATGGATGGTAGCTGTGGCCCTCACTCAGTACATGCTCAGCAGATGTAGTCATAATGCTGCAACCTCCAGCTGTGTTCAGGTTCAGCCAACCTAATTGCTATGTGTCTCCTAACAGATAAACATGCAACTTATCACAATCAAGATAAGTAATTTTGCATAACCACTATAGGTTACTAATTGGGTCTTATCTTTGTTATTGAAAACACACTGCGCTGTGGTGTTCCTCGCATTTTAGGAATTGCTATAGTTGCAATAGTTGTACAAAACAATAGAATTTCCATTCAGCTCGGAGTCAGAAGCACACACTTCGGTACAAGGAAGTGTACGCGAAAGAACTTGCCCCCCTTCTAACAGCCGTGTACCGCAAGTCTCTAGAGGAACGGAAGGTTCCAAATGAATGGAAAAGAGCACAGATAGTCCCAGTCTTCAAGAAGGGTCGTTGAGCAGGTGCGCAAAACTATAGACCTATATCTCTGACGTCGATCTGTTGTAGAATTTTAGAACATGTTTTTTGCTCGAGTATCATGTCGTTTTTGGAAACCCAGAAACTACTAAGTAGAAATCAACATGGATTCCGGAAACAGCGATCGCTTTATTTGTTCATGAGACCCAGAAAATATTAGATACAGGCTCCCAGGTAGATGCTATCTTTCTTGACTTCCGGAAGGCGTTCGATACGGTTCCGCACTGTCGCCTGATAAACAAAGTAAGAGCCTACGGAATATCAGACCAGCTGTGTGGCTGGATTGAAGAGTTTTTAGCAAACAGAACGCAGCATGTTGTTATCAATGGAGAGACGTCTACAGACGTTAAAGTAACCTCTGGCGTGCCACATGGGAGTGTTATGGGACCATTGCTTTTCACAATATATATAAATGACCTAGTAGATAGTGTCGGAAGTCCCATGTGGCTTCTCGCGGATGATGCTGTAGTATACAGAGAAGTTGCAGCATTCGAAAATTGTAGCGAAATGCAGGAAGAACTGCAGCGGATAGGCACTTGGTGCAGGGAGTGGCAACTGACCCTTAACATAGACAAATGTAATGTATTGCGAATACATAGAAAGAAGGACCCTTTATTGCATGATTATGTGATAGCGGAACAAACACTGGTAGCAGTTACTTCTGTAAAATATCTGGGAGTATGCGTGCGGAACGATTTGAAGTGGAATGATCATATAAAATTAATTGTTGGTAAGGCGGGTACCAGGTTGAGATTCATTGGGAGAGTCCTTAGAAAATGTAGTCCATCAACAAAGGAGGTGGCTTACAAAACATTCGTTCGACCTATACTTGAGTATTGCTCATCACTGTGGGATCCGTACCAGATCGGGTTCACGGAGGAGATAGAGAAGATCCAAAGAAGAGCGGCGCGTTTCGTCACAGGGTTGTTTGGTAACCGTGATAGCGTTACGGAGATGTTTAACAAACTCAAGTGGCACACTCTGCAAGAGAGGCGCTCTGCATCGCGGTGTAGCTTGCTCGCCAGGTTTCGAGAGGGTGCGTTTCTGGATGAGGTATCGAATATATTGCTTCCCCTTACTTATACCTCCCGAAGAGATCACGAATGTAAAATTAGAGAGATTAGAGCCCGCACGGAGGCTTTCAGACAGTCGTTCTTTCCGCGAACCATACGCGACTGGAACAGGAAAGGGAGGTAATGACAGTGGCACGTAAAGTGCCCTCCGCCACACGCCGTTGGGTGGCTTGCGGAGTATAAATGTAGATGTAGATGTAGATTTCCGAGAGGAAGTCCTTTTTTCCCTTTAGTCTTCTGTTTACTCAGTTACAGTCTGAGAACACTGGAACTAAGGAGCTTGTTAAATGACACAGCTGATCGTCATGACGACGCCTTTCTGAGCTGGAAATATTCTCGTGGATACGTGTGGTGCCGCATATATACAAGTAGCACTTGTAACATGAATTGGCCGTCCGTTTCTGTATCTCGAGAAACAATCCAAACCGCGTTGAGAAGATGGTGAAATCGGAGACAACAACAACGTATTAAAATAAGGTTTTCATTGCCGCCATCAACGAACAAACAAGCCACTGGTGATACAATGGTGACGAAGGGGGGAACAACTAAACCCGCCGCGTCAAGCAAGCGGTCAGTGGCGGTGAGATGTGTAGTCATCGCTGACTGAGCGCTAGTTTAAAGTAATGTCGTTCATACGTAAGTTTCAGGCATCCCGTCACGTGTTAATGCTCCTATTTGGAAGTTTACGTTGTTAGTCGTTTTATTTGGAGGGAGGAGACAACACTAAATGACCGGAAAAAAGAAATAATCGTCCCTGTCTCCAAGAAAGGAAACAATAGAGAATTACAGAACTGTACAGGAGTAACAATCATGTGACACTTCGCGAAATTATTTCAGGAAATTTTAGGGAATATTATAATGGACGAAGTTGAGAATAAAATGAAAGAACAGCAGCCTGGCTTCAGGGTGAGCAGGTCAATGCTACGCCCTATATTTGCTGCAAAGCAGCTACAGGAGAAACATTACGAGTATGGGGAAGATATGCTGACGGCGTTTTTGGATGTTGAAATCGGGTATGATATGGTGTATCCCTAGAGGAAAAAAGCAGTCAAACATGCGCAACTGGCAAGGTGAAACAAATTTGCCCATGGGAGAATAAATTATGTTAAAATAGGGGACGAGGCAACAGATTCGATAAAGCAAGGAAGGGGTTTGAAATAGAGAAGTGCACTTGGCGGTTGTCATGGACAATATAGTGCGTGTGGTGGCTTGGTAGTAGAAAGAATGGAGAGGGGTATGATAAGGTAATGGCCGTTGCTGATGGGCTAATGAACTGGGAGATCCGTTTAGTAGATGATATACGCATGGGCAGAGCTTTTTTGATTATGTGCTACGAAATTTAATATGAGGAAGAGTGAGCTCATGACAGTGATCTGGCACAGTAGAGCACTTTCCCTGGTCTCATGCTGGCTGGGGAACAGCTGGAAAAGTTGTCAGCTTCAAATAACTTGTTAAGTGTGTGGAAAAAAATGGAAAAAATTACGAAGAGGTCAATGTTCAATAAGAGAGGGAGGCAAGGAGGTATATTTCTGAGTAGTGCTAGCAGGTCGATGTGGAGCAAACATCCACCAAGAGAATAACGTGTATCTTATTAGTTAACGGGTGAAACGTCACCAGGTCCCAGCTGTGGGCACTTATCTAACAACTTTGGAGAGAAACAAAAATTTGATTTTCGGTCCTTCATATAACTATTGGTGAAATTCAAAATATTTAAAATGTTGTCATAATCTACGTATTAAGAGGTATAATCTTTCCTTAAAAGTTTAACACAATAGGTCAAGTATCAAAGTTAAAAACTGTGGATATGTCTTGAGACAGAGCAACTGTCGGTGTGCAAATAACGCATCATACATTTATCTAACGTTTGAGACGGAGGGCATGCAGTGACTTCCAACAAACTTTATACACAATTTCAAAGCATTTCTAAGCGTCTCCTCGTCGACATCCACCTCAAAATAACGAAAGGAAGAGAGTTAATCACTTACTACAATGTTTCTGCTCATGCGGTCAAAATTCAGCAATAACATGACGTTTTATGTTATTATTTCTTTACTACAAATTTTATTTGCAATAAATTTTGCAGATGGTATCCACACATGCCACTGAATGCACCTATAGAATTATACCGCTGATAACGAATCTGCCGTCATAAAACTGCTTTACAGATAAGAGTTCCATTCTCTACACCTTTGGTAACCCACAGGCCTGATCGAGACACTTAAAGGGGTAGTCCCCTCTAATTAAAAAAAATCGATTCCTTGCTTAAAATGTAGCTGGGATGTTTACTGTATTGACGCAATTATCCCAAGTTCAAAAATGGTTCAAATGGCTCTGTGCACTATGGGACATAAGTTCTGAGGTCATCAGTCCCCTAGAACTTAGAACTGCTTAAACCTAACTAACCTAAGGACATCACACACACCCGTGCCCGAGGCAGGATTCGAACCTGCGACTGTAGCGATCGCGCGGTTCCAGACTGTAGCGCCTATCCCAAGTTCACCAGAAACTCCAACGACGGAGTGATAGCCATTGTGGAAATTTGAGACGTGCTCGAACTAGAGATCGGACTAGCCTGTTAATATATCTGCAGAAAATCGGACGAAAAGCTTATGACGCGAGCAGAACGGCAGATGACAGAAGGTGCGAAAGAAGTCCAAGAAGATGGAGGAGTACCTCCTTTTTCATCTGGAAAGATCGCCGTATAGTCCTGGGATCACTGCCTAGAGATACGTTTAACATAACTACACAAAAGTAACCCAGAACTTTTTTACTGGAAACGGTGGTTTTCAAGCTGGCGGGAAACATAACTTGAGAAGGGTACATACGATTTTGATCGGAAATTGAGGCCGGCATTCTACATTGAATTCCCTATGAGCGTACGTAGCCATTTTGTGATATGCTCAAAAGTCGATTTTCGGTGCAAGCTTTTGTTCTGATTTTGTGAGCAAAAAAAATGACATTTGTTTCAAAACGTCTCCATTTTGTTAGAATTTAATATTTTTCAATTCTATTTAGGCTAATACAAAAGTATTGAAAAGTACTTATACAAAATTATGTTGTTACAGGTCCAATAGCAGGCCTTCGGGAATTCCCGCAGATGACCTATGTTACAGTTGCAAGGGGTCCTTCCACCTGCTGCAGCGATTACAAAGAGTTTCCGATGTGGACAGAAAAATGAAGGAATAAAACTGCACTATCAGATTTAGCAATACTATTTATTTTACTTGAAAATATCACTCAAATCGCCTAGTTTTCATGCGTTAAAAGAGGACCGCCCACTTAATGAAGTTCACGGACCGCCTCGTCATATGACAAGACCGCAGCGCTACTTGCGCATCAAGTCAGAGCATTATTGTTCTCGTGGTAACGTATCGATATGAATGTCACTCCTTTTCCGACACGGCACGACAGCAAAAAGAAAGTTTTCAACACGTTCATTTCATGTTTGCCTCGTCTTCAGATGCTTACATTTATTTGCACGTCGTGAACATTGTTTCTTTATTTACGACGTTTACCAATAGCTGTCATAAAACACCCGCTGGAAAATTCTACTGTGCCGTTAGTGAAGAAACGGTGCGTGAATGAATGTAAACACCTGAAGATGGGACGCCAGGCACACTGAAATGTCATCATGGAGAAATGAAAGTCTATAGGAGCAACTGGCTGAAGCTAATTCATTATAACTTACCTACAGTTTCAATAGCTTCACTGTTTTAATACGTCCACGCTTTTTGTCCCATAAATTTTTTCCCCGGGTTGGACTCAAATCAATTGCCGGTCGTGTCCGACCTGTGGGCCGCCGTCTGCGCACCTGTGCTTTGAAGAACCAGAGGTTGGCGGTTTCAGTTAGGTGTGTTTCCTTCTGAGTGGTTCTGAAACCTGGACGATAAAGAAAGGTGTTGACATGCGAAGTGCAATTTCACAAAAGCAGAGTGGGAGTAACAAGATAGGAAGAAAAAGGAATGAAGTGATCAGAAGAACGGTAAAGTATGGACATGTAAGGAGAATGAAGTGTCACGGAACACCATGGAAGATGCATAAATTGAGCACCATCGCAAAAGGCCAAAAGAAAGTACAGGGCATAGTTCAAGAAAGGAGTGGAACCGAGTATTGGGACTTAAATGAGAGAGACCTGGCGAACAGTGTTGGCAGACTGGTTTGGGAGGACAGGGATATTGGAGAGACGTATGTGCAACAAAGAGTCGGTAAGTGGCTAGAAATGTTCGAGAGGATAATGATGAAAAAGCTAAATTGGATAATTTTAATACAAATTTTTGGAACAGCGATCAAAAAATTAAAAAAAAATTTCTTTTTAAAATTCAGTCTTGATCGCACCACGTATGCTACAAGATACTACCGGTTTCGGTAGTATCACATGACCATCATCACACCCATGGCGTCCTTCGAAGATGGTAAGTGGAGCACTCTTCTCAGCTGCTGTGATGTCAACTGGTCTAACGGCAACTGAGAATAGTGCTCCACCTACCATCTTCGAAGGACGCCATGATGGTCATGTGATGTGACCGAAACCGGTCACCTATGCTCTTGTAGCATACGTCGAGCAATCAAAACTCAAGTTTAAAAAGAAAAAAAAATTGTTACTGGATAGTTAGCTCATACATTTTGACGCATACGTGCAAACTGAAGCGACGAATGAAAATTTGTACCAATACCAGGATTCGAACCCACGTCTCCTACTCACTAGGCAGATGCGCTAAGCAGTAAGCTACCCTACCACAGCGGCTTTGCACAACTTCATGGACTACCCTAGACACTGCCATCCAGAACACAGATTTCGAGTTTAGGGGTAGTATCAAATGACTGAGGCGTGAATGGGTATTTGGATTGAGGATGGAGGCATGATAGTGTAGTCTGGACAGTTGTGAGAAGCCCTGTGCCAGGGTGGCGTAGTGGTTGATGCATCTGACTAGTGAGCAGAATACCAGGTTAGAAACGCAGCCTGGATACAAGTTTTCATTCGCCACTTCAGTTTGAAAGTATATGTCATGGATGTCTGAGGCGTGAATGGGTATTTGGATTGAGGAGGGAGGCATGCTGGTGTGGTCTGGACAGTTGTGCAAAGCCCTGTGGCATGGTGGCGTAGTGGTTGATGCATCTGACTAGTGAGCAGAATACCAAGTTAGAATCGCAACCTGGGCACAAGTTTTCATTCGTCACTTCAGTTTGCGAGTATACATCATGGATGTCTGAGGCGTGAATGGGTATTTGGATTGACGAGGGAGGCATGCTAGTGTAGTCCGGACATTTGTACAAAGCCCTGTGCCAGGGTGGCATAGTGGCCGATGCACTTGACCAGTGAGCAGAATACCAGATTAGAATCGCAGCCGGGGTACAAGTTTTCATTCGTCACTTAAGTTTGCGAGTATAAGTCAGGGATGTTTGAGACTTCGAAGGGCCTCTGGAACCATATAATATGTGGTGTCACCGCCAGACACCACACTTGCTAGGTGGTAGCTTAAATCGGCCGCGGTCCATTAGTACATGTCGGACCCGCGTGTCGCCACTTTCAGTGATAGCAGACCGAGCGCCACCACACGGCAGGTCTAGAGAGACGTCCTAGCACTCGCCCCAGTTGTACGGACGACGTAGCTAGCGATGTACACTGACGAAGCCTCGCTCATTTGCAGAGCAGATAGTTAGAATAGCCTTCAGCTAAGTCAATGGCTACGACCTAGCAAGGCGCCATTAGTAACATTGCATGTATCTAAAGAGTCTCACTTGTATCGCCACAATCTCCAGATGTACCACAAGGATGGATTAAAGTTAAGTATTGCAGCAGCTACGTACTTTTCTTTATAGCATTCCTTACGTATCCTGTTTCAGACCTCACGCCATCCTGCTTGAGCTTAGCGCGTGCCTTTCGGCTTCCTCTCATTGTGTCTGGGCTGTCTTGTCTAGACACAACATAATATGTATTGGTCTGTCTGAAACAGTGATAGTGGAGACCATCTTCTCAACAATAATTTTACTTTATGACTGAATGATAAGTTTTGAATCCGTCCCCCACAAAATTCCAGTTTTCAACCAAGAGATTGGGAACCGTTGGATTAAAGACTAATGTGGGTGCTTCAGAACATACTGCGTCGTGATAGTGTTCCAAATGACCACTGGGTTGCTGGCCAGTGAGGCCGAGCGGTTCTAGGCGCTTCAGTCGGGAACGGCGCGACCGCTACGGTCGCAGGTTCGAATCCATCCTCGGGCATGGATGTGTGTGATGTCCTTAGGTTAGTTAGGTTTAAGTAGTTCTAAGTTCTAGGGGACTGATGGCCTCAGATGTTAAGTCCCATAGTGCTCAGAGCCTTTTGAACCATTTGACCTCTGGGTAGCGAATTGCTTCTCCAGTGTTGTCTACTGGAGGTGCGGTACTGACCCGCCAGCTGTCATCCAGCGGTGGCGGCGGTCCAGCTGTTTGGACGCTGCCGGTAAGTGACACCTGGCCAGCCGCGACCTTTGCCAAAGGAGCCCCGTGCCGTCCCGAGCCGTCGCGTCTCGTCTCGTCCCGTAACGGGGAGGGGGACAGACAGTTAGCCGTCGCGCTCTGCTGTGGGAAGACGCGTCGCATTGTGCGGCGCGGCGCGGCGCGGCGGTGCAAAAACCGCAATTAGAGGAGAGCAGATACACGGGAGCTGCGGCCGGCGTGCCGAGCTAATTGCGCCGCGGCTCAGCGCGGGACGATGCCTCAAGTCATCTACATGTTTGTGCTCCCGGGAATCCGAGCCCCCTCCCCGCCCCAGCCTCACCCTCCTCCCCGGCTTTCTTCTGCGCGTTTGACGATGATTCCACTGACGTCACAGTCCGAACGTTAGCTGTAATGAACAGCCCTGCTGCTGAATACCGTGAGTACTTCGAAACTTTTCCGCCACGAGTTATTTAATTATGAAGACATGCAGGTGGATTTTGCGAACAAGCCAAAACATTATGGTGACCACTACCCACCGCGACAGGGAATGCCGTCCGGTGGCTTTTCTGGCACGCGACGCGATGCGGAGCAGTAATAATTAATGGAGAATTATTCTAGCGACTGTAAAGGATGCTGTCGAGGAAATCCACTGACATAACCGACTTTGACAAAGGGCAGATACTTATGGCCCGGCACCTGGGAACGTGAGCGTGACCACGGGTAGGCGACAAGATGTTGGACGTTCACGCTTCAGAGAACGTTGACGTCTGGGGTTACCTTCTCTGTAAAGTGGGATAGCCGGTCTGCAGTGGGAACTGTAGTAGGGAAGACGAATGGTCTCCTCCAGTTTGTACGGAGAAGTTTGGAAAGAGTGGTTCATCTATAAAGGGGATCGCGTGTAGGACACTGGTGCGTACTGCTGCGTACTGGTGCGTACTGCTGCGTACTGGTGCGTACTGGTGAGTACTGCTCCAGTGTCTGGGATCCGTACCAGGCCGGACTGAAGAAAGACATCGAAGCAGTTCAGATTGTAAGTGAATTATAACCCGCAATTTAGTTATATTTTTGTTTACGAGGGTGAGTCAAATGAAAAAATGGTTCAAATGGCTCTGAGCACTATGGGACTGAGGT
The DNA here is from genome assembly GCF_021461395.2 of Schistocerca americana. Taxonomy (NCBI): domain Eukaryota; kingdom Metazoa; phylum Arthropoda; class Insecta; order Orthoptera; family Acrididae; genus Schistocerca; species Schistocerca americana. The sequence continues at coordinate 143,398,546 of NC_060122.1, forward strand.
CATCAGTCCCCTAGAACTTAGAACTACTTAAACCTAACTAACCTAAGGACACCACACACATCCATGCCCGAGGCAGAATTCGAACCTGCGACCGTAGTGATCGCGCTGTTCCAGACTGAAGCGCCTAGAACCGCTCAGCCACATCTGCCGGCAGTCAAATGAAAACCTTAAATATTTTTTTAAAATATTTTTTATTGTGCGGAAGTGGTACAAAGCTGAATCACTTTTCAACATAATGTCCCCCACGCTCAATGCAAGTCCTCCAGCGCTTACAAAGTGCATAAACTCCTTTAGAAAAAAAAAAATTCTTTTGGTAGTCCGTGCAACCACTCATGCACCGCGTGGCGTACCACTTCATCAGAACGGAACTCCTCTCCTCCCATTGCGCCTTTGACCGGCGGAGGTTCGAGTCCTCCCTCGGGCATGGTTGTGTGTGTTTGTCCTTAGGATCATTTAGGTTAAGTAGTGTGTAAACGTAGGGACTGATGACCTTAGCAGTTAAGTCCCATAAGATTTCACACACATTTGAACATTTTGCGTCTTTGAGTGGTCCAAACATATGGCAATCACTTGGGGCAAGGTCCGGTGAGTATGGTGGATGAGTAAGATACTCAAAATGCAGGTCTGTGATTGTTGCAACTGTTGTACAGGCAGTGTGGGGCCTTGCATTGTCATGTTGCTTTCATTCGACTGCAGGCCGCAGATGATTTTGTAGGAGATCTGTGTATGATGCACTGGTGACAGTGGTCCCTCTACGCATGTAATGCTCCAAAATGATGCCTTTATCGTCCCAAAAGAGAGTCAGCATAGCCTTCTCTGCTGATGGCTCTGATCGAAACTTCTTTGGTTTTGGTGATGAGGAATGCCGCCATTCCTTTCTCGCTCTCTTAGTTCCCGTTTGGTGGAAGGGAACCCCAGTTTCGTGCCCAGTAACGATTCTTGCAAGGAAGCCATCACCTTGTCGTTCAAAGCACCGAAGAAGTTCTTCACAAGCATCAACTTGTTGTTCTCTCATTTCAGGAGTCAGCTGCCGTGCCACCCATCTTGCAGACACTTTGTGAAACTGGAGCACATCATGCACAGTGTGGTATGCTGACCCATGACTAACCTGTAAACATGCTGCAATGTCATTCAGAGTCACTCGGCGGTTTTCCTTCACTATGGCTTCAAATGCTCCAACGTTCTGTGGAATCACAACCCGTTGTGCCTGACCTGGACGAGGAGCATCTTCCACTGAAGTCACACCATTTGCGAACTTCCTAATCCATTCGTAGACTTGCTGCTGTGACAAACATTCATCACCGTACTGAACCTTCATTCGTCGATGAATTTCAATACGTCTCACACCTTCACTACGCAAAAACCGAGTAACAGAACGCTGTTCTTCCCTGGTGCAAGTCGCAAGTGGGGCGGCCATCTTTAAACTGATACTGCGACGGTATGTGGTCATCTGCACTATGCTGCCACCTACAGGCCATTCTGCACGCTGTTTGTAGCACGCTTACCAACTTACAAGATAACTGCGTCAAATTTCGATTTGTTATTACAAATTTAAGGTTATCATTTGACTCACCCTCGTATTTTGGTAGTACTGTAGTTTCACGTTGATGACGCATGCTTTGTTTATTTATTGTTATATCTTTGAAATTTTCAACCTGCTAGGTTAGTTTCGTTATCGCTGCCGTGCTGTTAGTCACGACTGCTCCGCTGTCTATTTGCACCAAAGAAGAGCAACGTTCAGTGATCCGTTGTTTGTGGTCGGAAGGCGTAACAGAGGCCGAAATTCATCGAAGACTTTTGGTACAGTACGGGAACATAGTTTTGCTACAACGGAGTGTCTACGAATGGATTGAAAAATTCCGAAATGGTCGCACAAGTGTTACGCACGAAGAAGGAGACAAACGACCGTTTACCGCCACAAATGAAGAAACCATTGAGCGTTCATGTGAAATGATTCTCTTAGATAGACGATTAACTATTGACGAGGTCGCACATCGTCTGCAAATTAGTCACGCTTCTGCCTACGAAATCATCCACAACAGACTGGGTTTCATGAAGTTTGTGCAAGATGGGTCCCAAAACAACTCACACAGTTGCATAAACAAACGCGCTTGGACATCTGCAAAAAACATTTGGATTGCTATGGCAACGAATGGGACAACTTCTTAGACAGGATCATTACTGGTGACGAAACATGGATCCATCAGTACGAGCCGGAGAGTAAACGGCAGAGTGTGGAATAGAAACATCCAAATCCGCAGTGGAAGAAAAAGTTCAAAACCCAACCTTCCGCAGGAAAACTGATGCTGACGGTTGTTTGGGACGCACAAGGTCCAGTACTGGAACATTACGGGGAAAGGGGCACAACAACAAACAGTGTGCCTTACTGTCATATGGTTACTGCTAGGCTAAAGCCTGAAATTCGAAGCAAACGCCGAGGATTGCTGTCAAAATGAAGCGTGCTGGTGCACGACAATGCCTGTCCGCATACTGCTGCCACACTGCTGGAACGCTCCAGAAACTCAAATCTGAAGTACTGGATCATCCTCCATATAGTCCCGATCTTGCCCCTTCTGACTATCACTTGTTTGGTCCACTCAAACAGGCATTAAGGGGCCGTAGATTTGCCTCGGACGAAGCAGTGAAAGAAGCGGTGCATTCCAGGCTCGCAGCTCAACCGAGAACCTTGTTTTATGAGGGCATCAGGAAGCTTGTACAACGATGGACCAAGATGGACCAAGTGCGTTCAAACGCAAGGAGACTACGTCGAAAAATTATGTTCTTGTAAGTTTCCTATTTAATTACAATAAAATATTATAACTACTTTGCGAATAATAATTGACTTACCCTCGTATGTTGAGCTGTGCTACAGCCTTATACTTTGAGAAGATCGTAATTTCTTTTCGATCTTTTCACGCTTCTATTTCTCTCTGAAGCTGTTCGTTCTGCAGTTGATGTGTACATACAGTATATCGTGGCTGTGATATTCAGATATTACCACAATAGATCTGCCGTGGAAATCTGCAAGTAGGCTCAGGAAACCATCACAGGTGTTCATTGTCCTCAGATAAATGGTTAACTGCTGTTGTAATGAAGTTGTGCAATAGCTGGGAGGGCATCCTCGTACACTTAAGCCATGTTTATGCTACTCTGGGGCTAGTCCCCGGAATCGCACCATTGTGCTAGAGCGGTCCTTTTCCGTAACTCGGTAAGAGCTATGCAGGGAAATGGTGGATGTGAGAGGAAAGCGTGGAGATTCTGTGTCGGCTCTGCATCGTAAAGATTCGAGTCCACCTTGTCTGTAAGACGGCACCGTACCTGCAACCGTGCGAATGAAAAACCATACTTACCCATGAGGCACAAGACAGCCAGAGAATTCAAGTTATTTAATGGTTGCCAAAGACAGAGTACGTATTGACCGTTGCTCCTAGAAGTGGTAAATGAATCTTCGATTTATTATAATCTCAGGCAGTTGTTGTTGTGTTAGAATTTTGTACTGAATAAAAACGTCTACCGTCTCGGATTCCAGGGTGGAGATAGAGACGAGAGGGGCGAAAGGGTGAGGAGGGTCCATGGCCCTTCTTGCGTCCTCTTGCAGATGACTATGCGCGAACAGAGTAGGAAGGTACAAACAAGCGAGGGCGCAATAGAGAACTGTTTAAAGGTTATTCGCTATGATATTTCACAAGAAAATGATCCATAAGAAAGAGATGACTGACGTTAAAAGTAGTAGATGACCAGAAATTTTGGATAGACAAGGAGACAATCGCTAAGTCGTGGTAAATAGTGCCTCCAAAAGCAAGAACTGTATAAGACCAATAAAAATGGACATTACCTTTGATGCTGGAACACATTTTACCACAAACGTAATAGACGACAGTGTGATCAAATGTAGTTTAACACTTATGTGCCAGGTGAGAACGATATGTGTCCGGGTTCTTTTATAAAGACCATCAGTGTTGTTTTGGAGCCGGACGAAGTGGCCGTGCGGTTAAAGGCGCTGCAGTCTGGAACCGCAAGACCGCTACGGTCGCAGGTTCGAATCCTGCCTCGGGCATGGATGTTTGTGATATCCTTAGGTTAGTTAGGTTTAACTAGTTCTAAGTTCTAGGGGACTAATGACCTCAGCAGTTGAGTCCCATAGTGCTCAGAGCCATTTGAACCATTTGTTGTTTTGGACAGAATCAGGACATTTGAACAAAAAATAAAATTCGCTGGCGGCGATATGCTGAGAGACGGCATTGTTGGCAGCCCTAGATTCCAAATAGTAGAGTGCGTGCGTAGCTGTGTAGACGGCTCGATGGAAAAGGGACAAAAGTAGTGGTAATAGCTCTATAGCAAAAGCCTTCGTACACAGGCCTGTGTCGCAGAACATGCAAGCTACAGCTAGCGAGCCTGCAAATAATCGTGAGAACAGGTTTTGCCAATACGACAAATAGTTCTACAAGTCAACCGCTTATCGTTAAAAAATGTGGCCTCGGCACCCTGATATAGTGGTCATTTGTATGAGAGATGCATATGCATGAATGTATGTGTGTGTTGTCTAATTCAGAAGAAGGATTTTTGGCAGAAAGCTTACTTATTTTGCAGTCTTTTTGTTATGTCTGCCTGCGATTGAACATTTCCACTAAATGGTGAGTAGCATTCTATCCTTTTCATGCGACTGCCATTATTCCATCCCGGATTTTCCATTGTTTGACAATGGGTACATGTTTACGCTGAAATTGGAACAGAGGGAGCAATTTATTTTGGTTCCGACGGTTGAAATGGCTCTAAGCACTACGGGACTTAACACCTGAGGTCATCAGTACCGCCGGCCGCTGTGACCGAGCGGTTCTAGGATCTTCAGTCCGGAACCGCGCTGCTGATACGGTCACAGGCTCGAATCCTGCTTCGGGCATGGGTGTGTGTGATGAACTTAGGTCAGTTAGGTTTAAGTAATTCTAATTCTGATGATCTCAGATGTTAAGTCCCATAGTGCTTAGAGCTATTTGAACCATTTTTCATCAGTCGCCTAGACTTAGAACTACTTAATCCTAACTAACCTAAGGACATCACTCACATCCATGCCCTCGGCAGGATTCGAACTTGTGACCGTAGCAGCACCGCGGCTCCGGACTGAAGCGCGTAGAACCGCTCGGCCACAGCGGGTGGCGATTTATTTTCACCTGTCTTGCCTTTCCTCTTCTCCCCATGTTAAAATTAGCTTTTTTCCCGAAAACTGTGTAGTTTCACCCCACTAACATCCTAATTCGGAGGAATCCTGAAACAGTCTGCTATGTATGAGACGGCTGAGGACAAGTAAGGTCAACAGCTTATAAAGAGCTCATACTCGGTAAAAAAATAAAAGTTTATTTTCCTCGTTTATGTTGTTACAAACAAATACTAATTCTCATTTCACCAGCTATCGATGGTCCTTCCAAGCATCATATTGTTTCATTGAAAAAATCTGTAGTCACCCGTTTATTGCAGTAGATAAGAAAGCGTCGTATGTTGGCTATCTTGAAATGTACTCTCCGCTTTGCATGCTATATTCAGTCAAAATTTCATTTCAGTACCTCGAACCGTTTGTGAGACATAACGGATGATATTAATGTTTCACTTCACTGCATCATTCGCGCACACGATAGGAAATCAGTGCACAATCCATTTCCTCGAGATTGGCAGTAGATATAGATCTTGTCTCAAGTTTAAAGGAAAATTCAGTATGTTAGCTCCATTTGGTACGTAGCAATATTGTGGTCTTAACATCCACCACATAGAGACCCCTATTTTTCATTGCGAAATACTCGAGTATCGCACTCTATCTTGCTAAATACTGAAATATCACAATAGCTATGGCTGTTAATGAAATGATTCGCAGTTCATCAGGGAGCTGTCAAATGAGGTTAACAGAGGTGTGAGAATCATTTCTTTTGCCCAACCGTTCATTAAAAATCGTCTGAAGAAGGTTGCAGTGTAACCGACTTGCGTATGCCACGGATCCTGCGGTTTCTATACAGGGGCCCAGTTATCTTGCGCGGCCTCTCCCATATGTTCGAAGAGTTACGGTAGACCTTTGTTTTCCAACACTACGTTTACATGCTGCTGCTAAAACCGGATTTCGTAAGCCGATTTCCCAATACCGATTCTGGGTGATTTGTAACCACTGCAAAATATATTCTAGCTGCTACATTTTCGCTCTGTGTAAAGGCACAACTGTTTGGAACGTGCTTCAGGCTGTCGGTTTAGATCTTGTTTCTAAAATTTTTCGGTTTATCTGGATGCACTACTTCTTTCAGAGTGAAGGAGAAGAGGAAATATTAGATTGAGCATGAAACTGTTTACTCCTAATATTTCACTGAAGAGAAATAGCCATTGTGTTGAGTAAAGCAAAAACCCGAACACCTGATATCCTGAGACTACCTATGTAATTGACGATGGGAAAACATGTATTTCACCAGCGTCGTAAAACCGCTACGTGTCTTAACAAGTGAATACGACAGCTAAAATCGGTTTCCGAATGTCTGTTTCTATCTTCTGGAAAATGTAGTGTAACGAACTACCGGTTCTGTGGAGTGAAGGATGGGTGTTGAAAGTGTTTATTCCCTAAGCATATAATACGAGGATTGACTGAAAAGTAATGCCTCCCCTTCACAACTCTTCAACAGTTGGCAGCATTGGTATGCGGCAGGTACTGGCTTGTTCCGTAGCCTCTTCTCTACAGCTCCAATTGGTGGGAAGCCTTAGCATTGAACGGTTGCGTTGTTACAGTGTAAAGTATGGAACCCTGCGCAGACGGTCGGTCAATGCGATTTAAGCAACGTGCAATCATTGAATTCTTGACAGCAGAAGGAGTCACCGCAAAGGAGATACATCAGAGAATGAAAGGAGTTTAAGGTGACTGTGCTGATGTGAGTACTGTGCGTCGTTGGGCGAGTAAATTTGAAGATGGTGAGGTAATTTGCGTGACACGTCCTGTGACAGGAACCACCGAGTTTCACAAGCAAAATGTTGACACATTGGATCAGGACGATCGTCGTATCACTCAGAGAGAAACTGCAATTACAACCGGAATTTCACAGGAACGTGTGGGTCACGTTATTGCTTTGCTTGGCTGTCGGAACATCTGTGCACGATGGGTGCCCCGGATGCTGACTCCTGAAATGAAAGTGCACAGACTTCAAATTTGCCAGGAACTCCTCTCGCGTTACGAGAATGAAGGCGACGCTTTTCTCCGTTCAATTGTGACAGGAGACGAGATGTGAGTACACCATTACGACCCGGAGACTAAACGTCAGTCTATGGAATATCGACACAAAGACTAACCCCAGAAAAATAAATTCAAGACGTACCCCTCAGCTGGAAAATTCATGGCCACAGTGTTCTGGAACGCAGATGGTGTTATCCACGTTGATTTCCTTGGCCGTGGAACAGCAATAAATTCAGAGCGTTACATCACAACGCTGCGAACTCTGAAACGATGGCTAACAAGGGTCCGAAAGGAAAACGGAAATGTTTTCCCGCAGCATGACAACGCCAAACCATACACGTCACGTGCCACCACTCAGAATTTCAGAGACTGGATCTCACCACCGTACGGCATCCTCCATACAGTCCAGGTTTAGCACCATCTGACTTCCATCTGTTCCCGATAATGAAAGACGATCTACGCGGATATCATTATGCTTCTGATGAAGACGTTGAGAGAACCGTGAGACTGTGGTTGCGGAAACAGAGTGTCGACTTCTTCACTGACGGCTTCAGAAAACTTGTTTATCGTTGGCAGAAATGTATCCACTTGGCTGGCGATTATGTGTAAAAGTGAATATTGGTAATTAAAGGTCACATTCTAAGGATTATTTCTGCGTTTGATTTATTAAAATATTCCCATCGAAACCCAATTAGCGAAGGTGGAGGCATTCAACTCTCGTAGAAAGGTAATCAGTTTTTGAACAGTGTCTCAATAAAACTAAATACTCATATCAGGATGTGCCACGATCTGATATATTGAAAATATTGAAAACGAAATTGTCTCTCGACATCAGGCAGCAAACGGTTAGTATTCCTGACAATGTTTTTGAGGACAGCAGAGATGCAGCAGCGCCAACCGCTCACTCGTCACGCGGTGGCAGTTCGCTCACGGATAATCCGACTGACACACAAACCAGTAACTAGAGAGATGTACAGGGAAACCAAGCGGGAGCCCCGCACGACATATCGACGTTTGGACGAGGGTGCAAGCTGCTACGTAAATATCATGCGCTATAACCATACTGAATGACCAATTGTTTGGGGAAAATGGAAAGTGTGCTGAGAAGCCGTACAGCAGGCTGCGCGTAATGTCAGAGTTGCAAGGGGACCTCGCATGCTCGTCATCACCGTTTCCTCCAGATCCTGCATATGCAGGGCTTGGCCGGAAATGAAAGAGACAGAAGTGCTATCAGCAGACGGCCGACAGTTTAGAAAAAAAATATTTTTGGCGCGGGTCAGGCGAGATACGATCCATTTATGTCAGTGTAGTGTCTAGGCAGTGATTGGCACAGAGGAAAGAGTATGAAACGGTAATCCGAGGGTCTTAGAGTAAAAACTCTATGTGGAAGCTATTTGTTTTTTAATTATAAACTTTTTACGTTACTTTCACTGCAAAGAAAACGAAATAATAGTCAGTCTAGCGTATTTGTTAATATTTTCATAAAAGAAATGGAAAGGGAGGGCAGAGAAGACTTGAGATTGAAAATTAATTTCCAGGGAGGGATTTCAAGGCGTGTACGAGAGCTTCGTATAAAAAATTAATTACTGTTATTACTTACAGTTGAAGATTTGCATATTTTGGGCTGATATTTATCCTACAAACGTGGGATCTGGTAATTTTCTCGGTACCTTGTATGCGTTATAAACGCCGAATGTCTACAGTTACATGGTTTTATAAAATTTCTGTAGAAAAACAAACGCGGTTTATATTCATAAAATGTTCTGTCTCATTATACAGTCTGGTAGCAAACCACGCGTAACGAAATCATGAACTCTTGAATTACAATCTCTTTTCGGAGTTATTTGCAGAATTCTCGTGGACGCCGTAAGGACACTCCCAGATTTATCTGGAATCTCAGATTTTTCTTAGCCTTTCCTTCCGAAGCATTTTGCAAAAATAGTAATCAGTACAATACACTGAGCAGGGTCATTTTTTCCTCCGTCTACAAACTCTAGGGATTGATCGATGAGAGGATATGGAACAAAAAAGGTCCAACGAACTTATGTCCGGAAATGCGTGGTTTCCATGCTAGAGACCATTTATTCAACCATACTTTGTCACAGAGACTGCGGTCTAATTCGCGTTCTACAATGCAGCCACAGTTAGAGTATGCATGGTTTCCTCCTAGAGGGCGGTACGCGTTACCCTAGCGCCCCCTCTTGCCATAATAATTGGTAATATTGTGTCCGATTCACTTCTCTTGCTGATTCACCTGTAGTGAATATGATACATCGCTGCACACAATTCCGTATTCGAATCGAGAGCTTGCCCACATAGTGTTTACTTTCGTAAAGGCAAATGACAACGGACGGCAGGCAGCAAAGTTGTATCAGGACACCCATCCATGCCGACAATATCGACAGCATTCATTGTTTGCAATTGTGCTTCGCCGTTCGTCTGAGATATGGTCGTTTCAGGAAGCAGGAAATCATGAAGGGCGTACCCTAAATGTTCAGACAACAGACTTGGAGGAAAATGTGGTTAACACTGTGTAAGGCGACCGCCGTGTCAGTACAAATGTTCAGACAACAGACTTGGAGGAAAATGTGGTTAACAAATGTTCAGACAACAGACTTGGAGGAAAATGTGGTTAACACTGTGTAAGGCGACCGCCGTGTCAGTACCAGGCAGTTAGCCAGTCAGTACAGGGTAAGGCAGACGACCGTGTGGAACATTCTCCACGACAATTGTCACAACCATTACCACTTACAGCGTGTGCAAGGCTTACTAGCGACAGACTTTCCACATCGGGAGCAGTTTTGTCACTGGTTTCTTTATCAGACAACCACAATTCAGGGATTTGTGCCAGCCATCGTTTTCGTAGATGAGGCCGCCTTTACGCGGAATGGTATCTTCAAGTTTCATAACAGTAATCTGTGGGATAGTAAGCAGGACCCCCATAGTATGGTGACAGCGAACCATCAGCATCGATGCAGCCAGAATGTGTGGGCCGGGATAATTGGGGACCATATTTTTGGACCAGTCTTCCTTCGATGACGCCTAACAGGCCGGAAGTATCGGTATTTCTTTCGTGTGGGTTTGCCTCCCCTGCTGCAAGAAGTGCCATTAATGATTTGAAAGCTTATGAGGCTGCTAGATGATGGTACTCCAGCCATCTTCGCCTTTAACGTGCGGACACATCTCAATCGTGTCTTCCCTGATCGATGGATTTATATATTACCGAAGTAATATCCGTCAGGAATATTGAGTAGAGAACTGTCGTTCGAGATACTATATGTTATCTACATTTTCTGCCGATTGTAGTTTTTATGGCGCTATATATTCATAAACTCACTAAATATTTTGTATCGAAAATGGTAATTTTTTCGTCCTGCCCCCTCTTGGACGAATTTTTGCTGATGCCAGTGCTAACAGATTCTCCTCTGTAAAGATTACAATAAATTTGTTAGTGATTATTTTGTCAGTCGCTGGGTCTACATCTCTTTTATATTCGTCACCGGTGGTACCTAAACGCTTCCGACATCCTTTATTTTGTTCGTCCCACCATTCTGTGAGCTGGCTGCGCTGTGCCTCAGTCTATGCCACTTATTTCTCAGTCAAAACCTGAACAAACTGCTTATCGTTTTCCTTAAATCATTACCCCAATTCATCGAATAAAACTGACTGACACAGTGTTAACTTTGTCGAAACATGCTTTTTGCTCTACACATATTGCTATCATAGAATTACAAAGTTCTTTTAACTTGTTATCTTCAAAGAGAGACGGCATGGCGTCAGAAAAAAAGTTTAAAGTGTAATATTCCTGAGAAATCATTCCTACTGTTTCTGGCATGGCTTTTGGTTCTCTCGATAAAGTGTCTCTGAAGCCATGACCTAAGCTTTCGTAAAACATTTGAACTTACTCAACAGTTCAATGACTCATACATGGGCTTTATGCAGATGGTAAAACAGTAAGTACGTAAAATTGCAAAAAAAAGTCCTTGCTATTTATCACACACACACATACAATGAATAAATTAAAATTCATCCACAGAAAATTTATGCCACGAATAGCGGCGCCAAACAATCTACCATCGCTCTTACAATATATGCACTAAAGCGTATGCTTTGCCAATACATTACAATTACATTTCTACCAAAGAGATTACGTATACAGCCTGAATAATTTAGGAACTTAAGCACAAACTGAATTTTGTTGCAAAATTTAGAAACAAAACCTAGCGCGAATTTTATGTGCGGTGTAAGACGCCAACCGAGCTACAATGCTGCTACAATGATCTGCATCGGCCAGACGGAGCTACAGACAAACCACTCCGCACGAACTCAGGTACGTAAATGATTTCATCTCGTAACGAACTGAACGATACGGATCGAAAGGCCTTCATAAATGGGTCCTGGGTATTGGTTGTTACAAACAGTATTAAAGGTCTAATAAACTGGTCGACAAAACAGAATTTTGTCTGTCGCAATAATAAATAATGAGCTTCTAGAAGTATTTCTCATGCTGAATTGCAAATATCATTTCCTCTTCCTGCCTCAGGCAGGAGTGCAGGAGTTTTGAGTGATACTCGACTGATTTGTTGACAAGTTGTAATACAATCAGTAACTAGCTATCAAACTCCATATGATACACTACTCATTCTGATTTACCTAGAAAGTGGTGGATAGTGATTTTCGGGCACATTTTCCAAGTGGAACGTATCTCTTTTCCTGCTCCAGCAGGATTCAGACAGCGTATTCGAACTTTACTTGCTTTGGTATTTCTTTTCCATTGCAGAAATTTCGTGATGAAAATGCTCACTGTGCTTATCGCTGACAGCCCCAAAATTTTCTATGAGAAGTCTTGAGGAGAGTCTAAGAAGTGAACATTAAGAACATGTTTCATCCCATAGCTTCATAAGAATGCAAATCAGCCACTGCATCACGATAGTTTTCTGCCTTTAGTTTCCAATGTAATTGCAACTTATGTTTTTAAAAGACTGGTAGACTGCTTTTTCCATTTAATTTGACAGTCCTTCAAAACGTTCATGTACTGCCAATGACCGTATTCGTGGGCCTATAAAAATTCCCTCTTTCTGTGTAGCATAACCGACTTTCGGTAATTTCAATTTCAAATACAAGAATCCATCAGAAAGTTTATCCCTAGTTTTGAGGAAGTTTTCGATTGCTCCTTATGTAATATGCAAGAGTGAGAGAAAGTAACATTATGTTAAACAATCTTTGGTCTTCCTGTGGCACAGTCTTTGCCTCTGAAAAGTCTGATACATTCTTAGATGATGTGTGATAGATGATGGACGTATCTAGTAGTGCTATGTGGACTTGTGATTGTATCTGCTAGATGAAAAAAGATTATGAAGGACGACAAGGGTGAATAAGATGTATATATTAGAAAGCGAAAAGAATATAAATTTTTGATTAATGTTATTATTTTTTGAAGACAAGAAACTTGAGGTATCACTGCAGTACTGCGCAGCCAGTTTGTCAGAACGATTATTGTCAGCTAGTGAACTTTCTTCCTTTGCTCAGAGTTGAGAGAAAGACCACCCCACTTCCCTGAAACATGCATTAACGTATTAAATATTCAAGCTGTTTCATTTGTATAGAAATTGTCTGTCAACATTGTAACCTCTTTAAATCATTGTTCACTTTGTTACGCATAGTGTTATTCAGACTTTTGCTAGTGTGAAGATCACACGAAGTTTTACTCGGTCTTTTTGAGTAAGTACTTCATTCTAAAAATCGTTGTCTTGGAATATATTTTGAGAGGAATAGTTACTCTCCCCATCCCACTGTTTATCATTACGCAGTATCACATTTCACAGTTTGAAAATGGTTTGGAAATTTTATTTAGAAACAAAACTCCGGCTTAACCATTGCCTGCTTGCTGTTGTGTTTTTGAGAAATGTGTAACAATGTTATCAAGACGGGAGGTAATTGGAAATATTGATTAGGGCCAGATAGTTGTCTTACTTCTGTTTACTGCAAGACACGTTCAGGTAGTTACAGTTCAGTTCAAACTAGGTCCTGTTTAGTTAAAGGTTAACATACGGGTTTAAGTTGGCTAACAGTTTGTAAGTACGTAGTTTTGGTAATACGTAGATATTGTCTTAGGCTGAATTTCATACAGAGTACGCGAAAGAACTTGCCCCCCTTCTAACAGCCGTGTACCGCAAGTCTCTAGAGGAACGGAGGGTTCCAAATGATTGGAAAAGAGCACAGATAGTCCCAGTCTTCAAGAAGGGTCGTCGAGCAGATGCGCAAAACTATAGACCTATATCTCTTACGTCGATCTCTTGTAGAATTTTAGAACATGTTTTTTGCTCGCGTATCATGTCATTTCTGGAAACCCAGAATCTACTATGTAGGAATCAACATGGATTCCGGAAACAGCGATCGTGTGAGACCCAACTCGCCTTATTTGTTCATGAGACCCAGAAAATATTAGATACAGGCTCCCAGGTAGATGCTATTTTTCTTGACTTCCGGAAGGCGTTCGATACAGTTCCGCACTGTCGCCTGATAAACAAAGTAAGAGCCTACGGAATATCAGGCCAGCTGTGTGGCTGGATTGAAGAGTTTTTAGCAAACAGAACACAGCATGTTGTTATCAATGGAGAGACGTCTACAGACGTTAAAGTAACCTCTGGCGTGCCACAGGGGAGTGTTATGGGACCATTGCTTTTCACACTATATATAAATGACTTAGTAGATAGTGTCGGAAGTTCCATGCGGCTTTTCGCGGATGATGCTGTAGTATACAGAGAAGTTGCTGCATTAGAAAATTGTAGCGAAATACAGGAAGATCTGCAGCGGATAGGCACTTGGTGCAGGGAGTGGCAACTGACCCTTAACATAGACAAATGTAATGTATTGCGAATACATAGAAAGAAGGATCCTTTATTGTATGATTATATGATAGCGGAACAAACACTGGTAGCAGTTACTTCTGTAAAATATCTGGGAGTATGCGTACGGAACGATTTGAAGTGGAATGATCATATAAAATTAATTGTTGGTAAGGCGGGTACCAGGTTGAGATTCATTGGGAGAGTGCTTAGAAAATGTAGTCCATCAACAAAGGAGGTGGCTTACAAAACACTCGTTCGACCTATACTTGAGTATTGCTCATCAGTGTGGGATCCGTACCAGGTCGGGTTGACGGAGGAGATAGAGAAGATCCAAAGAAGAGCGGCGCGTTTCGTCACCGGGTTATTTGGTAACCGTGATAGCGTTACGGAGATGTTTAATAAACTCAAGTGGCAGACTCTGCAAGAGAGGCGCTCTGCATCGCGGTGTAGCTTGCTGTCCAGGTTTCGAGAGGGTGCGTTTCTGGATGAGGTATCGAATATATTGCTTCCCCCTACTTATACCTCCCGAGGAGATCACGAATGTAAAATTAGAGAGATTAGAGCGCGCACGGAGGCTTTCAGACAGTCGTTCTTCCCGCGAACCATACGCGACTGGAACAGGAAAAGGAGGTAATGACAGTGGCACGTAAAGTGCCCTCCGCCACACACCGTTGGGTGGCTTGCGGAGTATCAATGTAGATGTAGATGTAGATAGAACAAATGTAGTGGGAAGGTTACAGTTTCACTAAAGAGACATTTGACACCTTTTTCTGGCCTGGGATAAGAGTTTCACGTTTAGGCCACGATTTTCTAAAGTAGTGAAACTCATCATCCTGCTGTCCCGTTCGCACAAAAAACAGAAAAATTTGTTTAACCAGAGTTGAAAACGAAGCAAAATTGTTCTAAATCACTATGGTTCAGCGATAATTACATATTCGTAGATCTGACCTTCTAGTTAGGTAGCTAAAACTTCAGCTTTCTGTTTAGAAAGACGTGAATAACGAATAAGATTATTAAAGTCTTGCTGATGGAAAAATATGGTTCTAATGAACATCTACTGCCTTCATATGTAGGATCATTTTTATTTTCATCTGAATCATTTTCAGTTTGAGGTAGGTCAGAATCAGAGTTATAGATTAAGGTCGTATCTGCATATAATGGCATAGAGAATTCTTTATTATGCAAGACAGGCCTAATAGAAGTTGGAAAATTAGGATATTTAACTGCATGTTTTGATTTAGATGTGAGTCCCTTAATATTTGTGAAACAAAAATAACAATCCGTTAGATGATCCGTCGGTTCCCTCCTAGTCATGGGAATTGCAAATAGCATATGATGTGTACCACTTTCCCACCCAGTCAACAGGCTAACACTCGAAACACGGCATATATTTGGAGCCCAGCTCTTACCCAAACTACCAACATAACAACCAAAGTGAAGTTCATAACAGTCTTTCAAAAAATGCTCAAATGTGTGTGAAATCTTATGGGACTTAACTGCTAAGGTCATCAATCCCTAAGCTTACACACTACTTAACCTAAATTATCCTAAGGACAAACACACACACGCATGACCGAGGGAGGACTCGAACCTCCGCCGGGACCAGCCGCACAGTCCATGACTGCAGCGCCTTGGAACAGTCTTTCACAAGCCGCATGAAATGTCGCCTTTTAGGCCTGAAGATCACCTCATCACAAATAAAGCAGAAGTTATCTGCATGATTTACACGCTTTCTTGGTATCATGAAACAACAACAAAATTAAAACACAACGTTCACAATACACTCTACACAGAAAGGAAAGAAATAATATTTCACTAACGATATTCGTGCTAACTTTCTCAAATTCAGCTCAAT
Organism: Schistocerca americana; assembly: GCF_021461395.2. NCBI lineage: Eukaryota > Metazoa > Arthropoda > Insecta > Orthoptera > Acrididae > Schistocerca > Schistocerca americana. The sequence goes on from NC_060122.1 coordinate 143,414,444, forward strand.
ATTGACACATCATAAAGCCAAATTAACAGGTCCGTGTATGTGAAAACATGAATGAACCTACGCAGTCTTGACGTTTGGTGCTTCGCCATGATATTACATATCAATTTCTTAAATATAGCGGGAACAAAATCGCTACATATGAGGTACAGATTTGTATGATAGATCAAAGAGAATGCTAAAAATCATATTTTAGAAAGTAGCTGCCACAAAAAGAACTGTGCCCGATGGAAAAATTCTGACTACATATCTGAATTCAATGTAACAACATGCACTAGAATCTCTAATCAGATTTCTTGTGAGAAAAACTTTACCGACCAGCACAATTGCAAGGAAGTTTCATCTAACGACTAAGTCAAAAGTCTTGGCCAGATTTAACCCCAATTTATTAGCCACTGCTCGTAAGCACGCAATAAATCAAGAAAGCAGTAGTTACACATTAATGTGAGCAATAAATTACAAAGTGAGAGGAACCGCCATTTACGAACACTGAAATACACTTAAATCAGTCATAGACTAGTTTGACAAAGTCCGCAAGGGGTAAGTGGGATATTCTCAAGAATACATAACTGCACATGCGGACGAGCGTGCAGTGCAAGCCCGATCATACTACAAAGACATATGAACACAACATGCAGATGACAAAATCTGCTCGGTCACTGATGAGTCCTCGAAGCGCTAACCAGTTGTTATGTCTTGGAACCGATTCAAATTCGGAAGCTACAGACCAAAAAACGCCTAACTCCTTTCTTTTCCCGGTTGCCCTGGGCAGAAAGATAACCTCATCATAGCTGATTATTTGCAGTACTGCATACACCGGAGTTTCCTGCCAGCCACTAGCCGTCAGCCACCACGGGATCAGTTCATCCGCAGAAATTCATGTACGACTTCCGCCATGCCTCCGAAGTTAAGAACGTCCACTTCTCCACATCTGCTTCCATGTCTTCATCCAGAGTGTCCAAAAAAGGATTATCTTTCTTCTCCGCTCTGCACAAACCCATGCAAAAGAATACTCTACGAATCAGAAGGCTCAGCAAAACAATGGCCAATTCGTTATTTAAAAAAAAAAAAAAAAAAAAAAAAAAAAAAAAAAAAAAAAAACACTGCGATCCAGCACTCTACCTAGCTGCTATAATTCTGAGGAAAATGAGCTCCAAACTCCTCAAATATCTTTTTACACAACCCAGTTGGCTGCTTTCCCACGTCTCAAATTTCTATAAACGGCTTCCTCATCTCCCAGTTAAAAATATATATTTTTTAAACATCTAATGAACTTCCTTCCCACCTTGCAAGAGAGTGCAGTGCAGTGAGGCTGTCACACGTCCTTCCCCACAAGGGATTTTTTTTTATAACAAACAGCCCACGAGAAGGCAGGGCTGCTTCTCTCCCGACCACCCTGGCACTGTCCATTTATCTGGGAAAAGCATTACCACATTACCTTTCTCTGAGCAGAGAGGCCTGCTTTTAGATATAACTTATTCTGCACAACCCAGCAGCGTGACACGTTTCATTTTACTGGTCATTCTTAGACAGGCTCCAGGACTCCACAGCGCGTGGTCATGATCAGTGCAATCTTGACCACCCGTGATGCGCCGGCGCCGAGCCGGAAAATATAGGGTTGCGTATCCGCCTCTCAGACGCTCCTGTTCCCAGCGGCATAGTTCTTAGGAGCTGCCTATTCTGCATAGAGACCTCCGGGGCCTGGTCACCTGCCCCTCTTTGCGTAGGAACAAAATTAAGGCAGGTGTTAGCTGCTCGATCTTTTGCAGTCACCAATATGGCCCACATCATCAGCAACAGATATTCATCGATCAGTGGAAACACGACATGGATTTCAGTAAAATGAATCAAAAACAATGATATGTGAGACGTGTGAGTCCATCGTTTGACTGACGTGCTGCAATGTAAAAAGTAAATACCAATGCGAGTGTATCCAGCGGTGGTTTGGGTTTTGGTTTCTTTGTCTCTATCTTGAATGCTTTGCTGTTATCAAATAGACTCCAAATGAGTATTCCAATGTCATTATCCACAGTGATTACAGTAATAGCTTTCGATCAAACGGAAAAGTCCACTTATATTATTAAAAGTGTAGTCCGTCTCGGTAGCTAAGTGGTCAGTCTGCGTTTGGCAGGGCAACAGAGGAGACGCGTGCGTGTTTTCCGTGTGCGGAGCGCGAGCTCGCCCTGTTTACATTCTGACGGCCGTTGCGTAAGTGTCGGCTTACCGTATGCGATGCATGGCGAACCGTTACCGTAAATCTACACTCCGATTTACTTTCTGCAACGGTGATGCCCGACCCAAAGCACTCGAGGTGGAGCGTTTTCTGCGAGTGGAAGTGAAGATCCCGGCGACCGATATTTTCGGCATACATTTATCGATCGTGAGCAGCACGGTCTATGTTAAAATCATTAACGACGCGGCGTGCGAACGCATCCTACGTGAAACCAAACAGGGACTCCGCTTCTGTCATGCTGATGGCAATGTGGGGGCGGTAACCGTCGACCACGTAGGCTTAGGTATGCGCACCATACGCATTTTCGAATTGCCATTCGAACTCCCTGCTATAAAGTAGTCGCGGCACTCTGACCATACGGCACAGTCCACGGCCGTACTGCGGCGAAGTGGACACAGTTTCAGACATATCCTGTCCCCAAACGGCATCCGACAGATCACCATTGATCTCCGAAGCCACATCCTGTCCTACTTACAGATCGGCGGATGCCGTGCAATAATTACATACGACGGCCAGCCTCGGACCTGTTCCAGGTGCGGCGAAGAAGGCCACCTTAGATCCGAATGCCTACAACGGCGTATTACGCAACTTCCAGCTGCCGAAGGACCATCTACATCGCAACCTACGGTGCTACGGGTGACCTACGCCACTCTAGCTTCTCCTATCTCTTCTCAACACCACCGGGACGCCGCAAACGTGCCGACGAGACCCCTACGGAGAGCGCCTCGGATGGTCCGCCGCCCCGGCCGGCCATCGACGCCGATCCGACGATGCCGACGCGACCGGCCGCTGACCCAACCCTCGCCGACACGATGGAGATCGACTCGCTCATCGTCCCTACGGCGGCCTTCCTGCCAGAGTGACGCGACTCCCTTCACGATACCTGCTTCACGATACCTGGGAAGTTCAACACGGCAACCGCTCTAACCATACCTTCCTTACCAGTCATTCTGCAAGCCGTCTAGACAGGATATATGCCTCACACATCCTTAGATCTGCGATATGGGGCGCCGAACGTTGGCCACTGGTCTTTTCCGACCATTGCGCTTACATCTGTACTGTCTTCCTTCCACCGCAATCTGTATGGTGCAGCCGTACGCCATCGAAATTAAACATTTCTTATCTGCATGACCCAACTTGTCGCCAACAAGTCACTGAGACGTTGACAGCCTGCGAAAGACGCCTTCCCTGCTATCGTTTGACACTGACATGGTGGATGGACTGCGCAAAACTAGAGATCCAGAGGACACTGATGAAATACGGGAAGGACTTGGCCAACTGGCATCGCAACACTGTTGACTTCTATTGTGCGATTCTCCGAAATCTGGACACTCAGCCGCCATCTCCAGACAACCAGTTGGAACGGCAAAGAACTAATGCGAGGATAATTGCGCTAGCACGCCGGGAATTGAAGGGGTGGTGATTCGGACGCGGCGCCACGATCATGCGGATTTGGTAATTCTATCCATGCATCATATAGTGTCCGACGAACGACGGCGTCGTCGGCAGATCATCAACACTCTGACCACGCTTCATGGCACGCAGGTGACCAATCAGAATGACATCGTCCAGGCATTCGTGGAACACTACCGTCGAACTTATAGTGTATTAGATGCTGATACTGAAGCGGACGACTGCATTTTGCATTACGCCACGCACACCCTCCCCCACACGGACGCGGATGCTTTGACAGTGATGGTCACGCGAGACGAGGTCGACAGCGCAATCGACAAGGGTGCAGCCAACAGATCGCCGTGCCTTCCGGGATCTCATGGCACAGCGGTAGGCGAGTTTGTACCAAGAACTGTTGACAGCTGACCAAGCAATCCCACCCGCCTTTGTTGAGGGAATCATCATTCCGGTCCACAAACCAGCCCATGGTTCGATGGTCACTAGTTACAGACGGCACACCCTACTCAATGTCGATTACAAGATTTTAGCTCGCTTACTGGCAATGCGTCTCCGAACAATATTCCGTCACATCCTCTCCCCAGAGCAAATGACACCTGGGAGACAGATTAACATACAGACTGCCACAGGGGAATGCCGCGACTTAATTGCGATGGTGACGGCCTGCAGACTGCGTGCAGCGGTCGTCGCTATAGACTTCGATAGGGCCTTCGATAAAGTGCAACATCGTTTCCTGTTTTCGGTGGCGGTCCGAATGTGCATCCCCCCTCCGTTCCTCGACGTCCTCCGGCGTGTTTACAACAGTGCCAGTTCACGTGTCCAAGTCAATGGACGTTTAGCAGGACCGGTACCCACCTGCCGTTCCATCTACATCTACATCTACATCCATACTCTGCAAGCCACCTGACGGTGTGTGGCGGAGGGTACCCTGAGTACCTCTATCGGTTCTCCCTTCTATTCCAGTCTCGTATTGTTCGTGGAAAGAAGGATTGTCTGTATGCTTCTGTGTGGGTTCTAATCTCTCTACTTTTATCCTCATGGTCTCTTCGCGAGATATACGTAGGAGGGAGCAATATACTGCTGGACTCTTCGGTGAAGGTATGTTCTCGAAACTTTAAAAAAAGCCCACACCGAGCTACTGAGCGTCTCTCCTGCAGAGTCTTCCACTGGAGTTTATCTATCATCTCCGTAACGCTTTCGCGATTACTAAATGATCCTGTAACGAAGCGCGCTGCTCTCCGGTGGATCTTCTCTATCTCTTCTATCAACCCTATCTGGTACGGATCCCACACCGCTGAGCAGTATTCAAGCAGTACTGTAACCTACTTCCTTTGTTTTCGGATTGCATTTCCTTAGGATTCTTCCAATGAATATCAGTCTGGCATCTGCTTTACCGACGATCACCTTTATATGATCATTCCATTTTAAATCACTCCTAATGCGTACTCCCAGATAATTTATGTAATTAACTGCTTCCAGTTGCTGACCTGCTATTTTGTAGCTAAATGATAAGGGATCTATCTTTCTATGTATTCGCAGCACATTACACTTGTCTACATTGAGATTCAATTGCCATTCCCTGCACCATGCGTCAATTCGCTGCAGATCCTCCTGCATTTCAGTACAATTTTCCATTGTTACAACCTCTCGATACACCACAGCATCATCTGCAAAAAGCCTCAGTGAACTTCCGATGTCATACACCAGGTCATTTATGTATATTGTGAACAACAACGGTCCCATGACACTCCCCTGTGGCACACCTGAAATCACTCTTACTTCGGAAGACTTCTCTCCATTGAGAATGACATGCTGCGTTCCGTTATCTAGGAACTCCTCAATCCAATCACACAATTGGTCTGATAGTCCATATGCTCTTACTTTGTTCATTAAACGACTGTGGGGAACTGTATCGAACGCCTTGCGGAAGTCAAGAAACACGGCATCTACCTGGGAACCCGTGTCTATGGCCCTCTGAGTCTCGTGGACGAATAGCGCGAGCTGGGTTTCACACGACCGTCTTTTTCGAAACCCATGCTGATTCCTACAGAGTAGATTTCTAGTCTCCAGGAAAGTCATTATACTCGAACATAATAAGTGTTCCAAAATTCTACAACTGATCGACGTTAGAGATATAGGTCTATAGTTCCGCACATTTGTTCGACGTCCCTTCTTGAAAACGGGGATGACCTGTGCCCTTTTTCAATCCTTTGGAACGCTACGCTCTTCTAGAGACCTACGGTACACCGCTGCAAGAAGGGGGGCAAGTTCCTTCGCGTACTCTGTGTAAAATCGAACTGGTATCCCATCAGGTCCAGCGGCCTTTCCTCTTTCGAGCGATTTTAATTGTTTCTCTATCCCTCTGTCGTCTATTTCGATATCTACCATTTTCTCATCTGAGCGACAATCTAGAGATGGAACTACAGTGCAGTCTTCCTCTGTGAAACAGCTTTGGAAAAAGACATTTAGCATCTCGGCCCTTAGTCCGTCATCCTCTGTTTCAGTACCATTTTGATCACAGATTGTCTGGACATTTTGTTTTGATCCACCTACCGCTTTGACATAAGACCAGAATTTCTTAGGATTTTCTGCCAAGTCAGTACATAGAACTTTACTTTCGAATTCATCGAACGCCTCTCGCATAGCCCTCCTCACACTACATTTTGCTTCGCGTAATTTTTGTTTGTCTGCAAGGCTTTGGCTATGATTATGTTTGCTGTGAAGTTCCCTTTGCTTCCGCAGCAGTTTTCTAACTCGTTTGTTGTACCACGGTGGCTGTGGCTCTTTTCCATCTCTTACGATCTTGGTTGGCACATACTCATCTAACGCATATTGTACGATGGTTTTGAACTTTGTCCACTGATCATCAACACTTTCTGTACTTGAGACAAAACTTTTGTGTTGAGCCGTCTGGTACTCTGTAATCTGCTTTTTGTCACTTTTGCTAAACAGAAAGATCTTCCTACCTTTTTTAATATTTCTATTTACGGCTGAAATCATCGATGCCGTGATCGCTGATTCCCTGTTCTGCGTTAACTCTTTCAAATAACTCGGGTCTGTTTGTCACCAGAAGGTCCAATATGTTATCGCCACGAGTCGGTTCTCTGTTTAACTGCTCAATATAGTTTTCAGATAAAGCACTTAAAAAAATTTCACTGGATTCTTTGTCCCTGCCACCCGTTATGAACGTTTGAGTCTCCCAGTCTATATCCGGCAAATTAAAATCTCCACCCAGAACTATAACATGGTGGGGAAATCTACTCGAAATATTTTCCAAATTATCCTTCAGGTGCTCAGCCACAACAGCTGCTGAGCCAGGGGGCCTATAAAGACATCCAATTACCACGTCTGAGCCTGCTTTAACCGTGACCTTCACCCAAATCATTTCGCATTTCGGATCTCCGTCAATTTCCTTCGATACTACTGCACTTCTTATCGCTATAAACACGCCTCCCCCTTCACTGTCCAGCCTGTCTCTGCGGTATACATTCCAATCTGAGTTTAGGATTTCATTACTGTTTACGTCTGGTTTCAGCTAACTTTCTGTCCCTAGTACTATATGGGCGTTGTGACCGTTTATTAATGAGAGCAGTTCTGGGACCTTTCTGTAGACGCTCCTGCAGATTACTATTAGCACATTAATATTGTTATTCCCTGTTGCATTTTGCCTACTCCTACGTTGCCGCGTCTCAGGAGGCGTCTTGTCGGGCCTAGGGAGGGAATTCTCTAACCTAAAAAACCCCATGTGCACTCCACACGTACTCCACTACCCTTGTAGCCGCTTCCGGCGTGTAGTGCACGCCTGACCTATTCAGGGGGACCCTACATTTCTCCACCCGATAGCGGAGGTCGAGAAATTTGCACCCCAGATCTCCGCAGAATCGTCTGAGCCTCTGGTTTAAGCCTTCCACTCGGCTCCAAACCAGAGGACCGCGATCGGTTCTGGGAACGATACTACAAATAGTTAGCTCTGATTCCACCCCGCGAGCGAGGCTTTCCGCCTTCACCAATTCCGCCAACCGCCTGTACGAACTGAGGATGACCTCTGAACCCAGACGGCAGGAGTCATTGGTGCCGACATGAGGAACAATTTGCAGTCGGGTGCACCCAGTGCTCTCTATCGCCGCCGGTAGGGCCTCCTCCACATCTCGGATGAGACCCCCCGGCAAGCAGACAGAGTGAACACTGGCCTTCTTCCCCGACCTTTTCGCTATTTTCCTAAGGGGCTCCATCACCCGCCTAACGTTGGAGCTCCCAATAACTAATAAACCCCTCCCCCCGTGTGACGGCTCGGACCTTGCCGAAGGAGCAGCCACATGTCCACTCACAGGCAGAGCGGGCGATGCCACACGGCCAGCCTCCACATTGACCCTCCGCCTCGTACGCCGCGAACGCCGCTGAACCCGCCACTCCCCTTGGGGAGAGGGTGGCCCAACCACGCCCGGTACCCGCGAAGCTGTCTCGACAGCAGGGACAGTGGGTGAAGCATGTAACACCTGGGGTGTACCTTGCGACGCACCAGACTCCTCACTGTCGCTACACTCCGAGGCAGCAGCCTGAAGACGGCTGACCGCGGCCATCAACACGTTCAGCTGTTTGCGAACAGTGGCCAGCTCCTCCTGCGTCCGTACACTGCAGTCACACATCCTATCCATCTTAAGAAATCAATTTACTGAAGAGAGTTAATCAACTTTTAACTAGACTGCTAATTCACTAAAGGCGTCTGACTATTGACTAAACTGTGCTTGCTAGCCACTTCTTGTAGAAAACAAAGAAAATAGCACTACCTGTCTCTGGACTGTATTGAAAACAAACACTAGCACTACTGGCACTATGGTTGACTAAAGGGACTCTCTCTGACTGTATTCAAAACAAACACGAAATCTATGGAACACTATTAATAGCACTCGACAAATCAAGCTTCCTAAAAGCAAAAACACACGGAAGAAGAAGTGACAAGTAAGAAAAATGCGGTTAATACTTAAATTAAGGTAGCTCGCTGCACAGCAGACGTGAAGCAGACAGCGGTTAGGACGACACCGACACTACTGGCACTATGGCTGACTAAAGGGACTCTCTCTGACTGTATTCAAAACAAACACGAAATCTATGGAACACTATTAATAGCACTCGACAAATAAAGCTTCCTAAAAGCAAAAACACACGGAAGAAGAAGTGACAAGTAAGAAAAATACAGTTCTTAAATTAAGGTAGCTCGCTCACAGCAGACGTGAAGCAGACGGCGGTTAGGTGACCCCTCTCTGCCCTCCTGTATGCCATTGCCCTTGAGCCGCTCATTGGGGGCTTGATAACCTTGATCTCTGGCCTCACCCTTCACCAACACACCTTTCGCTGTCGTGCGTATGCTGGTGATCTCCTCCTCCTCCTCATTCGCTCCTGATCTGAGATTCAACCAGACCCGAATTGATCACACGTTATGGTGCTGCCGCTGGCAGTGCCATGAATGTCACCAAATCTGCAATGCACATTGGACGGGGCTTCCGGCATCTTTGCCGCTTGTGCGGACTTTCCGATACCTGGGCATTACCTTTACCCTCACAGTCTCAAGCGCAGCGGCAACGAATTTCCGTCGCCTGTAACACGTCATCCGTAAAGACGCCCGCCAGAACCTCCTGCGCCGCCAGGACACACGTCAACGTGTTGAGTTTCTCAACCGTTATGTTGCGTCAAAATTCGTTCACATCACACAAGCTTTCCCTTTCCTTTTTGTCTGGCGTGAGGTCAGTCGCTTGACGGCGCGTTTCGGCGCGGGCCCGCCCGTTGCCGGCGCGCCGTAAGGCACGGAAGCTCGCACTGGGGCGTATCGCTTCCCAGTCGGGTGTGCCGCGGCAGTCCTCACAGGGGAAGTGAAGCGTCTCTCATAGCCTCTCCTTCCCAAGTTGCTCTTTCCGCCTTCCCGTGGTGCCAGATGTTAAGCTCGGCATTTCGCCTTGTGACAAAAGGGAGAGCTGCGACCCAACCCGATGCGAAAGCGAAGGGTGCGTGGCACAGGGGCAGCTGTGTCGAGGGACCGAACATCAGTCCCTTCGCAGGGTACAGACCAGCACGTGCTCTGCATGCCGGCGATCTCGTTTGTCGGCGTGGGATCGCGGCGCGAGTCGGCAAGGGCGCTTCGCCGCGCCCCTGGGTAACCGGGGCGTGTTCTGCCAAACCCAGGAGGTGGTGACATCGCCTGGGCCAGGTTAGATGGGTCCAGACCGCCGAACGGCTGGGGGACCGGCCCGCCACCTGAGTAGGAGTGGGTCCTTGGCCAGGAGGTGGAAACTCGGGCAAGTAGGCGGCGAAGGACGAGAGGTGCATCCGCCTCTCCGGAGTGCGGGGTGCAGTTGCCGAGGAGCGTCGCGTGAAATCGTCGATGATGGGCACACCGAGGAGGACCAGTGCACTGGCGACGATGCGCTGAACCTGGCAGCTCGGAAGTGCCCTTGACCTAGGGGCGAGGTCGGTGGGTGAGCTGCAGAAGTCCCCCCCCCCCCCCCCCCCATGACAGAGGAGCCGGTCCTGGGCAAGAGACGGGCTCCCACCCCCTTTTTTCATCACTCGTTGAATCATGGCTACAAACGAAACGAGTGATTCGTGTGCGCCTCAACGAGCTTCCGCTGCGCCTGATCCCTGTCCCCAGGACGAGCAGGGACAGGCAGAGAATGAGACAGTCATGCAAAGATATACCAGAATCACGTCGCTCATGGAGCAACAAATTAAAAATGGCAAGATAAGCCAAGCTGGACTTGCCATCATTAAGAATGAGCTGGCAGCATGGGCTATTGCCCACGCTAAACTAGAAGGTAAGGTCGAAGAACTTGAAAAGGAGAATGACAGACTAAGGAGGCAACCGGCAAAGACGTGGGCGGCCGTGGCCGCGCAAGCGCCCACTAAGCGCCCACAAAACACGACCAAAGACACTATCGACAAAATTACAAAAAGAACAGATACAGCAGTTTTCCTTAGGACACTGCCTGGGCAGGATACAAGTGTCAAGAAAATTCAAGAACTATTTACAAAAACTGTAGACCCTGTAAAAGATAAAATCCGAATTAAAAAACTAAAACCGAGCAGAAATTCCGTTATAGTTGATGTTGCCTCCGAGGAAGATAAAGACAAACTGCTGAATAACCAAAAACTGAACTCGGTGGTCAAATGCGAACCACCGAGGAAAAGAAATCCTCTCGTCATACTATATGACGTTCCCACAATAATGACTAACGAAGAACTCCTAGAAACAATTAGACAGCAAAACTTTGAAGAAATAAATGAAGAAGAATTTAAGAACTGCTTTAAATTAAAATTTAAGACTGGGCCACGGGGTCGTGATGTTGTTCATCACGTCGCCGAGGTGTCAGCGCAAATGTGGAAGAACATAACAACAATGGGCAGAATATATGTTGGCTTTCACGCCATAAATACAAGAGATTATGTCGTGGTACCTCGTTGCCACAACTGTGGTGACTTGGATCACATCTTAAGGCTGTGCACCAGGGAGCCGGCGTGCACTAAGTGTGGGGAACATGGTCACAGCCGCAAAGACTGCAAGGCGGCGGCAGTTTGCATACCATGCAAGAATCGTGGGAAGAAGTCTTGCGGAGCCACAGGCCAGGGCGGTCGGCATGTGATGCAATCGCCCTGGCGGCCGAGGTCTGTGGCTCGACCCCGCACAAATACGTAGTTGGCATCATGGTTGATATCAGTGGCGCCTTCGACAACCTGTGGTGGCCTTCGCTCTTCTCCTGCTTGCGGGAGAAAGAGTGTCCAGGGCCGCTATACGGTTGCCTGAGGAGCTATTGCAAGGATCGGGAGGTCTGGTTATCATCATCTAGCGAAAGAGTTGGAAAGATAATTACCAAAGGATGTCCACAAGGATCCGTCTTAGGACCCCTCTTCTGGGACATCCATATGGAGCCTTTATGAGATAGATTACAACAAAGTGATGAGGTGCTAGAGGCGATAGCCTACGCGGATGACCTCCTCCTGTTGGTTGGTGGCCGTAGCCGCGAAGACATTGAACCGAAAATAGAGACAGCATTAGACAGATTACAACAGTGGTGCCACACGACTAAAATGACGATATCGCCCAGTAAATCCACTTAACTATTACTAAAAGGACATCTTATTAGAAATCCGACTGTCAGAATAGATGGTTCACCAGTTCTACGACGACGTGAGACACACTACTTGGGAGTTATCATTGATGAGAGGTGGAGTTTCGGAAAACACATTGATACTGTCACCCAGAGAGCCCCTAAGATATTAAATAACCTCATTTCAATAGGCCATAAAAGATTCCATCTTCCTCCACACCTAATTAGACTCTGTCACAACAGTATCCTAACCTCAGTTGTGGGCTATGGCTCGGGAGTCTGGGCGCACAGGCTCACGAGGGTTGTGGTCGCCATGGCAGTGAGAAGGGTCCAGAGAAGCATGATATTAAGAGCTGTGGGAGCCTATAGAACATCTCCAGTCATAATGGGGCTCTGCCCTCTGGACATAAAGATAAGAGAACAGGCGGCTTGGTATTGGGTCAAGAAGGGAAATTATGAGAAGCTTGCGGATATTATGGGTATTAGGATGGGGGATAAAAGAGAGATAAGGAAAAGAGGGGAGGAGCTCTGGCAGGAGACTTGGGAGGTAGAAGAGGCTGGACGAAGAACCTTCCAGTTTCTACCTGACGTGAGGGAACGACTTGGACTGAAGTACTTTGAGCCTACAAGAGGTCTGATCCACTTTCTCACTGGCCATGGACCCTACCCGACTTACTTATGTCGATTTGGGAAGAGGGCAACACCAGCGTGCGACTGTGGCGATCCGGAAGGTACACCCGAGCATGTAGTTTACGAATGTCCCCTCTTCAATGATATCGCAAACACACTACGAGACAGACTACCCAACCGAGACACATACCAACTACTCAGACGAGAGGAAACCTTTCAGACTTTAAACACCTTGGCAAACGAGGTATCTCGAAAAGTTCTATTTGACTATTTAGGCGAGATACACTAAATAATGACAATCACCACCGATTGCGTCCAAAAGCCCTATTCCCATGCCGCCTGTGCGTGGACTGGCCGACTACGTCTAAGTTGGAATCCGCCACGTGCAGGACTAGGAGGAGTAGGGAACAACCACCGATTGTGACACACACCAAATATGACGTAGGTTAAGTTAGTTTGTAGGACTTAGTTATAGGAAATTAAGATAGGGACTGCAGCGAATTAACATCGAGGCCTGCCCAGTGCCAGAGGCATGCTCTTCGGGGTTAGCTCGAAGAGCAAGGCATACGAAAGTAGGTTTATATCCTCACTGGCACACATGTGACGCTGCAGATTACATACATAAATTAAATTAGTTGTAGGAATTAGGCATAAACAGTATATGTAGATAATAGATGCCCATTGTTATGTTAATAAGTGTAGCTCACATACTAATACTAAACTAGCTGCAAAATTTATATAAATGTATAACTGTTAGGACCCACTAATGAATTAAGTAAGTGGGTTGATTTGTATAATTATAATGGTCTAATAATAAAGAAATTAAAAAAAAAAACTTTCCCTTTGCCGACGACGATTGGGCGCAACCTTGAGGCGGACTTTGGCTGTTATCTCACTGCTGGTTCCATGTTTAAAGTCCGTTATGAGACACTTACCGTGCCCCCACCAGATGGTAGCCTCGGGCTCCTCAGTGTCCATATGCGAGCTGCGGCCTTGTATATGAGTACCATAAGAAATTAGTAGACCTGACGTCACCAATACGCAGCTTGCTGCTGTCTTCCACCTCACCACCGGTGTCTGTCGGGAACATCGTGCCTCATTTGTCTCACATTTCGACCTTTTTCGTCGACTACAGCTACACACATACCAGTCTCCCAGATACGCGCCCACCCAGGACTAAGGATTTTTACAGCCTTCTAGTGCGCCGTGTTCCCCGGAATGTGATGGAGACCGAACATCCCACCATTCAGTGGCCCATAGTGTGGACTACAATCCACCAGCGCTCCCTCTCTACAGACGTCCGGGCACTGTGGTATCTCATAGTCAACGGGAAATTTACCACTAAACAGCGGCTACACAACATTAGCATCTCAGATTCCCCTCTTTGCCTCCTTTGCCAGCAACTGGACACTGATGACCACCGTCTGACATGCGCCTCTTCGCAAGATGTATGGCGCCTCGTGCAGCAAATCATTGCCTGATATCTCCGGGTGCCACGAGACACAATCGAACCTCGAATGTGTCTCTACCCGGAGGACAAACATTTTCCCGCGGCCAAATATCATGCTATTACGTGAGTCAAAGGGTGGGAGGTCGCTTACCTCTTTCATGAGGGACATAAATCCCGTCTAGACTTCTGGACCTATTTAGGAATAGCCCATGCAGCTCTAGGAAGCACGTCACGCTACCGAACATTATTTGCTAACTATCTTAGAGGGGTCTTTGTTAGACATCCACTAAGTTGGGGCGGGAGGGGCTCGAACTGAGGGCACCTACCCGAAAAGCCACCTATGATCGATTCTACCTCTTACCTCCACAGATGGGAGAGCGCGTCGTAGATTACGCGGATTTTATTTATTTTTCTTTTCTTTTCCTTTCTCTTTTCTTTTTTTTTTTTTACCGAGCATTTATATATTTTTTCTCTGTCGCTGATGTATCTACCTGTCCAAGCATGTATCCCCACTTGCGGGGTCTGCTGTTGTGGTTAACCGGATTTGGCGTGTGAATCTTAAGGGGTGGCCGGATGCCCTTCCCGTCGCCACACCGTACCCCCCCCCTCCCCCCCAGGGGTGGAATGTGTGTACCCCAATTGTCTGCGTCTAGTGTAATCCATGGAATAGTGCCAACGTGTTTCAAATGTCTGCGATTCGTGTAACTGAGGCGGAACATGGGGACCAGCCTGGTATTCACCTAATGGGATGTGGAAAACCGCCAGAAAACCACATCCAGGCTGGCTGGCACATCGGTCCTCGTCGTTAGTCCACCGGGCGGATTCGACCTGGGGCGTGCGCGCCTACCTGGCGGGTTCTGTCGCTGATGGATGTACCACATAATTTCATAATAATAGTGAACATTACAAAAACAAAATGCAAAAAATGAACTACAAGAATGCCCTCCACATCTGTTGATCCCTGTGTCTCCCACTTCCCTATGCTCCAGAGGCTTGTTGGTGTTGAGGGGGACAGTGCGGCCAGGCCTCGGTTTTTGACCCTTACCCACTTTGCCCCTTCAGCCGCCACCGGTCCACTATCCCTTAAAAAAAAAAAAAAGCTGTAAGAGAACGGATTTGTAACGAAAGGGTCGTGGGATCGCCTCCGTCCAGTGGCAAATATTTTCGAGCTCCTTCTTCAAAATACGGTAAACTGACAACAGGCATGTACAAAAAATATTCAACTGATGTGAGGAAAAGAAAAAAAAGTGGTCAGCGTGACAGAATGCCATGCATAGGGGCCCGGGTTCGATTCCCGGCTGGGTCGGAGATTTTCTCCGCTTAGTGACTGGATGTTGTGTTGTCTTCATCTCAGCCCCACTGATGCGCAAGTCGCCGAAGTAGACTCAACTGAAAAGACTTGCACCAAGCGACCGGTCTACCCGACGGGAGGCCCTGACCACACGACATTTCATTAAAGGTATATTCAGATCAATATGTAAAATGCAATGCATTGTAATATATATTGTCTCTTCGTGCTCTCTCTCTGTCTGTCTGTCTCTCTGTCAACATGTCTGTCTCTCTTGGTCTCTCTTTTCTTTCTCTGCTTGCACTTCTTTTTACCAGATATGTTAATTTTCTTGATTATGGCACTATGGACACGGAATATTACTAACATCTAAATGCAAGGGTGAACAACCATCCTGATACACACTCTCACGTAATTTGAACTCACCATACCTATTTTTGCTGCATACAGTACCAATGACTAAGCGACGTGTTAGTGCTACAACCAAAGAGTTTACTCTGTTTATCATCTTAAGATGCGAACAAAATTAAGTCACTTTTGTTGCGTATAGCTTGGTACACAATAATAAGAGGAGGTGGTCTATAATGGTGAGGTAACTGTCGCCGGCCGTTGTGGTCGAGCGGTTCTAGGCGCTTCAGTCCGGAACCGCGCTGCCTCGGGAATGAATGTGTGTGATGTCCTTAGGTTAGTTAGGTTTAAGTAGTTTTAAGTATAGGGGGATTGATGACCTCATATTTAAGTCCCATAGTGCTTAGAGCCATTTCAACCATTTTTTTGGTAACTGTCGGCGTAGGAAAGCCGAACAGGGGCAGAAATGATTAGCGAACAGGTATCACACCGGGCAGAAGATTTACGTAACTTGTATTCCGCCAAAAGATGGAGATTCATTACAAACAATGCAACAAGAAACGGAGTCCAGCTATCAATGTCTAATAGGAAGAGATTCTCCGAATTACAGAATAAACGATGGAGCAGTGATTAGGCAGGGTCTGCATAGCAGCACGTGGTGAAGTGGCCCCAAGCGTAAGTAAGGCTGAGCGGGTGCCGCCGTGCATCCTATACTGCGGCATCAGAGGGCGCTTGCCGTATGGAGCCGTCGGAGGTGTGGCTTAGTGTGCAACCGCTATTGGGTCCGCCTGATCCCTTCCGACCACTTCCAGCGCCAAACGGAAACTTGCAATACCGTTACCAACGGTAACGACTCCTGTGGTGTGGTATTAACACACGATTGCACACTTTCAGCTTCATGTGTTTCGTCTCTGATGTGACAAGTGAAGAAAACGGGAGCGTCGACGATTTCCATGCTGATAGCGTGCTTCCTAAAGTATAATAAAGATATGGAAGTAAAAATGATGAAGATTATTATTAATTTGGTTCCCCATTGGTATTCCACACTAATTCTGGAGAATGCCCATCTGTCGGTTAGGATGTTCTTTCCCATTCGTTGCCCACCATTAATGTTTATAAAATTAATTATCTTTTCATAGAAAATGATTATTATTATTATTATTATTATTTGCTGTTTGGGATTTCGCAGTTCAGTCGTTTATTACTTAATGTCTCAATTTGTTCTTTTAAAGTGCTGTTACTCCTGTTACCTCACTATAAATAGCTACCAAGCTATAAAGAGGTCCAGTCGTTCACACGCAGTTCTGAGAAGTGTGGAGAGAAAAGATAAGGAAGATTAGGGCTTAACTTTAATCGACGGTGAGGTAATTAGAGACAAAGCAAAAGCACAGATTGGTGAGGGATGATTGAGGAAAGAGACAGTGGCCTTGTTCAGGAATTTCCCCAGTACTCGTTATAAATCTTGTAAAGAGGCATCGTTTATTTATTTAAATTTTTGTTATATTATAGTCTGTTGTCTATAATTTAAACACAATGTGTATTCATTCTGGCGCAAATTATTACTATCAACAGCAATTTTGTCCTATACAGCTGCAACTATTATCCATCCATCACTGTCACTTTTCCTACTACTAATGAACATTACTTCTACTATCATATATACCAGTGTCTGCCTCTATTATTGCCCTATAACTTCTTTCCTTCCTTCTTGTTATTAGTAAACATTACAGCAAACTGAAACAAATCATAAACAGTAATAACATCAGCTATTGTCTGCCACATTACACAATGCACTCCACCGATCCTTGGCCCGTAGCGACACCCTGCCGGTTCCTTGGGCTTTGCGGATAGCATCCTGATTGGTTGTGTCCCTTTGGCATCAAGACAACAAAACCTAACTCTAGATGGCAGGCAAGGTTACACGCAGACACCGTCCTCTCGTATCCGAGACATGTGCTTTAACCAATGTGTCACCTCATTCAGTTGAAGAAACAGAAGTAGACTACAAAGCATATATTAGTGTTGTTTATGACGAAGGTGCCTGACGTTCCTATCCAACGTATATGTCGCCATCAACTAGTAAGAGACAGACAATCTCACTCTCATAAAGAGCTTTTATTTCTTTCTTTTTTTCTGAAAGTGTATTTAGTATGAATAGGCCTTTTATGAATACGGCTGTCAGTGGAGCACCAACAGAAAAACGTACCATACAAATTGTACAAGTCACCTGACGAACTGTTCCGGGATGGTGCCCCTGCCGTCACGTGACCAGGCTGCGAATGCTAGGAGTACCCTACAAGATCTGCTTTCTAGGTCAAATGTGGCCGCAGTTTACATCTGCACTACACATGTGCAGTAAGCGCACATTATGTGTAACACATTATCCTGCTATCTTCATTTTATGAAAGCAGATTTTTTATACCGTCTCAACTTGACTGGCCAGATTTATTTTTTTAACAGGCGCTAAGCATCTGTCGATATCTTGATTTCGTCGTAATTGGTAAGATGTGACAAGAAGCAGAAATTTGATCCATTTTCTAATGAAACATGTTGAGTGTCCCAAATACTGCCCTTGTGCTTAACAGCACTTACGCTTTTTGTGAAGACAATGCTCAGCTATCTTTGATTTCTTGCGGTCACCTTTGAGCTTCGGGACGCCACCACACAGGGCGCATTACCTAAAATTTACATCGCAAATATTGCGTACATTGAAAGTGCTGCTGAAGTGTGATTCTCATAGAGTAGATTGGATTTTTTGCGCAAACATGTACTTTTTTAAATGGAACAGTGCCTTCTGACGTTAACAAACTAAAACTAGGGTAAATTTTGATGTTAGTGGTATTCGACACTTGTTTGTGCCATTCAGCCTGGTAGTTGCTGGCCACGACGTTCTTATGTTTGCCTATAGCCTACTTTTGTGTTCCTACAGTGCACAGAGCCTCGCTAGTCACTTAGTGTCTCACAGTTATACCAGTATGTCGTGAGTGGACAATAGGATTTACCAATTTAGAAAAAAGGCCACATGCTCATGATATACGGAGAGTATAGGAAGAATGCAGTGCGTTCGTGTAAGATGAATGCTGCAAGATATACCAATCGGCAAATTATTTGTCAACAACTTCAACAACTTAAACGAATGTGGTAATGTGAAATGTATAGAGCGTTACACAAGGAAACAAGTGACGACAGAACAGGCGGAATATAATGCTCCTGCTGCTGCTGCAGCTGATACGTACGTTAGATCCAGCGTAGTCACACGAGGAAGTGGCATCACTCAAGCAAATGTCCTACGCATTCTCCATCGACATAGATTTCATCCCCATCAGATCTCTCTCCATCAAGAGCAGCCTGGAAAAGATTATGAGACTTATGTCAGCTTCTGTACACGCGCATTAAAAGAGGCTACCCCAGATTGTGATGTATCTTGTTTAGTGATGAAACCACATTTATCAAACTGCCGAAGCATGCACTATTGGTCTCTTGATAGTCCCCATTGCCTTTACCGGGTGGAACGTCAGCATCCGTGGAATGGAAAAGTGTGGTGTGGGTTAGTGAGCCTTCATCTCATAGGCCCGTTTTTCATAGATGTAACACAACGCCCACAAGTATCGCAGCCTGCTGACAGACCATCTTCCGCGGATGCTAGAAGACGTACCACTGCAGTCTAGGAAGAGCCTGTGCTACCTACGTGATGGCTGCCCAGCCCGTAGTGAACGAAGTATCACAGTATGTCTTCGTGAACTGTTTCCAAATCGTTGGGCTGGGCCCAGAGGACATGCACCTCATCCAGCCCGTTCCCCGGATTTGACGCCTGTAGAATTTTTTCTGTGGGGAAAGTTGAAAGACACCGTCTACAAGGGCATACTGTTGTCTCGTTACTGCTCAGAATCCACTTGCGTTGCTCTTTCAGTGTGTGCTACCACATGTATTGGACAAGTGTCCGTGTGGGACGTTTCAAAATACGATATTTCGTAGAAGAATTGCGCTGGAATCCTGTAACAAACACCAGTGAATTGTAATTTACCCTAATTTTTGTTTATTAATGTCAACAGGCACTGTTTCATTTAAAAAATGTATGTCTGCGCAAAAACTACAATTTCTAAGTATTAAAATTACAATATGTTGATTGGCTGACAATATGAGCCCCTGGCTGCCAATCCATTCTGTGGAACCCGCACATCAATAACACTTCCCACTTTCTATTTCCGAAATATTTCCGGTGCAAGTTTTAGGTGATTCACCCTGAAAGCGGGGATAGCATCGGGCTGCTTACTAGTCATAAGCAACAATGAGATGTAGTTGGAAGCTATCTAAGATAGTTTATAATTGTCTTTCCAACGGCGAAAGACCTGGTAAGGGAAACCTAATCTTCCCTCGAAATGGTGTTATATGGAGAATTCAACGGTGTAATCTTTTAGATAAGAAGCCTGAACATCTGTTTTATCGGTGAGTGTACTAACGAAGTAGTGTGCATATCACCTACTAACATGTAACCAATGTCACCTAGTGACGGTATTAATGGCATTAATATCGTAGATCATGTGCTACGTTACCCTTCACTCTTTCAGTTATTTTATGATGGTGATGCTGCGCCCTTTCCCTAACCTTATGGCCTGAGTGTTGCCATTTACATCTCATCCAAAGAGATGAAACCAGTACCAGAAGTTATAGAAACAACTTGTAAACGGATGGTCCGAGAGAGAGAAGTCTCAACAGCCTCTCAAGAAGAACGATAAATATCTACAGTAATTTACTGTATGAATACAGTATAACTTCCATTAATAACTGATAATTCCTTTGTACTTTCTTTGTTACAGCAGATTAGTGCTTTACAGTTTGTTACAACTCTTGCTTTATTCCGTCCGCCCCGATAGCTGAGTGGTCAGCGCAGCGGCCTGTCATGCTAAGGTGCCAAGGTTCGATTCCCGGCTGGATCGGAGATTTTCTCCGCTCAGGGACTGGGTGTTGTGTTGTACTCATTACCATTTCATCATCACCAGTGGGAGGCACCGGGAAACCATCACTGGAATCACTTTCTTAGACGCTTATGCCGTGGACCTCTCTGACGAGGCTTCACCCATGACAAGAATTGCCGTAAGGCAGAACACAAAGTTTTAAAGTATCTTATTCAAAATGCAGTCCATTCCTTACAAACATTTTGGAATATATATCTATATTGGTTGGGGGGGGGGGGGGGCGGGGATGTTGAAGGGGGACTAAACAGCTAAGGTCATCAGTCCCTCTATATTGGTCATTCTCATTTACTGCACAATTAAAAGATCAGTTTTTGAAACGCCGTAACTGCCTCCCATTGCGACGTAGAAGTTTCAAATTTGGCTCAAAGTTCTCTACAACCATACTTTGTAACGGTGTAGAAACAGTGCCGTACGTGGTCATCCTCGGGCGCGACAGCACTTCAGATTCCATGTTGTCGACATATGTGAAGAAAAAGCCACAGCTCAGAAGGTCACGTGAGGCGTATTGTGGGTGAATGGTGTCAGATTTGCACCATATTAAACCATAATTCTGTTCAGTGCTACAGTGGGCGTGACACACGAAGGGAAGATCGTTGTACCCCCCTTATCCACCTATCTCCCTTCTTTTGACGACTATGCGATGGAGGTCAGAGCCACGGCTGGCTAAGAAAAACATTTCAGACACACCACCGTTCACAATCGATATGCAAAGGCCTTACAGACTGGCTTAACAGGCATCAATGAAACCACTCACACTGTTGGGGGTGTTGATTTCCACACACACTTTTCGCCGTCGAAAATGGCAGGTCACAGTGCAATGAGCAACAGGATGATACTCTTGACAGCCTTTGACACTGATGACATCCCCAGGCAAATCAAACTTTCTCTATGCAGCTGGAACCACACTGAAATTGGTCTGATCCATGTCGAGTGTTGTGCGGCCGCAAATTTTGCTCTGGTATACGCGGTGGGACCACTAGAGAGCATTCAAAACCATTCGACGAAATCTGAAAGCTATCCGAACCAGAAAAGGGTTTTATATGATTTTTCAGCACTCCTGCTCATGGCCTCCTGTGATGTGATCACAAAGGGATGAAACACTGACATACATGTGAATAAAATGGCAATGGGTCCCTGTAAGGTCACCCAGTTTGGCAACACTCATGGTCGCGTCTGCCCACCTTTGTTGAGAGCTTTCAAAATGAACTAGTACAGAAATTCGAATTGAGAACAGTTGCCAACATGGGTAACATAGAACTAAATACCCTTGGAGTAGTCAAGCAACTTAAATCACTTAATAAAAGCAAGTCTTCTCGTCCAGACTGTATACCAATTAGGTACCTTCCATCCTTAACAATCATATACAACCGTTCGCTGGACGAAAGATCCGTACCCAAAGACTAGAAAGTTGCACGTCACACCAATATTCAAGAAAGGTAGTAGGAGTAATCCACTAAATTACAGGCCCATATCGTTAACGTCGATACTCAGCAGGATTTTAGAACATATATTGTGTTCGAACATTATGAATTACCTCGAAGAAAACGGTCTATTGACACACAGTCAACATCGTTCCTGTGAAACACAACTAGCTCTTTATTAACATGAAGTGTTGAGTGCTATTGACAAGGGATTTCAGATCGATTCCGTATTTCTGGATATCCGGAAGGCTTTTGACACTGCACCACACAAGCGGCTCGTAGTGAAATTGCGTGCTTATGGAATATCGTCTCAGTTATGTGACTAGACTTGTGATTTCCTGTCAGAGAGGTCACAGTTCGTAGTAATTGACGGAAAGTCATCGAGTAACACAGAAGTGACTTCTGGTATTCCCCAAGGTAGTGTAACAGGCCCTTTGCTGTTCCTTATGTACATAAACGAGTTGGGAGACAATCTGAGAAACAGTCTTCGCTTGTTTGCACAAGACGCTGTCGTTTATCGACTAACAAAGTCATCAGAAGATCCAAACAAACTGCAAAACGATTTAGAAGAAATATCGGAATGGCGCGAAAAGTGTGAGGTCATCCACATGAGTGATAAAAGAAACTCGTTAAACTTTGGTTACACGATAAATCAGTCCAATCTAAAAGCCGTAAATTCAACTAAACACCTAGGTATTACAATTTCGAACAACTTAAATTGGAAGGAACACATAGAAAATGTTGTGAGGAAGGCTAACCAAAGACTGCGTTTTATTGGCAGGACACTTAGAAAATGTAACAGACCTACTATGATGTATCATGCAGCGTAACTTGCTGTGACAGTGCGAGAGAGAGACAAAGATATTGTTTATTACTCTGTGGCGGTCAGCGCTCACATAATTATTCTTAGGTTATAGAGTTTTTCTTGTTCTTGTGAAGAGTAATTTTAGGAGAGGAGAGCCATTCTTGTGATGTAAAAGAATCGACGCCATTGCGAGTTTTTGATTCACATTGTAAAATATAAGTGCACATGGAAGGAAATCATTTAATAGAACAATAAAATACTGTTCATTTCAAGAAGGTACGTCTTATTATACACCCAGCGATATACTGCTATTGTGATTTACTAATAAACACCAGCTGAGAACAGTTCCGACGGGAGCGTTCAGTTCTATTGAAATAGTTCGATGTTTTCTTCGGAAAAGAAGTCACTTCATGGATCATTCAAATCCGCAATAGTAACTGGACATTTCTCAGAACTGAAAGCAATATTATTGCTATGCAACAGAGCCCCGAAGAATATTTCTCCGTACTTTGGTTACCACTTTCAGCTCAACACGGTATCTGCAGCATCTGGAGCAGATTTCTACAACAGCGGAAGCGCGTAATCGCTATCAGTTTCGCACATCGCCCTGTGTTCGCTGTATGTATTTACCCACAACAGTGAACATGCAGTTACTCACACACCTAGAAAGACAATACTAGGTGGTGTGGGGAAACATTTCAGTATAAAGGCCCTGTAGAGCTAAACAGTAATTAGCCTAGTAAGAAAGGGAGTCTTTATAGATGTCTACCGTTAGACAGGACACGATCCTGATACAACACTAATAGTGAACCTGCAATATAACTATGTTAGTAATTTAGTAATTAATGTTTCATTGTGTGTATATATGTCTAGTTTTATAGAGTAACTACATTATAGTCCTTTGTATGTTTCATGCTAACTGAACGTGCGGGAGTATCTTGTGAAGAGAACGAGTGCGCCGTCCCAGCAGCCGAGCAGAAACTTCAAAAAGGCCAGAACATTTGAATTACTAGCTTTCTTGAGCGTTTATGCATTGTAGTGACCTTTCATGTATTAATTTTCTAAGTATAAATAGTGTTGCTATATTACTAGAAGTCCAGTATTTCAGTAGATATAGTAAGACAATATTTTATGTGTTATCTATGTACTGTTTTCGCGTCACATTGTAAAGTGCACATTAACAGCATTAGGACTTTAACGTTTTTTGCGTGTGTAAAAGTTTAATAGTCACTTTTGTAGGACTTATTTAGAGGAGAAACTGTCAATTGCTCATTTACATGGTGATAACTAGATCTATGTTCAAAGCCAGTAAGCAAGCACGCATCACAATGCCACAAAATGAATTAAATAGTGTGAATGCATCGTCAACTAGTGCCACAGAATTTAACACCGCCGTAGTTAGCGATATGTCGATTACGGCTGAGCAACCAGCAGTAATTAATGCGCTCACGCCGTCGACACAAACGGTTGCTAGTTCCGACATTCATATGTCGAAAGAAGTCCAGAGAAATATGCAGCAACCAGCAAACAACATGAATTTTATCTCTGACACAGACGTGTGCGAAAACGAAATGACTGTACCGAAAATTGTGTCGGTACAATCCTCATTAAGCCCAGTGCAATGGCCAATTGCTGAGAATACCGATTTGTTATCCCAGCTGATGTCAAGTTTGACTGTCATAACTCAAGGGATTAAGGCATTGGAAACCTCGCAATCTAATCTTGCAACGACACAATCCACGTTTGCAAACGACATGAATCGTAGATTCCAGGCATTGGAAACTACGCAGTCCACTTTTGCAAATGACATGAATCGTAGATTCCAAGTATTGGAGAGTGCGCAATTTAATTTGGCTCAGGAGCAATCTAATAAACTAAAAGAAAGAAATGATAAGATTACTGAAAAATTCCAGAGTTTGGAAACAAAGCAGAGTCACTTGATTACCAGTCAGGCACAGCTCATAGTAACACAAGAACAACAGTATCAGGAATTAACAAACAAATACAAAGATATCTTATGTCGTCAATATACACTAAATCATCAAGTGCAAGAAGTTATTCATGTACAGAACACTATTGCGCAAGACGTGAATACAATTAAGCACGATAACGAGCAAGCTGTCATTGAGCTTACTCGGAGGATAGACACTTTCAGTCTCGAAGGCGAGAAACACATAGAGAAACTTTTCAATGAACATAAGATCGCATTCTCTAAGGACATTGAAGATTGGGCGAAAGAGCAAACCGAGACAGTGCGAAATTATGTTGACAAAACCTTGAAAGAAACGGTTTCTAACGTGCAAGTTAACAACGAAGCTGCACAAGAACAACTTAAAGCAGAAGTTAAAGAGATTAAGGAGAATATAGGAGATGAATTTCCTGCTTGGAAAGCAAAGATAGAAAATACATTAAAAGCATGCCAGCAAGGTCTAGTTAATACTAGAGGGGCACATACTACTTGCAGTTTATCAAAAGCAGACATTATTCCTGATGAAACCAGTGAAACCGAATCCATGCAACAATATCCATGTATTGGTGCATATTTACGTAATCAACCAGAAACAAATTGTCGAGATTATCATTCACCGCATAGTAGCCACCAAAATACACCTGTGACTATGAATGAAGAAAAAATGCTTAAATATCGTCAATTCCAGATATTTATTCCCGAATGGAAGTCGATCAATCCCGTGGTATTTATCAAGCAATTTAAAGGGATATTGCCGCGAATGTGGACTGAGCAACAAAAAATTATGTACGTTGCAGGATTCATACATGGAGATGGATCGATGTGGGCGTCAGAAGCATCCGAGTGGTGTCAAGATTATGACCAATTTGAACGCGCTTTCTTGCACAAATACTGGAATAAGGGAGTACAAGAAAGACTACGTAAGGAAGTTTTTGACCCACAACTTTTTTCTTTCAAAAATGGATCTTTAAGAAAGTATTTCGAGAAGTATACAAATAAAAGTAAATACTGGAATGAACCAATCCCGACGCAGGATATCATTCGAATATTAAAGGGCAAACTTCCACTTGAAGTTAAGGAAAAACTTCTACATGTGCCTGAACAACATGTGGAAGATTTTCTAGCCACATTGGATTCAATAGACATTCTGTTCGAAGAATCACGTGTGCGCTATAACCAACCAAGTTACCAACCTAACAAATACAATAGTAACAACAAACAGTATGGAAACAAACCTTTTGCACACAATTCACCAAACCCACAGGTGAATTATTTCCAGAAAAAAGTGAAATTTCGTAACGAAAATCCCGACCAGTGTAATCATGACCAACAATGTGAACAAACATATAAACGGAAATGGAGGAAGAATAATAATAAGAGGAAAGGATACTATCAAGAAGGGAATTATCAGCAAAAACGCCGATATCAGCAACCAACCCAAGAATATCACAACCAACCACAAACTTCAGGTTGGGTACCAAATGATAATGCAAATGAATGGAGAAATCAACCACCAATAATAACCGACGTAACGGAGCAGACATCTACTAATAATGGACAATCTTCAAACTAAACTCGACTGTCAGAAGCCCCGACGGTGCAGTCGAGGAAGTTTTCAGGGGCGAAAATTCAAGCGTCAATATTTTCGGTACAATGAAGGCAGATTATTAATCGAAGAACTTCAGCAGGATATGATGCCTTGTCAAGAGGAACATATCACTGTACCTGTTGCGAAAATTCAGGCGACAATTGAAGGCATTACTGTGCAAGTTACTTTAGATACAGGAGCAGCAGTAAATGTCGTTTCTGAGAAGTTATTTCAAAGAATACTTCAGAAAGCAAATCCACCGATTTTTCCTGTTCAGTGTTGTAGAATTGTAGGACCTACTGGTCATAAGTCTTCTCAGGTTAAAGCGCAGACTCAACTCCAGTTAGATATAGGAAATGTAGCTATAAATTGCACGTTCCTTGTAATAGAAAAATTGGTTGAGGACTGTATCCTGGGTATAGATGAATTTAGAGAGAGAAATTGGCATATCGATTTTTCTCTAGGCCGTGCCATTTTTACAATAATGGATCAGAAACATCAACTGAATCTTCTCAGGGAATATAGTACCCATGGAAAGTATTGTCAGGGACGAAAGCTGCAAATAAAGTGGATACATAGCAAACCTGTACGGTATTAACAAATAAATTACTTGCAACCAGTTTTAAACCCTGAAGATACGGTATATGAAAAGGTGCAAGAACCTGAATATTTGCAACAACACCAAAGAAAGCAATTATATGATCTTCTACAGGAATATCATGAAGTCTTTCAAGAAAGACCTGGTGTAATCCATGGATACACATGCCATTTAGATGTGATACCACACCAAGTTTTCTGCCGTATTTTTTATCCAGTACCGTGGCACCAACAAAAGGCAGTTGATGCGGAAATCCACCAGATGCTAGAATGGGGTCTGATCGAACCTTCGACGAGTCCTTACTGTAGTCCGCTTCATGTTGTCTCGAAAAAGGGAGGAAAAGTTCAAATGGCTCTGAGCGCCATGCGACTTAACTTCTGAGGTCATCAGTCGCCTAGAACTTAGAACTAATTAAACCTAATTAACCTAAGGACATCACACACATCCATGCCCGAGGCAGGATTCGAACCTGCGACCGTAGCGGTCACGCGGTTCCAGACTGAAGCGCCTTTAACCGCACGGCCACACCGGCCGGCAGGAAAAGTTCGTCTCGTGCTAGGCGCACGGCAGATAAATAAGATTATCGTGCCCGTGCGAACTCATCCGGAAAATATCGATGAGCTAATTCCAAAGTTCGAGGGGATGAAATACTTAACAAATATTGATTTGAGAAGTTCATTTTGGCAGGTGGCTCTAGACGAACCATCAAAAAAGTACACCGCATTTGTACATGCAGATAGAAGCTATCAATTTAAGGTTTTACCTTTCGGGCTAAACGTGAGCTCAGGAGTTTTTATAAATGCTCTAGATTATGCATTCGGACCTGCACTTCGAAGCAATTCAACTTTGTTTGTGGACGACATGCTCATAGCTACGACCACATGTCCCATTTTGCTCGAGGTAAAATCAAATTTTTGGGTCATCTTATAAATGGAAAAGGCATCTTACCGGACTCCGAGAAACTAAAGGCAATCAAAAACTTTGCAGTTCCAACAACAAAAAGGCAGTTAAAGGGCTTCCTCGGAGTTGTCTCTTTTTTCAGGCGTTTCATTCACGACCACTCTATTAATGCAGAACCGTTGTACAGCTTGTTGCGAAAAAATACTCCGTGGGTGTGGACGCAACAATGTCAGAATGCATTTGAAGCAATAAAACATGCCTTAGTCAATTCACAAATATTATATCATCCAGATATGAGCCAAGAATTCGGTTTAATGGCAGATGCTTCGGAAATTGGAATAGGTTCATGCCTCTTCCAAGTAAAGATGATAGATAGAAAATCAACTTTCTGTCCAATAGCTTTTGCTAGCCGACTCTTAACTGCTTGTGAAAGAACATATACGACTACCGAAAGGGAAGCATTGGCCGTAGTCTGGTCATTTAAGAAATTTTACTGTTACTTATATGGAGCGAAGACAACAGTATACTGTGACCACAAAGCGTTAAGTTTTTTGCAAACATGTAAATTATTAAATCCAAGATTAGCAAGATGGACGCTCTCACTCCAAGAGTTTCAATTTGAAATTAAATACCTAAGCGGACAGGATAATTTCATCGCTGATGCACTGTCTAGAATGCCAGATGGAGATTTGTCAACTATCAACATCACGGGCAATCCGTCCGAATTTAATGTTCTTATAATGACTGATAGAATATACAGGAAACATTTTCTTGACATGTGTAAGAACATGGAAAAACTACAGAATGAAGATCCTCGTTGGCATTCAATAAAGGAAACTTTAGCAAACCCTGGAAACGATGATCTGAAGAGACTATACAAAGTTGAGGACGACGTCTTATTTTTCAAAGGGCATCTTGATTCAGATAATTGGAAGGTGTGTATTCCCGAGAAGAATGAGAATGACTTAATTTTGCACACGCACATCACTTGGGGACATTTTGGAGTATTAAAGTGTGCTCGGAAGATTCAAGCATATTGCTACTTCCCAAACATTCGCAGGAAAGTGCACAGACAGTTAAGGAAATGTAAAATTTGTCAGCTAGCCAAACCAGGAAATTTTTGTGTGAAAGATTTCCTACATCCTATTATACCCACTAAACCGCTGTCAATCATTTCGGTCGACGTCTGTGATCCTCTACCATCATCAAGGGGAGGATGCAAATATATTGCAGCTTTTCTTGATATATTCACTAAGTATGTCAAACTTTATCCATTAAAATCAGCTACTGCTGCATCCATAGTCAAGAAGCTGGTCAAGGATTATATAGTCAAGGTAGGCAAACCAGAGGCTATTCTTTCTGACAATGGGTCAATGTTCACTGGATTTCGTTGGGGCAAACATTAGTCAGTTGTGGTATAAAACAAATTCTAACATCTGTGTACCACCCTTCGGCGAATCCCGTGGAACGAATTTTTCGTGAATTAAACCGGTTCATGAGAACATATTTCCACAACCAGCAACCCAAATGGATCGATTATCTTCACGATTTTCAGGTAATTGTAAACAATATGCCACACACTACGACAGAATACACCCCATACGAACTGATGTTTGGAAAACAGGAACAGAATGACTGGATTCGACCAATTCCTAAAATAGCTATTAACAAAATAGACCTACAAAATAAAGAACGACAATCCTTACTCAATATAATGGACAAGGCAAGAAAAAGGAAAGAATGTTTTGACAATCGACTTGGATAAATAAAAACATATAAAGTGAAAGACCAAGTTTTAGTAAAAACTCATCCTAAGGCTTCACTTATACAGAGGAAGAACACAAAATGGCAATTATTGTATCAAGGACCATTTGTGATTACCAAAATACCCCATCCAGGAACTTACGTTTTGAAGGATGTGAAGAATGGAAAGGTGAAAGGAATGTATCCTCATCACTTGTTAAAGCAATTTCATGATGACTGAAGATTCTGAAGATTGAAAATACTATTCTTATAACCTATGAATCATACTTAGGATAGTTTGTTTTTTTTGCAATTTAGTAGTTAGTTTTTCTTTTCAGGCATAATGTACAAGAGATATGCAGACATTATGTATTGGTTTTCCACTGTAAAGATAAGTTTTCTTTTCAGTATGCAGAGAATTTAGCTATATTATGAATGATTTCTTTTAAAATTTTTTTTTATTTTTGTAGATAGTAACTTCAATCAGGTTTCACAATGCATAATGACCATGGGTTAGTGACTCAAATGAATCTGGTCTATGGCAAGATATTTTTTCTTGTGTCAATTTAACAATGTCAGCGTATGTTTGTATTTGCTTTTTTACTCGCTGAGCTGAAGTCATGCTGTTCGGAAGGGGTAACCCGTTCTCATTTTTAAAAGGACGCCTATTACTTTGTTTCAATCTTTTGTGATGAACATTGTCTTTATAATTGTACTATTGTTGTAACATACCTGTGTATGTAAATTATGTTATGTCAATTCTTGCTCGCAAAGTTACCAACTGAGCGAATGCCTTTCAGTTATAAGCACATCAACAAGTGTTAAAGTCCATCTGAAAGATGACGAGCATAAGTTGACACGGCAACACCAGTTGGATTTGTGTATAGTGCATTCTAGGGTTGTTGATAGAAATGAAGAACACCTTACGACTTCCGAATAGAGCTAAACAGTAATTAGCCTAGTAAGAAAGGGAGTCTTTATACTACTAAGGAGGCTGCCTGCACTATGCTTGTCCGTGCTCTTTTAGAATACTGCTGCACAGCACGGGATCCTTACCAGATAGGACTGATGGAGTACATTGAAAGAGTTCAAAGAAGGCAACACTTTTTGTATTATCGCGAATTATAGGATAGAGTGTCACAGAAATGATACAGGATTTGGGGTGGAAATCATTAAAAGAAAAGCGTTTTTCGTTGCGACGGAATCTTCTCACGTAATTCCAGTCACCAACTTTCTCGTCCGAATGCGAAAATATTTTGTTGACACTGACCTACATAGGGAGGAACGATCAGCACGATAAAATAAGGAAAATCAGAGCTCGTACGGAAAGACATAGGTGTTCATTCTTTCTGCACGCTATACGAGAGTGGAATAATAGAGAATTGTGAAGGTGGTAAGATGAAACCTCTGCCAGGCACTTAAGTCTGATTTGCAGAGTATCCATGTAAATGTAGACGTAGATGTAGAAAGGGCATGTGACGAGAGACTTAGGCGCCTGGAAGCAGGCTACACTGCAAATCTTATGCCTGCTTGTAGGGATGCAGAACAGAAGAGGTGTCAAGGGGTTGCCTGCTTGTAAGCGCATAGCACTATCGTCACAGTTTGTCTCTGTAATGGTACATTTTTAAAGTTTTCAACGAAGGCGGGCGGGCGTTTTCCAAATGAGAGGTCTTAGAGGGACCCTTTGCCATTTCATTAAAGCATGTGTCACTGCCGCACCCCTCTGCAATCACAGTATGGTGCGAAACAGGAGGGCTGAAATAACGTAAACACCTTTTGCTGCATCGGATCACCTTCAGATTTCGCCTATTGATTTTAAACGATCCCTAGTAGGTCCACTTTGTCCAGCAGAGCAAACCCTGGGCTCTAGAGGAGCTCCAAAGATGTGCGATCGCGTTCCATAGGGTTGCTAGCTCACGATGTCCTTAGGAAGGATTGAATCGTGAGGGGAGTGTCGGCAGTGTCAAGAAGTTGTCAAGAACGTCTTTCTGTTGCTCATCACACTGTTCTCGTTATAGACGGCGAATTGTGTGGGCATGAACTCCCCCAAGGAAAGTGCTGGCTTCATTATGCCCTTCATGCCACCCCCTGAGGCCTTTTCGTGTCGATTCTGAGCGGCAGTGCGTCTAAAATGTTTTCGTCGGCCATCCATAAGAGAACAGCGTGATTTCAACGCTTGACATCGCGGTTCTGACGTCCATCGCAGAGGAGTGAAAAGCAGGGAAGAAATGTGGGTTAGATGGTACGTGACGACCTTCCCACTGTGTGACACGTCGACAGTGGCGCTGAACTGAATAGTGGTGAAACTTGGTGCCCGTGTGGCATCTTTAACCCACCTTACACTTACCAAGGAACATCTGAGGTTCGCATGTGTCGGCACCTTTGCGTTTGAAGCGTCGCCGAGCTGCAGGGTGTTGTCGCAGGGCGTCATGCTTTTGTACCATTACAGAGGAACCTTCTTGAGCCGTGGCCAGCTCGCCTTGATGTCTTGTTCTTTGGCATTTGTCCAATCAAGTGGCGTCTTATTTCTCCCTGAGTTACTGCCATACTGAGTTGCTGACTTGCCTGTGTCAGTGGCAGCAGCAGCAGCACTTATAGATACTAGTACTGCTGTATCATCTTTGGTGTGGCCGCTATATTTCCGTGTGTGTTGTGTGTGCGAAGCGGTCGGTTGGGACAGAGCAACGAGGAAGTCTCCGCAGCGCGGGGTCAGGCTGGGGCCGCTGGCAGTGTGCACACGCAGTCGGATTTGTGGGGTGCTAGCTGTGAGAGCTACAAAGTTCGTCGCCCACTGAACCTGGACGCTGAAGTGGAGTGATCAGTTACCTTTTTATGAATCCTCTACTGCTCTGACATCTCTTCTTCATTGCTGGTTGTTGCTTTCTGGGCCATTCCCAAAAGCAGCAACGTATGGTATGTTGGCAGCCATCTTACTGTATGGTGTTTAACTATTGAATTGGTTGATACTTATTAGTGAAGTGCACCAGTGGTATCTTCTGCCTTGTGGCCGTTAACGTTCCAGTTACCTGCCATGGTCGTTAGCGTAGTTTTCCGGCAGTGTGTTTTTCCTCCCCGTGTTGATGCTGTCTGGCACGGCGTGTAGTTCGACAGCCTTTCGTGTTGTTCATATTTTTGAGTGGTTATTGTGTCTTAACTGTATTTAGACGCCGATTTTCAAGATGTAGTGCTGCTGGTATATTCGTCCTTGCTGATTTTTCCGTTGTCGTGCTGAAGGGAATTGATTAGGTTGTTGGTCGGTCCTTCAGCCGTCCCTGGGTCGGGTTGCCATCCGATTATTTAGTATTACTCTTGGTTGCCTGTCTTACCTAAACTTATGTTAGAGTTACCTCCTCAAGCCGACTCTTGGGGCACTTCTGAGCTCCACTGTTCTGTTGTTTTACATTGTAATTTTCTTTTAGTCTCAAGTACCGTGCGAGGCCTTCAGCCATCTATTACTTTAGTTTGTTTTAATGCTAAGATAAGGCCTTCAGCCGTCTTGTATTAAAACCTTGAAGATTCTTGCTTAAACTATTTTTTAAAAAAAAGGATTTTTCCCATTGGAAATCCTTATTATTATCCAGGCCTTAAGCCTTGAGTTGTTCTTTGTTCAGTATGTAGCCTTCAGCCGAACTTTATGTGAAATATTTTAAGATAAAGCCTTCAGCCGTCTTAAACTAAATATGAAAAGTCACTCGTTTAAAACCTTTTAAAATTTTCTTCTCTGTCTGAAATTCTTGTTATCCAGGCCTTAAGGCCTCAGTTCTTCTATCTCCAGTGTGTGGTCTTCAGCCGAGTTTTTATGTACGATTTTGTAACTAAGGCCTTCAGCCGTGTGTATTCCTTAAATCAATTTTAATAATTTGTGTTAGGGCCTTCATCCGTATTGTTTTTGAATGCTCTTAAGGGCATGTGTGATTAAGTGTTTTAGGAAAATAAAGTTCGTACGTTTTGTGCAACTGACTGATTTTGTGCCCTTTCCACAAATATAACCTGATCCGCTCTGTCCTGCGAAACCAGGTTTCACTTCTAGGCACTTTTGAGCTAAATTTCAAACTTCTACTTTGCAAAGGGACACAATTACAGCGTTTCGAAAAAGTGATCCTTTAATTAAACTGTGCAGTGGCATATAATGTAGGAAAACTTTTATAATCTTATAATTGGTATATATTTAGAACCTGACACTTCAATAAGAGATACTCTCAGTTTCGGTTACTAAGTATTAGTACAAACAGTATTAAGCGGAGTTAGGAATGGTTTTCGGAAAGTTTCCATTTTCTGTATTTTCATTTCTATTGATCATTACAACCCAGGAACGGATTGAAACGGAAGTTATTACTTAAACCTACATGATACTTACCAGTCATATTTTTCCATCTATCTTCACAGAAGGGAAGCAATAAGGTTACCGATATTTGAGACACTCGTTCTGTTCCGTCGTCGCCGGGTACTACAAGGCGACAGTCGGCGTCACACGCGTCGCCCCCTGGACTCGCACTTTGTCTCCAGCAGACAGACAAGAAAGGAGCCGGCGCTAGCAACGGTACTGGCGAGGCGAGGCGAGCTGAGGTGATCGCAGTGCAGGCAGAATGCGGAAAGCAGCCGCAGCCGCTTCCCAGGAGCGGCACGCACAACGCACTGCACCGCACGCACGTGGCCGTTAGGCCACTGTCTCCGCACGCTGGCTGCTCCTTATGACGCGCGATGCCCTCGAGACACCTACCTCAGTATCCACAGTGGCCACTCAGTCAGTGGAGACAAAACTCCTCGCGAGACTCGGGAGGGGGGGGGGGGGGGGCGGCTCCTTGCATGCTGCCACGTAAACTTCGCAGCAACGGCGGACTGTTTACGTTCTCCACGCAGTTCAGTCTGGATCGCCCTCCGTACATAAAACAGTAGGTACATGTATGACTAGAGAGTGAAAAACGATGCCACGGAGTAACGATTCCCCTACTCTCCTCTGCAGAAATCGAGTTGGTCCCGAAAACAACGATCGTGTGAGACGCAGCTCGCTCTGTTTGTCCACGATCGGCGCCCAGGTACGTACCGTCTTCCTTGACAGCCTTTGACACTGATGACATCCCCAGGCAAGTCAACCTTTCTCTATGCGGCTGGAACCACACTGAACGTGGTCTGACCCATGTGGAGTGGAGTGCGGCCGCTAATTTTGCTCTAGTATACGCTGTGGAACTACTAAAGAGCATTCCAAACCATTCGACGACCTCTATCCGAAGCGCCGGCCGTGGTGGCCGAGCGGTTCTAGGCGCTTCAGTCCGGAACTGCGCGACTGCTACGGTCGCAGGTTCGAATCATGCCTCGGACATGGATGTGTGTAACGCCCTTAGGTTAGTTAGGTTTAAGTAGTTCTTTCTATGGGACTGATGACCTAAGATGTTAAGTCCCATAGTGCTCAGAGCCATTTGAATCATTTTCTATCCATTTTCTATCCATTGGCACCAAATTTCACCACTAATCTGCCCAACTCCACCATAGATGCGTCACACTATGGGAAGATCGTCACACCTCATCTTACCCATATTTCTTCCCTTCTTTTGACGCCTCTGCGATGGACGTCAGATACAACTCCGCTCAGCCGCCTAGTGAACAAAATACGATCTTAGAGATTGTCAGAGCAAATGTGTCATTGGAGTGAAGAGCCTCTAACAACCAGAACACAGCTCATCATTCTGAATGGAGAGAAGTCTTCACACATAAAAGTGACTTTGGGCATACCCCAAGGAGCCAGCCGTTGTGGCCGAGCGGTTCTAGGCGCTTCAGTCTGGAACCGCGCGACCGCTACGGTCGCAGGTTCGAATGCTGCCTCGGGCATGGATGTGTGTGATGTCCTTAGGTTAGTTAGGTTTAAGTAGTTCTAAGTTCTAGGGGACTGATGATCTCAGATGTTAAGTCCCATAGTGCTCAGAGCCATTTGAACCATACCCCAAGGGAACGTTAGAAGTCCATAATTTTTCACAGTATATATAAATGTCATAATTCACAGCGTCGGAAATTCCACGAAACATTTCACGAATTTACAATTATATTAATATCTTCAGCTGCTGACGGGCGTTGATATGTGTCAACGGAGACAGGTGAAAATGTGTGCCCCGACCGGGACGCTAAGCCGGGATCTCGTGCTTACATGGCAGACGCTCTATCCATCTGAGCCACAGAGGGCACAGAGGAGATCGCGACTGCAGGGAATATCTCGCGCTCGACTCCCGCGAGACCCACATTCTCACCTTGTATGTCCACACACTACATTCGCAGAGTCCCACCCCAACACACTCATTACTCGTGGAAGACATTCTTACCAAGTCCCGTAAGAATTTGGGGAATATGTGTGCATCCGCACAGAAGAAGAAAGTCATGGCCGGTATCGCCAGAACTATATACTTATATGGATATGGTGTCTGTTCTTTCGGACATGTCCGAACTCTTACGGGACTTGGTAAGAATGTCTTCCACGAGTAATGAGTGTGTTGGTGTGCGACACTAGGAATGTAATGTGTGGACATACAATCTGAGAATGTGGGTCTCGCGGGAGGCGTGCGCGAGATAGTCCCTGCAGTCGCACTATCCTCTGTGCCCTCGGTGGCTCAGATGGACAGAGCGTCTGCGATGTTAGCAGGAGCTCCCGGGTTCGAGTCCCGGTCGGGGCACACATTTTCACCTGTCCCCCGTTGATAAACATCAACGCCCGTCAGTCTTTCGGACATGTCCGAAAGAACAGACACCATATCCATATAAGTATACATTTCGCGAATGTTTGTTGTTGTATACAGAGAAGTCTCGACGACATAAAATTGTTCTGAAATGCAGGAGGACCCTCAGAAGATCGACTCTTGGAGCAGGAAGCGGCAATTGACCTTCAACATAAACAAATGTAGCGTGATGCGTATACATAGACAGAGAAACCCAGTGCTGTATGATAACACGATTGTACAACAGTCACTGGAAGCAGTTATCTACATAAAATACCTAGGAGTATGTCTACAGAGTGATTTAAAGTGGAACGACCACATAAAACTAATTGCAGCAAAGCAGAGGGAAGAATCATGAGGAAACGTAATGCATCAACAAAGGAGGTAGCTTACTAAATTCTCGTTCGACCAGTGCTAGAATGTTACTCGCCAATATGCGATCCGTACCAAGCAGAATCGATCGGGTAAATGGAGAAGATCCACGGAAGGCGAGCACATTTCTTTACAAGTTCATTTAGTAAGGACGGAAGGACCACAGACACGATCAACCAACTGCAGTGGCAGACGCTGCAAAAGAGGCGTTCAACATCGCGGTGTGGTTTGTTGTCAAAGTTCCGAGAGCGTGAGTTCCTACAAGAGTCATCAAATACAGGGTGTTTATAAATGAATATCGGGGTTTTAACGCTTTGTAATATTTATTATATTAAACTTACAGTTATAAATGAGAGGTCAAACGAAAGAGCAACTCAGTTTTACCATGAACCTTATAAATGTTCAATGTGAGCACCATTTGTCACACGGCACACACCAAGTCTATAGCCGAGTTCTTCTCAAGCGCTGATAAGTGTGTCTTCAGTGATTGTAGCAACAGCTGTTTCAATCCGGTTTCTTTATTCAGGGAGATCTGCTGGTAGCGGATCTGCTGGTACGATCCTTGATGTAGCCCCCAAGGAAAAAAGTGGTCGGGTGAACGTGGAGGCCATGCAAAGCAAGCCCTGTCACTGGACCCCTTGCGCTTGGGTATAGACTTGATGTGTGCCGTGTGACAAATGGTGCTCACATTGAACATTTATAAGGTCCTTGGTAAAACTGTTTGAGTTGCTCTTTCATTTGACATATCACTTATAACTGTAAGTTCCATATAATAAACATTACAAAGCGTTAAAACCCCGATATTCATTTATAAACACCGTGTATAATTCTTCCTCCTACGTATATCTCGCCAAAAGACTATGAAGGTAAAATAAGGGAGATTCGAGCTAACACAGACACTTTCCGGCATGACTCTTCCAGGAGAAATTTGCAAATGGAACAGGAAAGGGCGAAAGTGGCAGTGGTACACAAAACACCCTCCACCACACACCGCAAGGCGGCTTGTAGTGTATAGATGTAGATGTGGATACCAATTATGTCGGATGCTGCATACTACCAGCGTCACAACAATTTCAAAGAAAGAGTGTTGTGCAAATACTGATGTGAGAAAAAGGAAATCGGTTCTCGAAATGAGTGTGCAATCATTACGAAGTTTTTTAAGTAGTATTGTCTAGAACAGTTAATGAGTAATAAGGGAATGAAAAAGTTATGTAATTAGATTAATTAATGTTATTTAAAGTACTTAACAAATTGATCTTGGCAGAAGCACTCGTAAAAACACCCGTATTATAGCCTCCTGCGGGCGAATCCAGTGCTGTAGTCGTACATGGATAAGGTCGCTACAATGTCGGCTCTTATCACGGGAAGTATTTCCAAGCGTAAAAATACTATCAATAAATGACGTCAGTCCGACTTCCCCACTCACGTCTTCCTCTCAAGACTTGAGAATTCGGAGAGGTTCTTGAAATAATACTACGACGGTGTGCTTTTTCGGCCTTCGGAACAGTGTAGCATTTAATATTGGAGTAGTGCAAATATACATTTCATGTACGAGGGTGCGCTCAAAACTAGTGGCTCCAAATTTTTTATGTCAAAGTTCTTAAAGCTTTTTAAATAAAATAAAGTTTATTGACAGTCTACGTCTTTATTTTTCGTGTCTACATTATCATTTCTGAAGAAAATCACACTGGCGACGAACACGTTTGTCCCAACGAGAGACCAGTTTGTTGATACCGTCACTGTAGAGTGTCAGATTTTTGAAAAGTACAACAACTCCACCTACGCTGGCATCGCTTCACCCATTTCAAAGTGAAGTCTTGGAAGGTGTTCTTTAAGTTTTGGAAACAGATAGAAATCGGATGGAACCAAGTCGAGATAGCATGAAGAATGATTGATGACAGTCAAACCAAGGCGCCGGATTGTTTCCAGATGTCGCAGAGTTCGTGTGTGGTCTGAAATTGTCGTGCTGAAGGAGAGGGTGGTCCATTTGTGGAGGATCTTTTAGAAATCGAAACACGATTACCAAACGCTATTCCTCGCTCCCCGACGTAGTTACGTTACACACAGCGATGTTACACACTACTCACGGCCCTTCTGCAAATATACGGACATGAAAAATAAAGATGTTGAATGTAACAAAATTTGTTTTAAGCATAAAACTTTAAGAGTTTCGACATGAAAAAAATAGAAGGCTTACTTTTCAGTACGCCCTCGTACTTGAAATTGTATTTGACACTATTCCACTAATAAATACTCCACCCTTCTGAAGGGCAGTTACAACATTGGCCGAAGAGTGCCTCTACACAACAATGTATCGAAGTTTCCTTGATGACAGAAAAATTATTTATCACTATTTGCCATCCTAGTCCCAAGTGATCGAGAGTTGATGGGGGTAGTGCCGACAGGATGAAACACCACCCAACTGTACTTTGGGGAACAGGACTGGTGATTCAGATGAAGATGTAAATTTTGCAGAGTGCATTCCATAACGCGAGAAGTGTCTTATCGGGCATTATGCTGCCGGAAGAGAATAGGTCTCTGATGTCGGAGGATAAGCAAAAGAATGACTGGAAGATATCTGGATGTATTCCGTATTGTTCAATGTTCTCCCAACAAACACCGGTGACGTACCCTCATCTTCTTTACTAAACAGCTAAAACAATTATCCATTCCCACTCGCTGGCTGCCTAACGAAATATCGTATTTTGAAACGTCCCACACGGACACTTGTCCAATACATGTGGTAGCACACACTGAAAGAGCAACGCAAGTGGATTCTGAGCAGTAACGAGACAACAGTATGCCCTTGTAGACGGTGTCTTTCAACTTTCCCCACAGAAAAAATTCTACAGGCGTCAAATCCGGGGAACGGGCTGGATGAGGTGCACGTCCTCTGGGCCCAGCTCAACGATTTGGAAACAGTTCACGAAGACATACTGTGATACTTCGTTCACTACGGGCTGGGCAGCCATCACGTAGGTAGCACTGGCTCTTCCTAGACTGCAGTGGTACGTCTTCTAGCATCCGCGGAAGATGGTCTGTCAGCAGGCTGCGATACTTGTGGGCGTTGTGTTACATCTATGAAAAACGGGCCTATGAGATGAAGGCAAATCTACCATAAATACCCTCAGCACACTCCTAGTAGCATGTTGTCATCAAATGCCACCAATATCTATGCATATTCTACATCAGTTGGCGGCCCAGTGAGGCTCAGCCAAATTTGACTGCATGAAGTCACCACCTCTGCTTGTGGTTGGAGCCACTTCTATAGTTGATGCTGTGGGACTTAAAATGCACCACACAGCTGGATCCACCTGTGGGGCGACACCAACCAGCATCTGGACGTCAGCAGGGGGTCTCAGGTTCGGACCCTGCGCATCAGTGCACATCGATTCTGACCCACTGCTCAGTCACCGCTTGTCCAGCATGCATGCAATTTGCCGCCACAGTCTCGCGACCACATACCGCTGTTGCAGCATCCTTCGCCGACTCACAGGTTCGATGTGCGGCGTCGCCTCTCCTTCATGCTGCCCTGTGCACCGGCCGCATTCGCTAGTCCCTGTCACCATTGGCTAGCACGTCTGGTACATATCATCTGAAGCACCGCCACTGGGGAATGGTTCCAGTACAAGTGTAATGCATTGCTGTGCCTTGCTGTCACGTCGATATCCGTATATGTAATGTAAAATTTTCCATCCCTTTTTCTTTCCCCTGGGAATGAGTGACGAATGTGTGTACGAAGACCAAAAAGTTCGTTCTAAAGTTTTTTGTGTGTTTTAATATCTCGTCGTGGGCTAGTCGTAAAATGTGCGCTTTGTGAACGCAACAACAAAACAGAGTGTTCAAAATAGGTACTACATTATCCAACAGAGGGCAGCGCACTAGCCAGATACAATAACAGAGGACTACTTTGCCACGCGGGATTAGCCGAGCGGTCTGAGGCGCTGCAGTCATGGACTGTGCGGCTGGTCCCGGCGGAGCTCCGAGTCCCCCTCGGGCATGGGTGTGTGTGTTTGTCCTTAGGATAATTTAGGCTAAGTAGTTAGTAAGCTTAGGGACTGATGACCTTAGCAGTTAAGTCCCGTAAGATATCACACATATTTGAACATTTTTAGAGGACTACTTTAAGAAATTACGCGGAGGAATGAATACCGTCAAGAAGTTATACTGAAAAAAAGACAAGGTGTGTGTGTGTGTGTGTGAGAGAGAGAGAGAGAGGGAGAGAGGGAGAGAGAGAGAGAGAGAGAGAGAGGAGAGAGAGGGAGAGAGGGAGGGAGGGAGGGAGGAGAGAGAGAGAGAGAGAGAGAGAGAGAGAGAGAGAGAGAATCTGTGTGAGTGTGTTTTATATCTGAGAGCAAGGAACTTAGAAAATTTCGTAAGTAATTAACAATATTATATTTTTCGAGAGACAGAGGAGTTTATTAACAAACTGTGAAGAAAATTGTATCTGTAGAGACAAGGACCTTCGACTGTTATAACTAACGAAATTTAAGAAATAGAAAAAAATTAATTGTTATTTAGATGTAATTTTGGTTTGAAAGAGTTTTATGTCACTGTATGTGTCGAAGCAAGAAAAAAATTGTTTCAGTGGCAACGCCAACTGCTGTTCAAATTTCTTTGATTACATTTCTTTGTTCATGGCACTAGTTTCACGAACAGAAATATAAATCAGCAGACACGGATGACACATAGAGGT
The DNA here is from genome assembly GCF_021461395.2 of Schistocerca americana. Classification (NCBI taxonomy): domain Eukaryota; kingdom Metazoa; phylum Arthropoda; class Insecta; order Orthoptera; family Acrididae; genus Schistocerca; species Schistocerca americana. Next base: position 143,455,665 of record NC_060122.1, read on the forward strand.
CGGCTGCAGATGAAAGAGCAAAGTAAGAAGTAGTGTTGGTTTACTGAGACTGAACCATCTGGTGCCGTGTTGGCTGCTGCAGAATACATAGCTGTGAGGGCCACACTTTGCAACAGCAGCTCTATGTGATATGGGCACTCACAACCTCTATCGATAGTGATAGGCCTTTTAATGTATGAATGAAGTTTCAATTATTTATCACACAAATGATGTGATACTGTGCAGCAGAGTAGCTTTTGCCGTCGTCGCAACTACATTCCCCACCACCGAGGGCTGTGGCGTCGATGCCGGACCATAGCACTGTCACCGCCATTAGCCATTATACAAGAGTACTAGTCCATAAAGACTATAATTGCTAAGGGAGCCCTTCTGATTACGCAACTGTTGCGAAACTCAAAAAATGGTGCAAATGGCTCTGAGCACTATGGGACTTAACATCTGTGGTCATCAGTCCCCTAGAACTTAGAACTACTTAAACCTAACTAACCTAAGGACATCACACACATCCATGCCCGAGGCAGGATTCGAACCTGCGACGGTAGCAGTCGCGCGTTGCGAAACTGGTAGTACGTACTCCAACATCGTGCGCGGTATCCTGAATCGATCACCCTGGCATAACACTGTGTCTGTACCCCGTGACACTATTACATCAGTGTACACTGATCTGACAGTGATTTCCACACACGGAGATAGCGCCAACATTGCGTACACAAGGTATAAAAGGCACTGCATTGGCGGAGCTGTCATTTGTACTCAGATGACTGACGTGAAAAGGTTTCCGACGTGAATATGGCACCACAATGGGAATTAAAGACTTTGAACTCTTTGGTAGTTGGAGAAAGACACAAGGGACATTCTGTTTCGGAAATCGTTAGTGACTTCAAAATTCCGAGATCCACAGTGTCAAGACTGTGCCGAGAATACCAGATTTCAGAAATTACCTCTCACCATGGATAACGAAGTGACTGACGGCCTTCTCTTAACGACCAAGAACAGGGTCCTTTGCGTAGAGTTGTCAGTGCTAACAGAAATGTTCAAATGTGTGTGAAATCTTATGGTACTTAACTGCTAAGGTCATCAGTCCCTAAGCTTACACACTACTTAACCTAAATTAACCTAAGGACAAACACGCACACCCATGCCCGAGGGAGGACTGGAACCTTCGCCGGGATCAGCCGCACATCAGTGCTAACAGACAATCAACACTGTGTGATATAACGGTAGAAATCAGTGTGGGATGTACGAGAACGTAACCGTTAGGACATTGCGGCGAAATTTAGCGTAAATGGACTATGGGACCAGACGACAGATGCCAGTGTCTTCCTGAGCTTGTGATCGTATCGGTTGCATCCTAGACGAGTGGAAAACCGTGGCCTGACCAGATGAGCCCTGATTTGAGTTGGTAAAAGCTGATGGTAGGGTTTCAGTGTGGTGCAAATTCCACGAAGCCATAGACCAAAGTTATCTACAAGGCTCTGTGCAAGCTGATGGTGGTTGCAAAATGGTGTAAACTGGATCCTCTGGTCCGACTGAACCAATTATTTACTGGAAATGGCTATATTTGACTACTTGGACACCATTTGCAGCCATTCATGGACTTCATGTTGCTAAATAACGGTGACATTTTTATAGACGACAACTGTTCGCTACTTGTTTGAAGAACATTATGAACCATTCGAGCTAATGATTTGTCCACTCGTATCACTCGACATGAATCCGAAAGAACATTTATGGGACATCATCGAGAGTTCAGTTCGCGTACAAAAACCTGCACCGGCAACACTTTCGCGATTGTGGACTACAATAGAGACAGCACGGCTCATTATTTCTACAGTGAACTTCAAGCGACTTGTTGAGTCCATGCCACGTGGAGCCTCTGCAGCACACCGAGCAAAAGAAGGTTAGACGCGAAATTAGGAGGTACCGAACAACTTTTGTCTCAGTGTACACACATAGCGCATAGTGTGTATGAAACATTGTAACAGTTTACTCCTGGTTATGTAGCCTAATAGTAATCTCATCATCATTTATCAGCTTCCTGAGATCAGTTGATTATACATCCAGTGTATTCAGCACAACACATACACACCAAGTTCTTCGAAATGAGATTATGCACAGCGACCACGTCAGGGGTGTTGTATAGTCGAGATATTGTCCCTCCTTCAGCCATCTTTAAGTGACACGTTTCAAGAGGACAACACCCGGCCACAAGGTCATGGAGGTGGTACCCTGTTTCCTTGATCTGCATGACAGTCTGACATCTCACCCGTCAGATGTATTTATTTGTAGATCGACAGCTTGTTCGCCACAGCTCTGCAGCATTCACTGCTATGAGCGAAGGACTCATACATAAATGACATGATAAAATACCCAACAATATGCCCATGTTTTCCTCAGTTCAATGACGCAATGTTTAGAGACTGTGATTATAGAACATAAATCGAGTCACAGCATACTCTATTGTCAAAGTCAAACTTCACATTCAGTTTTGTAATATTAACCACTTCCGTATGTATAATTTACGCTACAAAGTTCATTACAGCAACGTCCATTCTACTCAATGCCAGAATCTGCAAAAATATTGTGTAGTTCTGTATACTCGGAGTAGTTCCATGTACTCACAGTTATTGGTAGAAGCGTTTGAAACTATATATGTAGCACATAACATAAATTTTAAGTTTGTGTCAAACATTCTGCAAATTAGTCTTCTTTAACTGCTGCTGCGACGCTATGAGATTTTATACAGCTGCCATACAGACGACTCTTAAAGGACGGTGGATGTCATATCGTTGTGGATAGTATTGGTACTGTCCTCAGTTTTCTCTACACTTAGAGTTATCTGTTCTGTAGGCTATATTTAGTCGTGGATAGTATTGGTACTGTCCTCAGTTTTCTCTACACTGAGTTATCCGTTGGTTGGTTGGTTGGTTTCGGGAAGGAGACCAGACAGCGTGGTCATCGGTCTCATCGGATTAGGGAAGGATTGGGAAGGAAGTCGGCCGTGCCCTTTCAGAGGAACCATCCCGGCATTTGCCTGAACAGATTTAGGGAAATCACGGAAAACCTAAATCAGGATGGCCGGACGCGGGATTGAACCGTCGTCCTCCCGAATGCGAGTTATCCGTTCTGTAGGCTATATTTAGTCCTTGTTTTTTGAATTATGTTGCCTGTCGTATTGGCTGCTTTGTTGTTGTAAGTGAGGGTATATCATTTGCTTGTTGCTGTGGGTGTTACTGGTACATGTGTGGTGGTCTTCAGTGTGACCATATTGTGTGTACCTGTGTTTGTAAGTTGGTTCACTGGTTGTTTTCACTGAGTGGAATTATATCCAGCTCGTGCAGCACATACTAAAAACCGGCTTTTTTCTGTGTAATCGAGTGGTATGACCTGCTAATGACTTTCCTGAATAAGGAAAAAGTAGTGTTGGTTGTCGTCTCTGTCTAATGTGAGGTTAACGAAATTCAAACATTTTGCTATTTTCTGTGTTTGTGGTGCAGTTTGTTTTTAGATGGATTGCGTTTATGTCCTCGCATGCGACTAGATGTTTCATATAATGAATCACTTACATACCCTGTATAGTTTAACATTTTTTTTCATCGTGATTAAGGAAGGTGTTGGCTAGGAGTCCACTGACTGGCGACCCCATGGAAAGCCCATCTTGTTATGAGAACTGATTGTCATTTGATAAATAGTTTTGCCCTGTGATTAATTTGAGAATGTTAGTTATTTATTTTATGTGGGGTTTGGTAATATCTTTCTGTTGTTTTAATTGCTGTCTGATCATGTAGATGATTTCCATGTTGAGGTGTACATTGATGTCACGTCGACTGATATGAGTGTGGATGTTGTAGGTATGTTGATAAGTTTGATCTTTTGTATCAGTTCTTCTGTGTTGTACATGCTTCTGTTATTTGTATCTACATATTCATGTACTACATGAATATGGAGTTAGTGACTGAGAAGAAACTGTCACTAACGTGGATTCTGCCGCATATGAGTAGGAGTGTTGTCTTGATGCTTGTCCTGATTTTCCAGTCTGCCCAGCCTACGACGTCCGACATCTGTAAGCAGAGCTGCCCGCCCACAACCACTACGTCTGGACGTGGCTTCACATTGCTTTCGCCACGAATTGAAGACACTCACTGCAGCACTCCTCGACCACCCGACCGTTATGCAGTTTCCGAAATGCTCGTGCCAAGCCTCCGAACCATCACAATCTGGCCTAGGTGAGGCTCAGACAGATAGCGCGCCTTCTTCATCCAACGCATAGGCAGCACGCTACATGTACCGTGCGTGTGTCTGATCAGCAGTCATTCCTCGCCAGGGCGCCAGAGGGCGCTTGTATAGTCTGGACGGGTTGATATCGACAGTAGTCGGTGATCATAATGTTCTGGATGATCACTGCATATCGATGCGTGACAGTCGCTCAAAAAACTGGAAGCACCAATTCGAAGAGTTCGTTTACCCATGGAGCACCCTCTCATTCACCATTAGAACACCAGACCACACACGACCGCTGCGACATCTGCAACAATCCGACGCCTTGGGTTCACTCCCTTCGATCATCCTCCATACAGTTCCGATTTAGACCCATCCGCTTTTCATCTGATTCAAATTTAAAGAACGCCTTCGAGGACTTCACTTTGACAGTGATGAAGCAGTGCAAGCAGAGGCGAGGTTCTATCTACGTCAAGAAGTGAAACATTCTACAGTGACGGTATCAACAAAGTGATCTGTCGTTGCCAGAAATGTGTCCGTCACCAAGGTGACATTTGTCGAGAAATAAATATGCAGACATGAAGAATAAAGATGTATAATACTAATAAAGTTTGTTTTATTTAAAAAGCTCTAAAATTTTTGATTTATAAAATTCTGAGGCATTACTTTTAGGTACACCCTCAAGTTTTCCTTCTCACACGCAAATAACTGTAAGCAGAAGGATAAACTTTAAGTGCACGGTCTGTGATATCTTTCAACTATTGATTACTTTTTCTTCGTGGTGTTCTCGCAGTCTAAGATTCACCTTTATACCATGCTGTCCTGCAAACATACAGTCTCACAAATTTCTTCCTCAAATTAAGGGCGATGTTGGGGGAGGGGGGGGGGGGGGAGGGGGGGAGAGGAGTGGAAGATCGTCAGTTTTCTGACTGGTTCGTTGCGACTATCACGGCTTCCTTTCCTGCGCTAACATCCTCACCTTAGAGTAGCACTTGCATGAGATGTCCTCAATTGTTGTTTGGATATAAACCAATCTCTGTCTTCCCTTGGAGGTTCTACACTTTACAGCTTCATCACGTATCACAGACGTTACTCCTTCATGTCTTAACCCATATCCTATCATCCTGTCCCTTCTTCTTTTACGTGTTCTCCATGTTTTCCTTCCGTCTCCAACACTACGGAGAACCACTTCACTATTTATCTAATCAGTCCACTTTATTTTCAACGTTATCCTACGGCACCACATCTGAAATGCTTCGATTTTCTTCTTTTCAGGTGTTGTCACAGCCAATGATTCACTTTCATACAAGGCTGTTCTGCAAACGTACATTCGCACAAGTTTCTTCCTCAAATTAGGGGCGATGTTCGATACTAGAAGAATTATCTCGACTAGCAATGCTCTCTGGTAGTCTGCGTTTTATGTACTACTTGATTCGTCCGTCATGTGTTATTTCACTTCGAACATAGCAGTATTGATTCACTTCATCTACTTCGTGTTCACCAATTTTGATGTGTAGTTTATTACTAATTTCATTTCTACTACCGCTCTTTACCTTTGTTTCTTCGATTTACCCTCAGTCCATATTGTGTACTCCTTAGACTATTTGTTCCGTTCAGTTACTCTGGTAGTTCTTGTCTTTCACTGATAATAGCAATGCCATCCGTATATCTTACCGTTAACATCATTTCGCATTTAATTTTAAACCCTTTTCATTTCTTTTAATGCTTCTTCGATGTATAGATTGAGCAGTATGCACAAATCATTGCATTCCTGCCTTACACTCTTTTCAGTCCTAGCACTTGAATCTTGGCCCCCAGTGTGTTCTTCACTATTGATTTTGATATAAACTGTGTATTATTCGTCTTTCCCTGTAGCTTACACCTATTTTTATGAGAATCTTGCACCATTATAGGTTGTGGAGCGCATTATCTTCGCCAGAAAATTCTATGAATGTGTTTTGATGTTTCTTAAGTCTTGCTTGCATTATCAAGCACGACGTCGGAGCTGCCTCACTGGTGCCGTAACTTCCCGTAAATCCAAACTGGTCGTTTGAAAGCTCCTCATTTTTCTTTCCCATTCTTCTGCACATTACTCTTGTCAGCGACAAGGATGCTTGTACTATAAGCCGACAGTGAATTAGCTGTCGCACATTCTGTCTTTGGTGTTGTGTGGATGATGCTTTTCCGAAAGTCAGATGGCATGTCTCTGATCTCATAGATTCTATAGCGCCATCACAAAGTCCCGTTACCCCCTAGCGTGTGTCCTCGTATTCACAGATGGTTGCATTGTATTAATATGCGATCATGGCAGAAGACAACTTCGACGTAGTGTGATTATTCTTTTTATTATTTATTCCAGAGTGTCTGTGTGTACACCATCGTTATCATAGGAGTGTATGATTCTGCTCCATGTACGATGTGGAATTCTCTTAACATTCCTGGCATGATGACAGTAAATGCACATCGAAGAGGATGCTTTAGTTCGTCAGCTGTCTCGTAAGGTGTGGCAGCGGCCTTCACTTTAATGAACCCCCAATAATGCATTATTGCAAGATGACAGATCAGGACTTCCGTGAGCCCTCTCCAAGATGCAAGGAAGTGGACAGAACCACTTGCAGTCCATTTATCAGAAAATACCTCACTGAAATATTCTTTAACGGCAGTAGCATAGTGGGCTTGTGCTCCATCCTACCGGACCAAAATACGAGTGAGCAGTCCCGATTTTGCAGATTTGAAAAAAACAAATCACGTAAAACGATGATCTACGCAGTGTAATTCACAGCACCGTACTGGGTGTTGTGTGATGTCCTTAGGTTAGTTAGGTTTAAGTAGTTCTAGGGGACTGATGACCATAGATGTTAAGTCCCATAGTGCTCAGAGCCATTTGAACCATTTGAACCGCAGCACCGTCAAAGATACACTCCTGGAAATTGAAATAAGAACACCGTGAATTCATTGTCCCAGGAAGGGGAAACTTTATTGACACATTCCTGGGGTCAGATACATCACATGATCACACTGACAGAACCACAGGCACATAGACACAGGCAACAGAGCATGCACAATGTCGGCACTAGTACAGTGTATATCCACCTTTCGCAGCAATGCAGGCTGCTATTCTCCCATGGAGACGATCGTAGAGATGCTGGATGTAGTCCTGTGGAACGGCTTGCCATGCCATTTCCACCTGGCGCCTCAGTTGGACCAGCGTTCGTGCTGGACGTGCAGACCGCGTGAGACGACGCTTCATCCAGTCCCAAACATGCTCAATGGGGGACAGATCCGGAGATCTTGCTGGCCAGGGTAGTTGACTTACACCTTCTAGAGCACGTTGGGTGGCACGGGATACATTCGGACGTGCATTGTCCTGTTGGAACAGCAAGTTCCCTTGCCGGTCTAGGAATGGTAGAACGATGGGTTCGATGACGGTTTGGATGTACCGTGCACTATTCAGTGTCCCCTCGACGATCACCAGTGGTGTACGGCCAGTGTAGGAGATCGCTCCCCACACCATGATGCCGGGTGTTGGCCCTGTGTGCCTCGGTCGTATGCAGTCCTGATTGTGGCGCTTACCTGCACGGCGCCAAACACGCATACGACCATCATTGGCACCAAGGCAGAAGCGACTCTCATCGCTGAAGACGACACGTCTCCATTCGTCCCTCCATTCACGCCTGTCGCGACACCACTGGAAGCGGGCTGCAAGATGTTGGGGCGTGAGCGGAAGACGGCCTAACGGTGTGCGGGACCGTAGCCCAGCTTCATGGAGACGGTTGCGAATGGTCCTCGCCGATACCCCAGGAGCAACAGTGTCCCTAATTTGCTGGGAAGTGGCGGTGCGGTCCCCTACGGCACTGCGTAGGATCCTACGGTCTTGGCGCGCATCCGTGCGTCGCTGCGGTCCGGTCCCAGGTCGACGGGCACGTGCACCTTCCGCCGACCACTGGCGACAACATCGATGTATTGTGGAGACCTCACGCCCCACGTGTTGAGCAATTCGGCGGTACGTCCACCCGGGCTCCCGCATGCCCACTATACGCCCTCGCTCAAAGTCCGTCAACTGCACATACGGTTCACGTCCACGCTGTCGCGGCATGCTACCAGTGTTAAAGACTGCGATGGAGCTCCGTATGCCACGGCAAACTGGCTGACACTGACGGCGGCGGTGCACAAATGCTGCGCAGCTAGCGCCATTCGACGGCCAACACCGCGGTTCCTGGTGTGTCCGCTGTGCCGTGCGTGTGATCATTGCTTGTACAGCCCTCTCGCAGTGCCCGGAGCAAGTATGGTGGGTCTGACACACCGGTGTCAATGTGTTCTTTTTTCCATTTCCAGGAGTGTATAAGGGCCTCCCAATTGGGTTAAAAACATTGCGTGTGGGTTTTCTTTACCCCAGAAATAAATGTTTCTCGCTTTCGCACTGCAGTATATTGCACACTCGCCCGAGAAAAATACTTTCACCGTTGAAGAGGGAGTTGTAAGGAGGTCGATCATTAGCCCACAAACCTCATGACGTTTCTACCTGTCATTGTCACTGAAATAGTTTACAAACGAAAGTTTAAATGGTTTTAACTACAAATAATTCTTGAAATGTTTTTGTAATGTCAAGTATGGAACTCCCAACTTCTGTTACCGGCCGGCCGGCGTGGCCAATCGGTTCTAGGCGCTTCAGTCTGGAACCACGAGGTCGATCATTAGCCCACAAACCTCACGACGTTTCTACCTGTCATTGTCACTGAAATAGTTTACAAACGAAAGTTTAAATGGTTTTAACTACAAATAATTCTTGAAATGTTTTTGTAATGTCAAGTATGGAACTCCTAACTTCTGTTACCGGCCGGCCGGCGTGGCCAATCGGTTCTAGGCGCTTCAGTCTGGAACCACGCGACCGCTACGGTCGCAGGTTCGAATCCTGTCTTAGGCATTAGATTAGTTCGGTTAGAGTAGTTTTAAGTTCTAGGGGACTGATGACCTCAGATGTTAAGTCCCATAGTGTTCAGAGTCATTTTTTTCTGTTGCCGCTAACGAATGGACTTTATGTCGTAGGTTCGACAGACGCTGCAGTCTCCACACACTTTTAGAGTCGTATCGGTGGCCGTCCTCAGCTGCGCTTATATTTTATGCAGACAGCTGCACAATAGCTTTTGATGGAGAAGGTTTTTGGAAGTTTGTAGTGAAATACTGAATATCTCTCAGTGATTTTCCTGTATTTGGTCGTTCGTGAGCCCACGTGCTCACTACCATCCGTTCCACCACTGTGAAAGTTGACTCATCAGGCATGATTTAGATGTACAGGGTGATTATAATTAAACTTTCAAACTGCTATAGAAATAACACAACTGGTCAGAATGACGTCAAATTGCAACCGAATATTATCGGAAAAGGGGGAAAACGTATGGCAGAAGAAAAATAAATCGTTACCAAATGTAGCAATAGATGGCGCTATAAGAATCATAATTTAATAGTGGTCAACAATAAATGACAAATGAATCATACAACAATGCCTAAGGTGTACGTTTGACGTTAGACAAACTGCACTATTCAGTGTGCATGGATGTATAGGTGTGATACTGTTGGTTACGTAAGCCCAAAAATTCAAATGGCTGTGAGCACTATGGGACTTAACATCTGAGGTCATCAGTCCCCTAGACGTAGAACTACTTAGACCTAACTAACCTAAGGACAGCACACACATCCATGTCCGAGGCAGCATTCGAACCCGTGACCGTAGCAGCCGCGTGGTTCCGGACTGAAGCGCCTAAAACCGCTCACGTGAGCCCATCCACCACGTCACGGTCATGTCACATCGGATGGGAAAAATCGGTTGTTAATTTGCCCTGAGCTGCTTAAAAAGCATAACTCACATCGGTTTTTAATTGTCCTGAGGGCAAAAACTGCAAAAAAAGCATAAATCAAAAACTGCAAAAAAAGCATAAATCAAAAACAAATCGGATTATTAATTTCCATGTAACTGGCGCAAAACATGTTCAGTATGCTGTTCACCGTTTTCTGCAACAAGCAGAAACCGAGAAACAGCATGTTCCGCAACTGATCGAAGTGTTTAGTGTTACTGGGGTCCCGTTCAGAATGTGTTGCGCAATGCTTGCCTTCAATGCAGCTAAGTTTAAAATCGGAACACTGAACACAACATCTTTCAGATGGCCCCAAAGCCAGAAGTCACACGGATTAATATCAGGTTATCGGGACGGCCCGGCTGTAGGGAAATGGCGGCCCTTAATTCTAGATTTTCCGAAATGGTGCTTCAGCAGCTGCTTAACTGGATTTGCAATGTGTAGAGGTGCGCCATCTTGGCTGGCTCTGAGCACTATGGGACTTAACATCTATGGTCATCAGTCCCTAGAACTTAGAATAACTTAAACCTAACTAACCTAAGGACATCACACAACACCCAGCCATCACGAGGCAGAGAAAATCCCTGACCCCACCGGGAATCGAACCCGGGAACCCGGGCGTGGGAAGCGAGAACGCTACCGCACGACCACGAGATGCTGCGCCATCTTGCATAAACGTTGTCCCATCCACGCTGTTGGAGAGCTGGAATGACGTTGTTGCACAAAAGACACTCATAGCGCTTACCAGGTAATAGGACCGGAAGCACCTGTCACTTCGAAAAATATAGCCCTTTGAAAAATGATGCCGTAAACCCGCGCCACACAGTTTTCTTTTCAGGATGAAGTGGTACTGGTTGATTTTCGTGCGGATTTTCCGTCGCTCATATTCGACAGTTCTGTGTATTGACATATCCTGTCAGATGGAAGTGGGCTTCGTCTGTCCACAAAATCTTCCACGCCCAATCATTTTCAACTTCCATGCGAGCAAGAAATTCTAAAACATAGGTCTCTCTTGTTGGAAGATCAGTAGGAAGCAACTTGTGCGCATGGGTAATTTTGAATGGATAGCAAAGAGGGATGTTTCGTAGGTTCAAAAATGGTTCTAAGCATTATGGGACTTAGCATCCGTAGTCATCAGTCCCCTAGACTTAGAACTACTTGAACCTAACTAACCTAAGGACATCACACACATCCATGCCCGAGGCAGAATTCGAACCTGCAACCGTAGTAGCAGCTCGGCTCTGGACTGAAGCGCCTAGAACCACTCGGCCACAACGATGTTTCGTAGAATTTTATGCACCATGCTTACGGATATGTCCACTGTTCGGACAATTCTCCGTGCACTACACGTTTTCACACCATCACTCGTCTTCTCCCGCACTGCTGTAGCCACTGCTTCCACTGAAGTCGAATCAATTCGTTTCCTCACGCTACCAGGTTGCTCACCAAAAAGAACGCGTCTTTTCCGATTTCCAAATCCTTTTTTCTCCAGACCCACTGCAGTCATCGCATCAACACCCTTTTTCAAACCCTTCAGTGTCCGGAACGTCTGCAGATCGACGTGTGCAAAGTCATCATTCTTGTAATACAGCTTTACAACCAGAGCGCCATCTTGCATTGAGACAGTCATGGCGATCGTCGCAGACGCGAAAGGAGGAAAAGACATGTACATGGTGTGTTTATACTGACTTCAATCGGTAGTGTGCATAACAGATGTTTTCATTTACGTATTCTGACACATACAGCGCCATCTATTGATCAATTTTCACACTATTTTTTTTTCTTGCATACGTTTTCGCCATTCTGCGATTATATTCCGTTGCAATTTGACTTCATCCTGACCAGTGCGACGGGGCGGTAAACAAGAAGTGCGGTTGCAGCGCTCTCACGAATGTGCATATACAAATGTTGGTTAAAAAATGTTATTGCAAATTTTGGCTCTCTCGTAAGTCTCAGGGGATGATTTACACACTTGGTGCATTAGTACACTGTTCCACACCCGCGCATTAGTTATAGTTTTTGGATTAATATTCATGAGTACAGTTTATGCTAGGGAACAAAAATTTGGCGATTATTACACCAAAATCAGTTTTTAACGACACAGTTCAATCACTACTTATTGGCGTTGTCCTTTTCTTTCACACAACGAAATTAGCACTGGTGAGACGGTTTACAGTTTTATTTTAATAATAGTTTGACCCCGAGCCCCCAATAGCAGTAATGTAGGCTGCTATAAACGAAAATTACTCAATCAGTTCGAACAGAACCCCACGTCCCACTGTCCTCTTTGTTCTAGCAGTTTTGGCACGAAATCACAGATTGCCACATGTTCACTTACGCCGATGTATACCTCGTAATTCGCACTCACAGAAATAATCGTAGCACTTCCAGTTCACCAAATATATGCTTGCACACTTGCACTATTAGACAATACTCTTTGTCGAAATAAATCGGCGCGAGAAAAAATTCTCAAACGACCACATGGGCTACCCTCAAGTGGGGGTCGCTCGCCACCCACCCTCCAAAACGATTGACCATCGACTGCCCATCGACTGCCCCTGGCCAAGATGGCCGCTCGCTTATAGAGACTCGGTTGTCCACCCCCTGGTTATTTAAGTACCAATCTCACCAGTTAAGGTTGCAAATTTGGATACATACATCCCTCGACAGAAATAAGTACACCATCGGAACCGCGCTAAAAGGTACATCTAATTCACTATCATACGTTAATTTCTAGGATTATCCTATCGCCCGTAAATCAAGTTTTAGTTTTTTGCTAAATTTCGCCACTTAGCGCAAATTTGTTTATTGACGTCTGTGTTGCAAAATTTTAACGTGGAACTGCATATAGCACCGTTTTTAGACGTAATCTATAGCGATCTACACATTGTGCTGCTCAAAATCTTCATATCTATAATAATTAATTACTTATGGGTGATAAATGTTAATAATAACTTGCAAACAATGAGAACTATTGCAAGTTAAGTGTATAGTATAAATTAACTAGTTTAAAATACGTGTGATGCCATCCTAAGTATTGTATAGTGCCGTTCTTTACGTCACGAATTATCTATCGAATTTTATAAATAATTTTCCCTCAAACTTTGTTTATTGCTCTTTACAGGGTTAATTATTTATGAGTCTTAACATATGACTACCGCACTCGATCCGCTATGATGAAACGTTTTTAATGAGTGCTCGCTTATCCCTGTAAGTTGTTATTTACTATTTTTATTAATCTTTCAGTATTCTTGATATTAAGCGATTTTGAGGTTACCATAACTGTTGCGTCTCGTTACGTGAAACAAAGATCGATCTTTCAGAAGGTGCATATTGCTGGCCACAGTCAACTGCCGCATTGCTCTTCACCGTAAGTTACATAGTTTTCGCGTAAAGCTCGAAAAACCAAACAATCCCCCAAGCTGCTGGCCACGTGGCCGCCCGGCGACAGAGACATCACACCGACCGTTGCAAATCTCGCGCGGGCGCGCCACGCGCTCTCGCGAATCGCGTACCATGTCGCACGCTCGCTCTCCACAAAGCAATCCCTGCATACTAGACCTATTCATCTAGTAACGGGGTTTGTACCGTCACTCCAGTGGTGTGATTTCTGCAGCGCTTTGAAAGTTCAATTATAATCACCCTGCATATCACCAGCCGCAACAATAAGTAACAACAATTGATCAACATCTATGTAATACGTAGGTGTTAAAGGGACTTTATGATCGCTCCGTACACAACAGCTTGAATAGTTTTTAGGTTGCCACTTCATTTATTGATTTCAGAAATTCCGAAGGATTGTTGGCTATGCCTTCTGCCTTATTTATTCGCAGAGTAATATTGAATCTTAATTTTGTAGGAAAACAAAATTATTTATGAAAACTAAACACGTCGAAAGCCGGTAAGAAACGACAGGAGGGAGTGACGGAGCCAAAAGAGGCTCCTAAAAGTCTCTGGACTAAGACACCGACGTCCATAAATCCACCCCTGATCTGACAAGGGAACCTCCCCATCGCACCCCCCTCAGATTTAGTTATAATTTGGCACAGTGGATAGGCCTTGAAAAACTGAACACAGATCAATCGAGAAAACAGGAAGAAGTTGTGTGGAACTATGAAAAAATAAGCAAAATATACAAACTGAGTAGTCCATGGGCAACATAGGCAACATCAAGGATAATGTGAGCACAGGTGCGCCGTGGTCCCGTGGTTAGCGTGCGCAGCTGCGGAGCGAGAGGTCCTTGGTTCAAGTCTTCCCTCGAGCGAAATGTTTACTTACTTTATTTTTGCAAAGTTATGATCTGTCCGTTCGTTCATTGACGTCTCTGTTCACTGTAATAAGTTTAGTGTCTGTGTTTTGCGACCCAATCGCAAAACCGCGCGATAACTAGACGAAAGGACGTGCCTGTCCAATGGAAACCGCAAACATTTGATTGCAAGGTCATAGGTCAACCGATTCCTCCACAGGAAAACACATCTGATATATTCTATACGACACTGGTGACGGCACGTGCGTCACATGACAGGGATATGTTGTCGACCCACCTAACTTGCACACTTGGCGAATGGGTAAAAAGATTCTTCTACCTTGCCCGATTTAGGTTTTCTTGTGGATGTGATAATCACTTCCAAAAAAGTGATGAAAACATAAGAATGTGTCACATAAAACTGCAACAAATGAATGCAACAGTTTCACAGTCGCAAAGTTTTCTCTGTGCTCTGTCAAAACATATGTTTTTAACGTTTTCAAATTTTTCCGTGTGTAGACCGTTAAATCCTGCATATGTCCAAGCAAATGTGAACATGTCCTGGAATTTTGGAGAGCGAAGTTGATTATGTGTGAGTGCCTGAACTCTGATAATTGTCTGAAAAATAAAGAATTAAACTTTTCACTCGAGGGAAGACTTGAACCAAGGACCTCTCATTCCGCAGCTGCTCACGCTAACCACGGGACCACGGCTCTACTGTACTCACGTCGTCCTTGATGGTGCCTATGTTGCCCATGGACTACTCAGTTTGTATATTTTGCTTATTTTTTCATAGTTCCACACAACTTCTTCCCGTTTTCTCGATTGATCTGTGTTCAGTTTTTCAAGGCCTATCCACTGTGCCAACTTTTAACTAAATCTGAGTGGGGTGCGATGGGGAGGTTCCCTTGTGAGGAACAAAGGATAAAAAAGTGCTTATAACGTTCGCCGGAATTTGGCTACGGTGCTGCGAGAGCAGTGCAGTGCAATTAGGATCCGCTCGCGCTCGGTGGCGGGCCGTGTGCCGGGGAGCCCCCGGTCCTGGGCCGGCACGTCCGTCCAGACGGAACAGAGACGCCAGCGCCGCTGTCAGACGGCGCAGCGCGCGGGAGGCAGCTGCGACAAGTGCGGAACACCTCCGGCGGCGCATTCCGCGCATCGCCGCTGCACTGGCCCGGGCGGGCTTCAACCGCCGCTCCTGTGTGGTCCTTTCTTGCAGGCTGCACTTCCCAGAGGCTCGCTGCCGCCGTAATTGGCCCTTCTTTACTCGCGCCACAATGCATTTTTACCGAGTGCCGCGCGCAAAAAGGTCGGTGACAGTTACCATGTCGGGAAGAAATTCGAGCGGTCAATTCCACTGCTCGGCGACCAGTGTTTTGCGCTGCGCGCTGCAGGCATGCGTACGCACGCGGGCCATTGCCGCTTCTTGCCGGACGCGCCGGGGATTAATGCATTATGTCGGCACTCGTGCGCGCTTGCACCGCCAGGCGGAAGAGCGTCCGCGAAATGGTGCCGGCCGCGCGCTAACGGGACGCCGACGTTGCTCCTGGGGTCTCATACCACCAGTTCCCATCCCTGCCCGCACCGACGTGGGTAAAGATAAATGGCGATTGCGTGGGTGATACCATCGGGACAATGACCGCTGTAAAAGCCGGTATCATTGACTAAGCAACAATACAAGCTTACCGTCGTAAATAGGAAATAAACGGTTTGTGCTGTATCTCGTTCAAACTATGACCTTCCTTCAGTATCAATATCGGCACTAAACGTGGATCTTAAACACTAAGGTGTCGTAGGTGATGTACAGGGCGTTTACTGGTAGCCAGCATCACCGAAATTATGCATGCATATTAACACCAATCATGTTGAAGAAAACCACCAACGGCCAGCGCCTTGTTTTTCTCTTCGCTGTGTAGCATCGTGTCTTCTGGTCCATGGTGTCAACATCGTCCTTTGTGGCACTGTATATCATTATAACATCAGGCTTCTTTACTTGTGATGATGGAACCGTTGCATGGTCATGAAGACAGCTAAGAACGGTAACAACTTAGTTTTTCTTAGGAGCATAAGAAGCTATCATCACATCTGATTGAAAAGCAAATAATGTAGAATATACTTCACATTCCTTAGGTGTAGTAAAACCGTCAGAAATTTCATCTTTGTTTTTTCGGATAGTACCGACTTGGGTAAGATCTTTTGACAACAAATAATGATCTAAACCGAGAGACATAAAATAAAGTTATCACAGGTGATATTACGATCAGACTTTTCAAGTTCAGTCACCAAGGTTTTCGCAACGTCCTCTCCAAGTCGCACGGCTCCGAATTCTTCCTCTTTTCCCCAAATACACTTTCATCTTCCAGCAGCAGCTCGCTGTATTGTCCCAAATTGTCCAGAACTTTATTTCGTATCCACCAGGTTTTCAAAAAATGGTTGAAATGGCTCTGAGCACTATGGGACTTAACTTCTCAGGTAATCAGTCCCCTAGAACTTAGAACTACTTAAACCTAACTAACCTAAGGACATCACACACATTCATGCCTGAGGCAGCATTCGGACCTACGACCGTAGCGGTCGCGCGGTTCCAGACTGTAGCGCCTAGAACCGCTTGGCCATCTCGGCCGGCTACCAAGTTTTGATGGATGTATTGTCGAAATGGACAGCGACGTCGAAATGTGACTAAATGTTCGGCCACAGTTATGCACCACCCTGGAATGCAGGCTTCCCTAGGGGTAGTTTCCCACATCTCAAATACTTCTCTGATTGGTTCCAATTTGTCACATGACCTACGTTCACGTCGGGCTGCTGCACTGTCAATGAGCAACACCTTCAGAATAGCATGGAAGCGGTTGCGAGACATAATTTCATTGAACAGTGGTCGACCATTGTCAGTATACCAAAGCTGCCTGATATCTTCATTACTTGACTTGTAAACTCCAATCAGGATCAGATCAGCAAGTAACTTTTTCATTTAATGCATATCTATATCTGCTCAGGCCTCGTAAACGATTAGACTTCCCTTGATGGTCTACATACACTCTTTGTCAATGAGGAGTACACGAAAAAACAACATAAAACAAGATTCTCCATTATCACAGTTCTTAATCGAATAACTTGTAGGTCTTCTTTCAAAACATCCTTTCTACTCCGCCTACCAGAAATTCAAGCTTGAAGAACCATAGGTCATAATTCATTCTCTTTACGAGGAAATGTAAGTCATACTCAACAGAATTTGCACTACATTATTCTTCTCCATCTTCATAAGGCGATTCTTCATGATCATCATCTTCGTATAGTCTTGAGTTTTCAGCAACCTCATTACCATCAAAACCGGAAGATTCACATTCACTAGGTGGATTTTTACAAACAGAAGACTGCTCCAACAGCTCCCTTATCTCCTCATCTGATAGTCCTCTTGTCCGTAAAATTTTCAATTTGTAGAACGGACAACTCTTATGAAACACATATACGAAGACAGTAACTTGTTCTCGAAAGAACAGTTACTGTTGATGACCGTGCAGCTTTTCCCTGGAATAAATGATGACTAACTGAAAACCTCAGCTGCCAACAGGTGTTGTTGATATACCTCGATGTGGACAGCTGAAAATGTGTGCCCCGACCGGGAGATCCCGCGTTCGAGTCCCGGTCGGGGCACACATTTTCAGCTGTCCACATCGAGGTATATCAACAACACCTGTTGGCAGCTGAGGTTTTCAGTTAGTCATCATTTATTCCAGGGAAAAGCTGCATGGTCATCAACAGTAACTGTTCTTTCAAAGAAATGGCTCTGAGCACTATGGGACTCAACTGCTGAGGGCATTAGTCCCCTAGAACTTAGAACTAGTTAAACCTAACTAACCTAAGGACATCACAAACATCCATGCCCGAGGCAGGATTCGAACCTGCGACCGTAGCGGTCTTGCGGTTCCAGACCGCAGCGCCTTTAACCGCACGGCCACTTCGGCCGGCAACTGTTCTTTCGAGAACAAGTTACTGTCTTCGTATATATATAGTTAAAGGCTACCCAGCCATTGACCTTCGTCTGTGCGATTGGGTACAGGTTGCCCAAACTCGTACGGGAATCGCCAAAGCGTGGGCGAGGAATGAGTGGTTGAGCAAATGTCTATAAGGTACAATACATATGTAGAATTGTGGACAGTTGGGAATGTGAGTCTCACGGGAAGCAGGCAAGGGATAAGTCCCTGCAGTCGCGCTATTCATCTGTGTCCTCGGTTGCTCAGATGGATAGAGCGTCTGCTATGGAAGCAGGAGATCCCGGGTTCGAGTCTCGGTCGGGGCATGCATTTTCAGTTGTCCACATCGAGGTATATCAACAACACCTGTTGGCAGCTGAGGGTTTCAGTTAGTCATCATTTATCTTATGAAATAATGCACCAAAATAAACATGTGCGTACCACAAGGATGACTGTTGAACAACGAAAGACTAACAGCACGAGTCAACAATCGCAATTGACGTAACAGACGTTGTGTAGACAGACATGTGGTTGTGGAAAAATTGCTTCTCACCGCACTGGTCTGCAATGTCCGTACGGGAGGAAACGTGCACCAAAGTTTAACAGAAAGCCATAAGTAAATTTTTAATTTTTTTTAGAAAATTATGACTAACTTCGCAAATTAGGAAAAGTCACTAAATTTCTTTTAAATAAAATGTATAGGTAGTAATAGAGTAGGTATTAAACATCACGAGCGGGCTTCGGGGGCTCAGTGTCCGGTAAAGGGTTAAGTTTTGGAAAGATTGCGTTTTTTCACACACGTTGAGGTTAGCACCATGTTTCCTTCATTAAGAGCACGGACAATCCAACGTCGCACATTAATCATGTCTGTACAATCATCACCGTACACAGCTTTCATTCTTTTGTGGATTCCAAATAGAGGCATGTTTTCTTCGGTTAGAAACACGTTTACAGCACGCTGTTACACAGTGACAGTTTCGCAACACACCACTTCGTTACATGCTACAATTCGGAACACATTAGCGGCAGAGGGCTGTAACTTGCGTCAGTGAATCCAGAAGGTCGTCCAAGTAATATGCCCGAGATGTAATACCTAAACCGATACTGAGAGCAGAGTAAAAAATTTCGCAGGTCTTACTTTTCAGCACACCCTATTTCATAGAACGTAAAGCCGTAAATAGCCCAACTGTTGGTTTGACACTACAGTGCTGTGTTAGGTCTTATTGGAAGAGGTTTTATTATTGTATGGGTGTTCGTTTTACATCATTTAATTTTTTTAACTATTGTTTTCCCACTACTTAACTTTACATAGTTGCATAGCTAGATCCAAAACGTACCTATAAACACTCAAATACGCAACACCAATACCTGTCCAATTGCCATAATTCTGCACAGTTTATGTTAGGGAAATACAGTATTACACGTCTTAATAAGTTTGTCCAATTGCCATAATTCTGCACAGTTTATGCTAGGGAAATACAGTATTACACGCCTTAATAAGTTTGCTTTGGTACGAACATTTCAACGCTGGCGCACAACAAGCAACACACATGTATGCACTTGTTGCTGGCAGTGGATTATTACCTTCTTAACCACATACCCTCGTACATAACTAAATGTAACAGTTGGTCGAGCAGTTTCACCTTCTTACTTGTCCGCTCCGATAGCTGAATGTTCAGCGCGATGGACTGCCGTCCTATGGGGTCCGGGTTCGATTCCCAGCTGTCTGGGCGATTTTCTCCCCTCAGGGACTGGGTGTTGTGTTGTCTTAATCACCATTTCATCCCCATCCGAGGCGCAGGTCGCCCAGTGTGGCGTCGGATGTAATAAGACCTGCATGCGAAGGCTAATCTCAGGGACTACTGTAGAGATGTTGATATAGTTTTCACTAATAGATTGACGTTTTCACGATAGTATAATCTATTATCGCTACGCCAGACAAGTCGTGCGGCAGTAAATGCCTTGTGGCAGAGCTTACGCTTAGAAATTTTAGATGCCGGAACACACCTCTTCAAATATAGAACCTCCCATCTCCGCCATAAAAATCACAAGTTTCTATTTTTGAAAATTTCTGATTAAACGTACAATGAGAAATCATTGTTTACAACACACTCTTCTAAAACTCTGTTTTTAAAATATGGGATCTTGCAATCACAACTAAAACCACAAGAGCTAATATAAGCAGGAGCAACCGTCTGTCCCTGTAGCAGTATCGTTTTGATCCCTAGTTCTGCTCGATACATATCGGGAAAGTTGGTAGTCTTCGCCATGACGTCATGCTTTATACAGCGGCCAACCGCAGTGTCGAAACATTCGCATTGTAGCTACTCGGTGAAGAGAAAGTTTCTTGAGTGCAAACTTGTATTCCTAGGTTTTGGAACAGCTCACCATGAATTTTCTAGAAACTTAAATTTTCTGATTGAAATATTTCATTAACTAACATGTTATTCTAGTTAGACAGTACCTCACCACAACACCTCCCCATTGCATCACATTGGTCCTCTACTGTCAACGCCGGCACAGCAGAAGAATACAGTTACATTGCGATGTAATACACATGTACTATTTTAAACCTCCGGTGTCGACCATTCCAGTGAGTTAAAAACAATTGCTGTGAGCTGAGGGACGCCGTTCCGACACCTTCTGACAGATATTAAGGCCTACTTTGTGCTATCCGTGCGAAGGCGGGGTTGATCGCTAGTTGCTTCTAAAACGATTTGTTTCGTTACATATAAGATGGAAGTCTTTAACCTGTATATTAGCCCACAATGTAAATACTTGTTACATTTTGCATGTTCACGAGGCTCATTTTCTTTTTCATTCGCCCTCTGCTGCTTGTTTTCTGTGGTAAAGATGTATGCAAATCAGTTGCACTTACCTCGTGACGTATGAAGGCTGCGAGTGATGCTGCAGTCTCTGCCTTTGCCGATTTTGCCAAGATGGCGTGGCTCGAATCAAGTAGCTTTTCTGAAAAGTACAAATAAGTTCATAATCGTATTCAGGTGCGATTAATGTGTCCAGTGTGCACACGATCGACAATTTTCAGCCACATTATGTCGTAACGTATTATGCATATTTGTAGGGACGCCATTTTTCATTAAACAGGAAATAACATTAAAGCAATTATAACTGCCTTCACAAAGATATGATTTAGTAATCAACCCCAGATTCCGTAGTGAATCGGAACTCCCATGTATAAATCAGCTTCAGACTTCTGATTAATTTGCAACTGAGTTAACGTGTTAAATATTTAAAGTATGTAGAAGCGGGAGGAAGTATAAAAAAAGGTTTGAAATCATGTTTATAATTTGTTGGAAGTGACCAAGACGAAGGGCGCCCATAACCAGGGAAAGGAAGGGTCGCGTCCACGCCCTTCCCTCCCTTCCCCGACAGCTCTCAGGGAAAGGAAAAAATTTAGTGTATTCAGGCTTATTTTATCAGGTAAATAATTTAAATGTTGGTATTACGCAAACTTTCAACAGCGTCGGATCTGGAACGTTCTTATGGCTACTTACAAGTTGCCATTTCTCTTTCAAAATATTAAAAATACTCCAAACCCCAAGGTCTAGTGCCTCCTCCCCTCCCCCTACAAACTATCGTATGAACGATCTTCGCTAAGTGCGCTCGCTATTAAACACTGGACGAGTAAAATCTGGATATTTCGTGCTCCGTTTTAAGCAAAAGCTAGGTTTTCAGGCTTCTATTTATTAGGTCAATCATACAATGATATAACTTTGCAAGTATGTTCAGTGGTATATTTGGACAATGTAATATAGATCATTAGCAGCTCATATATTGGGTCGTCTTTCCTCATAAACTGCTTGTAGAAACTTTCATAATTATCATAATTTGAAATCATACGTAATTTACTCCACCTGTATACATCTTTTTCCCTATTAGCCCTCGAGCCGTTCAAACCCTCATTTTTTATGCAGCAGATGTCGCGACACTACGTCTCATTATTTTTACCCCAGCGACAGCAGCGTCCCAAGTGGCAAGCAAGCGACATTTCTGAATGCGATATCGGATGAGTATGAATACTACGTCTATTGATTTGTAGCATAGCTTTTACAATAGGAAGTGTAGATAGTGCCATAAAAATCGGCAATAACTAAAATATTGCAGCACATTTGTGATTATTTAGTGTCCTAACGATCCTGGGAGATGTAAACGGTGCATTACAGGACAGTCTTTTTATTTACGATTTTCTTGTAAAGTGCACACATATACTGAATCATGTCGTTTCCCTTTAATAACAGATACTGCTAGTAAACATCAGATGACCTGACCTTTTACGGAAAGACGTCGTATATCTCTCCAACAAAGTGGAGTTTTTTTCGCTGAGAGTTAGTAACGTAGGAAACCTATATGGAACGTAATGCTCACGTTATTTAAAGTACCAAATAAGCCATCGCAACTGTAGCTCAAGGGAAAACCACACATGCTTTTATATGTATTTCACAATAACTCATGTCTCTTGATAACTTACTAACGCATGGAACGCAAACATATAACAGCTATTCTAGTAATAAAGTAGAAAATAATTAAAAACAAATATTATCCTTACCTCACATTGTCAAGCGGCAACAAACTTTGCTCCAGAGTGTGTCGTGACTGTATTTAATAGGCTGTGACAATGTCCTCTCTGTACTTACTGTCCTTCAATTGATTTTACACAGATATTAATCTCTTGGGGTATAGTACTAATGCAATAAAAATACATATATAGCACATAAGTAGATTTATATTTACATATTTTAGGTAACACAGACAATATTCATGAAACAAAAAGAAAGAAAAAATACATGAATAAACACGCCAGAAAAGTTGCATCGCAGTACGCCCTTGTCCTCCTCCGATCTTACGAATGACTTACTGAGCCTGTTACAGGGAGACGTACATATTTTCCGTCAACAAACACTGCTGCAGGTGGAGCAAGTGATGAGTGACAGACAAAAATGCAAGCACAGACCGAGGTTCAAATCCTGGACTTTTCGATCCGTAAACTGACGCTTAACTACTGACAATGAGCCACTAAGCCACACTACTCGTGTGGAAAGTTAATTAGTGAACATTTTCGCGAAAGAGTTATTGGGGTATTTCTTGAGGGTACCCACTTAGCATATCAACGTACAGTGGACGATCTCAACAAAATCTTGGATGAGTATCTAAAATCGAAAGAACAAAATGTCATACCACGCAGGAAATCTTTCTCTTGTTCAAATGCAACTCAACAGTTTAGAAATATGTCTCTATATAAGACAAAACAAAAAGCAGTCCAGTCTTCGGTCCTATTATTATGATGCAGTTAATATGGCAGAGATGAGGGAACTCTGCACAACTCGATCTAGCCATCAATTCTTGCATGTGTAACATTCGGTTTTTTGATAACGTCAGCATTTCTTAAGTTCAGGATAGACATGACCAAGCAAGGTGAGGCGATTTTTACACGCCATGTTTTCTTCAGCGGTTTCTTAGCCACTGGTTCTCTCCTCTTATCTCAAACACTTACCATCGTTCCACAACTACAAGATCTGATACATCCCTAACGTCTTTTACACCTTGGCATAACGCTTAATCTTCCTCTATCTTCTTCTCGAATTCAGCCGTAAGAGTATGGAACGAGTAACCTACGTATGATCCGAAAAAATGGCACATTCAAGAAGATATTAGCGCTTCAACTGTTACCGTCGACATGTCTTCCCTGGGAACGTATCTCAGCTGTCTCTCTACCGTACAACAGTGAAACAGTATTCCTGCTCATTTCTCAACAGTATCCCGGCCTTCCTCATCCTTTTATACAGTAGACACGAGTTATTTCGAAATTGGATGAACGGAGAACTCTGTTAACCAGTCCCAGCTGTTCAGTCCTTGCCGAATTAAACCGAAAAATCTACCAGTTACACCGAATTTCTGGTAATTCGAACTAGAAACTGAAATTTGCTCACCACATTACATATTGGATATCTTACTTTTTGTATAAACCGTTTAAGTAAGTGCAAATGTAGTGCTGCGCTCTGCGGTGTTTTCCGTTATGAATATCACATAATTTTCTCTACAATGTACGGTACCGTAATTTCGCAACAATGCCCCGATCGCTTGCTTACTGCTCACGTGTCACTTCCATGGCGCAAGACGCACGTGAGGGGCAAGAGTGTGGTTGGTAACCAGACCGCTGGACGCGGCGCGCGACCTGAAGGGTGCAGTGTGTGAAGAGTAAATGCACTCTTTCCTTTCGCTGCATCACTCGCTATATACCGAAACAAAAATGAGCTCTTCATGCTGTGATGCTAAAACAAAAACACCAAATTCTACATATTGCACTCTTACCACAAAACTGGCGCATAGCAGAATGGCAGGTTTTCCATAAACCAAGAAAAACTTTTTGGCAACAATAAAACATTATTAAACAAACCAGTTTATCAGCATTAATGAGAATATATATATATATATATATATATATATATATATATATATATATATATATATATATATATATATGTAACAGTTATTAGACACTAAAATTATTGAACTATAATGAACAGTTCTCCTTGCTCTCAGGCAGACGATACTTATTAGAGGAAACTTTAACCAATCTGACAACGGAAACAGTCATTGTACTAGCAGACAAATGAGTACAACGCAATATTATTTACGTATTTATCAAGAGTTTAAGGCATGCTGGCAACTTTCCTAACCTGCTCTGAGGACTTCGAAAGGCTGATTTTCAAGTTCTGTACATTAACTCTCTTGAACTCCGCATCTTTGTAAGATGTCTTATTCAAGAATGCATCGGGACAGTCTCTTTTGACATTTAATATCTTAATGTCAAACTGCTTCACTTTCCTCATCCCTGTGTCGACGTTAAAATTCGTACCCGATTCTTCCTGCAGTGCTTCCACAGCACAAAAATCTTCGTTAGTCAGTTGATGAATACGATATGGTGGACTTTCCAAATAGATTAATATAACATACAGTTCTGCCACATAGACTGCACTACATTCCAAATGCCTTTTCACGAGCTTCTCAACTACACCGCGCACATTGTTAAGTTCATTCTGTGAATGCCCTTGTATAAAAAATTTATGAGTGTTATTCTGGAAGTTGTGTTTATGTACAGCACGTCAATACGCTACGAGAAGACACAGTACTTGTTCTTTTGGTGTCCACAGCAGTTAGCTGAATAGAAGATGAGCTACTTATTCTCATAGTTGCCAGCTCTGGCAACTAGCAATTCTGTATAGTGTACTATGTCACTTCCAGTTTCCACAACACTTCGCCTCCCTTCTGTTTCAGAGCAGAAAAAGCATTCGACTTGTTCTGTGTGGAGATCAAACAAAGAAAAACTGTAACAGTTTATTTTACTCATATAATAAAATACTGATGCCATACTTTTAGGAAGTGGCATAACAGCTTGAAAGTTATACATAGCAACGTTAGGTTTGTTCTTATCATCATCCTTCTCTTCGCGGGACAGCTGTTTCTCTTGCACTCGTGATCTTAATTTTTAAAAGTCGCACTGGTCTTTTTTGGTACATAAAAAGACATGTTAAATTCACAATCGAATATGCGATTAAACATTAATTTTGCAAATGGCAAACACTGCATCCCACGACTTTCTCTGCATTCCTGATAGAGGTCTGCTAAACATTTACCACTCTCGATGAATTTACAAGTGGTCTGAGCCCCTAAACAGTGCGATTCAACTCTGGGTATAGCATTATTAAAACTCCTTACAGGGTCTTCAGTTTATTTCAGAATCTGCTGTTGGATACTTGTCTTGTTTTCCTCATTTGTCAGTCTCAACAAATCCGGTTTCTGATTTGTCAGTGAAAGCCGTTCGTACGGGTTGGTCGTTTGTATGAACAGTCGTCTGGAAAAGGTTTTACAAACCCTAATACTATTCACTCCATAATAAAATGCTGAATTAAATCTTCTCAGTTCTTGTTACTGAGTAATCGATTCTTGGGTTCGGCAGGCTCAGTGTGTGGAAATATAAATTTCCGTTGCTTCTTAAATCCGCATGATTCAAATGGCTATCAAAAATTTCTGGTTGTGCTTTGTCATTAACTTTTTTCCAGCACCATAGTCTACAACCCGCTCCATACGGTGCACGCACTTTTCTTGCCGGAAATTGCGTTTTTGTATTTGTAGATGACACATATGCTCTTTCAGAATTTCTCGTTATTTTAGTCTTTCTAGCTGTCCAATGTTAGGGCTTCTGTTTCGTTTTCCTTCCTTTCTGCTTCTAAATTTCTATTTCTGTTGTAAAGTTATTTGCACACTTATTCCATCGCAGGAACGTACAGTAAAATTTGGACCTTCTTCTGAATCACGTCTAATACAGCAATATGTCACTATGTACTGAAGAAATACAGTATTGATATTTTCCTTTCATTTTTGTCACACGCATGTGGATAGGACACTCTGATAAACGTGTAACAGCATAAATGTCACATTTATTTCACGATTGGTAGCAGCAGCAGCTGATACAATTTCGTTATTAATGAGGCATTTCTGTGACAATGTACTTCGTGGAGTATTTTATTATTTCATCTCTTGGATTTGTTTCTTCGGCTTCTATTCATTGGATACATTCCAGATTAGCAGAATGTCCATCCTCTGTATTATCGTGCAATATGACAGGTGAACGCTCTGGTGGTGATATCATTATTATGCATAAAAACGGAACACAAAAGGAAATGTATGAGTATATTCTTAAAATAATCCTAACTTGTTTCTACAAAACTGCCACAAATGAGAAGTTAGAAAATAATACTTGTAAAGTGATGTAACTCAATATATCAATAATATTCCTTGCAAATAATACAATTTACAATGTAATCAACAGAATCGAGTTTACCTGGGCAGCTAACAACGTTTAAATTACAAAAAAAAGAACTTTTTGACCAAAGCACAGAAATGGAACATTTTGTTTTTTCATTAAAACTGAGATAACTCGAAATTTCCTGAATAATCCTTCAAAACCAGCATAATCCAAATTATTTAAACATTTTATGCTGAACTTGATCAACTAGGTGACACAAAGACAAATATCACGCCGCAAGTTTTTTACTTCAGTTAAAAAGAACTTCACGACTCAAAATAATACAGTTTTGAACAGCTTAACAACAATCCGTTCGCTATCGAATTCACTGCTCAACTTACAGTGCAACACCCCTGCTTTGCAGTTATGTGCACTTTGCTATACCAAACAACTAAAGCGATCCAGCTGCACTATGACGGCCAAAACATGAAAACTTTTTAGTTATGTCACTTTTGTAGCAAGGGTGCGATGTGGCTGAAGTGGAGAAAGGACTAAAAAACAAGTTGCAGGCCATACTGAGCTCACGAAGTCTACTCTCTCGTCTACAACAAGTTTAATACGGAAAACAGGGCAACCCTGGCAAGCCGTTCATTTAGAGCCAACAGCATGCGCATGAACCAGCCAGGCATGAAGTGGTGGATTCGCTGTTTGAATGGTTCCAGCACATGCGCTCACATCAAATTCTGCTGTCTGGCTCTATGCTTGGAGAAAAGGCTCGTGAAATCGTCCAGTAAGAGAGAATTTCTGTGCTTGTGCGTTCTGAGGTAGGGCGTTTTCAGAAGAAGCGTTAAATCAGTGCTTTGAGTGTCTGTGCGGAATCACATAGAGTAAATGAGGAAGAAGTCAATCAATGGGCACGGGAATTTCAATCCAAGCTCTCTCATTTTATCACCCAAGAGATGCGTTTAACACGGACGAAGCCGGCGTTTCGTACAACTTGAAGCCTGAAAAAGCACTATGTGTCGAGGTGGGAAATTGTCTTGGAGGAAAACGTAGTAAGGAGAGACAGACGGTGATCCTGTGCATTAATTCAGATAGTTCTGAAAACCTCAGACCATTATTGACTGGAAAGTACGAAAATCCATGTTCTTTAAAAAAGTCAACATATTCAATCTGCCATGCCACTACGAGAATAACAATGAAGTTTGGATGATCATATCTCTCTTCTGCAGCTGGATTTTGAAGGTTCAACAACAATGGCTGTGAGGAAGAGAAAACATTTTGCTGACTTTGGATCGCTTCTTGGCACTTCAGTTCGATGACTTGGGACTTCAAAATATGGAAGTTGTCTTTTTACCAGCTAACACCACGAGCCGTCTGCAGCCCCTGTATCAAAGAACAATCGCCTCAATGAAGCGTATTTACAGACGCCGACTTGTTAAGGTTGATATCAGTGCAATGGAACTGTAGCGAATAATTTCACACTGGAATGTACTAAAACAGTCCGTAACATATCTGCTAGAACCTGTCCGTAACATATCTGCTGTTTGGGATGAAGCTACAACAGACACCTTAACCACCTGTTTTAAGGATGTCTGGACAGCAGCTGATAACGCCGCTGAAACTGAAGAGGAAACCGATTATTCAGCACCTGTACTTACTCTTAATGCGAATACAACCTTGGATTCTTATGCTTTTCTTCTGTAGACTTAAACCCGGTTGGTGTCCTCTTGCATTGTCAGTGTGGAAGTATGGACGAAGGCAGACAACAACATCTGTGCTTCTGGAGAACCAGTCATCAGTTGTGCTGATGATGCAAAGAGGATGACAATGCCCTACTGTCATCTTCTGAGGAGGAACATGAAGATATGATTGCCCCGCCCCTCGCAGAAACTGTAGCTGTAATTGCGGTTGTCGAGAGATTTGCTGCCATTTCTGATGTTTCCATGACATATCAAGCTGCTCTGAATGTGGTATCTTCGGAAAGTGCCGTAATGTTACGACCAAATGTCCGATAAACGACAATTAACTTTCTTAATTGATATAGAGAAGTAAAATGTGCAATAGATAAGAGTTGTTGTAAACTGAAACAGGTGTTCTGATTACAACGTAGTGTGTTAAAACACAGTACATTAAGGAGTTCCATAAGATTATCGTTTGTTGTATTACATGACGCACTAATGCAATTGGTCAATATTGTTCCACAATATGTATGTGCTTGTACTGTTCGGAAAAAAATGACAGGCACACGATAGTGTGTACTTATACTTGATCAGTTACACAAATTCCAGAAATACTGATGTACATAAACAGTGTAGTTAGTTTTATTTTTTTCTTAAAGGTCATACAAATAGCGCACCATCATTCGTTGGTGCCCATAACAAAAGAGAAAATGAGCTCAGCAGTCATGTTTTTACAAAAAAATTCGTTAATTTAAAAAACTGTTAAACCAAATTGGCTATTTTTCTGTTCCTTGAAACGAGATTCAACTTTATTTCTGTTTTTAATTTTCTTTATTTTTCCGTTCCATAAACGTGTAACTTTAATCTATTCTTCTGCTGTTCACCAATCCAGATGTGATGCCTTGTGTGTAGTTACCATGCGATTTCTGTTAATATGTCACCGTTCCTACTCGAAACTGACAAACTATTAATCACTTAACACAGTATTAATGATGTTCACACAATTGTGGTACAAAACATTCATTAGGCTTCTTCTTCTCCTTGTTATTGTTATTATTATTATTATTATTTTTATATAGCGTACATGTTGCAATGTTAATTTATTATGGATGGTGTGATGGTCCAAAGTTTCCAGGTGAGATAAACGCATAAATAAATAAAACAAGCCGAGCGGGGTAGCCGTGCGGTCTCAGGCATCTTGTCACGGTTCGCATGGCTCCCCCCGTCGGAGGTTCGAGTCCTCCCTCGGGCATGGGTCTGTGTGTGTTGGCCTTAGCGTAAGTCAGTTTATGTTAGATAAAGTAGTGCGAAAGCCTAGGGACCGATGACTTCAGAGTTTGGTCTCATAGTCCTTACTAAAAATTTCCAATTTCCAAAATGAAACAAAATTCTGACAGTACTGGATTTATGGCACTATACTTCGTTAAACTGGTCAGAGTCTTTCAAGCTACAGCGTGCAGTCAAAATACATACTTCAAGATTTTAAACATGGCTGCAGCAGCAACTGTTAAAATTCTTCACAATAAAGGATGACGACGCCTTTTGGCATAATTGTTTTATTATTCTCCAGTGCATGATGTAATTTTAGAAGTTTTACTTCTGATGAAGGTATATTTATATGTACCGAAACCTTGGTCAAGAATTTTAATAAAAAAATTCTATCCTGCAACTGTTTTTGGCTGCCATCCTTTATTGTGAAGGAAATACATACTTCATTTTATTCATACAGTTCTGAATAACGTCACATTCGGAAAGGAAATTGCGCCAAATACAGAATGTCCCACTCGAAAGAGGCCCCACAAACAAACATTTGCTTCAATTACACTTGAAGGTTTTGCAAGAAAAAAATGAGGGAAAAAAATGAAATGAACATGTCATACCTGTTTACGGAAAAATAAAGATGAATAACCAAAGATGCTGAAAGTGACCGTCCTCGACTTGTAAACACAGTTGAACACAACGCTCCATATTCTGGGGCGAATGTTGCTGCCAGAACCTCTGGAGTCATTGCCTGGACTTTATGGATGATATTCTCTGGTAAATCTTCCAAGTAGCGTGATTTGTTCCTGTAGACCTTTCCCTTTAGGCCATCCCAGACGAAAAAGCTAGGTGATGTGGGGGCTACAGTCTTTTCAAAATCACTCAGCCGGGGATAGATGATTCGGCCTCAGCCACGGTCACTCACGACGTGTGGCATGTGGCGCCAGCGTGTTGGTACCGGCAGAGGGTAACTTCTTAATTGTCCAACTGGTCCACAAATTTCCGAAAAATTTCGATGTAAACTCATCTTTTCACAACAGACTCGAAAAGAAAAAATCGTCCATTGATGCTACTCTGCAATGTTACACAGAACACATCAATTTTTTTGTGAATACAGGGTTGCTCGACCAGAGCATATGGATTTTCATTACATCACAAATGTGTATTCTGAGACTTTACATAGACAGAGAGAGAGGAAAAACTAAGCTTCATCACTGAATCATGTGTACTGGAATGTTCCTGGCCTCTGAGCAATAAATTGCTGAAGTGTAATGCGTTTGTCTGTCTTCGTCATTAACATTCAGTTCCTGAACCACTATAAAACTGTATGGATACATACTGGCTTTCCGCGTAGCTCTGTGGCATGTGCTCTGTGACATTCCACATTCCTGGGATGAACGTCAGACACACTTTGCAGGAGAGGCCAACAATCGTTGTTTCCCGCCGTTCACTTTTTCTTTCGATAATGGCGGCCGTCCCCCGTCGTGAAGTTCCAACACCGCTCCATTGCTCTCCATCTTGTTCATTAACTTCTGTATCCAGCATTTACATGGTATATTCTGGTAATCAAACCGTTCAACGAACACTCGCTGACACGTCTTAATGGAACCAGTAATCCAATACTGTTTCGCCAAAAAACACGTGCTCTTCGACAGAATGTTGATACATTATCACCAAACACTGAAAACAGCTCCAGCCACAGCGACG